>NC_088980.1:40402039-42802039 GCF_963932015.1 Anas acuta | reverse complement strand
AAGGAGCACAGCAGATTTTGTGGCAGAGTTCGAAAGACTAATCAGTTAGAACAGCTGGAGATGGAAAGAATGACATAGGTAACTGTAAACAACTTGCCATGTTAGTTTGTTTTCTTAATTTACTTTTCTTGTTGATGTTTTCCATATCCAATAAAAGTGATCATATGTAAATGAGAAAGTATGGCCGGTGGTTGGATTTAGAGAGTTTACAAAGCACTGGAATGGTCATATATTCCCACCAGCAGGGACTGAAGACGAGTGGCATTTTCTTATCATTAGGGCTTTCTTGTCAATTATTAGTTTTTACTGTTGCAAAGACACACAGATGAGATCAGGACATTTGTGCTAGCTTCTATACATAAGCAAATGAAAGTATGATGAAAATACAAATCCTAAAGGGTGATACAAGGCCAGATGAATGGTGAGAGACAAACCAAAAAGTCCATGCTCATAGCAAAAGTCCAAGGTCTCTACAGAAGGATGGTGACTGTGCGTGTGTGTATGTGTATCTTCTATGTTAAGCAAAAGGCAAAATTTATATGAATTAATAGAATGAAACCAATGCAATGTCTCCATGGATACAACTAAATAGCTTAGAGGAACATCACCTTCACAAGTAGTAGAGAGCCACATAGAAGAATACTGAGAAGTCTCCATTATTTACCAAGAAAATACCAGGTAAAATCACTCATAACCATTGACCAGAATCTTAAACCAGATGCCTATGAGATTAGATACTTTCTTTTAAAAGTTGTGAGGCTGACAGACAATTGGACAAACTGTTTCAGTCAGTAGAGGATTGCACATTTCTTGACATCTTCAAATTAAGATATGTTGCAACTAAACACAAGTTATTGGAGTCAGAATTAAAAAATAGAAACAAAACCAAAACAAAACCCTTGGGTCAGACTAAATCATGTAATAGCCCTTTATGGCCATAATCTCCAGTGATCTCTGAAAGAGTATGAGAATTATAGCAACAGTGTAGACAACAGCTGTATCTGTCTGTCCAGCTCTGGTGTTTCTGTCTGAGGGGTCAGGGCAGAGCAGTTCTCTAATCCATGGCTTCTAAGAGGTTCTTAAGGTTCTTTAGCTTTCTTGATTTGATTTATTCTTTCCTACCCTCTGAACTTCCCAGGCTCTTTTTACCTCTACAAATTTAGATTTCTTGTGCAAATTCCTCTATATATGGCAGAAAGGAAGACATGTGGCTTCAACCTCATGGGGTCTGCCCTGCAACAGTGCTTCAGTCTGATAGATATGTAGAAATTTAAGCTGAGGTATTTCTGTGAATCTTATTAGTTCAACTCACACCAAATACCTTGTTGAAACTCTCTGGGCTGCCCATTCTCCCTAGCAATAATCCCTGTGACTAGGAAAAAGGTTATCCCAAGTAATGCCTGTCCTGGATGTGCCTGACTACTTAGTCAACTAATCTAGAACAATGGCAGTTTTGAACAATTATTTCTCTTTTCCTTGCTATTGTGACATACATGAAGTAGACCAAACCATACATTGAAATCATTATGGTATCTACTCCAATAACGTAGATATGCAGCTGGCAATGCTCATCTGATTGTATAAGTCAGAAAATACATAGCACCAAAGACAGGCTCTATTCCAAAAACATGGGCAGTCATACATAAATACTCATATTTTCTGCAAGACTTTACTCAGTCTACTTTGTGAACTAATTACATGTGTCAGATGTTGAGTTTAGGCTGTGAAGTTGTCTCAAACTATAACAAGGCTTTATTTTGCTAATATATGTCTCTTAGCCAGAAGTGAATGCAGACAGAATAGTGGTGTAACAGGAAACTGGAGGAGAACTTTACAGACATACAACTGCTCTCTTGGTACATGAACAAACCATGACTTGTGTGACAGAGCTTTTCATAGAATCACAGAATCATCTAGGTTGGAAGAGACCTCCAAGACCACTGAGTCCAACCTCTGACCTAATACTAACAAGTTCTCCGCTAAACCATATCACTAAGCTCTACATCTAAACATCTGCAAAAGACTTTCAGGGATGGTGACTCAACCACTTCCCTGGGCAGTCCATTCCAGTGCCTCACAACCCTTTCAGTAAAGAAGTTCTTCTTAATATCCAACCTAAAACTCCCCTGGCGCAACTTTAGCCCATTCCCCCTCATCCTGTCACCATGCATGTGGGAGAACAGGCCAACCCCCACCTCGCTACAGCCTCCATTAAGGTATCTATAGAGTGCGATAAGGTCACCCCTGAGACTTCTCTTTTCCAAGCTGAACAATCCCAGCTCCCTCAGCCGCTCCTCATAGGACTTGTTCTCCAGACCCCTCACCAGCTTTGTCGCCCTTCTCTGGACTCACTCAAGCACCTCAATGTCCTTCTTGTAGCGAGGGGCCCAAAACTGAACGCAGTACTCGAGGTGTGGCCTCACCAGAGCCAAGTACAGGGGGACAATCACTTCCTTAGCCCTGCTGGTCACACTGTTTCTTATGCAAGCCAGGATGCTGTTGTCCTTCTTGGCCACCTGAGCACACTGCTGGCTCATATTCAGCTGACTATCAACCAATACTCCCAGGTCCTTCTCTGCCAGGCAGCTTTCTCCTCTCCATAGAAGTCTGTTGGCCACTAATTTACAGTTGGCTTTCTGTCATAGGAATTCCAGTCAGGTCAATTGCTATTTTTAATTCAAAGCAGCTCCTGTTTACCAACTTGGTGCTTCACAGCTTAGACTCAAGTACACCTCCAATATCTGAAACAGTTCTATACAGCTAGGTAAAACATCTGGCCGCAGGCCTCGTGGGTGTACAAGATATTCTACAATGAAAAAGGGTGGAGGCGAGCCAGTTTACCCATGAATCTTGCTTGTGATGGGAATACTAACTCAACGGTGATTTATGCTTTGAAGACCAAAGGCATTTTTGCTATGCAATGTAGACATTCTTGCATGCATTTTGAAATCTTTGTCTCAGTGCAGTAACACTGCACTGTGTACCCTCATTTCCATCTAAGCCTTCTGTGTCAACCCTTACTGCCCTACTCTTTGAAAGAACAATGTACATTCTGATGGAGTATTCCTTTCAGTTCAATTTGCTTTTATTCACATTCTTTGCTATCATATAAAACCATCTTCTCTACAGTGGTTTGACCTGTACTCCCTTGGATTTATTCACTTGTCAAAATAACCTTAAATATTAACCTAAAAACTGTATAAAAAAATAACCTTAAATATTAAACTATTTCACTCATTTAGAAGCAAGTTGTAAATATTGCCTTCCACCTTCCTGTGTTTTCATTCTAAATGAGACAGTTGCCTTTCCTTGGCTATTTCCAGCATTTTTGTTATCACATCAGAAACACAATAACTCTACAACCCCAAACACAGTTTGGGCAGAGAGTATCTCAGTATTTAAAACAAATTGTATTCCACAGATAGCCAAGTGAATAAAACACTTGAATTAATTTTGTCCTCAGGAGTTCTCACTTATGGAACTTCAGAATTCAAATTGCTTCAAAACTCAGAGTACTTAAAAAACTATACAACCTCCCAGAGATGAAAGTAACAGAAGCTGGAAAGAGTCTGAAGGTGAAAAAATGAGCTACCAAGGCTTAAATCATAACCAGAACAAGGCACTATCTGAGCCCCTTCGATGGGACATCAAAAAGCAGTAGTAAAGTCTTTAGTTGCCTAGATGGGATTCTTTACACATGCCCTGTGTAATCAACATTCATGAAATGTTTTTTATTTTGAGGAAGGGGGAAGAAAGGAGGAAAGGATTCATGAATAAAAACAGCCGTTGAATTGTGTCACATATGGTAAAAAACAAACAAACAAACAAACAAACAAAAAAAAAACCTCCTCCCAGCCCAATCACACAGGGAAAACTGCAATATTTCAGGAAGATGATCAGGTTCCAGCAAAGCATTCCACAGCAGGATTACCTTGGCAAGAGGTGCAGACAGTGCAAAGCAAAATCAGATATCAGATTCACATTGTGAGTAGTTCTCACATTTTTTTTTTTTTAAACCTGTGATCTAAGGCACATCAGAGGTATGCAGCTGTCTCTGAAATTTCTTCACTTGCTTTGAAAATGGTGGCTAAGGCTGTAAACAGGTACTGAGAGAAAGTGGAGGCTTTCTGAGGTACCTGAATTCAGACATACTGTGCTAACAGCACATTTCACCATGGAAAAAGTCAGCAGTCACCTTCTGGATCCATTCACAGGTTTCAGATTCCACTTCAGTTACAGGGGTTCATGCTGGAGGTGACAAATGTATGAATCACTGGGGCGAGATGGACAGAGTTTCCTAGTGAGCTGAAAGTAAGCAAAAGCATTTCTAGAAATTAATACAAATTGATCATACAAGTCTATTTAGTGAGGAGTCAGACATAACTTTGATGAATAAGGACTGTATGTCTTTGAGTAAGGTGGCAAAAATGTTTTGGCCAGCTCTTCAAAGTGTTTCCCATTTCACCTAGACACATTTTGGTCTTGCCTGGATTCAGCCTGACCTGAGTGCTCTTCATCTAGGTAGTTACTAGGAGGTATTTTGACATGGTAGAGGTGATGGTGGTTGCATAACTCGACAGTGGGCCTACAGGAAAACAAGATAAAGTAAGTTTAGGTGGATGCACTTTGCAGTAACAGTGTGGTAGCATTAAGGCAGAATTCCCTTCTAGGTATTTCATTAATGCCCTAGAAAAATCTATAGCCTTGCCATGTACTCTGAGCACTTAGCAAAAAGAGCCAACTCCCTTCTCTTGCCTTGGAGCTCATCTGTAAGGCTGACCCGAACCAGAAAAGTTGGGCAAATGGAGACTGGTAGAGCCTCCTAGTGGAGACCTTCTGTATGACTCCTCATGGCACAAAACACATCAGACAAAGATGCCCCTTTCTTTGGCATATCTGTATCTAGCCTGTACCGTTGGTAGGTTTTTAACTGGCTGTGCTGGCTGAGAATTTTTTTCCACACTTCTATTCTGTATAAATATGAATGCAAAGCACCGAAATACAAGCTGGTCTTTTAGAAGGGCTGAACATCTCAAATGAAAGACCAGATTTTCAAAAGCCTCAGCACCCATGCAAGATCCAAAAGGAATCTTTCAGAACTGAATAAAGCAAAATCCATTTCAGCATCCATGAAAGCAAAGGGAATCTTTAAAAGTCTGTAACTTGAGTGGCCCAAAGAAACCTTGAGTGCCTCCAAGCATCTGTCTCTGCACTGGGCTGCTAAGTCCTTCCAGAAATACATCCCCTCATTGTTGAAGCCCCACACTTGGGTATGACAAAATCACTACTAGATGAGTTTAGCTGTTTGTATGATATTGACGAAACCAGTGGATTTTCAAATTGTAAATCTGAAACTGCCATCTGCTCAGTGTTTGCTGTTGACTCTGCTTAGCACACATCCTTGCTGCCATGGAAGTCAAGAGGAGTTTGTTGTTACAGGTGGCCACAGACATTGTACCTGCAGGAAATGATAAGTTGAGCACCCATAGTGCAAAGCTGAACAAAGAAGTAAAAGCTAGGCTTAAGAACAACAAGATACATGCTGGTCAGTCTTCCTCTGTATTATACTATTGCTGAAAAGATGTATGTGAAATGCATTTAATAACATTCAAGAGTGCTTAAATAAATCCTTCTTTTGCTTTAACTGAGGATCTTCAAACTGAAAACAGAGTCCCTTTTGTGTGAGGAAAAATGCTGTAGACTGCAGATTTGCTTGAACCATTCTGTTTCTCAAACTATTCCCAAAGATACAGAGCAAATCTCTGAAAAGAAAAAATGCCCCTGAAATTACTATGCTGATTGCCTGCCTACTCCCTCATTTTCTCTTCCTGTAGTTCACCCATATTGTTCAAACTTGCAGTCACAGGACATGTTGTGTTTGCTGCTCAAGAAGCTGCTTGTTCCACAGAGTACTTAGGCAGTACTCGCTTTGTGTTTGGTGGGCTGAAAGTTAGACCATGGGAGCTGTGTACTTCCAGACTGGGAGGTTTCAGACCTGTCTTCATTTCGTAGCACATGCTAGAATTGCTGGATTTAAATAGACACCCCAACTTTATGGCTTCCAAAAGAAAAACTTAATACATGTACTTAAAGCTGAGATATACAACTGAAGAAGACAAAGAACTCTACTTTTATTTATGGTTAGATTTTTTTCCAAATGTCAGATAATTTAAACTGGATTCCAGAACCATACTGTATCAGTATTTTCTTAGTGCTTGAGACAATGTAGGCAAGAAAGAAAGAGAAATGGGGGAATTGGACAGATGATGAGGACTTAAAAATGTTTGTTACATTTCCAGAATTCCTTTTGTGGCAAGACTTTGAAATCTCACAGCTGCTGCCCTTTTGCTCGTACGATTATTTCTCCAGCTGTGTGGAAATGCTGCAAAACCATTTTTGTGACCTGTCACAGAAAATATTTTGACTCAGCCATCAATGACATAGAAGTTCCTGCTGAACGGTATTGCCAAACTCTAGTGTTAGAGTGGATAAAAGATTATTGTTGATTCTTAGTCACTGTATTTGGAACTGTAATATCTAGGATGCTTTTTCCCAGCAAATTTGCATGCTTCATCCTTCTGAGATTTTTAAAGCTGGTTCCTTCTATTTCTTTTGTGCTTTTAAACCTCATTTAGGGAAGTGGTTACAAGGGTGTTGAGGGGAGAGTCTTTTCCTTTCGGTGGAAACTGATTTCTGGCCCTGTGTTATGTGCAAGGACAAAAACCTGTATATTGGGGGAAAAAAATATTGAACAACAGACTTCAGGGTAGCTACCTGAGTACCTGAGAAAGTGGAAATCGAGGAGAGGGAAAAGTAAGCTAGGCTTTGAGGTAAGAAACAGCCTGGAAAAGTACTACAGAGAGGTGATTATGGCTTCTTTATAAAAGTTGCCCTTGGCAGTTCTGTGTTCTTTTGCAAAGTGTTATCAACCATGCCCCAAAATGTAGTTCAGTCATTTCTCAGGCAGGGTGGACTGACTGTTGGCCACTTGGCACAGTGGGGAAATAGTGATGGTGAGTTGCTGCTGAGCTGCCAAATAAGCCCAGTGGTCTGCAGTATGATGGGGAATAGAGGAAGGGGCATCCCAGTTCCCCATGATGCTGTAGGAAGACACCAGAAGTCCTGCCAAATCTAAAAAAAAAAAAAAAAAAAAAAAAAAAGAGAAAATAGAAACCTAGAAGGAAGTTTGAATATTGTCTCTACATGCAAGTATTTGTTTTCTACTGTCTTGTGATAATGCCTCTTGTGACCAGACTGTAATCTAAAAATGTTGCTTCTCCTCATAGTCAGTCTGCAGGCCATAAACTGACGGTTGGAGAGATCAAGAGAGATTCCTGTCTCACGTGCATGTACAAGAACAACATTATATACCTGGCTAAGTGCACAGCAAGATTCACTGTCAGAACGTCAATCTCAAATTGTTGGCTGTGTCTCAAGTCAGGAAGCTAGGCTGGATGGACTCTGACAGGAAATTAGGCAAAACTACTGCTGGTAACAACAGCCCACAGATTTTACAGCTTTCCTAAACAAGGATATTGAGGAAGAGATACAAAATTTGGCAAAAGAAATGATTTTCTGACAATTGCTTTCCCACCTCATATAAGCACAATTCAACCCTTTTAAAAAAATTATGTTGCCTGATTTCATTTCCCATAAGAAAGGGCTCTCAAGGGTCACTTCTTTTGACTTTTTCCAGTAATATTTGCACATACAAGAAAATCCCAGTACAATACAATCCAGACTGATAACACACGTTCTACAGTTACACTGGATTCATTTTCTCTGGAAAAAAAAAAAATCACATTTTCTATAACTTGTTTCACAATTTGGCATTTAAATTCAGCAGAGTGGAGCGGAGAGAAGCCAAATTCTTGGATGAATTATACTGAATTCATAGGGGTTTCTCAGTATATTATTGTGTGGAGAACTAGGCTGTTGCCATGATTTTCAAAACCCTATATGCCTGAAATAGTGCTATGCTTTTATGCAGTTACTCTATAGGCTCTGTGTAGAGTTAAGATCTAAAATGCTGAAAAAAGGTACTGCAATCTGAGCTGGTGGTACTGTTGTCCAAACTATCAGACTTGTACCTCAAACTCCTGACTGGGTTGTGTTTTCATTGGAACTATTGTCAATTTTCATGTTGTATATATATATATATAAAACAAGAACAAAGAAACAAACAAACTAAAAACCACAAATGGGATTATCAGGGACTAGGAAGTGAAAATCACACAAATCACACACTGGGAAATTAGGATTTAGTGTTAGAAGTGGGATGAGACCCTGAATGCATTTCATTCTGTCAAGCCTCCCATAAAAAAAGACTCAAGTATTTATGATATCTTGACTCTATTTTTTCAGTATCCTGGTGGTAAATGTGGTTTATCAAGGGAAAAACACTGACGTGGCACAGTAACTTATCTTTCTGTAACTTAGTTATCAGAAGTTTATACTATGCAAAAATTTGCAAGAGGAACAATGACTGGAACTTCCCAGGAAGTCTATGTGCCAGAGAAGAGCCGTTTGACAGGCTGGCATGTACCTGCACACTGTGTATTTCTCACTGAGGGAGGTGTTTTTTTTTTTTTGTTTTGTTGTTATTTTGGGGGGAGGGAAGGCGGGGGGAGAAGGAAGGGAAGGGAAGAGGAAGGGACGGAAGGAAGGAGGAAGGTTTGCTCAGAATATCTAGAACAAACAGACAATCTAGAAGCAACAGGTAAAAACAGTCACTAGAGAAACATGTCCTGGAAGGGAGGTGATATGAAGCGTGAACAACAAAGAGAGAGGGTAAATCTAGTTTGGATGTACAAGTACAATCCACCAACTTCAAAACATATAAAAATTATACATTTCATTCTATAGAACTCCTTTCAAGAACTTTCCAAACATGCTCCCTTAAAAATGAGAAATTATTAGTTTCTACAGTGATACAGAGCATGCTATGTTAAAACTTTCCCTAATTCTTCCATGAGATTTCAGAAACACCCCAATTTCTTTCCACACCACAGCTAGGATGTTCCCAGACAATGGAATTAAAAGAACATAAGCCTGGCAGCCTTCAGGATATAGAAATAAACCACATACGAAAGAAATAGACCAAAAAAAAAAAAAGTTTTTTGTTTTTCATTCCACTCCCCCAAACTAGCAGCTAAAATTGTCCCCAGAGTTCTCTCTCTGAAGTAAAGACAATTGTAGTGTTGTAATTATACAGAAAGATTGCCACTTGCCTATAATTTAATTTTGATTTCTATTATTTTTTATGGTTCATTTTTTTCTTTGAAAGCTATGATTCACCAGAATGAGCCTGAACAGCTAAGAGACTTTCTTGGTGATGAGGGTTAGGATGTATTATCATTTAAACTGATTAAGTGTGCACATTTCACTTGTCTTTATTTCATTAAACTGTACCACAGAATACACTGCACACATTGGAAAACACACAGATGTATGAATCATACATGTAGTTGCAGGAGAGTAGCACTTGATAACTAGAGACATCAGGCTTGCCTGGCAGTCACCTGGGACTAATTCCCATATTGCACAGTGCACATTGGTTTCATAGAGCTCGTAAAACTGGGATTAAGATTTCAACCCTTTATTAAGGTACATGACATATTTTCAGCTTGGAATTGTTTTAAAAATGAAAGAAGGAGAGAGGGAAAAACTTTTTAGGGGAAAATGTGGGGTGTAATTCCTATTACAAAAACTTCCTTATCCAGGCAGTATGGTATTTTGCTCAGTGCTCTTGTGTCAGGAAGCTGCAACCTATCTGAAAATGTTGCACTGATATATTTTTATTCCCCTAAATACAGGCTAATATGTCCAGTAAAAATGCACCAGAATCCATGACACGTTGCTCTCCAAGAGAGTAAATGTTACTGACGGTGTCATCTAAATTCTTTATGAGACAGTGATTTCTGCTCCATATAAACAGAAGCAAGGAGGTGTTGACTTTTCCAGGTATCTCTGCTCTAATACTGCTCCCAACTCTAGGCCATGTAGCATTAAGAAATGCCTACATACCATCTTTGGCTTTCCTTATCCTGCTTGTTGTAGACTACTGAACTTTATAGTTCTAATCTTGGTAAACATAATGACTCAGAATAAAGTTTTATTATGCACTGCATTTTTCCTATTTGAATAAAACAAAAGGACAATCTTCTGATATATTGTGTATCCCTTTATGCTATTCTTAAGCTTGATGTGATGAAGCAATAGGGACTAGTCAAATATTAACAATCTTGAGAGCCTTTTCAAATGCCAAGACTGATTTTTGTCTGGCCAGAAGTTTTACAATAATATTTTCTTAATGAAAAAAAAAATGCTTAGCCTGATTGACTGCAACATATATGGAGGTCAGACTATTCTTCAGTGAACTGCGCTAAAAAAGCTCAAAGTCTCATTTAGCAATGCCCAGCCTGCCTCTCTCAGCCAGGGTCAGTTGCTATGGCATCTGCACAGCTCTTTAAAGAGAACCAAAAGCCAATGTAAGCTACATCTGAGTCAGCTCCGTGCCTGACCTAATAAAAATACCATCGCCTAAAGCTGGGTGCTCCTGGTTGCTTTTATATGCAACGTACTAGTTTAAGCCAGATGATAACACTACCAAGGCAAGATAGTGCATGCATCACTTATGAGTGATAAAATCATTAATTTAGCCACTGTTCTTGTCTCAGAATTACAAGGTGTCTGCGTGGTAACACCAGGTGTCAGAGTAGCTACCAAGTAAAGACAAAACAATACAAGACACTCAAACAAGCACCTAATGACCAGAGTAAATGCCCTTCACACCTTTTATGTAGTGGGCAAGTGTTAAAGCTTCAGTTTCATCTTTGCTCTGCTTTTTCCAAAAATACAGAGATGGTAAATACAAGTTTACTAGGAAGGAAGGAGAGACTGTGGTGACACCATTAATGCTGATGTGGCACATTTAACTGGTCAAGCAGTGGAGTGGTGCCTGTTCAGGAGAAGGCCATGTTCACCCCCAAGGGATGTCTGAAGTCTCTTTCATTACCTACTCATTTCTCAGCATGTGGGGGATCTCATTCAGTGCCTAGGGTTATTATAGATTTTGTAATGGCTGGAAAAACAGCATGACAGCGGCCAATACTTTTGTTTCTTGAGCCTCTGATCTTCCCCTGTCAAGCACATTTTCCTGCTAATAAGAGCAAAAGAGCATGGTATTTGAGTGTCTAATAGTGATAGCCAGAATTCATAATCACACAGAGAAATTCCTCCTAACTTTTAGGAGCTACTAAAGATTTTGAACTCCACCTTATACTTCCATGCAAAATACTGGGCATGTCCTATTTTAGTGCAACATACTCTCTTCCTAAAGCAATTACTGTTAAAACTTTTTTTTTTTTTTTTTTTTTTCTGTAGATGAAAGAAAATGGGAGTTTTATCTTGTACATTGTCTTTTTTTTTTTTTAAGTATTACAGGTGTTTTTAAAAATCTACTTGAATTAAAACCTATTTATTCAGTCTTTCATAACTACTACGAAAATAATAAAACATACATGGTTACAAAATGAAAGTGGTAGAGAATATCCCCGGATCATTTTTGTATGCTGCAAACTCCAGCTTTAAAGAAAAGCAGGGACTGGCTTTTAATTGAGCTTCTGTTACTATTAGGGTGTAGAGAGCTAGATATGAGTGACTGCATCATACCAGGAACTTTATTTTGCCCCACAAGGCCTCCAAACAACAGCAAATGCTCTTAGCACTACAGCCAGGGCTCAAGAGGGAAAATGTCTTGGATGCAATCTAACAGGTTTGCAATCTGACATGTTCATAATCTAGGATGAAGACACTCAACGCTATCTGAACCAAAGAGTGCCTATTTGGCCCTGAGATATTCAAGCCATCTGCACAGCTGCTAATGGAAAGAGTACACAGGCAGATGCACACAGGTTCCTTTGGAACATTCTGCCCACTGTAAAAGAAGAAATCCGCCTTTCACATGAAGTCATTTTGCCAGTGTTTTGAATAGTATTTTCCGCGTTTTTTTTCTATGAGATCAGCAGTCATGCCCTACTGTTCCACATTATCAGCCTTTTTTTTCCACCCTGTGTTTTACATTAGCAAATCAGCCAGCTCTGAGATCATATTACGTAAGTTTTTTGTTTTCCTTTTTTTTTTCTTCTTTTTTTTTTTTTTCCAGTTTCTGTGTTTTTCTAATTAATAGGAAGTGGCTCTCCATTATGGCCTAGAGATGATAAACAGCTTCCTTTCCTCACTTGTGCGTAGCTCAGCTACAAGCCCATTGTTCCTTGGGCTGCCCTTTCCCAGTGTTGCTAGCCTTAGGGCTGTTGTGCTTTGCAGGGCAAGAACCTCTCTAGTGACAGGACAGCCATGTCATGGATGTGTTTGGCCCTCACAAGACAGGGGCCCATGCAATGAAGCATTGTTTGCATAATGCAAACATTTACTGAACTTACAATGAACTTTGACCTGTACCTTTGTCTCTGATGGGAAGCGAGGCCCTCCTGTAGGTAGGATTCATCTCACCTAAGATTAACCTGCTAAAAGATAGTTGTCTGAGGTTTGAACTGTTTGAACTGGTAATCAAAGCAGAGGATGATTCAACCCATCTAAAGTGTATGACTCCTCTGAAAGTGCCTGCTTGCTACTGGCTTTAGAGGGAACCTAGGCTGCTACCAAATTAAAAGTCTAATTTCCAGATGGCTGAAGTTATATGCTACGAATCCCATCTTACCTGGTTTGTCGCACCTGCTGAAGCCTGAACTGTGCACACAAATCTCTTCCTTACATCGTGGCCTAAAACATTCAAAGCTACTTCTGTGTTGTATGGCTTTCCTTTTCTTCCCTCTCATTACTGGAAGTGAAAAACACTTTGTAATGAATCACATTCTTCAATGAAATAAACATTGCGGAAAAAGATCTGTGAGCACCTTCTGATTTTCCTCAAATGCTTATGCTTTTCAAAGTTCAGTGGCTGCATCATTTGCAGGCAGTTGGGTAAGAATATTCAGAATCTAAAATTCAAAGATTTTGTGTTAGTCTGGTTTGGATACATTAACCACAGAGTATTTTTCCTGTTTTGTGACAGAATAACTACTAAAGGCTATTTACAGTAACTCATTTGATTCTGTGCAGCGCTGGATTAAAAACATAGCCATGGTCTGTTTATGTGACTCAGTTACATGAGCTGAGATGGGATTATTTAAACTGCTGAAACAAAGTTGCTTGAAATGATTTGGTCTAAAAATTTAGTTTCACGTGTTGAAAATTTGTGTCTGTAGATGATTGTTAATATGCACTTAAAATTCATAGTTTCTAAGAATGCTGTTAGTGAATTTATTCAGTAAAATATTCCTGAAAAAATACGGAGAGGAAAAGGATATATTGGAAAAACCTGTTCTACTTCTGTTCGGTTAGTTAGAAGCTGAGATTCAACACTGATCTAGTAACAGATTTTACAAAACAATAGGAAATATTGTATCAGTAATAGACATAAAATCATGCAATTCCTTAAAAAAAAAAAAAAAAGTGGACAATCATTTGGCTGTATTTGGCATTTAAGATGTAATGAGGGACTGATTATTTCAAGCCCAGTGGTTCTTGTTTGCATGCAGAAGTCTGAAGCTGATTTCAGATTTTGGCTTGGGAAGCAAATTCTTGGGTCCAGCACTTATTTGGAAAAAAAAAAATAAAGGTTGGAATGGCAAAAACTAGGTGGTGTCACAGAACAAAACACATCTCATTTTAACTGTTTTTATAACTGTCTTGTTAACAAAGTTCAGGAGACAACAGCCTGCAAGAAAACAGTCATGATCTTCATACATGATCTTCTCTTAGAGTCTTCACTGACAGTCCTTTCCTGGGAGTCCTCCTGGTCACAGCACCTTATAAAAGACTTTGCAATCTCTTCTTCCTTCCTAGCCCTGTCTTCATAGACACTGATTTGCCTTCAAACAGGGAGTTCTAATGCACAGCTTCTATTTGCTTTTTTGGTCTTTCCTCTGCTTAAATTTCACTGTTCTGCATTTCTGTCCTGCATGTGCTGGGATTTCCAAGTCTCCGTCCCTTGCATTGGATCCAAGTATCATCAGCTAGATGCTATTCTCTATCCCCTTTGTGAACCGGTCAAAAAATCCAGAGTGTAGAGCTCTGGGCATATTTCACTTAGTGAGATGATTAAAGGAAATGGGATGTGTCAGAACTGATACTTAGGCCTCTGCAAGCTGAGTGCTGTACAGTACATGCTGATGTGAGATGCCAGACAGAGTAGCTGTTACATGGAGGTGCACTGGTAAGCTGATTTAGAAGCCATGTCTAGACACAGCTCCAAACAAACAGGGATATGAAAGCTGGCTCCAACTCAGCAGCCTGATGACCATTCAGCTAGACTTAGAAAACACTTTGATCTAAAGCTTTTAAAGATTTCTATTTTCTACAGGAAAATGACCACTGAATTTTTATCACGCACCTTGCACTCAGCAGAAGAAAAGATGTGGTGAATTCTTTGCAGTCTGAACAGTTGGTTTAGTACTGAATCCTTGCTGCTAATTTGGTGGTGTTACTGATAAACACCCACAAATTTTAGAAGCAACTATTCAAAGAGGATGACAAGCATTAGAGTTCTTGGAACAAAAAAACCCACGCTGATTGCTCAGCACATTCTTCTCAGTTTTCCTTGTCAGGTTCTCTGAAGGAAGCATGCTGTAACCACACTTCCAGAAATCCCATGTTGGTTGCAAGACCTTTGCCCACTCTAGAGAAAGCTGTGCCAGCACTGGAGTAAAGTTACATCCATAACTGTAAGGGAATTAAAACATTCAAGCACATTCCTCTTTCAAAAAATATCTGTAAGAATGTCAGTCAGAGTCCCCAAAGGTTTGGAACGCTGAATTCCAAAATTTCTATGGCATTTTCCAAAGCTCCACTTCCAAGATCTTCCTGAGATCTATGAGATCATGTGTTTAAAGATTTTCATTTAAAAACTACACCAAAAATTCATCCTCCCCAGCATGAGCACTTCCTAGCTAAAAGAAGGTTCTTCAAAACTAACAGTTTTCAGGAAAGACTAGAAATGAAAGGCAGGTTGTATGCAAACATATGCCAAATTTTTAAGGAACACAAAATTCCTCATTCCCTTGAACAGAATGTTTCATCAGCTTGATGACTGGTCAGATGCAGTAGGTCCACCCTCTGGTTGAGGAACTCAGAGATTTACAGGATTAATAAAGCAAATTTTAGGGGGTTTAGATCTCTAGCCTTTATCTGGCCTACTTTGATAATGACTAGAAAGCATTATCATCACTGAAAGTTATTGCATTCACTCCATTCACACTGATATCTGTGGTGGGTTTATGCAACATGAATAGAAGTAAATTTGTTTTATGGAAAATAGTGATGGCCTTACTCTATTATCTGGAGAATTCAGACTGTTCCAACACAAAGAAAACAAGTCAGATATGAAGTATGAACATATATCAGAGCAGAAAACCCCAGGCGTCAGAAGTATGCGTGATCTGTGGCAAGACAACATATATTCTCTAGGCTCGTCAGTCTAGCATCCTTCATGAGTGTAGGAAAAGTCAAAATAAAAAGGAAAAGGGGGCTAGGAAATTTTCCATCGTTACTATTGTAAACCATGCACAACACCTGGAAATGCTTAGGATTCCAATAATGATTCAACGTATAGGTTTTTTTTGTTTTTGTTTTTCCCCAGCAGTACTACTACTGCTACTATTATTTTTCACTCTATTGTTAAATTGAGTGATGTAGCCTGGCAAATACTATAAACATTTCTGGAGATATTTGCTCATATTTGATTTCACCCAGGTTGAAAGCATTTTTATTTACTTCTTTGGGGTGACTTTTGACCCTAGACACAGAGCCAGCATCAGAGGGAATGTCATGTGAAATGACTGACACCTCAATTATGTCTACAAAGCAAGAGAAAAGGAGTCTTGGTTAATTTGGCTATAATGCCCTACCAATCCTCAAGCATCTATGTATTGCAAAGAAAAGCTGTTTTGTAGATCAAACACCAAAACTGGGGCTTAAATACTTTACTCCCCTGGATCTATTGCACATTGTCTTTGTAACTCTGGAAATATTTATTCTTCAAAATGGGTATTAAACACAGTAATAGAGAACGATTAATACTACTTGAAAAAATATATACTTATTTGGAAAAAAAAAAAGTACTATGCAATTTCCCCCACCAAATTTGTATTCAAGTATCTTATCTGGGCTGGACTCCCCTGAAATGAAGACTCATGCTTGTTTTTGGACAGTTGGACTTTCTTCTAAAACCTGCTCAAACATTGTTTTGCTGCAATGCTCATAATGGTTGAGTCTAACTAGAGCAGGGCTGCTCAGATCTACGATACCACCTTGTATTGTGTAGTTGTGTCCGCATGCTTTCCTGTTCTTCCACCCCTTACAGCGTGACAAGGAGACCTCTGATATCGGGCTGTACGTGCTTGGATTGTGTTTGTGCGGTGCCTAGTTCCATAGTGTCCCCCTCCATGTGCATGCCTGGACTTTCTGACTTACCTAACATATAATAATAAAAATGCCTCTACTTCCGCATAAAAGGCAAAGAAAAGTCATAGAAATAGTCACCTATAAAATGATCTAGAGAGGAGAGCTTTAAAGTTAGTTTTGAAGATGGGCAGAGGAGCAACTCCCTAGAGAAGCCTAACTCCTAGAGAAGATCCTGCCTCTTGCTCATGACAAGGTGAATTTTGGGTTGGAAACAAAAGAGATTCAGTGAAATAGGAAGGCTGGCAGTTACGAAGGACAAGGGATGTTCCTTTCTCTTCCACACATTTTGTAGCCAGGCCAGTTGGATTTCAGAGCAGCCTGGTCTGGCAACCAGAAAATTCTATGCCGGAAAATTTCAATAGTAACATGGAGATTTCTACCAAATGAAGAAGAAGAAAAAAATCACCATTCATAGTTCTTGTCTTCCTGCTGTATTTACTCTACAATACTGTTATTTGCAACTTACAGAGTGCTGCAGCCTCCTGCACCTATGCCAACCTTCAGAAGTTATAGAAGGAAGAGCTTTAGATATTGGTAGTTCACTACACAGCAGGTGGAATAAGGTGAGTAAGGAGGTGAGGAGGCAGTATGAAGTTGAGTCACATACACAGAAACAGCTCAAGTGACATGAAATGGCACTGCGGATGCTTACACAGCCACAAAAATTCTGAAATGACTGCATGAGTTCACATCTGAAACTTTTGTGCTAGCCTGTCTGTACACCCAGGAAAATGCAAACACATTGGTTTGACCCAGGTCTTTTTCTTTATAACCAGGAGCTAGAATTGAATTTTAGATGAAAACCCTTATTTTGGTAACCAGTTTTGTGCCATAAAGCAGTCTCCTAGACCTGTGCCAAGTCTGCATAAGCATAGGTCACCTGCAGCTCAGTACTCATTTAACAACCAAACATGCTGTGACCATGTCTTTGAACAGGGTTTTATTTCAGCATAGCATTACAGTTTAGATTTTAAAACAGCATATCCCTCAGTCAGTGTTTTCCATAACCTTTGATCTCTGTTTACTGTTCCACATACCTGTTTCTATTTTCAGTCAGAGAGTGTTTGTACGTGTCTAAGAGTACACAGATCTAAGACACTGTTTCTGCATGGATAATGCAAAGGGCAGTTTTAGGTCTAGAAGGCATAGTGAGAAGTGGACAAGCTGCCAGAACGATTATAAAACTAGTCATGTGTTCTGCAAATCTAAAGGACAGGTTTCAATTAAGCAAAGCCACGTTCAGCTGTAGGAAAAATCAGTGCCAGGTAGACAAGAATTTTCTGATCCTTCTCCTGCCTCACCCACCCTTCCCATGTTGTTCTTCTGGCCAGCTGTGAGACGAACATTTGTTCTGAACTTGCAGAATCCCTTGCAACACGATGGTCTGTGGTAAGGACTACTAAGGTAAAGAGTTTCTATATAGCCACAAGACTAGTTCAGTGGAAGAGGCACGTCAGAGGCTGGCCCACCATCAAGAAGATAACCTACCAGTTGGTTTTCTGGAGCTCGCTTGCATTAAACAGGCAGGAAGATGCTGTGTATTTTACTATTGTATAGGCCCTGACCCTGTGCCAAAATAAGCTCCTGAAATGGATGCACAGTGCAGCATCTGAAACACTGCACTGTCCCAACTGTGGTAAAAGGAAAACACTTTTTTTCCTGTTGCTATGTACTTTGGCAGATATCCCATCCAAAGAATTGTGCTCAAAGTACTCTGGAAACACCTGCCAGGAGACTACTTGGGAATGTTGTTTAAACAAGTGTACCTGCCAACTTTCCAACACTGTTGACTCTGCAGTACCAAAAACGCGTCCTATTTTAAAACAGGCTTGATGGATAACAGGAATTGGGCTGTAAGGATGAAGCACAGAGTGTGCTTAAAAATTTGCTTGTAATTTTTGAAGCTGCTCAGAGTAAGTATCTGTTTAATGCACAGACATTTCAATATGTAGCAGAGCACGTGGCTGGACTCAGGACAGGAACACATACGTAATAATGGTATGTGCTGGTGTTGTGTGAGGAAAGGAAGGATATGTTTTTCCTATAGTAATTTATCCTAAAAGGGCTTCCAAATTATATCATGCTAAGATATTTTTAAGCGTGTGTACATGTGTGTACACACTCATGTTTTTTATTATCTTTATTTATTTATTTTTTAGCAAAGACATGAAAATTTGCAGGAGAAAGCTTTGGCATACGGTGTTTGTTCTCAGGAGAGATCATGCAGAAACAGGTAAAGGCAGTAGTCATCTGCCAAATTTGTCCATTTAAGAAAAGAAATTGAGAAGAAAGATAGGGAAAAATGTCCTTTTTATATGCATGAACTTAACATGCACATATATACCAGCAGGGACAGAGTTACCAGGAAATGATGAAAATGTAGTCTGCATCATTAATATTACTCAACACATAGCATATACCAGATCTTCTGGTGGGAAAACTGAATTTCCTGCCATCCCCACCATGTGCATACTTGTTCAATGCCCATATTTACTGTGTTTATTTCCAGCCATGGGTAGCTCAGTGTCCACTTACTTAAACCTTATCTAGTCCCTCTGAGTATTTCCGAGCCCTGTTCATGCCTCTGTTCTTGGCCCATTCCTAACGTGTCCCTGTGCTGGAGAACAAAGTGGTGAGGTTCTCCCCACCCCATCCACTAGTTCTAGAAATAGCCTCACTCCGCGTATTTAATCTCTCCAGGAAACTTAAGCAAACACAGAAAATGGCTCTCTAAAGGATCCTCTCAGGCACAGGAAGGAGGCTTAGCTCTCTGAATCAATCACTCATGCTGTACAAGTCCAATCATGCAGTTAACTCCAAGAAAGGCTGCATTAGACTTCTGCTGACCCATGGATGTGCCAAAATGCTCAGATCCAAAGTTGCAGTGAATTCCCATGCACATGCAGCCATTTAGTGAATATCTGTCAACGTGGCAAGATCTCTCAACGTGTTCTAGTTTCTTACTAAACATTTCACGTTGACCCTCAGTAGTGTGGAAAGCATGCACCACTTGTGATATGATATTTTGTTAATTTTAACTCTGCTCTAACCAACAAAAATCTACAAGTTGCCTGCAGTGCTCTTCATGTCCAGATAAAAAGAAACCATCTTCTGTGTCAGCACAAATATATAATTCCATCCTAAAATATTTACAGCGTTGTTAGACTGCTTTCTTTCCAGCTGAAGCCAAAGATATTTTGCCCATAGACTACTGACTCTGTAGATCTATCAATATCCAGCTTCTCTGGAATGTCAATGGAAAGACTCTTGTTGACTTCAGGGGGAGCTGGATCAAATGCAAAGTCATAATTCATGAGACAAAAGGCAAGCAAGACTTAGATGCAGCTATTCCTGCATTAATCATAATAATTTGGGTAACCTTTATTGCTACTCTTGCCACAGCGCAGGCACGTGCCTCATATCAAGGAGTCTTAACTGTTACTTAAAGATAATTTAGAAAACAGTAACAAATATTAGACATTTTTTCTTTGTGTAAGGTGCTATGGTCCTGCATCTTTATCCTTGTTGTTGCACATGCACAGATCTTGCTAAAGACTAGAGCAGGTCAAGTAATATATAACCAGCTCCATGAACAACAGTGAAATACAGAGCTCTAAGCCTGGCTTGAGGATGTTTGGCATTTCCTTTCACAAACATCCATCTTCCATGTGCAGCATAGTACCAAGGAGATGGTTTATATCCACAAGAAAGCAGCAGACCCATGAAAACGTAAAAAACTCACACATCCTTAATCAACTATTAAGATACATATAAGCATGGCAGGGACAAATAAAGCTACAATAGCCATACACATGCAGTCTGTTACCTTTTTTATTCTCTGCAGTGGGACTGGCTTAGCTTTAAATCTGGTTTCCCTTTCCTAATGTGGCATATGTGATTCCCTTCAGTGCCATTATGATCTTGACCTGGTTAGCTCGCTAAATCTCTCCCCATAGTGTTTTTTGTTTGTTTGTTTGTTTGCTTGCTTTTCTACTGAACACTACAGCCATTTGCTCTCTTTTCTGGCTCCTGCTTCAGAAGATTTTCTTTCCTTCTTTTGTACAATACAGAAACCAAAAACACAATTGTGTTTCCTACAAATATTTTTAGGAGGAATAGTGATCTAAGTAAGGTATTTATTTTTAAAAGCCTCTACGGTATTTTAAAATATTTAGTTTAGTGCACAGAAAATATACGCGTTACTTTGATATTCCTGCAAGGTTCAGATCTCTGACTTCATGGGAGGAAATTTTGGTTTAGTTATTATGAGCCCTTTTATCCATTGTCTAATTTGTGTTTCCTGTATTTTTAAGTACAGCAGATTGAAGAACTAAACCGATTAAAATCAGAAAAATGTTATTTTAAAAAGTTAAACACAATTTCTGAGGTGAACTGTCCTATACACAATGTTCATAAGCATGTGATTTTTGCAGCACTCTGACACCAAAATGCTTTCTATGAGAAGGCATTGTGCTCAGAAACTCTGAAAGATGCTTGAGATACTTGTCTTAGATTTGTCTTCTGTATGTATGAAACCATTTAGGCAGCATAACAGATACTAAATTACTTCAGCAAGTACAACTGAGAGGTCAAGGGTGTATTCAGGGCTGTTTGTGGTGAAGATGAGAAACTCAGAATGCATACTGTGTCTATCAAGAACTCAAATAGCTATTGTGTTTCTCTTTGAATTTTGCATAGAAAGTTCTTTTATCTATGTCTGAACCTACAGCGTGGCAGTAATATCCAAAACCTTTCCCTTAAAAATGGAGCCTTTCCCTTTTTTCCCTGAAGAGGAAAAATGTTTTGCAAGCACTCACTGAAGGCATTTGTAAATCTTTCTTGGTAATTTAGTAAATAAGATTTCCATCTCTTGCATAACAAACAGCACGCTGAATTTTCTGAATAAGGTCTTGAAACAGTAGCTTGGGAACTGACCACAGAAGCTGACTAAAACCCTTTTTAACCTTACCAGAGGTTTGGTGAGACCAGTTGAAGGATTATGAAAGGCTCCCTCACTTTATTTCTGGGGTGACTCTCCTGCTCCATCACAAATGCTTTCATTTCCTTACCCCCTTCTCTCTCTCTCTCAATACCCTTTTGTATTTGAGATTGAGCTACTGAAGATTTGGTCACTTAATTCAAGCAGCAACTGGACATTACTATTCCTTTGAGAACTGGATATGTTTCATTTTAGTCATAAACCCTAAGTCTGAAATGCTCTCCGATCTTGGTAACTTAAAAGACCCTAATAATAGGAAAAATAGATTCAGCCAGGAATTACAGAGCAAGTTGCTGGAACTTCACCAAAAAATAATGTCAGACCCGTCTGTGCTGGGCAACTGTCACAGGCAGAGACTGTCCTTTGGGGTAAATGGGTCAGGGCAGGGTGGCTGCCAGCCTAGTGAAAACTAGTTCTGTGACAATTAGCTCAGCATAGTGAGCAGGAAAGAATACAGAGTGGGGTGAGGAAGTGTGACGTGTTACTGATGCACTGGCTTTTCTAATGCTAAAACAAAAAACTTGTTAAGGTTCAGCTAATGTATGCTTCTGGTCTGTGTCTAATGTGTAGCCTACATCATTTGAGAAATGTTTGAAGGACAGGAAAAATCTTTGTTGGACTTCAAATTCCTGTAGCAAAGAACTAAAACGAGTGAGTGTAAGAATCAGCTACTTTGGTCTTGTGCCTTCTGAGGACTTCTGCATATTAGACACAATTTTGTCTGGGCAGCTTGAGCCAATTCCAGCCCCTTCATTAGTAAGAAAGAAAAAGAGGAGTGGAAAAGAACTCCTTAGTGTTTTTCACTAAATAATTAAAATAATAATAATGAAAAAATGGGTTGTAATATGGTACATAGAAATACAGTGATAAACAGCAGGGGACCATACATGCACAGTAAAAGTAGCTGTCTCCTCCTACACCACTGCTGACCTTGTGTTGTTCTACTGAGGTCAAAAAGCAAAGGAGCAAAGCATCAGGCCCCAAACCGAGCAGGCATCTAAAGACCATTCTGGACCTAGAGCAATATCCTCAGCAGCCAAATCATGTGGTAAGAGCACGTAAGCGAAGCAATCACCTCTCAGCCTCCACGTAAACTGTGCCCCTCCCCATTACCTGCCTCAGCTGCTGCTTGTGCTCCTGGCAGGGTGGCTGTGGCATCTCCGAATGGCAGAAGTAGAGAGCAAAAGAGGGAGAGAGAGGAAGGGAGGTATTTCCATGTGGAGTGCCAGCCACAGATGCCTTGTGGGTCCATGACTCCCCAGATGGGGCACCCATGCCTGTACTAGTGCTCTGATTGTAGTGTGTAGACCAGGTGGCATTCTGGCAACTCTTAGCATTTGGTGGTGTTGAGGAGCCTTCCTGAAGTTACCCTTTCTGTTCTTCTATTTAAAAGCAGTAATCGGGTTCCTTTCCAGCAACTAACTCCAACAGCATTGCAATCGCTTTTTCATTTATGGCCACTAACCCACTTTCTTAAAGTATGTTTCATTTAGCAACCTGCTGTTTTGTAATGGTTTCTGGTCTATTCCAATACAGGTGCAGATGCAAAATGTAACAGTTTTAGTTATTTACAGATTTTACATCTTTATTGCTTCCTGTACGTGCTGTACTCTGACAGACAACATTATCATAATTTGCTGGGCATAAAATACCAGTCTTAAACCAATTCTACTTTTTTTTTTTTTTTTTAAATGAAGATACTAATGAATGTAGAAAATATCTCAGCTTAATTGGTTCTTCTCAGAGGGACTGGAATGGGAAAAGGAAATGACAAAGGAAATAAGTATAAAAGTAAACCATCCTTGTGCTCTAAGAGTTCTGATCTCCTGGCTTTTTCAGAAGGTGAAGTAAAGGAAAAACCTCACAGCTGGTGTATGTGCATTTAAGCATTTTAGATGCATATGAATAGAAATATTTATGCTTTAAAATACCAACACCATTTTTAAACAGCGTTTTCTAATTGCAGTTGATATATGCTTCATGTGTTTCTTGGCGGCTTCATTTGGAAAAGACACAAGGACGTCAAAAAGTGTAGGATTTCATTAGGAAGAAAAAAAAAAAGGCAGTGTAGACTGCTGTATATATCGAGGAGCCTGCCAAAGCTATGGGAAATCAGAGCAGCAGATAGGCTAGCCTCCCTCCCCCTAAGCTCCACCTCTATGAACTAAAACCAGGAACGTTTGCTGCCTGGGACAGGACTACTTTATTGAAGAAAGCCGTATGTGACTAGGTAAAAAAGAACAGTATGTGCTTGGGCTAAGCCAATAGCCCAAACTCGTTTTCCATAAACAAGGCTCTGCTACAGAGACATAACTCTGTTTAATCCTGTCTGGATGACTTCATTTGCTAAGCACTCCAGAGCTTGCCATAGCCCATGTGATTCACCCAGCTCCATTCACTCTGCAAAGTGGCTCTCCCTTTGACTCTGAAGCAGCAAAAAAAGGTCATTTATCAAAGCATTAGCAATACTTGTCCCACTGGATCACAAATACCCTAAAAGGTATATCTCTCTTCCAGGAAATGTCTTTCCAAACCATTATATTTCACTGATTTTTTTTTTTTATTCTTTTGCCTTTGTTTTAAAATAACACTAGAGACTTCCAACATGTCTTTGCAGTTATTTAATGATTCTAGCTACTGGATAGCTGCTGGTGGAGAGTTTCATTCTGAATATAAAATCTAAGTTCAGATATCTTGCCAATATTATATTTTAGGCACCTATTATATAATTTATTCATGCAAAATATGATTTTTAATAAACTTTTATGCATTTTTTCTTCACTCCTTTTCTGCACCCCCTTACAACATAATTTTTTTTCCCCTCTGTAGAAGAAATATTTAAACACTTTTGGAATGAATGTAATGTTTGCAAATGGAGCTGGGTTGGCAGAACTACAGACCAAAAGCCTTTTTCTATACCAAATGCTGGGTTCTGGCGGCACTGCAGCAAGTTTTCCCAACACTATTCCTCAAGCTGTCTTAGAGGCATTGCAGCTGAGGGCACACTGGGAAGTTGAAGTGCAGCATTTTGAGGATGTGGCCAGGAAGCAGTGGCTTCTCCATACTACCTCCCAAGGTAGCTCTTTGCTTGGGATGCTACAAAAAAAAAGAAGCTTACTTCAACAGCACAGCAGAATAAGCTGTATTTTGAGTGCCTTTTTGACTTATGTCCTAACTCTGTGTAAGCTAGCTCTAACATGAAGACAGTAACTCAGCTGAGAGGACAGGGCTGGCTCTAGGATAGCTCTTATTTTGGCTTCGAAGGTGAGGCTTTCAAAGCTGTCACCAAATGGCAGCTCGTGGGTTTCTCAGGCTGAACTTCTTTCATTGCGTTCTTGAGCTACAAAAGCAGTCTAGGGACTAACAATCCCATGATCCTAGCTAAAGGATTCCAGCTTGCAGTGTGGGAAATGCCTTGGTTTTATTTAATCATTAAAGGCATTTCAATGCACCGAACAATATGTTTTTAAAATACAAACTGGATGCACTGATTTGGAATTGTGGATTTATTTTTATATTATTCTTACCGAACTAAGAAGCTTGGCTATATGATTAACAATAGGAACTGGGCAAGTCATTAGAAGTATTAAAGAGTGGATTCTAGCAGTAATCAGAGGACAGTGATTAATAATGTAAAAATCAATCTGAACTGGGATATCACTGACAAGAAACTCTACGAAATCATCAAAGACTGAATTTGTCATATCTCTGCTGTACATGCAGGGGTCCCAGAGCTGGAACAGAATAAAGTAATTCAGAAATACCCAATATGGTCCTCCCACCAAATACTGTTTTGGATGGCTTGCCTCTGCTTTACTAATGTGAATTCATTCACGTTCACAGTTTACACCAAGTTTTCTGTTAGTCTTAGTATATTTTCAGTTTCTTTTAGGAGATCAGGAAACCAACACAAATATCATACCTTAAATCTGGATCAACCTGTGCTCTCAGTCAAATAGGAGACACTACAACCTAGACTGAAACTGCAATTTTTTTACACTCAAGATTTGACCACAAATTTCTGGAACTGAAAAACATTTTCCAATTAAAATTTTGTCAGAAATGATGCATTATCCTTAACAGTTTAGGTTTGGATATTTTTTTGACCAAAATCAAAACAAAAAAAAAACAAAAGGTGGAAGATTTCAAACAACCTTCCCAGAGCTGATTGTGTGGATTTGGGGGCCAAGTTTCTTGGGAAGGTATGAGGATGGAGAGAAAATAAAGGCATTGACTATTAGAAAAAGCAGAACAGAAACTAGGTTCAACCTGTAAGGTGCTTTGCAAAAGACAAAGATATGATCAGTCTGTGCTAAAGAAGTCTTATAACATAATGTGCATTCATATTGGGTATCTTGGACGGGGGGAGAAGGGCAGTTTTCTCACCAGGCACAAATATACCGTAGCTGACTCAAGCTTTTTTTTGTTTCTGCTGTTGGCTTTGTATTGAAGTGACCTTCAGAATGGTTTTAAGTTCTTTATGATCTCAACTATTGTAAGCTTTACTGTTTTTTGTTTGTTTGTTTATTGCTGCTCAGCTAAGCTGATCCCAAATTCTGGAACAGTGTCTCTTGCAGAGAGATCAGTATCTCATTTCTGCATTGCCTACATTTTTAGACTTGGCTTTTATTCCATTTGCAAATCTCACTGAGATTGACTGTAAATCATTCCCATCAGGGCTGTTTTTCTCATTTTCTTCTTTTGTTTCTAGGGTATTTTACTGGCTGCCTTCCTCTAAGGAACAATTCCTGCAGCCAGGCCAAACAGCTTCTTCAAAAGTGACTTATTTAAAGGCCTCTAAAAATTGAAAGGAAAATGACAAAATATTCAAACATGAAGTTGTCTTATTCAAAATAGGAAGAAGGAAAGGGAGTAAGAGCTGGAAATAATTTAGGAGCTAATGCAGCACCACCACAGGCCCTGCTCAGTCTCACAGAATACAAGCCCTACTGCCCTTAAACAGACTGGCATGCAAGGAAGTACTTATGCTCTGTTGCCAGCTCTCCCTTGGTGATACAAAAGTTTCTTCTCAGATTTTACAAAGCACGTATCTGTACCTTCTCAGATTTTACAAAGCACGTATCTGTACCTTCAGATTGTATATACGGTCCAAGTAAGTCAATAAATCACTGTGGCCTCTCACACACAAGAGTTCCATGCATATACATACATGTATGTGTATACATCTGCATAGATGTGATGCATATTTCTTTTGATGACAAATATCTCAAGTGGCTTAAAAATTCTACAACTTGAAAAGAAAAATATGTTACATACTAAAATGTGAATTATATGCTGAATCTACCTCCTGCTACCTGACGACTCACAGTAGTTCCCAACCCACAGTATCACAAGCTGGCCATGCAGAAAGAAGGCTTTTAACCAGGTTCTGCAGGTAAAAGCATACAAACAAGCAAACAAATCAGCAACAAGAAGTTCGTCTTCTTCATGTCTCAAAGAATTAAATCTGTTAAAAAAGTAATAACAGATGGAAAAATAAAGAAACATATTTCTGAAGCTAATAAAAAAAAAAAAATACAATTCCTGCTTAATCCTGCATTTCAGTGGCAAGAGGTATTAGACTTGCCTAGGAATTTTGAAATCCCTAACTAAAAATGTTACCAAAAATACAATCAAACCAACATCACAAACTGGATATTAGAAAGAGAGGAAAGAGAAACTGTTGTTTTTCAGATGAAATGTTCAGATATAAAGTGTGTGAGTCAAGCCCACTCCTCACTGGATACCGAGACAGGGGCTCTCTAGTCATGACAAACTGCTCTTCAGAACAACTTAAACAACGTTACTGGGCTGGACCTTGAATGATTCACACGAAAAAACTTGTGAACCTTCAACTTGTGGACCTTGAACGATTCACAAGAAAAAATTTTAATAGTTTATTTCCCAATCATCATCTCAAATATGTTGTCCAAAATCCAAATTGTAAGAACTTGGCCTATTTAATAGTTTGTTTCTCCCATCCAGCTTTTCTTGCTGCTTCAATATGAAAAAGAAAGCAAAAGTTACTTTTTTACCCGATGTTGTGTGTTTAGGACAAATAAGACCTGCATAAGAAATAAATAAGAGAAAGACCTGCATCTTGGTAAAATTTATTTGTCACTGGGGGGTTGTCTCTCTGGGACTCTTGTGAATCTACCACAAATCAGCCTAGTTAAAAGATCACACCATTCGTCTTGCTCCTGGCTGGTGCCATGACATTTTGATCTTAAGAAGAGCAATGTCAGCTCATCTCAGCTGGGTTTGCTTGGTAATTTCTTTTTTCCTTTTTGGTTTGTTTGTCTCTCACTTTCCCAGTGTCTTGCTGATGGAAACTCTTGTACTTTTCCCCCTAATATTTCTTGTAAATCTCTTTTATAATGACATTTGATGTTGCAAAATAAATGAGAAAAGGATATACTGTAAATACCACATTTTTGTTAAAATTACGTGCCTGGGAAGAATTAAGAGCATTTCATATGAAAAGTGAAACTGTCCCAGTCCCACAGCTGGAACGAACACTGGTGAGAAGCAGAGCTATTAGCAACTGCTGGTGTAGGACAGGGTACAGTCCCCCAGTATTTTCCTTGATAACTAAAATGGACAGTGTTTTAAGTCAGAGATCCCCATCTTTCCTTCTCCAGTTTGCTTCCTTCATCTAAATCTAATCTCTATTGCCAACAGCATAGGGCTTTTATCAAAAGGGTTGAGTAGAGACAGGGTGGGGATCCTGTTATGGCAGGGTGTGGTTTTTATGTAATTGAAAAGACTCATCCCTCCATTGTATTTACAGGAAAAGAAAAATCAATCTCTGCAGCATGTCCTCATCCTAACCCAGTTACTGCACACAAAGATAAGAATGAAATACAAACTCCTCTCCTCCCCTAGGCTTCATCTAATTTCTGTAAACCTCTAGGTCTGCCGTATATTGTAACACTGTGATATTGCATGTAGTTTGGGAAGAGAATCCTCAAGAAAGCAAAACCTTTGATCTAGATTTACACAGGATTTTATGAAGTATCACAACAGATTTTTAAACAGGCATCTCGAGATGGGAAATAATAGAAATCTATTTTGCTCCTAGGCACTACCGTAGGCCAGTAAGGTTTTTTTTTTTTTTTTATATATTTTAAATCACAGTAAGTTTTATTCTATCAAAATTCAAAGCAATCCCTATTAGAAACATGGAAAGTGGTATTCTCTCCAGAGCTGCTCCTCTCTTTTAGCTCTTACACAGGGTTCGTGCCCAGACCTTTCCTGTTGCTGACACTTGCCCAGCTTCCTGCTATAGATTTAAAGGAAAGGACTACAGAGCCTCACAGCAGAATGGAGTAGGGAAAGAGGAAGAACCTACTGGTAAGGAGCACACACTGGGACTCAGATGCATGGGGTATTCAAGCCAATATTCAGGTTCACCTTCTGATTAAAGGAGATGCCTAATGAATAGAGGTCTTTTTGTATGCCCCCACCCTTCTTTTTCATTGTCAAAGTGCGTGATTTTGACCAAATTATGCTTTTCCATGGAAAAAAATAAATAAATAATTTGGTCAAAAAGACAACAACAAAAAGTTGTTGAAAAAATGTTTCACAACTACCTTCAGAATAGCTCTAGTCAAGAACTTGGTTTCACTCTCACAGTTACGCTACCACATTTTTTCCCTCACATGTAAGTACGACCTTTAAGAGCATGATTATCAGTACTGAAGATACAGTTTCATGTGGTTTTTACAGCAGCTTTCCTTACACCTGAACCTCACTACCCAAAATGTTCCAAACTGAGGCAAGATAAGGTAGAAATGGCCAGGAACATCTCACAGAGCCATGGAACAAAGCCAGGAGGACCCTTTTCTTGGGCCACTACGCAGACAAGGAGAGGCTTGGCAGAAATGCAATGGTCACATTTTTTAAAGTGTTGGAGGAAGCTGAAGTAAAGGTACACAGCCAAAGGGGGTGAGAAGATGGAGGGAGTTGTCCTGGGGAACAAACATGACTGAAAGCTTTCAGTAGCACTGCCTGACTTGTAAACTCGGCAGCCCACTGTGTAGCCTACCTATAGTGCATCTAACAGCAGTGCTGTATACATCACTGACAGCCCCCAGCATACAGTCCTTTACTGTTAGGCCATCGTGTTCAGCCACTGGGTGGACATGTTTGTATAAAAACATTAAAATATAGCATTGAAAACATGCAGTATTTATCAGCAACTGTCAGCTCTGTATCTCCTACAGCCTTTTCGCTTCCTCACATATACATATATTTACATCATTTTCAAAATGTGCATTATTAAGCTGACTGTTATGGCTCCTCTGGAGTGGTTACCGTCTGTTATGTAAACATATCAGCGCTACGATTTATAACACTCCCGTTATTTACCCAACAGAACGTGTAACTGTTCCAAGCAAGCCATTACCGTCTGCCACGTAAAGTAAATCTATCTTCAGCTGCTTTTGCAAGCATGAGTTATAACGACACTTAATGTTTCAATAGTGCCATACACATTGGAAGATCTCAGCGCGCCTTATAAACATTAATGAATGAATTTAGATTTAAAAACAGTCCCATGTGGCAAGAATTAGAGCTAAGCCAATATTTCACAACCAGGTCCCGATTCAGGAAGAAGCTTAATATGGGCACCAATTTCAACACAGCTGCTTATGTGCTGGAAGCTTCCCATGTACCCAAGTTCCCAGGTGACTACAAGCCTACAGGGCCTACAAAATTTATTTTTCATCTCCTTCTGTTTGCAGAACATGATCAGCTTACAATCTTAACACAGGAGGGCTCTTTGCAAACCAGTCTCTTAATTCTGTAAGACATTTGGTTTGAATTTCACGCGCACACACACCCATATACCACATAGTGAGTTCATTCTTTCCTTGAATTCTGTGCAAACCCTCTGCAGAAGAACTTTTCATCCATTAGTAACCCCACTGCACTGTGCTCTTTGAAGGGCTGGGGGAGGCAGACAGTAAAGTCAACCAGAGTTTCCCCCAGCTGGGCAGCAAGGACAGAGCTCTGCAATCGGACACTTCTGCATGCTGGAGGTTTGGAGTTTTGAAAGCTGTTAACAGAGAAAGGAGCTGCAGGTGTCCAGACCAGAAGGTTAAAACCCCATAAGTATCTACTGCAGGACAGTGTGAGGAGAGGGACATGGTAGCAAACAGTAAACAAAAAACATCACTTTTGCTGATAGTTTTCATCTGAAATCCAAGATTTTGGATTTCTCAGTTATGCCACAACCTCATGTCATTGCTCTGAACTTAACTTCTAATGATAGCTCAGCTGGGAATAAGGGAAATGGAAATGAAATTTTATATTAACCTCATTATGAACATAAATACAAAAAGTCAAATCATCCTCCAATTACAACAGCTGCTAGGACACTGAAAGCAATGGAGTAATAGTAGCACATATGAGAAAAATATTGTATCTTTTAATCTGATTTAACTAAAAACTCCCAAACTCTCAGATAAAACATCTTAGTAAATACTGTCCCTATAAAAATAGTAATTAACTCATTTAAAAGAGCTCATAAGAGGCATCAGTTTTTCAAGGAAAATGTTGATGTATGTCTATTCATGTTCCTGTAGCTGTGAGCTGATGTAGGGTACCTGTGCCTGATAGCATTTCTCCATGATAAGGCACAGTGAAGTGAGCCAAGAAGTTGCATTTTAAGAAAGGAATGAAGCATTAAAGCTCTAAAAATTAATCAGGTTGCTAGTGCTGAGTCATATTGGATTACATTTGGTTCTGACCATCTGTTTCTGAACTGCATCAAAAGTATGTAAATGCTTTTTAGAGCTTATACACCGTACCACTACTCTAAGTAGCAGGCATGGTTCATAGCTTTCTTCTTCTTCTTCTCAACACAAGTTAGATAAAACTGTAGCTCTGGTACCAAAAGGGTTTTCAGGAGAAAATTCCTACACAATTCTGTGCACAGATATCAGATTTACTGTGTTTGCAAAGGTAGCAGCCCACTGAAAAGTCATGCATATATATATATATATATTTACATATGCCTTTTTAGATGGTATGTGGAAGCCAGGCTGCATGTATACAAGATGTTCAAGTAAACACTGGTTGAAGAATGGACAAATGTACTAAAACAGTGCATCTTGCAGCAGCTTGACATTCTGTGCTGCCAAACCAACTGCAGGGGAAAGCAATACATAGCAGGAAAACAACTTACAGGAAGGTTACAGCTAGACTCTCCCCTAACTTTATCATATCCTCTTCTGTTATTTATTGCTGCTTATAGCTTCCCATTCACCCTGCAATGATACAGGAAAATGCGATGTCTGGAAAATTGGTGGAAGTCACTCCCTTAGCACTTAATGAACCTGGTTCTTATCTGGAAGCTGATCAACCTTGCTGCACCTTCATTTAAATCCATGGAGTTTAGTGTTGATTAACACTTGCATAGCTAAGGTAGGCATCATTTCCATAGTCTCTCATATCTGATACTAAATTTTCTGCAGTGACTGAGCAGACTTCCATACAAGTCTCTCCTCACATTAAAAATTAAAATCTGGGCTCTGTGAAGCTAATGACAAAATGCCCCCTGATTCTGACTGTTTTCTGGCTTTTCAAGAATATCTAAGCAATTTAGAATGGACAGGACAAGTGCACAGTACAGAGAGACATTGACATGACAGATGAAGATGAATGATATAAAAATAGAGAACTTTGAATTTCCCTTCTATGGATTTAATTTAAGTCAGATCCTTCAACATTGTATGAATGTGGTTTATACTGAAGAGATTGAGAACAACCCCTAAGCAGTGAATTGAACACTTTATCATTCAAAAATGTAATACAAAAGTGAGTTAAAAATACAAGATATGAAAGACCTGGGAAAAAAAATAATGGTCACGCTGTCATAGTTCCTAATGATAAATGATGTCTCGCATGTAGATTGAAATTCACTTGCTTTTCTGCTTATGATGAGTTTTTCCATTTTAGATTACTGAGTAGAGGACTTGAAATATTTCTAATTACAGGGAAATTCTGAATTGGAAAATATATCTCATTTCTTTACAAGCCTCTTATTGGCTTTCCAAGAGATACACAAGGTGCCGATTTGAAAACCAGCAGACGTGGATGGATTCCAGCTCTGCAGATAGCAGAGGTTAGTATGCAGCTGGGCCCTGTACATTAGCAAACATGGTTATTTGAAACCTAAATGTATGGGTCCTTTGTACTATTTCTTTTAGTACAACATAAGACATAAGAATACATTTGATCTTTCAGCATGAAAGGTACTGTGGGGCCACACAAAGGAGCCTCCCGCATCAGCACAGGTTGTGGGAATGACCCTATTCCAGCTCCTCTCTCAGCTTCCACTGTAATAGCACTCCTCTATAATAGGAACAAAACACACAGGCAGAGTAGGGAATGCTAAAACTATTTTCTTTCTCATGGCCCATTAACAAAACATACTTTAGAGAGGTCTCAATTTACAGAGGGAGCCAGGCCGTTCTAAGAGCACAAAAGTACAAGAAAATCAGAGGTGGTTTAGATTCCTTCACTCTCTTTCTCTCTTCCCCCAATCCCTACGCTGGCCACAGTGACTGAAATCAAAGCACGTGGTTTATGCCACTGCCAGCTAGGATTTTGAATTTAGAAATTCTGAACTTTTAAGCTCCTTTGAGTAGTAGTTTAACCAGACAGCTTCCAAGGGACTCTTCCAAATTTATTTATTTATTTTGTATGTTTCTATGAGGATTAATTAAAAACAAATCTACCGGTGAAACTAATCAAGTGACATCACCTTTTCTGAGCTTTTAATCCATCTTCTGTTTAGGAAACTAATGTCATACATTTCAGGAAGCAAAGGGGAAGTGAAGTTCAAATAAGAAGATACAAATCAGAATGACTTTTGAATGACCAGCATCCAAAAAACTGACCTCCTCTTACATGTGTTCCCATAATAACGTAGAGATTTAGAGTATTTTCCTTCCTCTTGCAATCATAAAACTTCAAACTTAACACTAAGGCATCCCTAAGTGGTGCCTTCCCTCTTATTTTTTTCCCAAATGACTTTCAAACTACACTGCACTTTTGCACCTTGACTAAAAGCAAATGGCTTCTGATATCCTCTAGAAAAGACTATGACTGGCATGATTTTTGTATAAATCCAGGCCTTTAAGTGAAGACCCTAAATGAAGAGTATAGTCTCCTCCTCTATTCAATGTATGGTCTTTTGGAAATCCTTTGCCAATAGAGGCATGCAGGACCTTAATTAGGTATAGAGTATCCAACACTAAGAAACAACCATAAAAATGCCACAAATTTAGATTAGATTACCCATTTGAAGAAAATGCAATGGAGTTAATAATTTCATGGGATTACTCAGATGCTTCCAATAAGGTTTATTTGCCCATATTTCATGAGATCAAAGAGCTTGAAATTTAATGAGACTAATAGTGAGCTTGGTAGATTATAACATTTCTCTTCTACTTCTGTTGCCATGTAACTACTGGGTGTAACAAATATCAGGGTTTATTTACCAGAATTTTGTTTTCTTATTCCTACTAATCATACTATGCCAGAAGGCACTTTTGTTTGTACTAAACCATGCATACACACTAACCCGCTAATCTTGCTCACATAAGCACACTACATTTTTTTCTTCCAAGACATTGACTTCATCAGTATACGTTAAATCAACTTTACATGCTTTGGATCTGCTGCCTTTAGTCTTGACTGAAAGCATGGGTTGAATGTTCCTGTCAGTTCCATCTCTTTTCACGTCAAGTCCATTAGAGTGAATAGACTGCTGTGAGGTAATCACTGAAGATGACATTTGGCCCCAAACTGATAAGTGATCCAATCACTTTACCCAGCTGCATGGTATTTTATATGAGAGTTTTGTTTTGAGCTGGCTGGAGATGGCTGTAAGGAGGAGTGACTTCCTGGTAAAATCTGAAGCAAAGGCCAAAGCCTGATGTCTTCATTTTTGTACAAGTGACTGCAGGTAAATTTATTCTTAAAACTATTAATAATTGTAAGTAGCCTTTTCTAAGGAAAAGTGAAATACAAAAGGTATAGGAGAATAATCAATGAGAAATTGTAGTTTTAATATTTGGGGAAAACCATCTGTTTCAAAATACCCAGGTTATGGTTTACCCAGAAATTACTTGTGTGGGTTTTGGGATTCCTAGAAAGTGGTTAGATGCCTGTGAGAGGCACAGTAGGCTCTGCTATCAATACTGAAATGAGTCACTCCCCAGTTCCGACAAATGTTCAAGGAGGAGATCTTTGCATGGGATATGCAAGACTGTATTTTTCACCAGTAAAGACTCCTGCTGTATATTGCCTAGCTACAATTTGGCAGAGACACATGGCTAGGTGGCAATGCAATCTGCACTGGGGAGACCACTTACCAGTGCCTGTACACACCTTCATGTGGTGGCCCTGTTTGGGGGAGATGTCTCCATAATATCTGAAGAGCTACTACTCCCCAGGTCACTTAAGGATCAGTCTGCACCACAGCAAATAACCCTGGGATCTTAAATACCCCTCAAAGTGGAGTGTTTTGGTCATATTTTCCTTGCCTTAAAAGGGAAGTTTCTCTTTATCATTTCCTTTATAAACCAGAACTGCAAATAAGGGCTGATTCTGCAAAATACAAGCCTCCCTGTGCCCTGCTGGTTCTGTCTGCATGGAGGAAGCTCAGTGCTTTCCAGGCTTTCAATCAAATACAGATCACTCCAGCAGTACTGCCTCTACCACTAGGATTCCCAGGATTAACCTACGCAATCCTCCTCGGGGAATGATGACTCCCATTTTCCCTTTTTTATAAAAGTTACCAAAGACATGGTGTTATATAGCCACTGAATTTGGCTCTGCTTTACAGCATGTCTCCTACAATGCCACTCTGGCAATATAAAGTGTTGATTAGTGCAGCTCTAAAGCCCTTTGCAATACAGTAATAAATGCTTTGCATTTCTGCCAAACTTTATAGATATATAATATCACTGCAGCTTTCTTTAAAAAAGATAAAAAGAGAGGCATCATCCTGCAGGGATCCTGCCAACTGATTCTCTATCCACTGTAGGACTTTTATCCTTTAGTGCTTCTAGGAAAAACAGGTGAATTAATGGAAAGGGGGGACAGGGAGAATCCTAGGGATTTCACTTCAGAAAATGGGGTTCACCTCACCTAACTTCAGCTATCTTGAAGAACTAAAATAATTCATGTGGATTAAAGGGCAAGCCTTAAAATGGCTGCAGTTAAGATGTGATTAATATGACCCATGTATTGAAGCCTACTTCTTACTTATGAGAGAAAATTTGTAAGTTCCAGTGAATAGATGACAGGGTCCATTTTCCTTCTAACACAGGTTAGAGTTTCAAGCAACTTTTTATACCCACTGTTTCTAATCTATGATTCAAATGATGAATTCTTGCTTCTTTGCTCACCTAATGGCTTTTGCTCTTATTTACAAACTGACAAGTGTCATGCTTGGTCCTAATATTTGGTAAACATGAAGGCATTATTACTAACATGAACAGATACCAGAGAACCAGCCTTCAGGCTGGAAGGAAAATGAAGCTCTGTAGGACTGAGGGAATATGGCCTGGAAACTGAAACCAGGAGAAAAAGAGGAAGGCAATTTTAAAGATGCCTGCTGATAAATGCTTTTGTGGCCCTGTTAAATGATCACATTCACTCTGGAGTCAGATTTGTGCAAGAACAAATCTAGGAAAAACGCCAAACAAAATTATTTCAGTTTGGGGAACTGTTTCTCATGCCGAATACTAAAAATTTAAAGTCCCCCTCCACAGTTTTCCCTTTTCTATTTCTCTGGCATTATTTCAGAATACATTACAACACAATAGTAGTGGCATTTTGTAGCCATGATGGTTGAGCAATGTTAGCTAGTGTGAGCCTGCCTGCTGCTTCTCCTTCAGACCTGAAGAGAGAGAGGTTTGCATGCGTGAAGACTTGTCTGTGCTCTCCAAGTGCTTCAGCTGGTCTGATGCAAACATTGGCCTCTATTTTCAAGCTGGTAGGTGCTTCAAAAAGAACACGCAGACACCTTTAGTGTCATAGGTTACTGAACAAGACGAGGATCAATGCTTCCCTACAACAGACTGAGCAAGAATTGAATGAATGTTTCTGTCTTGCAAGCAAAGAGGCAGGAGCAGTGCTGGGGGAGCACAACAGCAAATAAGGAATGTAAAAGAGGACTTTGGGAATAACATCCGACACCTGCAGCCTCACTAGCAGGCAGATATTCAGCTCTCTGCAAAAATGACTCATACTAATTTGAAAGTGTAGGAAAAAAAAAAAAAAAAGAAAAGCTTTGGCAGTACAGGAAAAGAGGCAGCTCTCATTCCACGGAACCAAAATGCTGTTCTTTAGAAAATAGCATATTCAATATCATTTTAATCTCACCAAAATCATTTCCCAAGATCGAGAAAAGAAAGAAATGGTGGGTGATCAGCTAGTCAACATCCTCCTGCTAACAAGCACTATTGAAGAGTTGTAGAGTCACTCACAGATAAACAGATAATTACAGATTTGTTAAATAGTTGTAGTTATTCTAAGTCATTTATGGAAAGAAAAGGTGACATTAGGATGTTGGGGAGGGTGAGGCAGAGAAAAGATTTGAAAAAAAAGTGTTCTGCTTTTTACCTCCACACTCTTCTCCTTAATTCCTGAGAGCAACACTACTTAATAGAAATAACAGCTGAAAAATCCCAGTATGAGAACAGCACAACCTGTGGGCAATGGTTGGCAGTAGAAATGATGGTGTCCAAAACTCACACCTCCTATGATTTACAGGCAAGTCTACATCCCTACACTCATTACAGCTAGAGCTTATTGTGACTGTTTTGGCTGTCAAGGCATCAGCACTCTGCTGTTTCTAGATAAAAGTAAAATGACATCATAGAAAATGGACACTTCAAACTGCCTCCAGCTGTTCTACCCAGTTCCTATCATTCCTAAGGCTGCAGTGCTGTGGCCTTTAGCAAGGATATCTGAGAACACAATAAAGATGGCATTTCTCCTCTGCAGAAAATTACAGATTTATTTTTTCTTCACTTATTTGAATAAAAAAAAAAAAATAATTCAAGAATTTCTCATGAAAATGAAAAACACCCAAATATTCTGTTTGGAAAAACAAAACAAAACACACACACACAAAACCACTTCTCAACTTTTCATTCTCCCAGATCTGGAGGGAAGACTATTCTGGGTAGTTTAGGTCAATTTAAGAAAGAAATACATGGACTCTTTTTCACTCAGTGTCTGTAAATGACATCTACAGATAAAAATAGATATTTTTCAGAAAGAAAAAAAAAAATCTACAGTTTGTATCTGGAAAACTTCAACAGTGTCTACATGAAAGCCCTAAGGGAGGCCCCCAGCACGAGCTCTCAGCTGCATGACACTGGGCCAAACTCCACGTGGACCAAGGACTCCTTGGGTTTCTGGGATCCAAATGCTTGGGAGAGCTCCTGGCAACTATGAAAACCCATAGCAGTCCCTTGGTGCTGTAGAATTGAGTGTTGCTGGGGTCTACAACCTCCTGCCAGGCAAAAAGTGTGAAATGACGAAAACCTCATTATGGTTCGTTGTCAGTTTGCTAAAACTGACAGAGATCCACGAATCATTCCAGATGTGATGAGTCACCCTTTTCTGACCAAAAAAGAAAAGAAAAAAAAAAAAAAGGTTTTACTGGAGAACATCCAACACATTCTATTCTTGGGATGCTTAGAAATTCTCCCGTACTAGACTTCCTCTTGTTCTTTGACCTACAACAAAACACAACCACAGCTAATGGAGCTCAGAGCAGCACGCTTCAGTCTGCCGGGCCTCCGAGTGCATTTCCCACGAGTATCTCATTTCAAGGAGTACCACTACTTTCAAGCTAAAAGCACCTACAGCACTGCCTTACCAATGTGCTATCCTTTTCACTGTGATTGCTGAAAATCTTTGGCCTCAGAAACAGAGTTAAAGAGCAGACAAAACAGAAAGACCATTTAGTTAAGAGAATTAAGCCAAATGAAAAGTTTACTTTCCAGAAGAACTAATATCTTAAGCATCCCCAAATTTGCCTTAAAACTGAATTTTGCCAGATGAAAAGGCATGTATTCATCTTATGGTAAACTGGAAAAAAGTCAATGATTCCCCACAAATCAAGGAATAATTATGTCTTGAAATGTGAATTTTGACTAGCCTCGCCAGAAGCAACACCATTTTCAAGCACTTGTTAGTAAAGAACTGAGCCTGATGCAATGGTGTGCTTGTTAAGTGCTGCACTTATCTGTCCATCCAGTTCCCAATAACACGCTTAACCAAGCATGGCTGCGCAATGGTAGTCTCAGACACATTAAGCTTCTAGCAGCTCCGTGAAGCTAGACAGCTAGGTAGACATAGGCTATTAGTGTTTCTTGTGAGGGAAAAAAGTGTGGTAATTAGTAGATACCAGAAAGCCTGCAGTATCAAAGGCTCCATAAATGACCCCTTGTTAAAAAGGCTTCAGCAAGACCTTTCATCTTAGATTGCGAAGTCAGTCAGTCACCAAAAAAATTCATAGGAAAGTAAGTTTCCTTCACTTCAATAATTATGGAAAAAATGGATTTATATATATATATATATATATTTTAATGGAAGAAACCACAAGAATGTTATTAGGAAGTATAATTTCTTGATAATTTCTACCATGCTGGTCTTCACCATTTGCTAATACTTCTCTGTAAAAGGATTAATATAACTAGGAGTTTTTTGTGCCAGTTTTAGATAGTCACAGAGCTGGGAGTCAATCTGGCTGTGATAGTGTGTGTGAGACAAGGTGAAAACAGCTTGTGTGGGCAAAAAATTAGCTATCTTTTAATAACTCTATCAGTCAGTCTAACAAAATATTTAGCTTTTCCTTACAGAGAATGCTTCATCTGTTGTTAGATAAGCATAGCTTGCAGAGATTTTCACTGCAGCTTTGCAAAATCAATAGATGGCAGAAGAGAAGTAAGATGGCAGAAGAGCAGTAGGAACAGCAGCATTGTCACCTATGTTGACTCTGGTTTTAGTAAAACAACAAATTATATGAAAAAATACTATTTCGTCAATAAAAAAATAGACTGTTGGCCCACAGTCCCCTCCATGTTTTAGATTAAATGACAGGCATACTCTTACTTTATGTAAAGAAGAAACAGAGAAACCTGGGACCTCCTGCAGCAAGTGAGAAGAGAGCCAGTGAGGATATTAAAAAGATCCATTACAACTTAAATCATTTTATCAATTTTTGAGAACAGAATGTTTAAATTGCTAAATGTTAAGAAAGAAAGCAAACCATTCCAAGATATTTAAGCAAATTATTGACACGTAGTTTAAAAGCTGCAAGGACTCAGCAGCAGTGTAAATTTGCATTTCCATAGTCATGCCTGCTGAGATGATCTCAGATGAAACAGTGGGATCCACATATGTAATTTAGTGCAGGAACTATTCAAGCCTGCTCTAGTGAAATGTATAGTATATCCAATTATTTTTATGCATCCTTATTTGCAAAATGCTAATGTTCCTCAAAAAAAAATCTAACCAATTTAGTTTCAATCCTGTCTGGAAATTAGTACAAAATGACAACTGGCTTTTTTGAAAAGTGTTGTCTTGACTGTTCTGACGTGCTTAGCAGGATGATGCAGTGCAACAGATGTTGTTAGGGCCAAAACAAAGCGAAGAAAAGGGGAACCCCGACCTAATGGTCTTGCTTAAATTCATTCTTATTTAGCAGAACATTTAAATACCGGCCTTGCTGATTCAAAGTCTAGCAGGTATCCAGTGGGTATCTAGCGCTTTTTTTATTCAAATTTATTTTATAATCTCCAAGTGCCTCTGAATTTGAATTATTTACTTCACAACACGCTGGTGATAGTGAAATATTGTTTATTCTATCGCTGTAGAACTGAAGCCTAGTTTCCCCTTTTCGTGGTTTTTATCTGAGTGGGCCCATTGCCTTGACTAGGGTGTCCAGAACAGCTCGTGTTGTCACTGCTCTTGCTTAGCCACACCTAACATCAGACAGTCAATTTCGCATACCACCTAATGCAAATCCTAGATCCCCAGCTGTCCCACAGACCTACATTTTTCCTCATTTAAAGGCATTTCTAGCATACAGCTCATGCCATGTACAACACTTGTCTGCCCTGTGCTTGAAGTGGCTGTTTCCTTCCTTGGAACTAAGTACAGATCACATTTAATTTCAATGCTGTTTTTAAACTCTTCTGGATAAAGACACCCCACATACCTGTAGACAGTCAACTTTCCTATTTCATGTAGGATAGCTTAAGGAACATTAGCATAAAGGTCTCAGCTCTCCTCCAGGCCCCATGTGATCCCTCATTTGTGCTGAGACATCTTTAAAACCTTTTAAAGGTTCTCTCACCAGTGGAACAACCTTTGTTCAAAACCTCTGTAACTGTTAATTTCATCCAGGTAGATATCTAGTTATTCTACCCCAGAAAAAAATCTAAGGACTGGTCCATCAAGCAGCATGCATAACCAGGAAAACAAGATGCTGAAAGAGAGCCACACTAGTAAATGCAGTGGAACAAAAAGCAGGTCCAAGTGTTCATACTGAGGATTCTGTACAAGTCATTTTGTCCTTTTCACCTCACACTTGAGTTAGCCCAATTCCCTGGACTGATGTTCATACATTTCAAGGTCGATCTCTCAAAGTAAGGTGTTCCATAAACTCAGCTAGACCCACTAAGTCTGCAAAAGCCAGACACCACCACAAAAGATCTAAGCATTGCAGCATTTACTCCCTTTTGTTTGTATATGACAATAAAGACTTTGGTCACCAGGTAGGTCCATAGAAGAGCTGCTCATCAAATTTAAATTTCATTCTAACTACTGGATTATCCTTTCACCTGAAGATGAGGATTTAAAACTTTATCAGTGTTCATGTGGCAAATGGAAGAAGGGGTTATCTAGACACACAGAGCAAAGGTAGAAAATAGGCTTAAAATGTCATTGCTAACCATTTCTGTGAAATGATTCATTAATAAATATACTTTTTCCTTTACATACCATATCTGAAAGGGGGATTATGATCCAAATGTCATTTTTAATTGTATTTTATGTTCTTGACTTTGCAACATTCAGAATGAACTCTCTTCCTCTCAAGGAGAGACTGTACTCTTCTGAGCCATATAACATAAAATGAATTATTTACAGCTCCAAAAGAGAGGTTTCTTGTTAATTGGTAGCCACGTAAATCTGAAGAAAAATTAGCTGTTTCACAAGACAGAGACAGAATGCAGAATGAATGAATATACAAACTTCAGTTACGATTTGGTTCATGTGGTCCTACATTGAATTTAGAACACAAATCAAAAGCTATTTAAGATACTTCCTTTACCAACGCACATATGAACCAGAGAGAACACGAACAGGAAGAGAAGTATGTGCTACACAGCAGACAGTGTGAACAGAAGGTGAATTCCAAAAAAAAAAAAAAAACTAAAACAAACAAACAAACAAAAAAACTTTTAAAGGAAATGTGTCACTTTCTGTCATTCAAGTATGTTTATTTTGACACTAGGAAACTTATAACTGTTGTAATTTTATCAGATTTTTTTTGACTAACTTGAAAACTAGAATCCCTAATTTGAGCACTAATTTTACTGTAACTGAACAGATTTAGAGACAGAAAGAGCAGAATATTTTTATCTTCTGACGTAAGGTCAGAAGCTGCAGATGTTTCAAAGGTACTAAAGCTTTCACATCTCTAATCAAGGACAATGGAGTAAGAGGTTAAGAACTCAAAACCAGAAGCAACCATTAGATGCATTTGGACTGCTTGTATTAAAAGAGCATTCTGGTGGGTTCATTAGCATTTTGGACTTCTTGATTAATTTTAGGACCATCTGATTTTGAAGAACATTTTGAGGCAGGTTTCTAGCCCTCTTGAAACCATGGCACAGCTGCATCTATACTGCTGGCACAGAACAGCCTTGTAGCACCACATTATATATTGTGGCATAAAAGCAGGGAAGGGAGCTGCTGGTGTTACTTGTGCTCCTAAATACATTAGAAATTAGGAAATTTTGCAAATATTCCTTGCAGTAAAACTGTTTATAACAGTTTTAAACTCTCATCAAACTGTTTATATTGACACTGATGTGACTTTGTTTGGATTTGCTAAAAAGCCTGACTGAAAACCATCACTAAGGCTACGGACGCTGTCTGCCCTCCTTTGCCAGTGGCAGGAAATCTGGGATAATGAAGCATTTAAAATTTCAAATCTTACCATTTTCATGAGCAGGGAATATGCCACAACATTAAGGAGAAAGCATTTAATAGAACAGCAAAAGCAGCGTATGTGGCAGAGGAATGACTATTAGAAGCCTGAAGTTAATCATTTCAAGACATGGAACTATCTCCAACTAGAGTGTCTTTCTTAGGTTTATGCTGTCCTAAATATCAGTCAGGCACAGTAAAACATGCATGGCCTGCCACAAGGTATCAGAAGGAGAAAAGTTTTCAGGAAAGAGAGAAAACAGCAAACATACAAGGGTCCAATCTTTGAGGCTCCTAAGGGATGAGGATATAACTATTTTTTTCTAATCTATCAAAAATGGACAAGTGTTTTAGACTGCCCTCCGAGTCAGCAGGAGATTTGGTGTTCACTTCCAGAAGATAAGCAACTCAGAAACCCATCACATTAATTCTGGTTCTTCAGATCCAAACTTCTGTTTTGATTTTTTTGCATGGTATTTACAGGCAAATTCTGTTTCAAGTCCAGACAATACTATTAAGGTAGTGCAAAAGCAATATTACACTAAGGTTATATATTTTTCAAGTTTTCACATAGAGCTGACAGCCCATTCTACTGATCCCAAACATGAAAACACACAGAAAACTAGCTTTTATAATTGTATGTTACTTACAATTTTATGTGATGTCAACTATTATTAAGGAAGTACTACTCCTTACTGCTTTGACCATAAATAGCTACATAAAGAATCAAGATTGGACTGTGCACTTAGTCACATGGTCTAAACTTTTGGGTAGACCTGTGTGGCGCCAGGAGTTGGACTTGATGATCCTTATGGGTCCCTTCCAACTTGGGATATTCTATGATTCTATGAAGATCTAATTCACAAATTCCTCTGAGGTGGGTAAATATTTCTTTCCTTATACAGAAAAGGTAATGATATGCATAAGCTGAGTGACTGTCCCTTAAAGGCACAACACTACAACTCAAGAATTCCTGTATTTAATTTTTGTTTATTTTTCTACTGTGTTGTATTTCAAATCAGAATTCTTTGACTCTGAGGATTTACACTAGGTCACATATGGACAATGAGACTGTAAGGGTGAATTATTCTGGATTTTCTTTCTCACCTCCCCCTCCCCCCCCCAGTCTCAAGTGAGTGGCTTTCATAATTTTCTAAAAATAAATAAATAAATAAATAAATAAATAAATAAATAAATTCAAGACTTCAGCACCATTTGGAATTGAATTTTCTCAAGTTACCACGCCTTTGGTATCTAATTTTCTTTAAGTATCTACAGTTGCTCTTTTCCTTCCCCTCTTCATCTTAGACTTCTCGTCCTCTCAGACTTCTGTAATTTATGTGACAGGGAAAGAAAAGAATACACTGATGCTTAAGGTCATTTTAAAAATTTTATACTTTGACAACATCTTGATCTAGTTCCCCTTTACAGAACTGACTGAGAACAATACGCCTGGTTTAGACCAACCAAGAATATGCCATGTTCAGGATCACACCAGCTGTCTGTGACGAAAGCCAGTTTCCATCCTTAGTGCAATGCTGAATCCATTGCTACTGACTGCAGAGCTGAAGTAACTGCACAGTTTTTATTAAACCAAAGTGATTAATCAGTTCCTCAAAACTAAATAGTTATTTTCTATTGAGGTATAGGATTATATATAAGCTCTTCCAGCTAACCTTACCTCAACAGAATCAGGTGTAACTTTCTGAATCTGGTCTATATTCATTTCAAGACTCTCATGTATTTTCCCCATTCCAGTAATAAAAGTATCTAAGAAAATAACACAGGAAAAACTAGCCACTAACTGGGACTACCCTGTGTCCTGAGGTGTCCTTGTATTCTTTCCTCCCCTTGGCCACATATATGCAGCTCTAGGTACCTGGCCCCTCACTTTCATCTGAAGGAGAGAGAATAAAAAAATAAAATAAATAAACAAACAGACAGACAGATAGATAGATAGAAAGAAGCTGTTTCAATATGCCTTTTAAGAGTTTCTTGCCCTTTGCTGGCCACTTTCTTCCATTTTGAAATGGAGGAACGTGGCAAATGACATAAACGCTGGTCAGTTGTGCTTTGGATACTCCTCAGCTGTCTTTGAATTTTATTTTCTTAATGCTTACAGAATTTTTATCTCTGAAAGCTACAGCCTATTTGAATATGTTAAGCACTTGGTTATTTCCACTGCCATGATCATTTTGGTACCAAAATAGATACTGTCAAACCTTCTGTAGTTTGAATAAAATGAGTGTTAAAGAGAAAGAATTTGTATTTGTTGAACTCAAACTACAAGACTTTTCTAAACTTCAGTTAACATTTCTGAGCTCACTGTCTCACTCAGATTACCATCAAACATTATGGGTCAGATTTTGAACTTGTTCAACAAGAAAAGAATCTCAATAGAATTTTCCATAATGCAAAACTTGTGTGTGAAACTTCAAGCTCCTCCCTTAGAAGACTCTAGCATGGAAGAGAGGTTAAAGAAGCTGTAAAATTTCAACTGCTCTGGGTTTCAGAGTTGTTTCTAAACACCAAGTTAGCATAAGCTACTGTCCCCCGTGGGCTGCTCTAACTTCCAGTGCTGGTAACATTATGAGTAGGCCAGGCATGGAACTTGTGTTCCAAGTTAGAACATCAGTAAAAAGGAAAAACAGAGATAGAAAGTGAATAATTAGTTAACTAAGAATGTATCTAAATACAACAGAAAAAAGTTAGATGCTTTTAGTGAAGCATGGTTTTTCTTTAAGATAAAGTTTTCTTAAATCTTTTCTCTTAGGTAACATGATCTCCCATCCTTTGAGGATATTTTGGGACAATTAACCCCAATATTTTTGTGCTCAAGTCAATATTTATCAAGAAAAAGGAATTCTGACCAAATGTACATAAAGTATAACCCTGCTCCCAAGAGGTTAAGTGAGATAAGGATCTTATACTGATTTTTAGCCAATGCATATCCTGTATCTTTTAGCACAATCAAACAAGTACAACTCATGTTTTTTTTATCAGTCTGATTCGGCTGACTATTTATGTAGCAATGCTGTAAAGAATGTGCCCACATCCTCAAGAGTCTTGGGTTTTAACATCATTCAATTTCTGAGGAGGTATAGCTGAGACAGATGTAAATTGCACTACTGAGGGATTTCTGCAAAATAGGTTCTCATGCCTTTTGACTTCAACCCGGATTTTTCTTTAGGAATGGGTCTTGTTCCAAGGTACTGAGAATTTTCAGTTCTTTTGAAAGTTAGTGAGGTAGCACTTTTTTGTTTTATTATTATTATTTTTAAAAAGTCACTACAGGAGGCTAACATTTTGGATTCTGCTTCAAAGCATACCTATCTCAGCTGACCGTGTTTTCTGCTCTGTTTTGGGCAGAGAGCAAAACTACACACTAGTCCTATCTTGACATCAACAGTTACTTATGTTTCTCCATTTTTCCACTTTTACCAGCTGCCTCATTGTACTATAACACGTCACCAGAGACTGTATCAATTACATGAGGTTATGCTACATCTGTGAGTGTAATGTAAAACTAAGGTTGAGAGAATGGCGTTTTCTCAAAACTGTGGGTAAGAAAAATAGAAGCCTTGCAAAAACGGGTACTAATCAGTAAATCAGAAACCTACAGATCTCCTGATTTATGAATTACTGTTACTGAATGAGTTATGTTACCACAAATATATACCAAGCAAATATGCAGTTAAACTGCTTGAGCAAGTCAAAGGCTCTATTTGCTTATGTATCCAGAGGCATTCTGGAAACTTATGCTTTATGTATGAAGTTAAAAAAACATATTTAAAAGCATTTCAAACATTTCAAATACTTTATTGTGTAAACCACAGTGAAACGAAGTGTGAAAGTGCTTCTGAATGAAAGCACCCAGATGGGACATTTTTGCACTGACTTCATAACATGGAAGATGCTGTCGGATTCTCCAGGTAGTTGAATCCTGAGCCATGAAAGAGTGAATGGGCCAGAACATTTCCCTTAAACCGTATGGTTGATAAATAAAAATATGACAAACAAACAAACAGACCAAACAAACAACAAAAAAACACCAAAAACAACACCAAAAACAAACAAAAAAACACCCTTCAACAAACTTCAGTTAATGAAATTAACTCCCAGCTGGGAGTTTGCCGCAAAATCACTATTTTCCTTCTGTTTTACAAATCACAACTCTGTATTCACTTTCTGTGAATGTGTACTTCATGCAGTAATAGTTTTATGCCCATGGATATTAAGAAATATTATAAACCTGGTGAGAGAAATCAACACCTGCATCTTCCATGTCCATGAGCACCAAAAAAAAAAAATGGTACAACTCATGGCACTGTACAGTGGCATTTAGTCTACCACTATTCAACTAGTGCTATGAAGAGAGCTTTTGAGAAACTAATACAATTATGTTATTATTGTTGCCAAACAATACTGCTCAAAGAATCAGTGCTATATATAAACTCCTAAGAATGTTTTCATCAGGTTGGGAAGCCAAGTCTTTGTGAGGCTGAAAAGAAGTTTTAGTAACAGAACAAGTGTCCATTCTATGCTGCATTCCCCAAGGGTTAGAAAAATGGCAAAAGGCTACATAGTTTATGGCATATCAGCATTTCTTTCACATGCAGAACTAGAAAAATGAAAATATATCTTTGTCTTATGTGGATTTTCTTTAGCCCTCAGACTACGGAGCTATTCTTCAAATGCATTTCACTAACAAAGACTTAAACATTTACCAGAGGATCAGGCAAATTCCTCAGGCATTAGAAGCATGGTTGATTAAAAAAGCCTGTATTTAGTAATTAAAACAGTGCAACGAATCCACAACATGAAATATTTTGGAAGCATATCATAGAGTGAATAATGCAGCTGTCAAGTAAAGAAGAGCTTTTCTCATAAAGGATCACTTCACAATATGAGCATCTCCAGATCCCCTTGAGCTATAGTGCACTTTTGCATAGCTGGAGATTTTTAATATTTCTTAATAGCCAATATAAATCACAAAATTTCATAACAGTTCAAGATTTCCTAGGGTTGGTTTAACACTTACAGGAAATCGCTTCTCTCTGTATTGTCTAGCTAATGTCTACATGTAAGAGCATTTGGTTCAAGCAATGTAATTAAGATTGTTTTTTGTCTATTTCTGGGCATCCTTTTGTAACTTATTTGCCATTCCCTATACTAAGTGGCTGAAAACTTTAGACTATGCAGTTAGTCACATCAAACACATAAGGAAGACCATGAAACCCCCGAATTTATGACAAACAAGTCTCATGGAATCAAACATTGTGAACAGTGAGAAGATCCACTTTCCTTTCCTGTTACACTACTGATGGACACGGCCTGCTTTCCTCCCATCTGCACCGCTGGATCAGAGCATGCAAGTTTCACAAAACTTTTGTAGCAGCCTTAGCATCTGTTATTCTTCAAGCCTGAACAAAGTCAAGGCATTTTCTTAAGTAGATTTATACCCTCAATTTCCAGTCAAGAAATCGATAAGGGAATGTTATTCACAGCTTTTATTTTCCCCAAATTTTTGTTACTTCAGTCAACAAAGAGGTTCCTCTATCTCTGTTATGTTCCTCTCAGTTACAGAGAAAAAATAATCTTGTTACAGGAAAATAACAAGGGTAAGTCTTCCGTCAGGTATTTCAGAAACCATGACTGGGACCATGGGCACCAGAAAAGTCACTTTACTTGTGGCTACCATCGCCATAGCTGCCTCCCTTCATACTCATTGACACTCTTCATCACAGGAAGCCAAACCTGACAAGTCGGAGGCAGTGAAACATGAGAAGCAGCCATTATTCCTAACTGCAAGGGCTTTGGGAACTCTCTCAGTAAAACACAAAGGGATCACAGGAAGGGAGTTTCTGGGCATAGTACTCAATAGCAGCACCTTACTCAGCAGTTTACTCAGTTTACTCAGCAGCACCTTACCAAGCTACCAGGAGGTATTAGTTTGTCAGTTCTTCAAGTTGCATCAGTCTTTACAGCCCTTCAGTCACAGGAGGAAAAATGACAAAATGGCATTAAGGCTCATGTGGGATTCAGTCCAAGATATAAATAAATAATGCTTAACTAGGGAGCTTGTCTAGGTTTGGCTGGGAGGAGAACAAAATGTTCAGTCGTGATGAGGAAAAAATTATGTTGTATTTTGAGGGGATTTTACTTTTTCTTTATGCCTAAAGGTATTGCAATATGGGAGATTTCATTTCTGTTTTCTTCGTACTACATATATTTATGTAACACCTACATCTGACAGGTAGTATCTGCTACCACCATCTTGTTTAAACACACAGAAATGGATCCATTTAAATTACACAGCCTCTTACAAAGAACTTCTTACTCCTTACCTCCTACAAAAACATTCATGCAGACATTCTCAAATCACGCAGAATACAAATGCACATAATCAAATTAGATCCCACTAAGATCATTATTTCTGCTTTGGTTGATTACATTAAAACTGGAGTTTTAAAAATAAGAAAAATGATCTCTTCATCAATATTACTTCTGATCAATTCATAGCCTTCTCTGTTATAGTATCACAGGAGAAACATGCATTGTATTGCAATATAACATCAATAGAAAAGTCTACATGGCAGGTCCTAGCTAGTATTACACAGTGAAAATCCTTAATTGGTATGGTTAACAGAATTAGAAGATAATTGTTGATTTTGGATATTACAGCGTACAAAATAAGTACTGCCTTCCTCTGCATATACTAAATAATGCATATGTATGTTTCTGTATACGTGGTTTTGATGACATTAAATTAGAAATCTTTGTTTTAGAGGGAAAAAAAAAAAAGGTTACATAGACACATCTGGAAGACAACCTTCAGAGCTCAGTAGTTGTAGGTCATCTTAGCTTGAATGCATTCTCTCACAGCCAAAAGAACTGCCTCATGATGTGCCTGCATTCACTTCACTGCGGAGGCTACACAGCTAAACATTGAGATCAGCCTTTCCTTTTCCTCAGAATGGGTGGCATGGGAGAAGGCTATGTTGGCTTTAATCCAGGTAAGAACTGCTTACCTCCAGTTGGCTAGTTGGCCAGGGTCAGAAGTTGACTCTTTGTTCTTAGTGACTTGAACCAGGACTTTGTTATTACACAAACCTTATGTTCTCTCCCTTGTCTTTTCATGGTATTTGTTTCTGAAGGCTGAGTCCTTCACGTACATGAAGTCACAGCAAGATTTGCTTTTGGCTTTGGTGGGAGAGGTATCCTGTGTGAGCACACGGTGAGCTCTATCTCCTTTTAAATTACAACATGTCAACACATTTTTGCAGCTCTATAGAAAGCACTGTAATCTTAAAACAGATGCTTGTTGTAGATAAGCAGAGAATGGCATACTTTCTGCTGATTCTAAATCAAAACAGTGTGATCTCTGCAAGCTATTAAAAACACTCTGGTCTTCTTCACCAGACAACAGCAGTGTAAGGAATACTCTGCTGCCAGTTTGGAGAGCTGTCAGACATTTTTTTCCTAGAGCCAATATTACCTGTAATTCTTGTAAAATAGCGTTTGCAATACACATGAAGGGAGAACAGAAAATCTAGACTTCTCCAACTATTTCCACTGTTTGACTGCTCATTTTAATCCCTTTGAGAACCATCAAATAAAAAGAGAGGATTTTATTTTTTGCTGATTACCAACTTGCTTTAAAAAACAACAACAACAACAACAAAAAAAAAAAACAAAACACAAAAACAACACAATAACAAACAACACCACCACCACAATAACAACAAAAACAAAGCAAGTCATTACCTTTTCACTCTATTCAAATCTAGTGACAGCTTTCAGTGCATTAATTTAATTAAGCTTCCAAATTTGTTCATAAGCTGTCCAGGTCACAAGAAGAATTAAAAACAAACACTGGTAATGTATTTCTGCATTACTTCTACAGGCAGCTACATTTGCTTGTATGCAGAAGCAAAGCTATCAGGATCCACATGACTGGAAAGGGCATCAGTGAAGTTTGACATTGTTTAAGCTTCTGGAAGCTCTGGTCTGAACTCTGCAGTGCCTGTGCTACTTTAGAATTGGTATGAGAGACACAGGCTTAGTAACTCAAACAACACACAGGTATTAGACATGAAAAGCTCACCACTAAATGTCATTGATGATTTATGCAACAATAATAGTTATATTTTCAATACACATAATAGTTCGTAGTTCGTGTGTATCCCTGGAGACCACAGATTAATAATATCTCATCCACAATTTTCTTATTTATCAATTATTTTGCCCTCATTCTAAAATTTGTCCCTCCACTTCCCAGCCCCAGTCAAGCAGCAAAACAAGGGCTAAAATTTAAAGTCTCCTAAACCTGTTTGTTCTACATAACTACAATTTCTATTCATTCCAGAAATTCAAAGAAAGGCAGTTTTTCAGCATTTATAAGACGAAGCAGAAAACCCACATTCTTTCCTCAGTTTTTGCCATCTCACAGCAAAAGCACGACAAGAGAGACACATCATGATTCATTAAATATATCAGTCAGTGCCAAATGTACAGAAACACAGTTTATCAGTGATTAGTTCCCAACAACCCATCCTGACGTTCTAATTTTAGCTCAGCAGAGGCTCAGAGACAGAGAAGAGCCAGCCAGAAATATACACATACATACATACTTTGATCCCTTCCTTGATTTTCTGTGAAAGTACAAGTGCAGTGACATTTTTAAATGTGCTGACTTCTTAAAGTAATTTAAAAGTGCTTAATCAAAAATACCATTTACTACAACATAGATAAGTACGAATTCAATGGGGCTGCTATCAACTATGGGAGAGAGACAAGTGAGTTTGTAGACCTTGACTATGAGTTTCCAAATTTTCAAGAGTTTGATGGCTTTTGAATTTAATGTTAACTCTGAATTCCCTGGGCCTTAAAAATCCATGTGTAAACACCTTTCTGCTAACTACAACATTCTTGCAGGAATCTTAATCTGAATTTTAGTACCGTTCATACCAAAACTAAATTGTTACCACTTAATAAGTAGGGCTGTTGAGGCATATGCTGTTTCTGGTACCTTTTCCTTTAGTTCTTTGCTCTACTTCTACACACAATGAAGATTTTTACACAAAGGTGACTATCAATACCTTTAATCCGAGCAGTGCTGCAGGCAGAGACACTAGGTTCTTCCTCCTGCTCCCTGCAGGTAGCTCTGTAGGATTCATGTGTGCAGAAACCTTACATCAGCTGTTGCACATTTTCTGTAAATCAATTAACAGGAGAATTCATTGCACAGAGCTGTCAATCTAGATATTTTCACAAGTGCTGCAATAAGCTTCTGACAATGAATATCCAAGCTAAGTCATTATAGTAACAAATACTGCACAAAGTCTTGTAAATATTAACAGAGTAACGGACTATGGATCAGGATAGTAGTTCTCAAGTGAGCCTGAAGGGCAATTATTTGAACCAGCAAACAAGCTGTTCTATGTTTGTTACTCACCTTAAAAGTAACATTGCTATTCAAATTGCCATAATATCCCTATATGTGAACAGGGAAAAATCTATTCCTTCATGAGACAAATAGTATTTTTTTTTTTTCATGCTTTCAGGCCACCAAAATAAGGGTGGAATTCCCGCATTTCCAAATTATATACAGATATAGTTTTTATATACAGTCTGTATATACAGTACTCTTTTCACTGTGAAACAGTAACCACAAGACCCAATTTTAAAAACAGAAATATTTCAAAATGTATTCAGACTCATCCTTTCACTAGTGAAGCATTCCTGCATTGACTTATCATTTGTCTGCATGATTTCTCATTTCCTACAGTGGTATTTCCTTTTGCAGTGAAATAATATTGCTATTATTTTTCTCACTGTAACCTAGAGAACCATTTTACATATAACCCCCTGAAACAATTTGGATCTTTATATCCCCTTGTTAATGGACATCCAGTAGCACCAAGTTCACCAAAATCATTCTCTGCATTTCAGTAATATCTACAAAGTAGTCTTTGTGAAGAACTCAGGAAACATCGTGTGTGTGTGTGTATATGTATGCGAGAGAGATGAATTTCTCAGCGGAAAATAATGATGCAACTGAAAGTATTCTATTCATGTAAAGTTTGGCAAATACTTTTCATTAAAAACTTGCACAACAGTCAAAATTCTTTAAAAGTTTCATTTAAATCTTTTTGTTAAAAATAAGAAAAAAGACCAAGTAAAAGGCTAAAAGGGGTCAAGAAACAGTAAAAACACTAGAAGACTTGTATACCTACCCTATCAACATAGGAAATACTAATATAAGAATGTATATTATATAATATTATTAATTAATGTAAGAACAAGTCCATTAATATAAGAAAAAGTCCATAAAAGGAATCAACATAAGTAGTCCAAGATTGCTACTTAAAATACAATTAAGTAGAAGATGAAACCCATTGTTGGATACCATAAACTGCTTAAATAAATCACTCTTTTATATCTAACAACCCACAGCTGCTAAGAAAACTATAGTGCCATTTGTTTTGCACAATTATGAGAAGTTTTTAGTTTTTCATCTTCTAAAAATGGTTTTTATTTTTTATTGTTTTAGTTTGAGACAACAGAAATGACTAAACACCACTAGCTGAAGGAGCTATGGGATTTTCAGGTTTTATTAGACAAAGATTCAAAGGAAATAATATAGATTTGGAAATTCAGAGAAGGGAATTAGAAAGGTAAGGTTAATAATTTTTTACCTTTAGCACTATCAGGAAGAACTAAAAAATTAATTTTCACAAAACTGCATGTTGCCTTTCCATTTTGAGATCTTATTTGTCTTTTAATCTTCACCATCTTTGAAAAATTAGTATAATAGCTGGTGTAGGAACAGAGCATTTTGAGCAGCAGGGGTTTTGACAGTCATACCTGTTCACTACATTCATTTGCAGAGCATGTTAAAAGATGATTAGGTCTTAGCAGCCAATACACCAGCTGTTCCTGGGATACTCAGAGCCTGATGGTGTTACTGTGTATTTAGATGTGTATTAACTTACAAGGCCCACTAAGAGTTTCATACTGCAATAACAAATGCCTTAAAAATGACTCTTGTTCTTTCTACTTCCATGTTAGATGTCATAATGATGAAAAGAATGGAATGAAAAAGGTATCTTTTTACAGCAGAAATCTATTGGGAGATAGTTGCATATATTATCTCTCTCAGCAGGCGGCCAGGTCATTAAGTCTGCATAGAGCTCTTTCCTGTTGGAAAGAAATTGGTGCAAAGAAATCTATCCTGTTTGCATTTTGACTCAATTCTTCGGATAAGCAAAGGCAGCCTGAAGATTTGCCTCTGCCAGTGTTTCCCTCCAAGATAAGAAATCTTCTGTGATGGCATCTTTTTAGGTGACAGGGTGAAAGTGTCGTGGATCATTTCAGACAGGTGTTACCCTTCAGTCAAGGCAGGTTTCAGTGTTGCAACTGAACAATGCAAGGCAGCTTAAAGAACCAGCAGACAGGGCTCAGACTTGCTCCTCTGTGATGCTGTATCACTGCAGACATGCTCAATAAAAGAAAGGAGAAAATGCTGTCCAGAAACATAGGGAGAAAGGCAGCCATATGTACAGAATCACCTCATCACCTGTAAACAGTCATTTGGGACCTGATGACACTCACAGACATTACACTTTCTTAAGAGAAGCGCTGTCATTCTGCCAACATGCCAATCCAAGGGCTGCAGCTAGCTCCAGAAGATGCTGAGAAAAGTGAAATAGATCTTCAGCTTCTCTTTGCAAAGTTGGTATCAAGAGCTTCAATCAGCTTTCCTAGAAGAGTCATTATCTGTGGACTGGATTGGAGGTGCAGTTTAATGGAAAAGATGGAGCGGGAACCTTGTACAAGAAACAACTATAGCTGCAGAGAAGCTAGATTCTAGCTTAGAGGTCTTCTACCCTTTTCCCCAAGCAGCAGCAGGCACAATCAGTGTTAGGAAATCTGATTTATTTCACGTTCTTCAAGTTTCACTTCCTTGGGCTCAGTAGGTTTACAAACATCAACAGCAATATTTAAAATGAAAAGGCAGATACAGCAAGAGTGTCAGATTGCATAGAAGCAGTTAATGTCCAGTCCCAGAAAGTCTCCCTCCTTCACACCAAATTAAATCAATAAGATTGAATAGTAATGTCAAATCAGTCAAAAGTAAAGTCAATTCACTTTCATTATTTCAAAGCAACAAATAAATCCATGTCAACCTGTGAAACACAAAATAGGGAAGGAAGAAGCAAAACTGTGGTTTAAACACTACTATGCTATTACAAATGAATACCTGTCTTCAACAAATGACCATGAGAAATCTGCTGTCCTGACTTTGTAATGTGCTTAGCTACATGAACACTGACTTAGATGTTAGCAATCATTTTCTCACACTGCTAATTAGTTTCAGCTTGTTTTAAAGCAAAGCATGCAGTGTTTGAACAGCAGACCTTAGAACCATTTTTCAGGAGAAAGGGGTGACTATCTCTTACAGCTAGACTACACAGATAATATGTTTTCCATAGGTGCTTCAAATAGGAATCAACAGGTGAACAAATTAAGATATTTAGCCAATACTAAGGCATGTGAATTTGGGTCAAGAAGCATGTTACATTTTTAAACTCTACCCGTAAAAGTCCTGAACTACATCTTTCTAATCTCCTAGAGTTGCTGGTGACTCAGAACAAACTTCTTCTGAATGACTGGCTCAGTGTCTTATCAAAGCAGAGGTTATAACAGTCTCAGGAATAAATTAAATAGCACTTTCACTTCTGTGAAAGCTTGAGTGCTTTGTGTTTGTTGCTAGATCTGCAAACTGTATGGATAAGCTTGGTTGATACGTCACACAAGCAGGGTAGCATTATTTTCACAGAAGAAAAGACCACTCAATTTTTTCTTCACAGAAAAAAAAAGGAAAAAAAATGCTATTTTGCCTTTGACAATTATCTTGTTTTCCCCTTATCAGAACCTGGAATCTCTACAACAAGACATGAAAGTCCTAGTTTGAGAAATCCTGTTTCCTCTAACTTCTCTAACTCTCACAGGATGTGTACATCCTGCATGGAGACTTAAGGACACTTTCTGTATAAATACAGGAATGGTGACCTGGGTGAGGATTTTATGCCCTTGTTTCAAGACAAAATTCTAACCCATCCCCCCTGCAGCTAAGCAAACTAATTGAGGAAAAATGTATTGCAGACTTATAGGTTCTCCCAAGGCTGTAGAAAACCTCATATAGCTTTTCCAGCTGAGTTTGCAGTTGATTTACATGCTCTTACCAAATCAGCGGTCAGAATCTGACACAAAATGTCTTCTGCAAGCTTTGATTCCTTATTCATAACGTTTTCTTCATTTATATTCTGTTGAACCAAGGAACCCAGGATTTCCTCTCCCTTTGTTGGATAGCTTCCTGTTGTGCAGCTGCCTTCTGTAATGACAAAACATATAAGTCAGGTGTTGCCCAAAGATTATGTTGCCCAAGTCCACCAAAATTAATCAGATTTGGGTGTTTAATACTTTTAGCATCCCTGAATACCTCAGCTTAAACATCAAAACCTTCTGTAATGATCCAACTCTTCCTCTTCCCCAGACAACTTCTTGCCAAGTAAAGATTCAGTATGACTTGCTTTGCATCTTACACACTGCAATATATTGAAAGATTTATCTTTTCTTCTTTAGTGTAGCAGGAAAAGACTTTACTGCATCAGTCTTATACGAGTAGGTTTCACTCTATGTATAATTACATATCTTTCTTGCCTTCCCATCTGAGCTAAATCAATTCTTGTGATGGCAGAGTCTGTACTCTGACTCTGCATTTGAATAAAGCATCAGTTGTATTGAATGTGCTGGAATTGGCAGATGGTTGGTCAGTCTTTCAGCTTGATATTAATTGCTTCATTGAGATCCCTTTCAGAGAACTGAGGACAAAATGCATAGTGTCTTATTACATTAAGAAAAAAATCACATCTGAAATTCTTTGATGGAAGACTCATCTGCTTGGCAGACAATGGACTTTCTCCCTAAGAGTTAAAAACTGACCAGAAAATTCCATGATTTAAAGACCACTTTGTTTCCTTCCAGTCAGCAACCAAAGTTACACATCATTTTGCCTGGAGGAAAAAGTAAAATAAAATTTGCTATTACTGTTTGAACAATTCTTTATTATTATTATTATTATTGTCTTTTTTTTTTTTCTCTTGGAAAATAGATATATAGTTTATCATCATCATCATTATTATTGAAATACATCACTACTCGTTTATGATCATGTCCAGCCCTGTTCACATGTGCCTTGCAATGGCTCCTGTTGGAGAACACTGTAGTTGACAGTAACAGGATTAGGTAAAATCAGGAATATTCTGCACTTGTCTGATGACTGGACATCTAGAAGAATGAGGGCTATAGTTCTGCTCTTTATGTATTATGGTGGGTCTGCTGTTGGAGCTAAAGAGTTTTCAAGTATAAAAGGTATTCTCAGGAACAATCCAACATACTTGTAGTTATATGCATGCTTCACATCAAACGCAATTTTTCCTTCAGTATATTAAACATGTGTCTAGCACCTCAAAATCATTATGTATGATTTAATCTCAAATTCATTACTTCACAGATATGTAAAATGTATGTCGCATCATTTATTCATTGGTCATTAAAAATACATAAAATAGCTCTAAGCTTTTTTAGAGTGTGGCGCCCTTTCTTCTGATAGTTACGTATTGCTATTTCCATCATAGCAATTACAGCAGGTGCCAAATGGCACCTATTTCTTTTTGATATCTTATGCAGTATTTAAGCAAGTAGTGTGTCTGCTCACCCTAAATATTTTTTGAGAAGAGATAATCAGTTAATACTGGAAGCTCTCTACTTCTGCCCCTGTAGAAATGTACTGGATAACTGAGCTAAATATCTTGTCACCAGAGTGAGTCTCTTTGACATCAAAGGACTCAACTTCCTATTCTGTTCCAGTGTTCTCCCTTTTGCACTTCTCTCTGGGTCTTCTCCACAGTAATTTCTTTTCCATAAGCAGATGACAGTACAGTGGACACTCCAGTTTTCTCCTCCTCCTATCCCTCTTCTGAAGATACAGTGCATAGTATCTGAACCTCACGCTCAGCCTGTCCAAATCATGAATGTCTTAACTTCTGGTGCTTGTTTACAAAAGACTTGGAGGTACAGCAGTAACACACATGGTGTTTTTGAGTGAAATTCCTTGCTCAGTCTCAGGGCCAGATCCTGTCTTAGCAAGAGTCACTCTAGCTCCATTAATTTTGAATGGACAATGTAAATTTACACCAGCCAAACCTTTGGCTTCAGAAAGTCAAGAGGCTTCTTGGCACCTCACACGCTTCACATGGAAAGATTGATACACCTGGGACCAACACAAATTTAAAAAAGTTTTTTCCTCTAAGCTGAGCTTTCTTAGGTAAACAATAAAAATGTCTTAGTCGTATGTTGTTACATTTTGTTCCGTAACTGAGAAGTAGATGTTAATGTCGGATATTATTGACATTGGCTAAGGTTCTTCATTGCAGTAAAACACTAAGTCCACAAGGAAGAACCACCAGAACAGCACTGATGGCCATTTGGATACTGTGGGCTCACACAGCTGTATGGGAGATAGGCCAGTCAGGTCCAGGGCTTCTTGGCCCCCTTGAGCTACCTCTGCACTGGAGGATACGACCATCAGTAATCCTTTTGCCTGTCATCTGCCCACTCCCAAATTAATTCCGCCCACAGTTGTCCTATTAGATGAAACGAGTTGGTGCAAAACATGGTAACAACCATCTCCAAAACAGCAAAACCAAGGCAGAAATATCAGCCATCCTTGCATCTGGCTTTTAAAAGTTAGCTTGGCTCAGTGATCGTTATTATGCTTGCAGACTGAATGTACAAGATGAAAATGTTGTGATGATATCACCTTCAATAAATCCTGTGTTGTTATGTGGTATTGAAACAAGACTCTTTGGGAAAGGTAGTTTTGCTACTCTCTGTGTAGTAGTGCTCTCTGTAAAAGGTCTCATACCATTTCAATTTGGATCTACAAACAACAGAGACATTCTTGTTGCCTTTGACAATAGCTTCAGTATGCCTCTCTCCTGCTACCTAAGTTTGTACTGCAATAACAAGCCAAAACCAAAGTGGTTTTAAGAATGGGCATTTTATTACAAATGTCAAGAAGGTGTTTGGGGGTTGGAGTTAGATGACCTCTAAGGTCCCTTCCAACCCAAGCCATTCTATGATTCTATCTAACAATCAATGGGGACACGGAGGAGGGATGGCAAGAATGTTGCTTGGACATCAAGCAGCCATAGCAAGTATTTCCAGAAAGAAAAACAAGGTGTGACCAAAGATGCTGAAAAGCTTTAGGTAGTGCAGTGGGCTTCTCAGGGGAGCTAATTAGCCTGGGCTACTGCAGCTTTGCTGCCTCCATTTTTGAAGGTAGTTTTGGTGCAGTTTAGTTATGTATACAGACCCAATCATGCAAGGTACCTGGGTACACAGCATTTTATCCCATGGTATTCCAGCCCAGAGAGCTGCACTGAAGCTGACAGACAGCCAAGTAAGATTAGTAGGACACAATCACAAAATTCTGCCTGGAGTTATTAAGAAAGGAGAAACAATCATATCAGCTAAATGTTTAATCATGCAGATAAGATGGTAAATAAAACTACAGAGGAGCTAAGAGGAAGGATTATTTTCTTAGCAAGATTACCTGTCCCATCCTTACAGCAAAACCAAGCCAACAAGTGAACAAAAGCTTATTGTCAGAAAGAAGTTCTGTAAGAAATATTCCTAAAACAGGAGAAAGCATGTTTGGCCACAGAAGCGAATGAGGAGGTTGACACACTCAGCAGAATTTCTAAGCTTATGAATAAAGATGACAACTGAGTGAGAAGAGAGCCAAAACTTGGAGTAAAAACTACATAGCAATATTCACACCTCTAATGAAGCCAGGGAATTTCTGGCTCCACATCTTTTGTCTTTTAAATATGACACTTTTGGCATTTTGCCTTTTTGTGCATGTGTGTTTTGGTAGCGAAAAGAAATCCTACCTTTAAAGAATGTTTCAGCTTGCTATTTCCAATGAAACATCCTGCTAACAAACTCTGAGGCCAGGGCAACCTGCACATCAAAGAGCTGGGCCCAAAGAGAAGCAAAACCAAAATTAGACCAGAGTGAATTGTATCTTCCTGAACAGCATCCTGCTGTACACACAGGTTATTCTTTTCAATATACAGGTCTCCAATTCACTCTTGGGCATACTGATGCTCCTATATATTTCTTTCTTGATGTACTTGGGAATTAAGTTGTAACTGAAGTCTAAGACATCTCTCATCAGGCCCATAAATTCATTAGATAAGAAATGGTAAAGGATAACAGGAGAACTTACTCTATTGATTCCTGCTTCCTTATAAAACACCTTGGCAACCCAAATCTATTTTCTTCAGACTATTGTGCAACAATCTTGCCGGAATCATCATGTTTGGTCAGATGTGCTCTTAAAAGTTTTTCTAATACAACACTTGCAACAATTTTAGCATTTAATAAACAGAAAAATGTTGTAACAAACACAAATGTTTGTAAATGGTTACAGGTGGATTGCCTCAGGGGTCTTTCCTGGGTTTGGAGAAAGAGATACATTTACATGTATGCTCACCAAGTCTGCAGATGACCTGAAATGGATGGGAGGGGGTGAATCTGATATGCTCAAGGACAGGGCTACCATGCAGAAGCTTGACAGGAGGAATGAGCTGACAAGAAACTCCTGAAATTCAGCTGGGACAGATGCCATGCCCTGTGTCTGGAACAGTCTGAGACCCAGCAGGGGACAGACTGGGACTGCCTGGCTGGGAAGCAACCCTGTGGAGAAGGACACAAGGGTCCTGAGGGCCAGCTGGGGACAGTTAGAGATGAGGGCTAACAGCACCCTGGGCTTTGCCAGCAGGCGAACAGCCAGAAAATCAAGGGAAGCAGTTATTTCTCTCTGGTCAGCAATTGCTCCACTGTATCTGGAATACAGGCTTCAGCTTCTGGCCTCCCAGTACTAGAAAGATGTCAATAACCTGCAGGCAAGTTCAGCAGAGTGCTCCCAAGACAGGAAAGGCTGAAGCACTTGCCCTGTGAGGAGAGGCTGAGGGAACAAGGGTTGTTCAACCCTAAAAAGGGGTGGCTGGCTTCAGGAGATCTGCTGTCCCCAGAACCTATGAGAGGTTATTGAGAGCACAGTGGTGAACAGTCTTTACTGAGGTCAACAGTGGTAGAATGGGAGACAGTGACTGTGAGTTGGAATTAGGAGATTTTGCCTGGATAAAAATAAATAATAAAAAAATACTATATGGAAAATTAAGCACTAGATCATGGACCTAGAGGGATTTTACATTCTTGGAGGTTTTCAGACCCAGTAGGATGAAGCCCTGAGCAATGTGGTTCTGTCAATATAGGCCCCTCATAGGTTGCAAAGTGTTCTCTTCCTATGGCAATATTGCTCATCCTACTACCCCAGCTTCTCTAGCTGCGCATGAATTCCTTTTGAGGGGATCTAGCTGATGAAACATATTAGTTTAAAACAGAATTTGTTATTAGCAAGAACAAAAGAAGCGAGGTTGGGGAGGAGGTGCACTAACTATGCTGCAGTGCTGAGGCAGCAGAAAATAACCACTGTATGCCCACACGGTTAACAACTGAAGCGATTTAAACTCTGGGATTGGACTCATAGACATCAACTTTGATGTATGCCAGGAATTTCATTTTATAGAATTAATTTTCATGACAGAATATGTTTGCCCACTCTATGTTCACCAGTGCTGATTGTTTTGCTCATTTCCTTCAGAAACCCTTCCCCTTTACAGACAATCCTCCCACTGACAAATGAGAAAATTGACCCACATCCTTCAGCTTGGTACTGACATTAAAGGGGATTGTTTGTAATAAGCTGTAATAAAATAGGGGAATAGTTTGTAATATGGTCTGCTTTGCAAAGAGGCCATGAAGTTACAAATATACATGTCTCCCTATCAACGTACGTTACTAGAGACTATTTCCCAGATACCTTCTTGATTCTCTAAGGAGATTATGTTTGACTATAAAGGAAAGGAGACACTTAACACATTTTGAATTTTGAGAACTTATACTGTGGTCAGAATGAAAAGTTAGATTATCTTGCTGTGGCAACAAATAAGCTTTCACTTTATCAGTTTAAAACTCTATTTCTTCTGCAGCCCACATCTGGAAAATGCCAGTATACTTTCTTGATATTCTGAAAAATAGCAGTGTGCCATATTGTCCCATGGGAGCCCATTTCATTCACTGACTTTGCAGATGTTTTCCATGTGGAACTTTAAGGCTGAGCTGTTAAATGTTCTCTGTCAGTTCATGAGGACCTTCTCTCTCTCCTTAAGCGGAGGACAGCTTTGGGATTTCCCCGCCTTGTGGTACAGTGGGTGTAGGCTCCTTGGTTGAAAGTGGGATGTATGGTGAGTGTAGCAAACATCTTGGCGGCAGAGCTGTCCCTACAGCACACGCTGCTGAAGAGAGTTTCCTGTTTGAGTCAGCCAGAATTCTCCCCGGGGCTTTTCCTGTGGTACAACTCCTCAGTAAGCACAGACCTCAGAGTTACAGCTGGGCCCTATTGGATGCTATTCTTATCTCTGCTGTAGGCTACGAGATACAACGACAATATGCAAATGGAAAATCCTTGTGGTAGCTACCAATACTTTCCAGACTAAAACTTGAACCACTAACATTCAAACCATAAAGGACCCTATTTCAGTCTGAGTATATCGGTTAACTTCTAGGGAATTATATTGCCCAGAAAGAATTTTTCCCCTAATCCTGAAAGCAGCTAACACAAACAGCCACACAGAAGCTGTGTAGGTCATCAATTTTTTAGCTTATTTTGCATCTAGACCAACTTCATCTACTGGATTTAATGAGTGTTGATTTAATTTCACGGACTGTTATTTCCTCAGTGACCCTGAACCACAGAAAAATCTCATAAGGAAAGAGTTCTCTGTTTCCACGTGGTAAAAATTAGGTGTACGATCATTCTCCACCTGCCTTTCTTTTTGTCAGGATCATGCACTTTGTTGTGGTTTCATCAAAAAAAGAAAAAAAGTGAAATACAATTTAGTAGTTATGATTTAAGTAAGAAAGGGTTTGTGGGTTTGGATGTAGTAACCAGGACTGTCTGTAAAAGTGGAGGTTTGTGGGAACTGCTTTAGTATATGCAGCGAGGTTGAGCATTCCAGTTCTCAGAGTTATTTAGTCTAACTTGGAAAAAATAAGCCTTGTTTTTCTTAATGGGGCTTGCTTCTTACTAAAATGTCCATAATAAGTGACATGGGCTATTAGCAGCTACTGGCTACCAGTCTCTGCAATCCCCAAACTCTCTGATAGCAAAATATATTTTTTTAATTGTGTTGAAATGAAATAGCATTCTAAAACCCCACCAATTTTGTAAGTGTTGATTGTAAGATTGTAAATAGAGCTGAGAAGAAAGATTTGACTGTCCTTCCTCACACAGCTCTGTAATGAAGAACATAAAGTCTTTCCGTATATTCTTCCTGGTGAAAAAGACCTCTAGAAGATATAGCATGGACGTTCAGTGATGAAGTTTGGAAGACTAAGTAAGAGACAGCAATATGATGTGGAAGCTATGCATTAAACAGCCTTATGGCACAGCATGCTTTAAACAAAACAAACAAAAAACATTGTGTGGTGTAAAATTCCCTTTGTAATGGGGCTGCTTACGCTAAATGTAAATCGATACAAGATGAACTCCAGCACAGAACCACCAAACGAGTGCTGTCCTACTTAGTAAAAGCCAATATGATATTTGAGAAACTGAAAACTCCTTCTCAGAGTGTTTCCAAAGCTATACTGTTGGCTGCAACACAGATAGAGTAATGCAGCTACATGGGATGCTGCTTGCAAACTGAAGAACCCACAAAGTCTTTATTCTTTTCTTTTCGTGCCTGAAGGTATTCACAGAGATATAATACTGTTACAATCTACACTTGACCATGCCTTTATCCTATGCCACTACACTACACACAGCTTTAGTGAGACCTACACTGAAAAAAAAAAAAAAAAAAAAAAAACCTTAATGGAGAGGATGAGTTTCATTTGTGGTCCAGTAATTAAGAAAAATATTTTTCTTTTGAATAGAAAACAAAATAAAACTGTGCATTCTTGAGGTTACGGTTACATTTCAGTTAAGTTGCATTTAGTTGTTTCTGAACCCACCTGAGGTAGGGTGACAGAAGCTGTGTTTTTTGATTATTTTGGTACTGAAACCTCTGTGTTAGCCACTTTGCTAAACAGTGCAGGCAGACTTTCAGATACTTTGGTGGTAAGCATGATATACAGAATGACCTTATCCACAATCGTGCTCTCATAATGCCTATGCCCAGACACTGGTAGAAACCACAAAGCATTTTGTGCCAGAAACAGCAAGAAAGATCTGGTCCTTAAGTACCATTCAGAGTAAGTCACAGAAAAAAGTCTGACGTTTTAGAAAGAGATTTATTTTTAAAATGTTTCTTTTCTATTCCTTTTTGATGGAGTTCGGTTGAGTAGTCCTTGCCTTTGTTGGAGTCAAAGAAAAATATAGTAATCTCTCACTAGCTATGAAGTATTTGCAATACATGATGCCAGTTTTAATAAAAAGACATTAATAAATTTAAGATTTCTCCAAATAAAAATAAATAAAAATCAGAAAGTTCTGGCCTTTACTTCTTTTCCTGAACTATTCTGCAACCCCTCAATATAACATTCTACCCTCCATGTTACTGCTGATGGGAATTATGGCCTCCTGTACTATGAGCCATCCATCCCCTCCTTCTTGGGGCTGAACAGACAAATAGCTCTATCCTCAGTTAGGTCCAGAGCTAGAATAAAAGTTGTTTATGAAGTTTATTTTTTTCCTTCCTAGGAACTTGTTACGGAACAAGGTATAAAAATAACAGAATAATGGATGAAGTAGGTTTGAGTTTCCCTTTGAATACAAATGAGAATTATTTGCACAGCATTGGTTCTTAAATTCGGTTAAAAAGCTGAGTCATCTGATTGAGGATAAAATTGTGGTGAAGCAGATTAATCATTTTTCAATGAATCCCCCTTTCTTTGGGGGAGCTGTCTTCATTGCAGATTGGGTGTTTGATTGTAGAATCATTACCAAGGAAATGTCCTCCCCCTGACACCTGTGAAACTAGTGAAAGATTCATAGACTGAAGACTGACTGAAGGATTGAACTGAAGTTTATTACCATCCTCTAGTAGGATCTGATTCTGGTTTACAACAGCAGCAAGATTTTTCTGATTAACCCGAAGAGAAGCAGGACAGAACCCAAAATTGATGATGTGATTAATATTCCTATCACAGTGATGCTCCGGTGCGTTTCATTAAAATGGATCCTGAAATTGTAGCTATAGAGCTGCTCTTCCTCGCTTCATCTATGTCCAAGTCCAGGTCTCATGAAGATTCAGTACCTGAGAAGTAAGTAGAAGCTAAAGGCCACCAGGTCTCTTCCTGGCATACACTGCCTCAGCTCCACTGCAGGGCAACCGAGCTCCAGCAATTTACACTGGCTGAAGCTCAGGACCTTCCAGATTGTGGCAAATTCAAAGACAAAGCAGTGCCCATGCACCACAGAGCAGCCTCAGAATCTTCCATTTCTTTTGTACTCAGGGGATGTGCAGGTACTAAGGGGAAAGGAGGAATGAGTTAAGAAACAGGAACTACATCATGATGATTGTGCTGAAGGAAGAAATAGCTGAGAAGAATTGAGTCATAAAGAAATATCATCTGGGGCAGCTGGGGTGGGGGGAATCCCATCATGTTAGGTGCCTCAGTAAGGTTAATGAACAGTGAAAAATGTGAAACAGGATGCAAAAAGCAATGCATGGCAAACACCAGTGACATAACTATGGCCCTTTTGTACATTTCCTATCAAAATTCAAACATGTGAAAATAGAACTGCAACAATCCATTTCAGAGCACATAGTTTTTTATAAATCTTGTTTTATGCCTACTGGAAATTACCAAAGTGCTTTTTGCACAAAAGAAACTTTAAAGGTCAGCTTGAAAACACTCTGAAACCAGTTAGCTGAAGGGGAGGTGTAAGTTTCACATTGCTCCAAACCTCACTCACTGAGCTGTAGGACTGTGAACTATTTTCTCACAGAGGTGAGCATTTCTTCCATGGAGGAACCCAGAGAATTTCATTGCCATCCACTTTTTGTGGGGATCCTATAGCAACATCATCTGTTGGGGGTGCCCAGGGTCATTGTGGGCCCTGATTTCTTAGCTATCTTTCATATTTGCAAGCAGCTATGCTGCTTGGGAACTCACTGCAAATATATTTGTGAGTGTGTACTTGTGTGTGTTTGTGCATTTGCCAATACTCTTGGCACAGACAGAATGCATCTGGCTCAAAGAAACTACAGGATATCTACTCTGACAGCATTCCAGTATTAGTAATGACATTCAACTGAGGCAGACATATCTATGGAACAATCATGCATTTGTCTCGTCTTTTGAATCAGGGATGCTAACTTGAATTGGAAAGGGCAAGGCCTTTCATAGCACCCATGAAGCAGTTGGGAGTAGGAGATCTAGAAGGCTAAGTTTTTTTCCATCTTGTTCTTTGGAGCCTAAATATGCAAGAAAGGAGTATAGCCTGAGGGAGACTTTGCTCATTCCTAAGCCTCTAACCTCAAAATAGAGAGTCTGGAGTCAGCTAAGTCTCCCTGACAACAGAGGTAAAAAATAAAAATAAAAATAAATGGAACTGGCATTCCAAATTATTTGTATTTTGAATTATAATTTTGCTCTCAAGTGGGGAATAAATTGAATCTACAGTCAGTGATAAAGAAATGATCTCTTGTCCACTGCAAAAACAACATATATATAACGGAAGAACTTGTAGACAAAGCCTTCTGACCCTGGGGGGCATGGCAGAAAGTGTTGGGTGTGCCAGGGCAGGAAACAGCACTTATCCTGTGGCATTCTGGGGTCCTCTCTGAGCCAGGAAATGCCATCACAACCTGCAGCAGATAAGATAAAGAGCTCTAAAGAGGGCTGCAGAATCTTTATGGGAAATCAGTTGTTCAAGTAACTGCTTATGTTCTGTGTATTTAGAGAAGCTAGTACCCTTTTCCTCACGAAGTCCCTACATGCTAGCAACACTGCTGCCATTTCCTCACACCTCTCCCAAGCCTCCACATCTTTGTGTTATGGAAAAAAAAAAAAAAAAAAAGGAAGTGAAGAATCCATCATCTAAACACAAGCTCTCTCCCCCACTCTAGTGTAGTTTCACTAACTGATAAAAGGAAGAGTTAAAGTGAAAGGAAATGGAGTATGACATCAGAGCTGAGGCCAAGTCCTTTATTTGTTTTCTTGCTGAGGCTAAACTCAAGGAAGTCAACTGGATCCTTGCCTGAGTAAGTACTGAACAGAATTAAGGAAGGGTTTGAAGACTGGGTCTCTGATGATTAGGTCAATGCCTTCCACATAATCCCAAGTGCTTAAATGAGCACAGAGGAAAAAAAAGGAAACTGAATCCCTTAACGTTTCCCATCACTGACTCATGCAGGAGGACTTCAATACTTCTGTGAGAAGCACTGCTGTTCTCATCAGAAGGATGCTACAAAGAGAGTTGATACAAGCCCACCAAAATGAGAACAAGACTGGGGGTTGGCAGCTGCAGCCAGGTGACCGAGAAACTTAAAATACAACCAATTGCAGTTTTGACTGACACCCCTCCCTTCAAAATCACTATGAAGCATGAGGCTGTATGCATACATCTCCTCTGCAATGCTGAGAGCACAGCAGGGTTTCAGGTCTGCACAGTAACTGCCTAAGGACACAAGCTAAGTGCCTATACCACCTCTTTTGGTAAGTTCTTTGCCTGATTCAGTGAAGGCCAAGACTGGGTTTGCCAAGCCTTCACTGAAACTTGTGTACACCAAGCAAATTATACAGTTACAATTAAACAAGCGACTGCTTTTGCCTACATATATGAAACCTGTACAAAGCAGACTGGCTCTGCTAACCATACCAAAAGTTCCCCCAAAGAAGCCATCAAAAGTATTGGAATAGAACAATTACAATGAGGAAAATTAAGCAGTAAGTGACCCTGGTCAGTCTCCACAGAACTAGAGAGCATTTTTGTTGGATTTAAATATTATAGCCAAATTTTGTATTGATTCATCACCCAGAGAGTCTTATTGACTCCAATACAGTTGTACTAATCCCAAACAGCCCCAACTGTCCAACGTCCTTCCCTTGGCTCCCTATTTCTTCCCTTCCAGTTGTTTTCTTCCCACCTCATCAAGCATGCCTTGAGCTAATTCAATGGCAGGAGTACAAACGCAACACTGCAGGACTGACCAGCTTTATGTATTCATAGCCACAGAAGCCAGAGAGAGTCAGTAATCCTGGAATCAACTGATTAGACTGCACATAAAGCCAAACTTAATTCCATTGTTTTGCTGCCTGCAGCAGCGGTTGGGAAATGAAAGCTATTAGTAATCCCCTTCTGTGTTGCTACCACTGTAAATAAGTGTTTTCAGTGGATTACCCAAGGATGTAAATTTCATATTTTGAAACTTCCTTATTGCTGTATAAGCTATGAGTTTAAATTAAGCTGTAAGAGGTAACGGATATATAACCAAGAGCTCTCAGTGTGTAAGTTCTGCTTCAAAGGGCTTCATTAAAGACTCAGATTATAGCATCAGTGAGCAGATTTATATTTATACTGTCAGGTTGATCTGAAACAAACAAGATCTTTCTAAACAAGAAAGGAACTTAAATGGATTAAATCAGCTATCCTTGCTTTGTACAAATATACTAACAGTTCTGCTTCACCCTGTTTCCTCCCATGCACGTCACTTGTTAGCATGATTTATTTATTATATTAAGTCTAGGAAAAATATTCATTTGCTTAGGACTAAACTCATAGGAACAGAAAGTGCCGAGGTAGGCGCTTGATGGTTTGGCTGGCAGCTGGACTGCATCTTCATTTCAGGCTGTCAGGAACCGGCGTGTGACTCCACTTAGCGTGACGGGGAACCTCACACCCACAGCTCCTGGTGCTGAGAGACTTTGCATGCTGAGCGTGTCTGTCACTGAGCTTTTCTCACCTTGAGGAAGATTGGAGCCAAGTGCTCTGGGATGCCTTTGTGTGCCATCGACTGATGCAGGTGAGCAAGTTGTCAGCCAAATGGGTCCAGTCTGGGAACTCTGCCAGAAGGAGGAGGAGGCAGAGAAGAGCCCCTTTCTGATAGCTGTAACTAAAGAAGCTGTTCCTACAGGGCTCATAAAGGATTGTTGGCATTACCACAGGGAGCTGCTAACAGAAGGTGAGACTTTAGCTTTATCAGTTTTTTTAAAAAAAATGCTATTTCACTATGCAGCTGTTTATGTTTGAACAAGGCAGAGCCCTCTGCAGACGTTTCTGCTTTCCACCGCTCACCTCATGAACATTTAGCAACATCTTTCCTTTTGCTCACATAAAAATTTCCCACCAGTCCCTCCCTCCCATGCTCTCAGGAGATGGCTTCATGAATCATTTTCTCCGTAACAGTTGCTACATGCTAACACACGTAGCTTACCCTCAAGCTGGAAAAGGACATGTGTCTAAAACATATGAATTCCCTTGGTGTCTGGCTGATCAAGCATGAGCTCTGTACCACGTAAGACAGGCAGAAAGATTTTAGGAACATCAAAACTTGTAGAGGCAAAAAAAAAAAAAAAATATGTATGCCCATTTGGCCTCATGCTGTTTTTGAGTTTCCAGCAATAAGATGACAGTGTTCATACCCTTATCCTTTATGCACCCCTTCATGTCAGCTGCTGCGATATGGTTATCCAGCTCTCAGATCTCTGGCATGCTGTAACTTGATGCAGAAATCAGTATTTCTTTACAGGAAACCAACGTGTGTGCATGCGTGCAAGTACGTGCAAGGACTCTGCACTACATGGCACAAGGCTCATGATTCATCCGAGAAGCACGTAAGATGAAAATAGTTCATTTTGCCTTAGCACAAGTACATTCAGCTTCGGACACATTTCATGCTGGATTAGAATAAGAAAAAGCATCTGGTGCAAACACTTCAGGTTTAAAAGTTCAAAAGTCACTTTGAGACTACTCCCCCTTGCGTGTATGCAATTTGATGGCAGATATATTTGCTGTTTTCACTTACATATTCATTACCAAAGTGAAGAGAGCAGGCTGAAAGGCATACTAATACAGAAAGCACGAAGGTATTTCTTAAAAGAAGTGTGGTCTTAGGTAAGGGGAAGAGAGATGCCTCTTTGCTTAAACCAAGAACACTGATACAGACCTCATTATAAATGCACGTTCTGCTATCAGATTCACTACAAGTTGAACATCTATTGTATACAAAGGAACATAAGTCTAGGATTTTATTCAGAGACACCTCTGCACCTCTGTAACATCCAAATTTCAATGGCAAACAAAGAAAAAAAATAGAAAAAAAAAGGTTTTCTTCTACCTTCTGCCACATATCAAATAAATTGTAGATAATTTTAGATAATAATTACAGAATTTCTAGTGTTAAAATCAGCATATACTAGGCAGGGTCTGAAAGCCTCATGCAAGGAAAGCAAACTACAGTCAAGATGCAATAAAACAGTATACTAAAAACCCTTTAAACCAGTCTGTTATTTTATCTCGATCTTTTCTGAAGCTGCTGGACCAACTTCTTTAGTGCTTTGCAGGCTCCTATCACATACTGGCAGCCTTTTTTGACCACAGAGCATATCAACCAGGGCTCACAGCAAATCCAGCTGCAAAGCCCAGAGCAGGCTGAAGCAGAGCAGGCACAAGGGTCTGGCATAGCTTGTCTGCTCCCACCTGACACCTCATAGATAAAAAGAGTGACCATCTGCAAATTTTGTAATCCCTGCATGATACTGGGGGCTCACAGAGAGGCTGGCCGAAATCAAAGTACTCAGTAAAATGGTGCAGTAAGATCTTGAGAGTTTAAACAGGTAGTCAGAAGCTGTAGCTTTTATCCTGACTTCATATTAAAAGCGCACCGAAGAGCATAGCTCACAGCAGTCTTGGGAAGGGAAGGGAAGGGAAGGGAAGGGAAGGGAAGGGAAGGGAAGGGAAGGGAAGGGAAGGGAAGGGAAGGGAAGGGAAGGGAAGGGAAGGGAAGGGAAGGGAAGGGAAGGGAAGGGAAGGGAAGGGAAGGGAAGGGAAGGGAAGGGAAGGGAAGGGAAGGGAAGGGAAAAGCAAATCCCAGTTTGTGTTGAAAGCAGCAATTCTGTTCTATAAAGACTCCCTCAGCTTTTTCACCCTTCCCTTTGGCTTCAAATATTATTTGCATCTAAAAATCTTCACATCAGTTCCTTCATTTTGTTGAAGCAAATTTCTGCTCTGCAGAGAAAATGGAAGGTAGATCCAATAAAAAGCAGAAACTTCATAAACAGCAAAAATAGTTTATGTATTCCAAAAGGACACGGCCCTTTCAAAATAAATAAATAAATAAAGGAATTCAATTGGAAGTGTGCAACTGATAAAAAAAATCCTATAATATTTTGACTTGGAAGCATTCAAACTGTTGAACAATAACATTGTAGGGCTGATGAAAAATCGAAGTTTGTTGGCCAAATTCTGCTCTCAGAGAAGAACAGCTGAGATCAGAATCTCTCCCAATTGCTATCTGGTCTCCTTTTTTATAATTAAATCTTGCGATCTTTCCTCAGACAAAATCATCCTCTGGGATTGCTGGCATTTTTGTATGACTTCAAAACTTGGCACTCAGCATTCTCAGGAGGAAAATCTTGAAGAGTTAAAAGAATACAGCTGAATTGCAAAGAGGGAACTGGCCAGAAGTGGCACGACCTCATCCCCTAGCAACAGAAATCAATAACAGCAAAGATAACATAATTACACCACAGAAAGGATCCAGAGGGCAGATTATGTCAAGTATTATGTTGTTAAGAAAGAATGACATGTGAAAGAGACAGCGTGCTTTAAACATGGACGAAAACACGGAAAATGTAGAAGGTAGATAGGGAAAAGTGAAATACGAACACAGAATAAATTAGCCGGCAGAGTCTTAAAAGGGAAAGAAAATTATTCGTGTTCCTGCTTTCAATCTTTTATTTATTCAGTACACAGAATTAGATTCCCAAGGGAGCAGAGGAAGGCATTTTATTTCACAAGGAGCATCGTGGCACGGGGAAAATAGACTACCCTATGATGACAGCCTTGTGCTGGGGCTCCGGAGACCCAGCTCATTTCCTGCTTAGGTACAGATGGTCCACGCTGCTTAAGCAAACCATGGGTTTTCTGTCCCTCAGTCTCCCATCTGGAAAATAATGCCAGCAGAAGAGTAAGGATTCAGAACTGAGATGGATCAGATACTGCTGCAGTATGGGAATAACACAGAATTGTCTGCAATAGAGAGATCTCCCCGCTGACATGGGTCTCGTGTTTGCCTCAGACAACACCCTCTTCTTTTGCTGCTCAAGTTGCTCCTATGCTTAGAAGAGGCTGGATGTTGTGACTGGGCACTTCTCTGCTTCTCTGCAATATTCCAAGTTCCAGCACCACACAGCTGCCAGCACAGAGATTATCTAGGAATGTGTTCACTGACACAACTCTCTGCTAACACTCTCACATAGCTTTGAAACACTACCTACCCGGGGGGTAATTTTTCAAGGAAGCTCTCATTTTGAGCAAGGCAGACAAGTGCCAATAAAAGCTCATATGCCTATTGCTTTACATCATGCTGCCAGAACACCTGATCCCCCACGCACTTCCACCAGTTTCTTCCCTGTAGTTGCTCAAATTTACTGTCACAACACTTTTTCTCCCTCTACTGCACAGAGCAGTAAAATGTGGACTCCATCGCTCAATATTTGGCTGTGTAATACATGATCGAAACAACCAATTCATCTAATTATTTCATTAACTGTTTCAGCCAGTTTTACTCGTACATAGCCAGACAAACCTACTGTATTTCACCCGACCCAAAAATATACATATGCTCAAGAAGTCTTAAGAGCTCAGCTAATAAAAAAGGAAAAATGCAAGTTAGAAAGATATATATGTAGTATTAAGATATACACGGAGTATTACTCACACTGTAGTGTTTGCCTCAAACACTCTTTATTCTACCTGCTTTTATTATCCCTGTAGCACTCTGTGTGATCGATATTTCTTCCTCTATGTCAAATTATAAATTGATTGGGTTCAAATGTCACGCATGGAGGACACACAAGCAGAAATGTACCTGGACACAGAGACTACATGTCTATCAGTAAATGAAGCAGTCTAGGGAAAGTTCTGGACTCTGCGTCTGTCTTCAACACGGTTAAATTTTTATGAAGTTTCCAGGCAGAGTTTTGGTCCAAGGCTGTCAGCCGCTCTTGCAAACAATTCCTGGACCCCGGTCAGAAGCTGGCACTGGCCAGGGGTTATTCCCAATGGGAATTTGAATTCCAGCACCCTGATCTGGAGTCAGAGAGTTTAACAGTATGAACAGCCTCTTCCATGACACTTGGCCTCAAAGTCAGAGAACAATCCCAGGGCACATTTAATTTACTCATATGTATATAATCTGTGACTGCATATGCCTTCTTACCACAGGAAACAAACTCCAAATGCATTGTTATTCTCCAAGTCTTCCTAATTCTTTTGATTCTGAGCTAGTTCTTAGAGAGCATTGCCTCATGCCGCCAATCTGTGAAGAGTCCTACTGCATTTTTTGGAAGCTTTGCAGAAGCAAGCCCTTTGCAGAAGTGAGCCAGTGCAGACTGGGCACCCATCCAGACCTGCTTTGCGGCGGTACCCATCTTCGCAGTCTCTTCTGAGTAGCAGGAGCCGAAAACAGGCCAATTATGGTCATAAGACGTAAAGCTCAGCACAGATGGTATCTTATTCAACCTCAACGTGATGCAAACAAAAGAACTATTTTAACACACTGTACAGCATCGGGGGACTTTCCACACTCTTTCCCAGGAGTGCCGATTTAGCTATCTTGGCACCTATCCTAGATCCACCAGCCAAACTAGTCTATTTTTCCTTCAGAACAATACATTTTGCAGATATTACTAAATCCTGTTTTTTTCCCCAGCTTCATATGGAACTGTGTTAATCACAGCTCAGTGGATGGGAGAATCAAAGCAGTGGATCCAGTTTGATAAGCTCTTCTCAAAGCCTACAGTCAGTCTCCTTTAATACTGGCTGTTACAGTTCCCCCACTTGAGCTGCTGTTTAACTTAACTGCATTCCCTTTCTGTCATCCTAGTTATCTGTTCTAAATCCTAAAAAGCTTTATGAAGGACTAATCAAGTCACTGATGGCATCTCCATATGGGGTCAGGTTAAAAAAAAAAAAAACAAACAGGCTGAAATGAGTTAACCCTTTTCTTTCTGTCTAGTAATCTTGCATCTGCAGGGACACTGAATTTACTCACATTAGTTTCATTTACCGATGTGTATTCACATGAAGTAAGAAGATTTTCCACATGAAGTAAGAATACTTTGATTTCTTTGTGACGAGTACTGTGTTTTCAAAAGGATCAAATGACCATAAATGCTACTTTGAATTAACACAGAACAAAGAAGTACTTGGTAAACAGGTAGAAAATATAGGTTGTTTAAAGAACACATATAGATTTTGTCCTGTTAAAAATTAATTTATATAGAAAATGTATCATCCTGTCAGTAGTGCCATTCATTATTTTCTCTTGTATGCAACATTGGCATTTCTTAAGGGTAGTGCAGTCACTCCAGAGGTTGTTAAGTGGTATGTGGTATCCAACTGGAGGAAAATTAAACTGCTATTGGTCTAGATGGAGCAGTGAAAAATAGAAAGTTTTTACTATTTAGTAATTCAAGCAATATATTTGTGTCTGAAATGAGGACACTGAGTTTGTGAACGTCAGTTGCTAAAAATGATTGGTTTTATATTTTTGTTTAGAAGTCATTGCAAACAACAAATCTCTCACTAATATTGGTCCTTTCTTTTAGAAGGACCACACACACCACATTCTACTGCTTCTAAAAAACTTCTAGTTCGCCCTGGAAGCATTTAAAAATGGGCCACTGCAGTACTGAATAAGTGTTTACGTAAATGAGCATATGATCAACAATGATCCAATAAATCACTCATTTCAAGAGCTCTAATTTACCAAAGGCTGTGGGAGCCCATGGAAGTCCCTGCTGCCTAGAAGCTAGCCAGTGTTATACCTACGTACAAAAAGGGCATGAGAGAAGCCCTGTGGAACTACAGACCTGTTGGTCTAACTTCAATCCTTGGAGAAGTTCTGGGGAAGACTAACTTGGGGGATGCTGAAAGCCATTTAGTGAACAAAGCTATTATCAGGCATAGTCAACATGGATGGGTTCATCAAGGGAAATTCCTGCCTTAGTAATTTGTTCTCCTTCTATAATACGTTCACCCAGTTGGTGGATGAAGAGAAGGCAGCAGATGTAATCTTTCTGTATTTTAGTAAGGCCTTTGATACTGTCCCTCATGTCCAGAAGGTCTGGAAAATTCATCCAACTGTCAGATAAACAGGTTAATGCTGTGCTGGGTGATGAACAGCCTCAATTGTACTGCTCGAAGTAAAGGGAGCTACATCTGGCTGGTGGCTGGTCACTGGCAGTGTTCCCCAGGGCTCAATTCTAGGGTCAGTCCTGTTCAACATTTTTATCAGTGACCTGGATGCACAACTGGAGTGAATCCTCAGCAAGTACTAAACTGGCAGCTTCTGTTGACTCCCTGGAGTGAAAAGAGGCCTGGAGGAATCTTGACAGATTGAACCACTGGGCAATTAGGACAGCATGAAATTCAGCAAAGGAAATGCCATGCTCTGCACGTGGGACAGAGTAATACCTGACACAGGCACAGATGGGGAGACAAATGGCTGGAGAGCAGCTCTGCAGGAAGCGATCTGGGGGTGCTGTCAACAGCAGACTCAACATGAGCCAGCAGTGTGCCCTGGCAGCCAGGAGGGCAAACTGCCTTTTTGGGGTGCATGAAACACAGCACAGCCAGCTGGTTAGGAGAGGTGATTCTCCCACTACATTTCGCATTGTTGTGGCCTCACCTTGAATATTGCATGCAGTTCTGGGCTCCACAATATAAAAAGTATGTCAACATGCTTGAAAGCATCCAGAGGAAGGCAACAAAGCTGATAAAAGGGCTGGCAGGCACATCCTGTGAGGAGAGGCCGAGGGCACTTGGGCTGTCCAGTCTGGAGAAGAGGAGGCCAAGAGCTGACCTCATGGTTCTCTGCAGCTTCTTGAGGAGAGGAAGTGGAGGCAGGTGCCTCTGCTTGCTGAGGACAGGACATGAGGGAATGGCTCAAAGCCATTCAGACAAGAGAGGTTCAGACAGGACATGAGGAAGCATTAATTTACCACGAGGGTGGTCAAATGCTTTAACAGGCTGCCTAGCCAGGTGGTTGATGCCCTGTGCCTGTCAGTGTTCAAGAGGCATTTGGATAACACCCTTAATAATATGCTTTAACTTTTGGTTAGCCCTGAAGTTGTCAGGCAGTTGGACTTGATGATCTTTGAAGGTCCCTTCCAAATGAACCACTCCGTTCTCTTTGAAAAGAATCACCAAGAGTTCAAAATGAAAACCACCTTTAGGTGTGGAAGATGAGAAGTGAAACGCTACTAAGAGCTTCAAGTTAATAGGCACGTGATCTTGGAAGAAAAAACATTGTGTTTTGTGGGCTATAGAAATAATATAATATTGGTAACTTGATTTCAAGTGAGATCTGGACTTGCTAAAACAGATAACGTCAAAGGTAATCTGTTGGTCTTCTCAAGTGTGCTTCCCAGAAAACCATCAGAGCATTGTGCTGTGAGGAAAAACATCCTGGTGACGACATTCACTTCTGCTGCACAAGGTCCTGAAGAAAGCAAGAAGAGTCATGCAGAACTGCAGCTAAATTTGCCCTCAGCTTCTATTTCTCAGCAGACCATTCCTAAACCTGAAGTAATACGAGAGACTAACTACATTAGTAATCTAAATGTAGAGATGGCCCTTGACCCTGCTGACCCATCTCGGTTCCAAAATGAATATTTCTTAAATAAAAAAAAGTATATTTAGAATATAACTACACTTTGTTACATCTGCTTCTTCCTCACTGGGAAGCTGAACAGAAGAGGCTTGCACATATTCTACCCCTGGTGGAATGGGCCTGTTCTTCCTTGCCTCTTAAAAACACAGGATGTGATTCTTCCATCTGCAAATGAATAGCAGAAATAACTGCTGAACTTAGCGAAGCTAAACAGCAAGAAAAATGCGAACTACATCCTAAATGTCAGCACTGTCCCTCTAGATTTTCAGTACTGCTTGGCACTTCAACAGCACTTTTTATCTGAGGAACTCAAAAGGCCAGTTCTTAGTTCAATCTTATAATACCCTTCTGAGGTTGGTAAAATGCCCAGATAAGGGAATTCGAGTACAGAGATGTTAAGTAATTAACTAACAGTCACAAACGGTCAGTAGCAGAAACCAAAGGCCTGAATGCCCAGAACTGCGCTGTAAATGTAACAAGCAATAAGCAAAATCTGGACATTGTTAGGAGATTTGTGTATTTATTCTTTAATGGAATGCATTGACTATGCATCCTTTGGGGCTTAAATGCTCAGTAAATCAAACTGAGCTGAGACTTGTTTTAAATGGACGTAGATTTTTAAAACAAATAATAGCATACACTGAGAAAAGTGGATCATAACTCATGGAAAGGCTGTTGATTTGGAAAGAATAATCAGCACAATGCAAGAATTTTGACTTTGTTTTCTAGAAACATTTATCACTCCCGTACCATAGTACATTTAATAGTAAAGTCCCTGCTTAAACTACAGCACCACAAACCCTTACAATGCTTCTTTGTGGAGGCTAGGAATTACTAAATTTAGCTTCCATGCAGAGAAGCTGGTGTCCATTTGGGAACTGGAAAATGTTCCCAATATGTTATCAACTTCAATACAGAACAGTTTAAATTTTGAATGCCTCAAGTAATGACACCAGAAGGAAAATGGAACTAAAATGCTACCCCGTTTGAGAATCTTGTCATATAGGACTTACTTTCACAAAAAGTTGGTACAAAATCTGGACTTGCAGATTTTTTAACTCTAGAGTTCTGGACTTCTAGAATGATGTACAACCCACATGAAATCCTGTTTAGTAGCATTCTCATAATTACTGAATCCTGAAAAGTTCACTAACTAAAAAGCAAACAACAAAAAAACAACATTCATATGAATACTTAAGTCAGCAATAATTTACAATTATGGAACTTTTTTTTTCTTTATATATATATGTATATATATATAACTGATAAGTATTATAGAAATGTTCTTATTAAATTTGCAAGCATCACAGAGTTGGGAAGAATTGTGAGTACCTTGGAGGACAGGATTAGAATTCAAAATGATCCTGTCAAATTGGAGAAATGACCTGAAAAAATAGGATGCAACTCTCTGAGAATAAATTTGAGGATCTGCAGTTAGGCAAGAATAATTAACTGCATAACTTTTCAATTGCAATATGAAGGGCAGCTCATTAAATGGAGAAACTTTAGCAATGATTTGGGCTTTGTAGTGGCTCAGAAGCTATTGTACTAATGATGTCATGCTGTCGGGAAGAAAAAGGCAAATATAATAGTGAGATTCCCATGTAAATCAGTTTTCAATATATAGAAAGCTATCTTTCAGTTTCATTCAGCTGATGCTATACGAATGCTGCGTTAAGCGAGTCCTGTGTCCAAACTGGTACTCTGTTCTTCAATAACCATGAACAACGAGAGGGAGGAGAATGAACAGAATTTTTAGAAAGAAAACCTTTAAGCAGAGATTAAATGATCTGTGGTGGGTTGGGGGTGTTAATAGGCTTTCAAACATACAGAAGGTGGCAGCTGGAACAAAAAAAAAAAAAAAAAGAAAAAAAAAAGAAAAAAAAGATGATTCTCTGTGACTAGTACAGCCTAAAGTGCCATAAGAAAGACTCAGGATGAGCTTTCCAATAACAAGAAAGTACACCACTGAAGGAAGCTGCAAGAAACTCCAAAATCTCTCCATCAGCGGAGAGACATACATCTATCAGGAATGACACTGACAAAACTAAATGGCTACATCATTTCCAGAGGACACTCTGATTCAATTCTGCTAACATAACAGTTACATTTAAAAAAATATATATTTTACATAAAAATCTGCAGGATTTGTTTTTCCTGATGCAGGGTGAAACTGTGCATGGTCACATCACTTGATCCAACTCTTCACTCAGGCGGAAGGGAAGGATTTCGCAGAATCACAGAATTTCTAGGTTGGAAGAGACCTCAAGATCATCGAGTCCAACCTCTAACCGAACACAAACAGTCCCCACTAAACCATATCCCTAAGCTCTACATTTACCTGGACCAAAATCCTTTGTCAGATGTACAATCCACGAGACTCTTACTTACCACAATGACAACATGCTATGGGGAACCTGAAGCAGACATTACTCTCAGAAAAGCTGTAAATTAAAGTTGTGGATGTTACAAGCAAAATCTGTGAGATTAAACTTGATCAAGATGACACTGTCTTGCTTAAAGCTAGCTAGGGTGATAAAAAAACGATGACCTAGAGCCATCTCATATGTAAGTAGATCAAACATAGTAAGTTCTGTAGACAGGAACACCAAAATACAGTCAAAGTCTATTTTAACATGAAATCTATCTTCAATCATCAAAAACATTTTGATTGGAGAAAGCTGGATGGACATACATGGTGTACACAACCCTATATTCCTTCAAAATTATTTTTGTTTTGCTCCTTCTTACAACTTAATCTGACAAGTCTTTACACCAAGAGTTTAAACTAAGATGATATTGCAAATCTTCCTCCAGCTATTCCTCACCCTTTCGATGGCTTATAGGACTTAATGTCTATACTGGCCCTGTAGAAGCAGGCATGCATCAGTTGACCCTGACACCAATTACCCAAAATTATTAAAAAAAAAAAAGATTCTACTGAAAAGACATTTCTCAGTTACTAACAAACAACACTGTTTTGAAGATTCGAATTATGTTTGCTGTTTCAGATTGTCTTCTAACTTTTGCATACCTCTACTTGTACTGATAGGAGACAAGGAGAGGTAGAGAAGGGAGAAAGAACAGGGGAGAGAAAAAGAGGGGAGGGAAAGGGTAAAGAACACTCCTAATCCCATTACCATGTTATTGTTTTCAGGGGACTCTGAATTTTCTACTGGGGACCTAAGAGGTTCCAGTAAGATCTAATCACATTGAAAAAAAAACACCATGGCAAAAACAACCACCACTGTCTCATAATTGTATTTGATCTGAATTCAGTAAATTTGTATTACTGTTAATGACAGAAGAATTTGGACCCTGAAGTTTTAGATGCTTATTTGAATTTTCTCACATTAAAGCACTTAAACAAAAACCTCTTTTTGTTAGATTTGTGTAGCATTTGCCATCTTAAAGAGGAACAGACCTTCCCCTGCATTCTTCATAGAATTCCTGAGTTAATTGCTTGATAAAATTATATTTATTGTAGCCTAAGGGCTTCTAGAATTAGGTGCTTAATAGTAAAACACGTAGATGCTTGGCCTCATAGGTATGTTGAATGAATCAAGGCCAGAGTGTGTATGTCTTCCATTGTGCAAAACTGAATGTGTAGTTAAATTAAGAACAATAGGTATTCATAAATCAGCATGAGTGCCCATGAGAAACAAGTCTTCTAATTAAATAAGAAGAGAATCAGTGTTCCTTGTTCCGGGAATTGTTTGGTATTGAGGCAGAATATATTGATAGTTAGTAGAGACACATTATTTGTTAGAAGAATTATTGGATTTATTTATCAAAAACAACCCCTTTCCTACACATTAGTAGAGTTAATTTACAAAAATAACTGATTTGGACTGAAATCATTTGTGTGCTTTTTTAAGAGAAGCTTTTAGTGCTCCTACTGAAAAAAAAGAAACCTTTGTAATCAGAATAGCACAAAATTAAATGCAGTATTTGCACGGAAACTGACATAGTGCTTTACCTTATTACAATTTTAAGCTACAATAAATAAATAAGTGTTCTTCCACTGAGAGGAAATTATTGGAGAATTCTACAACAATTTAAAAAGAAAAAAAAGATTTAGATTATTGTTTGTCTTGATGATACTTCAGAATTTTGGTGGAAAACATTCAAAGTATTCTCCATTCAGTGACTAAATGTGGCTTTGGGATGACTTCATAATTTTTTGATCCTAAAACTTGATGCCTACAGCCTTACCAGTGCAGTGAGTTACAGGTTTTCCCATTTTCTTATCAGGAGGGAACAGAAAGCAGTGTATTAAAGTTTTCTAACTTGAGCCCTGCAAACCCTACTTTTTACCCACCCATTATGATGCCATGCAGCTCTTCAAATACAAAGAAAAGCCTGAGTAGTCTATACTTGGCATTAAAGCCAAGAACATTTCAAATGATGGGGGCAGCAAACACTGCATTTGTCTTAACCCCTTCAAAAATGACACAAATTCTAAAGAAACTCTCAGAAATGTGTCTACAAGTCTTATGTTAAAAAATGTTAGCAGTTACAGAAATAATTATAGCTGAGCATGCTATTGGACAGATTGAACCACATTAATCACAGATTGAAAGAAGCAACTACTTGTTTCCTGTACAAATTGTGAGTGGTTAGGTCACCAGTCTAGGAATCAGTTTCTGTTCTCACATTTACTCTGAATTCCCTTTTAAGGAGCACTAATCTCTTGTGTAGACATACTTAAACAGAATTAAGTTGGCCTTAAATTTCTGTGTCTTCATTTTTTCTTGAAGCGTCTGCACAAAAGTTAGCTAATATGCTTAAATCCGAGTTAATTTTCCTGTACGTCCCTCGATATACAAGTTCAAAGCAGTGAAATTCCACAAAGGCCTCACATTAGATGAAGCTAAAACAGGATTTTGAGACTGTCCCTTACAGTACTTAATGTTAATGAACGTTAAGCTGCCAGGACATTCTTGTCTAACCAAGAAAGCACACCACACAAATCTGAATCTGTTATGTATCTACACAATACATTTGAATGCTTCTATATCTTCAAAGAGGATAATTTGAATGTCTTTTGTCATGAGTAACATTTTAGGAGATGAGGCACCTTTCTGCTATATGTGTTTTTTTATTTGTTTGTTTAAAGACTGATTGTGTTTTGGGTTAGTAATTTTTTCCACTGAAAGCAAAAGAGCTTCTAGACATACATTCGATCCTGCAAATTATAGATCAAAATATGACATTTGGTTAGTATTTCAGAGTCCTCAATGGAAGAAAGTTAGTACTTGAATGGTGAGGAAATCCCCAAAGGAATAAAAAGTTTTTTAACGTCCTGGGTTCCAGCTGCTGTCTTCTAGTGAAGCTTTATATGCCCCCCTAGACACATTGCAGCCCTGTTTTTTTGTCCATTAATAGTATTCTTCAACTCTAGTTTCAGTAAATCGGAAATGAGGTCACTTGAACTTTACCAACTCTGTCATTTAACCAAAAATAATAATTAAGGAAATGTTCTGGACACTTCTTCTTATTATTATTATTCCAATTTTTATATGATTTCAGTGACCCACAAAGAAGACAAGAACTAAGTTCTGTGTTCCTGAAGCACAAGGAGACAAAAGCACAATATTATAAGGTCTTGTTTTGTAGTATTAATAAAAACCTTTGTGAAATCTGCCCATCCAGGACATTCTGTTCCCCCTTGAGCTTCCAGTAACCCAGGACATTAACAGACAACACAATAGTGACCATCGAGGGCATTCTTGTCCTTTGAAATCTTTGATCATCAGCTCTATAAACGACATTATTTTCATGGCCATTGTAAGGTGGTGTTTTTTTCTCAGCCTGAAGCATTTTCTACAGAATAAACTCATAGTCCATGTGTGAGAATTTAGGGAACAATTCATATAGCATTTTGACATCAAGTCACAGAGGACACACATTGTCACTGCCATTGTACCCAATTCCAAACACAGGATGTTGGTCCCCCTGAGTGTATAGAACTAATGAACAACACTTTAGAAGACTTCAGAAAATAAAGCTTAAAGAAACTGATTTTAATGTGAAAAAAATAAAATAAAATAAAATACCACCCAAGCAAACATTGCTAAACTGGAAAGCATTAAAAATAAAAGATTAGGATGACATGACTATTTTTTCCCCCAATTGTTAAATGTAAACTAAGCTAGTGGTCAAAAAGTCATGGAGGACGAGGGAGGGAAGTTGTAGATGATTGCTGCATTCTTTATTACGTCCCCTCTCCATCCTGGAGAGCTGGAACATCGGTGCAGTTCTCATGCCAGCTTCCAAGTAAACAACACGCACTTCCTGGCTATCTCTAATCTGGGCAGCAATGTGTGTGAAGAGAGAGTGCTGAGTGATGTGTGGTTCTGACCAGGTATCCTGTTTTGACAAGGGTGTTTGTCCTTTACCCAACATACTGCAGAAGTAATTCTCGACATTTGTGTAATGTTTTCTTTTCTTTGGGGAGGGGAGGGGGAGGGAAAGGCCTAATTTGGTCTTTTGGGAAAGATTTAATTTGAATTACTGAGAAGGTTAGACGGCCAGAGGTAACAATTAAAAAATAACCAAAAAAGTAGCGCTGATAAAGTTTTTTTTTTTTTTTCCACTCAACATTTTAAGCTACAGTTAATTAAAAGACACCGTTACCTCTAATTAATACTTAAACTGTATATTACTTGCCAGAGTGTGATTCAAAATCCAGTTTAAAATTGGCCTCTAAAAGTTTTTGAGGAGCTAATGGAACTGTTTTAGTAGCTAGCATACCATTCTAAAGAATAAGATTTCGTTGTTTTTATTTTTTTTTGTGTAATTTTTTTTTCCCCCTACAAAACCCTTTTCCTTTGGAAAAAAGCCCATTAAGCAAGCCCTCCACCTCTCCTCCAATGGTAAGCAATGTTTCAAGTGAAGATTTTACTGGCAACAGCTCACAATTTCAGAATAAAATTCTGAAACAAATTTAAAAAATGAACGATGCCCAGATTAATTTAATTATCTGGTATTTGGATGAGATGTGGTTTGAAGAAAACGTTTTAAAGAAGGACCTGCTGTCTCGCAAGATCTGTTCCTCTTCTGTGTACAGCAAAGACTTGAACGTGCATTTTCTACATCCCACAGCCACCTGGATTTTGACTTTTTCCATAGGAAAATAAAATCCTATGGTCTTAGTGTAAAACATTCATAACATTGGATTTGTGTTTCCCAGGTGGCTTTAATAAAATGTTTTATAATATGGATGAGGAAAAGAAATCAATAAAGATTACATCACCTCTATTGTTTAAATGGTCTAGTCCTTGGCACACTAATGACTTGCTGTAGTTTATCTTCCTCTCTGATCATTTACAATTTTGGGCTAATATAACAGGTGATTTATTTGGAATCCAGTTCACAGAAAAAGATGGATATAACCATCCCAGTTTTGGCCCCACTCCTAAACCAGTGAAAAGCAAAGGTTGGGTTGTCACTGTCTTCTGTGGGAGAGAAACCAGGGCCTGTATTCCCTCTCAAAGCAAATCACTTGTCATTTATGAACCTCAATTTTCTGACTTAAGTCCAACATAGGTACAGATTTTACTTATGGTAAATAACACTGGTATCATGTCAGAGAAAGAGGATACTGCAAGAAAGTAGGTTATTTATGTTAGAGACATTTGAAGGATTTAGACATGCTATGGGATGAAGGACATTTAGAAGCTAACAATTCTGACCAATCTACAGTGTCCAGCAGTCATGGAATTTAATCTTTCTCCATCTAGCTTTCTCCATTTACTACATCTGCTGTCCAAAAAATAAATAAATAAAAATAAAAATAAAAATAAAAATAAAAATGTCAGGGCTTTCCGTCAGCTGCATAACTCATTAAAATGCCCAACATTCAGAAAAAAATTAAGTTCTTAAAACTGACCTGTCTAAAACAGCTAAATATTTCTAAGAATCCCCATGATGTTGCCATAAAGAAAATAAAAACATAAAACTTGCATTTCCTGTTTTCTTTTGAAGGCAAACCATACCTCTGATTGTTTTAGAATTGTCAAACCTTTCTATTGCACTCAAGGGAAGGAAAAACAGAGCCGTACATTACTCTCAAATTCCATATGATTGCAAAGCGGTGACCCATAGATTACTTTGCCCAAATATTTGATTATTCCAGAGTTTTGACAGATAATTCTTCTTGTATTTGGAAGCCCAGAAATCCAACAGTCTGTGAAAATTATATAAATGTTAGGAATTTGCTCTTAGGTCCTAAATTATTATTATTATTATTTGAAAATCAAATACCCGCATACCTGCAGTGCACCTATTTTCTATGAGTTCATTTTCTTATTTGAGTAAAAGTAACTCATAGGCACAAATTCTTACTACATGATAACAAACAGGATTTTTCATGGAAGAATATGCAGTAAATATAGGCACTGTAGACAGTGATCTTACATTGTTGTGAACTCAGGTAGTCCATGATCTTAGAGCAGACATCCTTAAATATCATTATTTTTCTTTTTAAATCAAAATTTGAGTTCCCCAAGATGTTGTATGGGATAGCGATTCCAGGAGTGCTTCTTAGCACAATGCTGAAATAAGGACCACTGAGGAGAACTAGTTAAAAGGATTTACTTTGAAATTATCTGGTACGAACTGAATATATTAGAAATAATGAATCATTACAAGCTTATGCCTTAGAATGCTAAATCCTCATTTTAGTTAAATATACGGGAGCTGCACAGGAATGATCTTGGAGGGTAATGAAAAGCAAAATAATGACAGATTAGCCAGTTCACTAACTTCACTGATTAAAATCTTTCTCCATAATGAGCAAGCCAAATTAAATGGAGGCATGAGGTAAAAATATAAAACATGCTTTTCTGTTGAAATTTCAAGTACTTCAGTTAATTTTGTGAACACATTTCAGATCCAAAGACCAGAAATGTAACCTGATGTCTCTGTCTACATTTTACTTGGGATATGATAATGTTCCGGATTTGTAAAACTTGTGAACCCAGTGCATTCTTCATTATTCTACAGCCCCAAACCAGCCGTATTTTAATTTCATTTACACTGCTGTCAGTCTGAATAAATTCATTGCATAGCATCCTGACATTTCTTAAGTCAAGGACAAATCTCCTATTTACTTCACAGAGATTAGGAGGTCTCTCTAAATTCAGTGGAGTTACTCCAACTCATCTCAATGCCATCAGCTCAGTGTCTAGTCTTTTATATCCTCGGGTTACAGCATAAATAAGGCAACAATTAGAGATGCAAAACAAGTTTCAGTATCAATCTTCCAAGCAGAATGTGTCACCCTAGGAAAATAGAAATGTGAATCCCAAATGACTTAAGCAGAGCTGCCAAAGGGAATATCTAACATTTCACTAATGGAAAAATTGAATGTTAGATGGTAGGCATAATTGGAAAAGTACAACAACACTTGAAGCCATATCACTGATTTATATACAGTACAACTTCAAATACATTTAACTGTTATTTCCTTTTTCAGATCTTTGGCAGGAAAGCATTGGTCATTTTTTTTCCAGGTATCTCTCAGATAATAGATATATGGAGATGTTTCTCTAGGTACTGTTTTTGAAAATTATTTTGCCACAATCTTTTCTTAAAAGTGAAAGTCTGAAAAAATGACACACATTTTTATTTTCCCACACCTGTTTTAGCTGTAGCAATTATCTAAGGCTATTTTAGGACTCAGAGTCAATAGAGAACAAATTATTTTAAAAAGGGAACTAAAGCAACCCAGTACATTTTTGTTAGCAAAACTGAGAAGTCTACCTATCTCATTCAAGCCTAGCCTAAAAGAATACAAGAATGCTTGTTTAAAGAGCACTGGCTTTCCCTGAGTTGCAAAAGGGTTGTGACTCCAAAATTTTCATTATCTAGGAAAATTTCACTCTTTGGCAAGACTGTTCTAGGCTATTATCTAAAGGGTCAATTTTTAAGCCTGGGACACCTACCAAGACTTTACTTTTTACTTCATTTATTTAGTTCAAACTTTTACTGTGGTATTTTAGATGATGAGTTGGGCTGCTTTCATGAACCATGGAGTAAGATTTCCCCCAGCCCTCAACACTGCATAGATTTACTCTGCCCAGGCAGCGTGGTTGCATTCATCTCCTATACCATGGAGTTTATGGGCAAGAAAGGCAAGGAACCTTACTAGTTTGCTGTCATATTTGAGCTGGGCTGTAACCTTCATTAAAGTTAATTGTTATTACAGACCAACCAAGAAAAACTCTGAGTCAAGAAACATAACAAGGGTTGGTATTTCTGAGACATAGTGCAATTCCAAGACCTCTTTGCTCAGAACTGACCTTAAAGGCCACAATCTGTTCCATTTTTTCAACTTGTTAAGGAAATACTGTTATATATGTTACAAACAAACACTATATTTTCTTCATTCTGCCAAACAACAACAACAAAAATAGAAACTAGAATCCTACTTCTAATGAAGAAATAAATTCTGGAGATGAATCAACCAAGATTTTGGCAAGGCCTGTTCATATAACCATTGTCACTGAAATGCATTGTGAAAGAGAGTAATTAGGAGGAAAAAGAACTGTAAACAAAAGTTTACATCACCTTCAAGATCTTAATTACATTTCTGATTAGGAAGCGGCTCAAAAAAAAACCACAAAAAGAAACCTCAATCAACTTAGGAAGACTTATTCCATGACACAGAACACAGCGGTTATAAATTACTGAAGGTAATTCAGAGAGGAAACAGTATGAGCTTTACAGTTAGACTGGTAAGGAACTAAAAATCCTTAAGTGTAGATAAAATAAAGAAGTTTCTCTACTGCTCTCTTTAAAACAATGGAAAAATCTGTCTTATGGTTTTAAAGCAAAAATATATTGAAATTTCTTTCCTTCTTTTTTTTTTTTTTTTTTTTTTTTTAGGCAGGAAATCAGTGCCTTCTACTTTTTACTCACTTCTATTACGCACTGGAGCCTTCCTTTTCTCCTGTATATCTTTATATATATGTATATGTATATATATATATACAGCTTGATGCATCAGAGGTTATATTTATATGCCCAGTCTGCACTCTCACAGAGCTTGGTGTGTATTTTCACCTTCTACTGGATGGTACATGTGATAACCGTTCAAGTGCCCTCTAGTGACTGAAAGTCGCAGTAAATTTCTCACCCTCTACAGCATCCTTTGAAAGGCTCAGCAACAATATGGACATGATGTGTTGAGGACATCAAGCTTTTCCATTCTAACCTTTGATTTTCCTGTTACCACGATCAATACTGGAACACCTCACTAACATCAGACTGCCTGGAAACTACCACCAGCCTGATGTAGGGTAGACGACAGATGCTAAACTGACAGGAAGTCAGGTAAGTTTGTTAGTTAGTCCACTTTAGGACTACATAAAAACTACAAGAAACAAAACCCAATGCAATTTTGTAGTTATTTCCATTCTTCATTAAGTCATTTCAGCTACATTTATTACCCTGCTTAATCAAACAATGGTAGAAAAGTGATGTAGTAGACAAAGTTTCTATTTGACAACCCAGTCTAGCAAATCGATGGATCATAAAAATTATGCCCTTTGAATGAGATCAAATTTTGTACACTTGAATTATGTAACTGAGCCACAGGCTAACAACTTATTCACAGATATGTACCATTTATTTATCAATTTACAGGCTCATTAACCTGGAATGTTAGCCACTGGAAACAGAGAAACATATAACAATACATATAAGTTTTCAAGTCAAAAGAGCCTGATGAAATGAATACAAATTTTAAGAAAAAAAAAAAAAGAATAAAAGTATACATCTAGTTTTAAAGTTCAACCATTTGCAAGAACAGCTACCACAATAACAAAAAAAAAAAAAAAAAAAAAAAAAAAAAAAAAAAAAGATACATGGAAATACATTTTCCGCTTTAGGTCCTAAGTAGCTCTTCTAATCTAACAACAACTAGGAAAATAGGGGCAACAAGTGATATCATGGAGACTTTTTGGATCACTAGAAGATACCCCGGTACGTGGGTTAGTACTACAGAAGCACACTGACCTAACAGGAATAAAGACGACCTTCGACTCTATTTAATGTACAAATCTCAAGGAAATAGCAAAAGAAAAAAAAAAAGCCCATTCGAGAATGAGCAAACCTATTTTTTCTCTCCTGCCTTCCGGGTGTACACACTATCATTCAAAAACAAAAAGCCATATTACATTGCATTGTCCAATAAAAACATGCTTCTTTGTGGCTATCTGGCTGTTGATTTTTACCAGATTAAGTTTAATTAAGACTTCATATTTGGAGATAAAAAACAACTCAAATTCTGTGTAGTTTTGAGGAATAGAGAATATATTAAAGATTCAACAAAGAGGGCAATTCTGAGTTTTTCGTATTGATATCCATGTATTTTGCTTGATATTCTTGGAGGGCCCAGTAATGTCATAGGCTGAATGCTGCTAATAAAGGCATAGTGCTTTAATCAAGGTATCCCACTTTTAAAGCTCCTTCTGAAGGGGAGTAGTTCAGGAGTAATTTGTGAGGCAGAATAATCACTTTGACAACATATTTTGCAAAACATCTGCCTTCTTTACATACTTCAATTTTCATGAGTTACAGCAATAAATATCTATCTTCATGTGGATGACCTTGAAATTTTCTTTAGTGCATGCTTCAGTAAACAAAGAAAACTCAGCAAAAAAAAGCAAGCAGCCACAGCTGTATGCTTAAAATTATACTGAACAAAAAGTTTTAATGTGTTTTATGAGAAAATAAATCTGTTCAAAACCAAAACACAACACACAAACACATTCTCTACAGGTGTGACGGTTTTGTGGTTTACTGCTCTGAAGTGCTGTGACTTCTCTTTTTACCTCAAAATTTTTTACCCTGCAAACAACTCAACATATAACATTTTAAGCCATATTCTCCTTTTTTAATCTCTCTCCCATTTTTCCATTTTCACTGTCCCCCTTCAAACATTACCTGCAATATCATTTTCTCATTTTTCTTTTCTTGCCCTTCCTTCTCACAGCATGTAAGACAAAACGTTATATTGCTCTCTTCTTACAGCCTGAACATTCCTCAAAACAAACTCAAATTTAAGGCTGCAGAATAACCCCTAAAACCACACCAAAATTCCACTGGCATTCAAAGACCTCTCTATTTCAAAACAAACAAACAAACAAAAAAAATCCAAGAGTGGGCTTTAATAGGAATGTTTTATTGTTGCTGCAATGGAGCAGGATTTTTTATTGTTTTGTTTTTCAAGTTTGCTTTAGAGAAACTCTATCATTCTTGAAGGTGTCTCAAAAGCAATCTTTTAGCATTACCAATTTCCCCTTAGCAGCAGGACAAGTTTGCCTGCCAGCAAGCCAGTTCTTTGTCAAAATGAAGAGCTTCTCATCAGTAAATGCAACATCTCCAACACCGCATTTCAGTCTTTGTAGTAATAACATAGCCCTAACACTGACTTGAAAATAATTAGCCAGCACTGTCATTGGTATTTTCTTCATTGCCAGCACAGCTCTTCAAAGCAATAATTCGTCTCTCTTCAGGAGCATCAAGCTCTACAATTGAATAATGATGGACTTGAGCAAATACCGGTCTAGCTCTCAGCAGCAAGATTCCTAGTGCAGGAACCTGTAATCCAGTTTTACTACGTAGTAATCTATTGTTTTTAGAACTACAATCAAACCCTCCATAAATGTAACACAATTGCGTGCAATTAAAGCAAAGTACCTGGGATCTAAGGTTCTGAGATTTTTTTCTTTCAATACATGCTCTTCAAACCAGTCAGCAATTCCCAAACTTTCTCCATGTTACCACACTCTGAAGATGACAGTTTGCTTATCCCAAACAAACTCTGAAACTTTTTTGCTCTTGCAGCAATGACAACACGCAACAGTCTCATCCAAATCAGCATGGCGATCCTCTGAGCACCTCTGATGCATATTTTATTCTTCTGGACAACCCATTCAACCCCCTACCCACATGAAAGAATGGTGCTTAAACATGTTGTGATCCCATTTCAACATTTAGTTTTATATTTCTTTCAAAAAACAGAGTTCATACACACACACACAAACAGCCATTTCTAATGTGCACTCTGGAAATACCTAACCTTTGTTCTCAGAAGTTATTTCTTTTCCTGTGCACCTATTTTTGCACACAGGCATAGGGCTGATATGGTGTATTGATACTTTAGCAGGAATAAATAAGGTGCTATTCAGCTTCCTCCAAAACTGCAGTAGTAGTCTGATAATTTAGAAATGAGTAGTAAGAAATAAACCCCATTTATTTAAGCCAAAAAATATAGATTTAATTAAAAAAAAAAAAAAAAGTGAAAAACAACACTTGGAAGATACTGGACCTTACTGGATTTGCTATTTCCATGGTCAGATTGCTCAGCTAGATGGATGTCTTAATCCAAATAGTAGAAAAATCTCAACCTAGCAGAAGAAGTGGGTCATGTAGGCAACGTATAAAATAAGTATGAAAACAATAATAGTCATTCAGTGAAAAGGCAGTTTAAGTGAAGCATGAAAATTAAAGTTTTTTCTATGTTTGTTGGTGTTATGACCAGAAATAACGTTTTTTGGTGAGTTAGCCGAAGTCTACTTTCAGTTTGCAGAGAGTAATTTTCATTTGGGAAGGTTAATCAAAAACTCCAGACAAAGTAGCTAGATATTTTCCTGACATCTTTTTCTAAAAATCAATCAAGGCTGTGTGTTTATGTATGCAAATGTGTTTGGAATATTAACTGTGTAAATCAACAGTTGATTTCTCAATTAAGCTAACTGGTAGCAGCAATTAAGATAGCAATTGGAAGGCTGTAACAGTGTAGTGAAGAGGCTATCTCCGTTTTCAAATTAAATAGACTTGTGTGTAACCTTCTTCGTAAGTAAGCAAATTGTGGTTTCTATTACTACAAGGTCTGTTTTGGCTTGATTTGAAAATAAACCTCTTTTTCCTCTGCGTCGATAAGAATGTCTTTTAAAGCTAGAAGTGAAAACAGCAGAAAACTTCTGCACCCTTTCTAATCATTAAAGAGCTCCTAAGTACTGACACACTGAACGTACATGTATTCCTATAGGGCTATTTCTAGCTATGCCTTCATGAAGAATATCTAGGTAAGAAATCCACTCTTGCATGGAATGCAAATAGTGTTGCCATGTTGCTAGCAAAAATGTTGAACAGCACCAGTCCCAAGAACAGTCCCTGAGGAACGTAACTCATCACTGATCTTCGCTTGGACATTAAGCTGTTTACCCCAGCACTTTAAGTGTTACCATCCAGCCAATTCCTTACCCACTGAGTGGTCCATCCATCAAATCCATGTCTCCCAATTGCTCTCATACTTTTGTATTTTGCACTTAAGCTTTTGCTTAATCTAAAACAGTGAAGAGAATTCTACATCTTAAAAAAATGTTAACTGAAACCATAGAGCAGTCCTTTCCTCAAACTGTCCTTAATTTCTGTCAAAGCATACAAATCTTGAAACATAATTAAAACCTCATCAAAATGACTCTCAAATATACTTCAAACATACTAAAAATGGAAGAACTTTACAAATAAATTCACAAACAACTCAGAAGTTTAGGACTATGCACACTTGCTGCAAGCAAAACAAATAAACAGACAAGAGTGTCATAACAACAGGAAAATATGATGAAAATGCCTCCAACCACCACAAGCTAAACAATGTGATACAATCATTCCACCCACTACTCAGTAAAACCAGTGCTGAATAAATACAGAAATGGCAGATTCACTTTGACTGAAGTCACTTGACGATTCTGAGTTGAGTGACAAAAAGTGTGTGGAACTCTAAATTCACAAAACCCAAGTTGCCATTCATTTTCTCACGGTTGTGACTAATGAGGAGGTGGGTGGTGGAGAGTATGGGAAATATTAACAGGAAAAAAGACAAGGGATTGCTAAAAATATCAGAAGCTCCAATTCCAAATTTTATTATTTTATGGCAAATTGAGAAAAAAAAAAAAAGGCAAACTATAGGATAAGCCCAACTACACAGGACACAAAACAAATCTTTCTTACTTGCTCTGTAACTCTCTGTAACTCAAAGCTTACTTTCTACTTGATCAATCTGCTGTCCCTTCCCTTACATACTCCTTCTTCCATTAACATTGTTTTACTAATGTCTATTTAACTTGAAGTTTTCCTTTCAAGAAATCAGAAGCAGAAACTAAGGTTTCTGAAATAAATTTTTATCAGCCTCTCTGCAAAACACTTCACACTTCAGTAGCAAGAACCATAAGCTCCCATTTTGTTTGCTTCTAAGACTAAAGGAGGATTATTTCCTATTCTAACTGAACCTTCTCTTTCTTAAATATTATCAGAATAATCTTGCGCATAACCAGTCCTTGTAATTGCTTTATACTTGCTTCAGAAAATATACACAAATGAGAACTAAATGTCTACTAACAGGCAGCCTTTGAAGAGCAAGCATTTATAGCCACAACAATTCATGTAACTGGAACATGACTTTTGTGTCTTTGAATACCTGTCCAACTCACCTATCTTAGCTTAATACTCTCTCCCTCAGTTACTTTTGCTACTTTTTCAGTGTTTACAATGCAGTACACTATTTTTTCGGTGCAACTGTTCAGTATTGCCACAACTGACACTTAATTGTATTATTTATAAATGTGTTGTAAAACAATCAAGATTCTATCTAAACCTTACATGACAGCTACAGGATGGTTTACATGACACCTGTTCAGATTAGGCTTCAGTTCAGATGTAGGGCTTTTATCTATCACTGCGTACCAAAACTAAAACATGGTTAAAGGGAGTAGAAGCTTTGCCAGCAAGATTTACACTCCCATTTTGTTTCAACTGTGTGGATTAAATTCTATTCTGAGAAAATGATCTCTTCAAAGCACAGACAGTAGAAATTACAGACGGAACTGAGAGAACAATGGAAAACAGATTCATTAGTCTGAAAAAATAGGGTTATTCTGGACAAAATTAGAGTATCTGGGAAGCAAGAAGAATTAATCTCCCCTCTATTCCTACAGAGACATCCAGAACACAGTGGGAAAATTAAGAAAATCTGCAACAAGATGTTAAGTCTAAAAGACACTGGGGAATTGGAAAAACTAAATAGTTAATATCCTTACCATGCAAACAGCAGAGCAGAATATTTTAAACTATTTAATTTCAGATAGTCTTATGATTTATTTATTTATTTATTTATTTATTTTTAAACAGGGTAGAACAAAGCAACCTGACTACAAAGAAAGCAGTAAAAATTCGGTTTAACCACTGCACAAATTCCAAGGAGTGTGTTCTGCAGTTGCTTATTTTGCACAGACAAACCCACACTAATCCCTCAGAGAAAGAATAAGGTGATCATTTCTGAGATGAGGTAACTGGGTCTCAGTTGTAGGGTGTGCTGTAGTCATGCCTTTCTGACTCACATTAAGGTGGACCCTAGAAACTCATCTTAAGTAGTTGCACTCGTGTATGACTCACTTACTAATCACTGTAAACCTTGATGCTAATCAGGAGAGCAAATACAAAAATTCTGTAAAATACCCTGAGGTTGTAGTTAGTCAGAAGAAGGTGAAAACAAAATCTTGACAGCTTTTTCTTGGAATGGTGCTGAGGTTATCATTGGTGATGCATCACCAGCTCTTTAAAGCTATGACTGCAGAGAAAGTGCAGCAGCCAGACTGACTTGCTACATAAAATGACAAGCAATCAAGGAGAGGCACCAAGACTGCAGTGTGCTGTGCTGCATTTGCATATATGAACCAGAACGGGGACAAGAGCCTTTGTAAAACAGTTGGCAACAAGAAATTCCAGCTATTTCTCAGCCAACACTTAATTTTTAAGACTGATTTGTATCCTAGAAAAGGAATTGGTTCTTTTAGGAAGCAGAGTGCTTTCAGTCCCTATTACACAAAATTTTAAAGGCAAATGACCTGAACCCCAGAACCTTTGTGATTCTTTTTCTTTTTTTCTTTGTGCTACTAGTTATAGATTTGAAGGCAGAACTTCACTGTGTAACAAGCATAAGACGACCAAAAAAGATGGTCCTTGTCTAAAACAGCTTGCAATCCAAACTGAAAAATTTAAGATGGGAGCCAAGTATGATAAACAGCAGGGTTTCCAAGCAAACAGATGATAGGCTGAGATACTGAAAGGATTTAAGTCACACATTCTGGAAGGCACACATGAAATCATTGGGCAAAAGTCCCATCTCCGACTTAACTCTCTAAACATATATTTCAAGCTACCTATGATAGATCAGATCAGGAACATAGGGGCATCTAAGGAAAGTGCTGCAGCACTCCATGCTTAGATGCCTGTCAAACTCAACTCGTGCCTGAGTACAGAGACCCCTATAAAAGACCAGCAATCAGGATGATAACCTAGCGGTACCAAGATGCAAGATGAGTTTTCTAGAGGTAGCCAGCATGAAAAAATAAACACAGGGTCTATTTGAAAGCTTTCACCTCTTTGGAACATAAAGAACTGAACCAGAGCTCGGACAGAGACCCACACTCCACCAGGATTAAATCCTCCCCTGAGAGTGGGTGCTTACACCAGGTATTTTTTTTAAAGTGAGTGAATAGGGCTTGTTTTTGAGGATTCAGCTGCTTTTCAATGCATTTTCAATTGGTGGCCTAATCCAGTAATTATGGCACTCAGACAAAATGTCTGGGCTCCTAGAAAAGCACCTAGCTATGCGAAGCATGTGTGAGATAGGGAAGCATACTTCACTGTTTTAGTGGTTACCATTGTCTGAGCATAGAGGTTTGTGACAATCCCAGGGCCAGGAGAAAAGCCGAAAGATCTGACAGGTTGTTGTCCTGCCTCCCAGAACTGTATGTATGTTTCAGCTGTGAAAAAATGTAGTCCTGGAGGCAGAGTCCAAGACTCAGGACTGCCCATGCCCAGATGAATGCCCTTGTCATGGATGCAGAGCTTCAAACCCCTCCAAGTGCAGCTCAGTGACTGCTTTGCAGTAGCGTTGCTTCCAAAGAAGTGGACAAGGGCTCTGTGCTCATGTTCTACATACAAAGTAGAAGTCAAGGTATATTTACAGAAATCAAGATCAAGTTCAATTTCCTACTCATTCCTCAAGTCTCTCTCACGCCTGCATGAGTTGTGACCATCAAGAAAAAGCTGCTTTTTTCTCTGGCCCAAATGTTCTAATTAAAAATACTAAGTGGGACTAATAAGGCAGACACTGCAAAGTCATACTGGAGCTCCAGATTCTAGTCCATGCTCTAAAATCAGAATAGAGAATTAAATCCAAATTTCTTATGTTTCAGATTGATCTACAAGTACTATCATTCATATACTTTCCTTTGGGAATAGCCAGTAGTTTTCTTTCAAAAACAAAAACAAAAAAACCCCACCACCAATAACAACAAACAGACAAACAAACAAAAAAGCCAACAGGTATAACAGGTATTTAAAAAAAAATCTTAAACAGCAAATTGGCATTCTCTGTTGAACTGTTCCTTAACTGATGTGTCTCTAGTGCTGATTAATGCTGATGGAATCTTCTGGGAAAGCACAAAGGGGACCCAAGGGCAATACCTGGAATTGTAGGATTCCTGTTTCCTGACATTCTTTTCTGCTGCAGGAAACAGTGTGACTGTCTCAGTAGAAAGACCTGAGTCAGTATTGAGTAATTGACGCACGTGATGTGAGGCGGGAAGACAGCACGTACAGATTTTGGTTTTTCTTTTTTTTTTTTTTTTTAAATGATGGTATCTTTTGAAAGCAGGAATTAAATTAAGACCACAATTATTTTAAAGATCAGACACTCCAAGGTGCTTTTCACACAATTATCTGTGGTGGCTGCATTTCTAAAGCCATTTCAAATGATACAACATTGTGCCTTCTGTATATCATTGCCTTAACAGCTAAAAAGCTCCATATCTCACTGGGGAGATAACATTTCAGCAGTGGATAGGAACAGCGGGAGAGGAAGAGTGACCTACTGCTTCAGTGCGAGTCAGAGGCTTGAAAGATCTGGATCCAAGTTCTGAAGCAAGAAGATCAGACTTTGGTGAAGTTGGATCAGTTGCCTAGATACACATTCAAACTGGGTATTCCTTGAAACTAATCCTTAAAACCATGATCTCCATCAGGCCCATCTGCCAAGCTTCCTGGAAAAGCTAATTCTCAGAAGACACAATTTTGATGTTGGCCTTGGAGGAAAAGTAGATAATTTTGTTTCTTTAGTTAATGGCTACAACAAACACAAGAAAACAAAGTTATAAATTCCAGGTCTTGCTCCAAAATCAGCATAGGTACTTCATCCAACTGCTGCTCTATGTAAATCACAAACCCTTTCCAAGGCAGTAACTTAAACCTTAAACCCAGTGCTCTCCTTTTCCTGCTAAGCATCCAAAAATATACACCAAGAGTCATGCTCCCCTTCAGTTGGCCAGTGAATTTGCAACAAATTCCTGTTAAGTGGAACAATTTCAGCAGAAAGGAGAATAGAATCAATAGCCAGAATAACTGCTCACTCTTGGAAGATGTGGGTGTTTTCACTGGTCACGTAAAGACAAGAACCAACTGCATCTCCTCCATCTCAGTTCCCTCCACCAAGATTGCACTACTGAAATATTTACTTTCCTACAGTGAAAAGAAAATGATGACTCTCTTTTTTTTTGGCAGATAGTTTGCAGACATTCTAATTTAAGAAGAGGGTGTTGGGGGCTACACTTCCAAAGGAGGACGTATTTTTACTTTGTAGGTTTCTACGGATAGGAAAGGAAGGATTTAGGAATTAACAGGGCAGTGTTTTGCACTGTGCTGTTACACAGAACATGCAGATCCCTGTTGACCATTCTGTTCCTAAATGTCTGTTGATGTATCCATTATCCCCCCACGCATTTTTTACTGGGTGCAAGAAGGAACCTTAAAGCCAGCTTGTAATTTATTGGGCTGACATGTGTTGGAAAAATAAACAACAACGTTGTTTGCCCAAGGCCTGCAGCAAAATCTTGACAGAATTTAGTTTGCAAAATGCTCAAAGGCTCTTTGAGAACAAAAAGTTTTATAAAATGCAAGATACTGCTGGACTGATTTCTACAACAGAAAGGAATAAAACTGTCTCCCATCTATGCTACTAGCAAAATTCCTTCTTGTCAGTGACAACAGGAGGAGGTTCTAGATTACTGGAAAGACAATACAATGAGAGACAAAGTAAGCAATATTATTCCTAGCATCTTTGCATCATGATTTCTTACATTATTTGTACCTCATGTTAAAGACTTTTCCTGTTTTGTAGCCCATATCTAGAGAGCAGAGGGTGATCCAGGCATTGTCTCTATTTGTTAGGAATGCTTTTAAACCAGCAGCAGCACTCTGGTGAGTCCTCTGGCACAGGAAGACAGGGTGCAAAGAAATGAAAATCTAGGAGTAGTAGGGAGAGAAAGAAAAGAGAGTTGCCTCAAGTTTTGCAGTGGTCAAGTGACATAGCTTTTTAAATTGAAGCAGATAGCTCATTTGCCAGTCCCATCTCTTTCATATATTTATGTTACATCCTTTTAAAAACAAACTTTCCCCTGATGGAAATAGGCTGTTCAAACTAGAAAAGATTAGTAAGTGGGCCCTGGATACCAGTTTGTGTGCCCAGAACATCTATCATTATATCATTCTACATGAAACATATCCAAAGTTTGTGGATATAAAGAATCTCTAATGCTGTAATTTGAACAGTGGTCTGTGTATTGAACTGAAAATGGACTGGACAAGCTGTGCTACCATCAAAACAGATCATTCCTCCTCCCCCCTAGCAGTGGGATATCAAAAATCAGAAACAATATTGCCGAGGCAAGAATTACTTTCTGAATCCCCTAAAAGTTAGTCATTGACAGTAAAGTATTAGGAATACACTGGGTACTATTTAAGAGATGGAACATACACTGAAATAGGAATTGAAAGAATGATAATGATGGCTTAAAACTGAATGTGTCAAATTCCTAAAAGATCCCTAAATGATATCCTCAAGTCTTAATGACTTTATGCATTACTGCAGATAATAAAAGCTACTGTAAACTATAAATATGCACATGTCTACAATAAATGATTGTTATGTTAGTGCTATTCTATAAAACAACTTTAATTGTTTGGGAAAGCAGAGAGATTTAAACACTTCAGAGAAACAAGAAAGCTCTTCGTAAAAAGATCCTAGAATGAAAATTCATGCAAATTTTCCAACTTCAAATGTGAGTGCATCTAGCAAGACACTAAAGAAGATTATTAAAACAAACTTCTATTTTTGACAAAATTCATTTTGCTACCTAGCTTGAATGGAGGCTGTAAATCCTCAATGCCAACTGAACCTAAGAGGCTTTGCAAATAAATTATGAGATCAGCAGCAGGGCAGTGCAAAGGCAAAGGCTTAGACCGATTGAGTCAAGCTTTGGACTGATGTGAGTCCTTACATGGATGAACTACAAATCCCTGAAAACAGAATTTATAAGGCCCATGTTGACAGGCTCATTACTACAAAAGAGGTGATACTCTTAAAAAAATATATATATATATACTCTGGAAGAAAGAGAACCAGAACAGCTAAAGAAGACCTGAGTAAAGTCTTGCCCATCAGCCAGAAAGTAAAGGAAATATTTAGGGTTTTGAATAGGCTCTCTGTCTCAGGACAATTTCACACTAATAGAACTTCATGAACAGCAGTATGTGTTTTGTCACAGATTAGATTAAGCTGTGTTTTTAGAAAGCTTGGCATGTGTATTCCTGGTTTGAAGCATACATTGAGCTGAAGGGCACTAAAAAGCATAGTAAAAATTGGAGGGGTATGTTCATCACCATTCTCCTTTCTAGTCCAGTGTTCTTCTGGGATTCTATCTTTTTTTTTTTTTTTTTTCCTTAACACTTTTAAATTAGGACATTTTATTCATGAATTCAGATATGCAGAACAGAAGTCTGACACATGACTTGAACATGTCACGTAGGCAAAGTCTGACCCTTAGCATGGCATTTTATTTACTGATTTTTTGCTCTATCAGTTTGTTTTGCTTAAAGATAACCAGATAAATTATTTTCCACTTATTTTTCACTGTTGACTCTACTTGCCTGTCCCTTTAATAAAGTTGCAGTTTTCTCTTTTAATAAGCATTGAAGTCACTTACGAAAGCAGTTTTGCCCACTCTGCTAAATAAGAGTTGTCAATTTATCAATTCCACCTAATTCACAAAATGTTTTTGGCATTTTTAAGTGATTACAGCTATAATTAACTTTTTCTGTTACAACTGTGTGACAAGGCTCTTGCTTCATTAATCACAAGAAGGGTATACAGCACCATCTACATTTTCTGCATTATCTGTTGCTTTGAAAGACACCATGATCAGATGCCATGGCCCAGAATAGGGAGGGCTCTGGCTGGACAGACAGCAAGATAAAAGCACTAGGAAGCTGTAATGTTTCAGTGTATATTTTCAGGACCATGGATCATCATCATCTACGCTTCTGAAAGCACCATGCTAAAAGAGTTACTTGACCTAGCCCTCCAAAATCTAACCACCCCAAGCCACGTATATTGTGCAGGGTAGACAGGCTCCTTTGAGATCCTAGGTATAAGTAAATCAGTAAGAAAAAAAAAAAAATATATATATATATACAATATATAAATAAAATAAATAAAAGAAGAAGAAGAAAAAGGCTGTCCTCCTCTTCAGGCAAAAAGTTATTTCCCAGAGGAGAATCCTGAAATGTCCTCCCCCCCGCCAATGAGCTACCATAGTGGACTTGGAGTTACATTAGCATGTGGTGTTATCTAAGATTGTTTCAAAGGTCTTAATTAAGGTCTTAAACAGAAGCCAACAATCACAAAAAGTGTGATGTGGATGCACGCAATACAGCTTGCATCCTAGCCTTTATAAAAAAGTATAGTTTGCTTCTGGAAAACATTTAGTTCCATGTGAGATACCAGAATCCTAACATTTATAGAGTGGAGAATTTCTTCCCTGAAGCTGGTATTACAGTTCCAATTACCACAGATCACCATGCCATCTGTGAGCAATTACCTTTCACTTCCTGCTTTCAAATGCAGTCAACATGCTAAGCAAAGTCAGACCTCAGTTCTTTCCCGAGGTTTGGATGCATTAACAAAGGCATTAAAAATAGGATGAAGTCCAGCCAAAGCCTTGTCCTCCATGTTGGCTATATCAAGAAATATTACTAAAAATTGCTCATTCTGCACTCTAAATTCTCCCTGCTTTTCTGTCGGTACCTCAGACATCTCTTAAATCTCCATAACAGCAATAGCAACTCTTGGATGGTACTTCTCTCTTTTTATGAACCATATAAAAGGTTGTTCCTCTAGGGGAATGAATGCTGCAAAGCTAGAGTGATTTCTGCCCCCTTTTTCCAGGACAGACTATTAACTTCTCCATCTTTATATGTTACCAAGTTTGTCCTTACACCATCACATTAGGGAGAATAGTAACCCTGGAGACATGAGTGACATTGTAGATTGGAAGAGAAGAAAGTACTTTATTTTTTCTGTAGCAGTTGAACCACATCTTAGAAAAGATTAAAAGTGGCTGTCAATACATGGTCAGTGCTGTCCAGGTTCTGTTGTAAATAACGCAACAAAAAAACGCCATGTTACACTACACCATTGCATAAGAAAGGTTCTTTTTGAAGTCTTTACCTATTTCTTCAATCCAGCCAATCACTTTTCCCATATTTTTAAGTGTTCAGAGGATTGTTTCTTTATCACTATCTACAGCAAGGATCAGCAGAGCTGCAAGCAATTATAACACATGCTAGCTACCTGTATTTGTATAGTACCTCCATTAAATACAGATCCTCAAAAAGATTACCAAAAATATCTAACAGATCTATATGTTCTGAACAGCTCAGATAAGCTTTGAATCTTTATCGAAAGTTCACCCAGGTATACATTTTCTGAAATTTCTGACTCCCATAACCCGTGGGATTGGTGTTAATACTCACTCACTTTTAATCACCAACAGTTAGTAGTATTGACACTATTAGCATCAGTAGGCGCTGTTGCCATGTAGAAATGTTCTCTATAGAGATGTTCAAGCCCTGAATGGGATTACAAAAATTCTAAATGGAACTGATTTACATTGATGGAGCACTGAAATGTAACTATGTTCATCACTCTTTTTGCTGCTCTGCGGAGAAATTTTAATTCTAATTGCTGTAGTCCTCAGTCCACTACACACCTCATTTAAGGAAAACAAATGCATAATACATAAAGGTGGATAATATTATGATGGCAGTGCTATGGCTGTCTTTGGGACAACCTGAATTGCCAATACTGTATTTCTAGAATGATCTCAAAAATGCCTCTTGAAGATTTTCAAACAAAATATTAGAAACTTTTCTTCCCATTACTCATACAGCAATTATATTAACTGTATTTATTCTTCATTATTTTTCTAGATCCATGCCATATTTCTACCACTGGTGTATACTAGAGCCTTTAGGCTAGGAGAATACATGATATAGGCCTCCCATTCAAAGACAGACACTTTCCACAGTCAAGGGAAAAGCAGTTATGATAACTAAATTAAGCAGATAGCAGGTGGTCTGTTTACAGCCCCACGAGCCTTGTTTAATTCAAATATATATATATATGATACCATTTCTGCTGTACACTAATTTTAAAAGAAATAAGGCTATTCACCATTCTACTATAAAGGAAGACAAAATCTCTGCCTCAAGACACATAAAGGATAATTCTTATTGCTTCAATGGCACTCTAATTGACAGAGTACAAACTCCTCTAGAAAAAATATCATTATCTCAGCTGTGATGATAGAGTTTCCCATAGTGCCAATGTGAGAAATTTCACTTTTGCAACTCCTTTGGTGAGAAATTAGCGTGACTTGAACTGCAAAGTGATAGATATAGGTGTCCTAGTGTAAATTCTTGTGCTTGCAGTACTAGCTTTCCTTTAATTCTCTGTGATGCATAGCACCCATCTAATTTTACTCACAGGATTTGATAGTGGCGGTAGATAATCTTTGCCATTATGAAACATCAGAACAAAAAAAAAACCTTTAGATGTGACATTCTTAATGGGTAATGAAACTAAAACACACTGAAAAGATGCAACTGGCCTAAAGACACATCGGAGAGTGATATTAAAAAAACACCAACCAACCAACCAAAAAAAAAAAAAACAAACCAGCAGTAAAGTCCAGTCATGGCACTATGCATCCTCACAAATTCTACCACCCCCAACAACTCATAAAATCATTTCAGTTGGAAAAGACCCATAAGATCATCCAGTCCAAACATCACCTAACATTACCAAGTCCACTACTAAACCATGTCCCTAAGTGTCACATCCACAAATCTCTTAAATACCTCCAGGGTTGGGGACTCCACCACTTCCCTAGAAAGCCTGCTCCAATAGTAAAGGTGAAATAAAAAGTACAATATACTTCTTGCATACTCTCACTCTCCCATACACACACAAGCTGTCCATTTCAGTCCTACATTAACTGTTCCAGTATGCTCTGCCTGTTTCTAAGAGGAACATTCACACACCCATTTCTCAATTTTTACACAGACAAGTTTCTGAAGACAAATTCAGACAAGACTGAATTTAAGAAGAGATTGGACTGTGCACTTAGTCACATGGTCTGAACTTGGGTAGACCTGTGCGGTGTCAAGAGTTGGACTTGATGATCCTTAAGGGTCCCTTCCAACTCAGGATATTCTATGATTCTATGATTCTGATGCGTATGAAAACTATCCTGAAATCTCACCACACTTTGTCATTAGGTGTTTGTTCTAGTTATCTCAAGAAAAAAAGAGATCTCATTGAAGATTTGGAAATAGTGAGGTAACAGTTTTAGAAACTGTTTAGATAAATACCTGAAAATGTAAAATAAGAAAACAGGTAAATGACTCATCTGCTGTGTCAATTTTATCAAACAAGGTTTATAAGTTTAACACTGCTGAGTTTCTAACCTGAGTTTTTGATTGCAGAAGGTGAAGTGCTTTGTTATACTTCCTAAACACATTCTTTTGTTCTCCTTTGATACTCATAATTCCCATACAGCCTTATAATTTCTTCAGCACCAGTATATTTCTTCAAGGATTTCATATTTAGCCTTAGGCAACCGTGACGCTAGATTCCATAGTAATACTGTCTGTGGTTTCTTCTTTGCAACTCCCAAAGTAATTTCGCTTGTTGATCTTTGTACATTGCAAAACTCCCTTTCAAACTGTGCATGACATTTTTCAGCATGTTTTTAGTGCGTGCTTGGAAAAGGAGTTACTGCATTTTTACTTAAGTTTCAGAGTTTAAAGTAACTCCTGACAAGAAACCATGATGCAAAGACACAGTTCTGCCAGTGAGCATCAGTACTCAGTGGCTAGAAAGCTATATTCATGGTTAGGGTTTGAAGAAGCCTGAGGTGCTACTCTACAAAAACGAACATACTAGACTTTAAAAATAAATAAATAAATAAAATCATAATAGAACACAAACAAAACCAGAGCAGGTCTGTGAAACGAGACTTCTCAGAAGTCAGAAGTGTGAAAATAAGTAGGCCGTATGAGCTCTTCTATATTCAAAGCATACAGAGCTCACTGTAAGACAGGCACAGAAAGTGCCTGTACATTTTGTACACTAAAGTACAATGATGTGTTGGAAGCGAGGTATGTCTGTAAAAGGATTTTGCTCAGCACCACTGTTTTTGATCATCATGGGACCAGCTCACGTGTGCTGCCATTACAGAGTAAAGCACTTTTGCAGCTGACAGGAACCCTGTCATCTCTCCAAGAGGACCAGCACAAGCCTTGTCTGAGCTTTCCATGCCCATTGAGCCTCTTGTTGGCAGTCCAACCTATGAACGCCCATACATCTTATAAGTCCTTCCAGTAGACTATGTCTGGGCTCTTTGAGAGAGGCCTTTGGCCATACTGTCAGCCTGCAGTTGCTTTTGAGGGAAAATTGAGGGGTAGCCTTATCACAGTGCATTAAACTATATGATATACAGGCACGGGATGAAGAAAACAGTGTCATAAGACAAAGTTTTCTTTGGAATTTCCTGATGCTGCCTCAGCTAGGACCTGAGCAAAAGCATAGTAGGGACAAAGCTATTGCCCTTGAATGAAGTATCATGTTTCTGCATCCCTTTGAGGGCTGTGTAGAGCTGATGGCCTCTGATAGAGAATAGCAGCATCAATGTCAAAATATACATTAATGTTGATCCTACTTAAGAGATCTCAGAACAGCTGAATGATTTACAGTATCTAATGGGGGTGGGGGGAGGGGTGTAGGAGCTTTATTTGAACTAATCTTCCTTACAATGTTTTTTTTCTCTCATTATTTCACCATTTTTGTCCTGATAGTCACCAATGCTCTTACCCAGTCTTACTCATTTCATCCACATGAAACAAATTTTTGAAGTTTACATGTTCATTTACTGTCAACAGACACACAAAATTTGTGTAATTCATTTTAAAAACCTGCACAATGAAAATAAAGCTTTCAAATAGGTTTACATGGCTTATTACGCTACTGGAAACAATGTCAGAGAAGCAATTTCACTCTTTCTGTACCATGCAGCAATCTCCACTTCTAGCTTTATCAGCCATGTCTTATTGTGTTGCCAACATGTGCGTGTATAAAAGAACTCCCTTTACCTGCCTTTTTCTTTACCTTTTTCTTTTCTTTTTAATTAGAGAAAAAAAGAAGGTAGAACATACAGGAAATGTGTTTCTTTGGAGTTCTATTTAATTTATTTTTACCCAGTCAACCACTACATTTTGCATATGGATAAATAAAATTTCAAACCCAACTAGTGACATGGACTGAGAGAGACAGTCTATTTCTACAGTGAAAGACACAGACGAAATACATCAATAAAACCTCTTGTCAGCTTCAGATAGTATTACAGGGAGATTTTTGCTGCCTTGCCATTTAATGTATGAGTTTATAATGTTCGTTCTTCAAAGTGGGCTGAATCTTTTTGGTTAGCTCTTACTACACAAAGACAGACACATGAAGGCCTTCCCTTAAATGAATGATGGATGGGGTGCAGGTTCTCTTGCTTATAGCATTATGTATTTGCAATCCTTATCTCCCAATCTTCTGATTTGGGGAGAAGAGGGGATACATATAAATCACACAAAATGCTGTAGGACTAAATTACAGCTGAAGCTTTGTACGTGTGGTTATATCCCACTATTCCCACTTCATGCAAAGATGCAAAGAATCTTTATAATGTTATCTGCTGATGATTCTCAGGTTTCTATCATGGATAACAAGACACAGCATTTTAGTTATTTTGCCCTGTAATCTATTCAGAGGTACTTTTGATCTAGTTACATATCAGTAATCATTGCTTTGAAGAACTTCTAAGAAAATTTACAAAGAATTTACTTAAAACTATAATGTTTTGCTAGGCTTTCATAGTAAAAATTTCCATTTTTTTTTAATCAAATAATGATACTAAAAGAACCAAAGAAAACTATTACAAGATTTATTGAAAAAGTTCATTATATGCAAGTTAATTAGTCTTGTTTTGAAAAGGAGTAGTTGGCTAACAAGCAAAAGCAACAGTTCAAAAAGGGGAGGATTTTCTAAGTAGAGAGAAAACACACCAAAGAACAGCACCAATAAGAAAATAAAAGAGCTAATTATTATCAGGAGCAAGCATCGATTAAGGAAATTTCTCAGGTGGCTAGAATTATAGTGCAAGAGAACGAACAAAGAATTGAACTTTCACTATATGAACTACAAACTCAGACACACACAAGGTGACAAAGAAGACTTGGTAGTGGATCCACTTGACAAGTCATACTTAAAAGACTTTTATGAAACATTTTGAAAAAGCCAATAATCACACTTTCTTGTGTGATAGTCACAAAAGACTATCAAATGAGTGCTAAATTATTAAAAATATATTATCATCCGGGAAACCAAACCACATGTGTTTCTGTTTATGCGCAGAAGCCTAAAATTCTAAAAAACTGCACGCTGCACATATTTTCAGGTTTAATGTTGTTGAATGTTCCTACCCCTTTTACAGAGTTTTTGCTCAACTATTACTAAAATAGGAAAGGTTTTCTCAAACCATTCTAACAACTATTTTTATTGCAGTTCTTGTAGAAAGATGATGATGACTGTATCATAGCAAACAGTTTTCCTGAATATATACTATTTCTTATACCAGAAATATACCATTTCTGGTATATTTATTTATACCAGAAATATACCATTTCTGGTATAAGAGCAAGCAGTAAGTCCAAAAGAGGGGGGTCCAGGAAGGAAGGCATCTCTTAGGAAGGAAAACATTTTTGCAGGTAAGATCTCATGGATGCTGAGATGCGTCAATGTCTAAAAAATGAGAATTGATTTCTTCCCTCTCTAAGATACAGAAAAACTTCAACATCCATGTGAAAACACCTACTAGCTAGAATGAAACATCAGAGCTAGTATGCAGAATATACAATCATACTTTACGGCATCCCTTGAAAGGTAATTAGATTCAAATGATAATATTCAAACCCAATATTTATTGGCTGGTTTCTTTCATTCCTTTCACCTATGTGCTTTTTGGAGCACTGGATTAGAAACAGCTCTGACTTACATGGAATTTTAATTGGAGAACTTTAAAATAAAGTGACATTGTGGGAATGGTAATGTTATGCTAATAGTTAATAATCTAACTGTGCCTCTTCCCAAGGCAATGAAATAAGAGGATTTAGTGTCCTCTTTGAATTACAAATCTCCAGTCCATCTGGTAGGACTAAAACATGAAGAACACAAAAACCCCAAATCCCTGTTTTATTTTAAAGGGGTCAAAATTTTCAGTATATAACTTACACTTACTGACTTTGACAACAACAACAACAAAAAGTATCAATACAAAGTGAGTTATATCATTCCATGAAATGATATAAATGCAGATGTACTTAAGTATTAAAACACCATACAGCCATTTCACTTTCCTCCTTACCTTTCCATTCCAGTCCCACTATTTACTGTGATCTAGTAAGAAAGAACAGTTAAAGTTCTTGGCAATTAATAGGAGACACATCTGGATAGTAATGGATTCCCAGGGAGGAGCACTTCCAAACCCTATCATGGAATCTATGAGTAAGCCAGCGTGCTACATACTAACTTAGTGTATTATCTTTCCTTGTGCTGGTTGTCTAAATGGGAAAGAAGAATATTTTCATTAATTCCCAAATGTTCTTAACTGGGAAAAACACACCATAAAAATCAGACAACTATACAATTCACTACCAGACTTACTGTCTGGTATACTTCAATGTGACCTGCTAGGAGGAGCAGAGAAAAGAAAAGAGAGGGTACAATCTCAGTGGAGAAATTCCAGAAATACATTTGGTCAACTACATTCACAATTAAAGAGGAAATTAATTTCTCCAACCACCTACACACTCTGATGCAAATCCCATCCCACCCCCCTGAATATTTTGCAACAGTTTAATTAAAGTAGCTTTTTAAGTTTCTAGGAAAAATGACAGCACTATGCCTGAAAGAATAACCCGTAGTTTCTGCCAAATTGTAACCAATAAGGAAATCTCTATTGATATCAGAGGACAAATAGTTCTCAGAACAAAGCCACCATATCTCCAACTGTGCCAAATGCTAGCATAAGTTTATTTTCCAAGGGAGGACATCCAAGAAAAGACACTTTTCCTAGGAAAAATGACATTCTATGAACTTACATCAAACAAAAAAGAAAAATAGCAAACAAGTATTGCAAATAGCAAACTTGAATACCAGGCCATAAAACACAAAGGAAGAGAATGCTTTCCTTAAAACCAGAAGAAACTGTATCAGACTTCCTTTACTTTCTGCAGTGGGAGCCTGTGTGTACAAAACATGCTTGTACAAAACATGCTTGTACAATATGGTTAAGAAGCAGGAATAAGAAAGGGAAAGCATTGACTCAAGGGAAACCATTGTAGAAAATGTCTGCTTTCTTCACAGTTCAACAAGGGACCCAGTTCTTTAGGACAGCCGTGACAAGGAACTGCAGCAGCACTAGATCAGATGTGGTTTTTTGTAGTTTTTTTTTTTTAAATACACACCTGAGCATTCAGAAGTGTACTCCGTGTGCTTCTCTGCATACTAATACATTTTAGTTTACAGTCAAAACTAAAGAAACTTCAGTATCTCATCCCAGCACATTTCAGTACAGTACGTAAACACAAGTGATGTGTTTTAATTGGCAGTCACGAGTGACCTGTGCTATGACAGTACAGGATGCAGGTGGACGTGTCATGAATACAGAGCAACAAATTCAACACACATGCCATTGTGTGGAGACCCCATGCACACACACAGAAATTTAAAATACCCTTGGATGTTTTGAAGCCAGGCAGAACAGAATCTGGTCTTTGCTTACAGAAGTGAACTTAGACGAGAATGAATAGAATATACTTTTTCCCCTCTGCTCCCATCCCAGAAGCCATCAAAAAGGATTCCAGCTTGATATGCCCTAAGTGCCAGGAAGGGATTCTGAGCTGGAAATTACATTTGGAGGTCTGTCAGATTTCGACTTCTGTCTTCAATGCCATGAATTATCACTAAGAAATACATGCTAGCCTATTGTTTGTTGTAGAAGAGGGAGAACCTTTTGTTTTCCATGTTTCCTTCATCAAATGTACATTGCACCATTCCATCACTCCCACACCTTCAATCAACAAAGAACTGCAAGATTCTGAAAATGTTTGTTTGTTTTCCTTTAACTATATCCACTCTCCTGTGATTAATAGCTATCTGCCATGACAATTTATCTGTAAGTACAGTACTTTCAAAACTAAAACAAAAATTATCATTTAACTCAATGGAGCACAGCCTGGCTTGCATAGATCTACTCAAAATCAGAATTGTGTGTCTGTTTTCAAAACATGCTCCTGCTACTGAGATGTATTCATGCCTTCGCTATATTTGTTTTTACCATTCTTTACATATAAAAGCAAAGAAAATGGGTGAAAGAAGGAGTAGTTATAAGTTCCATCTATATGGTATATAAAGTACTGAGTTTACAGGTGGTTTTCTTGAAATGCAAGGGCTTTCTTCCATTTTTGGTAGTGATTTTACTTCACAGTTTTCAAGACAGCAGAAACACTAACTGGGAAACAAGAAATCTTTATTTTTGGATTATGATGGGAAAAAAATTTTTTGTACAAAACTTTTTTAAACTTATTTTTTCACTTGTAAAATAATAAAAAAATGAAGAAAATCACCACAGTTATTTTCTTGATGAGCTAGTACTTGCAAATTTGCTATTATATTGTCAAAGAAACCAAATAACTTGAGAAGGAATAAATTTTATTGAAGGTGTTCTTTTTCCATTGAAATATATGTTTTATCTTTCTGAACTAATGTAATGAAATTTTCAAACTCTGGCTGAACAAGGCCATAGGCAAACTGAAGTTAGCTCTGTTCTGAGCAAGACATCTAAACCTGATTTTCAGAAGACCCTTACAGCCCAAATTTTACTGTGATTCTAAGTAGCACAACATTTTCTGTTTGTTTTTCTATACAAATTAATTAGTTAAAAGTATCCAGTTGGGCCACATTCAGAGTAAGGCTGAAACAGCCACTTACTCTAGTATCTACAACTATAACCTTCACATGATGCTATCCTGCATACTGAGGTCATATCCTCGTTTTCTTTCTTGCCTCACATTTATGTTTTAAATTAACACCTATTTAATTCAAATTCCTGGCAAGTCCTGGTAGAAAAGCTTTCATTGTGAAATATTCATTATTCATATCTTCTCAGCTGAGAACTGAAAAATGATCAGTGTAAGCTTTTTGTTTCTTTCAACAAATTATCATGACATTAACAACTGCAATGGCTAATATTGGTTACATTTATAAGATTAGTATTTGTTTCTACGTTCTTTATCGATTTATTAGACTAAGATTTTTCTACCTGATTTTAAAGTATCTAGGTTGTAAGAAATACCAGCATCCTAAAAGTAGGAACATAGATTTAACACAAAACTAATTAAAGCATTGCATTTTAAACTTACAGATCTGACAACTAGAGTGTGCTTATGCTTTTACTGGTATACAATGGATATATGCCAGCATAGTTTTCTTTCTTTTTTTTTTTTTTCCTATAAACACAGCTGTTTGCAATGAATCAGTTCTCATAATTTCCCAGTCGACCCATAATGAAAGTGAGCAGCCAGCTTTAAAGCACCAGTTAATATCCTTTCTTAATCCAGGTTTGTAAAACTACCTTTGCAATAAGTGTGTTTTGTGAAGGTGAAACTAGAAATGTATGTATGTACCTGCACACCTGTATGTGCATTCTTTCTGCAGAGAAAAAGGAAATGCATAATGCCATTGGAAACAGCTGTAAAATACATGATAATTACCAGATGAACAGCCTTAGAGAGTGAGGTCCCACCTAGGTCACTGAATCACACCCATCCAGGCAATGGTATGATGAACATGTCATTGTACTAATACATGTTACACTAATTATTCGGGGGGGGGGGAGATTAAAAAAAAAAAAAAAGGCCTTGCCTTATTTCTCATTGAGAATAACCAGGAAACTCCAGATGCCACCAGCATGGATAGTAACAGGATTGCTTTGTTGTTACTTGGGAAAAAAGTTGCCTGTGTAGTGCATACCTATTTGTGAGATCCTATGTGTAAGCATATCTGCATTCCCTAAGATCCCACTAACAATCATGGGAACTGAAGACCTGAGTGCCAGGGAAGAGAATTCTTAAGTCTCAGTTTTACCACTTCCAGTTGTTTTAGTACTAACCATTGATATGTAGGGAATAGCATTCAGCTGCAGACCTCTGACAGGTTTTTCTGCTGTGAAAAGTGAAGGTACAACAGACACATCTGCCATGTATAATAGATAAAGCCAAAGGTTGAGACTCCTGAGTAGATTAAGCAACAGTAACAATACAACATTTTCTGAAGGACAATATTTTTCCTGTGATTAAAGAAAGCTTTACTAAGGTCATATATATATACTGTCATGTGCTACGTGTTATAACAGCTTAAATAAATGCATTTACAAAATAGATACAGATACCACATTCTTTCTGAAGTATTAAAAATGGTACATCAGTCAAAAGACATGTATGTAGCATGATCTTCGTAGTAAAGTAAGAACACAAAGGAGTTGTCCAGTCTTGGACTGATCTTCTTGCCTGGGTTTTCTTTGGATGATTGGCAACTGAACATATTTCTTAAAGAGCTACATAGCAGCTCATTTGAGAAACTCCGTGAATCACATGCAGCAAGTTGTAAATGCTGCTGCTTTGAAGCAGCCAGAATTCCTCTGAGAGTCTATCTTCTGACAAAGTTTGGATACCTGTCAATCAGTTGCTTTGGTGTGTAACAATACAAGGACCAGACAAGCAAAAAATCCTCAGGAAAATATGAGCCATAAAGAGCTATCAGTCTTAATCCACGCTGCCAGTCCAGAGCACAGCACGTAATGAATCTGTTATAGGTAATTATGTTCTTTCTCTGCTCTACTCAGGTTACTGTTGTGGAAGCAAGGATAACTAGCTTTGAACTCAACAACTTTTGAAAGTCTAGGTAAGGAGTTCATATTACCAAGAGTTAAGTGCACTATATTCTATAAGGTCATATTTTTAATTGCCCCAGAAATAGAAATTCATTGCTAGCATTAGAGGTGTTATAAAAAGGAGTGATACTGTGGAGATTTTAATATATTTAGCTAATAACTGTTTTTAATATATTAATATTTTTTGTTTAGCTCTGTGAGAATCAGGTAACGTGTTTTCCAAAGAAAGCCGATATGTCTCAAGGGGTAAGCAGGCCTCTATAAAGAAAAAGATTTACTGACACCGGTTGTGTTTTTATCTGCATGAATTGGGACATAATATTGAAACACAGCCATGTAAAGAAGACCTGTCAGTCAGGGCCCAGTGTTCTCATGAAAAGACAAGCCTTGACAGTGACAAAAACATCCCAGATGCGTTACACACACAAACAAAACTGGGATGGATTGTTCTAGTACCCTTATGGAAATAATATTTTGTTCACTAGCTCTCAACTGAGTAAAGATGCTTTATTGGGTAAGACTTCCACAGATGAATTGGGACAGAAAGGGAGAGGTATGAGTCACAGGCAGGTCCCTTCTCTCAAGATAATTTTGACAAAACTAAGTGGTGAGAAATTACTTCATTAACTTCACATATTTCAAGTCAAAGGTAATTTAGGCAATAGCCTATTAACAGGTGACCTGAGCTGTAACTCAGCATAAATAAGTGAATAAATAAAATAGAAAGGATATAAAAGAAAGCACATTCCAGCATTTCCTTTTTGATGCTATAAAATAGCACACGAGCTATATAAAGTTCCCTTTACAACCTCAGCTATTTTCCAGGAGACCAAGAAGGTGAAAAGTAGCCTCAAGGTAAAAAGTGGTTTTTAACAGGCAATAATAACTCATTATCTCAATGTTATGATAATATACATTGTCACAGGAAATAACATATTTCTTCATGCAAAGACATAGCCATACACACCTTGTAGGGAGGGGCAGGTGGCAGGGTTCACAGTCATAAAATAGTTGTACAAAACCATAGATGTCTCCATAGATGCTTGCTTATATTAGAATTGCTTTCTGATATTTTAAGAGGGACTACCAGGGAGACTGTAGCTGGAAAGGGGATGGAAAGATAACAAAAAAAAATTAGAAGAACTTATCCTTTATCCTGAAGGGGAAATCTGTAAGAGAGGGCATATCATATAAAGAAAAGCCATTATTCCCAAATCAACAAGAATCAATTAGCTGTGAATTATTTAGTTGCTTTGGTCATCAGCTGTTGTATCTGCATTATACATGTTTTTATTTTATTTTTTTATTATTATTATTATTATCATTTTTTCTTCCACAGTAAGGTTTACTTTAGGGCAGAAAAAAAAAAAAAAAAAAAAGGAAAAGAGAAAAAAAGAGATGAGAATGCAGTCCAAAGTTTAGGACTTTGGAAATAGAAGGGTGAGACCTAAATTTCAGAAGAATCACCTTTCTATGAGACTGGGGGAGAATAAACTCAGAAAATTGGCGTCACCAAAAAGAGCATAAACTATTCATTTCAGTCCTGCAGGATTCCATTTAACTTCCCTTTCTGAACATATAAATGAGTGACTGACTGAATAATAACTTAGTTCTGTTCTCAGCAGTCACACAGTGACAAAAACACAGAAATTGCACTTAGTAATATTTTATATAGGCAATATTGTGGACATTTAAAGGGAATGAGTGTTTCACAGTGATTTGATCTGCTTCACTCACATCCTGTGCCCTGGGAAGCTGCAGGTTGCTTCTGTCAGTAGGTGGGTTTTTAAATCCTGCTTTCAAGAGCATTTCCATTGCTTGCACTTACAAACCTGCTGCAAGGATTTTTGCAACTCTATAGCTACATGAGCAAAACCATAATCTCAGACACTCCTACTGGACATAAGGCACTTGCTGACAAAGAGTTTTGTTCCCTACAATGCTAGCATACCCCCTACAAACTACATTAAAAAAGAAAAAAAGAAAAAGAAAAAAAAAACTCCTCTGTAGCAACAGGTGCATCCATGATTTTTTTGGGTGATGCATGATTTTTCCTCGCTCCTGGCTAAGGACACAATGCCAGAATAAATTTACTTTATTCTGGTACTTTTCCATCGCCTCCACAAGCTAGTGCAATTGGTGGAGGAGGACATAGGGAACAGAAACAACAGGCTTCTGTCTTCCCTTGACCCTTCAGAGGACTAGGCTTTCATATACTACCAGTGTTAACCAAGTTAATTCTTAAATTTCCAACAGAAAAGGATGTATGCAAAGAGCAAGACTGAAAAATTAGATGAAGTTTAATCAGATTAAAACATTTATGAACCAGGTTCACATGCAGTATCCCGAACCATGTTATCCTATTATTATTGTGAAACCTTACTCTTCCCACTTAGTGGTGAGAAATTTTATCAGACTGGGTGCTATGTTAATGGAATATGGGATGTGGAGAGCATTAGGAAGCATTCTTTTTTGAGGTTTGTTATGACAGTGGGGATAAAGAATAACAATTTCAATAGGTCTGGCTTTAAAATGCTATATTTTGTGTCAATTACAGTGATTTGTGAGACAAACCCACATATTAAAAGCTACAGTTCCACCAAACAAGTACTTTTCTATGTCTAGTAATAATTCAAACCATATAACCAAAATGTTTTAGTCCATTCTGATCTAGTTCTGTCAGACATTCCTAAGCCATACTGTGTAAAAAAAAAAAAAAAAAAGATAAAAACCACTATTAAAAAAAAAAAAAAAACACCAAACAACACGAGGAACCTGAAGTTAATCATTTTACAAGCCTTATTTTTTCTGTTATAAAGTCAGGCTTTTGGAAAGCTTTCAAGATAATGCTTACTTCTGAATAAATGCCGTTACAAACTTCACAAACATATAGGATCGGCCAATCTGAAAAAAATAAAAATAAAAATCTGAAGACAGAATTACAGCAAGCATCCAGCTGACCAAACCACAGTGCCCCACTCCCCCATTCACATTCCTTGGTCCACACAAAAACTGGGAAATAAATTTCTTCTAGATAAAGTGAATACTGATTTATTGCCCCCTCACACACCTTTTTTTTTTTTTTTCCTGATTTTTTCACCTTGACAAAACCTGTCTGTTTGCTCTATTCTTGCATGCATCCAAGACTGTTTTCTTGAAATACTTTCAAAGTACACTTACTGCCAGGATAACTGAATGCTTTGTCTATTAGGCTTGAATCCTCCTAGCCATGACATTATTCAAATACTGCTGATACAATGGTTTCATATACAGCTGCTTCTGCTAACATGTACCAGGAAGAATTTTATTGTGACAGCTTAGGAAAAAATTTACATAATCGGAGGAAATGTGGTAACACTTTAAGTGTCCAGTAACCAGTACTTCATCACAGCACAACACCTACAGGAAGTGCATATGACATCCACATGAGTACTAAATGAATCCATTAGGATTAGTGGTATTAAAATGAATACCAGATGCATTAACAAGGGACTGTGTAAAACAAAATGTTGCACAAATGTTTGCATCCCGATCCCAGCTTTCAAATAACATCAGCATATTACCCTAAAATCATTACTTTGCTATTCTAGTTCCTTTCCTAGGGAGCTCTAATGATAGTTCTTGCCCTACAGTGAATTCATATTGCATCTGGCACAGGAAATTTGGCATTTCAATTTACATAACTGTTTTCAATTGCACAAATTTGCTGTTCCCTAATTCTCAGCGTACTTTGGACAACAGTTTTCAATGCTTGACTGAGAAAGAGCAGAACTCTGAGCCAAACAACATTTCTTTCCCTCCCTCCTCCTCTGTTGGAGAGTTCTCATGCTTTTTTCAAATGAAGATAAAAGAAGGTTAAATGTCAGATTTCAAACACCACAAGTTGTCCATCATTTTGCCTAGTTTAATTCAGATATCTGGGACTGATTGACAGAGACCGGATTGCGTATTGCAAGCAAGAACTGCAATCTGGGTGAAAATCCAGACACCAAGCACCATGACATTTCCCAGGAAATAGCATTCTCGTTTATGTCAGATCAAAACAGACAAAGATAGAGGACAGTACTTCTATGAGACCAAACAAAACCTGTACAACTTTATTATCAACTGTGCTCCAACTTCTTTAGAATACGTACAACTCCAGGCTCTATGGTGCTGGATGCTGAAGGAATGAACTATGAGCAAACAGTGATATACACCACACAATCTGCGTGAAATATCAGAATGAAGACAAGGGACAAGAGGCGCAGATGGACTGAAGGGGAGGGAATGTGTCACAGAATCGAGTCAAAACAAGCTCCAACAGGCTGTAGACCTTCCAGCTTAATCTACTGGTAAGGAAAGCCCTAGGAGTGTTTGTAAATCTAGGCAAACGCCATTATAGTCTGAAACACGGTTTCAGCTCCCACACTGAGGCTATTTACATTTCTTGAAAGAAACTAAAAGCTGATAGGATAAATTATAGAGAACTACAGCTACAGGGCAGCTGTTGAGAATGAGAGGCAGCCTGAGACTGGCGAATTTTGTTGATAGTCTATGCCATCAGAAGCAATAGTGATAAAATTATTTCTGTCCATGCCATTGACATCCCATGGCTTGCAGATATTTTGCTCATGTTTCCAGCATTAGCTGCTGAGGTATTTTCCATGCCTGCCATTACCTGCCTGTAGAAAGACATCTAGTTTGTTGTGATTGCCCATTCTCCATGACCGAGTTTGGGGTCTGAGGTGTGAAAATTGACAACTTGGGCTTTTGAACAGGGCACGTGCAGCACTATCCTCATCCAGTACAAGAGAAGATTCTAACAGGAAAGATAAAGCCACAGAGAGGGGTCTCAGTGAGCAGCTCTCAGTGAGATATGTGGTTCTCCTTGCTGAGGCAACAACACTGAATTGATAAGCAACAGAGCTCAAGGGAATAATTTACCAGAAGTTCATGGTCTCAATGTGGACCCATGTCTGGTTCCTCCTGTCCTTTTTGAAGATAGCAGTGGCAGCAGACAAGGAGATAGCTGGAATTCTCAAGTGGAAGAGAGAGGTGGAGCTGAGCTCAGTGAAGTGAAACACAATGCCAAATTTCTCAAGAACATCTCTGCAACAGAAAAGACAGGAACCACTGGTCTATGCAAATCCCTTCTGTCATGCTGAAACCTTCTTGGCAGCCTGGTCCTTCCTTTTTTATTTATTTAAAATGAGGTTTCCATTAAGCATTCCACCCACGGCAGCTGTTCTGCCATCTCCTGCTGCCCACTCCTACTACTGTGTCCCTTCCTTCTCCTGGCCTTTTTAGCTAACTCCAGAAAGAAAATATGCCAGTCTCGGGGTCAGAAGATTAGGTAAGAAATTAAAAAGGCAGATTTAACTTCTTGGCCATACAATTTCTGTGACAGAATTAGATAGAAAGCTAAGGAAATACAAACTACAACTATATGTAGTACAATTATGGATCTTCTGGATTTTCTTACTTCATTTTCCATGTTTGTTCACAAATTCATTTCACAGAATAAATGACCAATACCATCACGAAATTGAACCAAAGGAAACAGTTATAACAGATCCTGAGGCAGCAATTCCATAGAGAAAATGTTGTTTTATTTAAGCGCTCTCCAAAAGGGAGGTGCAGTATAAACATATATAGGATTCTGAAGTTCCTAATAACTTAAGGTAGAGAGTATGCTCTGTAATACGTATATACGTGTTTGTATGCATATACAGTGCTGTGGACTTACTGTACTGTCTTGGAATAAGTACAAGTTCCAGTTTACATCAGAGAGGTCTTTCAATTATGAGGCAAGAGCATAAAATTCCACCATTAAAGAAAAATACCACAGAAGACGAAGGAATTGAAACTATATTAGTTGCTTTATCCCTGTAGTTAAAAACAAGAAAAATATATCCAAATCCCAGAGTCTGTGTTGAGTCTATTAATGTCACTGCCAATGAGAGTTAAAATTTCAGTTCCTATGTTTGTCTTCTTTGGATACAGTTCAGACTACTTTTACAATATGTGCTCTGACAGGGAGGTCTAAAAGAGAGCTGCCAAACTCCTCTAAACTTCTCTTCCCCCAATATTCACAAAAATATGCACAATCAAATCTTCTGTAACTCTCCCACTTTTTTTTTTTTTTTAAATGTTGTGGAAGAACAAAAGTTAATTAAGCTTTTCTTTTCTTTTTTTAAGAGAAGGAATAATACAGAAAAATGGGAGCACTTTCCAAGTGTTATCATTTTCACAACTACTAACATGTTATTAAAACCAGTGAATGCTTAAAATGGTTGCAACAATTTAAGGTGTGGTTCTATAACTGAAATTCAGTTCCAAAGGCTTTTGTTACTTCAGTGAAGTCAGTAAGAGTTGGATGAACGTGACACAATAAATTTATAAAACATATGGGCAATCATACTACTATCTGTTTTTTATTTTACTTTAGCTTAAAAGAAGCTTTGGGCTTTTAAAACTGGAAAAAATGTGATTTATGTTATTTCATTACTTTATAGATGATTTAGAAAATTGGGATTATGCAACTGCTTGTCACTTCATAAGCAGTAAACAATTCTATACTCAATCAAATCCCGATTCAGAAATGGAATATGGAGAATCTGCTTTGAAATACTAAGGAAAATAAATAAATAAATAAAATTTCAAAGAGAGCTTGATGAAGTAACCTATTGTTTAAACCAGTATTTCAGGGAAGAGATAAACTTAAAAAATCCATCATTTTGTAGACTAAAAAGACTATATATTTGAAGTACTTGTGTAATGTGGTCATAAAAGAACTACTTAAATTCACATCTAAAGACAGACTAGTTCACATCAGCTTCAATGTAAGCTGTGTGCAGGCATATACAGATTTGCAGGGGAGAATGGCCTGTTTCCCTTTCTATGATTTCTGAAGAGCAGGTACAAATCACAAAAAAAAAAAAAAAAAAAAAAAAAAAAAAAAAAAACACATTTGAGTCCTTACATGGGCCTCAAGGCCTCACTCTGAGATCTAAAAGCTGAATGTCAAGAAAAGCATTACACAAATCCCTGTTGCAGTGCTTGTTGCTTTCTCTGTAGAAAACAGCTGCTAATAGTTACTCCATTTTAGTAGTATTGTGTTGTCTTTTCTGCAACTGTCGTAAGGGCAGCATTTTCAAGATGCTTAAATAAATTGTTGAGTTTAGTAGGAAAAAAGAGGTATGGTTTGAAGGACACTGAACAAATATCACAAGCCAGTGACAGACTGCTTTCTAGTCCAGTCTAAAGCAGACACTATCAAATACTCATGGTTTCTGGTTTTGTAATACAGGATAATTATGGGTTGAATTCTCCAAATGGGAACAACATCAAACATTCAATCCTACCTTTAAAAGGTTCCTGTACTGCCTAGCAAAACCACTGCATTGTGTAACACCTCAGTAGAGCCTCATAAAAAAGTTAAAGAAACAGAAACAAAATCCATGTTTCTCTATAAGAATATCAATTTTGCTTCTAATTTATTGGTCTATCATTCTAGTTATTAATATTTTGTCATTTCTCATGTAATAACTGTCTTCTGTACTTCTAGCCATAAACAGATTGTTGTAACGAAGTGTTGGCTGAGTGTTGGAGATTTCCAAAATTTACCCTAAACAGACATCAATACGTGACTCTGGAAAACCTTTTCAGCAGGCACCCTCAGATCTTGGAGAAATCATAACAAAAAGGAATTCTGATCTCTTTTGGCTAGGTTAGTCAAAGTGCTTTAAGCAAATTTCAAAATATTATCATTTACTGGAGAATGGTAGAATCCTGAAGGACTATACAAGTAGAGAGCTCTAAGTCATAATCTTCATTAATTTCAAGCTAAGCATTTCATTAAAGGAATGCTTAAAGAAAAGGTGTCATTCAAACAGGAACAAAACAACCAGCCAGCTGGGACTGCTCATTCTGGCTTCTGTTGGCCATATCAGTGCTGCCATTTTGGAAAGTATAATGGATAAGGAGACTGAGGTCAGCTGCAGAGCAGGTCACAGGGAAAAAAAAAAAGTGTCAAGTTGGACAGGCTTGTAAGACTGAACTGTACAAATAAAGAAACAAATAAATTATGCAAAAGAAAGGACCTGGTCCAAGGGAGCCAATTAACATGTCTGAGGAATTTCCATTCTTGGATACATAACCAACAATCAAAACACTCAACCCAAGGTACATTCAAGACAAACCAAAATTTGAGAGAGCTACTTGTAGAGCAGACTCTTCCAAGGAACATAGTGTATGGGAATTTGCAGCCTTGTTTTCTTAGAGCTGTTTCTTCTTCTTCCTTTTTTTTTTTTTTTTTCCCCTTGATTGTTCAGCTACAGCTTCTCTTCCCCTAAGAGATCAATGACAACCTTCATATCTGTGGTGCCTGACATAGATCCAACTGAAGTCTACTATAGTAGCTAGCTCTCACAGTCATGCCTGACTAGGAACTTCATCCCAGTTAAGAATTCACACAACAGAAGCAGCTTCATTACCCACTTCCACATCATTCATCATCTATTAATTGCAGCTCATTGACTCCTACACATTTCTATTGACAGACCATCAAGAACAGGAAAGGATGAACATGAACACAATTGAGGAATAATGAAAAAAACTCAGGTTTTTATCTGGAGCCAACTACATCAGCAGATACAATGACTTCAGTGTCAGTCTACAACATTCAATATACTTCTATTAGCACATTTTTCAACTTTTTTTTTTTTCTTTTTTACGCTAAGCAGGCTATATTGCTGCAATAGTTCCTCCTGACATACTGTCAGTGGCTCAGCACAATGCTAGAACTTGAAACAGTAAAAAGAACAGCATGAACTTCAAGTTTCAGCAACGGTTTTGCAAAAGGAAGTTGGAAAATATTTAGAAAATTCCACGTACCATAATCCCTCCAAGTCCTAATATTATATTTACACGACTAAATGATTCAAAACAAATCTTGTGACATTTCTTGAGGTATAAGAATGACATAGCAGCTAATAGATGTGGGAACCAAACATTGTTCATTTTGCTTAGCACCACAAGGACATTCACATACTAACAGAACACAACATCAAGGTCAACAGAACTGAAGTTCTAGTGCTAAAACTGTCAGGACTACAGCAATGCATCTACCAGTAGCGAATTGCTATCTACATAGCCATGTAAGCTCTCAGCATAATATCTCATGTTTTTCCAGTCTACACCATCTACAACTTCCACTTCCCAAGAAATTTCAAGGACATGGAAAAAAAGAGTGATAGCTCACATCAGGGCAAACAGTCATTAGATACCCTATCAGAAGTGATTCTAGCTCATTACCTTAGATATGTTTGTGATTACAGAGAGGGCTTGACTTCTCAACCTGTTCTGTTTACAACTGGTTCTAGAGGCTTTTACTGGGCAATAAACAACAATAAAACCTGTGCAGCAGGATTAACCTTGTAACGACTTGCTGCTTGATTTTATCCTCAATAAGAAGAGACAGTGATCCACTACAGAGAATGCCTTTAAGATTTACCCGTGGTTCTTAGTAAACTGTGTTTTAAAGGATTGTCTATGTTTTTTTCCAACAGTAAAACACAATTGCCTCATGACTTGCACCTTGATATTTACGTTAATCCTCGATACTCCAATTCACTAAGAACAGATAGGAATTCTCTCTGTTCTTCACATTTCCAAATCTTCTTTAAATGTTAAAATGCGTCTTTGCTATTTTCTAACGCCTTTTACCATACAGTCATGTTCAAATATTGAATATCCTTCTGAGATTTTTTTGTCACTTGTGGTTTTCTACTCTGCCTTGTGAACAGTTTTGCAGATGGTTTTCATTTGGAAACTTAAGTGAGGTGATCTCTTATACTATTATTGTTCATACTTGTTCATGACTGGCTTTCTTTCAACAAAACACAGTATTTGTATTCTCTGTTCCACGAGTACATAATGTACAAGAATTTTTCTTCATAAGAGTCAGGAATCTTGGCCAACTTCAATCTCTTTATATAAACATTTGTCTGCACTGCTCTGTTGTTTATTCCACTTAAAGAGAGATGAGGTGTAACTGATTGGGGAGAATATAAAAGACTATTGCATATAAATTAATTAATCAAAACAGATGGGAGTGGGTCATAGGGAGGGTGATGGTCAAGTGAACACCTCTTCTCATAGAAACATTGAAAAAACCTACCTATTCAAAGCAGAGCGCTTAGACTACCAAACTGCATAGGTGTTGGTGTAAGTAAATCAATTGAAAATTCAGTGAATCTGGCCATGTACGCAAAATCAGTACGAGATAACCAACTGTATCCCACTTTAGACCAACCTAAGAGAAGAAGGGGGGGAAAAAAAACATCTCAACTACAGTTGTGGTCAAACTTAAACCACAGTGCTCTCTACCTTAGGCTCCTTAGCCTTGTTTTTTTTCCTTTACCAATATGAAATACACGTACTAGAAAATATAATGCTCCCCAAATTATTTGTCTTTTCTATAATATACTAATCCCTAGAGGTGTAGAGGTGCAGATGGTGAGAAAGATGGTTTTATATCACATCTGTAAGAAACCACGCTGCTATTTTTACCTTTTAAAGACAGAATCTGAGAAGTGTGATAACTGGTTTCTGATTTAATGCTGAAGACATAAGATGTCATTTTAAGGGCTGGAATGATGTTATACCAAGGTAACACTGTCTACAAAACAAGTTGATCTTTCCACAGACTCACGGACCAAGCAGATAATTTCATGAGAGTCACAGTCAAGCTTTTCTGAATGAGTTTATAAAAGTTATCAGATAACTCTAAACATAGAACAATTCCAGGCAGAAGCTGTTCAAGCCCAATTCCCATGAGAGAATACCTCTAAAAAAATTGAACTTCATATTGGAGCAGATATACACACTCATGACAGACAAGGCAATTGACTGCATAGAAAATAGTGATTCCCTGTTAGAGACCTTGATGGACCAAAACCATCCGCTTCTCTTCAGTTATCCTATGTAACATCTTCAGCATCCACTCTTGAGTCATGTAGGCAGATCAGCTTTCCAGCTGTTTCACAAAACAGTTAAACTTTGTAATGAGCCAGAAAATACAAGGCAGAACGCATCCATACATTGATATGCATCTGAGTATAGAGGTGTCAATAGACTCATCAGTCCCAATGCAAACCTTTGGATATGTTATACCTAGCATCAGAGTACAGTGACATACCTAGGCCTTTAAATTCTCATGGTCCCATTTGAGAAACATAATGACATAGCGAAAGATCATTTCCAGAACATGGCCATGCTTTGTCTATAAATGGAGGACTCTAGCCTTTGAACAACAGCTTTTCCAGCATTCATTCATTGGAAAAATTAGTTTGCTAAAGGTTAATTTGTCAGTCAAAATAAATTTGCAAATGAAGGTTTCTTGTTCATAGTTTGTTTCATGAATGCTTTAAAGGTGGCATGGTATTTAATACTACCTCCAACCATGGGTCAATAACTGTGTTTCCTCGTCACACACCAACAACTAAATTATTATGTTTTTTTTTTTTTTGTAAGACTGCTTTTTGGTAAGACATTGAAAGTCAGATTTTCAGTGGAAACAAATCTAATTATCTTTAGTGGGCTTTGAGACACCTACTGTCACAATACATCACTGCTTGAAACTTACAACTCCTACCATATCATATTTCACAAGTGTACAAATACAACAGTTCTTGGAACAGAAAATACATATCAGCAGGTGAACTTAGACAAGACTCATTTTCCAATGGAAATTTCTAAATCGTTAGCATCTCAGTACAGTGATGTAGCCACGATGGCTTACAGGTTAGCATTTTATAGTTCAAATAATGCTAAGCTGATGCAAATCCATATCTAGCTTTTTGTGTACTATTGTCACTACCTTATGGGGAACATCTACTTGCTGAGTTGGAAATCTGTTTCTTTGTTTTGATTTTTGTTTGATATAATTGTCTGTCATATGGTCAGTCAAGCAGATTCTCATAAAAATCACTATCTTCTGCCTCACTCATTGTAGAGTGAAACTGTAAGCCTAGCACCTAAAATGAGAAATGCTCGTGTTTTGCTTCTGTCCAAAGAAAGGCATGGTAGGGAAACAACATAGAAGTCAGGCTCTAAAAATACCCATTTAGGTCTTTGGTGCAGCGCCTGATTTCTGAGGAGACATGAATATCACCTGGGAATTCTTAGGAGTAAAGAAACGCAAAAAAATGTTGCTACAGTGGTCACTCAGGGGTGTATGCCCCTCCTTTCCAGGAGTCATCTGCATAAAATGTTGGGAAATTAACTGGTCACTGAGTGCTTGGGTGTTTGCTGAAGAGGGACACAAAATGCACAGTGATGCAACTAAACTATTTTAGGTTTACATTCTTTCTGGCTCCAACCTCAGAATATTAGTATAGCCAACACAAATAGTGACAATTATACAAAGTCAGTCAATATTTTTGCTGTTGTTATTCAGGACCAGACTTCAATTATCAAGAAACACTGAGCATGTGGAAATAATGCTGTGACAACTCTCTGAAGATCTGAGCATAGAGAATAGTTATCCTTCTATTTAATATTCTTTGTTTGTTTGTTTTCCAGTTGGAAGAGATGTTTTCATCTTCATGTTGCAAACTAACTGTTGTGCTCTATGCATATTTCGGTAGATGTACCCAGGTGAAATATGAAAATAAATTCCTGATAGGGTCCTATTATTCAACAGTAATAACCAACACGCAAAGAAGAACAGCATACTAAATTCTTCTCTTAATGAGCTTCAGAAACAACTGGAGGAGAGCAATCTCCTGGGGGAGAACATTCAATTAACCTCATACAGTGTGGCAAAAGCCATGTCAATTTTTAATCCCTAACACCCAAGAAGTAAGAAGTGTGGCTACATGAGAGCAGTAAATAGTTTTAATTTTGGACACAATCAAAGAAATCTCAATGAGGTTCAAGACATTGCAATTTCTACTTCATATTAGCCTGGCTGGCTGGTGAGGAGGGTAGTCTGATAAAATCACAAGCATGTTTGCTGTGGTTTAAGTAAACTTTTCCTATTATTTTCTGGGTTAGCAAACCAGCATGTTGATGGTCCCACGTTCTATTTGAAATAAAGAAGGATTTGTTCATCACTTTTGTCTTTTTGCATCTGATTCTGCTCAGAATTTAAGTCATTCATGTCTGTTCACACTCCTGAATCCCTGTAGGTTTTCTTATGTAGAGCTGGTTACTTCACTGCCCTGTCATCAAAACAATTTGCGTATCATTTGCACCATTTTTATTTTTTCTTAAATGGAGATTGAGTTGGTGCACAAAAAGCATAAAAATACCAAAGAGAATGATGCACTAAGACAATCTATTAGAAGAAAAGTTCAAGCTCCCGTTGCTTTGTTGGTGGGTTACACCACCATCTTAGACATCTTTGAAATAGGTGCTAATAGGTCCTAGGAAGCATACTGAAGTACAACACTCATTCGTGCATCAGTTCATCATACTTGCCATGATGGAAGAAGGTGTGAAGGGTATGGTTTGTTCATTTAAACATTAAAAAAAATAAAAATACATAGGAGATTTCACTTTGACATTTTATATTTCAAGGTCATTTAATGCATTTCTTGTGTTATACTTGATGTCTCTCATTTGATCATCTTGATTGTGACTCTCCATAGCCAGCAGTCTCTCTCATCACAGGGTCATACTGTGAGGGAACTGTCAAACCTGATTCCACCCAAGAGATGGGATGCAATTCATGATATTACAGACATCATTGTTGGTGTCAACAGAGTCATTGCTAAGATAAAGCTGGCAGATGGAACCCAGACAAATCAAATTGGAAAACACTACAGTTGGCTGGCAATGTGAATTACTTTCAGGTGGTCAGGTTCATCCCTAATTAAGATGGCACCCTCAGTACGCAATCCTAATGAGCCCTCAGTAAAGGCGTAATGAGTCCTAATTCTCAGCTTGTATGGTTGCATTTCTCAAAGTGGGTTGGTTACAATGCAGTAAGTGAAGCATATCAAGTAACTTGCATTTGCTAAGTGAAGTAGGAGTCAGGTGAGATTAAAAATCTGATTATTATGTGTGTGCATGCCTGTTTAAAAAAGTATTAGAGAAAAAGTTTTGAAGTTTACCCTACTAGTAACCTAGGGGATTTTTTTCATTTATTATTTTTGTGAGCAGTCTGGAAGATGAAAGTTTACATTAATGGCATATGAGCAGGTATACAACACACAAGATGCACAAAACTTCAAGCCTTTATACTATTCAAAAGCAGATCTCAAAGCCTAGAGTGAAAATAGACTTCCAGCATGGCTGTCTTGTGGTTAAGAGAACTTTGTAATGAAGCTTTGATACATAAAGTTAGAAAACTAGTATAATGGTTAAGTGTTTTATAAGATTGCATAGCCAAAAGGTTATATAACTAGTTAGCAGAAGACCTGTACTTTATTCCTGGTTGAACTATAGAACTGTTCTATACCCTTTAGAAAAGCTGTTTTCTCTGCTGCAAAGAGAATCAACTCAGTAAAAATAAATACAGTCTCAGCTGCTTTTTTCTCCCATCTATAACGTCAATATGCTATTCCTTCTCTCATGGGCATTTTATGACAGCTGTTGTTTACAATGTCCTTGAACAAAGTAGACTTCAAAGGTGTTAGTTAACATGATATGGTTAACCACTGACAATTCTAAGGCACAAATGTTCATCCAAAACCTATTCAACCTATTGTCTTCAAAACAAAGAACAATTCTAACTTTGAAATCTGTTTGAGACAGGTAAATGCAACAGCACATGAATAAAAAGTAATATATATATTTTAACTCCATGGGAATGAAGAACAATAGAAAGCTTACCTTTTGTGACAGTAAGTCACATAATTGTGCATATATCCAGTTTATCACATAACAGAAGTGGTCATGCAACACTAAACAGAATGTCTTTCAAATGGAGAGTTCTCTAAAGTGATTGTTCATAAGACAACAATAAGTTTTAGCAAGTAACCAGAGTATTATCTACACAAGTCAATTTATTTGTGAGTACCTAGTGGCCCACCAATGCCTCAAGAAGCTGTCAATGCAAGATATCAATGCCCCAGAGTTTCTGGTATTCACACTATTCTGATCTAACACAGGTATGCTAAATACAGTTTTAAGAAACCCTTGTATAGCCAAAAGGTTATAGAAGTTTAAGAAACTTCTTGTGCAACTGACTTCTCATGCCACAGACCAATCTGACAACTGTTTCCTCTTCATCTCTCACTAGAGATGAGAATTTTTATCTTCCCTTACATTCTTTTTCTTTAATGTTAGGAATTGCTAGATATTAGCCAGACACTAGGAATTTATATCACTGTTAGAGCTGGCTGGGAATATTCTGTGATTTTATTATTGGGAAATACTATCAAATATAAACAGATTGTGCGAAAGTCAGTTTTGTAATGGAAGATCAAGTTTAGAGCATGTTACGCAGCTGCAGGAACCATTTTGTTTTCAAATTTTTTTTTGAAAAAAATATTTTCAAATTGAAATATTTCCTTGGTCAAAATTACTCTTGATTTTGAAATTAAACTGATGTATGTCTCAGCTAAAGGGTTACTAAACACATTGACAACAGCACAAAGAAATAAACTCTCAATTTGTTTTGAAATGCCAAAATATATGGCATGGATTACTTTTTCTTTTCCTTTTTCTTCTTGTCAGGAGCTGAAACGAGTGCTGCAACACTGAAGGACGCCTTTGTGTGTCAACCATGACACTTACACAGTCTTCAATCAGTGCACAAGAAAAACAAAAGCAGACAGGAAAAACAAAGCCAAGTTGATCAGAAAAATTTTGCATGGTCATTTAGCCAAGAACTCAATTCTGTGACTCCAGCTAGAGCTGAAAGGCTTCTCACAGGGATCTTACCATATTGTAAAGGCTAGATTGGGTATGCTTAACTAGGTCTGAGAGATGTTTCCTACTTTGTTCCTAAGAGTTGTCAATGAATGTCAGTTCTCCAGTGATTCTCTTTCACTCTTCAAATGCCTCCAGCTCTACAGATGTGGCTACCAACAGAACCATGTAGCTTTCCTGGGCCTTGAACTTAAAAAAATTAGTTTCACAAACATGGAAAGCCTGTGAATTCATGTCAAATGTCTTCTAAATCTGCACTCAAATCTTGCAGTGTGTCAGGTCTTAGAGCCATGCAATAGCTGCCAGAACAGGTCACGCATTGTTTTAGCACTGTTTATAAAAACAGCTAGACCAAAAGGATTTTGTTGTTGCTAGGAACAGACAGCCTTTAGCTGAATTACACTAAAGGAAAATATCCATGGAATAAGATGGCACAAGACCATACTTTCCTGTTACAACTGACTTGTAATGGAGGATTACTACCCTGATCAAATCATAAAGACTTCTCTTTAAGACTGCACTGTTTCCCTGTTGATTAACACCCTATTCTGCCTGCACCTCTTAAGGATGGTTCCATAAATAAATGGTTCCACATAAATAACTGTCTAAGCAACAGGACTGTGCCTTGCTACACAGTGAGGCTGGAGAAGGATTGAAAGGATTAGGTTAGGATAAAGAAGCAGCACAATAGAAAAAGGCTTGTCCTCTTCCTTGCCTAGATGGGATCACAAAAAACCCTCTTCAGGCTGTTGCTTTTGCTGGGAGATTCTAGAGTAAGTGAAGTAGCAGCTCTCGCATAGAGATGATATCCCACTCTAACAGCAGCAACTGTCACTTGTGAGATTTCCTTAACAACAGCTGGAACAACAGATCTATTTTTTTCCAGAACTATCTGTATCTTGAGTTCATCTTGATTTCCCTGTCCCTGACTGGAAGGGCTTTTTTGCCCTTTGTCTTTAGAGCAACTAAGTTCAATTTTGCCTATACTGCTGAGATGCTTTGAGAAAGATCTGCTTTGGAAGTAAAGGAGAAACATGGTCAGTATAACAATAGAGAATTTAATTTCCGTTTCAAATACATGTAAAAGACAAGCTGTAACAGCAACACTTTGTAAGCGAATAAGTTACTGAATCACACCTCAAAATTAAGATTATGTAGGTAATTATACAGGTTACTCAAATAAATACTTCTAGTTTTCAACGTTAGATACATTGTTGAAATTAATTACCTATGTTCCCAAGGTTAATGTGTTTCTGCATGGATAGGGTTCTAGACCAAGGTAGACCTGAATGTCACTGAATGACTATGGATGATGCGGAAAAAGACTCCAGAATCCTTGTTATCCCAAAGCTTATAACAGAAAGTATTTATTAGCATCCAAAAAATAGCTTTTTTTTTTTTTCCCAGCTGCAGGTTATAAAACCATTTTGTGAGTCACATAATTATAATCTCAGTTATTCTCTGCAATTAACTGCTTGGTTAAAAGGTTATTTACTGTTGGAATGATAGGATTTTATTATCGGCTGGTAATATACTTATTTACACAAAGGGAAAAAAGAAAAGCTATAGGGGTTTTCAGTTTCAGAAACCACACAGTTGTTCTTATCATTGTTTTGCCATCATGGATCCCAAGCTATTCATGAACAGATTAAAAAAGGTTCTACTGGTTCCAGTTTTTGCTTATTGACCTGTAATTATTCTTTCCCTATTAAAATTTGTCTTTTTTTTCCTTCCTCCTTTTAGGACTATACAAGATCAAGAAGTAAGATTCCAGCCCTTGCATTATAGTAATGCAAGTTAGAGGATTCAGAAAGAAGTTGAGTATTGCAGAAATGTATATACAGAGAATGGAGAGAGTTTTAATAGTGCATATGGCAAGTGCTCTCATCGATATTTCATTAGTTCCAGACTAGGAGAAATCAAGCAAGAGATAACTTGAATACACAATAGAAATATTAAATGCACACAGGATCCATTGTCCCACTGCAACTCCTCAGTTTTTATCAGAATAATTGGACCAGTTACTCACCTCATAAGACTCAAGAGAGTAAAAACAGCTGTTAAATTCCCCTGCCAAGGATCATAAACATCCTTCTCATACTTCCATGGAAGTGGTTGTTTGAGAGAGAATAAATGCCTTCTCAGATGGCACACAAGCACTAAGAGCCTTAACCAATTAGCATCATAAACATCAAACATCATCTAAGGCTAAATCCACAAACAAATTAGCAGGGCACAAGGAGCAACAGTCCTCTGTGCCTCCGAATCTCTTGTCCTCTGATAAGAACAGCTTAACTGATGGGAAAGGACAGAACAACTAATATAGGTGGATCTTTCCTACCCAACTGTGTCCTTAAAGTAAAGCAAAGCAGACAGGACATGCGGTACTGGCCAGGCTGGAAGAACGTGTAATGCCCAGAGTAATGACAGTAATGTGTGCTCTGCATTTCACTGCAGGAAAACATCCAGGATATTTACTTCCACGTAACCTTAAATGGTTTGAAATTCAATTTATGCATCTATACTATACAAGCAATTCACCTCGAGACTGTATCACTCCAATACATTCACCTTGCAGCAGCCCTGATAGCAGTGAAGTTTCTGCTGTAGCTTCTCCTCAAGATGAGCAAACTTTCAAAGGTTCTAAAGATACTGTCACAGCAGGAGAGATCAAAAGCTTTGTAGCAGGTGTTGCAGCAGCTGTTCCTGTCCAATTCCTGCCCAAACAATTCACAACTGGCTATGAAAGGATGCAGAGGTAGCTCTGAGAGGTACTCAGAGTTCAGGGAAGTCTTGTTTCTCTGACTCTGGCACTTGGGTTTGTTACAGAGGAAGTAGATTATTATTTCATGACATTTTCAATGTAACAGCAAGCAGAAGAATTCTTCTGCTCAGCACATGGTTAACTAAGGGCTGACTTCAATTCAACAGGTGTTCAGTCTTTCTGAAGAGCATTTTTCTGACTGGCCAAAACACACAGGCAATGGAGATAAACATGGAAGAAAGGGGAAGGGCTAAATGCTTTACACAGTGCAGGGCATTACAGCTCAGTTCCAATCAGGAGGTCCATTGACTTCCTGATGCTATTGTGATGGGGTGCTACAGCAATAAGTAAACATACGCTGAGTACCAAATTTTGCCTGCTGCTTGCTAATGGCTGTTAGCAAATTGGAAACAGTCCAGAAAGCAGCCATACAGAATTGAAAATGAACTGTACAATGAAAGAACAAAACTAAGCTTTTCAGAGTAAAGGGATTTATTTAAACATGGTTTATACCGCATGGGAAAAAAAAAATATCTGATGAAGAGGCACAAAATCCAAAGTGTGATAACTGAAGCCAGACAGCTTGTGTTGGAAATATCACCATCACTAGTAAAACGTGTTTCACTAATGCAAAGAAAGCCAAAGCCTTATTTAACAGTGAGGAGAATTTCCCATCGTCTGACATCCTGAAACAAATTTGAGAGGTGGTTTAAGTTGTGTTCCTACTCCAGCAGAAGGTTTGGGATGGGGGAAAGAATTATTGGGTTAAACCTTATAGTGATGTATAAAAAAAGTCTCTAATATGGATACACCGCTCACTGCCATCTTTGAAAGCTTTGTGTTGTCATAAGAACACATGATTGGAAGATATCTGCAGTGCACACCTGGAGTCAAACCCATCCCTGACAGACTCAAAAGACTGCCTCTACTTCCTGTGGTCATCCTAACAGCATTGTTTTTGAAGTAATTGTTACCCCAATGCACAATAGACTTGATGGTCAGTGCACACCATTGTGATTAACAACCATTTTTCTGCTAGAACTATACAAAATTTCTATTATGGAAACTATCTTCATAGTTAAAATATTTGCTTATATTTCCTGATGGGAAAACTTTTTTTCCTAGCAGGGTTTTTATTTATTTATTTATATTAAGGTGCTGACCAAATATTCCTTTCCTATTCAAGAATTTCCCCTTTGGCATAAACTTAGAGATACTTATATTAAAAACTGAAACGTTTAAAATGAAATATTAAATTATAAATTTAATTATAAGTATAAATTATTTTGTTCCCAGTAATGTCAGTGCCATTGAGAGTGCTCTATAAAGATTTTCCAAAATGAAATGTCATTAAGAGCTTTGACAGAAGGTTCTGATTTGACAAAGTTGCTTTTTCCAACAGGAGACAAAAGCATTAGAAAAATGATTAACACCCCTTTGTGACCTTTGAATTTAAGTGGTGTTGCATAGTCTTTGACTGCAAAAGAGGAAATTAAATACAGTCTACACTCTTTAAAAAGCAGCATTCTAAAAAGTACATTTAGTGTTTCCCTTTCAACTTTTATTTAGGTCTCTCTAGTGCACCTGCAATGAGTCAAGAGGACCTAGAAGCTGACCTTTTTTCTCTAGAGAATAGTTTGAAAGCAAGGAAAAAAAGGGTTTGCTTCCTTTTCATTACCTTGCCAGAGCAAATAAGCCCTTACCCAAGTAGGCCATCCTTTAAAAAAAATAAAAAAATGGTTCAGTGCCTACCCCTTTCAACTTCTTGGTATACTTCCTGATACACACAGTCAGTTTTCCACTTGCTTCAAATGCAGAAAATTAAGTGGGAACTAATTCAGGCAGTTCAAAGCAAACAAAACAAGTTGGAAAAAAAAATTAACAGAACAGTAACAAAAGAGGTTTACTGACCTGAGCAAGCCTAAATTCAGGAACAACAGCAAGGGAGCCACCAAAATCCAAGAGACAGACTAGGTTCAGGGATGTGGATTCTATCCAAAATAACACAATTTCCTAACTGCCTTACCATAGCGTTCCACTTAACCTCTGTGATTGAAATAATTCAACCACTTTTATAATATTGAGACTTACAGATTAAAGTAACTTTTCATGTTGTTTATTACTACTATATCCTAGCCTGAGTTTTGCATGATATATTGGTAGTTTTACTCTTGGTTTGTAAGGCACCTACTCAGCAAGTAGCTAACCAAGCCCAGGCCAAAATAAATAAATAAATCAGGGAATTCGCTCTACATTAAAGTGTTAAAAAAAAAAAAACAAAAACAAAAAAAAAAAAAAACCACCCACCCACAACTATAACACAAAAGAATAGCTATGATACCTACTTCACACACTGTAGAAAAAATACCTTTGGATTTAAGCCATGAGTGCAAGGAATTTATATAAAGGTGTATATAAATACATAAGTTCCTGGCAAATTTCTGTATTTGGAAGCGCTCACAGGGTTTTAGAGGAGTTTTATACTTGCACAGCAGAGTGTTTCAGGGTTTATTTTGTGCTCTGCAGACAAGATTAATTATTATCCTTGAATTGTTTTGTGAACCATATATAAATATATAATTCAAATATTTCAAAACCTAAATTGTACTGCATTAACGATGGTGTAGAATACACTCTTTCATAGGTACATGCCAATTTTCCAGAGGAATAAATGGGACTGTAGTCTCTGCTCCTGCTTTTCTAGTTAGCATTGCTGAATGCACTATATAGTATGTGACAATAGACAGTTTAAAAAAAAAAAAAAGTACAAGGCAACTAACCTCTTCCTTCTCTATATTTAAAATTTACTTTCACCATTATAACCAGCCCTCCTCAAAGTAGCGCAGACTTCCTTTCTAGACGGATAGAGACAGGACTGAAACAGGTCCACACTGGTAACCATACCCTCATATTGAAGGTAACAGAACCAGGCAGAGGCAGAGTTTGTTGAATGACAAAGCTATACTCTTTATCTCCCTCTCCCAGTGGCTGGTGAAAGTGAGTTTATCTGTTTTCTTCCAGCTGTTTGGCCACCTCGCACCTAGTGAGTTATTCATACTTAAGAAGCTATTCAATGAATATTTCAAGAGCTTCTTCTCCACCCCCTCCCCTAAAGTCAATTCACTCTGTGCTTTAAATTATTTCTTCTACATTGGCTTCACAGTTAAAGAGTAATGTAAGGGGTAAACATGGCTAAATTATGAGCATATACACAAGGGCTGCAGCTGTAATTCAACCAGTCACTCTTCTGATGTTGACCAACAAGTCAATACACTAATTCATCACTTTCCCATTGGGCTGGAAAAATGATCCACATAGTTTTGCATCAGGTGCATCAGCACAAAGATCTTGAACATTCTAGATCTTATCTCTGGAAATGCATGGCTTCATAGGGTCAGGAGACTCATTACATTATAAAGCCCTTTGAGATCCTTAAAGGAATGACCAAAAGCTGTGACAGCATCATTATCATCAAATTTTAAAAACTACTAGCTGGTAGCTAGCTTCACCTCATGCTGAAGTCAATTTTTGCAACTTGACTCCATTTGTAAGGAGAATGGGACTTTTAGGGTTGAGCAATGGGAACAGGCTCAAATGAGACCAAGGCAGGAAATCAGAGCAGTGTGCAGGGAAACACAGAGCACTGTGGATCTGTAAAGACATCTTTAACAACCATTTTGTATAAACCCTGCTTAGGGCCCGCTTTGTTACAACTCTCAGGGAGTACATATCTGCACTGCTACTGTAGCTGGCACTAGCTGCCATAAAATGAGTTATTTTTGTAATGAAGATGCCTTGTCTCAGCCTATACAAAAGAAACATGATGATGCATAAAACAGACATTTGACATTAGAAATAGTACCCGATTTAAAACTCAGTCTTGCAACTGGATCTAGCCAGCCAGAAAGGCCCCTTGCAGAATCCAACCACAGGATCAGAGTCTTCCTCCGTAACCAGCCCTCCCCTAACCAACCCCCCCAGGACATCTGCTATCAATAGTAGAGAACAGCTTCGTACCAGTTAGTTAAACTCACTTGAATAAGACAATGTGAAAGCAGACAATCTGTAACCAGCCATTTAACTCTCAAGTTCAATCCCCCTGCAGTTTCATCCTAAGGGAACTGTTCCCAGGCTAATCCAGCTTTGCTTCCTACATCCCTCCCAGCAAGCTAATGGACTCCTAGCTGACTTGACTGCTCAAAGAAAAGAACTGGAGGGATGAAGGTAGGGCAGCAGCTTCAGCTTCTGTAAAGAAGCTGCCAGTGCTCTGCAAGTGATCTTGATGCCTCAAGACAAAATGATCAAGCAGGAGGCTGCTGGGTATGATGACTTTTGCAGAGATCTTGGTGCAGTAGAAGATTTCACTGAACTCCTTGTCATCACCTGTGCTGAAATAGGAGCACATGCTGGGTGCAGTCTTATAGTTTTAGATTAACTTTCACGACCATTCATGTTGTCATACTGAAACTCTTCTTGATATCCTAGTTCTTTATATAATATATAGTTTTTTTGGTTTTGCATTTGGTCCCACCCTTGCTTAGGAGACAAAATACAAAGCCCAGCTCCACATGTCAGAAAAAAATAATTTCTCCGAGTTGACTATGATACTTCCTTTGTCCCAAAGTAATTATCACACTCCTTTGAACCTAGAAAAACTTGTCATTTTTACCAGATCTGTCAGTGCTGTTCTTGTTCTAAACTGAGGCTGCACACCAGTCCCTACAAGACAATCTTCCCCAGGCATTCAATTTTTGTCTCATACTCAATACTTTGAAGTCATCCAAAGTCACCATCATCTGCTGCAGCAAGGATGAGGGCAGCATTATAAGATTCCACTTTACTGCATCTGGATTTTAAAATACCATACACAATTATTAACTGCCTCCCCTGGCCATTTCCTTCATTTATTTTGCTCAGGCAAGCAGGCCTTGCAGACCTCAGGTTGAGTAGCCTCAGCAGCACCAAATGGTCAATGATTTATTAAGTCAAGCTGTAGGTGCAGTAATGCTCACCAGGTGGCTAATAAACAGGATTTGTGAAATAAAACTGGGAAAGAAAAAAAATAAAAATCAGTGGTCTTTTCTTGGGATAGTTTTAAAAAGTTTAAGTACGCACCAGAGCAAACACACACTTTTTTTTTTTTTTTTTTTTTAAGAACAGCTTGACATGTGCATTGAATGTTAAACAGACATAAACTTGGCATTTTCTAAGTCAGTATAAATCCACAATGAAGGAAGGGGAATATATTACTATAGAAATAGTCTCCCTTCTGTGTGGAACATAGTTTAAGTCCATACTGGAATGGTCTTACCTAATGATCTGCAAGCATAATCCAAAAGCCAAAGAGGGCTTCAATCATGCTTCAGTGCAATTCCCAAACTGGTGACACGAGGAAGCTGTGAGGCTGAATAATGCTGAAAGAAGTTGAATCAAGAATATGCCCTTTTTTTCTGCAGTAAACATGGCAGAAGCTGCCACAAAAATGCGCACAACTTTAGATCAGGAGTAAAGATAAGAAAACATGCTCTGGAGCAAACAAAATATGTCTTATTTTAGCAATAAGAAAATGGCCTTTACAGGTCAGCTAACTTGGGTGTATAGAAAGCTTTGACATGGTAGCCCTCATAGCTTGGCAAGACTATGATGGATCACAAACTTTCAAGTTTGATGATTCCATATGTATATAAATTAATGACAATTAATTTTGATTTTATATAGATAGAATGGAACAAACTTTTCCAGAAAGCAAAAAAAAGGAAAAGAAAAAAGTCTTGCATTAATCTCTTGCTCATATTTATCAACATCTATAAATTTGAGGAAAAAATCCTTTTTTAGAAAGTCCATTGATTACATGAATAGTTAAAGAAATGGAAGGAAAAGCTATTAAAGAAAAAAAGAACATATTGACAATGAAACAACAGACATTGAAAACTGATACAAATCATGATCCCAGAAATGTATCTGATTGCATATACTCAATAAAGAAGTAAGACAATTTGTTTTTAAAGACACAACTTTTTCCTTTCTTGTATGTCTCATTTTAGTGGTACCTGACTTTGTCACTCATATTAGCTGGTAGTCAGGTTGAAGTGGATGGGTCATTTGAGAACAGACAGCACCCTCTTTAGATGGCATCTAGCTTTACAGTTCTGTCTTTGTCCAGAGGCCAGGCTTCAGCATACTGTGAAGCTCAAGAAAGCATTTGCACAAATACCACTACTTCAGTGTATTCAATCACAGAATATTTCCATTATCAACTATCCAACTTCCCCTCTTATCCCCTCTTTAAAAAAAAAGATGTTGCTTGCTAATCAGTGCTGAGACAAAGACTATCCTGTGATCATCTGTATATTACACGATGTACAATCTGCACAAGGCATTTCCCACAGATCAGGACCTAGCAGTATTACAGCATTTCAGAGTAACATGTGCAGCAAGCATGTTTGATTATCACAGAAGAGTCTTTTCCTACCAGTAGGCCACTGGATTTGCCGCTCTATGACACAGGCAAGCTTTATATTAAAAATTTAAACATTTTGGATCCACCATAGTCTTGCTAGACCACACGCGTTGTCGCACCCTGATATCCTTCTATTACCTTTTTAGCACAAAAGATCCTGCTTTTCTCTTGCTGCCACTGGGATTACATCAATGAACTTCCCACACTTACATAGTTTTTTTTGCAAGGAGCAAAACCTGAGCTCAAAGATAAACAAGATCTCTTGGCCTGAGAAGCCTACAGTCCAAGGCTCCAGTCCAGGAACATGTGGTCAGGACTACCTATGTTCAGGAAAGTACTTAAGCATGTGCTGAAGCCTGATTGATCTCAATTAGATTTAAATACATTTAAAATGCCCCCCTGAATAGAAACAAGAGGAACTCCAAATAAGCGTATCCCTCAGCCTGCTGGGAGACCTACATACATCAGAGAGGACTCACATGTGTGCTAGGATCACCTCGCTTGATGATCCTTCTGGGAAATATCTTAATGCAAGTATTGTCAAAAACTGTTTTTATTACCAGCTTCCTTTCTGTCTTAAGTAATAACAGTGATACCATATTAGTCAATGTGAATATGTTATGAAAGGTAACATACACACACATTTGTAAAGAGTAGGAGTGGCTCTTCAGCAAGGATTTGCAAATCTGTGGGTACATCTACAGCAGAAACTCCAATACACAGTTTGATAATGTGATATATATGTATGTATCACATTATATATACACGAATACAGTCCGCATCAGAATGACTTTTTCCTGTCCTCCACCGTCAGCTGTCAGAGGAATGACACCTCACTGATGTACCAAGCAATGATCCCCTCCCCATTCCAATTTCAAATAAGAAATATTATCATGTAATTTGTTTACCTTCTCAAATTTATGATGCACAGTGAAACAGTGCTGCCTTCTGTCCCTACTAGTCAAATTTCACAGAAATGGGTTGTCACAGCTGACTAAATTTCTTTTGAGAAATGGCCTCTTTTCTACTGAAACACCCAAATTACCAGTCCCAAAGGAGACCAAAGCATCACCCCAGAGATGTGAGACCATCAGGATAAATAACCAGACAGAAGGACACTCATCTTAATTCTCAGGCAGTGCTCTGTCATCTTCTCAAGCTTCCTAGTCCTGGGAGATTTAAAGTAACTAGATAAACTATAAAAGATGGCAAGGAATGATCTACTGTGACTTGTGCATCTTTCTCTAACCATAAATAACTTTATATTTCATTTCTGGCAGCATGACAAAGCAAGGAGGTAATGAGCCATTATGGAAAACCCATCTGTTGCTCATAAGGGGAAAGGCTTTGTGCTGGTAGATTTATAGAGGAAAATTTCCAGTGCGAGTCCCGTTATCGTTAATGAGAATTGCACATCTAATTGCCCGTGCTGAAAGTGTACCCCATTATGTTCCTTCAATGTCTAGATTGCAATTGTGTTTCAGCAACAAGAAAAAAAATATTACCAAAAGAAAACCCAGTGCTCGACTAACAGTGACATTCAGATGATAGGGAAGGGAATATGAAAGAGAAGAAAGGTTGGGAGAGGTAAAGTGAGAATACACAAGTTCATATTTTTGATAATGCAACAAAAGCAAAGTATTTTTGAAATGCAAATAGAGAAACTATTTAAAATAAAAAAAAAAAAAAAACAGGGAAATGTAGTGCAGTTGATCTTTTAAGCTACAAAACAAACTAGGGAAATATAGTACAGTTGATCTACTCTAAAATCTGTGTTGTTTTTTTTTTTTTTCCTCTTGAGAATTTTGCATATTAACTCTCACCTCAGAATTCCCTTTTCTGTATTGCTTTCTAAGATCACTCTTGAGAACTGCTCTAGAGAGGGTTCTGGTGCCCCAGGCTAAGATATCCTGCCTATGTTTAATCAACAGGGTTTTCACACTTTTCTAGAATACTGGAGTCTACTTTTGGGACTTGAACACCCTGGCAATTCATTTACCTTCAGTTTTGTCCACAATTTGGCCTATGCATGCATTGGACCCCACCTACCAGTTCTGTATTATACAGAATTATTAGATTTATTTATTTTTATATATATATATTGAATTATCTTTATCCTGTAGTACCTTAAGCCAAGAAGCCTGATGTGGGAGTTCAACAAAACCAAGAAACAGGTGAAAAGAAAATATTAATGAAGAACTGGTAACTAGTTCCTTGGTATATTTGTGGGAATAACTGGTAAGCACCACTGGAAGAGGGAACCTGAGTGATAGCCCTCCCACAGTGAAGTGAATAAAAGATACAAGATTTATGTTATGAAGTATCACAGTTTTTACCCCTAGAAACAGTAAAAAAAAAAAAAAAAAAACAAAAAAAAAAACTTCTGTAACTCAGGACAAAATACTGTCACCCTTCTCATTTACATAGTGTGCAAGGAACAGCACCACATTACCTCATGGACATCCAGAAATAAAGATTTCATGCAAGACAAGGTAGCTTTAAGGAAAGCTTCTCCGAAAGACACTCATCCTCTAAAACCCTTTTCCATCTTTGCATCAAAAACCCTGAGCCTTAAACAAGGCTCACCTCCTACTTCACCTCTCCAAAAATTCAAAGGATGATCCACCACTGCAGCAGTTACCAAAGTTTTCTCCACTAATACAGTAAAGCTTAGGACACCCCAGGCATGTTCTGAGTATGGTTCTCATGGCTTGATGACTGTCAGAAAATTTATTCTGTTGCAACCAAACAGTGCAGACAATTGAATTTATCACTGAACTTAGAAGGTATCTAAGTAACAAAAACTAAGTGACAAATTCTATGATGAACAATATTTCCTGAAACAGTTTTTCTTTGCCTCAAATAATGTATAAACACGCCTTTTCTTTTCATCAGCTTAGTGAGGTAGAGGTGACATTCCATATACTTTCCCTGAAACAGCCACATCTGGAATATACAAAATAGTCTGTGAATAAAGTTTCCTGAATCTAACAAACTGCAGAAGAACTGTAAGTAATCAGCAAATAGTCAAAGTTTATGCAGATGACTGCATTTGACATGAAATACCCTGCAGGTCTGTAGATGCCATTTGTGGCAATACTATCTGTATTAATTTCCTCACCAGGAACCATTATAGAAATAGTGGTTTTTTTTAATTATTTTTTTTTTTTTTTAAGAGAATTATTGATTTAGCACTAGTATGGGTGGATGATTGCAGCATCAGCTTTAAAGGTCCTCTGTCAAAGTACTAAGTCTGACTGCTCTTTTCAGAGCTGGTGCTAACAGTTCAAGTGAGGTACACTACCACCAGTGACTTTAGAAGGATTGGTAGCTCCTAAATAGATGAGGAACTAATAATCACCAGAGGAGAGGGTCTCTTCTTGATGCAAGGATTCTCCAGTTAAAGAAACTTTTTAAATACTCTTTGCTACCCTGTGAAAACCAACATGAAATGTCACAAAACTGTATCTGCAAGCTGCAGCCTTGTGACAGAGTTTTGAAAGAAATGTCACAAAGAATGAGTTATTCTAATGTCTCAACCTATATGTATGAATTTATACAGGCAAGTATAAACAAACTCTGAATTTATAAAAGTTGGATTTCATCTCTGAGCCCTTTCACCAGGGTATGGTTTAGAAGCGACAAAGAAGGGGTGAGTAAAGTTCAGAACAGCATAAAAAGAAACAAAGGAAAAGTAAGTAAGGTTAGCAAGCTCACCGATACCAACACTATATAATTTAATAGAAAACACAAAGCTAAAAACAGGAAAGAAGGAAATAATGTCTTAAAAGCATAGGTATAACAAAGAACAACAACAAAATAATCCTATGAGAGAAAGACAGGAGAATAGAACAATAAAACTCACAGGCTGAGCTGTGATATGGTACATCTCCATGTCAGCAGATTTCAAACTGCACCAGTAGCAAACCTGGTACACAGCATCTTGTAGATCTCCCATGGATGGGGACAAAGTACACCTTCTCCTAAAGTACAAAGTATGCATTTACTATGCTACTGTAAAAGAAAGGATGGAGAAAACGTGCATTTAGGTAATTAACTAGTTGCAGGGTACTACCATGACCGTAAAGTGCAATGCTTGTCCTTCATCTGATCAGGGTACAAAGCTGTGTGAAATTTTCCTTTTCCTCTGGAGTTTGTGTATCTACCCAATATCTCCATGCTGGTTGGTCCTACAAAAGACAGTGTGAAGAAGCACTGCCTGGAAAATTCTGCATTTACAGATAGCATATTCATAGCACATCCATTTCTTTACTTGGGCTTACACCAAATCTAAATTTATGTGCCAGAACACCTACCTAGCTCAGCAAATTATTTTGAATACAGTTGTAGGAACATAAAAGGACAGATAACTCCATTTAAGAACTACTTTAAGAGTTCCGTCTAGTACAAGCTATAACACCAGTAGCAGGATTTGCCGTTGCAGCTCTGCCCATATAACCATACCAGCAAACCCCTTTAAATTAGACAAGACCTTACTATATCGGTAGAAGGCCCAAAAGTGTTTTTCTTGGACGACCACCTCTCTTTCGTCGCACATTTCTGACTAGGTTCAATTGCTGTCTCCCTGGGGACTTGCCATGTGTGCAGAGGTTTTTTTGATCTCTACAGGGCTTGAAAGCAGTGTGATCAAATGGATGATTGAGGAGACTTGACAGGTACGCAGCTGTGCTGCAACTCCACTGCCCCCTGACTTCCGAGCTCATCTGTCTCTCTTGTCTCACAGTACACAGACAGGAGGGAACAGGAGATTAAAGCCACATTACGTGTTACTGAATTACATAGGAAAGAAAGCAGATATCAGCAGAGGGTAGAGATAATGCTCCAAGTAATAAAATAGACAACAAATTCTGTAAGTCCCTGTTCTCTGATTGAAAGGAAACTTCCTTTCATTATCCTCTGTTCAGGTATTCTTGTTCAGATTTTGGTAATTTTTTATTCTTTAGGGCCAAACATTAGTTAATTCCTTATTTAAAAAAAAAAAAAAAGGAAAAGAAAAAAGAAAGAAATGGAAAAACTTTTTTCCCCCCAAAGAGCTACTTAAACTACATTTATACTGAAGAACACAGTGCAAGCTAAAAAGATTTCTCCTGAATTTAAATTGGCTTACCTAATACCAGATGCAATCTAACCCTATCAACATAAAGCTCAGTACAGGCTAACTTACCATATAGCAGATCATCCACAAAGGCCTTTTATAACTGCTAAGTGTTCAAAACCTATTTGCTTTGAAAAATTTAGAGAAGACACTGCAGCTCTCCATCTGCATGAAAAGAAGGCATAACAAATTGTACATACCTCTTCAGGAGATTCACATAAGCTAATATTCAAGGCAACCTAAAGCCTACATCTTCACCTCCAGGATTTTTGTATATGTTGTATTTCAGCTTCTATTTCTGAATGCAGTCACTGCAGGGTTTAACATTACCTTGGACTTAGGAGATCTAGACTGAAATTTAATGTACAAAGGAGAAGACGAACATCTGTACTATGAGAGTGACTCTAAAAGATACAGATTTCCTGAGGAAACAGGAATTTACAAGACTGGTTATTTTATTTATCTGGTTGAATACAACATACATGACCTGAGTTGTATATCGTGGTTGTGCCTCTACAGACCAATGGAGAACTGTACACAGCATGGCCACGCACATGTATCTGGCTGTAATGTTCAAGGGCTCCCCAGAATGGATCTTGAATGAAACAGGTGCACATTCTTGCAGTCACTTTGGAATAGGCAGAATTCTGGTTCCAAAAGTCTTCTGTTTCTTCTATCAAAAACATACCCTTGATGCCTACTAGAAACACAACTGGTGTGCCAGCTCATAAAACCCCTCATATTTACAGCAACAACTTCAGCAGCTTTCACTTTAAGAGGAAAAAAAAACACAACCAAACAAAACCTATATATCTCCTTTTGAAAACGCATAGTAAAAGGGCCCCCAATTTTATTTCATTTTGTGATAGCGTGGCTATGACCATAAACTGACAAAGTGTGAATACTGAAAGTGGCAGTAGCACTTGCACACAGTGACAAGAATGGCATGCTCACATTCCTGGTCAAAGTTAAGAAAAAAGGAAGTTTCATTAAGTACTTCATCTTGTTTTACTCAATGAAAATGAGGAAAAAGCTTATCTTCGCATAACCTGATAAATTTGGATTAGTCTTCTGGTTTAAAACCCCTTCTCTACCACAAAACATTAGAACAAAAATCTCATAGCACGGTTGATGATCATTTGGTAGCATAAAGATCAAATTCCTTAGGCTAGAAACAAATCCTTAGAGAAAGCTCAAAATAGTTTGGACTTGACTGCACAAGTCTGGTTATTGTACAGCGCACTCCAGTAATGGAAGATACACCCCTTAACATGCACTTGTCTTCTGTTCATTCATTTGCCTAAGCATTCTAAAGGCCAGAACTAGTCAGCATACATAACACTGGATTATGTGTCATGCAGTCGTATTTACTGGCTTGAGAGAAACTTCTTCATTAGACCTTCCTGCTTTTGATATCCAAAGATTTTAATTAAGCAGTGTCACAACAGGGTGTGCATTAACAGACTATTGGCACATGCCTTCAGTGCATTGTGAAGCACTGGACCAGAGACCAATTACCTTCTACCACCCAAGCAGCACAACAGCAGCCCATTAATGCACACCCTGGTGTGGCCTGTTTCAATTAAAGTATATTTGTAAAACTACAAAAGGGCGGGCAGTGTCGAACCACTGAGGAAATCAGATGTTTTTAGGCTGGGATCCTGCTGATTATTCAAACTTTTACAAACACACACTGAAATTCAGTAAACAAATTACCCAGCTTACTTTGTTACGCTGCATAGTAAGAAATTGGGCTATTAAGAGTACAGAATGTGATTTCTATCTGAACTTGGAGAAAGCAAGAAGTAACCTGTGGTGTCAGCAGTTCTGCTGCCTCCATTCCCCCAAAGGAGGTTCAGTTTCAAGAATTTGGCAGAGACAACACTGAGGAGAGATAGGCTCTGCTCACCACCCCTCTACAGGGTTTATGCATGAAAGCAATGGATTGAGTTCATCCAATTACGTAGCACAGTTAAATTCACTAGGAACTTAATATCTGCCTTTTTTTTTTTTTTTTTTTTGGTTGGTTGGGGGGTTCTTCTTTTGTTTCTACTACAAAATGAATCTTTTTACTTCCATGAAATCCACACGCATGACTTCAGAAAAGGACATACCCGCACTTCACAAAATATACTCACCACGCTTGGTAAAATACATTTTAAATATAACTACAAATCCCCAAATGCCCATCAAGAAAGTCTCATTTCCTCAATGGCTTTCATTTCCCAGTTCTTTTCCCACATATATGTCAGAAGCCGTTTAAGGGAATCATGATCCCTTCTCAGACATTCATACAGCCCCAAATAGAATGCCTGCGACTTTTAATGGGGGTACTTACAACTACTCTCATCCAAGTCAGAAGTAGATATGAAACACAGATCTGTTGCCAATCACAGTATAACTGCATGTTACAGAAGAGCACAGAGCTACATTTTTTGACCACTTCCTTTCAGTCTAATTCAACTGAGCAACATCAATAAAGGCCATAACAACCTGAGTTGCAGAAAGCACAAAAAAAAGTGGTAAAATTTCTTTTCATATGAGCCTCATATGAAATCAATTAATCCTAACAGGTTGGGATCAAACACCTTCTAACTATGGTGAAAGCATTCTCAAAATATAGGGCTGAATGAAACCAGCAGAAGAATTAAACGTGTACTGAGATGCATCCTACGTTACTATATACCTACAAGGGCAGGCTGAGAAATGATGGGATGGATAGTAGCTTGCAAATACTTGGCAAGTAGAAGCAACAGAAAAAGAACTAGTTAAGTTGCAAAAGAGCGTTACAACTCAAGCAAATAGGAATGAAGCAAAGCAATGTCTTGGCTGAGTATGAAAATGTTTTTAGAGAACAACTGTGGAGACACACCCTGTAGAAAATTACTACAGCTTAGAAATGGGTCAAAACTCCAAGTTCTGTAGTGGAAAGCTGATGTTCATAGAAGAACGGAATGGATGGCACAGAGCTGCTTTTCCTTCTCCATTTTCCAGTGCTTCTAAATGACTCATAGCCCAGACAAGTAATGAAGTGAAGTCATATACATCAGCTACCTTATTCTGAGTCTCAAAGGTATAGCTCGATAAATCTGCAGTACAGCTAGTTAGTTACACAGACAGCACCACAGCCTCTAGAGATTTTAACTGCATTATTGCATGTAGCAATTGAATTTGCCTCCGCATTTCAGGATCTACCTGATCCAAGTTCAAAATGAAAAATGAGCAGTGTGATGAAGTCACATGGCAAAATGATGAGATACTGTCCCTCCTAGTTTGTTTTCTTTCCTCGGGGTATGGTCTAATAACTCTAAAAGCAGATGTCATCTCACGTCAAATACTCTTCTTTCTCTCTTGCTTTAACAATGTTTTTTTGCCAGTTAAAATGTCAAAGAAACTGCAACATCTAGTCCTGAGTCAGTATTTAAGTCCTGAGATGATGTAAATTTTCTTCTGCAGTTGCCTGTTGAGATGAGCACTGTACACTCTCAATTCTGTATTAAACTCCCAACGGAGGCAACTCATGGCCAGAGTGATCAACACGACTGAAATATTGACAATTAGATATTGAGTTCTAATCAAAACTATGCACATCAAATGAACTTCAAACACATTTGAGATGATGACACTATTTCTCCAGCTTTCATTTCTCCTATTCTCAGTTTTTGGGTTTGTCAATCCCAGAATAGATTTCCATAACATACCTCCCATCTTTATACTTGATTTCAAAGAAAAGGTCAGTCTTTCTGTTCCAATCAAAGTAGCCAGAGGAGATTGCAAAGAAAGCATCTAAACCTTTCACCAGAGGCAGTAAGATGGATTTATTTCATTGTTTCTCTATCACGTTAAACAATACCTTGTAGGACTTTCAGGATCACTTAAGAATCAAGTTCTTCTCCTTCCCAGATGAAATGATCCTAATCATCCGCATTTTCTCTCCTGATAAATATCCTATCAAATAAAGTATGCAGCTATAAAAGAGTCTAAAGGAAATATAAACATACAATATATACATATCATATACATAAGTATAGATATGAAGTCTATATCAACTATATATATACATACACATTTACACATTACAGTGTACTGTAATTTCCTAACTCAATTTCTCTAAAAAGATGAGTCTTACTAAGACCATCATATTACAGATCTGGTAAAGAGAAATCTGTAGATAGTCTTGCCTCAGAATATACACTTCAGATTTTACCATTGTGTAAGTGTCTGCTGTTCTGGGGATAAAGAATAGAGAATGAGTACCAACAAAGCTGCAGATATTTCAGCCAGGTCCCAAACTATAATTCACTGCAGGAATCTCCTCGTTTGTGTTAGCCACACTGAGGTTGTGAAAGCTCAAAATGAGCCCTCTTGCTTGTAAGTCTCCATGTTTCAGATACATTTCATAAAGGTGTTGTTTCTTTACTGCTGTTGTCTATTTGTCCTGCCTTTATCTAGACCATGGAAAATGGAGGGGGGGGGGGGGGGGGGAAGAGAGAATAAATCCTCACTCATGAAAGTAACATAGTTATGCGAATGATCCTGATACTGTATGAATCAATAGAATTGCTCCAATTTGCATCATCTGAAGCCCTTGCCCAGGAAACCAGAGGTTTGCATGAGACAATTTCTTTCTATTTGGATTAGGAGGCACAGCATGAATGTCGCTTTATTGAACCAATTCTGAAGAATCAAGTTATTCCAAATTTCAGAACACTAACATCTACTGACAAAGCATTAGTGTGGGCTTGAAATTAGACTAATACCTAGATAAAACAAGGTGTAGAGCATTAAAAATAGAACTCAATAATCTACATTGGAGCTTAATATATATCTGATCTTTTTCTGTTTTATTTATAATACCTTGTTATGGTTAAGATGCAAAGCTTTGCAATTCTTTTTCAAGGTTAATAATATCACACCCCTTATCTACCTTCAAAGAACCTTTGAATAAATTTGTTTGCTTTCACAATAGGTTTCTATTCAGGATGAAGCAAGGTATTAGCATCAGGCTTGCAGTAAACATATCTGATTAAGCACTGCATGTACAACTTCCTATGAATATTCAATTGAACATTTGAGGATAACTGCTCCATTCATAATTGTCTATTTTCTTTCTGCGAAGTTTCCTATGATCGAGAGTCGTTACCACAGGGAAAGGAAGTAAAATATTCCTAAGAATAGAACTAAATGTGCTTTCCATAAGCATTCGTGTTAATAACATGAAGAAAGATACTAAAATTTGCATCAAGTCATACCATATTTAAAATACTGCAGTTATCTTACAGATGGAAAAACTGCTGGAGTGATTCCATTCGTAACATTTCTTAAAACTTTCAAAATCAGACCAGAGAAATAAAGCATGAATTAATCTCCTAAACAACATTTTCCAAGTTGACCTAGTTTAACCCCCCCCCCCCCAAATATCTCCTACCAAAAGTCAATTGTTAACAACCAAAATGATTAGGTGTTAATCTTTCTTGCTAATAATCTTCTTTTCAAAACAATGCAAGATAAAAGTTGAATTTGATCTTCATGGCTGAAAGAATATCCAGCACAATTTAATATCACAAAGTGATATAGTGACCTTCCTGGCAACAGAGGGGCATTAGGGCCTTCTTGGTACAATGGTATTACTTTACCAGCCCAACACAAGAAAATTATTCTTCCATTAGGAATGTCTGTTCTCAGCTGCTAATAACTGATCACTTGCTTCAAATCAGCAGTTTGCTGCGCCACAGCCATACAATGTTGAAACTATTATGCCAACAAATACGGGAAGTTTTTTAAGTTCAAGTATTAACTATTGTTAAAAGTTCATTTAAAGTATATTGAAAAATAAAGAGTTCCTCTATTATTTTCCATGTATTGTGTTGACAGCACTCTTACAGCTCATGAAAGATTTGTAGGTTTCAACTACTAGTTCATGATTTTATTTTGTCCTGATGCTTCACTACTTTTTTGCACATCCTACTAAAAAGGCAGGGAGCGCTAGCTTTCCATGTGTGTATTTAAACAGCAGCTCATGGGGCTGATCACTAGTTGGATTGATTTATGTTTTAATTTTATGGATGATATCACACAATTATCTCCAGATGGAATAATCGGGATGAAGCATTGCCAAAGAACATTAGACACTAAAAAAGTCAGCCAATGCAATCCATTCAGTACTGTAATTATTTTTGTTTTGGCTTCAGACACTTGTACAGAGGCACAAACTCATTCTTGTCTGGCCTTGTTCAGTATCTATTTAAGACAATGGAAAGACTTTCATAGATTTCAGAAGACACAGACTCAATGCCCCACAACCCTCCATTCCTTCCAGACTTTCACCTATGGAGTATCTTATACACTGAAAGACCTCATTACTGTATTTTTTGTCATCTTCTCTTTTGGTTTCAGTCCCTGCTCCCTATCTCCTACCCTTCCCCCCCACCCTTCATTTTTTCCCCTCCCTTTGCAAGCATGTAGCAGCTGCTGTTTGGACCCATCACTTGTGGCTTATTAAACACAGACAGATTAAATTAAAGTTGTTTAGCCTAGGTAAAACAGAAAAAATACTAATTCCTGTGACAATCTACATAGCTCTGATATTTATTAATTTAATGGATGAGTGAATGATAACAATACTAATCACTTCAGGCTACTCAGTGTTGAACCAAATATTTTTCTTAGGTTAAATCTGATCAGCTAAAGGGATAGACAATTTTCTCTTTTTCCTGGCAAAAAGAAACAGTGTCTTCCTGAACAGGTGCCTACTTTACTGAGCACCCAGCATTTCAAGGCATACAATTAGTTCTCCAGAAGTGAATTTTCAGAAGTACTTGCCTCATGTAAGTGCACAGACCCCATTCCAAGCCTTCAAACTACATTTTGAGATTTAAATAAAAGCTAAAATTTGCTTTTGAAATATGTATTCAGGTCTTCAGGTTGTGACTCTTGGCTGTAACCCCTACTGCATAAACCAAACAAGCACCATAAAGAAACACAGCAGATGGTCCTCTTAGGACACGTCTACATTGCTGAATGCACTGCCATCAAGCTAATCAGCTAACTCAAGAACTGGAAGCAGTGTCATGACACCAGTGCAGCTTGCTGAAAGACAAAGATAATTACTGTGGACTCAGAGCTGTTGCAGTGTATTTATCATGCTTCCAGCACACAAGTGTTTCATCACAGATCTGTAATTCTTCCTATAGACTCACCTGGAAGTCAAACATCATCTACAATAAATGTGACCTGCCCACTGGGCTAAATGTATCACTTGCTCTTCATTATTTGTTTGTCCTATATTAATTATGTTTATTATTAAATGTTTATATCTGGCTGAATGAGTCATGACAATCTATACAGCGTGATAACATGCAGGGTTCTACTTTCTTTTGCTCCAGGGTCAATGAATGAAACTTTTAGGCTTCAAGAGCAGGAGCAAGAAGTCCAGAGTTCCTCAGCATTCTACTGGCTTTTGGATCAACTGCACAGGTCACAAATAACATCAATTGTTAGTTTTACATATTTGTAGGAAGAAAGAGAACATGCTAAACACAAAGGTTTTGCAGTAGGATAGCATGCCTGCTTATTTCAACTAACTCTTGAAAACACAAATGGAATGCTACTTTGATGGTCTTGTGGCATGTCTGGGAGCCCCTTAATAACAATTCATTAAGCTCCATTAAGGCCCATTGAGTGATTTTCCCCTAACTTTTTCTGAGAAAATTCTTTGCAGAACATCATTAATCTAAATACAATTAAGAAGCATGTGGGGTGGGGTGGAGGAGACAAGACAACTAACACTTCTGAGAGGAGCTGTTTTGCTCTTTCTCTTCTTACACCAAGCATTCAATTCTTCAACCATCTGAACTGAATTCTGAAGATGTTCTGTCAATGACAGTCAAAAATGACAAAAACTCATGTTATTCCCCCCTTCCCCCCCTTTTTCATAGAAAAGTTTATTTATATATATATACACACACACACACAAACACACACTATATTTATTTGGCCATAACATTAGAATCTAGAACATAAGTGTACAGCTTATGAGCTACTCCATGATAAGTGCACCTATATGATCTACAGGAAGTAGGAGGCTTATCCTTTAAGGCAACAGCAACAAGCTAGTTTAGAGGGTATAACCTTCCTCTAAAGCAGTTGCTGCAGATTAAGCAATACTTTGTAAATCCCCTGAGCTCGCACCAAACAAGTTGCCTCCAGAGGTTATTCAGCCTCTTGGTAACTTGCTCTATTTCACCATACCACATGGCTGGATTCTCAACAGCTACAAGTAACTTGGTAGGATAAATCCCACTTAAGCGCCTCCTGTGTCCAGTTGCAGAATACAGTGTAAAACATGAAAACAGGAAGCTGGGAACTGAAGCACAGAGATACCATAGACAAAGATGGGATACCTTTTTCACCAGAAACCACATGCTGAGCTCAGAAAGCTCTTGCTAAGTAAGGTACTTGCTCTAGCCACAATACAAGCAGGCATACAGACAAGACAAGTGAAAGTATTAGACTGGCACTGGACTTGAGCTAAAAATTTTTGGAATCTCCCATGTGGCATAAAGATGTTCAGGTGGCACTTAATAAGCTTGGCTGGCTCTATACCATCCCAGTCACCCAGTGAAACAGGAATGCAGTACTGAAGTCTTCGTGGTGACTCGATAAAATAAACCTGGGTCTTTAGGGCTATTAGCTTGTGTTCTGCGGACACAGTGTAGCTAAACTGCTCACAGACCCGAGCTGGCTGGCAAGCCAGTGCAGCTGTCTCTTTCTGGCATTGGGCCTAAACTAATAAGCCTGGGCAGCCCAGTGCTGGCTTGGTAATGGGGAAAGCTCAAGCTGATTGCACTAAGTTCAAAACCATGCAGAAAATGTGCAGCAGAGCCAAGAGGTGTATCTAGGCCTTCGCATCTCAACCCTGTGCCTACAAGAAACAGTGTACAACTCTGTTACTCCTCACCAGAAAAAGGCAGGTTTTCAGTACTGTCAGGATACAAAAAGATTCCTGATGCATATTTGCTAGTGGATAATAAAATCATAATTGAGACATCTGACTGTATCTAAGTTGTTAAATTAAAAAAAAAAAAGTATACACAACTTAAAATTAAAAATTGTTGAAATACATGTAAGAGGAGCCAGCGACCATTCCCTCCACCATAAATGGAACACAGCCATCCTGCTTTATGATTAGTCCCTCTGTAGCCAACTGCTTATGTGCAAACTATAACATTTATTTCCAAGTTCCCTCTAGTGCCTCCATGGCCCTTGGACATAGCTACCAGGTACTGGTTTTCTATCAGATTCTTCAAACTGACCAATGTGTTGTAAGCTATCAGAGATCACAGCATGAAGCTGAGGATGCGTTGTACAAGTACATTATGAGGATTCTTGAAGATGTAAAACCTAATGGCATCACTTTGACAGATAGTGTGGGAAAAACACAGCCAGACCTACAGCAGCCTTACTTATGGAGCTTCTGGTGACAGTCCCTTAAGTGGGTTTTCACAGAGCTGTAACCTGCACAATACAACAAAGCACCAAGTTTCACAACCCAGAGAAGAGCTGGGGTGGTGAGGGAGTGCGGGAAGTATGCTAATAATGATGAAATGCTATAGACAATCCAGGATCCAGTGCTTGACATCCTCTGTTTTCAGTATACAAAGCAGTATCCAAGAATCCTGATGTTCCCAAATTCAACTGGTTTCAAAACAGGTATTCATATTTAGAAGGTATTTATGTTGTCTGTGAGCAATAATGGACAGAACTTGTACGTGTCTATTCACTACACTTTTTTTCCCCCATGTAAATAAAATAGCCTTTCATTGAAAAGCTTGCTAAAGTTGATTTCCTTTTCTTTTCTAGGTGTGTTCTCGCTATTAAGAGTACACTGTGCACTACCTAACTATGCCAGGAAGAGATCATGAATATTTTCTTCACTTGTCCCCTCGCATTCAATTATTAAAACAAAAGACAACATTTTATGGTGAAAAGGAAAGGAAAAAGAAAAAGAGAGGAAAAAAACAAAACAAAAAAAAAACACCAGAACATTCTGCATATGAGCTTTGTTAGAGAAAAAAAAACATATACAACATTGTGTTGTGACAAGAGATCCCATTGTATTTGACAAAATGAGTTTCTACTATATGACAACTGATGATGAGAGAAGTCACCTTTGTTTCCTCTTAATACTTACCAAAGATTGTGCAATGAGTTTGAAAAATCCCATTACTGGCTTGTGACTTTATTTGTATTAAAAAGGCACTAAGAGATAACAAAAGGTAAAGGAAATGTAAAAACATTCAGCATGCATGGATAACAGGGTTGGAAATCAAAATGCAGCACCAGGGGTAACAACAACTTCAAGTCCTGTCTGACCTCTCAGTGAAGGCCAGTGGCATTTTTCTCCGCTTTTACAGATTTTCATTTCAGAGGAACACAACTGTAGAAGGAATACACGTAGTGTAAATAAGTTCAGCTATCCCCTTTAATACCCAAGTGAATGTAGAATTCGCTACACTGATTCATTCCGAGAATTTTGAGTTCCATCTTGTGCCACAGTTGATGGAGGACTAGACATTCTTAAGCACTAAAAATAAATGCTACAATTAGTAAATAGGAATATCTGTGGCAAAAAACATAGGGTTGACATGTCCAGTACTCAGGAGGAGAGAGGTAATGCCTGAAACTGTTTCATCACCAGTATTTTGCTCCATTACCCAAAGCAATGCTTCACTTTTCCCTCTATAAAGAGACACTGTAAACAACAGCTTGTTGATAATGTTAGTTCATAAAAAAAAAAAAAAAAAACAAGAGGGATCTTTTGTATTTAACACCTCCTTTGGTGTTATTTCATTTTCTGTCTTTCTGTTAAAGTCAATACCAATTGCTTAAGACAGCACAACTAAATATAGATTCAGTCTGGAAAAACACTTCGAAGTGTTTCTGGAACTCAAATCTGCAGCAGACCCAATGGTGCAGCCAAGTACTCACCATTAAAGGACTTACAGACTAATACTGTTGGTTTGATTATTGGCAGTCTGCTCCCATCTAACTTAACACGTTCAAGCCCTTAAAATAAGGTATGTGCATCGTAGCAGTTTGCTATACATTGGTCACAGAAAACTGAAGTATCAATCTATGAGGCTTCTGCCCTACTTTATCTCAATCACTGAGCATGAGCTCCTGAATTTAGAAGTCTATGGAAAAATGCTTACAAAAGAAATGTAATTAAGAAAATCTCATTGAAGAAAATCTTCTGCATCATGTTGTTTTCACTCTGTCATGACCACTTTTCTGGTTCTTGAAATTGTAGAAATAGCTGTATTATGGGGGGGGGGGGGGGGGGGGGGGAAGTGCCCTTAAATGATGTCTATTTGGAGGACCTAGACGTTTTCAGTCACAAAGTATCCTATCCCTTGCGTTTACTCCTATGCTAGAGTGACTGGCTTGGGGCTCAGGGGCACGTGAGGGTTAAAAGATAGCAGATGTAATATACCTTGATTTTGGTTTAGCATTCTCATCAGCAATCTAAAAAATAAAGTATAGATTAAATTATCATACAGTGGATGGAGAAGTGATTGATTTGGCTTCCAATTTAGTTAACAGAAGGATCTGTTCTAGGCCTGATTCCACTCAACACTTTCTTGATAACCTGGATGAGACATGAGAGAATATGCTTTATAGATATATATGTATATGTATGTATGTATTTTCATAGACAGCAATAACCATGAGGACTGCAAAGGATAAGATTCATCATGGTGTGAAAGCTGGGTATGGTTGAAATAACACAAGTAAATAAACAAATATAAAGTACCACATGCTGGAAAGAGAGATCAAAAATAAGATGGTGAATAAAATAAATACACTGTTCTACAGTAAAAGGGAAGTCATGGAATTATAGTAGGTAATAAATATATTTTGCAGCCAGAACATGGCATCGCTCTTCTGGTACTTACCAGCAGTGCCATATTTGAAACTCTGTATACAGTTCTACTGATGTTTATCTGGTATGGTTCATTCAGTTTCAGGCATAGCAAATTGTAGAAAAGCAGGAAGTATTGACAGGAATAATATGAATTCTATAAAGCTAACCCATGAGGTTAACAAATGACAGGTGAAGAAGTCTTCTCTGGAGAGAAGACAATAAGATTATGTACAGTTGAAAATAGACTTTACAACAGTCTTACGGTATGTAAAAGGGAAAAAAAATCAAAAGCTACTGCTAGTAAAGAAAATATATGAGCTGCTGAGCACAATCAAGAACTACAACATTATTTAAGGAAAGGGGAGGATTAAGAAATCTCTTCTGTTACAGGTTCTTTTTAAGATAGTTTCAAGAAGGTCTGCTAAACAATAATCCTGCATCAGGTCACAGGATTGATCATATAGTCCCTGAAGTTCCTCCAGGCCCTATGACTAAATTAATCCAAAAAACAGTTGTGCATTTACAAAGAAGGTTTTGGTACAGTGCTCTTACCTGAATTTGCTCAAAGCTGAACAGCCCTACACTGACTCTTATGAGATTTCTGGCTGTTTGCGACAGCACTCCACCTGAGTATAGGCACGCAAATGTTTCTGCTTCAAATCAAAGTGGTTTGACACCCCAAAGCAAACACCAGCAAAGGCCAAAACTTAGTTAAGTTACATTAATGAAGGAAAACCTCATTTTTGAATGACTTTTTTTTTATAAAGACAGTTTGTCCAATTCCTGTACATTAGAGTTACTCCTTAACAAGTCTGCAACTGGGATATCTATGTATCATGGATAGGAGTAACTATGGATATGCAGGAACATGCATAAACCATCGTGACACCACTTATGCATGGCTAGTCAAATCATTACTTGCCTACATTACATGCCTAGTTCTAGGAAACCTCCCACTGAATAGCGAAACAAAGGTGGGCAAAGGTTGAAGTGAAAACGGCATTTACCATGCACTTCTTCACCTTGACTTGAACTCCACAGACACTGAATCATTCTTCAGTGTGTATGTATGAACTGTATACAACAAATGACTTCCTAGAAAGTAACCCCTAATATTTGCATCTTCTAAAGCTCAGTTCCAGGTCCCTTTATCACCCTAGGGTACACTATTGTTGCATGGTCTGCACTGACTTGACTATTTTCACCCAGTCAGATGAGCTGGCAAGGTAAACTCATGAAACAAAAGCAAACAACATGCACGCTGCTGGTACCTACAACAATCCCTGGATTTACCAAACTACTCAATTTTTCAGCTTTACTACTAACAGAGTTTCTTCTAAAAAATTAAACCCTGCCCTGGAACTTTGCTGAATATAAAAATTTGCCTTTGTAAAAGTTACCTGACAAATGGGTAGAACGCAAATTCTGTCTGGAGTGGTGTATTAGCAATAGGTATAAAACCTAAGAGCTACATGTACCTCATTAAATATCCTCAAACCTAAATTCGCTGTTTGAGGAGCCTTGGTATCAAGTCTGTGTAAAAGTACTGGTGACATATACAGAATTATTCAGCCATAATAGCACAGAGATAATTGGAGCAACTGGCTTGAATTTTATAGAGCTAGTGTTCTTACTTTGAGTATTCTCACATGGAACGGCAAAGGACTTTCACTTGAAGGAATGAGAAGCATCCTCTTCCCACAGACATCTTTAAGTTCAGCTAATTATTGAGAGGACACGTACAAGAAACAAAAGGTTGGACATAAAATGTTCTGACATAGGGTTTTTAATTTACATATACTTCCTCCTTAAATTAAACAATTTCATCACTAATGCCAACTTCAAAAATGGAGTAAAATACTTTACAGGGCCCAAAGCAGGTAAGTACTTAATAATAATAAAAAAAAAAAACAACCCTCAGAAAGAAGGATCTTGTGAACAGAACAATGAGCTGATGTTGGCTGCTGCAAGGCAAGCCTTGAGGCATCTGCTTGTTGTGAGGAGAAATTTCATCTAAGGAATCAATCTCTCCTTAGAGTTAAACCTTATTCCAAGTGAACACAGAGGCAAAATTTGAAACAAATTCACCCCTGCTAGAATTTTACAGCCTTCTCTCCGGAATGAAGCCTGGCCTGCTCTGCAGCGGCATTGCCCCAGTAACCGCAGCAGTACAAAACATACAGCCCTCTACCCTAGTTCACCCTGATGATGCATGCAGAATAGGAAATACTTGCAAGGGTAATTTAATCTATCTGGCCTGTGTAAGGCTCTCTTGATAATCTTGGATGCCATGCCATGTTTCTGAATAAATGAGAAATATGTGTCTGTGTTTTCTAATTGAAACAGATTTTGGCGCACAGACTTCCATTACCAGGCCGTTCCCCTGAGATCCTGTTGAATCCAGGTGATGACAGCATTGCCAGTGCTGAAGTTTATTTCCGTGCAATCTTGCATAACATTGTCCTGTTGGGAAAGAGCCCCCTGAAAGGGCTTGAAAAAGTAGCCCGTCTGGATAAAGACAGAAAGCAGGTTTTAAAATCTGAATTCTGACCGCCTGCTGCCAGCCAGTCTGAAACACTGCCCGATTGTCCAGGGAAGCCTGCAATCATGTGGGAATACAAAGCTACACTTGTAATCTGGACAAGTGAAATGGCTGCTATTTCCCACACAATGATACGGATTTAGCTGGAATGCTCTCCGCCACAAACACAACTGAGGTAGAAACCCTTAACACTATTAATCAATAGCCTGGATTTTGTGTTTCTTTTGTCAATTTAAATGGACAAGCATCAAAAGACTGAACTAAAATGCAGACATTTCAAATTAGGCACGTGCTTATTAATATTCAAAGTACATCTGTTTGAAACTCATTTTGAAAAGGATGACCAATAATGAGTTTCTCTCCACAGAATCTAAGATGTGGTAGTCCCTGTTCTGACCACCTACTTAAAATGCTAGCTAAGTTCCTCTTGCATCCCATCACACTTTCTGCAACAAGTATTCCTCCAAACTCAATAAACACAATCTTGACCTCTTATGAATGCATTTTCTTAGCTCATCGTTCTGTTCATCTTGCGTTCTGTATCTCCTTTAATCCCTCCCCTGATTTTCTTACTCCAAAGAAACAAATCCAAGCTATTTCTCTTCATTTTTTTTAAGCAAATCACAGATTAACTTCAGTTTAGCTGTCTCTCACAAGGAAATATTGTTTTACACTTTATTGTCCATATTTGTCTTCACCTGTCTTCCTAGTTTGCATTTTTATTTGCTATGGGTTATCTAAGATGTACCACTAAAATTGGTGCTTTTAACATTTGGAAGTATGTGATTTTATTCTGTAACAACATTTCAGACACTACAGTGATATCTAAGAGTTAGCATTAGTATGGCACACTGACTAAACCCAGTGAGCAGTAGAAGACTATTAGAAGTTTTTTTAGTTCGTAAATAGGAATGACCTTACTGAGGTCAGTAATACATTTAATATTTATTGTTTTCAGCCGGTTCTTCTCAGCTAACCTCACTGTTGGCATATATATAGTCATTAGCAATGTAGCACATAAGTCTGGCAGAAACATATTCCTGGAAAAGTTTGGGGTTGTCTGTTTTGTTTTTAAACTAGGCAAGATCAAGAAGACAGTTCTGAAAGCAATATACATCCGTTATTGGTTAAATTTTAAATTTACTCTTCATACGCAATTTTAAAGCCTGCCATCATATTATTTCATCGTTTATATTTAGGGAGATGAGATCTTTGAGATCTTGTAGATAGCGTTCTTGTTTCTAAAAAGTATGGTAGCGTAACAGTCAAGTGACTGATTACTCTGTCTCTTTTTGGAAGAAGTACTCAGAATATTTGGGCTCTTGGAAATTCTACCCTTTTTCTCCCTGGGTACTCATGAGTAGCACGTGCCTGAAACATGGGTTTGCAAAAGACTAAGTTACAAGAGTTAACATTACATTCATCTGATACATTCAGATCTGAGTACTCTTCTTCAGGTATTTCAGGTCTCCAGTTGCAGAGACCAGTAAGTAGACAGAATGTCTAATATTTAAATTAAGCCATTCCCACCAAATACCTCTTGAGCCCATAGTCAAAACCACATTTCCCATAGCTAGTCCCAGTTCTCACCTACTCTTGAAGTCAGCATTCTGCCCTGTTGAAAAAGGATTCACTTGCATAGAAGTCTAAGCCCACTACTTCTCGTCTTGCCTGCCACTGAGATGGAAAACAAAGCAGACTCCTTTCCTTTCTACAGAGCTTCTTTATATAACCGAAATTACTTATTACCACTGTAATCTGCTGATAAGGCTTAACATTTATCAGTACAGTATTTGCTATACTGTAGAAAGAAATAATTTATAGTTTACAAAAAAAAAAAAGTTAGTAACTTGATTTAAAGAGTTTAAATTGAGTGAAATACCAGCATTTTGTCCTTTTTTTTTTTTTTCCTGCTGTGTAAGAAAATATGTGAAAGCCAAAAAGACCAAAGATCAGACACAGACAGGATGACTAAGGGAAAAAAGTGGAACTCAGCTTTAACCTTGATCATGTACATAAAAATCAAACTCATCCTTTTAACTGTATAGAGGCCAATTAAAAAAAAATCCTCAAATAAATTTAATGAAAGTCATTTGAAAGTGACCATGAATGAAAACCTGAAGCCAAACAGTTTGCAGACATCACTTGATGAGCTACATGAATGAACATCTTAGAATAAGATCCTTATGGTTTTAAATGTTTTTATGCAACTCTGTAGTGGAAAGATTTAATTGGGATGGAAACCAGCAAATAACTGCAATGATCAATGAAGCTGACATCTAAAGAGGTCCTTTTCTTAGCTTTAAAGCTGTTTATAAACATAGCACCAGTTAATTTATTTTACTCTTTATATAGATTTCATTATCTTAATGTTGTCTTTCACCTGCAGGAATTCATCATACTACATGCTGTGAAATGAGTTACCCATGCTGCATCTTAGAGAGGAAAGTTCTCATTTCATCCAAAGTGCAAGATCAAAATAGATGGAAAGACTGTAAATGAATTGGAAAAATAGTTCTGACTACTACTTCACTGGTCAAGTTGCACCATCCCTGAATTCATTTTAGGACAACTTACATGAAGAATTTTACTATATGGGACAGGGCTACTCTTCAGAAATTGATTGTAGTTGTTGTTGAGCCTAGTCTAGGATTAAAAGCAGGTATATTTTCATGATTCAAGATGCAAGGTGCTGTAGCCATATCTACGGTTTAGGAAGCCAATTAGCTGCAGATATTACCTGCAGAAGCCAACACAAACTACAATGCTACCTTATTATGAGAAAACAAGCATCAAAAGAATAGATTAAAAAAAAAAAAAAAGCATCTAAAGTCCCTTCCTCTGGAAGAGATGATGCTATAAGACAGTCAACTCATTCCCCAAAACAGGCAGCATGACTGTGGTGTGATTAGGAAGGGGTAGGGGAAGCCAATGATTTGTCATGTTTTTCCAGTGGTTATGGTTGGAAAATAATTCTGTCGATCCTCCAGAACAGGAAAAAAAAAAATGTGCTCCACACAGGAGGATTTCAGGAAGTTCAGTGGCAGAAATGCCTACTTTAATGGGAACACATGCTGAGGAAAAAGTTATAGATGCTGCCTCAGGAACACTCAAAATACATTCATAATTAGACCATGAAAAGTCTCTGTAATGAAAGCAAGCAAAACAGTTTTCATGTATTGGGGTGGCAGGGCAGGTTGGAAGGATATTATCCAAATCTGGATAAAATTCAGGATCATACAAAGGAAAGAACGCTGCAGTGATTCTATTTGACAGTTACAAACCAGCAATATTTTAATTCCTTCAGACCTCATTTGCAATAGTTGCAGCCCCATCATTCCCCTCTTAACACATTTACAGAGTCAAGAAAATGCACTGAAAGACAAGAGAACCAGAGTCAACGTTGACCCATGACAAATTGGAGCATGGAATCAGCAGCCTCTATTCACTGAGCTGTGCTGCAGTGAATCTCTTCCAACCCTCCCAGCTGAGACTGGAACACTCCATGCATGTGCTCTGAAGTGTTGAAATAATGACTCCAATCTCACTCCCAAACAAAAGTGCCATCATAGGCTGTCTGTAGAGATCCATCCTTTTCCTTTCTATCCTGATGAAGATGCGAGATGCGACAAGCAATCACATCTCCAAGGGAACATGCCCTCTGCGTGCAACCTTCTCGCAGTGGTAGCCCAACTCCTTACTCCTGGTAAGGCAGGCATCAGAAGCAAATGAATTACATTTCAGATGACTAACTGAGGCTGGATGTGGCACACTTTTATATTTAAAGTTGATCTTCTATTATATTTTCTTAAAATTCATTCCAGTGAGGTTTCAGCTAGTCACTCTCCACTGCTACTCTATCCTCTGAAGTACTGCAGAGAAGAAGGAACTTTTCTACTCCAAAATATGTTTGGAATTTAGGTCAGAATAGCATTCTCCTATTAATGCTATTAAATTACAGTAGAAGGCTTGCTTTCTCCACCTAGTGGCTAAAATGCAAAGCTAATAACCAGTGCTATGTGCGCCCTAAAGGGGGAAAAAAATAATTTCCCCCAATGAAAGAAAAAGGACAACCTCAGTTCCCTGATATTTTGTGGGGCTTCATTTTATGAAGAACTGACAGGCTTTTTCCTACCCTCACGCCTTCAGTAAGAAGGATTTTGCCTTTTGAGGCAAATCAAGGGATAAGGATTTTGCCCTCAGTGAAAGCTGTTAGACCCCTGGAGACCCAAACCATTTGTTTGCTCATGGAAGTGGCACTGTACAAACAAATCATCCCGCTATTACAACGCTGAGATCTGCCCAGATACACGCTGAGCAACACGAGAGGAGGAAATGCAAAGGTGCAGTTTTCTTACATGCGTACTCTTAAGCTCACTGTAGGTAACTTTTGCTGACTGGCAGAAAGCAGAGAAGCCTGATGATCATGGTGTGGTTTGATCCCAGACAGGCAGGCACGAGGTTGTGGAGTCTTGGGAAGGCCACAGCCACATCTTCTCATTTATGTCCTTCAGGCTTAGAACAATAGGAGCAAGTTCTACAGCTGCGCTTAGTAAGTACTTCCAACAGGATTGCCCTTCATTCAGATGACCCTCCTGCTTAAATTGGCTTTATGGGAATATTATATGCTTGATCTGGTCCACAGGATTCAAATGGGTTGTTTCATAATTGTAGCTAAAGTCTACTGTGCATGCAATTCTTTTCCAAGGCCAAATCAAAATGATACAAGGAAACAAGTACACTGATGGATCACTAACTACAACCCAAAGCAATGACAAAAGGTAACCAAGCTGCTGCAAAGTTGTTCTCACCAGCCTGCCCCTTCTTCCCCTCTTCAAAGTAGGGATAAATACCACCTTCTGGGGACAGTTTACAGGAGGAAAAAAAGTGGAAGCTAAACACAAATAGAATAGAAAACCATTTGTGGTTCCACAACTAATTTATTCTTCCAAGATGCCAAAAGGAAACAGTCCTTCCTCTGATTACTTTAAGGTAGGATCTGACTCAAATTTAGGTACCTCAACCCTGACTTCCAAATGCACTGTAGTTTCCCAATGCCCTCTTTGTAATCAAAGGAGATCAATAGGTGCCTCTGCACCTGCCAGGTAAGTCAACTCTGATTTGGGATGCTAAAGGAGAACACATAACTTGTACCATAGCGTACTAGGGCTGAAGTTTTTAAATGCTATGCACTTTTATTTTTTTATCCTAAGCAACTAGCAGCCTCTCAAAAGTCCAGTCAGAGTATTTTTACCATTTCAAAAGGAGAGGGAAGGGGACAAAGAGAAGAAAATATTCTATCCATATCTGCCCCCCTCTATCAGCTAATAATCTAATCAGCTCTAAGTTTCATAAAAATGAGGCAGACAAGAGGCTGATGAAGTGCTCTGAGGTGCATTTTTCCACTTCCTAATGGTCCAGCCCACTGACTTCTAAGGTAACATAGAAGTGGCTTGGCTCAGCAACTACACCCTACTCACATGCAGATTTGGATGGAGATACACGAGTGCCTTGCCTCCTGCATCATAAGGGGTGTGCTGTGGAAGAAGCATCTCCATCATATCTTTGGCAACGAGCTATGACAGGAAAAGCTTTCTTGGCTCGTAACTCCTAATAAACCCAGTCCCATTCAAAGGTATCTGTTTGTGCTCATTCTTAAATCCCAGGGAATTCAATATGCTAATGTTTACAAGGAAGAGAACCAGAGGAATCCCAAACTCTCCAAGCAGAATGATCTTTGCAGAATAACTGCAATTATTAAAAGCATGTTTTTAGTTGTGGAGAACATGTAAGATTGGTTTGAGGTAAATGGAATTGATGTTTTTACTTGTAACTAAGCATATGTTTAAGTGCTTTCCTGAATCAAGATTGATTTAAACATGTATTTAATATTTCACAGGTCTGGATCATTAGTACATCAATGACATTCACAAACACAACCTAGGAAGTGTTCTTATTTCAGGAATTTCAACATTATAGGAGTTATGAAATAAAATGAAAACAACCACCATACAAAAAAAGCAAAGACCACAGCATATGGGGGAAACCGTGTTAATTTTAATTTTAAAGGTACTAGGCACATTGGAAAGAAGAGTTGTGGTTTTTTTTTTATTATTTTTTTTTTTTTTTATAAACTTTATACTCAGAACATCTAGTCTATATACCATTATCTTAATAATTACATCACCTGCATCTTAAAGCAAGAAAAACTGAACTACTTCATAGTCAGGAAGATATTATAATTTACGTTACGTAAGGTATGTCTGAGAGTCTGAGATAGACTGCTTGTTAACTGGCAGCATGTCCTTTCAGAGCTACAATACTAAGTCTCTCAATGTCAGAAGAAGGTGCTTCCTTAACAGTATTTTTGTAAGAAGAAATATTCCTGACCTACTTGCACTCTTTTCTTTAAGCAGTGGAAAGTATCGAACAAATACTTGTACTGTTACTAAAAACAACAGTTTAATGTAGTTAGCTGAATCACCCAATGTCTTCGAATTTAGCTTAGAAGTAACAGGCTCTTCTGTTTCTTATCAGTAATGTTAATTAGTAATGTATATTAATAACTGTATATGATAGCAGCATATATTACACATTAGTAGCATGTCCTTTGCACTTGGAGAAGACTGCGTCTTCAAATGTTTGGTGTGATTTGTTTTCATGCCAAATCGAAGTGAGAACAACACACCCTTCATGTTCCCATAAACCAGTACAGGGTCACAGCATCCTCTTCAGCCCAAACAGGTCAAGTTATTACTTCACCTCATTCCTGAGTTGTAACTGCTGGGCAGTGCAGTACCAAGCCATAGATCCCCAAACTGTAAAGAGACCCAGAGAACAACACACTACAGTGCAAATCCATCAGCTTGCTGAAGCTTGATGCAGAGATAGCAGGAAGAATCTGGCCATGTCTGCGCAGTACTATACCTTTTCTTTTATCTAGGTAAACACATACTCTTACAGTTTAACTCAGTTTCCCAGGATAAACAATATAAACAGCCCTGCACGTAAGTGACCAAAGCACATTAGCTCAGAATCTTGGCTATAAAAAAAAAGTAAAAAGTCTCTGTTGACAGTGTATTCAAAGACTCAGAAGTTCAAGCATCATATTAACAACAATATTTTTCTACAGCATGTGTAAGATTACTGTAGCTTGCTAAACACGATAAAGTTGCTAGTCACACTGCCTTTCCCTCTAAAATCTAGCATAACATCTGCCTTCTCAGTGAAGGATAGCACCAAGCCAATGATGTATAATAGCTGACATTGCTGGGTTAAATCTCCTTTTCTGTACTATCTAGACCCACGGTGGAAATCTTGAAGTAGCTCTTTTGTTAATTCCCTTACTAGCAATCTTCAATTTAAGTTCCCTCTATCTGACCAAAGGGATAGAAACACAGATCAATAGTACAGAGAGATAGAGCAGGATGACTCTTTCAAGAAATTCATAGCGCTGTAGGAAGAATTTGCACTTCTTTTTTAAGCAGGGTCTAGAAGTACCTGTGCAGTGACTCTGCTTTGTGAATTGTCTTAATAGCATAATTTCAGCACAAAATGGATCCTTTTGCCTATCATTCTGAACAATTTTGTTTTCAGCCAAGTCTATTAGATCCTGGGCCACTGCTGCCCCCACAGAAAAACATACCAAATAATATAAGCAAGGGTACTCACACTTCCATCTGAGGAATTACCCAAATATTTGGAATCTAATACAGGTTGACAGAAGTCTCACAGGCAGGCTGCAAGAACAGAGCTGTATGCATTTCCCACTCAGACACAGGCTATTTTTAGATGATATTGGCTCACTAGCCAAGCAAGATTTACTGCTATCCTAAAGGTGAGATGGAAGGGCAATGAAACTCGTCAGTAATTCAGTAAAATGAACGTTAGTGTTGCAAGCATCTGCGGGATTTTTGCCTTTTTTTTTTTTTTTTTTTTTTTTTTTTAAAAAAAAGAGGTTGTTAATATTATTCAAGTTGCTTAAAGGAGAAGAAACATTTCTGTTTTGGTTTTCTTTTTTCCAGGATTGCTTAAAATCCTAATTAGATATGCAAGTTACACATGTGTGCATGCTACACAGCCAGCAAAGGCAATCATGCATTCATCTCCCACATTTCCACCAGGAAAGACAATATGTTGGTGGTATAAATGACAGCTATTTGCATGGCTTAGTCTTCAGAACTAGCAAAGGTTATTAATAGTCCATATGCACTGAAGAACTTTTTTTTTCCCCCTTGTGCTTTTCTGCAGCACTTAGGGGACTGAAATACTGAATCTATTGGCAACACCTTTTTAAACGGTAACTGCAGGTAAAAATATACCCAGAAATAACAAAAAAGCTCCGGCTATAATCAGCGAATTACCTGGCAAGGGGGTGCTTACCACCACAGGCTCTGAACCTCACCGACTCTGCTCCCTCCCACACTGTCCCAGGCTATCTCATTCTGCTGAACCAATTTCATGTTGGAGTGATTGAGACTTTCAAATGCTGCTTCCCTATCACCACACACCTTGTATTTCTGCAGCAATGCAATTTCATTGTACAATGTTTTACTTTAATTGCCTGCTCAAGCAGACAATTAGAAAGAGTACCACATTAAGCTTATGTACTACGACCCACTAGAAGGAAATCCAGAAGAATGAAGATCCACTTCAAATCAGAGCTGCTTCTGCAAATGAAGAAGAGTTTGTGACAGCAGGACCTTGAGACAGAAACAAGTAGCTTCTATAAACCTTTTTTTTTTTTTTTTTTTATCCCTAAACCACATATTTCAGCTTTCTGACCCTCCAAGAAATTTGGAAGTCTGATTTAAATTGGTATAAGACAGAAGCCATACTTCAGCTTCAATATGGTCTTGTGTCCATTTCCGATTGCCTCATTATTCACACACTAAAAGCTACATGCACAGAGTGCATTACTAGGCTGGGTCTTAATGCAGTCAAAACACACCATCTCCACCTCCTTTTTTTGTCACAATTGGGGTAGTTTGAACTATTAATTTTTATCCATAGAAACTATTTGTCCTTCAGCTCCTGCCTAGCCCAATACCAGTTGTAATTTCCAGATAAATCCCAGGAGACGAACTGATAGCTGAAAGAGAAGGCTGCAGTTACACTGCCTGCAATACACACCTAGCTCTCATCTACAAACTGCTCCTAAGAGTGACTTGGAGTCATAATACACGCTGACCTGATGGAAGGCCTTGCTTTTGTTTTGTTTTAAATCATGCCCCCCAGAGTTCAGCTAGCTGTAGTTGAGTGGTGTTTTAAGCAACACCATGGCATGCTTTTCTGATGAGTATCATTCCTCAGACTTCAATCTGACACGTGGGTGCTTTTTCAGCCTGTCTCAGTGTTCCTGCTTCAGGTATAGCACTAAAGCATCATTCAAGGTCTGCTTTCATAGCCCCAACTCTCTTTAAGGTTACTTCAAATTCTGTGAGTTCCTGCCTTATCTCTTTCCTCCCTTAATAACTGCCTAAAGTTCCAGTGTGTACAGCCCACACTTAAGTGGCAAAGTTTATTGTGGATGCTCAATAGTCCTGGTCACCAGTGAATTGGTTCAGGAAACAAGCATCTAGTACCATCCTATTCAACCTAGGTACCCAGGAAAATCCAGAAAACGTTCCTATGCTTTACACATTAAACAGTCTCAGTTGCCCCAAATTAAAAAGATGCGTAAGATTTATGCAGGGTATTTCCTGCTACTTCTCTAACATTAACTATGTTGCTGCAATAAGGCCCATAGGTTTAAATTATAATTTCAAAGATGCAGAGACCTGCCTCCTCCCATGACCTGAGAACAAAGCTCCAGCAAGTTCCTGATGCCTCACATCTTCCTTCTCTCCTCCTGTGAAGCACAATTCTGGTATCTTTGCCTCAGTAGTACCTCTGAGGGTGAAAGAGTGCCTCAGTTGTTTCAGGATCTTTAAAATCCCATGTTTTAACAAAGAAAAACAAGACAACAACAACAACAAAAAAAAACACTAAAGCCTACAAATCAACAACAAAAACAAGGAAAATGATCATATATCTTTTTCAACTAAAGAAAATTTTATTTTTATCTGATATCCTGCCCCTCCCACCACCTTTTTTGTTTTTTAAGGAAACAAGGTATTTCTGTTTAACAGGGTACAGCTAATGATTTCTGAGCCTCTTAGCTGTCCTTACCAAGTCTGAGAGTGAGACAGAGGGCTCAAAGTAATGATACTTTTAAAAACCACGCTTTTCCATTAAATGTGAGTAAGTTTGATCAGACAGGCAGATACCACAGTATGACTTTCGTCCCACTGAATGGCTATTTAGTATAGATAGGTTTGCCTTTTGGTACCCATCTACCAGGTAGACGGCAAGGCTACACAGAACTCTGATTCAGCCATAGTATGATGGTCTTCCAGAGCTGAAGGGCTCAAGCAGAGAGATTGGAGTGATTTTACAAGGAAGCAGTAAAAGTGCAACTGGGAAAATGGGAAGGCATGCAAGCACTGCAACAGAGAACGTAGGGAAATGAAGAGGATGCAGGATCTATAACCATAAGAACTCAGGTTACGTTAACTCAGCCACAACTAATTTCTATTCTCATTATTGTTTTTTGGAGTTACAAAAGACAACTTCATTCTTATGGCTTTGTTTTTTATTTCTGTGTGAAAGACTCCCATAAAAACAACAATAACACCAAAACAAACGTTTTTCACAATCACGTACATGTCTAACATCCCCTTTCCATCTTCTCCCATACAGTAACCAGAAATGCATGCTACGATAAATAGATGGGCAGAGAGCTTACGTTTATTATTTCACATTGGTCTGTGAAAATGAGATATCTAGCATGATGCCACACAGACTTGTATGGTGGCACCCATAAGGAAAAAAAGAGGATGGCTGAAAATTAATTTTAGTGGGAAGTGTTCTAGGTACGAGTAAAGAGGATAAATCTTAATATGCTCCTCTTCTTAATAGCTCTAAAATAGGCAGGCAAATGTGTGCTATTTGTTTTGTATAGAAATTGATTCTATATTAAATTGACAGTCCTATAAAAATACTGCAGGATCCTTGGGATTCAAAGGCAGTCATATATCATAATTTCATCTCAGAAGACATACCAACCACATTTTACCTTGTGTTTTATTTCTAGGAACCATATCTTATTGAATACGTTGACACTGTGAAGTAACGTGTATATGAAGTAACCACAGAGAATTATTTATCTTCAGACATGGTTGGACATCCCCCTTTCACTTCACTGAGAAGGATAAGGGCAGTCCTGAACCCTTATTTTCAATGGAAGTCCAGTTGAAGCATTAAAAGCCTACAAGCAGGAAAGCAAATAAGAAAACACTACTCTGAAGAAAGAAAGGAAGAAATAAATTAATGGTATATCCATATACACCGTGCTACTACTACATGTGTATATGTATACGTGTATATATGTGTGTGTGTGTGTGTATTTAGTTGTCAGTTCATCCATTAAGAAATAGTCAAGTATAATCATGCAAATACTAGCTCAGTTAACTACAGGCCATATTCTCAACTGATTATTTGGCTACTTCCACTATTGCTAATGAAATCAGTGTGACTTCTAGGAGTTAGAACTACAATTTCTGTTGTTATGAAACCAGCCTTGCCCTACATAGTTACAGAAGAATTCATGGAGACACACTGTTATATTATCAGTTAGTTCTGAGAAAGTTAGCCTCTAAATTGCATTTGTAAAAGTTAAGAAAAAAATCTAGATGATCAGTCACAATTCAGAAGTTTCCTTCATTGCATTTTAAGTTTTTGATGTAGGAGTAGGGTGGCCTTTTCTGCCAGACTTTTGTAATGCATTGGGGGTCATACTTGGGTTGAAATACACTGCTTTTGCAGGATTTCATTTCCAGATTAGAGAAAATAACACAGGGGGGACAAAATAACATGTTATTCTAGCCCCAGAAACAGTTCCCTGAGGTATTGAAAAATATAAATACTAACACCGTAATACTACTTTTTACAGTTAACCTACTACATCCCTTTTGACTTTATCCAAAATCAAATCACCTGCTGCATACTCATCTTTAACAAATTCACCTGTCAAAGCAAGCTTTCTAGTCATTAAACCCTCCCCCAAAACTACAATAACAAACACATGCAAAACAAATAAAACCTCGTAACACTGGCTGTCACCGTTGAATTACATATCAAGGAGAAGATTTTTATTTCCATAGTTTTGTTTGCTTTGGCAATTGATGTCTCTTCTTCTTGTGTTTTAAAAGCTGGCTTTAACAAAATGACAACTTAAAAGCCCTCCTTATTCACAGCTTGATGTTGAAATGGATTCAAGCCAGAGCTGGAATGGCTTTCCAAATTAGCAAGGGAACCTACTGTTGAAGTAGACTATTACCCTGCATGTGTTTGTGCATACAGGCTTATTTCCTCATGCCCACAACTGGGCTAGCTATCATTTACTCACCTCACAAAGCTGCCTCCTTCCTGTTTCTCTTCTCAAAGAATTTAGTTAAAACAAAAGAAAAATCAACATCATATTTTGTGCTTGAAAGCACTTTGCCACTCCAAATGGCCGAGCAGCATCATATCATTTAGGAAACAACAACGAAAGAGTCTTGAAGCATTCAAGGAAAGCACAGTAGGATACATTTTCAAAGGGGCTGTGCCCAAGCTCTGAATCTTGCACGTCTAGCAACTGTTTATATGGCATGAACAGTTGCATGCAAAAACCAGGGCTGCAGTTGCACCAATACACAGCACAAATTGCACAGATCTGCTGGCTTGGAGGACGCCTAAGGAAGCTCTTCATAAAAATGTAAATTCCAAGCTCTCTTTATTGAAAGTACCTTATACCATACCTTCTGGGGAGACCAACAAACACAACCAGCTAATAAATTGGTACTATAAGCCACAGAAAGGCATATAAACATAACAGGGAGCCCCACAAACAGTTAATGACAGAAACAGAACATGTCCTTTCTGTCTTAAGTTTCATGGCTTTGCACAGAGGGATCCAGAATTGTAACACAGGTTAATAGAAATTACCTAGTTACCAGGCTGACTTGCTTACAGGTATTAGCATTCACAGTGCAGCCTACTCACAAGGTGACAGGCAGTGATTTCCCAGATGTCTCTAGCTCATTTTGTCACCGATTTTAGCTCAAACTGAAATTCACACACCTCTTGGCTCCTTACAGAGAGGCTCCAGAGCTCAGGAGCAATGAGAAAAGACACAGAAGAACAGCAGAACTATCCTACGGCTCTGGAGACACAAAGGGAAAGTGTCACACGCAATCAGCTGTGTATGTCTACAGGCTGCGTTAGAGTAGGGTTCTGCTTTGCAACACAAGGGCTCAACAATGACAAAACTTAAAACAAAAATAGAAAGAAGTAGAAGTTTTGTAACAAAGTAAAGGGCACACATAGAGCCTGAAATCACCACTAAAGTTGCAGTAACAGCAACCACGAAACCACAAATCAAAGATACTAAAGAAACTGCTGACTACAATAATGAACTACATTTGAAGAAATACAACCTAATTCCAGCCTGCCAAATGAACTGGCTCATATATTAACTGCCCCCCACCCCCACCCCCCCCAAAGAGAAAAAAAAAAAAAAAAAAAAAAAAAAAAAAAAGCAGCTGCTACTCACAGTTTCTTTTCCAAGCCACCTTACTGCACTCCTTGGGCATGAACAACAACCCTGGGAAGGAGCACTATACAACCTGGGCCTCCTACATAAAGGTACCTAAATAACCTTGCGTGCCTAGCAGCTCTCCTCATCACATGCATGCACTTCTAATTAGACCTCTGGAAACAGCATTCAGCTGGAGCTGACTCGCTTTTCTTTCTGTATGAACTAATCCCCCAAACCTGTGTGAAATTCAATCTAGCCCCGGTGATTACCTTCTCCTGGTGAGAGATAGAGGCCACCAGAGGCTGCCCTGGTGGCAGAAGATGGCCGCGCATTTCTCCACACGCCTGAGGGGGTACAGTCAGCATGCTGCTTGGCTTCCTGGCATGTTTGTCTGCCACCTACCATGTGGTGGCAAGCATGCCTTGAAAGAGAGAAGTGGAGGCTGAGGCTGGGATCAGCTGGAAGCTTCTGGAAAGGGCAGGGTTGGCGCCATGCTAAGTTCGCGTGGTGCTGCTCTGTCAAACAGTTTCCAAAGGCACATAGGAAAGAGGAAAACATGAGACTATTCTCTTTCTCTTTTTTTTCAGTCCTAAATCAAAAAAAGCCCTGCTCCAAAATCCAAAAACATGAAGGGCAACAAACTGCAGTCCAGTGGATACAGACATCAAAGTTTCTTTGTCCCATTTTTTTCTGAATAGCTGCTCAATCTTGGGAGGTAATTTAGTGCTTGAAAATTTGACATACCGCAAATCAAATTTGTTTATAAAATCTCCCTTTTTAAAGGAGATTTCTTTTTGAAGCCGATTCTCTTTCAGTAAAGCATCTCCGTTTACCTTGGAGGTCAGTGGGCCAAGACAGAGGAGCCCCCAAGCAGCAAGGACTGGAGCTGCTGCCGTCCAGCCAACCTCACCTCGGCAAGGGGAGAAGGTGATGGTGTTGGTGTTATGAAAGGCCAAGGCTACTGAAACCAAGGTGAAAAAGAGTTATGGTCCCCTCTGGCCAAAAAGGGCGATGCAGTACATTGTGACAATCCTCATGCTAACTGGCCGTGTGCCAGCCAGCCCCTGGTGGCACAGGAATTTCAGTGGAAACATTCTTCACAAAAAAATAAACAAACAAACAAACAAAAGATATGCACAAGTGCAAAGTAGCAGTGCTTTCAGGGGCCTATTTTCACAAGAGAGTGCTGGCATGAGCAAGTCTGCTTGGTCTGTTTTACCTGTCTGAAAGGACCTGCTGTGTTTCAGGTGCTCCATCACCATACGAAAAATGTTAATATTCATAGCTTTCTAGCCTTTATTCTCTAAACTAAGCCTCTCCCCTGTTTCTTCTGTTTCTCTCCTCAGTCTGCTTTCCAGCCTCTCTCGCTTGCACCTCCCTTCTTTTGTTCCTTTTATGCATATCACAGCCCTTGAATCACACCCCTGTTGCCAGACAGTTTGTCCTCTGCTGCGCTGAACGGGCACTTCAGAAGGCAGCGCGTCTCCTCTCAGGAAGCGACTGCTTATTTCACACGCGGAGAGGAGCATCAATTCAGCACAGCGGGAGAAATTACAGAGCACAGCCTGGAGGGGAGGTCGATGAGACACAGCACTGTTCTGGAGCATTCTGGCTTCATTTAACCTCTTAATAAAAGTAGGTTAGAGCATCCTGATATTAAAGAGCCATGTGAAAAGAGAAAAGGGAAAACATTCAGGGGGGAAGAAGGAGGAGTCAGGAGTCCTCATCTAGGAAACGTGCTTGCAGGTAATGCACAGACAAATCCTTTCTGATATATAGTATATGAGATGGTATTGTCATATGCTCTGCTCAGCATTTTGCAGGTATGTATCTTTTTGTCAGTGGCAGATCTGGGCAGTTACACCTCTACACGTGCTTCTTCTGCATCTGGGGCAGAGAATGGGGAGAGAGGGTAGAAAAAGTATCGTCACTTACAGGTCATCCAGACAAATCTAGAAAATAATCTGTATTGTACCCTTAAAAAATAATCAAAGGTAAAGGTGTTCTTTTTTTTTTTTTCTTCCCTAAAAACAAGTTCCTGAAGATCCAAAATATTTTGCAAACATCATCTATTATCTTTTCAAGCAGATGTGAGAAAAGACTCTGATTTCCATTTTTTTTTTTTTTTTTCAGATGGGGAAACTAATGATTCCTTCCCAAAAGTTAGCTCAAGACAGAGATCTGAACTGACCAGACACGGGAAAAGGGATGAGGAGGATCACTGCTAAGCTCAAATGTAAAATCGCATGTTATTAGAAAATATCCAGAGAACTATGAGGATGCTGCTGTTGTTAACTTCTTCAGCCTTGTTAATGTGGAGTAATAGAGAAGGAAAAAAAATAGACCAGCAAGACATGACAGTTTTTAACTCTGAGTTGTGATGGATAGCCGTGATCCAATAAGGGCATTTGAGTAGGATTTCATAATACATTATTTCTGTTCTAATCAGGCACTATAAAGCTGAAACAGGACTTATATACTTCACAGCTACTTTGGATTATTGAATGCTCACAGTAGGCTAAAAGAGCACTTACAGCTCATCAAATTAAGTAAAAATGTACAAATTAAGTACCATCAAGCCTACAAGCCACTGCATTTACAGGGAGTGAAGAAGGCGAAACAGGAGAGAATTAAAGGATGAAACATTAAAATGTACTTTACAGTATGCTTTTAAGAAATGACATTAATGACTGAAGAAAATAATTAGGAAGCATCTCAATCCATCCCTTGTACCAAGCTAAGATCTATTTGCACACACCTCCCTGGACAACTATCTATCATTCCTGGTCATTGATTATTGCAGTATTCCCAAACAGCATGATTTATTGTCTTCCATACACGCTGCAACTTATACAGCATGCCCATCATTTGAGGCAGGCTAAGCCTGGAGGTAACAACTGCTATGTTGAGCTCCAGGCTGAGCTCAGGGTCTAGCATCCAGAGCTCATTCTGCAGGATACTGCTTTGCTATGAGCCAAATCTGCAGTCTTCTGTGTGCTTAGCCACTTTCCTACTGTACAAAGACTTTTTCCAGGTTTAGTGATCCTAGGAATTATGCTTCTCTGTCTCACTCAGTTACCATTGAGGGTGCCCAAATGGAGTCACTCGGCTTCATGGCATCTTGAGTTGCACAGTAAGCCCATCACTATTCCTTGCTTTGCTGCAAGTTCCTGGAGTCCACAGCCATCGTAAAACAGCAAGCCATTTTTATTCCTGGTGGCTCCTAGTGCTTGTTTTTGATACACTCAAGATTGCTTAGGTTTCAGGCTAAGACAGATAAGATGTCTTGAGCAGGAACTAGAGGGCAGCAGGTGTCTACCCATTTTGGAAAGGGTAAGAAATTAATGCTTTAAAAGAGTAGGGTTAGGAGAGGGCAGTTTCACCATTGTGACACCTAATCAGGAAGGAGGGAAGGAACAGCTAGAAACTGAAAGATAACAAACAAACAAACAAATAAATAAATAAAAATAAAAATGGCAACCAATACTATTTTTATTTCTCATATACACTACCTAGCACTGTATCATTTGTGTTGCACCTCTTATTGTTGTGATAGCTTACAGGAATTCCCCAAAGGAGTGATAATAACACAAGCTAAAATATCTCTTAAAAGCATGGAGAGAATAACAATAGAAAATATGAAAACATAAGAAGTTAAAATAACCTGGATATGAATCACAAACAAAAATTTTATAGATCTGATAAACTGTTTGCAATAGGATAGCCATATGACTTCAGTCTACAGTGCAGCATGAGAGAGCACCTTTCCAGCAAGGATCTAACATTAACAATTAAATAGTGTTGTCCTTAAAGATATTAATATGATTTTGATTGTCTATGCACACAAGACCTCAGACATTAAGCAGTCAGTTGACAAATCTCACTAAAGACTTTTCAGATCAGGGGGAGGTTTTGTTTCTAGAGTATACAAATGAAACAATGAGAATAAAACTGAGAAGTAATTAAGATGGGAAAAAAAAAAAAGTGATACCAAATAACATTCATATTTGTCAAGTGTTTTTTTAAAAACATATAGCCCACAATGTAGTCTACATTTTATAAATGCTATTTGGCAGCTTCTTTTAAAATAATTTTTCTGCATATCATACATACCAGTATTCATTTCTACCTGTCTTTCAGATCTCTACACTGTTCTCTCAGTGAAGGCATTTGATCGAACTATCAAAGAGGAAAATTAAGACAAGGAAAGCAACCAATTAGGATAGAAAAGATATCCCTTTCCATTTCCTATTAAAGCATTAGGTAGGCAGCCCTTAATGTAATGTGGAATGGTTGGGCTGAAAAGATTTCAAAACTGAATTCCAAGGAATAATCTTTCAATGATAGAACTGTACTTAAGAAGGAACATGTAGCTGGTATTGAAGTTTATAAAAAATGAAAAAAAAAAAAAAAAGTGGTTACCATAAATTGTACTACAAAGTAAGAGTTCATAATATGCACCATCTCTTTAATCATATGTATTTTATATAGTACTGACTGCTGGTACCATGAATGTGTCATATGTGAAGGCACTGTTTCTGGTGTGGTCTCCATACAAGGTGTCAATTGGATGGTTTTTCTTCTCCTTCTGTGGTATGAAAGGAGATGAGTGATGTTGGTAAAGTTTGTAGCTGTCTAGCACTTCATACCAGTAAATACATACCTATTATTATGTTCATGTGCACATATATTTATACAAATAATATATATACACATACACATATAGATGGTGGATATGGATTACAGTCTGTGGTGCCATCTGGTGGAAAGAAGTCAGCAGCAGCTTTGCTGCGATATTAAAAACTACAAATGCAGGTACCTTAAAATAAGAAAGGAATGAATAAAATCCCCAAAGAAGAAGGCCCTAATCCATACGATTTATAGGGGACACAGCGTGCATCAAAATAAATAAATAAATAAATAAAATCAGTTCCAGGCTGCAAAAAACTCAAAAACCAAAGCTATTTTCCCTGACTATCTGAGACTGTTCGACTCATTGATGTTGATCAGTAGTCATTGAGAAGTCATTAAAATCACCCACAAAAAAAAAAAATTAAATAGATTACTGGAAAATGTAAAGGATCTGTACTATTTATAACTGTTCCCATCCCTGATTCTCTCTGAGATAGATGGGCTGAAGTCTTGCAGCTTTAACGGACGAGTCAATGTCTCCAGACGTAGTGCATCTTATAGTTAGCAAATACTTACTTGAATACAAGCTTTTTTTTTTCCTTTTTTTTTTTTTCCCCTTTCTTTCTGATGGCATGTCAACTTCATCTGGCATGAATTGTCTCCATTTCTTTCAGTAAATGAAGTTCTTGAGACAGAAAAGTGTCTCCAGACAATAATAAACAATCTATTTTAGAGAATACTTGGGAGTAACACTGGCCACATAGACAGAGAAAGGCAGTTGTCATATTTTATTTGGAGAATTTGGGTTAGCTTTCTCAAAATTCCCTTTAGATTTTTAAGAAAGAAAAAAAAAAATGGTCTAGTTTCTTCCTAAGAGAAAGCTATTGTCTTCAAGGACAGCACTCAAATCAGAACAGACCAAAGCCTGAGGGAGTCTGCCCAAGAAGAATAAGGACTAATTCTGTACCTGGTTATGTAAAACCGGGTCATTTGGGAAAATTTCTTCCCAATATATAATAGAAAATACAGAATTCATGAAATTATTATATGCTTATATCTGTGTATTTACAGTTATACTGAGGACTAAGAATCAGGGATAACATGGTTAAGGTTTCCATGGCAGAAGTTAAAGCAGCAAAAACAGAGAGTGCTGCAGGGAAACAAAGAAAAAGTTGAAATCTTTATCAGTGAGGGTGGTAACATTATATATTGTTTATATTCTTTTAAAGGTAGCTTGACTTATTTCAGCTTTCTTATATTCAGATTTCAGCTTTCTTATATTCAGATTCATTTCAGATATTCCCGAAATGAGTCAGGAATCTGACATCAATAAAATGATTATTTGGGATGCTTCAGAAAAGGCTGCAAAGTTTTTCAATGGTTCTGTGTGTCACAAAGAAAATACTCTGGAAAGCAGAGAATGCAAGCATATAGGTGAACAAGATCAAATATGTGCCCATGTACGAGCTGATAATTAGATTCTGCAGCTGAGGCACATGTGCCACCTACACTTGCTTTTCCTTCCTTTTCTTTCCCCATGCTCTCTTTACCCTTTGCCCATTGAGCAACTGCCTCCCACTTCCCTCCTTTCTCACTCAGGCTCTCACAAGGCTCCATCCACCTTTCTGAGAGCCAGGAACCCCCCTCAGTAAAGCAGATGGAAAGGCAGCAGGGAAGACATGTGATATAACTAAACAATAATCCCATCCTTGTTGAGATAACATCCTAATCCAATGGCAGTTCTTCTCGAGAAAGAGAGAGTAGTCTTGGATAAGATTTTAGGACTTAAGTTGTGGTTAAACCATCTTTATAGCCAGCAAATTATTATTTTTTTTTTTTTTATTGCTTGCCCTCCAATAGGGCAATAGGGAATACACTGTCAAAATGTATTCTCAAAAAAAAACAAAAAAAACAAAACAAAAAAAAAAAACAAAAAAAAACAACTAAGATGTAAGATTTATTTCTACTATTGCCTTATTACTGTTATTCTCGCTTCTTACTCATGTTCCATTGCTTCTCATTGCTTATATTATGATGTCTGAATCACAGGCTTCTCCTTGTAGCCAATGAATTCAGCAGAAAAATTCTTATTGACTTTACTGGGAATGGAATTGGATTTATTGCCCATTGCTCTAATCTGTTAGATTGCTTTTCTCCCACTATTTCTTTCTTTTATGTAAATAAACTGTGAATAGAAGGATATTGTGCTTATTGGCTAATGTAGTTGTTGGAAGAAATGAAGCTGGACAAAAACAATGATTACCTTTGAGAACAATCTTTGTACATTTTTAACAAAACAAACAAACAAAACTTTGCCTATAGTTTTGACTGACTAGGAGTTGTTGAAAAAACAATTTTTCTTTTTCTACAGAAATGAAACCATTTTCCAAAAACTGTATTTCCCCTTAATTGCTCTCTTGTATCTGTGATTCTCCCTGCTCACCAGCACCATCATTAAAGTCCACTGGGAGAAAATTTTGTTTTTCGGCAGTTTTTCTAACCAAGCTCATTGTTTTCTGTCTCAGCCCAGAAATAATTACTGACAGTGGGGTGTTCATTTGTAGGACAGTTCAACAAGTTCAGTGGTGAATGCCTGGGAGACCCTGTGATGTGTATTGTTATTATGATTAATGACTCTTATTATTGATGCAGAACCATAAATTTATACAGAATCTGTCAAGAGTAAGTAAGAGAGCAGTGTCTTCTGATATGAAGAGTTACAGCAGCAAAATAGAAAACATTTATAAAATCAAATCTTACCAGATAAACAAGCACATTACAAAACTTTGAACGTGCTTGTGTCTTCTTTGTAGTTCTCAGGAGCATTGTCTTTTTGCTACAGTGGGAGGGGCACTGAGCTTGTAGTGGCTGTAAGAAACCAGAACATAGAACTGGAAATTAACAAGGTAGCTGGTTCATCTCCTCGTAAAACCTTGGAAAAGTCATTTGAGGACGGTTTGTTTATGAAAACCACCTGAAGTGAAGTCTGGCTGAGGAAGCCAGCTGATAGCAAATGGGAAGGCACCACAATTTTGGAAGGAGGGAAAGGGAATTTAGCTTCAATGATTTCTTTGCAGGTTAGTAAAGGTGTGTTGTGGCATGCACTAACAGTACGATCTTTTTTTGCTGGGGTGTTGCTGCACATCCTCATCAACAATAAACTCCCTGCTCAAAGATTGTGGCACAAACTTGGAGCATGGAAAGTAGAGGCAGGTGGCTTCTGTTAATCTGGAAAGTATTTAGGCAATAAACAGCAAAGCATGTACACCTGGGGATACGATAATATCCGTCTTGCTAGTTCAGATCTCCACCTCTGCCTGGGGGCTAGCCGAGGGGAACTACTGTAATTTCACTTGGGTCCTGAAGGGAGATACATAGAAAAACAAACAAACAAAACAACAACAACAAAACCTTCTACCTTTAGGTGTTTTGAGCATTCCTTATTAAAAATATACATATCCCATGGACCAAGCTGACTCCGCTTTTTGTGGCTTTCTATTGCAAAAATGCAGGAATGTCATCTGATTTTGTGCATAGTAGATGGTATCTCTAATATCCTTGTGAATTATAATTTAGAAGAAGGAAGATGCAAAACAATCTCTAGAAACCCTCCAAATGTTATAACTGGATGTAGAATTGAAATCTAATATAATGAAAGAGTACAGAATTAGAAAATAGTAAAAATAAATCTCTGCATATGAACGCCCTCTTAGCTGACAGGGAAGGAAGGGATGGGATCAGAAGTGTTTCAGGCTGAGACCAGAGAAGATATAGAGCAAAATTTCTTCCTCAGCACCTCAAAGCCATAAGAATAGGTTTTATATGTACTTCCACACATAACACACTTCTGAAATTACAATTGTATTTGCTGGGTCCTTGCACCATACTCAAAGGTGCAAATGAGGCTCCTCCATGCTTGATTATCCTGGGCTGCTGTTTACTCCTTCCCTCTGCAGTTCCTCGAGGTTTCCCATTACGTGTAGCAGCCAGTGTAGAGACTCTTTCAGCTGGCACCTCTCACATGTTGCTTCTGGCTTCATTCTTAACACACCTCGTAGGTCTTTCCATTGCTTTTTCGGAGCCTTAATTACTGAAAATGCGCCTGTGCAGTATCAACTAACACTAAAATGATTTCCTCTTTAATGTCAATTGAAAAATGAGTTCCGTTTCTCGGGCCAAACGTCACTTTCATGTCGGTTATTTCACGAGCCCCGGAGAGTTTTACTACAGCAGCCAGCTGCCACGGGTGGAGCCGGGCCTCTTACAGCCTGGCCCTCAGCTCACAGCCTCAGCTGTTCCTGGAGGTCTGCACTTGCCGGGACAGTGCCCAATACCTATGGGCACACCCAGTATTTTACATAGGTCTGCAATGGTGGGAAGTGGAGATGTTGCTGCGGGGTGCCCCTGTGCAGACAAAAGGAATACTGAAGCCTGTGGTGAGGAAAGAAAGTTCAGAGGCTTCTTAAGTAAAGCTAAGGGCGAAGGCAAAGGTGCTTTTTTTGTTGCCCATTACCATGAATTCCCCTATTAAAGAAGAAGGTGGGATTACAGTAATACTTATGTCTTTCTCTTACCTCTGCGCAGAGGTCGTTTTTCATATCTAGCGACTTGAATTCAGATACGTTTAATTACCCACAGACCACATCTCCCTGCTGCGTCTGTTGTGCCGCGTGGCACCTGCAGCCATTACAAACCAGGGCAGCAAAGCCCAAATTCGCACTGGCAGGAACAGAGGTGGATCAAACGTACAGGAAAGTGCTGTTCATGTGTCTCGCTACCAGGCAGCTTTTATTGCTAAAAGTGTCACAGCAAGACAGAAGCAGGCTGTTCAGTTTGCCTTTTCGTTCAAGTACTGAAGGAAGAGACCTTGCTGATTGTTAGGAGGAGCTGATGACATTTGTCGCAGCAATCCTGTTTTCCAGCACGATAGCTTTCTGAAATTCGGGGTAGATCAGGCCCAGATGGTTCCGTAGCTGAGACCAGCATTTCAGACTTGGCTCGGTCCCCAGTTACACCTTCCCTCTCACATCCACACCTCACCACACAGCCGCAGAGGCTGTGCCACTTCGCCAGGGCCCAGAGGAAAGATTTCTGAAGGACTTTTACAGTGCTGCAATGGATATGGCAGAAAGCACACTTCTCATGATGAAAATGGTTGAAGGCCTGGCATATGGTTTAGAGAAATTAAGGATGGGTGTGTGTATACAGATGTGTATGCACTGATATCCACAGCACAAGGAATTTTTTGACAGGACTTTTACAAATGAGCAAAATCAGGAAGACCTTTGTAGAATACCAAAAGCAGCAATCTTTCTTGCTGCTGGGCATTACCCTAGTCTGCAAACAGACATACCACACAAGTGAGGATCTCTTTAAGGGTGCATAATTTATTTATTTATTTTTAGGGTGTAATTCTACCTTGCCCTCTTTAATAATTCAGTTTATTTATTCTTTATACATATATATATATGTATGTTTTTATTACCTTAAACAAGTTACCCCTACATAGTCTTTCTTGGAAAAAGAAAGCCAACAATCTAAAATATGAATGATACCAAGAAAGTAAAGAGAAAAAAAGCCTGAAACACTTTTAGCCACAGCATTCTTTCTCACTGCATTGCTACTGATAACCACAGCCAGGTAAAACTGTGCTGATTAAATGTCTTGCTGCCTGTGCTTAGGGGAGGCAGGCAGAGCTGCTGAAGGAGGAAAGGGACTGGGGCTTTATTTTGTAAATAATTTATATTGGATCATTGTAGATATCACTACCAGGAAAAGTAATCCTGCTATAAAATTTATCATCCCATGTTTCTGAGCCTTCTTACTGATAAAGTGAATGCTTTTCTGTGCCACACTGGGAAGGAAACAATTTTCTGGGCTGGGTGTTGATGCCCTGCTATCTGACATTCAAGTTTCCTCGTTCCCTCACTGTCTGCGTGCACCTCAGCCATCCATCCTGCTTCAGTCCTTTCCCTTTTATCTGAGTGTAGAATTAATCAAAATTATTTGCTAATTCACTCACCTGGACAGCTCACGCTCAGCCTATCTCAGCCTTCCTAAACTGTAGCTGCCTCCAAGGTGAAGCAAAATGGGGCAGACCCTCACTAGGTTGGAAAGTCTCTCTTCTGAGTTAGGAAAGATCATTTCCTGCCTCCTCTTTTTTAGGAAGTTTGCCTATTTTACACTCTTTTTTGTCCATTTAGCAACAGCCTTTAATACTCCTGCCCAGCCGACAAACAGCTTCTCTCAGGTAAACAGTCTCCACCACCACAGTGTGCTTTGATGCTGAAATCCCTATTTCTTTATGATAATTCTTTCCAAGCCTAATAAAAAATAATGTGTTTTGGGAAGAAATAACCATCCCAGCAGAGAATCCAGTGTGGTTATAGCTTGGCATTCATGCCTTGGGTACTTTTGAAAGTGTCTCCTAGGTACTGTATAAGCAAATGATAGAACTCACCTCAAAAAGCTCACTCTCTACATGCCAGACAGGATGCTACGTGCGGGTGGGACAGATAAATGAGCTGGAAGTGGACTGGGAGGAGGAGGAAGTTACAATAAAATAAACCAGAATTTAGCTGCAGAGCAGAGGTTTTTGCTTTGCAGTTCCATGATCTTGGGTCATCACAGCTGTAGGAAGTTTCTGACACCTTTTAGGATTTTTTAGTAGAGAGGGTAAGAGGAAGTCTTGTTCTCTTGTATTTTCTGTCAAGAGAAGCTGGCTACAAGAGCTGCAGCATATTACAGTAATAAGCATGTTTCATGCAGCTAAAAGTGGCAAATTTGAAGGATTAATGCTGAAACGCAGGGAAATCCTTGATGTGGGAAGAATTCTTTCTTGTCCAGTGGCATCTCATGGTCCTTGCAGAGGGCAGGTTCCTCATTAGGAGTGCAGACGCTGTCACCAGTTTGCAGTGAGCACCAGGAGAGTCAAGTACAAATGGAAAGCAAGGAGAAAATGTGAGTTGCAGAAAACATCTCCAACTCCAACAATGCACAAGTAAGACATAAGAAGGGACAGTTTTATGGCTAGCTCACCAAAGAAGTCCTTAAAGACTGCTGTTCAGTTTATGTTTAGGTGATGCCCTCTTCTACAAAGGCAATTCAGTTGTCATACATAGTAGAAACAACTCTATCACGAGCAGCTAATGTCACTATAGATAACTTTCATCAATATTCAGAGAAAGTTCTGGGCTTTAGCACTATTTAAAGGTCATTATGGCCTCCAACATAAGTTCTTTTATTTTGAAGACATTTCTCATCTAAGCTCTACCACAGTATGCAAGTCTGCATCATGCACCTCAAGATGATTTTGGTGGCAGCAATTCCACCAGCTGGAATGACTGGGTAACTCTTCCTCAACAGCAGGATATGTTACCCACAAGTTCCTTCTGAACTTTTATTTTTTTTCTTTTCTGGGAAGAAAAAGGAATTGGATATTCTCCAACAACTGTCATTTGCAAACAGCTGTTTACATCCCAAAGCCCTCGTAGTAGAATCAATATGTGAAAAGGGAAATGGATTTTGGAAAGCAGTCCATGAACTCTGTGCTACAGCCAACTATTGCTGTGAAAAGTAACCAGTAATGCTGAAGCCTGCTGCATTCAGCTGTGTCTGAGGGTCCAACAGAAATATAAATCACTTAATGGATTAAGAGGATCATTTTTCCTTCACCTCATAAGCTTTGCAGAGTGTGTCTTTTTTCTCTGTTAGCAGAGTGCCCAGTGGAGACTGGGGCCTCTGTGTGTTACTTTAACAAATATTTATTTGCTCATTTGGAGGCGTACATAGGACGTAATACCTAAGAGACATGACTGAGAAACAGGGAAGAGATGCTACAAAAATGAAACAATTTTTTTTTTAAGGAGTGGTAACTTTCTAGGCCTTTTGGACACTCACCTCTACAGCAAGCAAGCCAGACTGCCAAAATGCTTGTTAGTAAGACAACTGCTCACAGCTGGACTTGCAGCACAAACTGAGAAAGGCAGCGCTGGACCAGACCTCCACTTCTCCTGATGGCTTATTCAGTTCTTTTCACTGATAAGGCTCAGGTGAGTGAGGGGCTGTGAACAGGACGAAATGCAGGTGTGTAGCTACATACCAAAGGCCACATCTGCACCTGAAAATGGATATATGCAATTTTAATCCTGTTGGGTGGGTGTGCATGTCTGCCAAGCAAGAGAAAGAGAGAGGGAAGCTTAAAAGAACTTTGATTTCTTCATTGTTTTACGTTCCTCAAATGAACAACTTTGTTCTTGCTTTTCTCCAGTTAATGATTGCTGTGCCTTGGTATTAAATGATGAGCTCTGTCTGTTCTGCTTCTGCCTCCTCTTCTGCACTAAAAATGGAGTTAATGGTGGCCAAGCAACTCTTCCTCATGTCAACAAGATTAACTAGAAAATAAGCAGATCATGGGTGGGAAGTTTAGGGGAGACCGTGTTACGCTATGTGTTTCATTTGAGAGTGGCACTGGATAGAAACTGCTCTACTTGAGGAAAAGAACACCCAGTAGGTTTCTGGGTGGTGCAGCACAATTGTTAAAAAGGAAGAAATGATGCCTGAGTGAAAAATGCGGGATTAGATCCCACAGGAATGATGTTCAAGGGGCTTTCACAGTTTTCATTTGATGGTGTATCAGTAGCTGAATGCCATGCAAGATAGAAAATATATTATCTGGTAAAAAATGCTGGGATAAGTCAAATAATAGGTGTAAATCATGCTTTCTATCTTTTTCTTGGACATTTCCATTTTTTTCAGCAGTATTTCAGTGCAGAACTTAGGTCCTCAGTTAGCCACACTATAAGCCCAAGCCTGATCTGCTTTAAAAAATAGATACCTCATTTTAAATAGATTGTCAATCCCTCCATTTAAAGTGGTACACATATCTCGTAGATTATTTACTTATCATTTATGTCCCTCCAAGTAAGTTCAGTGATGTCTCAGTGAAAAGCAAGCTGATAAAGGTGAGCATGCCTTTAGCAGAGATGTGTAACTGCATTTTTTTTTTTTTTTAAGGAAGGAACGTCTTGTTATCAGCATCTTTCTCAGACCAGAACTGGAATTTTTGCAGAAACATCAGTAAACAAGCTTTGCTGACCACATCTGTGTTTCTATGAACCAGCAGGCTCTGGAAGGGCTTAAGCAGAAAGCTGTGCATCTCCTGCCTGCTTCCCCTCACCATGACTGCCCTGCATGCAGCAGAGGGCTGCTGCAGCCTGCCAGTCTGGATGTGCTGGGCAGCATGTCACCCACCAGGCAGGCTTACTATTTGCCTGGAAAAATCATCCCACACTGAGGGCAGCCTCAGGACCACTCCTGGCAGCCATTAGTTCTCACGGTGACTTGTGCTCTGCTAAATAAATGGAGACTTTTGCACGGAGTAGTCCTCCTGAAGACAAGACTGGCAACAACGGGACAAGGAGCAGAGGCACAGAGACTGAAGGGAACAAGAAGCTCATCTGTGGATGCTTTGTTGGGCAGAATGAATGGAAGGGGAAGTGTGTAGACAATCCCACAAGCTATGAGGGAGAGAGACAGCCAGGCTCCTGCTAGGCTGGGAGAAGAGGAACACACTGTGGTTCCCAACGTGTGAATAAAGCTCCTCGGTGAGGAAGCAGAGTTACTGGAAACCTCCCTGCCCTCACCTTCAGCACAGAAAGGCCCTTGTGGGAAGGCGCGCGCATGGCAATGCAAGAGCCGCTCACTCAAGTTCCCTGTGAGATGTGGCTGAGGAAGCGATTTATTTCCAGCTCCCCTTCAAGATGAAATATGGCTTGTACTACCACGGCCTAGGTTGTAGTTATTCTGTAAATAAAGATTTTCTGTCTTCCACGTGGCCACTTTTGCCCTGAAGTCACTCTTTAAAGTAAGCCTCAGAAACAGAGGCAGGTGAGCACAGCCGAGAGCCCGGACAGCAGGTACCCATTAGCACTAAACACTCGGTGTGAGAGAAACTTTCTTCCGTATTTCACCTTCTAACACACAGGAGGTTGTGCTGGTGACAGGGCAGCAGAGCTGTCCTGTATCTCCAATGCTTTACTTCTGCTCGGTGAAGGCACGGAGGAGGCAAACTTTGCTGCAAAACCTTTCTGCTCCCTCTGTGCTCGGCGCACACGCTGCAGGCTCGGGAAGCCTCCGCACCACAGTTCCACAAGAACACAGAGTCACCCAGCTCTTTTCTTTCTTTATTTTTTTATTGAAAGCTTCATCAAAGAAAACAGAAGTTTAAACCTAACATCCACTGATCTACAGAAAGCCCCAGGAGTGGGAAAATGGCAGCTATTAGGATTGTGGTACAAATGGAAAACATCAAAAAAAAAAAAAATCATAGCAGTACAGATCTTTCAAAGACATTCTGAGACATCAGCACACAGATGCCCATATAAATAAGATTCATAATTTAATGTATCACAGAGGTTCTGTATTCTACATTTTGGCTACAATGAGGTCTGTAAGGGCTTTAAAGAACCTCTGTCCCACTTTTGTGATGCACGTTTTCTTGATAGGAAGTTCATCTGCTTTCAAAGCTGCTTTGATTTTTCTTACAGACAGAATCTGTTCATTCTCCTTTAAAAAGGAAAACAAATAAATGTTCCTATATTAATTCTGTATGCTTCCTGGTTTTTACATACAGTTGTTTTGCCTCCAAAAGATAGTAGAATTTTCCTCCACTCTGGAATACAGAATATTTAATAATACTTCAGTTACATAAACATCATGTTCTCTTCTCTAGGCTGTATTTTTGGGCCTTTAAAAATATAACTGACTGTAAATTCCACCAGATTCATAAAATTTTTATCCAAGAGAAAGACACTTATAGGCAGAAATTAAAGTTGGGCAGATACTCTCTTAAGGACAGCAGATCCAGATCTTGGAAGGTGCTTAGACCTTGCAGGGTTTGGCCCTGCAAGGAGACATGTATTTGTGAACCTGTCAAAGGCTGATATTTTTCTCTTCATTACACATTTTTATTGACTCGAAAGAATGCAACTGTCACTGTTGGGGAGTGAAATCCTGAACAACTGAAATAAAGACAAACATTTTTCTCATCATGAAAAGCTAAAGCAACACTTTCACTTTTTAAACAACTTTTCTCTCATAGTTTTCTGTTAATTTTAACAAAGAACATGTTAATAAAGCGGAGAAAAAAGGGTCTCTTCTGCCTGCTTTGAGGCACAAAGGTGAATAAATCTCTGGGGTACATACAGAGCTCTAGCCTATTTAGGTGACAGGAGCAATATAGAAAAAAAGGGTGCTCTTTTTGAGGGCTAACTTTCCTTATACTGCATCTTTGCTGCTTGCTGAGATTCTAGAAATCTGCTCCAGTGAGGGACAGGAGTCTGCCGGTCACTCAGCCCTCCTCTGGGAAAGTGGGCGGGCATGACTGTGTGTATGCGTATCAGAAATGAAAGGAATCGTCATTATTAGAGCCAATTGCCATTCAACTGAAAAGACTAATACACCAAACGTCAGTGTCTTGTTTTCTGTTTTGCATTTCCATCACACCGTGACTGTTTTCTCAGTTCACATGGGCTAACCTAGAAAGACCTGTAAAATCCCTTACCCTAGGGCACTTCTTTGTATAAGGACCAATTTCATGTTAAATAAAGTTTTGAAAGGAAATGTTGACCATGTGTGTATCAAACGTTACTATCTTCAACTACCACATTTGGTCTCACCACTAAAAATAGATTGCTTTATTACTTTAAGCACATTATCACTCTTTAGCATGACTCTTACTGTAGGTGGAGTTCAGCTAGTCTGCCTAAAACAGTTTTTCTCATGTCAACCTCAGCATTAAAATGAAGTGGCATGAGGAGCACCATCAAGCTTAAAATCATGAAGCATGGCAATTTCTTAAACACTTATTATCAATCTCACCCTTCAGTACCATAAACAACATAATATAGATCCAAATACTATGACATATTAAAAATAAACTTTATTACAATGCAGGCTTCCTCAAATTTGCTGAGTTTTGGTACACATACATACATAAATAATACCCTTCATTTGATTTTTACTTGTGTAAAAATCCATTTGAATGCTTCAGCCCATTGCCCATTGAAAGTTTAAGCCCTCAACTTCCCTAATAACCAGCCTTTATCTTCTACAGTTGGGCATGCATCCATAGCAGAAGACAATACAATGTGATGCAATTGCTCTCAGATATGCCTCATTCTGCATTACAGTGGATTTCTTGACCAACACAACCAAGGCAGTCTCTTGGTAAACAGAACTATACAAGTAAGCACAAGCTAAGGACATTTCAAGAGTCTGTTTCACTGGAAGGCAATAGGAGGACATTCACAATTTGAGGCCTGACTGTCACAGGTGAAAAGTGCTTACAAAACCAGCAGTAGAGCCAGATAGGAAGAAGAGTCCCTCAACAATCTCACTGGAAAAAGTGAGACTTTTCAGTGCCCTGATCTACACTCTGGTCAGCACCTGCAAATATAATACTCTCTTCAGTTCCACTGTATCAATTTTTTCTCAGTGTTAAGTGACGAGCCCAGGTATTCAGAATTTTCTAGCCATAATTCATATTTTTCTGACACCCATCCCGTATTTATCTTTTAAAGTAAAAACAAAAATACCAAACCTGAACATCCAGATTTGACTATTTACAAGAATTCAGGTGTGATGGAAAGTACATACGCAGTTCAGCTTATGGATTTGATGTTGCTTCTAGACCGCTGGGCCAGGCACCATTGCCTTAGACTTCTAGAGTTGTTTCTGCAATCTTTCAGGAACCCTCGTGATATTTAAAGCTAATTGGCAAGACATAGATACTGACTTTATGAATTCTGATCTTCAAAAAAAAAAAACAGAAAAAAAAAAGTCGAAAAAGATAATTATAATAAACCTTCCAATAAATCTCTTTAGCCAGAACATAAAGAAAACCAGTTTTAGAGTTCAGAAGCCACCAAGTATTCCTGTGCTGTGATGACAACCATGCAGCAAAGTGTGTTGCTTTTCATTATCTTTTATCTCATCTTAAAATTTTTACAAACAATTTACCACTTTCTGAGCATTTTATATGTTCCATTTTTTTTTCTTACCTTACGATCTATGTCTATTTATACTCAAAGCTCACACTGCTTATAGAACATAGACTTCCAAGTACCATTTCACTGATTTTTGGGAACAGTAAGATGATCAATTGTATTTAGGGGATCCATTTTCTTTCCTCTTCTTCTTCCTCTATTTCTTTGTTTCTTTTGATTTCAAACACTATTAAACATTGCAGCATGGAAAAAAAGAAAAGGAACAGTTCTAACACAGAATGCACTTGAAACACTTTAAAGTGACAGGCACTGTGATATCGTGCTGCCTGTCTGACTTAATAAAAAACACTGAGATTGCTTAAATTTGTTTGCTGAAAAAAATAACAAAAATGTTTCTGAATGTATAAATAAAGCAGCAGAGTTCTGAATAGAAACAAGAAGGTACCTCAGCATATTCATCAGCCACATGGTAGCTACCTTGTAGCCTCATTGTTGATAGTAAATGAGACTTTTTGTATGTCACATTAGAACTAACACAGAAACAAATATGTTTATTTCATATTTAACTGAATTGTGCCCGGGGTTATCACTATTTGTACAAAGAATTCAGAGAGAGACAGAAAGAGAGTACGTGTAGAAAGGAAGAAAATAAGGCTAGATTGATTTTTCCCCCCTATGCCCTCCAAAGAAAGAGGGAACCTTTATCCAAGGACAAAATTCAAGTGCCACTCTCAAAAAGCAACATGTAATGAGACAGTATGTGGAACAGAAAGAGATGTGATTTATTTATTTATTTATTTTCCTGAATTAATAATGTCAATATTGTTGTTCTTTTACTTTGGCATCATCTGGTTTTCAGAAGTGTCAAGTATCAACAACTACTCTGGAGAAAGCAGAAGTTTTATCACTTCTGAAAATCAGGCCCTCTTCCTATGGTGAAGAACCACGTGAACTCCCATTCCTCTCTTTTATATGTTGCATATCTAGCAGCCATTTACTTGGGAAACCCCCTCCCACCCCACACTACATTAAAATATATGATCTTGTTTTATCAATTTAAAAAAATAATTGTGTACTTTTTCCCCCTAAAAGTCAGGTTAGGGAAACAGAGATCTCTTTTTAGATTTGGGTGGCTGAATCAGATTGATCCAATATAAATGTTTGAATTTAATTATTTTTAATGGATACCCTGTCTCTATTGCACCACAATAAATGTGATGAAGCTTCCCCTCTCTTCTGAATGGAGGAAAGTTTAAAAATGTTTGGTTTAAATTTACATATAGAAATATGTTTATGTATGTATATATTTAAATGCTGCTTCTCTTCTGCCTCCTTAAGGAAAAAAAAATCATCTTTTGACTTGCTTTTCACCTTTTTTGGTTGCTTGGAAAAATCAAGGGCCATAATCAAGATTTCTCTGTGGAAAATAACTGTCATTCCTGAAACAGGTTTCAGTGGATTCAATTTAGTTGGTGTCTTTTCTGCCTAATCATACTAATTAGTGATTGTCAGCCAACATATTAAGACAACGGAAATCATAGCAGAGAAGAATAATTTTTAACTTCCTGCCTGCATGACAATGCTAGCGTAAGTCATTTTCAACATTTCTGCTTGTATGGGAGAGCTAAAATGAGAACAAAGATCGAGTTTGCTTTCTGTCGCATCTAACTGGCAATTCGAATGCATCACCGAAAAACGCAGAATTAAGGTGGCTATGCATGCTGGACGATGACAAAGACTGAGGTGAAGAAATGAGTCTGTGGTATGTTGGAATTGAGAAGGAAGACTGTTGTTTCAGAAGAAATACCAAGGATCAGGCAATTCAACAGAAAAACTCATCAAAATTAAGCCCACCTGGACAGATTAGTTGGTGACCCGCTCCCCTGCTTTGTGATGTTCTCCAAAGCACACCATCAATAAGCTTCTCATACCAACTATTCTGAAATTTCCACTATAAACATATGCAGTATGTAAAACACCAGTGGAAGATAGTTTAAACAAACAAGAAAGTAAGAACTGGTCCGGCCATGTAGGTCAAATAAAGATAAAAAAAGAAAAAAACCTCTATCTTCTGGACTGCGTTAGGGTGTCACTTCATCTTTGGTATAAAATAGGCCATCCATAGGCTGCATTTGTTCACAACTAGGAAAGACTACAGAAATTGTCAACAATTTCTTCTATCTATTGCTTTTTTTGCACTTTTTTGACCATAAGCTCCTATCTACTTAAGTTTTTTTAATGCTCTTAAGCTAGGTTTTTGCAATGTGACAAGCAAAGCAGACTAAAAACTTCTTAAAGCTCATAAAAAAGACTGCAGATAAAAAGCACTAATGCTTTTGCTAGCGATCACGCTTTGTAAATAAAAAAATCTGCATTCTGCAAGAAAAAAACCCTGCATTCTCTACAATGCAGCAAGTTTTTTTCTCAATTCAATAACTTTACTGTAAAATGCTTTAGCCTTCTAGAATTTTTTTCTGTCAACACTTAAGACAAAGTTCATAAAAGTCCCAGCATTTTTCCAATCCTTTCAGTTGCCACAGTTCCTTTATCATCAACTTTTCTTCAAAAGAAGAAAATCATTTTCTTTTAAACTGTACAGTTTATTTTTGTTCACCCCAAAAACTCAGTCTATTAAACTTCTGCACCAGCACCGGTGTGAGCAGTTTCAATTCATTCTCGGGTTTTCTAACAAGACGTTGACAGCTTGCCTTGAGAGCCTTTGACGTCCTTAAAATTAAGGCAATTAAGATTCAAGATAAACCTTACCTAAACATTTCTTTAAAACAAACAATTGAACAACAACAAAAAAAAGAAAACAACAAAAAAGAACAAAAAAACACTCTAAATTTAAAACAAGAAGAAAAATAAAATGAGAGAAAAAGAGTAGCTTAATTTTTGAGGAAGACAATTGGTTTTCATCTCAACTTGCTCCCTCTTGACATCATCAGTTTTTTCTGTTAAAAAAGAAAATCTAGCTACACCTCCAGGTAAATTCTGAATTCGAATGTTCGTCCAGATGAAATGTCAACCCAGCATTTCTCCTCTGGGTTTTTTCTTTAGTTAAGAAAAAAAAAATAGCAAAAATAAAATTGTCAGACTACATGACGGAACCATTTGCACAGCACATAAAAACACTGTTTTGTTTTCGTTGGGAAAGGTAGAAAAAAAAAGCATTCATTTGACGCCTGTGCAAACTGGAAGCCAACTTCTTGTTCAGTGAAGTTTCTCCATTCAAGGCAAAGATTTCAGACCGACATTCTTCAGTCCTGTTTATTGTCTGTAAAAACAATTGAATTAAAGTGGTCATTAAGTCAAAACAACTTTGAAATAGGCTCCTCTCCTTTTTTTCCACCCAATTCCCTTTAAAAGTTATCCAAGCTAAACTAACTTTGCAGCTGTTTAAATATGATACCACCACCAAGCTGAAAATAGTCAGGCAGAAATAGGGAACTCCTGCTTTGGGGACGTTAACACATCCTAAGCAGATGACTTTACTTTTGTTAATGCTATGCTTAATGGGTAGTCCAACTACAATGAAATCAGATGAATACGTGGCTTAGCACTGTGTAAATATTTCAAGAGTAATACAATAAGAGAGAGAATATTTTCATAATATTAACTGGCACTATTTATTTTGGATACTAATGATAAAATAAGGGATAAAATTACAATAAAAGGATACATCCAATTTGCTAATAAGAACACATTTTCTGATGGCAAGAACAGTTAGACTGTGGAACAGTCTGCTTAATTAGCCAGCTATTTCTAACTTAGAAACTTTTGAGATAATATTAGAAAAGTATCTTTTTTTTTTCTTTTTTTTTTTTTTTAACATATAGTTTGAAGTCTTGCTAAAATTAGCATGGAGAACAAGCTAAACTACCTTTTTTTTTCTTAAGAAGATAACACACGCTTTGTGTTTTTGAGGTTTCACAAAATTTTAAGATACGTTTAATAAAACTTATCTTGGCAAGATGATACGAGATCCTGGGGGGAGATGTAGATCCTACTTACAAACACTAGTAAATATATCAGTAAGCCATCAGTAAGAGTTATTGCTTCTCCTACAGTCCTCAAACCTTGCACGGAATAAAATCCTTTTACAACTCAAGTTCAACTCAAGAGAAGCTAGCACCTTTCCTTTCTAGGCATTAAAGCATTTGCCTTGCTTAGTTTTAAATTAATTTTATTATTATGAGTTAATATTTGCCACATAACTATTTCTCCAGTATGGTAAACATAAAATGAACTTTGATTTTAAATATTAAATTTGCCAAAGATTTTTTTTCCATTGCACAAAGCCTTGAAATTAATATTTTGAATGTAACAACAGATATATGTGGAAAATAAGAATTAACTATTTACTTAGGATTTTTAAAGCAGTTCTCTATGCATAACTTCCAGTAGGAGTACTCAATTTGGACTGCTCAGTGCCTAAGATTTTACAATCTCTCTGAGTAGAGTGGGCACTAAGGGGCCGCAGCACACATTCTTTAACAACCTGGCATTGAGGTTGCCCAGAAAAGGCTTCAGAAAAACTGAACTCTTCCCACACTTAAAATCAGAGTACTTTGTTCAACAGGCAGAGTTTTGTTTAGGGGTAAGAGAGTACAATTTCCAGGGGGAAGGATCGCCATTTAAAGCCACTTCACAGATTTCACACTCTTATGTGGAAAATTAAAGATTTATGAGGAGAAGAAAAGAGGCATTGCAGGTCTAAAATAATTAAGGTGATTTCCTCATAGAGTTGAGCTGTCTGCTCAGAAACAGAAGGCTGCTTCTCCTATATTTCTCCACTTCTAGAAGTCAGGTTTTTGACATGAAGTCATCATTTCTGAACATCCCTGTGTGGGATGCTCAAACAGAGCAGCCAGCATGTTAAATGAAAGAATGTGTATGCTGATGAAAAAAAGGGAAACTTAATTTTTAAATCTTATGGTTTATTTTTTCACAAAGAGAGTACAATATCCTTGTACCACCCTGAGTACCTTTCCCCTCCTTCATTGCCTGCAGTTTCATGATTGTTGTAAAGAAATTAAAAATAATGAAATACACTGTTAGAACTTTTCTCCTGACTGATCAGTTCCTATGCAACTATTTTTTAATGTCTGCCTTTTCCTTTACCTATATTTGACAAAATCTTTATGCAGTCATGTTAATTATTTCCTCTCTATTGCTTCGAAAACAGATGTATATTGGGCATGGTACTTCTTATTAATAAATGTGCCCTTCGAAGAGTGGATTAAAAACACTGTATCTTAATTGCTAAATAACTTCATTTAATATTATGTTAAAGATTACTGAAATATTCTGGTAGGAATTGTTTTAAGACAGAGATTGCATACATATTTGTTTCTCTCTGCAGCTTCCCACACTTTAGATTTATGCCCACAACTGGCAGACACAAATAGAGGGCACTTTTCATGAAAAAAAAAAAATCATAGTAAAAAATATGTGGTGGATCTCTCTGTGTGATTTAAAAGGAAAGAATTTCCTCTGAATATAAATGCCAGTGCCATTAAAACCGTAGCCATCACTGCAACAAGGCAGGAAAGATGAAGGATCTCATTCTCAGAGAAGGTGGGAATTCACCACGTGAGAAAGAACACAGAACTCACTTCAATAAAGAATCATAGTGTAGTTTCCTCCTCTGTGGGAAAAATCCCAGAAGCAGCTGCTTACAGCTACCTTATGAACATATCTAAACTTAAGTTCTTTTGCTTGGAGACTTAACTGAAAGTGAACTGGAACATGGGAATGATCAAATCCAAGTACCTTCAGAACACAGTCATCGAAGCCAGTGAACAGGATGGCACTGTCATGTGTATTTCTCTCTTGGCTAACTATATTCTTTAAGTACGTTGCCATTACAGGTACTAGAGAGGTTGATGGCTAGGAGGGGTACACATGCATAGATTGTGTCTCCAAAATAGAGTACTGGACGAATCAACAAAATGCATGTGATCAACTGCTTTTGTATTTACATCTGAACAAATATGGGAGTGACATATGAAAAAGCCAGGTATTACAAAGTACGGCAGTCAAAAAGGGCCATTGTGTGATCTGACGCCATTGTTTGTTCATGTGTTAGACAAAAAAAAGCATCTTCCACTTTCTGAGGTTGCAAATGAAGTAAAGCAACTGACAGATTGTTATAATTCCTATCTTTTCTATATCAGCTCATATATTATGCCTCTTGCACCATAAGTACTATGTCACGATGCATTAGCTGATAAACCAAACATTTTTCTTATCTGATGATTTGTCTACTTCCTTCCACAAGATAAAAACTGCCTAATTGTTTTTACTGTGATGCTGATTTTCAATGTACATGTAATAAATGACTGTGTTTGGAGTACGGCAAAATTCTTAGAATTGGTCCAAATTCCTAGAACCTGTCTGTGGATCAGTACCTGTGACTAAGTCCCTGACTTGTCTTCAAGAGGACTGATTCCGTTATCTCAAAGGGAAGGAGTGTAAGAGGATAATTCAGAAAATGATGGGGTTCTAGGTCAAGCTATCAGTGTATAGATCTCAAATTTTGCAAGGTATTCCACGGGAAGCAAATAAAGTGAGCAGAGGATGAGAGAAAGACAACATAGTCTTTTCCTCATCACAGTCTTTTCCATTCTGTTTCTAGCTTCTGCCCACTTGGTATCTGCATGGCACCAGTTTAGGATGCTCACAAACACCCATTTGGGGCAATTTACATAACTAGCTGGAATTTCAGAAATGAACCTTTATGTTAATACCATGCTGATTTTTGCCACTGCAAAATTTAAGTCCTGTTTATAACCTCTGATGCTAGATGGCGGTTTAACCTGGTATGGTGACTGTTAATGCAGTTATTGAGATCCTTTTGAGTCCAGAACAAGCAGAAGCCTGCTAGAGAGCATGGAACTCAATTTCATCTCAATTTTCAACTCAAAAGAAAAATACAATTTGCTTAGGTGCGACCATCAGGCAAAACCCCCTCCTAATTAGATTACTATATACACTATTCATCTGAACTTAATGAAGCTATGCTGAATTTGTAGTGCTGAAATGGGAAGGAGAATTTGGGCCACTATACGGAGGAGACAAAACCCTCAGTCTACAAAGTATACGCCTACTTACTTAGACTGTTGGTAAGAATATGCAGGTGCATGTTCACTGGATGTTTCCACTGTCATCTGTTGCTGTTGACCACTGGCTTCCTGTGATGATGATGCTACTGTCTGTGGAGAAGTATCAGCAACAACACCCTACGGAGTCAAATGAGAACATAAAAAAATTACTATTTTTAGTCACTTTACTGAATTACATAAAGGAACTCAGCACCAGCTCACATTCCTGTATTTCTCTACAAGTACTGTATGGTTAAGAGAGTTTGAGATAGGAGAACCACATGCTAACCCAACAAACTATATTAGTTTACAGAGATAATCCAGCAATGAGAATCTCCCTTAGTGTACTAACATCTCTAGTACTTTGTTCTCACAAGCTGCCATGGCAAATACCTACACATTTGGGAAAGGTTTTCTGTCCATTCAAAGCCAAAGGCAAAACTTCTGACTTCAGTGGTGTCTTGATTTTACCTCTTGTCTTTTCTTTAACAAGTGCATGGCTCTTCTGACTTTCACTTACCTACCCCAACTTCACAGTGAGTTCACTTTTATTTTGCTCATTTTACAGTGAGATAGAAACAAAGACTAGGTCTACCATCCTCTGCTTTATTACATGCCCATCAGAATTCTAGCTGCCTTAAGAAAAAAATGCACTCCAGTACACAGTGTACTTATGCATGTTTCATTTCAACAATAAATTTCACTTGCACTAAATATTTTTACCTGTTAAGTCAAAGCTCCAGTTTTATTTACAAATTTGTAAACAAAACAGTCAAACAAAAAAGTTAAGTAGATATACAAAAGTTGATATATATGGATTTAACATTATATTCTATTTTTTTAGCCTATTTAGACAGCCTGAATTCGACTACTTTTGCATGCTTTCAAGGTGAACATCATTTTCTTTCCTTTACTCTCATGTTCGGTGTCTTGGTCACACTAATAACACTAGCAGGTCTCTCCAGGGAACATGCATTATTACCATATTGCACACAACAGAGCCAGAAGAGGGAGCACAAAGCACTTGCTTTGTTTTCATTTGAGTCCTATGTAAACAAAAGGTAGTTTATTTTATATTATCTGTGGTAAAAAAAGTGTTTAATTTCTCATAAATTCTACATATCTGTTGTTTAACAGACTATCATTATTATCTTTTTTTGTCTATTTCTTTGTCTTTATGCTTTTACTATTGTCCATCTCATCTTGAGAATGTAAGCTCTCTGGGGCAGAGACCATATTTTTTGGTCTCTGCTTGTGGGGAGCATCCAGCATAGCAGGGTCCTGATTCATGATGCTACATGAATACAGAGAAACAGTAACAATAATATTCGTCACTGGATCAGAGCAAAACAGGCTATGTATTCAGATAATATTTACTTACTACATCAAAGGACTTTATCAGGCATGAATATACCAGTGGGTGATGGTGAGGAGGGCTCAGGAAAAATTAACTTAATTTTTCATTGGTACTGGCCAGTACTGCTGCATGAGCCACTCTCATCTACATCCCACGGTTTCCTTTTGATTTATCTGTCCAGTTTATTACCTAAGAATGGCAATTAAAAAGAGGTACTCATAGCCCATCGGTAAGTAAACAAGGCCTACAGCAGAATTATCCTCTAGCAAAAAAAGACTAAAAATATGATCAGCACAGTATGACAAAACAGTAGCAGCCTTTTCTGTGGGCCCTCATTTAGAAATTTCAGAGAACTGAGAGAAACCAGGGTGAGTACTTGACTGCTGGTGGGGCCATGCCAACAGTACAACTAGCACAGCATCCTCAAAGCACAAAGCAGCAATAGCAGCAACTCCAAAGTCCACACAGCTGAAGACAGAAGTATGGAGACCCTGGCACCCCTCACATTACCCCAGTGTAGGGGAGAAGATATTAATAAAAGGGGATAGCACCAAAGAGAAGTACACACTGAAGGGGATGCCAAGGCTCCCTCCCCTCGCTGTGCTTGGTGGCCCTTATAACGCTGCACAGAAGTGGAGGCCGAGCTGATGCTCTCCCAGCAGCTTGTGGTCTACAGGGTTGAGTAAATACTTACTCATTAGACTGTCATCAGCATGACTCAGCCCCAAGGAGGGAGGGAGCGAATCCTTCCTCAAGGATGAAAAAGCACTCAGTCAGTGCAGCATCCTCCACGTCTGTATATACAAGAGGAAGGTTTCCATTGCTCAATCACTTTTTCTGGTGGCTAAATGTTTCAGCAATTACCTATACTTGCTAAGGACCGCATCAAACCCTCTTGCAATCTTCTCTTCTTGGAATCTCTTTTGGGTTCGTGGTCTGCCTGCTGGGTTTGTTTTCCTGTCTCTTCCCATCTCCCTCCCAAGTACATGGGGAAAAAATAGTAATAATCACTGATATTTCATTCCATATCTTGCTGTACAGCAAAACAAATGCAAAACAAGAGCCCTTGCAAATAATCAGTCAATCAATAAATAAATATAAAGGGAAGGAAAAAGAAACAAAAGAAAAAGAGAAGGAATGTGCAGTCTTAATTTTAATATGTGGAAGATGTACCATTCCATAAAGTGATTTTAGGCCCCTCTCAAAAAACAGGTGCAATGAGGCATAATAGATAGAAGACTTCTGTTACCCCTTTACTCTGCTTTCCTGGATGGAGATAAACTTACTTCAATAGGGACAGCTGTTGGAGGCACAGGAGTGTACTGGGGAATGTAGGTCCCTTGCATAGGTGCAGCAGCAGTCATGTACTAGAATAAATAAATTGAAGGCAAATTAACATTAGAAAACCACAATCAAGCTGAAAAAAAAAAAAAGAAAAGAAAAAAAAAAAAAAACACATTAGAAGCATGACGCTCTTTCAATTTTCTGTAGAGAGTTTGTTCGTTAATGTATAGTCTATTATTTCCTTAATTAAGGATTTTAGTGAATGGTAGGAATTACCTTCTAGCTATTAAAAATCAGTCTCAAACTTCAATGTCAGGTCACATTTGAATACAGGCGATAGTAAACATATTGCTGATAGATTCAGATTGTATTTTATTTTTTCACATGCTTTTTGAAACGGAGAGACTCCTATTTGTACTTTTAAATAAAACAGTAAAGAGACATGGTAACAGCCCGTATATATATATATATGTAGTGTTTACAGATACAGAAACAATCTAAACAGTATTTTGGAATCTTATTTATCTTATCTTAATGACACCTACAAAACATGAAGCACAAAATTTGACAGTTTTATTCCTGTCTAAATTTAACCATATCATTAAGAACATTTCAGTTTACAGGGAGTGGAGGGGTGATCCAAGCCAGGAAAAATAAAGGAAGAGGAAGACATGTCTGGGAGCCTTTTGTACATAGAAGCCTTAACTAAATTCTTAAGAATCATTTTTAATATCCATGGATCTTTTCTATGCATTTTGAAGCTTCTCCCAATTATTATTACAGAAACACTTGCTATTAGCTTTTCCAAAATACTTTGTCTCCCAAGTACTACAAGATAGTCCTTTTTTGTCCTTTTTTTTTTTTTTTTTTTAATTTATGAGCATATGTGAATTTTGCCATTGATATGGAACTAATCTCTTTATATACAGCAATTCTATAAAAGCTCTTGAACTGAATGCAACAGATTTTTCAAGGCTTCAAATAAAGTATCAATATTAAGATGTCAGATCCGGATGTACTTTTCTTTCTACAATCCAGTCCTAACTGCATGTCTTCACTGACAAGAATCTCAGAATGTGCCCAATCCCACAACTGACTGTATGACACTTCCACTACATGTTATCTTCAAAGACACGCTGAAGATCTGAATCAGCCCAGAATGTATTTGATGAATTTTAAAATGCGTTAAATATAGATTTGCTTCCTGGCAGAGCTAGGAAGTGCTTGCAAGATTTTATTCTGCTGTTTATAGTAAAATTTACATTTAAAGCACTCTCTCACCTCAGTTCTAAACTAACTGGATGGTTTGATATGCCTGTCACAAACATGCATTACAAAATTGCAGAGTGGGGTACAGACTGGAGAAAGGCCTGAGGGAATGAGAACGTCATGTTTGAGAATCCAAGAGCTAAATTCTGAAGTAAGAATCATTTACTTTTCATTCAAGTAATGAAAAAGTAAAGTAAAAGAAAAAAAAAGTTATTTCAATGAAATTGTTTTCTATAGAACAAATAATCAATAAGAAACATAGGTGACAGAAGTTACACTTGTAATAGGAGCAGAATGTTGTGTTGAAAATCATTACAATATTTGTGAATACAAATCCACAGCATTTTCTTTCTCATAAGACAAAGAGAGACAGGAGCATCTCCCGTGTAACAGGCCATGATTTTCTGCAGCTCCTTTCTCTTCTCCTTCAGAAATAGAACTGAATTCAGTATTTTTTTATGAATGCTAACCCACCAAAGACATTAGGCCAACTATCCCTATTGTACTCAGTACAGTTGGACTATTCTCCTGCCTTAAGGATTAGGAACTAATGAGAATGCTACAGCGGGGTGTTCCAGAGCAGCTTCCGCTCCATTCATTCTGCTTTGTAGGGTTGCCATCACATGCATGTATGTTGGGGTGACATCCACTGTGTGGCATTGTTCTAAACACGTCAATATTTAACCTGAAGCTCTCACTCTCAGTTTTGCAATGACCCATAGGGACTTTAAATACCTACCCAGGCTAGTTTCACTCAAATGTATAAATATTTTAATTACCAGTGTTAATTTAAAACTAAAGTGGCCTTATTTAGCTTAGACTTCCTCAGAGTTCTTCCCTGAACCCAAAAGATAACTGCTGAGACTCATAAGGTGCAGTTGTCTTCCATCAGTTGTCTTTCCATCCTCTTACCTTACACACAACCACATATGAGCTCTAATACAAAGACATCAAATTATTCAACTGCCTTTTAATTTAGACCACTCCATTTTTTGCAAAACCTTTTGGCATTGAGTTCTGTAGCACAACTGAAACTGGGAATCACTTGGTGTTTTTGCTGGCAAGCACTGCTCTTGGTGGTAGTGCAAGAGCATGGATTGCCCCAGTTGTGCCAGACTCCATGAAGAACTCCAAAAACGTGACTTCTTCCCTGTATATAACGTATTCTGCTCATATAAATGCCCACTGTAACGGTGGTTCAACCTTTTGGTTAAATTGCTTGGGGCCCTAAAACAATGTTAAAAACAGTTAAAAAGAAAAATAATCTGTGAGCAAAATTAGTTGCAACAATGGCATAAATGAAATAATTCTACCCAGCTGGGGAGCTAAGCTCCACCACAACTGCTCTCTCACTCCCCATCCTTGACGGGAAAGGGGAGAGAAAATACAATGAAAAGGGCTCAAGGGTTGAGATAAACACAAGGAAATCACTCAACAATTATTGTTACGGGCAAAACAGACTCAGCATAAGGAGATTAATAGAACGTATTACCTATTACTAACAAGCTAGAGCAGTGGGAAACAAACAAACAAAAACAAACTAAAGACGCCTTCTCCCCACCTACCCTCCTCCACCTTCTCCCCCCAAGTGGCACAGGGGAATGGGGGCTGCAGTCAGTCCCTAACACTTTGCCTCTGCCGCTCCTTTTGCCAGTCTCTTCCCCTGCTCCACATGGGGACCCAAGGGATGTTGCCCTTGTCGAACTGATCCTGTGGGGGCTTCCCACAGGCAGCAGCTCTTCAAGAACTGCTCCCACATGGCTCCATACCACAGGGTACATTGCCCAGGAGCAAACTGCTCCAGCATGGGTCCCCCACGGGTGGGTGGCAGCTCCCCCCAGACCCCTGCTCCTGCATGGGCTCCTCTCCGCGGGCTGCAGCTCTGGCCTGGGGCCTGCTCCTGTGGGGGCTCTCCATGGGCCGCAGCCTCCTCCAGGCCACATCTACCTGCTCAGGACCACACATGATGAAGATTCTCCTTGATGGGCATCCCTTAATTAAGGGTCTCTGTTGTGATGGGGCTCCATGGTGAGCACAGGTCCTTTACTCATGCATATAATCTGCATATAGCTTCCCACCTATCTCAAGAAATTATTGTAACTTGTAAGTAGGCAAATGGAAAAAATAGACTTCTCCGTCATAACATTACTGAGATTTATCTTCTCCATAAACCACACACGAGTTCTTTGTCCCTATATACATCTGAAAGGGAGGCAGCACGTCTCACATGATTGGCTTAAGAGCACCCAGTTAATTCCACTAAATATTAGTATTGTAAACACTGAAATAAGAGAATCTGAAAAATCCAAGCCCATTCTTTCTTTGTCATATTCTTCCATCAGGATTAAAGATTATTGAGCTAGAAAGTGATCGGTCATTCAACAAAGTATTCAGAAAGCAGAAGAAAGCATTGTTCATTCTTCTTCAACTGTACAGGCTTTGTGGGTCTAAAAGTAGAAGCTGTTTATTTATGACAGTAAAATGAATAATGACTCTATGCACAGGTGACAGATCTGGAGGGTATCAGAGAGCTTGTTTGGCACTCTGATACTTTAAAAGCTGGTAATTTCTATATCGGGGAAAAAAAAAAAGGAAAAAAAAAAGAGACATTGCTGATGGTACCTGTTCTCTTAATTTCTTTGTACTCTAGGATAAGGACTAATGGTTTAAAACTATAAAAAGGTAGATTTAGATTGATAATATGTAGAAATTCTTTACTATGAGAGCATTGAGGCACTGGGACAGGCTGCCCAGAGAAGCTGTGAATGCCCCATCCCTAGAGGTGTTCAAGGCCAGGCTGGATGGGGCTTTGGGTAACCTGGTCTGGTGGGAGATGTCCCTGCCCATGGCAGGGGAGTTGAAATGGGATGATCTTTAAGGTCCCTTTCAATCCAGTCCAAACCATTCTGTGATTCTGTGATTCTATTAGTTTCTTCATGCAACAAAGTCCGGGTTCTCAGCACTGAAGATGCGCAGTAGTATAATATAATGCACACTTCACAATGCCTGTCTGCTTAATTCAGGCTGCACTCATCAGAGCAGCAGTTTACCCTACATGCTACATTAGCAATTCTGTTCACACCTTGTTCTAATGGGATTTTTGTCTTTAACTTTTCGAAACTGCTTAAGCATGTGAAAAAATATATAAGGTGGAAAATGAGGGAGTAGTGATACACACACATCTGCTCTCCTTTTAGAGTCCCTGAATGACTACAAAGAGTTAATCAAAAGGAGGTAGGTAACAAATAAGGAGGGGTGAGGGACAAAATGAAACTGTGGGAAGGATCATGATTAATTCAGAGGGCAACATCAGTTCTTACAGATCTGCAAACAGTGGGGTATCGCAGCCTGGCTCCAGCAAGACTCCTTGAGCCTGCAGTAAACACTAAGCCCATAAAGGCAGCAGGCACTGAGAAGAAAAAAACAGGAGGAAAGCAGCTGCCTGCACAGCAAGGGAGCACATTGAGGGAGGACAATGTGTTTCTCCCATCACAGGTGGAGTTGAGTGACCTGGGAGTAAGGTGCAGACAACGTCCAGTTATTTGTTTGCCCTAGTCAGCCTTTCTTGGGCACAAGTTAATGCAGAGTCAGGCAAGCGCCTAGCAGGTGAGATGCACTGCAGACACCTCTTATTCCAGTCATTAGATGCTGAGCTTCAGCTGAGACAGTGCCTGAAAGACAGAGTGCCTCTTGCAAGACTCCATTTATACCACCAGCAGACTTTGACCACACACTATTTAAATTCTGAAGGTTATCATTAACAGAAACCATACGAAACCACCCTAAAGTACAATTCTATTTTTAAGCCTAGTTGCCTGTGAAATAACACAGCTGTGATTACAGGAAGGCCACTGGTTGTATGTTAATTCTCTCGGCCACTCTGAGCATTAGGAGATTTTACAGAGTGACAGCAGTTGATAACCTGACCAACAACGAATTTGTTGCTCGGTAGATAGAAAATCAGAATTTACAAAATAAGATATTAGCATTTAAGTTTGCAGTAGATTCAGAAACCCTGAGCACTAAGGATTAGTAGGTTTATTAAGGACAAGGAAGAAGGAGCTTTTATAAAATTAGTGTGAAAATGCTGCTTTGTTTTGCTTTTATTTTTATAAAAATGTCTACCTGTTGCAAGAATCAAAGATTGCTTTCCCAATTTCATCGACCCACACGACCCCGAGAAGGCACAGAGCCTTTTCAGCCAAGGACAGAGCCAAACCGCAGAATCCCTGCACCAGCATATGCTGTTAAGCATTGTACCACATCAGCCTGCTGAAGGAAGATTAAATGGGTCTTCTTATGTGACAAAATGCTAACCCATGTATCTTAAATGAGCAGAGATTCCAGAGTCTGGTCTTCAGTGACTTTGTGTGGTTCCATATCGCTGCATGAGCCACAGTACAGTGACAATGACTTAGCTTTTTAGGATTCTCAGAATTAATGCCAGGGTTTATTTGTGTGTATGTGTTGTGTTTTTTTTTTTTAAACCATCTGAGAAGTCTAGACACTGCATCACTAACAGAATTATGTGAAAACATTTGCATTGCTGGAAAACTGAAGGAAATGAGCCTGTTGGCTGGATTTATTTTTATCACCTCTTATTTTCTTATGAAGGAAACCTGCCTTCCCACTTTCAAATCTCTTTCCCTGCAAAGAAAAACTGCATCTCTCATTGACCCTTGTGAAATGGTCATAACTTTAATGAAACACAGAATAAAACTGCACTTTTTTTTTGTCCTTGGTTCCACCTTCTCATTTGAAAATACCCTGTTCTCCACCAGAAAAGAACATTGTCTTGCTGCGTCCTCTTATCCCATAGTCCGGCATGGAGATGCAGGAACTCAGGAAGAGAAAAGGACCATCTAGTTCATCAGCACCACTGGTGGTTCAATGAAATACAATAACCAGCAGTCACGTTTTTACTTTAAACTTCAAATATCTTTTACTACCCAGAAGCATTCTCATCTTCCAGCTCAATCCTGTAATTATTCTATGGCTGTTATTAATCTTAGTTTTTCCCAATTAATGAACACGAGAATAAAAGCTATGGAGTTTTTGCATATATTACAATATTTTTGCTAATAATTATCTGCCTGGCCTAAAATCTAATGCTGTTTTACCACACAATTACCAAAGCCCTATCAAGTATAGCACTGTCATTCAACAGAATCCCATCACTGGGCCACTGCACTCATTGTTCAGGCAGAGAATAGAAATCTTTACAAGATTTAACCTTCCTTCCCTGCTGCTCAGTAATACAAATGTATTTAGGAACACCGGCTATCACTTCCCTTTCAACCTTCCTAATGAGATGTTACCTAATTCTCCGAGCAAGTTAAATGAAGGTAGAGAGAATAATAACTTCAAGAACTATATTTACTAACTAATCTCCTTTTCTCTTCAGGAGTTCTAAGTATCCTTCACAAATCCCTACCTTTGGAAATCAGAGTAATACAAAGGTATTGAAGAAACGGTGCAGAAGAACGAAACCCCCCACAGTTAACAGGTCTTTATTTCTGAATTCAGGTCTGCTACTAAAATAGAGTGATCAGGACTAATCAGATAAAGACTATTTAGAGTAAACAAATGTGAGAACAGTCAGATCACCGCATACAGCTGTGCACTAGCATACAAAAGCCTGTGTTGGTAAAATCTGTAGTTAATGTAAACAGCAATCCAGGAATGTCTACAGAAACAGATAAACCAAAAACTGGCACATTCGTCTTAAGCAGGCTTTAGAGCCCGAAGTCTGCTATTACAAAGGAACCTAGTGAAAGTCTCAAATTGCTTTCAGGTATCTTACCAGTGTATGAAAAGGCAGAAAATGGAAGAAAACCCATTAGGCTGTGAAAATTAAGTTCCCATTTTGACTGTATCTTTCACTAAAGGCAAGTTTCTTTCAGGAACACTTCTTTACAGCAAGTTTTCGCATTGTGTTTATCAGTCTGTACACAGCTATGAAACTCAACCTCAAACTGCCAATGATCCTGGTAGTCCATGTCAGTGCACCTAGCCCCATGATATTTTCACTCTTGCCTTCCTTGTGACAAAACCTCTACTGTAGGCAGAGATCTAAGGAGGCTGTACAGAACTGTAGACTGAGTCTCCATATGTGACAGCGCGTATGAATAGCTTCAAGATGTGAAAACTACTTTTTTTGCATAATTCTTAGTATCTCATGGGTCTGATGGATACATTTGCAAGAGAGCAAGAATACTCCTATGATTAAAAAAGCAAAGACCAAGACTCTGATGTTCAGAGTTTCAGTTCTTGATTCTTCAGTTCTTTCAGTTCTTATTCATTTCTCTATAAAAGGGGCATTTTTTTTATCTTTTTCTAATACACTCTATGAACTTGTTGTATCAATATACACTATGAGATCTCTGGGGCAAGTTTTTGAGCATGGGTTAGTGCACGATTTATTAGACTGTCTTGACTGAAGCACCCTATATAAAAACAGGGTACAGTGACTATATCTTAACAAACGAGTGTAATGTATCAGTCATGGCCAGCCAGGGTCAGTAATCACAGAGATTCTGTCACAGTTATATTTTTTTTCAGATTCTGTATACTGAGGAATAAAGGTTAGATGCAGTAGAATTATATCAGTTTCTTCTAACATAAAAATTCCCCGGGCACCCTTTTGGTTGGAAATTCTTATGAATTTCCATCTGAATACAATTTCTTCAATTAATCCTTGATGAATGGCTGCTAGTAAGAAGCAGGAAGCCTGATCTGTACATTACATTTTCACAATAAGTAAATAAATAACTGTGTCAGTGGAACTCTCAACACATGAGCATGTTAAACTATTATTAATAACAGGTCCATTTATATGAACAAATAATTGCTTTGTAGAGGTAAACGTGTCTTCCAGAGGCTATTACATCGTCATGAATTTGAAGAGTCTAAAAAGAAGCAGGCTAGTTGTCTGCAAACATCCATACAGTACGCATGAATCTTTTATTAAAACAACACGACAACCACTTAGGCTTGTTAAATAACAGTTGCTCATCAATCACATACACCTTCCATTTGCTCTTTCAGAAGAGACTTAAGAGTAGGCCAACTGTCCAAAAATGAAACAGATGGAAGCAAGGACAATTACAAGCTTAAAAATAATCAAAACAAACAAGCAAAACCAGCACACCACATAAAGGCACAAGAAGTCACCTGAATATTAGTAGTTCTAATTATCCTGGGAACAGGAGGAATTTCATCACCTCCTGCATGAAAAAGCAGTCACGCCTGACAGAAATATATTAGCAAAAATGTATTAGCAAAATACATTAGTTTGATGGCATTACGGCATCAAACTACACCATTCTTAAAAGCAGCTGAAACAAGCTATTGCTTTGTCTGTAGAAGATCCCTAGAATTCAAATATATATATATATATATATAAAACGTAAAAGAAAAAAGAAATTATCTCAAAGCTTCATAACAAACAGCTGTCCACAAGCACACTGTATCTAGAGATGGGGAAGACCTTAGCAATTCAGTGATCACAAAATACCTTCCAGATATAGCCTGTGTTTCCTTTTGGTGCTAACAGTGGCAGTAGGGATACCTTAAAAGCTGGCCTTCCTGTATTTATGCTGGACGTGCAAGGGTTAGGCAGGGGGAAATGCAATCCCTTTGGGAAATGCTGGGCCCTTATGCCCAAGCATGCAAGCAGAATCATCCTGCTGCCAGGTGTGTGTAGCTGAATGTCCTGCAAAACATGCACCTGGGGCTTCCAGGCTGCTAAATGTGGCATTGGGATGGTTGAACATGGAGTCTGCAAGCCCCCAGAGCCCAGTTCTACCTTGTCTTGGGTGAAGCTCTGAAATATCTTTGTCTCCTCCTGCACACCTGGGAACCGGCAGTCCTCACGCATGCTTTGAGCTGGTACCCTGCTTTTCTTGCAGGATAATCCCACAATGTCACCTGCCCAAAGCAACATTTCTGGTGTTTTCCAACTTGTCGGTCGCATGGCTCCCAGGACTGATTGCTTCCTCAGTAAGCAAACCTGTAAGCGACTCATTAGGAGATCTGGAAACCTGCCCAAAGCATTGGACATGGTGGGGCTGCTCTGGAACACAAAATCCTGGGAGCTCTTTGCAGCTGCTGCCTGAAAGCTGACATGGAGCAAGGCAGCAACCAAGAGGGATGTTTATACCAGTTGGCAGCTGTCAGGATCTTGCAGAGTATATTTTGTGTTGGAAACACCGTGAGCTATTGTTTCCAAAAATTAATTTTTGTTTGGAATTTCTGGTTCATGGGAGAATCTTTCTGTTTTGAGTTTTTAAAAGATGATTCAGAACGAAAGCAAATTTTGTAAGATGAATTTCCCACAAACTGGAAATCATGAATGTTGCTCAGCTAGCTCCTCTTCTGTCTGTTACTTGTTCGTATGTGGTCAGGGCAGGAAAAAGAGAATATTAACCTTTAATGCCCGATAGCAACTTCAATACATCTAAAGTACTATATTTTAAAGTAACGCAGTACAAAACATTGTTTCTCATTAGCATACGAATAGGTCTGTTAAAATCTTTACATGCATTACATGATCATTAGCTCTGCTTAGATGGCAGGGCTGTGGAAGGTGGCTATAGCGTTTTTGTGAGGGCTTCTTTTTTCTCGCCCTCCGCAAAATCCTTAAATTATGTTGGGATAAAGGTCCCCTTAAAATTAATGTCAATGCCCTACAGATGGAGCGTGACTGAGTTAGAATATTGCAGAGCCTGTCCTTAAGCCGGTTAATCAGCTGTGGGAGGATCTCTGAAACATCAGAGCGCATCAGCTCCAGGGCTGCATAACCAAAGCAGAAACCTTGCCTTTTATTAGGGTGCTGGCTAAGGGGGCTGAACTATATGGCCATGTCATGAGCTTGTCTACAATTTAATGAGTCGCTTACAGTGTTGAACTCCTGAACTGATTTTGTGGTAAAAACACAGAAGCTCTCTCACTTTGTCATTGCTTCATCCAAGGGGAGGAGGAGGGAGAAAAATACTGAAAAGTAAAATAAAAGAAAAAGAACAAAATGGAAAATGAAAGAAGGGGAAAAAATGCCTGATACTTCAAAGAGCAGTCATCCTTCCTTGCCTTAACCTTTCCTTTTTTGTCGTCTAAGCAGTTTCCCCGCTTAAATTCCCTAAAGATGTCCCTTTAGAATATCGCTCATTTTGAGTACTGCATGTCTTTCACACTATTTCCATGCACTATTTTCTTTACCTTGTGCTGAGATACTTTATTTTGTTGGGAGAATGTGATCAGCACAGCTGATGAACCATAAGTGAAGCAATCAAGAATACTAGCTGAATGCTTCAGCTCGGATTCCCACTTTGTACAGGAGAGCAACTTAAGACCTAGGAAACCTGAGTTGTTTTTGTTTTTTAAGAAAAAGCGAGCACCCTTTCAACATAAGGCATTATCTAAAATACAGCTTTATGGGTGTTCTTAGCGCCCTTTTTTTCCCTCGAATCACATTAGCAATGCTTGAAGGGGCCAGTAAAACAGATGTGCTTCAGTGCTGGCAAAATTGCAGCATTCCAAGGCTGTTCTTTGAATTCCTTCAGTTCTGACTTTCCAAAGAAGACCGTGTCAGCTCACATACATTCAAATTCTGTGCAATTACCAATCTGTACAGACCTGTGCTTAAACACCTCCTTAGAATTCTGGATAACATAAGCACAAATACTAGGGTATGAATTTACATAGTTTTTTTCTTTGGGCAAATAAAGTCCAGGCCAAGTGAAAAGCAATCCATTTCAGTGGAAAACAAACAAACAAAAAAAACACCTCTTTTCCTCACTCTTGGTGTACTGATTGTAAACAGTTTCAAGCAGGGCTTAAAAAAAAAAAAAGAGCAAAAAAAAAAAAAAAAAGCATAGTATTTAGTATTCTCAGGAAAATGGCTGGTAGACAAGTAAGCCATTATGGTTGTTCTTGTTCTTATTTCACAGAATGTGAAAAATTCAAAGCAAAGCAAAACATAACAAAATCTCCCCAACTTCCTTCCCCCCCCTCAAATTCTGATAAGAGATGGAATATGAGAAAGATAATCCATGGAGGGAATCAACATTGGGGAAGACATAAATACAAGTACAAACACCCATATTTCCTCTTTATGAATGCCCTTTATATGACAGAGCTGTCCAAACAGCACTTAAGGAGTAACAGCAAAATGCCTGACAGGCAGGTGTGATAAGTTATGGCTCAAAACGTTCGCTTGCCAGGCATAAAGGGTGACTTTTTTTTTTTTTTAATTCTTCTGAAAATCCTTTAAGGTAAACTCACTCCATGTCCGCTGGCATGCAGCCATTTTTCTATAAGCTCATATTACAATGCTGTATTTCTAATGGATTGGGTATGGTGCTTTTCCATTTTGCTAATGAGAAAAGCTAAAGGCCATTACTTGTTCTGATTAAGATCCCGAGGGAAGAAATGTGATGTGTATATTACCAGGCCATACGTAAAGGAAGTATGTGGCATTTCTAATCAATCAGATGAACAGTAGACAGAAGAAGTCTTATCCTAGGACAGCAGAGGAAGAAGATATAGGGGGGAAAGAAACCATAGAAAGTGTCTTTAAAAGGTGACTTACAGGAATCAGTTATAATGATATTAGTATGATCAATGACTCCAGCTATGATCTGGGAAGGATGTAATTACCAAAATGAAAACTTTCAAATGGGAAGCCTGATCAAGGGCAGAGGTACTGTCATATTTCTCAGAGCGTTGTCAGCTCCCATCCAGGCAATGCATTACTGTGTCCCTCACGAGTGTGACAATGCTGCCTGGTTGAGCTGTGCTTCCATGGGGTGGCAGCAGACTGAGGGAGAAAGGGAGGTGGTTCTCAGACCTTGCACTCAGCTCAAAACCATGTTGAAGTCTTGGCCAAAGGGCAAATTCAAGATAAGGAAAGGCAAGGCTGGGAAAAGGGAAAATGGAAAAGAGAAAAGTCTCAGTCACAACTGGCTTTACAGATTATTTTTTTTTTTTTTAACCTAGGTGAAATACAAAGTTTAGAGACATTTTTCCATTCCTTTGCAAATGGCTGCATAGTTACAGCTTGAAAATGCTACACGATACATACTCCAAATGGCAAATGAAATGAATAGATGGGTGTTCTAAGAGAGGACAAGATCCTTCAAATGTGTCATAACACACAGTTAGAGCTCCAGACATTATTTGTAATAAATTAATTTCATTGAATATCATAAATCATTGCTCAATATTAAAACTGACAAAAATTTTAACATACTACATCCTCCCAAGTGGAATGTGATGTGACAGGTGAATGAAGTATTACTGTCAATGATGGGAAAACTATAACAAATGATAAGGACAACAGAGAGACGAGACGGTCTCTTGTACTCTCCCGAATTGCTATTAGGACACCTGGCTTTCCTCTATGCTTCTTCGCAGACACTTGGGAATGCTTCAAATAGATCCACCTGGCAACAGAAGAAAAGGTAGTAACACTACTTTAACAGAATAGTCACAAGCAACACCGGGACTGAGAATCTGAAAAACAACTCTCACCCTTCCTTGCATCAGGAGGCAATGCTGAGAGACTCCCTTAAATGTCATCAGTGACGAGGCACGGATGCTACACACAGTCATGGAAAAAAATAAGCATCACAGGTGAGAAAGCCCATCTATGGCTATCAAACCAAAATCCAACAACCTCTAGCATTTGTTAAAGGCATATATTTAAAACATTTGACGTGGGTCCTAACAGGAGTTATCAGTGAACTTTTCTGATCTCTCTGCTCCATCCATGTGGAAAGGAACAAGTGCTGCACAACTGCACCTCAGCCTGTACATGCAAGCAAGCAGGATGGGTGAAAACAGCCTGCCTGCCCTCTTCTAAAAGCTACAGAGCATTTAGAGAATTGTTCTCCCCAAGAGGTCCTGGTAGTATCTATTTCTAGACTAGGTTGTCTTTTCAGGTTCTTTGATACACTACTGACTTTGGAACACGGCCTGACATCCATGACAGCCTGGACAACTTCATTTTGCATCACCTCTCGTGGATCTGCAAAACCTTCCCTTTCTGTTTTCCTTCTACTCAAATTAAAAAAAAAAAAAAAAAAAAAGAAAAAAAGAGAGAGAGAAAAAAAAGATATGAAGTGATGAAGTGCTGTGCAAATATTTGCAATGGAGAAAGTCCTAACTGCATGGCAGATTTTCTGTTCCAATAATATGACAAAGATGACGAAGTGGCCATTTTTCTATCAAATAAATTTATACCAGCACCTTTAAAACCATAGGACTTTGCATGATTTACTTTACATAGAAGGATCACTGCTGACATATAAGGGTTACACTGAGCTCCCAAGCCTCACTTTAAAATATATATTAGCATTGTTAACATTTAGAAAGTGCAAAATTGGCTATTCATGAAGCTGTAGAAGGGCATTTGCAGATTCCTCTCACTTAGTGGCTGATTTCAGGGGCAATGAATTTAATCCCAGGATGGGGATGGGTGAGTAGAGGGGATTCAGTGAGCCTGCCCAGTGGTAATAGCCCCCAATGGCCTTGAAGGAATTGTCACTGTGAACTGAAACAGCATCTGCTTAACTGTTATCCTAGCCTCAGGACTGGAACTTTTTGCTTGTTGTGACGGATCATGAGAAAGACTACACAGAGCGTGAAGATGAAAACAGAGCGAGATTAAAGCCATAAAATACAACCACCAAGACACAGCTGTCCATACTGTGACTGAAGTCAAGGAAATAAAAATGTCAAAATATATTTGACATTCATGATGCATTTTGGCACAGGAATTTAGAACATTCGGTTGACAGCAAATTTTTAGTTTATGATCTTTTCCATTATTATTATAGGGGATTTCCTGATACTGTCAGTTAACGAGTCAAATCTCAAATGAGATTATTTGGTAAGAATCAAATGAATTTCAATGCTAGGCACACTGAAGAGGTAGGAAGTAAAACCAAAGCTAACCAAAATTGGTAGAATGTATGCTTTTCTTAACGAGAAAAAGGTGCCAGTTAGTTCAGCTGCCATAACCAGAACAGCTTAGAGTAGTCCATCATGATGAGAATCTGGACTTTACCTTGAACTCCCTGTCTGCATTAGCAATGCCACTGAGCCATCCAAGAGACGTTTGGCCGAAATCTGGACACTATGTGCAGATGGGGTTAAAGTGGTTCCATAGGAACTCCACAGCTACACGAGCTGAACTGGTTACAAAAGAAGTCCTTCAAACTAACAGCCAGTGTTGCAATTTCTTCATTTGCAAAAGGCCTAACTGTCCGCAAAACTCTCGGTGGAATAATTACAGGCCAGAGGCACTAATCCTTCACACTTCTGGGCCAGACTTGTAACTGCAATCATATATTACCACTCCTTGGAATACATATCCAAGAATGTATGCAAGAACATAAAAATCCTAATATTAAAAATAAGCTCAAGACAATGTCATGATACATAAGCCATATTCTTCCTTTTGGAAAACGTGAAAATGGAAGGCTGGTCATGACATTTGTATGAAAATTAATGACAAGAAAAGGTGGATTTATAAGCCTTGAAATGTATCACTCTTTTCTTTGTCTTCTGTTGCAGTTAATTACTCTAAACTTTTCCATCAATCATTTCTCATTTCCAACTCTTTTACATTCAGTTTGAAACAAAGGACAGAAATTTTGGGAAGGTCAGTGGTCTTCTGATCTCCATAGTTCAGGCACAAGCTATGCAAATAAAGGAAGGAAACCTCCTTTTTACACCAATATCCATACAGGGAGTGGAATTTGTTTCTATTATATTTGTTTCTATTCCCTGTGCCCTGTAACACATCAAGGAAATTTGAAGTTGTTGCCAATTGCATTGTTTTCTAGTTATTAATAAACTCAGTGAATATGCAATATGACTAATCTTCTAGAAAGTATAAATGAAAAAAGATACTCCTTTTCTTATATCAAAGTAGAACACCTCCATTAAAATAAAATAAATCAAATTATGGGCAACTTGGCAAAGCAGCCATTTATTAGCAAAAACCTTATTACTTTTTTTTTTTTTTTTTTTTTAGAAAAGTCTGTTATCTTTAAAGGAAATCAGCCCAACTAATAGCTAGTCAGGAGCAACTGCAACTATTCAGCAGAATAGTTTTTACTATAAAATTGGGCTACTAAATTTTTGAGCACCAATTTGGACTCCATGGCTAGACCAGACAATAACATCTGTGGGAGTGGCATCATAGCCAAATACTCAATTTAGCTCGTTATTACATTTTTATCACTCTAATTAGCACTGTCAAAAATGGTCATTGAAGTAAGACCAAATACATTCATTTTTGAGCCCAGTGCAGGTGTTTTAGGTGGGAAGGGTTGGTAGCAGAGCAGAATCATGGTAAACAATGTGAGAGCAGAGGAATAGTTAGGTGCTTTAGTGGCTGAGACAAAAAAAAAAAGCGGTTGTAAAATCAGTTGGGGAATCATAACATATCTGGCCTATTCTGCAAACCCTGCACACAGCATTGGTTGGCAGGCAAGAAAACACAGGATGAAATTTTTGCATCAGTGAAATCAGTTTACTTCTTAGAAATATTATACTCGTTTGAGGGAAATCCTCAAGAGAAACACGTTCAGCATAGGAAAACGGGGAACTGAGACGGGCCAACGCTCAGTAAGTTGGACATTTACAAACTAGGCTCTCAGGAAACTGGCTGTTGCAATATAAAACCTGCGCAAATTAAAAAGGCAAAATTGGGTGCACACAGGTGTGCCTATCACATTCAAAAGCCTTAATGAATCCCAGAGGATAGAGCAGTCCTCTGTGGGACTGGAAAAGGATTGTGCCTCTTTGAGATACGACTGCTCCCCTGGACCCATCCCAACATGGTGCAGCTCTCATCTGCCACACAGTAGAAATCTGCCGTGCTCAACAGTTCATTTACCTTGCTAGAAAAACAACTCAATTCAGCAAACTCCCAAATTCACTCGATGCAGCTGCTCTCAAACCCCTTGTTACAGTTTAATGAAATGTGCTGACTGAGCTGTTTCATAGTAAATATTAGTTATAGCAGAGCTCGCCTCCCAAATTGAGTCTTTTAGGAGCAAGAGGATTCTGCAGTGCCGTAGCACTGACACAGAATCGCCCATAACTCACAAATAATAAAATACCATCTGAGGGCATAGAGGTTATTGCCATCAGCAGCTCCCTATGGAATTGTAAATCATTTGAACAAAGCTTACCCTTTTTTGAGAACTTCAGGCTATATATACAGGACACCAGTGTCTTACACAGTGTATGAAGACTGTACCTTTAGCTCCTTCATTTAACCTTGCTTCACAAATGAATGAACCCTGTACAGGCTGCTCTTTCCGGATGAAAATAAGAAAGATACCTCGAAACACTGGCAATTTGTCTTAGAGGAAGTTTAAACCTTTGGGCTATCAGCTTGCCAACCACCTGATAAGTCATGTGGATTAACTGTAAAATGCGCTGTGCACTGAAGTTCAATGGGATACACTGCAGGAAAAGCCAGTGAAATTCAATGGGACGTTATTTTTGTGAGCATCTGCAGATCCAGGCCTTTGCCCAACAGACAGGTTATGTTATTTATGCCACTGCCATTAAAATATAAAAAGCACTGAAAATCATTCAAATTAAACCCACTTTCAACTCCACTGTATGGAATGGCATTGTGTCACCTTCAGAAACACTGCAGCACTCCTAATCTAGTGTTTCCGTGAAGTCTTAGTGCTCCTGGAAGTGAAACTTTCCTTACGAAAACAAAACAAAACAAAACAAAAAAAAAAAACACTGAGAATGTAATACAAAGGTTGCTGCTCAAGTGTTTTATTTTATTTTTTTATTAAGTGAATAGTGTGAATGGTTACTTGCAGCATGTTTACTTCTCTACTGTGCAAACTTCAGACATTGAAAATAAAATGATATTTTGATGCACAGCTCATGTCTGAGTCTTGGTACATGTATCATACTAAATAAATATTTTCTGAAGTTTTCAAAACTTCCTGAATTCTTCACACTTAAATGAATAAAAATAAGAGTTATGTTATTCTCATTACTTTGAACTGAAATGACGATGTTTCATTGCAAAGATAAACAGAGGTTAGAGATAAAAATGTCTGTTGGGCCACTGCTTTTTGTATCAGCCCCTGAAAATCCCACCAGTACGCTTTAAGGTGTCTGTCACAGATGAATTCTAGATGTCCCAAATGATGACCTCTGTCAAATTCATTTCAATGGCTAGCCCTTGATATATCACAAATTTCTTCAAGATATTTAAGTTACATTTTCTCAATTTTACTTTCAGCTCCATATTTATATTGTTAGTGTCATTCAAACCATCTCCTTCCCATATATGCCCTTCACATACCTACCTGTGCTGTGTTGTATGCTACTGTTGCCTATCACCTTCATGCCCTTTTTTTTTCTTTCTAGAGTTTACAGTGTCTGTGATTGATGTTGCTATAATTCAAGTACCTCATCTCAGACAGAACTGGTATTATATGAAGGACTGCAACAGTGCTAAGCAAACGGTAGTCACTCTTCCATGTAATTTGTCATGTTGCTCTTTCTAGTTGAGGATGTAACCCCTTCAAGGATTCAGGACTTGCAGTTGTTCTTACAGCTCAATTGTCATGTACCTGGACTTTGCAGAGACACGATCACAGGAGTGTTTCCCAGCTCTTGGCAGAGCAGAACTGTGGAAGCACCACCTCTGGGAGACACTTCTTGCCTTTCATATTATCACACTTTAGCAGAACAAACCTCACCTCTCTAAGATCTTCAAACTCTTCTTGGACTACAGAGGCCCCATAGGATTTTCTTGCACTACTGATAAATTGGATTTACCACTTCTCTGGAAAGTCATATTCATCGTTTCTGCCAGACTCACATGAGTCTACTTTAAACACGGACAAGGAAACAAAAAGAATTTTCATCCTAATAAGGCAAAGAGTTATGTCCTTGATTACAAAACTGAAAACATGTTTACAAAAGAGAAACACATCAAGAAAATACAGATGACAGACCTGACACTTAGAGTACTTTTGTTTTCCACCTTTTGTTGCGTTTGTCAGTTGCAGGTGTGGCAGGATGTTACAAACCTAGAATTATTGTCATTTTTTTTTAACCTATTATTTGTTCTTCTTTCCTACTTTCCTTTTTGCTAATGAAGAGCCTCTTTCAGCTAAATATTATCCAAATCACTAAAACCAAATCAAATTTCACTAAACAAACCTTCTCTCATCCAGACCTCCCATATTATTTGTGGTATAAATGCAATTTCACATGAACATACATCGTTTATACACTTTCATTTTCATTTTAACATTTAAAGCATTTAGGAAGTGACCTACTAGGAGCTACCAAAATGATTTCACATTTTTGATTCAGCCTGAGAAGACATATGAACAGGTTTTGGGAGTATGACTAAAGGTGAATCTTCTGGTGATATGCTGCATACCACCCCCTTGTAACACCAGATACCATAGGTTTTATGCCTTTCAGTTTCTATTTACTATTGCAGAATAAGAAAATTCACTTTATACACAGTGCATGGCTATCACTAAATAACAAACTGCTTTGGAAGAGGCAGCTTTGAGCTACGTAATCATTGCCCTCTCAAAGTATCACCAGGTGGCACTTGTGGAAATCACAGAAGAGAAAGCAATTGCCATGCATAAGAAACAGTGGTGAAACCAGCCTCTAAATATTCTAGTTCACAGACATGAAGTCGTCTGCAAATTAATTCTATGAATTGCATTTGTCTGATGACGAAAATGAAGTAATATTAGTTATGGCCCTTTTGGTTGATACTTCTTGCTTTGCTGTTTCACCACTGCTCCTTTGTTTTAACTTTTATCACCCCAATCAGGGAGCTGGGATCCTTCTCCGAAAGGGAATCTGGGCTAACATTGTTTTGAGCAAGCAGACGACACCCCACAGAGAGGCGAGGAGTCCTCAGCAAAAGCACTTGTTCATTTGTGGAAACTTTATGTGGAGGTAAAATTTAACAGAACACAACCTACTAAACCACTAGGCTCATAGGAAGTGCTGCTTGAACAGAAAATGGAATTCGCTGCATCTGTGCTTATTCCACTTCTGCATTTTCCTTCTCTGCATGTGGCATCACAGGTAGGCACACTTGCATATAATGGCAAACACAAAGCCACTACTGACAAATGGTGGGAAAATAAAGCAGTGCTCAGAAGAGAAGTAGGAACACTAGAGAAAAAGCATTTAATAAACTCTACTTATTGAAAAATACCATCTGAGCACAACTATGGTCAAATGCTGACTGTGGAATCCATGCTGAGACAGCTGCTTAGGAAGACGTGAGGGCTGATGGGCTCAGTTCTCAAAGGGGCCTGGACAAGCTTCAGAAGTCATCTTACATGAACCTAAATGAGGTTCAGCAAGTCCAAGTGCAAGGTGCTGCACCTGGGCCAGGGCAATCCCAGACATGAGGACAGACTGGGAGAAGAACTCACTGAGAGCAGCTCTGTGGTGAAGGACTTCAGGGTTCTGGTGGATGAAAAGCTTGACATGAGCCAGCAGTGCATGCTTTTAGTCCCAAATGCCAACTGCGTCCTGGGTTGCATCAACAGAGGACTGGAGGAGTAGGGCAAGGTAGGGGATTGTCCCCCTCTGCTCTGTCCTTGTGAGGCCTCAACTGGGGTGCTGCATGCAGGTGTGGGGCCCCCAACACAAGAAGGATGTGGGTAAGATGGACTGAGTCCAGAGGAAGGCCATGAAGATGATCAGAGGGCTGGAACACCTCTTCTAAGAAAACAGACTGTGGGACCTGGGGATGTACAGCCTGGAGAAGAGAGGGCTCCAGGGAGACCTCATTGAGGCTTTCCAATACTTAAAGGACGATTATTGAAAAGATAGAGAGCAATTTTCTCTTCAGGCAGATAGTGATAGGACATGGGGTAACGGTTTTAAACTAACAGAGGTGACAGATGTTAGGAGGAAAATTGTTATTCAGAGGATGGTGAGGTTGCCCAGAGAAGTTGTGGACGCTCCATCTCTGGAGGTGTTCAAGGTCAGGCTGGATAAGTCCCTGAGCAACCTGACGTAGTGGGAAGCGTCCCTGTCCATGGCAGGGAGGTTGGAACTGGGTGATCTTTAAGGTCCCTTCCAACCCAAGCCATTCTGTGATTCTATGTATCAGGCAAATGGAGACTGCCTTTAAAGATGGAGGGGGAGGAGGGGGGAGAAGGAGGTATTGTTTTTTATAAACCTCAACAATGCTTTTGTTGTTCTCTCCTTCCCAATAATTCCCAGAATAATTCCTTCTTAAATGAATCTCCTGCCACAGATTGCTCAACTGTGTTAATCGCTTGCACTTGACCTAGACCTTGGCTGAGTAAATGGTCAGGGATTCAGTTCAAGCAGTTTGAACTATGCTAACTGCAGTTGCAATGGGTTCAGTCCAATATTTTCCACACAGTCAATAAGTAAAATAAAAGAGCTTCAAGATTAACACCTGATAATGTGAAAGGCACAAGACTGCAAAGAAACTTTCCCCCCGTAACTCCCTGGGGACCCTGCGACAGACGGTTAGAATAACAGACAGTGCTTTTTGTAACAAGGCTCTGAACATCAAGGGAATGCGATGGTGTTTCAGCTCCATGTAGCTGCAGTACGTGCAAATAGAATTGCAGATTAAAACCAAACCAAAACAAAAAACCCACACAAGCCTATCTAACAAAGCAGTTATTCTGCTGAGGCCTTTAGGTGACATTTTAAACCACTGGTGACCGTGGAGTATCCAAAGGAAATAGGAGATAAAAAACTTATAACAAGCTTGTTGTTCCATTGAAGGGTTCTGGAGATATCATCAAGCTCCACTGGCAACAAAAAGAACTAACAAAATGAAAGATAAGACTGATGTACTAGCATAACAAGCCTGTTATTCCACTGAGAGATTTCTGTTGATACTATAGACCAGGAAAGCTGAGTTACCGTGCTTTGCAGTTTCAGCAGAATCCCACATTGCATCACTGCAGTTCTTCTACCTGAACTGTATTTTTTAATACAGAAGTATCCAGAAAAAAAAAATAAACATTTTTTTTATTGTTGATGATATTTAAGAAGTGCAATGAAGAGCCCATTTTATAAGTTGCCTATTATATTTCTAAATTAGAAACTGAAAACTTAGTGAACTGTCTGCAAGTGTAAAGAACAATTAGGCAGCAGAGTTGAGCTAGCAGTTTTACTACAAGAAACTGGCTTCAACCCATTCTCCCACTGGTGTGGGCCTCAAAGCTTGAAGATGAAACATGACTACACTGAGGCAGTTCTGAAAGAGAGAGTGAAAAAGCTGGAATTACACCTCTGCCAAGGAGGACTAACAAAGGCTGCCTCAATCTGTTGGAGGAAACTGGAAGCAAAGCGGTATCTGAAATGGATGCTAACAGCAGGGATGGGAGAGAAACCTATACCGGGCAAGTGCAGAACAGAAAACTTCCTTCAGGAATGCACAGCGGAGGAGAAAGAATACAGCAAATCTCTTTTCCATTGAAGAGGTGGATTATTGCTGTTGATGGCCAAATGTGTATGTGCCGCAGTAAAAAGGAGCTGAGCAACAGGGACTGAAAGCAGTGATCAGATGGCTCAGTTTTTATATTTCTAAAGGTTTTTGTATTATATCCACTCAAGCCATCAATCACAACTTTATTAAACCACGAAACAGATGTCAGATCAATGGCTGTTTCGGAAACATTTTGAATGACAAGCTGATGATGGAACAATTCCAGCCTCCATACATTATTAAACACATACTAATGCTGCTCTTTCAAAGCTACCCATACTGGCTCACTCAGCCTATCCTCCCTGTATGGTACCTTTTTTTAATAGTTGAACTAATTGTAGATGAATATTACATAGGAAAAGCAAGCCTTACAGTAATACATAATAATAAACTAGTAAACAAAAGAACAATTTCAAGGTTAAAACTGGTTATCTGTCTTTGCATTATGCCCCTGGGCATTAAAATTTCATTTTAGTACAATTGTAGGAGCTGAGGCTGGATTGTCAGCCTTAATCAGAATATTCAGAGTTATTGCCTTTTTGATGCAATCTTGACATAATTTAAGTTTAGCTTTTCTTTACTTATTTGCCCACAGCCAGCCCACCAGTGTAAATGCTTTCTGCTCTTTTTGAGTGAAGAGGTATGTATGAAAAATACATATAAATAAGGCAGAAATTGCCCCTCTGGCAGATTTCCTGCTTAACTCCAGATTTCAGGCAGATTCGGGGAGGTGATCAGAGCAGCACGCTTGCCTCCCAATTCATCAGTAATGCAAACTGTATTTTCACTGGCAGAAATCAATTTGATTTTCATATAGGCAGAAAGGAATTATGTTCTTGGTGGATGAAGCACAAAGCACAGTAACTGGGAGATGCAATAGGAATAGGGGGAGGAGCTGCCATGAACTGCAGTCCATTACCTCCTCCCTTATCCCTGCACTGTACAGCATCCTTTGGGCTGGAATATCTACCACAGATGTGCATTTTTGTGAGGTGGATGGTGAGATCAAGTAAAGATGGATTTGCAATTTTTCTCTTGGTCTGACATCTTGATAGCTTAGTACATCCTCCTGATTAGAAGTGCTCAGTGTAGCAGCAATGCCTGATTTTACACAGGCAATTCAATAACAGATAATTAGATGGGAAAAAAAATGTTCAAATAGATAATAAAATAAAATAAATATGCATTCTTTGGGGTTTTAGAGAGGAAGAAAACTTTTTATTTCTGCTCATGGCAAATGGTTTCCTAAACAAAATTCTTTGTGCTTTTTGGGGCCAGTGACCGAAGGCTTCCCATAACACAAGGCTGTGAGCGGGGCTGCAGGAAATCTATTCTATTTCGGCTGCTGAAATGGACATTCCCTGATGTAAGTTAGCAGCCTTGCCAGCATTTAGCCAGAAATGTCCCCTCTGGCCTACTATTTAAATAATCAAGTGCATGAGAGATGAAGGTGACTGCCCCCTGAATTCCCGTGGAGTTTTAGCATGCGATTCAGGGCTGAGAGATCAAGACTTAAATCCAAGTCTTGGTGTCAAGTCTGAAATTGGCAGAGCCTGCTCTTACTCAGGTAACTCTCCTCACCAAAGGCCTAAAAAATGCTTCACTGTGAAGGGTCTCCCCCCTCTGGAATGCCTCCAACCTGGACTTGAATCTTTCAGAGCATCAAAGGCCAGAGTAATTCCCACAAGATATGAGGTATGCAAAGGCCTCTATGCTGTTTCTCTAGCTTACTCACCAGAGAATGAATTTTCTGTTGAAGCAATATTTTAGAAACCGAGCACTCATCCTGAAATGGGCAAGTTTGGAAGTGGGTTTGAAGTCAATTCTCACTTAAGTGACCACAGAGGTCTGTTTTGGCTGAAAAAATATGATATGTTAATTAGCAGAATGGCTTTTCTAAGGAAGTAAATGTGTGAAAGCTTTTTAATAAAAACCGCTTTGCATACTGCAAAGCTTTTAAATTAAATTGGGACAGAGTTACAGCTGACACTGAGCAAAATTGTTTGAGACTTTTTGGCTTGTTTGTTGAAAAAAATCTGGCTGGCTTCTTGAAAGATAGCTGGTGGCTCTTTATGGTGCCCTGTTGCACAGTTTTAAAGAATAAAATTAAAAAATACTCTCATAACAGAAATGTATAGTCTATGTCTTATATCTCCCATAAAACTTAGTCCTGCTGAGGTACTCACAGTAGCATTTTTTGGACTTGGCTCAATTTGTCATGGCGTTATGCTCTCATTGCTCCTCTCCCTGGATCGAAATTCAGGCTTCAGAATAAATGAAGTAAAAATATCTCTAAATCAATCATATGTCTAAATAGGTTGTCTATTTGTTCCACACATTTTAATTTTATTTTTTTCCTGGAACAGGCCATGCTAGTAAGATTCAATTTCAAGTCAGGATAAATATATTCAACAAAATTGCTATTGGCAGCCCAAATCCTAAAGTTCTCCTTTTAATTCCTGACAGGAGGAATTCCTGAGGAGCTCCACGATTATATTGCTTGCACGAGGACTTTAACTGAATATGGTGCTCTTGGTGTTTACACCAAAGAGAAATCCTGTATGCAACAAAATAGGGTGTCAATTGAGATTTATGAAAAGCCTGTGGATATTGTAACACCCATCAATCATTAACTCTTGAAGTTTTCCATAAAAGACTTAAGATTTTTAAAGATAACAAACATAGGCTTACATGGTATACCTCTGCATGTATTTCAAGAAGTTGTCAGGGAATGCTGTGACCTTGAAAGATAGGATGGTGTAAAGAGCTAGGAAAATAAAGGACTTTCTTTACTTTCAGTTACAGTAAAATAAATCCGGGACCTTTTTATCACTCACTAGATCAGTCATGCCTTTGAGAGTCCTTCTTGTGCCTCCCTAAATAAGAAACATCTACATTTACAATGGCTTTGTTATGAGTATAGTAACAGTGGTTTCAAGTCTGAAGAGAACATTAGCGAGGAATTTCCTAGCTCACATTAAGATTGTGAGAAAACAAGACCGGGAGACTTAATGTCTGCAAGAGTCATGGAAATGAAAATGTCAAACAGAAGGAAAAATTCATAGGAACTGCCCAGCAGCACCACCAGAATTCATTTTCCATTTCCTTGTCTTAATTTTTAAACATACGTCTGAATGACGGTAATTACGCAGAAATTCTCACTAGTCATAGTATTTCCTACAATTTAATCTGCTCAGAGGGGAAAAATGCTGATATTAACTTTTAGACGTAATTCCTACTTCTTTTGATTACTGAATGAAACATTCAAAATAACAGGAATAAACAACGAAGCACCATATTAAAGATTTCTCAGAAATAAATAAAGAAGTCTCAGATCTCAACAGCTGCTTTTTTTTTTTTTTTTTTTTTAAGGGGGAAGACATTAGAGTTAAAATTAAATTCAACAGATAAGAAAGAGGGAAAGGAGAGGGAGAAGGAGAACGTAGGAACAGGAAGAGAAGACTTAACAGAGTTGATTATGTGTCTTTGTTAAGATGTAGCTTTATACAGTACCTTATGCAGCAACAAAAATACCTGGAAACTGTTCCTATAGATGAGCATCAAGTAGAACACCAAAAAAAGGAATGCCTGAACACTTCAGGGCTAACCAATAATAAGCATGTTATTAAGGACATTATACAAATGCCTCTTGAACACTGACAGGCATGAGGCATCAACCACCTGTCTAGGCAGCCGGTTTCCATGCTTGACCACCCTCATGGGAAAGAAATTTTTCCTCATGCCCAGTCTGAACCTCCCCTGATGCAGCTTTGAGACGTTCTCTCACAGTCCATTCTCAGAGACCAGGGAACAGAGATCGGCACTGCCTCAGAAAGCTGCAGAGGGACATGAATAAGTTCGTCTCTTGGCCTCCTCTTCTCCAGGCTGACAACTCTTATGTCCACAGGACATGCCTTCTAGCCCTTGTACCAGCTTTGTTGCCCTGCTCTGGATGCATTCAAGCACCCTGACATCCTTTTTATGGAGCCCAGAACTGTGTACAATATTAAAAGATGAGGTCACAACACTAAATATAGCAGGAGAATCACCTCTCCTGACTAGCTGGCTGTGCTGTGTTTCATGCACCCCAAAATGCAGTTTGCCTCTTGGCTGCCAGGGCACCCTGCAGGCTCACGTTGAGCCTGCTGTTGACCTGCACCCCCAGAGCCCTTTCTGTTGAGCTGCTCTCCAGCCACTCATCGCCCAGTCTGTGCCTGTGTAAGCTGTTACGCTATCTATCTAGATCCCCCTGCAAGGCCTCTTGTCCCTCCAGGGAGACAACAGCACCTCCCAGTTTACTATCATTGGCAAACTTGCTGAGGATGCACTCCAGTCACGCATCCAGGTCACTGACAAAAATGTTGAACAGGACTGGCCCTGGACTTGAGCCCTGGGGAACACCTTAATGACCATCCGCCAGCCAGATGTAGCCCCAATTACTGCAACCCTTTGAGCAGCACAGTGGTGAAATAGACGAAACAAATTTTTAGTACATAATAAACCTTTCATATAATTATTACACAGAATGTGCTTAAAGACGTGCAAGTATAATGTTTATGCCAGTGTTTTTCTGAAAATATATATGTACATACAGTATGCACACATTCACTTAGTAAATAACTGTATATTGTATATAGACTGCTGGTATTACTAAAATATTTTAGTAAAGTTTCAGAGAGTTTTAATAATTTTTATTAAGACTATTTTTTGCCTTTCTCTGACTCTGGAGTAGTTAATTGAGTCTGACTTACACAGCTTAAAGAGAAAATAACTGTTGAAATATGCATGTTTAAATATAATTTACTGGAAACACAGCTGACCTTGACCCAAAATCACATTTTGGAGCCTCGAGCAAACTATGTATTGCTGTCTGCTACGGGTTAAAAATGAGTGCCAGATCCTATCACAAAGACAGAACTCCCATTTTCCAGCAGTATAAAACTTTCTTGATGCACAAGCAAGGAATTTTGCATTAAAAACAAACAATTTTTTAGAGGAGTACTTCCATATTCAGATACAATTTAGTACAGATAATTCCTGCTAAGTACAGAGAAACTTTTGTTGACCTACTGTTTTACTACTTAATCAGTTCTGTTCCTTATAATACCTAATGGTGACTGTATGATGGTTGTAGAAATGTATCTGTAGATACACGTTTGCGTGAGGTAGCAATATGGGATATTGTTTGTGTAGGACATCGTGTTTGAGTCATGATAATAGAAACTGATCTGTTCACTTGAACAGGGCCAGACATCTTTGGAAACAGAGAAAATAAATAAACACATAAATAAAACACAGCAATATTAAACTACCAAGCATTGACGGACTGAAATCTCAAGAATAAGAAAAGGCCTTGAGAAACTCAGTAGTCAATTAACACTTTGAAAAATATAGAGTAAATAGTATAATGTATTATCTTACCGTTCCTGTTGTGCCCAAGGAAAGGTGGTTCATCTGTTGGGTCAGAGGGCCCATCATGCTCGCTGGCTGCATTGACATAGTGTGGTCCATTGTTGGTGTTATCACAGCACCCTGCAAACACATATCATTTACACTTCAACATTTTCCCTTAAAAGAAAAAGCAGCATTCTCTTACTGAGTGAACCTGGCTGAAAACTTGACATGAATCTTAAAAGAGACTAATATATCTGTCAGAGAAAATATGTTTTGTTCCTATTGACAACCAAGCTACACACATATATTATTTGTACTACTAATGAGGCCATTTTATGTCAGTTCCAATTAAGTGTCATTTTTTACCTCATTACTTCTGACAAACAAATACATATGTTCTTTCTATGATGAATGCTACTGTACATTGCAAAATGCCTGTCGTTTATATTTTTCCATATCCTATATAGACCAATCTTACAGACAGAACACATATGTCCCCAATTTTCTCTGACTTCTAAAATGTTCAGTCTCTGAGATCTTCAACCTATTATGGTAATTGTCTTGGATTTTTCCAGTCTCAATTAAGAACCCTTACTCATAACATTTTATAGCTGATTGAGTAAGACTAGCTATTGACAGCGAGTGTGGTAGTGACACCCATTTAAAACACATACACAGCATTTAAAAGCATTTTTCTTCTCCTCATGAAAAACAAAGATATTAATAACAAACAGCATATGAACTAAAGCAAGAACAAGACTTTAAACAAAAATTAAACAAAAGGCATGCCAGAGCTTTGGAGAAAGCTTCTTTGTCATTCATATTCCTCATTTTTTGCTCTCCCACTCCCCAGGGCCCCATATTGGTAAACTCATGCCTTAGTGACGAGATGATTTTCCTCATTTCTAAGGTGTAAAATGCTATTTTCTCTATTGGTTGGAAAAAGTCAGTAAGAAAGAGGGTGGTCTGCTCCTTCTCTTGCAGACAGAGAAATAAGGAGGTAATTTCAGCTATTTCATCATATGGAATAGCTCTACTTTGTGCATACTTGTGTGAATACATTAGAAATTCGTACACAGAATCACCGCATTAAAAAGCATGGGAAAAGGTGGATGAATCCATTTTTCACAAGGAAAGTTAACACTTTTTCTTTGAGATCGCTGATAAAACCCCCTTGTAAACAGGAACCTAAAATAAACCGGTTCCAAAAAAAACATAACAGACCTCTTAAGTATATATCTCACATTTATGTAGACCTATGTGGCTGCCATGCCAAGCACCAGATGAACCCATAGCTTTCAAATTTTCAGTTGCACATTAAAAATAAACAATGATAACAACAACCACCAATGCTGGGGGAAGTACCAATTGATTTTTTTTTTCTCACCTCCCAGTATTATTTTGTCTATGCACATCCTATCTGAGAAACTGAGATTTTGCAGTCTCTGTGAACTTGTTACTTGCATGCAAAGATGAAGAGGAGGTAGGTGCAGCTTGGTCAGTCCTCTTTGTAATGCCTCAGCATACAAAATACATACAGACTTGTTTCATGTCACATACTGGATTATACTTCTTGCACTGACAACGGTCCCTAGAGAAATTTGGCAAATTACTAAGAATATCTTAAATGGAGGCTGTATCTGTCATGTTTCCAAATAAATACTTATAAAACTAGCCAATCAATGTGCAAGTATTAAACTTGCAACAATTGTGAATACTTCTGCATCTTTCTTCACTATACTCATTTGTACTGGTTTGCAGCAATTACAATGATTAACCCATAGATTAACTTATTCTAATGAGCTACCACTGTGCTGACCTCCTTTGCTAGCAGGGGTCCTTGCAAATAAAGATAGTCACAAACTTCCACCTGCAAATTTCTTTCAGCATAGTGGGGTCAATATACTATTAAAAATGTTCTTCTTTCTTCATCACATGTCATTGTTTTTTTTTTCATGCTGCTCCTCTCTTTTTGGTGAAAAATCTGCCATTTTCCTGGAAATCTGATATCTGCTCTGCAGGACATACACTCACTCAGTCCATTCTGCATTCACCACATTGTCAGTGCAAGTGTTTGAATTAGCACCATGCCCAAGGAAAGATACGTTCAAAATTCAGTGATCCGAGATACCAGGGCTGCACCTGTAGAGGAACACACAGCCTAACAGGGCCCTGGGACTTGGGCATCCACCTGAACTTTGGTTACAATAAGAAATCATGATCATTACGACCCACACCACAAAACATTTTTACAGTATCAAACCATAAACGCTTAAACCAAGTTTGTCAACTGGAAAAGTTTTGAGTTCCCTCTACAAGCAGTTTTCTCCTTTGGCTTAGGGATGGACAATTGCCTCAGAGGTTTCAGTACAGACCACGCTGTGTTGTGTCATGGGATAAGCAGAAAGTCACAGCCACACCACAGCTTCACGTAGCCCTGCACTGTTGGCAGTAGTGGCTGTAATTAATTTAGGATCTCCCAAAGCCTTAAAATACCTACTATTCTTTTTAGAGATGGTTATTGCAAAGGTATGGTTGGAGAAACTTGCTTTGATTACAAATGTGTCAGACTGAAAACTATGTATAAATTCAGGAATCTGAAAATGAAGGAAGGGCAGTAGTGAAGAAAGTCTTAGGTTTAGTGTAGCAAACAACATGACCAGACACACAAAGGAAAAATCTGAGAGAAAATGTTTTTCACTAACTAGTAAGCAAGAGAGTTTTGCAAATAAACTACTCACTAAAATAGGGACTGGAGAGAAAATACATCAAGGACAAAAAATGACTCAAATATACTATATATACACTACTTTTACATAGAAAATGTATATATTCTGCTCTCTAAATATACACTGTTTAAGATGTTAGGAAAAAGGGTTGGGACAACAAATCAGGGATTTGCAGCTTTCATGAGACAGCTTAATGTGTTTGAAACTGACAGTTACCTAGAGCAGAGAATTACATGCATTTGCCAGTCCATTAATTCAACAGAGTTTGCAGAATCCTCTTGTGATCACGTAGGGAAAAAATTATACTTAATTAAGGAAATATCGTCTGGTTGTTAGGGCGACACCCAGTCTCCAGACCATAATGCGTTTCATAATACATGTTGTCATGTCCGTCCATATTCAACTTATTTATCTGAAGAAGACAATGATGTCTTGCATCAGATATTACCATCATATTAAAAGTAATTTGATTCGTTGCAGTTTATAATAGGTAGCTGCTGATAAAAGTCTGCTTGGTTACTGGCAAAGGCTGCAGCAAACATACTTTTCATCTTCATCTGCTTGGATGTCTGATTTTACTGAGTCTGTGAGCTTTATAAAGAGACATATGAGCATGGCATAATACTACTGAAGGCCAAGCTTAGCTGAAAAACCTGCAGGAAAAATTATGATGAAGTTTTTGCCACTCTCATTGCCAAAGCAAGTAGTTGGCCTGCCAGTTCCTTAGGTCTGCCCCTGTTGCCTCAGAATGATTACATTTTTCACAATTCCTGCAAGAAACTGGTTACTATAATGCCTTTGAAATTTGGCAAGATATTCTTGGCATATGATTTGTCAAACAATTCTGTCAGTGCTATGCTGGCTTAAAAAGAAATGAAGATTAATAGGTCAAATGGTAATGAACCAATGACACGAAGAAAACGTATGATTTTTGCAACACTGCAATAAACCCAAGATCATTTCAGTGACATATAGACTTAGATTCCCCTGCACTTCATTTGAAAGGACTTGTTGTTTTAAAATGTTCTAAGCGCTGTGGACATGCCTTTCATTAAAAAGGAAAAAAAAAAAAAAAGAGTAAAAAGAGTATATTTATTTCTGTGTATTTCCCAGTTTATCAGTTTATCACTTGCAAAGAAAGATGCCTGCTTTTACCAACTACAAGCAGTGTACTCTTCCTGTATGGCAACAGACTGAAACCACAGGAAGAAAACTAAATACAGCATGTTTATTATATTAAGTGAACTATCCTGAAGTACTTGCCAATGCCAAAAGACATCAGTTGTAATAAAGTTTATATTGATGCAGTGACACATGCCACCTTCTGAGCCTTGAAGGCTGGGAAAGGGACATCAGATATAAAAAGTGTATTAGGGGCTTTAGCCAGAGCGAGTTCACTAACTGAGTGATGCACTTGGGGGCCGGTGGGAGGAAGGATTAGTTAGTCCTAGCTTTCTGGAATAATGAACTGTATTAAAGGCTTCTGTTTCACTCCAGTGTTCTCAAACTGATATTGGATTTAAGGCACAAATACCAGCTGAATAAATAGTTTTTGAAGCTTACAGTAAGCATCAGCTTATTTTAAAATTTACTTTTTCTTTATTTAGGAAGTTTTAACAAGATAAACATACTCAAAAATTCTACCTTGTAAATACTGGACAATGTGAAGCCAATAAACATTACAGCAGCAAACTTACTTTTCAAATTATTTCAGAGACACACTGTGCAGTCATATAACCACTGGGTCATTCCATTTGAAAAAGTTATTACCATACTACCAAGTGAATGTCTTTATGTTATCAAGAACATGTTGTTTCTTGGGGTTTTATTAAACTGACTGAAAGGATGACTTTCCTCATACTTATCAGATCAGACTTGTCTATCAAGAATTAATATGAAAAAATCCAACATGCATACTTTTTTTTTTTTTTTTTTTTCAGATAGATGTACTCTCTCTGCATGCAGAATAAATGACAGCCATATTTCTATTGGTTTACTGCTCAGTCTAGACTGGGCTTCTCTTACAGGCAGCAGAAAACATACAGTCATTGCAGCAAGCCATGAAGTCCTCCGAACTGGCTGTTAAATGACCAGCCTTTCATGACTACAGTAGGGACACCAAAGGTAGCTGTGAAATCCTCTGCCCTTTATTGTCACCTTTGCTGTGGATACTTGTTGATATGCCATAAATACCTATTCTATTTAAAAATCAAATAAAACTTATTTTTATACTTTTTCCTCTTTCTCAATGAAAAGTTACCAATTCCTTTGGCATTTACTGGATGATCAGAGATTAAATTATTATCTGAGTATAATGACGAAGATTGGCCAACAATCTATATTCTGCAAAGCTTAGGATTTGGTTTCATTGCACTGCATTGTTGAATTTAAAGGCTTGCTAAAATGGGGAAACGAACAAGAAAGCACAAACACTGCATTGAATTCAAAGCAGCTTTAACTTTGGAATGGAAAAATGTTCCTATAGACCTTCACCAACTCTGAGTACTGTTTCTGTGACAAATAATAAACTACAACCTTGTAATATTTCTAATTTCAGGCTTAAATTCAAATTCTTATCTTAAATTCAAATTAAAATCACCTTCATATTTTAGTCAAATTTCTTTGGGAAAATGGACAAATTTGCTTCTCCACGCTTATTTTTTTTCTTCTCTGTATATTTGAGAACTTCTTTCTTCAGCTGGAATTACGTGTCATAAGTAAAAGAGAATTACTTCCAAGAAGTAACTTGTCCTAAAGGATTAAGTATCGTAAGTTCTGTAAATAAAGAACAAAGATGACCCTTTCATATGCTTCATCTTTCCTACAACAATAGTCAATGTTCTCAAGTGTTTTTCCCCACTGATTTTCTTGCTTGTAGCTATCTGTTCTGTCTCTTACTTTGAAACACAGATTTTGATAATACACAGATACTAGCGTGCCCACATCTCTCAGTGTCTAAAGTGACTTTCACGTGGTGACTTAAATCTTTCTACCCAAAATAAGATCTCAAGAGAAAGTTCGTTGAAGAAAAGTACAGTATTTATGAAGGGAAAATATAATTGAATGACTGCAGGGTCTCTGATGCACAATTTGATAGCCCTGTGCTATACCTTTGCTCTTATCATCTACGCACACAGGCTGGACCACAAGCTCAAGTGTTCCCTTTATACTGTGAGGGAAACAGCAGTATTAACACCCTTCTCCAATTTGCCACAGGACTAAAATAAAGTTACTGATGCTACTTGCCTGATAAAAAAAAAAAAAAGCCCCCCACCATATCATGAAGGGGCCTGTTGCAGGTAGGACATGACCTGCTGCATTGGGCATTTGCTCCAGCAAGAGCTGGAACAGGCAGAAAGGCTACAGACAGCTCTCAGCCACCCTTCTGATCCACTCTAATGGGGAACACATTTCTTTTGCTTTCTTCCTATCCTTCGGTTTATAAGTGCAGGTAGCTGTATGCTGGTTTTGTATAACACTGCAATAGTGCTTTTGCTCTTTCAAGAACAGTTATCATTAACAAAAATATCCTCACAACGCTCATGTAAGGCTTAGCATCCCCTGCCGACAGAGGAAACACAGAGGCTGTGATTTACCCTAACCACTGGAGCATGCAGAACAAATCTTCTCTCCTTCCCACTGTCAGATTTCACACACACAAAAGTATCATTTTATTCCATGTCAAAATAAGTACAGATTTCAAAACCTCAGTGCTATTAACAAAAACAAGTCTTTATTTCCTGCACAGACTCCTGATCTATACCTAATTAATGTGTGACACATGCCCAAGCATTGTGCTTGGCCATTCCATCCTGTTTATGCTTTTAAGCATATTTTCTGATGCGGACTAATTCCTTCAACCACTGTTTTCCAGTAGCTGACATGCCATCCTAAGAAGTGGGAATCAGGAGTCACTTTGCTGTAGACTAGCTTTTCTCTGGATTAGAATGGAGTTTCATCTATTAAAGTGAAATCCCAATAAATTTCCTCTGAGCTGTTCTGCTGTGTTCTAACCCTTCAAGCCTATAACCATATGAGAAAATTGACTAGATGGCACATCTTTTCCTAACAAGGTGCAAAATGGAAATTATTAAACAGCACAATTAAAGCACAAGTCAGCATTGGTGTTTAGCCGAAATTTTCAATTTCTTGTCTTAATGGGTTAAAAAAAAATATCTTTCAAAAAGAATGCTATATTTGCATTTTCAATAATCTAGTATTTTATCTACATGCACATCTGTGTATGTACATACACCATATAATTTTGTATACGAAAAAAAATGGTATCGCCATTTGTATTACACTCACTGAGGCTATTGGGTTAGTTGACACTGGTTTTTGAATCACAAAATCATATAATCACTTAGTTTGGAAAGACCTGTAAGATCATCTAGTCTAACCTTTAACCTAGCACTGCAAAGCACCATTAAGCCACGTCACTAAGCTCTATATCTAGATGTTTTTTGAAGACCTCCAGGGATGGTGACTCAACCACTTCCCTAGGCAGCCTGTTCCAATACTTCACAACCCTTTCAGTGAAGAAATTTTTCCTAACATCCGACCTAAACCTTCCGTGGCACAACTTAACGCCATTTCCTCTTGTCTTATCACTTGGTGTTTGGGAGAAGAGAATGATCCTCACCTCACTACAGCCTCTTTTAAGGTAACTGTAGAGCATGATAAGGTCTCTAAGCCTCCTTTTCTCCAGACTACATCTACAGCCTCACTCTCATCCACCAAGCAGATCACCTTGTTGTAGGAGACCAGGTGCATCAAGCAGGACCCGCCTTTCATAAACCCATGCTGACTAGGCCTGATCACCTGATTGCCCTTCAGGTGCTCCATGTTGGCACTCAAGATAATCTGCTCTATGAGTTACCCTGGCACTGAAGTCAGAGGCCTGTAGTTTCCCAGATCCTCCTTGCAGCCTTTCTTATAGATGGGCATCACATCTGCTAGCTGCCACTTGACAGGGACCTCCCCTGCTAGCCAGGACTGCTGATAAATGATGCAAAGCAGCTTGATGAGCACTTCCACCAGCTCCCTCAGTACCCCCAGGTGGATCCCATCTGGCCCCTTAGACTTGCATATCTCTAAGTGGAGTTGCAGATCACTAACCATCTCCTTGTGGATTATGAGGGCTTTATTCTGCTCCCTGTCCCTATCTGCCTGCTCTCCATGAGTATTTGGAGAACAACTGGTTTTGCTGCTAAAAACTGAGGCAAAGAAAGCATTAAGTACCCCAGCCTTTTCCTCGTCTCTTTTCACTATGTTGCCCCTAACATCCAACAAAAGATGGAGATTCTCCTTAGTCTTCCTTTTCTTGTTTACGTATTTATAAAAACATTTTTATTGTCTTTAACAGCAATAGTCAGACTGAGCTCAATTGAGGCCTTGACCCTTCTTGTTTTGTTCCTGAACAGCCTCACATCTTTGCAGTCCTCTTGAATTGCCCGCTCCTTCTTCCAAAGGTCACAAACCCTCTTTTTCTTCCTGAGCTACAGCCACAGCTCTCTGTTCAGCCAGTCTTCTCTTCAGACCAGTCTTCTTCTGCGCTGGCTCGTCTTTCAGCATGCAGGGATGGCCTCCTCCTGCACCTTTAGTATTTCCTTCTTGAAGAATACCCAGCCTTCCTGGACTTCTCTGCCCTTTAGGACTGCCTCCCATGGGACTCCACCAAGCAGCCCCCTTAACAGGCCAAAGTCTGCCCCCTGGAATTCGTGGGTGGCAGTTCTGCTAACCACTTTTCCAATTACTTTTCCAAGAATTGCAAACCCTGTTAACTCATGATTGCTATGTTCAAGGTGGCCTCCAACTTTCACCTCACCCACAAGTCCTCTGTTAACAAGTAAAAGATCCATCAGGGCACCATCCCCAGTTAGCTCACTCACCAGCTGTATCAGGAAGTTATCTTCCACACACTCTAGAAACCTCCTAGACTAGTTCCTCTCTGCTGTGCTGAATTTCCTGCAGACATGAAACTCTCAGTCCAGGATTTATGACGACACTAGAAACTAAACCCAATAGTGATTGTTTAAATTTCCTATTTCTGAGTAACATTCAATAAATATTGAATAAGACCTTCTGCTACTGGCTAAGAACATTTACTTACTTTATTTTACTCAAGGAAATATGCTTGAAATACATGAAGAAATGCCTAAAAGAAAGACTTGCCTTTGGAGCTTGAGCTTGGATGCAGAGTTTGTTGGTGGCATGAGAGCATGTTTAATGTGGTAGGACCTTGGCCTTCCCTGGAATTGAAGTGTTCCAGGCAAGGTGAGGCAGCTCTGCCTGTCTGTGCATCTCTGTGAAGTCATGACAACAGACATTTGATCAGACCAAATATCCGAGACACTGTGCTGTTGATCTCTGCTTTTTTTGGCGAGATTTAGTACGTAGGTCATTTGCCAGGCACCAAGAATGGCTAACTGGGTTTGGAGAGGAAATGTCTGTAACATTTCTTCTATGTTCACTTCTAGCCTCAATACTGCAGCGGCCAGTGACAGGAGATCATCTGCGATATCTAGCAGATGTGCTGTGTTTCATTTCCTGCCTGAAACCAGGAGGGATTTGTTTTGTGTGAGCTGCAATCTACCGGCTGTGCTGGAAGAAAAGATTCACTCATTAGAAGGACAAACACTGACACTGGGAGACATCAGAAATGCTAAGGAACTGGCTAACAAGAGAAGGGAAAGAAAAAAAAAAGAAAAAAAAAAAAAGGAGAGAAGACTAAGTAGTTAATATAGCCCTATGTATCAACCAGAGGTAAGATGACAAAATGACATCCTACAGAACTGGAGCCAGAGGAAAATGGTACAGCTGTGCAGGGTATTAACTCGATAACACTAGAAGGACCTGATTAGAATCACAACCAATCTCAGATGGAAATGTCTGAAATATAACCAGCTTTCCGAAGAGTGAGGCACTAGTACTTGACAAAGCCCCAAGGAGATGTGCCAACGTGGCAGACAGTAGAGTTCTCCTCTGTGAGATCCCTAATCCCTGAGAGGACAACAGGAAGAATGGTCAAGGGGTAGGTGGATATCAAGGTGTTTCCCTGGAATTCCAAGGACAGGCTCTTTACAGGCATAGATGGTCAAAACAAATGAGAAGAAGCTCATAGTTCTCACACAGTTGCTCACAGACTGCATCGTGACCCTTGTGATGTTGAGCCAAATGTAATTCTTAAGCAGTTGAGAGTTAAATCCCAGGCCAGGCTCAAATCTGAGTTGTACCCTTAAAGCCATGCTGATGCAGGTGCTGCCAGGTTATCCAGCTATCCAGCTACAGGAGAGGACAGAGCCACCTGGATCTGCTGAGGCTGATACTGCTGCTCTGGAGTTCAGCTACAAATTCAACCTCCATCCTTCATGACAGCATGATGTGGAGCACTGTCATCTCTTGCCTATAAATTATGTCTGAACTCCTTTTTATGCAGCTCCTACACAAAGGAAGAATAAAGGTATGGGGGATGAGAAAATCATGTTCTTTCCCTCTCCATCCCAGTTTCCCAATTTTAATGATTTTAAGTTCTGGAAGTCTGATGAGGGGCAGAAATATCCACACCATCTTACCAGGAACCCTTCCTATCCTACCTGTTAGGAATGACAGAAAGTAGAGAATGCTGGAAATGAAACCATGAATGAGTCATGTATTTTTCTGAAGACTTGCTTCCAATCAATAATAGTTTTCAGACAGAAGTTGATAGGTGGAAATTCTGTACTAAGTCACAGTTCATATTATATATCAATTCAGTTCCAGAACGCAGTGGTTCATTCTGATCTGGAAATCCAGAAAAGCCTCCTTATTAGAGAGGACAAATAAAGAAATCAGTATCTCTGTCATGTTCTGTTAGATTGATAATCTGTTATGTTAGATTTAGACACAGCCCTCTCTGACACAATAACCAAAACTATCCCAGCCCTGTCTCTACTCTCATTAAAAAGAACAAGTTTTCAGAGCTTAAACACCCTGCCCCAGGTCTCAAATTGTGTTTAATTTTCTGGACTCTTCACCACAAAAGTAACCCCTCAGGGAAGGGCATGGTGAAATGCACTCCATTCAGTATTGGGATTTGCCCTGTGATTGATTAAGCCTGGCTACCCAGCGGAGCCAGCTTGGTGACAGACCTCGAAAACAAGACTGAGGTATGAATCTTCAATAGTGAAGATTGTGAATTCCTATGCTTCCCTTGTGCCTTTACAAATTTTAATCACGGTTTACCTGCTGTTAGCACTCATTTTACAAGCCAATTGCTACCAACATGTGGCTTTTGCTGCACATGGACAACTCCACCATCTTCAGATGATGCCCTCTGTGACATCTGTGCAGCTTCCCATCGTTTTGAACGACCAATAATACGTGCACAATCTAGGCAAACTGGGGCTTCAAAAATGTCCTTAGCTAAAAATTTTACAACAATCACAGAATGGCCGAGGTTGGAAGGGACCTCTGAAGATCATCTAGTCCAATGTCCCTGCCGAGCAGGATCACCTAGAGCACACTGCACAGGATGACATCCAGGTGGGTTTCGAATATCTCCAGAGAAGGAGACTCCACAACCTCTCCGGGCAACCTGTTCCAGTGCTCTGTCACCCTCACAATAAAGAAATGCCCTCTCTTATTCAGCTAGAACTTCCTATGCTTTTGTCTCTAACGCATGAGAGCAAAAGAAGCCAGTAAAGCTGGTGGCAGGCAGCACAGGGAGCAAGCAATTCAAAAGTAAACACATTTAAATCAGTGAGGTAAAACTGATGTAAATGGAATCAAACCCAAGCCATCACTTTTGTATCAGCAGTCAAAAAATGGAGGGTGAATACATTTTCTAAGTAAAAATGGGATATTTTAGTCCTCATTTGCTTTAAGGTACCTCCAGTGAAATCAGATTGTGTATAAGCCTTCCTTCTACCAAGGACCTCTAAGTGCTTTACAAACAGGGTGATATACATAGATCTCAGGAGCTGGCCTATTATGGGATGGGTGTGGATCAACATTTGAATTTTCCCAAGTCCATGAGTGTTCAGACTAGGGGTACAACCTGGGTCATTGCAATTTCTGGCCCTAAGGAAACAGGTGGTTTTGATCACGTACTCCAGTTCAAATTAATTAATAAGAGGAATCATTTAATCTCTCAATTTATACTGTGAAGAGTTGAAATAATTAATAGAAATGTTTAGCCTAAGTCTACTTTGCTCCACACTTCATTTATTTTCTTTCCAAGGAGGACAAAAATACTGAGGAAACGCACTTAGATCTGACCCTTGTGAATAAAACTTCATTGTGCAAAGTGGTCCAGTCAAGTTAAAAAATAGACATGAAAAGTTCAAAAATGATAGATTTTGGATATTACTAAGCTAAAATGAATAAAAAGTAAATAACTGATCCTACAAGGATTACTTATTTTCTTTTTAATACATCTGTACTGATTAAGAATGACTAAATTGAAATATTTCCCCCTCTTTTTGTCCAGATAAAGTCACTCTTGGGCTGAGATCTTCCTTATAAAGTTTCAGCCCGGAGCACATTTTTACAGCTGAGTTATTATCCTTAAAATATGAGTTCATACTGGAAATGCTGGCAGCCCTCTTAACTATTGTATAGCAGCGAGCACAGCTGTAACATGTTAAATATGTTGAAAGTACATGGGGGGAACAGAGTGGCTCAGAGGGCTGGTAATAGAATAAGGAGTCCCAATGCTGGGTCACCGGGTTCGGTTGTTGCTGAAGTTTGCTGGGACTGAAAGTCATTATCAAGCTACAGCTGTTCAGTTCTGTCCAGGCATCAGCTACCCAGAGAGAGACACTCCATCACAGAGACATCACTGCAACTGGTGGTGTCCAACAGCCTCCCCTAGGGCAGGAGTTAGCTCCATGTAGGAGAGCACTGATGATACGGAGGGGAGAGGCTTTCATGGTCACTGCCAGATCGATGGAGAATGTTTACCTGTCACTGCTGTGTCTTTTCAGGATGTTCTTCTTTATCAAAAACTTGTTAATTACCAATGACTGGTCCCAAAACAGCCCGTTTTCTACATTACTGAATGGAGCACATCCATCCCATCACACTGCCAGTTTCAGAGGAATTCTGGTGATACTGGTTAAATGAAGACAGAAAGCAGATGACAAGGTACTTTGTCAGCTTCCCAGTTATTGGAATGCCTAGAATGACCAAATACTTTATTATTACGTCTCTCTACACTGACAGCTGGTAATCTCTCGCAATTTGCCTCACATTACGATCCATTTCAACCTACCTCAAAACAGTCACCAATTTTTGCATAAGCAGATAAATACAGAAAGAGCTGCATATTTCAGATTCAGGTTACCTCCTCAAAAGCAGCCTTTTGTTCATCAATGAAAGGACCCACCAAAGCAATGTGGACAAATGAAGTCTGGTTTGGCTGCTTCATTTTTCTAATGTGAATGGATTTATTGGAATAAATTAGGCAAATCTCTTTGGCACCCGTTATTTATATGTGCTGCAGTAATATCTTTAAAAAGTTTTCATTTGTTATAGCTTTTTGGAGCACCATTTCCTAAGAGCCACTATGTCCAAGCCCATATGAACACACAGCAGCCTGACCCTGATGGTGATGTTCTCCACACACAGTCTGTCTTGGAGAATTTTAGGCTGAAGTCAGAAATGCTTCTCTGGGATTCTTTTCTGATTGTTTTTCAGCTATCTGAATATTGCAGAGGTGCTCTGTTTTTTTATGTGAGAAAAATACCAAAGGGTCTGTTTTATTTTCTCTAACATCTAGAAATCAAACTACCATTGTGGTCAAAAGGATGACACAATGACAAAAAATTCATAGTTCCTAAGGACTATCAAAAAAAGAGCAGGTCAAGAATTGTCAAGGTCTTTTTCTGAACTCTGCTCTTGCCCAACAGAAGTCAATTCTTCAGGCTAGCAGGCAGCTGACTAGAAACTGTCTACTACAAAATACTGTTGTCAAAATGTCTCGGGCAATACCGAGAACCTTGCACTGCTGCCAGAGAATAATAAGCTGGCTGCCACTACTGTGGTGAACGTACTAGAATGAGTCTTTGACCCAAACTGAATGATCAGCCTTTTGGGTGGCACAGATTGGGCAGTTGAGTCAGACGTGAGTTCAGGGAGAAGTTTTTTACACAAAGATAAAAAAGTGCTTTGGAGGAATAATCTATACTATAAAGCTAGAGAAGAAAAAAAAATAAAATAAAAGCCAGCCGGACAGTACATGAATATTGCTGAGATGAACTGTAAGTTATTTAGAAAAGACACTTTGAGGGAGAATAAAATATCCTGTGAATTCAGGTCACACTTGGCATATAATTGTGACCAAAAGAATGAAAAAAAAAATAGAGCTGTCAAAATGCAGTGTTTCCACCACATTTCAAATGACATGTCATTTCAGAATTTATCTAAATTCAAAGAAAAAAAAAGCCTAAAATTAGTTCAACAGCCCAGAAATGAAAATAAAGATTATAGCTATTTTGTCTTTGTTCTTCTTCTCACCCTCTCCCCATTCCCTCAGTTTTCTCCTGGAGTTGAGTCAAAACAACATTTTCACAACTTTTTCCATGTCACTACCCTCTCCCTCTGCACATTTTCACTTCAGGACAAGTTTTAGCATTATTATTTGATTCTATCCACAAAGCCAAATTTCATTATTCACAAAGTACTATATATGTAATAGTCTTGTCAGTCCTAGCCAGAGGCAAAGGGTAGCCTCAGAGGAAAAGGAAACAAGAAACATCTAAAGGAAGATAAATAGGAGTGAGATGATAGGCAAATGGGTAATACTCCCATCTTTTCCTGAGAGTTGTGTGGATAGAAAAAAAGAGGGCTCTAATTAATTCCAGAGTGATGGGGACTCAAGGGCTGGACTCTGTGCGCTGCATGGTTGTGAATCTTCATTCCATTTGAACCCCCTTCCTCCAAAAACCAAACAAACCCTTGTTCTGTCTTTGACATCAAAAGACACAACATAACTAACAGCAGATGTTCCGATAAACTCCAGTAGAGACCAACATCTTGGCAGCCATGTTTCTGTTCTGTAGTGGCTTTTCCAGGCACACAGAAAATCCATTTGTGGGCCTAAAAAGTACACAAAATGGTTCTCTTGTAGTATTTATTGTGGTATTTTCTTGTTCTGTTTCTACTATCTAGGAACTGCTGTATCATGGAAGACCCTGTTCAGTGGTTTTTCAGCCCTGTGTCACTGTAAGGGATTATAAATCCAGAGTAGTACATGAATGTGAATGCTTGAAATTGGAGTTAGATGAAGACAAATTTTTAGCAGGAGCCATTTACAATTTCAAGGGTTAAAACCTCCATAGGCCAAGAATCACAACAACATACAGATTTTAGCTTAGCGAATTTGAAAAATTTGGCTTAAAATTCTGGGCCCATTGAAATCAATTAGAGTTTTGTCACTGACTTGAATGCTACCAGGATTCCCCACTCTTTTAATCCTCAAAGATGAAGCCGAATGGTACATTACTATGCAGATATCCAATAGATTTTTATACTACAGACACTCTGTCATTAATTAATTATCCAGGCAGAGATGATTTTGCTCTCATTTTCAGGTTTAGACCTCAATTCAGTGATATTTTTTTCGACAACTCAAATTTAAATTTGGGGTGGTTTTTATTTTCTGAAGTGCTTGCCATACAGGCAACCTATGGCTGCCTGCAGACTTGTTTAACCAAGAAAGACAATCTTATTTTATGGCAAGACAGTCATCTTGTCTAGAAGCTGAAGTAATTAATAAAGATAAAGCCAACCAACCTGGGAACAGGAAGGCAGCAAGTCTAATAACAACTCCCACTATGAAACCATCTAATAAAATACTTGTTATGCAACTTGAGAACAATCCTTAGGCTGAAATGTTGCCATAAATTATTCATATGAAAAGTTTTGGACAGTAAACAAATTTATGAAGATAATGATCTCTTTGCAATTCATGAACAAAAAAGGGGGGAGGGGTCAATCCCCAGCATAAATTGCAAAGTGTAAATCCGCCAGCTGTAGGCATAAAGTACTGATGCAGAGATTCACTGCAGAAATTGTAAAATAATCCCTGTGCATTTTCTCCTTCCAGAAAGACGGCTTTGAAGAGCAACTGCAATCCAAATAATTTAGCATATTTGCTGTTCTTGACCAGAGCACTAATCACAAGTTGGGAATCAGAGCCTTTGGACTATAATGGTTGAATCAAATCAGAACTGTGCACAGCATTAGCCCCGGTCTGCATAAAACTAACAGCAAGCAAGCGTGAAACCTTTGTTGATACAGACTGCAAGGGGGTTGTTGCAAGTTTGGGAAACATTGATGTACGTTTTTGTTTGATGTACCAAACTGCTTTTCCTCAATTGAGGATCCATACTGAGTGACTAGGTGGTTTAAAAAGCTGAATGAATTTCACAATGGCAAAGTTTACTTCCAGTACATTTATTTAATGGCTCAGGCAACTGATGAAAGGGAAATAAAAATCTGATGAGGAGAAAAAAAATTAGACTAGAATCTAGACTCCCCCAGGACAATTTCTTGTGCTTTGTATCCTCTGTACTGACAGACAACATATTTGCTTTCTAGCTAATTACCAACAAGACTAAAATTTTACATCTTTGATGTGTATGAGATCAAAGAATATTAGGAAATAAAAGTAAGATTAACATAATTGTCTTGTACAGCTATAATAAACTATGACGATGTACACAATCAGACACCCTGCTCATCAGGAAAGCATAAACTAGAATCAATTGAACTGAACAAAAATCTCAACTTTGCTTCCTCAGCAGCTTCCCACCTCTCCTGACACCCACCACTTGATCACAGATGTACAGCCAGCGAAAGATGCATTCTCCCAACAGGCTCGTCCGACACCCCAAGACCCTCGGGATCCCCTGTTTCATACATTGAGCTTTACAAAAATGTGCTGCCTCGTGCAGACACAGAAGGCCAGCAGCTGGGAGAGAACTAAAGGACTTCCAGGTCCAAAATCACATATCTCTACTACTTGATCTAAAGGACTAATTTCTATTTGTTTCTTTTACTACTATTGCCTATCTTATATGCATACAGACTGAGCACAAACGCTCTTTGGGATCACAGTTTGGCAGTGCAGTCTTTTCTTAATGTGCGTATAGGATATGGTCCCCATCCATCAACCCTGTGTCTTGGTTAGTATATTTGCTTTAGAAAAGAAAAGGAGGAAGGGGTGTTTTGGTATATGCTTGCAACCAATTCATTCTTACCATGGCTAAAATACCGTGTTAGCACTACTATATTTTCTTTAAACCATCCACAAGAACAACACTGACCTGTGAAAACCAATAAACAGCTGGTTTTGACTGATCTGTCTTCAATGTTTATACATACATTGTGCTCGTTTAGTCCAAAAATACCTAGTATTCCTACTTTCTTATCAGCTCAGATGTGAGAAAAAATAAAAGGCAGCCAAAACTAACTGCCTCTTAAGAGTAAAATGAGGTGGGAATGTTTGGACCACTTCTGCTCATTAAGGTGACATGAAAGGTCCACAGCTAGGAGCTGTGAGCTACTCCTCGGAGCAAAAACATTTTGAAGGTTTTATTTGTCATCAGGTGGCAGTGACAATGAAAAACGTCTATTGCACTTCAAGACAGCTGGTAATAAAACAGTGTGGGGAACGACTGACAGAATAACAGTTATTGTACCAATGTAGCTTCTACGTTTTACAGCCACTCAGCTGGAATTATACCATTGTATTAAAAGCGGTTTAGGGTATAAAAAACATTTGGTACAGAAGGACTCTCCCCCTCCCTGTTGCTGTATCAGGAATCAGACTAACAACATTTGGGAAAAGCACGTCTTTTGCTTTTTTGAATGTAGGTATTTTTACTGTGCAGTTTTGCTTTAGTTCACGCAAGGGCAAGCCTGAAAATGTTTCCTTGCTGACAACTGCCTCATTCAGCACCCTTGCAAGCAGCTCCCAACAAATCGCAGTCTTCAAAGGCACATTGTTTTTGTTTGTTCTCATTGTAACAGATGTTTTGTATCATGTACTTCAACGAACTAATTCATCTGCAGAGGACCGCCTACTCTGGCTGGTGTGCATCCAGCTGTGGAAATAGCTCAAGTGTCATCTGTGGCCACTTTCATTCCATTCTTCTGATCTCACAGGATCTCAGTGACCGCATCCAAGCCCATAAAAAATAAACAGACCTGAGAACATCCTTTTAAAAAATTTCCAGCGGAGGAGTAATGCTACTCCAGGCAGGAAGCCTTTCTGGAAAGAATGTAACTGATGCTGAAGGAAGATTCACTCAGCTCTGGAAGTCTCCTCCACAACATGCTGTTTTTATCATATGAACTACCCAGTCAATATTAAGAAGCACTGGAGCAATGTCATGTGTGATTTTGATGGTGCTGAGAGCTTCTGACTAACTCAGTGCCATATCAATTAGCCCGAGCACCAGGCAATCAATCACCACTTCTCTAAATGTACTGAGCTCCCATTAGAAGCTGCATATACTGTGAGGCCAGCTCATCTCAGCACACTGAGCACTTTTATATACTGTGGGTCTACCATAATATATTTCTGAAGTAGAAACAAAATCAATCTGAATTGCTCTGGAGTGGAAGCATATCCCATTAATAGCTGTGCACCAGGATTAAAATGTATTAATGGATAAAAAATAGTCTGTGTCCTAAGAAGTCAATTACTGCTTTCTTGAAAGTGACCAAATAAAATATCCAATACTAATAAAGAATAGACTTTCTGAAAATGCCTTTAAAGTCAGCTGGGATCACTTCATCACAAATCAAAACATGTCTGGGATGGTGCAACCATTCCCTGATTAACTTCCTTAGAAGAAGCAACAACAAGTTGTGCTCTCAATTTATTGAGAAGTCGACCACAGCTTCCCACAGGAAATAAGTAGTTCCTGATAAGATGATGATCGTACACTTCAATATCAGATCCACTGGGTTTGCTAATTACTTTCAAACCACTTAGTCAAGTCACCCATTAAGAGGAAATGATTCAATTGCAGACCCACTGAACTGAGAAACTAGGTGACCAAAACACCTTGTAGAGCTTGAATTATCCACCTGTATAAGAGGGCTCACAATATGTCAAACCAAGGAGTTAATTTCGGTTCTGAGTAGCAACTGTGGCTGCATTTAATTAGACAGCTTGGCAGGATTTTTAATACTGTACAACACCAATTATTGGAATATTTCAGAATCATTTCAAAAGACTTCGAAAACCTTCAGAAAAATTAGAGCTTTGTATCAATCATCGGAACTGATTCATCACTTTTAGGAAGTTGCACCCCAACTCTCTTAACTCTGCAGATGAGATTTTAAAACCTACCGGCAACCATGCTACATTTTAGAGATGATGATTCATCTTTTCACTTCTGATCAGCTGTACCTGCTTCAGATTTGCCATCCAGGTGTACCTATGGGGCAGCTGCTTCAAGGTCTAAGCAAATCACAGCAAAAGGCTCAAAAAAAGCTCACTGCAACCCCTGATGTTTACTGTAGTTCCTAAGTCAGAGGTTGGCAAATTGACTCACTCACAGGGAAGCTAAACAATTTCACATTAATGTGCAATTAATCTAATTAATCACTGCACTAATTAACCATTGATACCTCGAGTTAAAATGGGTGCCTGTCAGAAGACTCTTTTGGGACTTCTAAGTCTTTGTCTGCCACACATTCTAACCTTCTGACTGTTCTGTTGTTGCCTGGCTTGGGCTCCCACTTTGGAACATGTCATAATGATAGATATCATACTTTGAAATAGAGAAAATACTTCTCAGAGGGAAACCACTATATTTGAGCAAAATTACTGTCCTTTAGAACATATAACATACAAAAGCAATGCCTGTGTGCCTGCGACATGCCTAGAACTTATACTGGATATTGGAATTATTAACTTCAAAGAGTTTCACCATTTCTATTTATCCACAAGGATTTTACCAGCACAAAAGAGTTAACATAGCTTTTTCTTCCATGAAAAGAATTAATGTGGCATAATACCAGGTTACACGTAGTCCCAGCTTGGCCAAGAAATTGAAAAGAAAGAGCAAGGCACAATCTTATACCACTTGACACAACAGCACTCACGGCATTCTCCCACTTCCTCCTTTACTTCTCTGTTGAACAAAATGATGAAAGGAGGCTCAAAGAGAATGCGAGTACATTGGCATACCAGGGAGACAAGCCCATATCATCATCGCAGAAATGGCAGCTACAGAGACGCTTACTCCCTATTGCTTCTCTCACCATGGTGCAAGTCTGGACGATGCTAACTACAGATCATGGCTAAGCACTGGAGCCTATACCCTCAAAGCTATGACCTATACTGGTAATTAACTGGAAGAGAGATATGGGTGGCATGTAAAACACCAAGAAGAATGATAAACAATGACCATGATACATCTAGTCCTCATGATAGTAAATTCTCTCAGATTATGATACCTAAAACTCTCCAAGCTCTATTGTACAATCTTTACAAAAAGCTCATTTGGCTTCTGGCAAAATCACCCCCAATATTCAGAATGAGTGTCATTTATATACATTATTTTCTTTATATTATCCTAGGGGAAACATCCATGGTTACTATTCACTGACCTACAAAGCTCAGCTCAAAGATGTGCACACCATGCACAAAGTCCTGCAAAAGGCTTCTTGGTTTAATATCTGAAACTGAATTTTGTCACCAACTGAAAAATGGTCTGGATTTACTAGCTTGGAAAGTGGAGGCAAAACAAAGAAAGGCATAAAACTAGTACGGAGGGCCTGAGAGCTATTCCTAGAGAATTGCACTTGCTTGTACCATGAACAGTGGTACAGATCAGAAGTAGGTTTGCTGTTGTGAGTCCAAATCTGGGCACGAAGCCCTAACTCCCGCGTGGTAGCAGCAACAGCACCAAGACTACCTTTCCAGAACAATTTCTTTCCCCCTCATCTCCCTGCCCTAAGCACTGACTAAAATTGGCCCCATAGTCACCTTCCATTTAAATCAATGTCACTGAGGTGTTGAGCACCTGTGAAGATTTAGGCTGAGATGTTATCAAATCGGATATCAAGTGAAGGCTCAGGCATGTGAACTGGGTGCTACAGTCTGCAGAAAGCAGCATAAAAGCAGGGGGACTGCACAAGTCTTTCCCTTCAAATTCTTATTATTCCTGTGCTGTTTCTGAGGAGAAGATGTGGCCTGTCGCAGCTTTATCTATCATGCCGAGAGGCTTTGCGGGTTGAACTTGGAGTGGGAGTTAGCGAGGGAGCTAATACAGCTTTGCTACTTCCACAGACATGAATCAGGGAGAATTGGCACTGCGTCTACCTGTCTATCAGAAACACTCAAACTCCTCCTGACAAATGTCCACCCCCTCCTCTCCCTGAAGTGAGACCTGTGACAAGCACCAGGAAACTCTCATTGCCTCCAACACTTGATCCCCATTCAAAATGAGTACACCTCGAGCAATTCTCCCCTTTCCACAGGGAAAATTTCTTCCAGCAGGAAGAAATGTCAGTGACGCAGTGCATATAATCACGCTCATCCCAAAACACTGCTGGCATTCCCTGGCCACCGGAGCCAGGGCTAGCCAGGAGCAGTCCCAGCAGCATAGATGGACCAGCTTTACCACAGCAGGTTTCTCCCACTACCTGCCACTGGGAAATATGCCTCGAGCCCCAGCCCTGTCAGATGTGGGACATCTGCAAATGTGACGCCCACCCTCTTGGCTAGAGGCTGGCAATAGACTAGCAATTTCCAAAGCTGCAAGCAGGAGCCTTTTATTGATCGCACTAAAGAGGAAGGCTATCAAGCTGGGAGCTGACACAGACTCACATCCTGTGTGGATTGGGCAAAGAGGGGGTGCATAATGATTTACAGATTGTCGTACTGGAAAAGTACAAAGGCTGTTTGAAAGCAGCCTGTTTGTTGTGTGAATCATACGCAACCCTTTTGTCCCACCACTGAGATCAGTAGCAGGGTGTCAAACCTGTGACCCTCAGCTTTGAGCTGAAGAAATCATCCAAGTTATCCCAGACCAAGCCCTGGATGAGGACTCCACACACGTTTTTTCTAAGTGTTACAGATTTCTAGGAGGCAGAAGTAGACATCTGATAATGAGGGACCCATTTTTCTTCCCGATTTGAGATGTGTGTGTGGTGCATAGAAAAAAATACATCTTCCACACATTTGCCCACTCTGAAAAGCACAATAGTGAAGGGCCACACCTAGGATTTTGGAAGTTAGAGACAGGGTTTCTCCTGGACAACAAAGTGATGTTGCAAAAACTCTCTGGTAGCTTATTTAAAAGGCAGGGAGTGGGAAAGCTGTCAGCAGACATCCTTTAACTAGGTACATTCAAGGCTGTAGTCAGTAATAAAGAATAACAAATTGCATTTAAACCACAGTTAGAAGAAGTGAAATTTCAACCGGTGATTTCCACTTTTCTTTCAGCAATGGGTGATTTGATAAGAAAGCCTACCGTGCTATAAGTGCACCTCTCCTTGGCAGGTAGTCCAAAAAATGATCATTCAGTGGTTTCACTAAATAACAACTCAGCACTCTTTCAGAATTCCTCTGACTCTGTTGATATATCACTGTGTTGCACAACTCATTTCCATCAACCTACTATGAAGCAGTCAAGGAATGTTCTGTGTTTATACTATTGCATTTCACTGTTTGCTTTTTCAATCATGTAAGAAAAAGAGGTTGAAACCATACTCTCAACAATGTTGCAGACACCACTGATTCTTAACAAGAAGCTTTTTGACACACACTGTTGAATGCATGGACTTATAACAGTCTTATTCCTAATTTATACTGGTTTGAGAAGAAAACAAGGCCATGAGGTTACAACCTGAAAACTGTAATTCAATGATCAGTCTGCTTAACCTCTTTAGGAGTGAAATCAGTTTAGGAAAGATACACATGACTGGATCTAGATTTGTCTCTGTACTGAAAAGCTTAGGTCAATATTACATTCTTTGTAAAGACATTTGATCTGAAAAGTAAGCATTACGTCTAATAGAATAAAAAATGAATGGCAAATACTGTTAGAGTGTATTCAATAATGAGCTATTACTTACGATAGCTTGGAAGTTTCTAACTTCCAGGATGTCAAATCTTGGTGTACATTTATACACTGATACATAAAAAAAAATAATAATAAAAAAAAGTTTTAACTTTCTCTGCAAAAGTTAATTTAAAAATAATTATGTTATTAAGATGCTTCACCAGTTACAGTCAAGGAGGTGTTAATTAGTCAACCACTTACTCAGACACCTCTGTAAGTATATCAGGAATGAATATGGGAAAAAAAAAAAAAAAAGAAAAAAAATAGGACAAAAAATGCTACATCTCACAGACCAGAAGTAAGAGTCACTAAAAATCTCCAGAGAGCTGGCAAATGATATTCAAACACCTAACAAAAGACTTCTCAAACAGATTCATGAAAAACAAGGACAGAGCCCAGAGACAGGCTCCCTATTCAGTGAGGATGCAGTACAGATTAAAGGTAATTCAGAAGCAGCTCCAACAGGACAAGGACTTTGCCTCCATTTCCTGCATGAGTCATCAGACAGCAGTGGCAAAGGCAGCTTTCTGGGAATGAAAGTTTGGGCAGAGGGTTGAATGCAGTCAAAGGAGATGAAAAACCCAAAGAAGTCAATGAACTCGTGGTGTGGGTGCGAGAGAAACAAGGAACCAGGACTGGATTTTCTCTACTGGAGAGTAATGGCAGAATGGCACGTGTAATCACCGGTCTAGGGGCCAGGACTAAAGGGTATTAATGAAGATGGAACATAGATAAACCAAAGATAGAGCTAGCTAACCTCCTTTTTTAAAATAAAATGACCTATTTTCTAGACAAAGGACATGTAGCAGATCTAAGCTCTCTGAAGGTCAATAAAATATTTCTGTTAGTGCTACACCAGCAATTACTAAACTTTGGGGATGATAAAGAATTAAGGTAGGGTCACTAAAATCTCCATAATATATATTTTTTTCTCATCCAATATATAATGCCCTTGAATAAGAAAACTTTGAGAAATGACGAGGTTGCAATGCACTGTCAGCACAGTGGCAGATTGAACTATCATACAGGAAGAACTGGATTAAACCGAGTAAGGTGCAATTTCATGAAGATAATTAGGCTAATAAATGCTTTCCTTTATAATACAGGAGCATTTGCTGGAAAACTACAGGAAGAAGAAAACCTGGGTATAGCACTGAATTACAGGATGTCTGCATTACCAGAGTCATGTGCACAAGGGAAAAAGTTGTTATTTTATAATTTAGCAAAGTACTCCCAGCAAAGAGAAGAAAGTATGAATGCTGTTGTACAAAGAGTTGGAATACTATAAGCACTGGCCCAGAAAAATTAATTCAAAGTGGAACAGATCCAAAGTAGGGTCAATGTGACAGCCAGAAGTACAAAATTGCTAAGTTACTGCAAATGCACAGCGATGTTGGCATAATTAGCTCAGCAAATGAAGATGCAGGTAAGATTTTTGTCTATAAATTCATGTGGTGAACATTCAGAAGAGAGAAGATTTACTGAAGGTAAGGGAGAATGTTTGATCGAGAACAGATGGATGTAAAATGAACAAAAGTACCTTCAGGTTGGAAATTAAAAATGCAGTTCTAAGCCTCAGAGCAAAGGTGTTCTGAAACAAGCCTCCTGATAGGATTAGCAAGAGGCAAAAAATCAAACTAATTAATCAGGTTTGGGCAGGGATTATATAGCATGCTTCCTGGATAGAGCAGGAATCCTGACTCATAAACTGGTCACTAATTCCTTAAAGGACAATATTATAATTTTTTACACAACTCCTGTGCTAGAAAATCATGATGTAATCGAAAGTAATATATACATTAGCTAATTTTCCTTACTTATGTAAATTGGTCCTTGAATACTCTTGCATAACATAACGGTAATTTATGGTCTCACTTTGTTGTAAGAATTAGGAGTGTGCCAGAGTCTCCTTCATCAACTTTTTGCTGCAGGCACGATTCTCTTCTCAGGCTCACTGTTTCACACCTATGTAACTCAATTTTCTTATGCGAAGTTAACTCTTGATTTGTACCAGGGAAAATTAGACCTGACGTTTCTTTTTGTAGCTAGGACAGCTTTATTTTACTATTTAACACGACAACCCTAAATGTTAATAATATAATTGTGAGGCTGTGTTTAGATGCTCATGTTCCACCAGGCATTTCAGAAGCATTCAGTAAAAACTATTTAGTGGCATGACAGCTTTATAATCTAAATAGATGTGATTAAAAAAAAAAAAAAAGACAAATGAGAAACTGAGGCTGAGAAAAAAAGATGTTTTCTCCAAGGTCATGCACCAGATCAGTGGCAGAAAAAAAAGTATTTATTACTAAGTGCTCTAACTATGTATATCCTCTGAAACCAGTGCAAAGAAAAGCTGGCTCAAGTCAAAAAGGAGCTCTGGAAAGAATGATTATTGCTATAAATAATATACACATATTAAATTGCTATAAATAATATTTATATATTTTATATTATTTGTATTTATTATATATATATATAAAATATATAATAAAATATAATAAATGTATAAATATATAATAATTTATATAATATATAAACATATTAAATATAAAATTAAATTTATATTTAATTTTATAATATAATATATTGCTATAAATAATATACACATATAAATGAATAAATATTCATGATTTCTATTTGGATTTTGCTTCCAATGATAGTGGAATCCTCTGGGACAAAAACCTGTATGAATAACATACTTAAAATAATTGCAATAATTTGCAGTTTACACCTTGATTCTTACATTACACCTTCCTCTCCAGCTGTGTCTAAAAAGACATTTTGTTGTAAGCCTACAAATTGACTTGATCTAGCAGGAATTCACATATACAATAGTGAGAGGTTGTGTCTGTCCTTACAGTTCTTTGGAGAAGGGATGCCCTCTTCTCCAAAGCTGCCCAGTGCCTCATCTGTAATGGCAATGCAGATTTTCTGCAGTGCAGGGATGGGATTTGGGAAGCCCAAAGGGATCCAGGTCTCTTTCTGCTGGAGAACTGTTCTGCAGCAATATCCTCTATCCTATATTATCCACACTATGGAAACAAGAACCGTGTCTCCATCATGGGAACGAGACCCACCACCGCGTGCAGCAGGCACCAACAGTAGATTACTCCCAGCCTTGTCACCAAGCAGTGTGAAACCTCTGCGCTGCCAGAGCACAGAGCTCTTTCAAAGCTTTTCACTGCCTGTGGCAGATGAAAATGCTGCCTTTCCTTTCTATCCTCACAGAACATGCATATTCGGCAATTGCAGTACACAACCATCTGTGTTGCAAGTGGGCTTGTGTCCTGCTTATGACATGAATATCAGACAGACCTACATTTGCTTAAACAGGAGTAGCAAAGCTGTCACTGCAGAAGCTGAAATATTAGCATCAACTTCCAGACAATGGACATTACTGGAAAAAAAATAAGAGATGGTCCATGATGGAGGATAAATTTGAGAAGACTGTAGTATACATGTATCACATGCCTCTCTAGTTCACAGCACACATGTATGAATAACCATAATGCAATACACATGGCAAAATATTTGATGGTGAGCTAAACTGAGAAATCATCTGACAAATTTATATCACATGCTTACCTAACTTACCACTCTGCTGAGCCCATTGCTTTCTGCACACTCATTAATCTAACTCTTGGACTATAATTAATACCATGTGCTTACGTAGTCCATCACTCTTTACTGATTTACAAATGCTGCCTACTTATTAATTTACTACCTGGACAATAACTAACATGGTGAGTGCTCACCAAATGAGGATTTTTTGCTCAAAATGCCAAACACTATATATGAACCTTTCAGTCTATGTTCAGGTTTTTGACTTAGTGTAAACTCAAAACCTTGTGTAAATGCAAATGTACATGCAACCAGAGACATACACAGTATATGTGTTATATGAAATAAACATATTATTAGTGATTTCCAGTCTTAGCAAATGCGCATGAAGTTGGAAAAGTTAAAATAGATGGCAGGTTTTGTACAAAATTAGAAATCGATTTTTTTAAAAAATGCACTACATTCTTCCACAGAAGGTACTCTAATGTCTATTGATTAATATCTATCTTTAAAAAAATAGCCCCCTTTGATAAACCTTACTGCTTTTAAACAGTTGTCATGTTGAGATTTTTCTTTACAATGAGGGTTGACAGTTAAGGTTGCATCTTTTCTGTTAAAAAGAAATCAATATTCCGTAACCACTACATATCTCAACCAGAAATTCCCAACTTCAAACTCTCTGGAGTACCTTTCAGATTTAGTGTCAGCCTTCTTTTCCAAATATCTTTTCCATTTACATTTATAGATTCATATTAAATATAGATATACATGTTTTTTTCCAGTAATGTCCTTTAAAAAAAATTTAGACTGATGGTTTATCCATTTAGTGTTCATATTATCCATAGAATACTTGAAGGAAGATAAATTTTTACTAGAACTCTTACGACTTTTTAAGGTAAAACAGCAATGTATGAGTTCCTAAAATGCAAGGGCTTGTCTACTGGAAACACTTGTGGTTCTCCTGTGCATGTTTTCTAAGTGAATCCACATGTGGTGTGTTTTTCTGCCATCATAAAATCACCCGATTTCACTAGGGGGCTCTAGCAGAGTGTCAAAAAGGGTTGGAAATCTAACTTGGATAAGGCTTTTTCTGCCATTCATATTAATTCATTTTAATTTCTACAACAGCAGAACAAATGACTGCAGCAATACTTCAATGGGATTCCAGAAGAGCTGAATAACCAGACATACGAGCCCCTACACTTGACCACAGTGTGTGACTTGGGTGAATTGTTTGCACCTAGTTCCTTTTACAGAGCTGTGAGCTTAGGTTACAGGCACTGCTTTTTTGTCCTCTGCAGGTAGATGCCTGAGTACCTTCCTTAACACCACAGCACCTGGAGCTGAAGAGGGTCGGTAAGTGAGTGCTCAGCTGAGTTTGAAATTACCCATTTAGTAGCAGAGACAACTTCTATATAAGGCCAGTGCTGGGCGAGAGCTGGGTGAGAGGCAGGCAGAAATGACCTCATGCGAGCCTGCCTGTCCCAAAGGAACATTGCCAATTACTGTCTTGATTATCAGAGTTATAGAATTGGCAGTCCTTGATTTTCTGCCTCGGGAAACACTGGAATTAAAATTGTTCAGCAGAACTTTGGCAGTGGTATTTGGTTAGTTATTTCAACCTCTAAACTCTTTAGCCTTAAAAGTTCAACTAAGTTCACGTTCAAAGGATCTCTTAAAAATACACAGCTAAAAGTTAAAAGAATAGCTGGAGATTCCAATTTCCAAGGATTATTTCCTGTTTACTTTTCATACCATCTAGCTGAACTCTCACATTTCATCTTGGATGCAGGACTCAGCTGTCTGCAGAGGACATACTTTGTTCCCTTACGCTCGTACACCGAAATGCAAGATGGACTCCTGGCTCGGTTTGCTGAAAAGGTAGAGCAACAAACGCGAGGTAAAGAAAGCAGCCTTGGGAGAGGGACACCAAAGGGAGCACAAGGAACTTCTTTGTTCAAGAGCGTAGGAATCAAAACACTGAAACTGCTCTGGTATTTTGGGTACTATCCAAAACAACAGAGTCGCTAGTGAGAAAATGAAAACTGATATATTTCAGTTGGACAGTTTGTACTTTTTATGCTACATTCATGCACAACAATCAAAAGGCAAGATTCTGGAGTCGTTACTCAGCCTAGCTTCTCACTAAAGCAGGGGTTTTACGCTGCTTATGAAATAAGGAACGTTTTTGTTGGTGCTTTTAAAGACAGACAGACTACATTCAGCCATGGGCTAGAGGAAGGAAGACAGGAAAAAAAAAAAAAAAGGACGTTTGTTAAGCCATTGACCTTTCGAAAAGGGCTGTAAGGCCTTGAGAAATGTCCAGAAGAGAAGTTCTCCCAAATGCACTTTTATCAATAGTAGGTTTTTCCATATGCTGCCCTCCTTGCACCTTTCATGCACCCACTGGCATATTCTTTCTCCAACTATTACGCAGAAACTGTTCAAGACTGACAAGAACATGTGGGGGCATAGTTTTACTGGAAAATAGAAGAGGATAAGTGTAAATCCAGTATGCAGTGTTAGGGAAGAGCATTTCTGTTGGTTCACTAAAAAAAAAAATACTTGCCTCTAGAGAGCAAGAGTACGCATGATTTGAAATAAAGATTTGAATCAAAAAAGTTTTACACAAATGTCACTGTTAATAAAAATGAAGATTATCTGTACATGAATTGAGTTTAAACAACATGTTTTTCAAAGTTTTCGCTGAACCATAAGATGGCCTTCGGGGACTGTAGGAAGAACACACTAATATGGCAAATATTATAAATCCCCAGAATAACTCTTATCCCATTTATGTTTTGATTCTGTCATCGCTATCCATCTACCCTTATCCTAAGGCAGTAATGAAATACAAGACTTCTTTCAAGTAGGGATGAGTTCACACTGTACTTTGAAAGCCATAGTTAACTAAACGGAGCCCAGACTGTTATCAGTGGATTAAATGTTATGCCAGTATGAGTCCAACTCCACATAGCCATATTTCTTCTGCAGCTCGTCTTCTATTAAAGCTAGCAAGAGGGACTGTGGCACGTGGAAAAGCAACAAAACTGGCAAAAGTGAGTCATTCTTATTTGGACAGAGTGAAGTCAACATGGTTATAAAGAGGTTAAGGCTCCATTGACAAAAGATGCATTTTCAAAACTGAGTCACACAGGAGCCTAAAGGTAAATTTTTCATCATGTTCACGTGATTCTGGAATTCTCATTTCTAAAACCCTGAAGGTTGTGCAAGCACTAAGATGTGGGAGGTGTGACCCTTCTATTCCAGCATACTACTACTTATTCTGAAACAACAATGCAACCTCAATGTATTTGTTACTAACTTTGCATGGCTCTTAGTAAAAAGCTAGCAAAATTCATGGAAAAAAAATCTTTTTAAATTGCAGCTGCTCTTTCACATTAAGCTAGTATATCAAGTTTAAAAGTTACAGGGAAAATCATGAGTAAATTATCCTATATTTTCAGAGTCCTTGACTGCCCCATCTGTCCTGGGAAAATTTTTCCCGTATTTCTGAACATTGTTTTCTCATTTAATGTCATTTTGGTTATTGTCTGTTTTTAAGAAGATCACAAAAGTAAGACAAATGAGGCTGGGGAAGGGAAAGCAATATCTGCACATACTTTCCAGGTAATATATATGTTATTGCTATCTATTAGGGCCAGAGGTTTATCTGGTCATAGCTGAAAAGCTACAGAAGAAATCAGAAATATAATCTTTTACCATAGTGTTGTTTTTTGGATTCACCAAGTAAATGAATACAGAATGCACACATCAGGAAGATGTGACTGAAATTGATATACGAAGGGAAATAAATGAGCAACATTCCTGGCAGGCCACCCAACTGTGGGGGGATATCCGTGAAGGAGGAGCAAGGTGTTTAAATGACAATGAACACAGAGGTGACAAACGAGCAGGGACAGGCAGCCAGAGAAGAGGCAGGCAGAGGCAGGGTTGTGATGCTGTGCAGCACAGCTCCTTCCCTCCTGTTGGCAAGCTTGCCAGCCCAGGAGCAAGCTGTCCTGTCTGTGCATGGCTCTCTGAATGAAAAACCTCCTTTGTCTCCTCTGCAGCATGGGCCCGACTCTTTTTCTGTCACAAGGGAAACTATGTGGTGTTAAATTATACATAAGTATCAAGTAGGAGCTTCCTTCTGAAATGAAAAACTAATCATCCAGTAACATAATTTAGTGGATATTTATAATCAAAACGAAAAACTAACTGTCGGCATTTGTGCAATTCATACTGTGCTTGCTGTAAGAGTTCATCTTTATTCAGAAAGAATAATACAGGCTTAACAAAATGTTCTGGTTCCTGGGGCAAGGGGAATGTAATTTTTATCTACACTGGTTTCCAATGGGACATCATGCACTGCAATCAATCATCACATAAAATACTGTGAAGTAAAGTGCTAGCAATTTAGATAATAATATGGCAAACTAAGTTACAAGAAGAAACAAAAAGCTAACCAAATTAGAAATTTCCCAGTTTCATCAATTCATTGGGTCTTACATTCTGACAACTTTGTCATAATATTTTCTTCATACTTTTTTAAGCTATGGAGCTGTCTAGAGTAGAGTCTATAGTTAGGCATGAAACTAAAGTAAACTTGGAATAGATACTTTCTTCATTTCCTTTCAAAAGATAGTCTGTTGTGTAGTAATTCTCTGACAATTTTTCAGACATTTCTAATAAAGAATTCAGATCTGAATGAAATCTCAGGAATAGTAGTTCTGCCTTTCTGCTTTTATACTTTTCCAGTACTAAAGCCCTCGTGTCCATTTATTTAAGAACGTAATCTTGGGAAACTGAATGGAAAAAAATTTCCGTGAAAAGACTGGAATAGCTACAGACAATACATGGAGGTAACCCATAACGTCAATGACACCAAAACTGAAGAGTTAAACTTCTTATCCACTCTCCCTCTGCTTTTCCACATAAAAGCACATATCCTTTCACTGATACAACTCTCTGACTGGCAATGAACACCAATTTAATTCGGCACGTTGAGGATGCCACTCAATATAGAAACCATTTTTCTCTTCACAGCCCTTTAGGAAGGGGTAAATACATTCAATTACCACACCAAAATACTCACTGCTTCTAGTACAGAACATAAATGCTTTGCTGAACATGGTCAAACAATATTCAAACATACATTTAAACAAAAACTGGAATCGGTAAAGTGCTTAGGTTCTTCCTGTTAGAAAGGGAATATTTCTGCAAGGATCAGAGATCCTTTGGCTTCCACAGGTCTGATGACACATTATATCCACACCTCTAAGATTTCTTGTGGTCTGCTGTTAATCCAAATATTAGCAAACAAAATTGATTGTTTGATACATCTTGGTCTCCTTACAAGGAGCATAGCAGTAGCTTTACTCCAGTGAGATGGAAACTTCCACCAGGGTCTGCAGAGAGGTGCAGCACCACAGTGGTGGTTATTGGGCTTCCTGCAGATGGTCAGTCACACACTATGGTCATTGCCTGGTTAGAGAAAATTGAAAACATTCAGACGGATGTGGAAGAGCAGTTCAAAGTGGGATGAGAATCCTGAGCTACTAAACTAAATATGTAGGATAATTATATCTATGCTTTTGTATAGCTAACTCCCAACAGAAAATAATAGACGTTAATCTATTATGAGGTCAAAATATTTGAACACAAATGAATGTAATGAACATCCTAACTAACACTTAATGAGCAATCATAAACAATACACCTTCATTTTAGTTTTACCAACCTCACATAAATCAATGTATCAGTGCTTAGGTGGAATATACATTTGAATTTTGATTAATGGCACTGTTGAGTGGATCCATGCCTGAGAAACTAATCAAATGTAGGAAACAAAATGAAAACAATCTGTAGGCAGAGGGGTTCAGTATGTTCTTTCCTTCAAGTATATCACTAACATTAGGGAAAGTGCATCAAAACTCTTCTCTGAGGTAAACAAAAAATCAACTACACTGCTTCTAATAAATGGTGCTAAGAGTTTAATGCTGCTTTAAGTAGTAGTTATAAATTGATGAAAGATGAAAATTTACTCAGAAAAAAAAAAAAAGACAGAAAAAAGAGTTGACTGGTCAAATCATAAAGCAGAATCAGATTTGGCAGAGATTCTGTAAGACAGCTGTGCTTCACCCTTTTCCAGTACTTGAAATGCATTACTGAGACATTGAGGATCCTTTAAAGTATATACAACTACAAAGGACTTTTTTGATGGATAAGCATATAAGGGAGGGCTAACATGTGTTGATCCTGACAATTCAAAGTATGCAGGAATGTAGCTGTCTTGCAGTCCTTGAAGCAAAACTTCAGAAACTATACTTTAGAGATAGTTATTTTCTTATAATCAATGTAATTAGATAATATATCACCCATTCCCCCCTTTTCACTAAATCAAATCATGTTCCTTAAAGAAGCAGAATCTTTACAGCAGAGAGCTCTTGTCAAAGGGAGCAGCTGGCTGCTCTTAAATGACCTAGGACTTTAATGTGGCTGACAAGCAGAGTGAGGCTACGGTGTAAGCACTTTTATCTGGATATTAGCACATATCCACTTACTGTTGGTTGCATAACATATGGCGGATGAGGCATCCATGAAGTACTCTGGACCTGCATATCAAATACTTTCAATTAGCACAGAAAAGTTTAAAACAGAACTCCAACGATTTACATGAAAACATTATTTATATTGCAACTACAGAGCTCATTTTGGTAAAAGACTTAAGGTATGTAACTCCATGCAAAAATCATTTATGTTTCATAAAGTTATTGACATTGGAAAAAGCTTTTAAATTTAATTTGATAATGCTCCACCAAAGTCAGGAGTTTGAGAGATTGCACCACCAATATGATGCACAGTTTTATCTCTTAAAGTAGTCTTCAATATTCCATGTTGTCCTACTTTTTCATTTGTATTGTTTGCTTTCATCCATCAATATAATCATGAATATGTCATCCAACTGTCAGTGCAGCAGACATAAAATGTTCAAAGTTTATTTTTGAAGTACCCATATAAACTTTCAAAGGTATAACATTTTCAGAGACCCCAGAATGATTTATCCCATTTTCAGTAAGAATTGCAGATCTAATTCAGAGTTTTTGAAGCTTACTCTGATGGAAAGCTTCCATTGCAAAGCTGGCTTAAGATGTCCTATCCCCAGAAGCAGCTCTTACCTTCGGCATCATGGGGTCCATTCTCATCCGAACTCTGTGCCTCACTGAAGTCTTTCTTTATTGTGTTGCCTGACTACTGACATGTAACAGATTCCATGGATATATCAGTTCTACTGACAATTAAATGTTTACAAAGTTCTTGTGCATTTGTGGTGCCATCTCTGAGCTGTAGCTGCCTCTTTTGCTAAGTGTGGACAGCCCATCTGCTAGCATAACTCAGAACTAACCCCAAGAACTGTGTATCCTAGTTTTCTTTTGCATCAGTCTGGGCAACACAACAAACAGAAGTACACAAAAATATACCTGTGCTACAGCCATCAGTGGGAATCTCACTGGCTATCTCCAAGCTCACAGAGATGGGTGTATGGCATCTCAGACTGAGCATGAACAAGGAGGAGCAGGAGAAAGCCACAGGGTCCCCATTCTCCAGTTACGAAAGTCAAAGAAAATGACAAGAATCCTTTATCTTTGAAGATCAAGTTTAAAACATATTAAGTGTACAGCATTACCTGTAGATAATAAAATACTACCTCAAAACAAAACAAAACAATCTTAACATTAAGAGCAGCCCACCACACAGCTTTGCAAATTTGTGCAGCTTTTCTCACACAGGACTCAGGACTGGAAGAGTACTGATGGACAGAAAAAAAAGGAATATAAGTGTAGACTGGGGGATGAGAGGCTGGAGAGCAGCCTCACAGAAAGGGATATGGGCTTTCTGATCAACAGCAAGTTGAATATAAGTCAACAGTGTGCCCTGGAAAGCAAAAAAGGCCAACCATACCCTGGGGTGTGTCAGGCATAGAATTGATAGCTGGCCAAGGGAAGTGATTGTCCCGCTCTTATCTGTGCTGGTGCACCTTGAGTACTATATGCCGTTTTGGGCATTATAATGTAAGAAGGACACACAACTACTAGAGAATGTCCAAAGGAGGGCAACAAAGGTGGTGAAAGGTGTGGAGGGCAAGGCATGTGAGGAATGGCCTTGGTTTGTTCAGCCCGGAGCAGAGCAGGCTGAGGGGAGGCCTCATGGCGGCCTGCAGCTCCCTCACGAGGGGAGCAGAGGGGCAGGCGCTGAGCTCTGCTCTCTGGGGACAGCGACAGGACCCGAGGGGACGGCATGGAGCTGGGACAGGGGAGGGTCAGGCTGGGTGTTAGGAAAAGTTTCTTCACTGAGAGGGTGGTCGGGCACTGCAACAGACCCCCCAGGGAAGTGGTCATGGCACAAAGCCTGCCAGAGTTTGAGAAGCATTTGGACGATGCTCTCAGACACATAGTCTGATTTTTGGGTGGTCTTGTGTAGAGACAGGAGTTGGACTCAGTGATCCTTGTGGGTCCCTTCCAACTTGGGATATTCTCTGATTCTATGATTCTAACTGAAATGGGAAAATGTATGGCCACTGATCAGCTTCACATATGTTTCCAGAGAATGGCTAATAATAAAACTATACAACCCGGTTTTGACTTCCATCTCAGAAAGCCAGAACATGGCAATAATTTCCCAGTAGAGATCTGTGAGGGATATGTTGAAAAGAGAAATTCTGAAAGACAAAATGTGTGGGAGACTAAAGAAGAATATGAGAGTTATCCTAAAATATCTTGCTTTGTCAGGGATTATTGGATAAAAATGAGTGCTGTTAAAGGATGCTGTTACTGGAACAAATACAGCTGAGGTCAAAAGGTCAAAATACAATGTAGTCAACATAAATTATAAAATAAAAGCATTTGAAAAAAAATTGGCTCATGAAGGGAAGCCAAAATGACAAAACATTTCAATAAGAATGACAAGCATCTGCTGTTGTCAACTGGAAATGAAGCAAAATGCTGTTTACTAGAGAAGCTGATTGAAATAAGAAAAAATTACAGTGGCTTTCATTGCTAGTTTTAAGAATGCAGGAAACACTCAAAACCCTAAACCAAATGATACCTGAATACTACTAAAAAGCCTTTTGTTTAAAGTGTGACTCAAGAGCGCAAGCACTTACACAGTTTTCTGTGGTATCCACTCTGCCTTCATCCAACATCCAAAACATAATTAAATGGGAAACATAGTAGACAAGCACAAATCTGACGTACCTGATATGTAGAGACAGGGGAAGCAGCAATGAATGGTGTGATTGATGTCTGTGGAATCATGCGGTTTGTTGGAATACTGTACGGTGAGGAATAAAATCTGCAAACAAAGAACAAAAGCGAGATTTTTGAACCTTTTGACTGCTAGGCTCTGACTGAATAATTCCCTGCCTCCCAGGCAAGGACAAAAAGAGTCTACACAGGTAATTATGTCCATCTATTTCCAAAACCACAATAAAGACAATGTGATGGCTCCACGGAGTAGATCTTGAAAATGGAAAGGAGGAGGAATATTTACACAAAGCATATTTTTTTCACTTCAACTAGCACAAATATAGAACTTCACAACACAAGAAGTAATTATCTGAAATGCAAAGACAGCTGATTTTCCAGAGTGCTATCTAGTGAAAGGAAATTTCTTACACGATATTGAAGACAATGATAACTGATTTCATTTTTACATGCAGTACTGTTTTCTTTTAATATCTTAATGCTTCAGTGCTGAGAATAACACATTCCATGTATATGCCTGATTTATTTTATTAAGGGATGATTACAGAAACTCTGGCTGAAATTTTCATATTCATCTAGATAGAGAGCTAAAAACCTACCTTCTGGTGAAATTTATCAAAAATTATGAGTATAAATGCCCCAGGCAGCACTGAAAATCTCAGATTTAGTTGTTTTTATTTCCACTGTTGCATGCTATAAACAAAAGTTTCACTATCTCTTGCTTGACGATAATAAATGTTATATTCATTCTATTTCCCTGTGGGTAAATGATTATTGATAAAATTATCACTTGGAAAATATCACTGCTGGTGTATTGTGTAAGTACTTAATATCTGTGTGCTCATAAAGATTATTTTTATTTTCCTTTTTTTTTTTTTCAATTTTAACTGTAAACCAAAAAAAAAAAAAAAGTACTTTTTTGACTCCTCAAGAGAGAGAGAAACCATACTTCTGTGCAATGTCCTCTGGGTCTGATACAAATCCCATGCAGATATAGCATGCACCAACCTTTACAAGTACCAGAAGATTTTGCACATATGCTCTCTGTAACAGTGAAGTGGATTACACTCTCTGCCTTTTTATGTTCCTTCTCCCCGCACTGAGGCAATCAACAGTAGCTTTCTATGAGAGCCATGCAACAACAAAAAAATCATTACTGGTGTTTAAACAAGTGCTCTATTTCCTGATCGCCCTGGCATCCCGGATTTAGTACTAATCATTCTAGTTCAGACTGGATGCATTCATTCTGCATGCAGGCTCAAATAATCACCGAGTTCATCCAACCAATAGGCTTGGGAAAACAGGCTGCCATCTCTGAAGGTTGGGTGGAAACATTTGAAGTTAGAAGGGGAGAGGGAGACAGAGAAGCAATCATTTGTTCTCTCTATTCCAAGTAAGATTTTAAAATGCCAAAAGCAGCAGGTGGCGTCTGAGTGATTTTTTGTTTAATAGAAATATATTGCTATTTTAGGAACATTTATCTGCCCTTACAATGCTCGCACAGAGACTATTTTAAAACTGTGCCTTTGCCCAGTTTTGTGTATATTCTATTATGAGAACTTAGAAACATTTATATCCCTCTGCTTGTATCAACTACACTCTATTATGTTCACACAAATTTGGTGGGGGAAGGATTTTTGCAGTGCTAGCCAAGTTTATCTATGGCATTAGGATGATGTGCATGTTGTCTCAGTCCCGTTACAGGGGAGTTCTTCCCGGATGAAGGTTAACCAAAAGTCACTTTGGCTATGCTGTTGCTAAGTGGATGAACTAAGAAGCGCTTTGTGCGGCAAATGAAAATGTTCGGCAGAAGACTGACAGAATTTACTCTGTAGGTTAAATGTATAATAGAATACATACATGTATAAGCCTCTTGAACCAGAGGACAGTGTAAAAGCAAAACTCTTTAGAAAAAACAACACGTTTTTCTTCAGTCTGTTCTAATTCCATCCTTCAGCCTGGCACCGATGCTCGGCTCACACCTTGCATGAACACCAAAAACAAAAGGTGGGTGCAGGGGACAAAAACCTTTGCATTCAAAAGTAATGCTGACTCTTTGGAATAAATTCTTCAATAAATCCAAGCAAATACTACCAAATTTACAGAAAATGCGTGCTAAGCCAAGAACTTGACAGACAGCTAACCATTTCATTTTCAGCTTAGGATGCAGTTATCTGAATAGTACATAAGTTTGTAGAATATACACTCTGGTAATGTGAAAAATACAACCCTTCCAACACCCCTGCCAATACCATTTATCTGTCGCAGTTTGGAATGCTCTCAAATAGGCATCAAATAAAACATACTATCAGGACACTCAGCTTTATTGTGAAAATGCATGCACCAGAGCATCAAAGAAGAGAAAGGAACGAAATTTGACACAGCAAATGACAATGTGAGAAAATCCAGTTCATATATTTCAATTTAAATAATAATAAATCAAGTTTAATAATCCAAGTCACTGTGACAGGCTATAGGTCAAACATTTTGCAATCGTGAATCCTTTATATGTGGAGACAAAGGTTTTTCTTCCTGTCACAGTATCACTGATGCCGGAAGGGATGTAAGAAAAGGATTTGGATATTCCCTAAAGGAATTCAACAGAGCAAGAAATGAAGAAGCATATTCTGGAGCCACCTCTGCCACACGTGAAGTACAGAGGTATGTTGTGGATAGGTTCAAGCAGAGTATCCCCCACAACAGGATGCTCAACCTGCCACAGAGATGCAATCACACATGGCTCCAGCAAGGCTGGCTCACAAAGAGGGTTCAACACGGTCTCACCCCAGGGACATGGAGGCATCTCCCTGTATTCTCTTTACATACAAACAGGCTAATTATCCTGCTATGCAGAGTGGTCTGCTCTGCTGTAAACACTACAGCACCCCAACAAGATCTTCAGCTGCTGACCTTACTATATTTGATTTTATCCTTCCAGGGCTTGGGATTGCATTAGCAATCCTTTAGACTCAGGAAGAAGTGACATGAGGTGGAAGAGGGATGTTTTAAGAAGTCCAAGGGAATGTAAGATTCTCAGTCATTGGAACATGCACATCAGAATAAGGAGTGGAAAGAGATACGGATTATACTAGCTGTGACTCATTTTAGATATGCCATTCAATTATGGCCCAATGTTTCCTTGCACTGAAATGTACAGTATCTGGTACTGACTGTACTTTGAGAGCTGTAGGCCTTATGGTAGTTGACCTGTGAGCCCTAAGGAGAGTTCTCCAGAAGGCTCAGATGCATTTTCTGCAACTGCAGTTTGCATCCTTATATTGGCCCATGCAGCTCTTTTTTGCAGGTGCTATCCAGCATCCCTGCTCCTCGACTGCAATTCTCTTGCTAGAAGCACAAGCCTAGAAAGGTAGGTGGGAGGGAAGAGGCAAAATGGTCATTGCACTTGCATTTAAAATAGTCCTTTTCACACACCTGGATTCTGTACACACAGGAAAAATTGATTACTAGGAGGCAAGAAGATGTTCCTGGACAGTCATGAGGAGGGGTTTAAAAAGGGCTCAAAAGAAAATATTTTTATGAGATGTTAGAAGAACCACATTCCCAGTATATCATCAGGCACACATAGGCAATGCTTTAGGAACAGTCTGTTGCTTAACAGACAAAGCACACATTCCCCTCCTACATCAGCCCTCCCTCTGCATTTGGGGACTGCATTATCTGGAGCGTCTGGTCGCTATTTTGCTGCCAAAAAAATAGAAAAAAAAATCCATATGGTTCCCATCCTATGGGGGAATGTGCAAGCTTCCACACAGAATCTGTACAAGAGCAAGACCCTATTTGCACTGCAATAAACACCATTTGCTCATGCCTCGTGCCTGCAGGCAGTACTGAAAAAGTTAGATTCATAAATAGTATCCTGGGGCTCACATAATGTAAGAGTATTACTGAGCGTTATCAGAGCAGCAATTTTCTGTTGCAATAAGCCACAGAGTCAGATGTTTGAGATGAAAAAGACCTATCTGAATATTGAGCCCATTGGCCTGCAAATGCACAGTATAGTCCCCCAGATATCAGATATTAAACTGATACAGTACATCGCAATCTTAGTCAAATAGCCAGGAGGACTCAAGCCTCAGCAACATTTTAAATGAGCATCTTTACAGTGCAAGTACAAGAGCTCTATTTTGTTCTTTGTATGAGTGCATTAAACTACTAAAACAATATTAATACCGCAAATTGAAAAATCAATAGCATATTACAACAGGCACACAGCTCCCCCAAATAAAACCTGAATACCTTTGTAAGTGCAATTCAGAAAAGGCTGATTATAGAAGAAAAAAAAAGGCATGGAGCAATTGGCAGGGGAAAAGAGCTTATCTACTGAAGTGTGTGGTTACCATGTCTTTGGTAATGCATACTGCAATGCTATGGTACACTATGGGCCAGACTCTCCACTCCATTACACCAGTTTTATGCTGATGTAACTCCACTGGATCCTTAAACAGAGTTACATGGGCATAAAAACAATATAATGAAATGGAGAATCAAGCCTTACAACATAATAGACTCAGAAGAAAATTATCTATTCCTTTGTGGGGAAAAAGCCTTTGCTATTTTTAGTGAAAGCCTCCATCTCTCTCTTTTGTTTTATTTCTGCCATAGATTTTCAAGGCAAATATGCATTTATACTATAATAAAAGTGATAGTACTACACTGTGAGCTATGAGAACCTGCTTTTACATTTGGAAAACATGTAAGAGCCCAAATTCTTCCCTAAGGCTTGGGTATGCCCCTAACCAAAATCCAGTATAATCTGAACCTCTTAAGGAGCTGGAAATTTTAAATATCATCTTGTGACACCTGCAGAGATGCATCTCCCCAATAGGCTTCCATTCTCTCTATACCCTGCAAGGACTTAGCAACTTACATCAGAATGCAAAGACATCTATCAACCTTATACAGGATTCTAATAAATGTTAGCATGTGCAGTCATTCTTTTACTTTTTAGTTTTATTGGAAACTCATAACTCACCTCAATCTTTTCCTTTCCTTAGGTATGTTTATGTTTCCCATCTCCTCAGTCTACTAAACTCTTTGTTGGTGAGCACCTGAAGGACTGAGCAAGATGTGCTTATCACAGCCCATCAAGTCCTGAGCTGGGCGAAGGGACAACGCATGCATAACCTGACTGCACCGTTAGCCCTGTTATAGGGAGGTTGTCTCCATGTTACAGATTGCTCTGTGCAAACCTTATCTATTTGGTCCACCTTACTGCTAAGTATTACATGTGAGTGGGTAAAAATGGGTACACTATCAAGACAAGGAGGCTGAAAGCATCAGCTTTGTGTTCACTTCCAGATTGTCCTCGTGAAGACCAATGTGTTTGCCTTACACACCTTCCCTGATGTTTAAATTGACCTGTTTCACTTCATAGCATGTAAGAACTTTTAACTCTCTTTCACCATGGCCACACACCTGCTATGATCCCATCTGCTGTGTTGCAAGCAACAACCCACATTTGCACATTTTACAAGCAACGCATCAAGTTGCTCCCAGACTTAGGTAAAATAAAACCCACAAGCTAGATTTTTATTGTACTTGCAAGTAAAGCAGCTTATGAAAAGTAGTAAAAGTTTATCACTACAGGATATGTAGTGACTGCTAAGGGAATGCCTAGGGAGCCAAAAAGAAACTGTAACCAAAAGGTCCTGGTGATCCTCAGGGGACAGAATTTTAAAGATGTAGCCAAAGGATGGATCAACAGCTGTGTTACTTTTGGTGGACAAATCAACACATAGTAAGAGCTACTCCTCATGACACCGTGTGCAATCAAATCTCACCAGAAGAACATTTTGAATTACATGGTTTTGTCCTGCTGAAACTGAAAATATTTTGACACTGTAGAAAGAAGAGATATTTCAAAGCAGTAATTAATAGTCGCTCTTACAGTGATATCCAATGATGCAGTTTCATGCTTTACAAATAAAAGAACTTAAAAAAAAGAAAAAACAACTATGAGATTGAATTTCCACTGGGTACTATTTCTTTTTCCAATGATCAGTGATGGTCATTCAAACAATTGAGAACAAGTGAGTGACCAAACCGCTGAGCATGCTGAACTCCTAAGCATATACAAACCTAAAATAACTTTCATATTTTAAGAAAAAATATTCTTTAAATAAAATTATATTCATATCAAAGGATCATCCAAATTACAGTTTCCGAAACATTAATGTAAACAACATACAGGAATTCCTTTGAAATAAAAGCTATTTGTCTGGATGAAACACTAGTGGATTATGAACTACTGATGGTTTTATTTATAGCCTATAATGAGTTACCAGCTGAAAAGAATGATGATAGAGAAGAAAGACTTGTTTGGGGGGTCAGAACAGAGAAGCAAAACCAGAGGATTCTGAAATCACAGCTCTGAAAAAAAAAAAAAAAAGGAAAGAAAAAACAAAACAAAACAAAAAACTTCTTTTTCTGAGTTGCTCCATCTTGGTTGTTTCATCCGCAACATGAGAACATCACGTTCTCATTCTCATGAGAACATCCTACAATGATACTGCTTTTAGAGGGCAATTATGCAAAATATGCAAACTATTAATACTGATTTTTTTTAAAGCTACTGTGAATGTTAGTGTTGTTTTGTTTTTGCGGTTGTTGCTGTTGCTTTTTGATGCTTCACTTAGGCACTTGTTAGTGCCCTAACAAACATTGAACAAATAAAACCATCCTCAATATCAATGCATTCTCCCCTTCAGCTGGAGAATGTAGATGGGAGTATGCATGGAATTTGATAATCATATCAAACATCCCTTTGGTCAAGGAGTGGTTGTCAAAGAGTTCAGGGCTAAACTTCCTGCTTCTCTTCAAGTTATTGTTCATCTATCTGAAAGGATAGCCGATCTCAAGGATCTGTTTTTCTGCTTCATGAAATAATTGAAAATGTAATCATGCAGATAGATAATATGATGATGCAACCTCTCTGCTAAATGTGAAAAAAGTTTCAATTCTTTGCATTGTCAGTTGAGAAACGAAGAGTGTTATTCAACATTCTGTGTAAGTCTCATCTGCTTACACACTAATTTAAGGATTTCTCCCCATTTGGCATTTCTAGTCAGACAATGCCATGGAAGCCATCCAGGCAGCAGAGAGGACCCAGATTAAGTAACAGCTTTATTATCCAAAATATGCTTGAATTTTCAATGATCTTTTTAACAAAAGCCAGTAACTTTACTGGTTTCCATTTCATGACAGAGAGAGATTAAAAAGACAACCGCTGGGATTTGCCAAATAGAGATGGAAACTATTAGGAAAAACAACTTCCCATTCAAATGGATATTACAAACAAGAGGGTATAAAAACAAAAGGGAAACTAAAAGAAGAACTTGACAATATAGCATTACATGCTTCAGTCAAAATACGACTGAGTGAATTTGCTTCTGAATAAGTTTCACCACAGAAAGAGAAAACAGAAGATGGCATTCAAAATAATTTTTAAAAAGGCATAAGAAAACATGCATTTCTTACCCATTCTGTATAGCAGCTGTTGGATCGTAAGTCAAAGCCATGCCAGCCTGCACATAGTTAGGGGAGAAAAACAGATTTTTACTATTACTGCAGGAAAAAAAAAAAATATATGAAAAAAAGACATTAAGCACAGTCTTCGACAGAAATCGAAAACTCTCCAGGGAAGCTCAGATGGCCCAAAGCAGCACAGACACTTTGGCTCCCTCCCCTGCCTGCCAGATCCCTGAGAAACAGATCCCCTCAATGTCACTTCCCCATAACATTTAGGCCAAACGGTGTTTTTGTTGCCCCAGTATCAGTCAATGACTCCACCAAGCTCAATGCATTTACAGTACAACATGACAGGGCCAAATCCTGCTGTTCTGGGTCAGGCAGGTAGTTTGTAAATACCCTAAAGCCATCTTCCCAAGAGCTTCTCAGGCAGGAGTCTCATCTTTCCTACCAAGGCCATTCCCTGGGTGACCCCAGGCCTCTGTCATTTCCCTGGGCTGTCACTACCGCTTACGGTTAATTCATTACCATGAGACAAGAAACAAAAAGTAGGCTGTGAAGCAGAAAAAAAAAAAATCAAAACAAGGAGGCATCTGAGCTTTTAATATACTTGAGAGGTCTGGACAGGCAAAGAATTTCTTAATGGCCTGGGCAGAGCCTTTTGACTGCTGTTCACCACCAGGCAGATGGTGACCTGTGCAAAAAGATTTGGCAATGTCAAAAAAACATTCAGTTAACAACTACCACCACCACCACCATTAAGCAAATGTATCCACAGGTGCAGCAGGAAAGGCAGGGACTGGGCAGGGCTGCAGCTTGGATTTCCTGCTCTACCTCAGGCTCAAACACAGCAGCTGGGGCCACGTGGGAAGAAGAGAGGAGAGAGCAAACACTCCTCAGGATGCTCCTCTCCCTTTGGGGGGAAGCTGAAGATGGCTGTGGCACCCTCCCACCCCAAGGCATGCCACTGCTCTCCACTTGGCATGCTACATGAGACAGCAGCGTTCACTTTGCACAGCAGGATCTGTGCTCCTGGTGGGAGCATTTAACACCCCTGGATCCATCTACATCTGAGTAACAGCATCTGCCCTCTTCCAGATGGCTGCTCAGCCAGGTCAGGAAAGTGTCTGGGCTTGGCTGGCTCCCATGCAGGCAGGTGAGCTGCCAGGGCAAGGGACCTGGTGAAGGGCCAAAAGCGAGCCAGCCGCACTCCTGGAGGAGCCAGGTTAGCCCAGCAGCTGCTCACCAGCCTACAAGGAGATGGCCCCAGTTTTCAGAGGCCAAAAATCATTTCTGATTTGAAAGCGTAGGCTTTGCCATACCTGACATAGCCAATAAATAAATAAATAAATGTTTGTGTCATTAAGAAATTTATGTTTCTCATTATTTTTAAGCAGATGCTAGGGCAAATGCTTCACTTACTGAAAATGCTGTTGGTTTAAGAAAGTACACGCTAGCTCCCAAGCAAAAGATAATTCAGGAGACTAAGGCCAAAGACACACAACTAGTGTTTAAAAATGCATTAATTTCATAAAAAGAAAAAGAATAATGGCTATTTATGCAAGCTTGAAATGCCAAAGCATCACATTTAGGATGAGCACAACCATTGCTAATTTTGACCTAAAAATAAAATAGCTCTGAAAATCATCAGGTATGGTATACATATATTGTTTTTTGTGGTTGTTTTTGTTTTCTTATGTCTTAAATATTCTCATAAATATTATTCATTTATAAATAAATATTATAAATATTTTAATATTTATAAATAAACATAAATATTATGGTTTTTGTCTGTTTGTTTTTAATTGTGTTACTAATGGAAAAGTATAGAGTTCATCCCCAAAAAACAGCCAATAAAACATTAACATCAGAATTTCTTTTTCAATGCATTTTCCAGAAAAAAATACTCTCTATTTTCCTTTCTGTTTTGAACATTTGTAAAATTTACTATTGCTCTCTTTTTCTATTACTGTGGTAGTAAAGACAACTTAAATAGTATGTACAAGCTCTACAGGGAGAGAAAAATTAGTTCTAACAACTTAAAAAGAAATAAAAATAACTTAAGGGATTCTTTATAAATCAATGTGTTGACATTTTAACATCTCATCTACTAAGAAAAAACACAAAACCCAACAATTTCAAAGCCCCTAAGAAAGGAGGATCTAAACTTTCTCAGTCAGGGAGTTTCTAGACTTAACGGTCCTCAGGATGGCCTGGATCAGAGCTCACTACACCCACCCTGCAGTTTGGACCAGTGTGACCTGAGAACAAAGCCTCAGCAAAGGAGAGAGGGCTGGGAGGAAAGGAGAATGTGAACAACTGCTTTTATTTTAATTTCTTTGACATAAATAAATATAATGCTGCAGAAAGGATAAATTGAAGCAGTTCTTTCACTGGAGCCGTAACAATGCTCACTGCACACACGAGAGCAGCAAACACATTTACACTACTTTCAGCTACATTTTTCATGAACATTTGAGCACATGTTCATGACAAAGACCCTCACCTTGGCCTCCAACACCATCATGCCCCAGATCTGGGTGTATGCAAACAAACTGCACATGCTCTGCTCTCTTGACATGAGCTTCACGTCTGTTACATACTATATGGGACATGGTGAATAAGGGGCATGGTGACCATTATGGGCTTGATGAGTCCGAATTATTAAAGGCTAGACTGTCGTCTCCTTACCCACACTCCACATCCATACTGCATAGTGACAGGTTACCAGAATCCATCCAAATACTTTGCAGCTACCGCTATAAATATCACTATCATGTTTTCCAGTAAATGAGAGTTTTGCATTAGACAAATAGGGCACAGCATGTGGCAGTACGTGCATATGGTACACCACCTACAGTTTCCCCAGTAATATTGCTAATATCTGCCATTGCTGAATAGCCTTAAACAGCTGCTATTTCAAATAGCTGCTAAGAGAGGACTATTTACTTCTTTCTCATCAAGTTGTGTAATTCCTCCCTACAAAATTACGCTGGCTGGAAGCCCAGGAGAGGCAACAGTTAGCCTAGACCAGTGAAAGATTTATGGTCTGAAGCATCCTCATTCATGAGGAATAAAAACTGATGAGCAGTAAAAACTTACTGGAAAATTGTCTGCACTTCCCTCCATAACACACAAACAGGAATTCCAAAAATACCAAATACAGAATATTAGGGTTGGCCTCAGACTTCCACGCAACAGAGGTCCAGCTTTTTCTCTCCAAAACACAGCACTGAATGTTGCTGTCACTGGGCTTACTACGGTATTAACTATGTCGAGGCACTGGCCGATGCCTCTGTAGCAGTCCTCATTTGTGCTGAAGTGCATTTTCTTCTAGGTCTTTTCATCCACTGTTTTGCTTATGTTTCAGTGGAAGGACAGGGTCTTATTCCTTCTTCTGATAGTGACACTTCCTGATGAAATGCCACCCGAGAGTGTGGCATTGATGATGAAATGCTGCTTCAGGAAAATATTTGTCAGAAAAATCTATTAAGGAATGACTGAACTACAGAATTTTTATGCCGCTCAGCCAGATAATGGACACATATCTCACCTACTGAATGAAAATTCTGCATCCCAACATTTCAGTATGCAATTCCTTAGAGCAATTAATTAAAAGGCATATCTGCTGCTATCAGTTCTGCACATAATGATAAAGACCATTCTCAATGATTACTCATCTGCTATATTTAGAATGTCACAATTGGTAGACATAAAACCAACTTGCTTAAAATACTGATTTTTAAAAATATTATTTAAACCACGTGCATTTATTTATCTCTCCTTTTTATTTGAGTGTCTGAATCTAGGACAAAGGAATGAAAAAAATGTTATTTTGTTACTGCAGTTTTGTAATTATTGACACCATTGAACAAACAAGTTCAGATAAGTGAATAAAAGGTATTGTTTCTGCTTTTCCTCCCCTCTTTGTTATGATTTGAACATAAATGAGCACATTTGCCTCATTAAAGAGACTCTCAGACCATCACATTTGCATTGCTTATGTAAATTGGATTTGTATAGCTCTCAAATAAATGATTAAGGTGTGGAGTGATTATTAAAAAAAACAATCACATCTTCATGTGAAGATCATCATGTGAAATAAGATCAGTTTGTTATTTCTCTTCCAGATTTCTCTAACCGCTTCCCAAGAACAACCTTCATCAGCCCACTCTCCATCTTTGAACAAACACCAGTGCCTATAAATGACCAAGCTTTGGGTTGCATGATACCTTCTGTGTTGCTGGGAGGCAGCTCTCCTGAACAACTTTACCAACACGTTATCACATACTTTCAGCGTAGAGGCCTTACTGTGTGTGTAGCTCACCATAGTATCTGCCTGCTGCAGAGATGTCCTATGTCTCTTGCTCGGAAGCCAATCTTCCACATATCTTCCTGACCCTGCTCTGGCTAGCCCATGGCCCATGCTAGAGCTCCAGGAGCTGTGGGGAGGGCTGGAGACTAGCTCTGAGGAGCCTATGAAAGGCAAAGCAAGGCTGCTGCCACTGTAGGGCTGCTTACTGTGCAGGAGGCCACTCTCAGTGGAAACACTGAGAGACCAACAAATTGAAAAGGGGTGAAATCCACTGATGCGGTGGGCTTTCCATTAGACTCCCTGGATTTTTCCTCTTTAGGGAGAGATTAGGAAAAACAATATTGTTCTGTAGGACTCACGGGGTTTCTGTGGCGAACTGAGGTGGGAGTTGGACCAGAGGATAAGCCTCTCTGCTCCATCTCCTCTGACTCATCCCCTCATCCTATCATGCCAGAAGACTGCAAGCTGCCATCCCAGGGGGATGGGTGTGCTCTTGGATACTCCAGTGGAATCAACTGAAATTTCAACACTGACATTCTTGTACTTGTTTTGTTACCGCCACTAAGATCTACCAGGCATCAATAGCACAAGGATCTCTTGTGCCCTGCCAGCAGATACTCCAACTAAAACACTTTGAAGAAGGAAGGGAGAGGAGGGGGAAGGAACCAACAAGCCAAATGAGATCTGTTTAAAATACTGATTAAATAAATAAACTCAGTCAGCAGCAAAGTTAGCTTGGCACGGTTCCTTCCTTTGATTATTTAAAACAGGTCTGTCAGAAATACTCCACGTTATTAGAAAGATTTCTGAACTTAATCCTGAATAAAAAACACCTTTCCCTTTCAGAGAAGGAGAATTCTCAATAGTCACTGTGACACTTTAATATATAGACACATAAGAAAGAAATGGGGCATTTCCCAGTGATGTTCCCCAGAGGGAAACATTTGTTTTTACATGCACAGGCTCCTTAAGCAACTGCAACTTCTGAGAAGAAAGGAGTTGTGGAGAGCAAAATATATTATATTGAGGTCAAACTGGTCAAGTGATTCATGAACCTCGGTAGGTCAGAGGTTGAGCTGACAGACACAATCACACGTTCAGAAACCCAAATGAATGACTAAAACAGTTTGTACTAGAGAACTCGACTGGAAGTCCACACAGCTTCTATTCCTGATGTTGAGTTACTTTGTTCTCACTTCAGTTTATCTGATGAATTAAATGAGGAGTGCTACAGTTTACAAATTTCTATGCAGACTTGCCAATTGTCTCCAACCAGAAAGAGAAACTAATTTGTCCAGGTATAAAACAGATCAGCCCCAGACACTGAGGATTATCGAGAACAACTAAATAGTACCTATCTCCTTGGAAGCATAAAAAAAATCCATGCCCGACTTATCTCTCAAATTACCTACTGTATGTTTTTTTCTCTCTAAATTACTGTTTGCATTAGACAAAATAGTAACAAGCAGCAGACAAAAAGAGAAACTGTTAACAAAAGCAACTTTTCAAAACTAGTAGGTCTTCTTATTTTTTAAGGTGCAATTAAAAGCATGTTTAATTGTTTAGAAGCTTCACCGGGTGATCTTGAAAGAAAACAAAAAAAGACTGGGGGAAAAGAGGAAGAGAGGGAAGGGGAGGAAATGGGAGGTTAATCTCTTGCATAGTGAGAAACAAAAATGCAACCCAAATCACAGAAGAAAGAAAACCATCAATATGAGAACTATTATGGCACTAAATATCATTATAGACAGCAGACTAAGTTCAATGACTAGGGAGTCACATTCAATGGTGTATGTCACTGTTGTGATATATACACTCATACTTTAAAAGTGATTGCAAGAAAGACAATGCAAATATGTAAATAGTCTGAATTTTATAAAAGATTGCAAATGAAGTGTCAAAAGGTTTCAAAATACTGTGACTGTAAAAAAAATAAATCACTGTGGACTGATACAAAGCATTTCATTTATTTTCAAATTATGTGAGATTTCCTCTTTTCTATCAGATAAATTACAAACTCTCACTTAAATGCATATTAAAAAAAATAAAAATCAAAATAATCAAAGTTTAAAAAAATCTGCAATGAAAGATTCAGCTGTAAAATTTAAGTTGCAGTTCTTAATTCAATCTGATCTCAATTTGCAACTACCCTCGATTCCCTGGATGCATTTTCAGCTAATGAACTTTTTTTGGAGAAATGTCATCTACCTCTAGACATGTCAATTGCAATTCAGAGGTAAATTAAATCAAATCTTTTACAGACAGAATTTAAATATGATTACTCCCCATCACCATTTCCTCAACATGATCTTGTCAGGGAAAGTTTCAAAACAGAAACTAAAACAGTGCGACTACATGAAAATAGTGCAACTCAGAAAAGTATAACCTGAAATCAAAGAATTTAAACTTTGGGCAGAAATTGTGTCAGTTATTAGGTTAGAATTTCTCTGCAAATATTTCCAACATCTGTAGGCTTCACTGTACTTTTATGGCACCTGTACGTTAGATGCATTATTTAACACCCTTTCAAAAAGCCGTCAGTAATCTAAACTCTTGGATCCTTAGTCTGAAATTGGTCAGCATGCACAAATCCTCAGTCAAATGTCGTACTTAATCTGCTGAATGCTTCCTGAGGCTTCAACCAAGAGTGGAAGGATAAGGACAAAATGTGCTGTTCAAGGTGAGGTATGCTTTACTGATTGCAACTAGTTTCTGGATAAAAACCCCACGTAGAAAAAGAAACAACAGAAACAAATCTGAAAAACCCTGGAGAAATTCAGTATATTCCTAAACACTTGACTTTAAATGGTATAGATCCATACACGCTTAAATTCTGAAGTAAGATTAGATGATTATACAGAGCACCAGAGCTGTAGGTTTTGTGATGTGCTGCCTATAGGTACTCAGACCACACCGTTGCCTTCCTAAGAGCTGCACAAACCATACATAGGATAAGAAATTTGTCATCGTTCCCCCTCCAAGCAAAGGACTGTTTCAACAATGAAGTGAAAATTTCAAGCCAAATTATATTGCTGCTGGGATTTCAGTGGCTGTGTTCTGCAAGAGGACAAGGCTGCTAGAATTTAACAGCCAGCTAAAGTATTTCTGTATGGTTATGAAGCAATCTACAAAAATGTATGGCAGGAATAAGATTTTCTATTGTATTCTGCAGTATGGCCTGAAAACTTTACCAAAAAGTAATCCTCTCTTATTAAGTTCCACAGAAGCTCTCCATAAAAGAGAGCAAAACCTCTGAGAACAGCATAGCCAGAGAGGTACCACTGCAGCAATCTGTTCCTCCCCACTGAATCTCCTGCCATTTCCCCCCTAAAACAGAGTATTCTGCATAGCTGTCTCTACTCTGCATACTAAAATCTGAGGCCAGTGATAAAACTGTTAGTGTCATTTGTCTGGAGTCTGCCCTTCTGAGCAATAATCCTCACATGCATTCAGCGTTAATGCTGGTCAAACCTCTGAAGTTTTAGAAATGCCCTTCACGTAAGTATTTAAGAATGCAAAAGCTTATCTGAACAATAGCCAAATACATCTTGGTGTAGACTTCATGGGATTTGGTCTGTGTGGAAATACTGAGGGAGTAACCTCTTGGATGCTGTTTCATTTTTTTTCCCCTTTGGAGAAGAAACCAAGAAAAAGCAGAGGTGCAGGGAATATTTTCAGGTTCCACTTGTAATCAGAAGTATGACACTTGTCATATATCAATTATTTCTCACTACCTGTTCTTTTTTAGATAAATTAAAGTTGACAGGAATAATTGTAAGAAAGTTAACTAAGCACTGCTACACACAGAACAACTGAATGGTACATGTTGCTTAGAGTAAGATCATTAAAGGACAAAGCTAGAAAAACTAATGCTTATAAAAGATTAATTCAATAGAAATATTTCACATTGGAAATAAGAAAATTATATGACCTTGTGGAGGAAATCCAACAGCTTGCATTATTGTCTTTGATGCTTTGAGTAGTAAAAGTCCAGTGTTTAGAAAGGTATTAATCAGAGGTTAGTAAATCTGAGAAAGACCATTTCACTAATACATCAGCCACACCCTGCCTCTATGTCCCAGGGATATCGCTATCCTTAATATGAGCCACTCTGTTAGCAAAAAATGAACTACGCATGATGTAAGAAGCTGATGCCCTGTGGCCATAGACATAATGGTGGCTTGTTGGCTTTGACTTTAAATTCTTTTGTTTATGAATTTGAACTAAAAAAGTATAGAACAGTGGAAATAATAGCTGCAATGGCATTTGCTATTTGAAGAGAGATTTAGCTGTTGACCTTAATCAGGGGTTGTTACTCCCACCTATAGGCATACATATATATATATATATGGCTTTCTTTTCAGAGCCCTGCACAGAACGACCTGAGTCTACCACTTAAAGTAATTCCTGAGTGCTTGTTTCTCAGTAGCTCCTTAACTTGACAAACCATAATGGCTTCTAAGAAGACATCTCCATTTTTTGGACCAACAACATAAGAGACTGCAATGAACCTTTGGAGACTTTTGCAATCTCTTGTAGCAAATGTGGCTGCCACGTTGCCACTTTCAGCCCACAAAGCTAAAAATATTGTGGAACATTTTTGTTGAAGCAGTATGCAACGACTACCTTGCTGGAGGGAGAAATTTCCATGCTTTAAAGAGGCCCTTCTGTTTCTTTTAAGAGTTCACCAATTGTGCTGGAATATATATATGTCATACGCTAATGGTCTGAAAAGTACCAACTAGGAAAAGCAAGTCGTTATCAAAAAGCAGAAACCCTCTTGAAACAACTAAATCAGAAATACCAAATAGTTTTCTTGTTTATTTGCACTGTAATGTTGAAGTAAACATAGTAAATCTGGGGAGGGGAAGGGGAAGGAAGAGGGGAAGAAGGGGAAGGGGAAGGAGAACGTGAAGGGGAAGGAAAAGGGGAAGGGGAAGGCTTTGATTCTAGCGGCTCGCATTTGAGCAAGATACTTTTTCTTTGAATTCTCAATCATAAACCCAAACAAGAGGTGTTTAGGATGGAAATACTTGTAAGTCCTTCTGCCTTTGCAGCTATAATTATGCATAAGAAGGTACTATGACCAGATTCACCTCCTTTATTCAAGTGTCTTTATCCTATAATAACATTCAAGGAGAGTAAACAAACTCTCGAAGAGTCAAATAAATTTCTTTCTTATTTAACCCACATTGGGAATCACTTCATGTACAAGTACACAGAAAGGAAATTCCAGTAACAGACTATTTACAGCAGAGCAGAAAGCAACTGATATTTATTTAATTTGTATACACGATGGAGCTGAAGCTACTGTAAACTGTTTTGTCTTGGACAGAATGAAGATCCCAGCTCAGACAAGCTTTTGGGAAACTTTGATATGCATATATTTGCATTTGCAAGTACATCTTTCCCTTTTGTAGAAGTCCACCTTGATAATAATTTATTACCAGGAACTACACAGAAAAAAAAAATGTTGGTTGCTTAGGTGTAAATAAATGCTAAGTTTATAAGAGGTATATTGCAGGTGCTGAAGGTACACCAGTAAGAAAATAATAGGTTCAAATCTGGCTGCAGACAGAGGGCTCACAGTGGGACAAGGCTGTGCGCAGTCCCACACCCAGCTCTGAAATTCTCTTTTCCTGTAACTTTACATTCCACGAACTATTATAAACCTCCCGCTTCCCCCCACGTATACACTACTGCTCATTTTTTCTGTGTGAAACTATTGCATTTTGTGCTCAACCTGATTTCTTCATAGCCCTGAAAGGCAGACCTCCAGCTCTGCAGCTGACTTCTCCCAACCCCCTGGAAAATAATTGCCGCGTGGCACTTACCTCTCCTTCTCTGGGCCACGGCCTTCCATTCTGTGTGTATTTGCTTTGATTCTGGCGCTTCTTTTGCCCTCCATCAGCAAATTTGCACAGCAAAGGCTCAGTGGGGGCTGTGAAGACAAGAAACCCAGTCTATATTAGCATCCCCCCCAAAGAAAGTGATTATACCAGCAACAGTAGTGCTTTGTAATACTGATCTTTTGAAGTAAAATCTTGCCTTCTGCAGATATTTTTTGCCTCTTTTAGCCTTGACTCCACTGGCAGCTGTTCTTACTAACTAAGCTTCAAAAAATATATACTGGCAGCCCTTAAAAGAATTTAGCAAATATTGTTGAAAAAATAATCAGCCTACGCAGAATGTTAAGTTGCTGTAGTGGAATAGTAGAGTCAGGCATTAGTTCCAGCTAAGTTAGACACGTATTCATGACTAGCATTAGTGTAAGGATAAACAGTGTTTTACTAAAGCAGCTTTCTGTTCTTATTGTAAAAACTTTGCAAGGATCTGTTTAAGGAGTAAGTGTTCTCGCTATTTTTGTGTTTCTCGGCACCCAATCCTTTAAAATCCGAATAAACAGAATAAAAAAAGAGACTTTTGCCAAGCACAGTCCAATTAGCTTTCTTTTCCTCTTAACTCCTCTTTTAAGCAAGTTGGCAGCTGAGAAAACTCCTTTCCTCTCCAGCTGAACTCAGTGTGTAAGAATACAATAGTCAGGGAGGCTGGAGCCACAGAAACGATGGATATTCCTGGAGCTGCACACCCAAAACCCCAGCTCACAATAGGGCCTGGTAGTGAAGAAATTACCATACATCAAATGGGTGCCACAGGAAGGGAACTTTGTGTCTTGCGATCTTCCCCCACCTACCCAGTTTTTCAATATTAGTTTGGGTGAAAGAAATATAAATATGATGTTTTTGGGAAAAAAAAAAAAAAAAGGTTTTGGGAGCTTTTGTTTTTCCAGGCATGACAAGTAATCGATTAACCAGGGGTTTAATGGGAAATGGCAAGAAACATATTTTTTCTCTTCTTTTCCCCTTCCTGGAGGCTAGAAATGTTGAAAGAATAAAAAGACAGGGATAAGAGGGAAACTTTACAGTAAGGGGGGTAGTCACGTTGCTGGCATTTATTTGTAATAAAAACAATTATTTGGTTACAGGATTAAATAAGCTCATATAATATTAGAAGAAGCTCACCTCCCTCAACCTCTTAGTTACAGCCAGCTCAAAATGTGTCACAAAGTTTAGAGCAAAACTGTGATCACTTGAAAACAGCAACCAACAAGCAAGGCACATAGAGAATCTCACATCAAAAACACAGTTTCTCATTGGGACAGCATCACTTTGGCTACTTTGGAAGCTTTAACAGCTTTGTTTTTTCATTACCATTTTACCAGGCTAGTAATTTCCAAGGTCACTAGAAACTGAACTGCAGGGAACAATCCATTATTGGCAGAAAGCTAGACTGTGTGACCCCAGAGGTCTTTCCCCACCTCTGACTTCGATTATTGTATCAGATTTTGGTAGAAGCAATGTTCAGCCAACCATATGAAATTTTAAATAATGAAGGTTTAAAAGCATCCAGGTGGCTGTGGAGATTCTTTCTGCAGATGGAGAAATGTTATGGGGCTGATTGCCCTGCGCTTCTACCAGTTTTACTCCACAGTGCAACGCAGCATAATTTCAGAGCGGTTACTTACATTCACTTTGATGTGATTGTGAGGGAGGAGCAGGTGCTAAGACAGCATTAGAGAAAGACCTATTAAGTGTCACATCTGATGCTTCAAAAGCTTTTAGTTTTAAGCACTGAACAACTATCAATCAACATATGATATCATTAGGAGAAGCATGCGAAAGCAATCTGAATGCTGCAAATTTACACGTGCCATGATCATCTGCTAATGTACACATGTGGTATTAGCCTATATACTATGATGTGGTACAGCAAGCAAGGGAATCATATGGTTTGCTACATATCCTTGCTATATATTAGCCAACCACAAATGGGAAGCTTTTGCCATTTCTGGACTTCCCAATATTCAGCGTTACCATATGACAAACTTTTATTGCTAACTTGGGCCTTTCTAAAGTTGACAGAGATTGGCAGACATCATTGAACAGATTTTTCAAACAACTTTACCCCACAACTAGAAAAAAATGTGGAAAAATACATTGTACTGACTTTTTTGGGTTAGGGAAGAGGATGGAAAAGGATGAAGGAACCATGCCCTGCACAGACAGATTTCTGCAATAGGAGGCTTTATTTACAGCAAACCAAGAGGAATTCTGAGGAAAAGATCAACACATGCCAATCAACATATGCATAAAGACATAAAAAAATGTTCTGGCAGGAAGACAGATTTTATTTTTGAAAAACAAACAAACAAACAAACAATCCCCCCCCCCCCAAAAAAAAAAAAACAAAAAAAAAACCAAAAAAAACAACACACACACTGGCACATAGCACATCACATGCAGCAAGACAAAAAAATGGTCTTATTAGCCCTGAAGTGATTTACATCTTAAAGGTTTATACCTGGGAACAACTATGGCAACTAATCTCAAAATACACAGAAATCAACATTTATTATTTCAGAAGATAAGGCTGAGTATAAAAGAATCTCAAGAGGTCAAATATGTTGCTCTAAGTACATAAAAGAACTCAAATATCTGGTTTACTTCAGCCCTCTTGAAATCCCTTGTAAGAAAAGCTCTTCTAACCTTTTCAAGATCAGATGCACATGAATATTTGACATTACTACAGTCATTCTTACTAAACAAATACATACCAATAACTGGAAAAAAAAATCATATTCTATATATCAGGAAAAATATTTCTAAGTAGAATTCTTTTTGGTTTCATGAAATGTCAAAAGTGCTTTAAAAATAGACAATTTACTTCTGCCAAAGAAGTAAAAAAAAACATAATCAGGTAGTAATGTTGTCAATTCAAAAAGAAAGTACTTCAAAAGTATACAAACTATATCAACACACTGTGACTAACATCAAAGTATTGCTGTAGATGTGGGATATTTTATTATATGCCCCCAAATACTTCAGAAGGGAAGGAAAGAAAGAAGGGACATCTTTTAAACTGTTTCTGCTTTTGCTCTCATTCATTCCAGACAGACACTCCCGAATTTATGTACTGAGTTTTAACCTTCCACTTTTTCCTCTGTATGAATACACTAACTGGAAATAAATGCCTCTTCCCTCACCTTTTGCACTGCTGACATACTAGAAAACATAATTTGTGTATCTTTAAACATTCATATTTTCAACTGATAAGCACATCTCTTTTTGGCTCCTGACATCATCAAAGTTTTGAGCATGTGTGATATTTTGAAGTATATCTGGAAAATCTGCTGTTGGTATTTTCCTGTCAGAAAAGTGAGAATTGATTCACTCAAGACAAATTTCAGGCTATTCAATTCTGATAAAATCTTCAAGATAGAAGGCACTGCTCTTTCTTTGACTTCTACCTGGCAGTAACAAATACAAATATCAAGGATAAATAGGCTTAACCTGAACAAGGTTCATTAAGCCATAGCCGATTTTTCAAGGAAAAGATTTAAATGCTTGCTGCAGTTCCCATCCACAGCCTTATGTTAATAAGACATAAATAGCCCTGAACTTGGCTTTCAGTCCTGAGAAGGAAGTGGGATCAAACTGATAGTGCTTCTAAACAGCATCTGCCAAGATATTCAGGACTGCTTTAGGAGAGGGCAGCAGTTGCTAGTGTTCAAATTCTGTTCCCATGGAACTCAATGGCTAAGGTCCTATCTCTCTTCAATCAGGCCCTGAATTTACTCTGAGAGTTCAGTGAAGGTGAAAGTGAGAGACTGGTTTTTTGTCAATTGAGGCTGTCAATATTGTTAGAGCTCCCTTAGGAGCTCAGTTTCTCGTGCTCTGGTACTTTAGATGGACAGACTGTGCAGACAGACAGCACCAAACTGCCAAAAGGCTGTTATATCACCAAAGGCAATGCTGGTATTTTAAATAGGACTAAAGCTTTATATGGAAAGAAATGGGGACAACAGTGCTCCCTTCTCAAATTTGGCAGCCTCTCAGGGAATCTTCCATGTCAGGAAAGCAACTTCAATTAAATTGGAGAATTCAACAAAAAAAAAGCGAACTTCCAACTACTTCTGAATACATAATTTCCTTATTCTTTCATTCATCGGAAGGCTGATACACTCGAGCTTCTACATATGCAAAAATGTGTATATTCATGAACATGTGCTTCATAAAGGAATGGGGAAGATGAAAGCTGTCATTTGCATTCAGTGAATCCTTTTCATTATTTCAGGTGCTCGGTAACTTTTTCTATCATCAGAGTTACTTAGAAAAGATTGTCCGCCACCATTTCCAATTCATAGTCATACGGCATCATCTCTCCAGCAATGGCAAGAATTAGAATATATAGAGAAGTAATAACAGGAACATATTTATGTATTTTAACTTGTTTCACTATGAATATTTTTGAGGACAGAATATTTTTCAGAATGTCAGGAAGCAGATAACATTTCTAGTACAGAGGTTTGCAACAAGTGTGTTATGAACATTCATGTGGATCTTTAAACTCCTTCATTTTGCTAATGTGATGAAAAATGATGAGAAAGTCATTGCTATTATCAATGAATGGTCAGTACACAGTCAATGATTTTTTTTCAAAGTATGTTTTAAAGAGAAAATAGGATTAATTTATTTTTCAGCCTCGGCAAATCCTTCTCCACAATAAAAAAGGAGCAGAGCAATAATTGAGTTCACAATTACAGTAAGCATTCAAATTGATCAAGTTTTGATAACTATTTTCCTTCACTCCCTTTCAAATTTTGAGTATTTTGATAACACTTTCATGTACAAATCACATTGAGTATCAGACTGAAACATCCATGTAAGAATCAACCCCTTTGTCTGCCACAGATCAAACATCTTTAGTCGTTAAGAAAAACTTCATCCTACAGTAACATCAAAGCCACTTTGTAAGTAGACCTGTTTACTCATACACTATATGAGAGGGAGATGTGAGAGACATAAAACCTTTAGAAGGAAGGCTGGACAGAGCAAACTGAGGTGATGATATGGACGTTCCCAGCAGGACTACAGTCTCTTCAAAGCCCACAAAGTTTATTTACAAAATGAATTTTGCAGTTTTAAGTTTCAAAATTGTGTTTCAGGACCCAAGCAATAGAGCAACTATTTTCTCTAGTGATTCTACTGGTTGCTATGAAAGTTCTGTCACACAGTACTTATTCATTCTCAAGTAATAAACAAACAAAACTCTAAATCCAAGGAAAATTGTAGAACACAACCATAGCTATTCTGCTCTTGGAAAATTAGGATGAAAAATTATCAAAGGTGGTACGTGACAAGAAAGGACAAAAGGACACGTAAGGACAAATCATTGGGTGAGTAAGAAAACCTTTAAGTAGTGAAGCAAATAAATGTATTATCCTATCCCACACAGAGTGCTTGATTTGTTGAAGAACAGAGTTGATCATTTTATGGAGTAACAGATTTTGTCCCAGAAGTTCATAAAGCTGGATATGAGGTCACAGGACAGATCCTAACATACATGTATATACATACATGTATAATGAAAGTGCACTATTACTTGTCCAAATCATTCCTTGCTACTCAGTGTTTTTGTATGAGCCAGTGCTTTTACATAAACAAGCATCCATAAATAGTGCAGAATGAGAGCTGATGCCTTTTGATTTATAGAAATACACAGAAGCAATATACAGCATGTTTATCTTCTAGTAGGCTTACAGTTGAATTTAACTAGATGATATTAATTGCACTTACACAGCTGATTATGAAAGCAAAACAAGGAGTTAACATTGTGTTGGGTTTCCAGCACGTACCACTTTCACGATATAATCATGGAAATTGGGGAAACATCTTTACATAACAGAAAAGTACCCCAAAGCAACAATTAAAAAACAAACATCTGCTTGGCTAGAAATAAAAATAATTAAAAAAAAAAAAAGTGATTTACTTTTGATAAACTCTATTATAGCTGAAGTAATTATCTCTAGTTCACCTCTTTGTCTTAAGAAATGGGAAGCAATCCTTTCATCTTTTTGTACAATAATTATTTCTAAAAAGCAAGAATATATTAGAAAAGGAAAATAAATCCCAGGGGAGAAGTAGCATGTCAAGCACAGAGTTAGCATTTCCACTCTGTGAAATTACATAGAACAGGTAGAACAGCTAACTGTTTGCATACGTTGGAGAAATAGCATGCCGACTGTGAAGCGTAGTCCAGGTCTTGTTGCAATCAATGGAAACACTCCATGTACCACACAGAAAAACTATACTTAATCATATAATTGCAGAAGCCCCCACAAAGACTTGTTAGAGCTGATCAAAAATGACAGTCTGCTCTCTGTGAGAAATTGCACCATTTATTTTACAGTTTGTTTCTGTTTAAAAATCTATTTTCATTGTTAAATTTTCAACAGAACAGCAGATTGAGAGCATCTGGTTCAGGCCTATTAAAATGTTCCTTTCTAATGTTGCTGATAAGGGGAATCCGTTTTAACAGAGACCATTAACTAGATACATTATTTAATGGAGACAACATATAGAAACAGATGCTTCAGTATAGTATTGAAACTTAAATAAAAATACAAAATCAATCCAAATAGCTAAGCTGAAATGAAATATTAAAGCAACAATGAAATGTAGTAACCTAACAGCATATTTTTATTTTAACAAACTCAATTTCTCAACCAACTCTAGTGCTGGCCTCTGTAGAAGGGCATGAACAGATTAGGAACAAATCCAGTATAGAATTAAGAAGCTCATTAATTAACTTTATTATCTAGTAACTATTTAATTAGTACAGTCTTCTTTAATGTTGCATTTTGCCTTTATTTTAAACAGAAGGCCTGAATCAGAGCTCCAAGTATTTAGGGAGAGCCTCCCAGCAACTTCAGTGGAAGTTGGAGTGCAGATGCAATGAGCTGAACGTAAAAAATCTTTACCGTTAAGTACTTGTATTGAAAGTACTTGTATAGATTTTGGCATCAGCCTAAGTACCATTTGACCGAAGAGATTTCTGAGTGTGGCAGCTCTTTTTTTAGTCACTTTGTTACTGTGTTTGATGTAATTCTCAAATTAACAGTACATCCAGTGCATTTATACCTGTTGTCCTCACAGCCACTGGGTTAAGTTGCCATTTTTAGGGGCTAGAAGCTCGGCTCCTGCTAATATGAGTATGAATCCAAGGCTGTTCTACTGAAGCCAAAAGTAAATTTGAAGTAACCGTGAGCAAGAGCAGATTCAGGACTATGATTTCTGCCAGAGAAAGTGCATTCGTCAAACTTGATGCCACAGAAAATTTCTGCCCAATTGTGTGTCCCCTGGTATGAAGCTGAAAAACACTAGTTGTAGTTCATCCTTTGCACCCAGTGCTACGACAGCTCTTTGCAACTTTGCACTACTAGATGAAAGGGAAACAGGATCTTTGAGGAGTGATTTGTTTTGCAGTTTTAAAATTTCTCAAAGAGCCTTTACAACAAGAGAGGATGCCATTTTATCAAAGCAACGAAACCAAACAAGTACGTGCATCAGATTGCAGAAAATATTTAATGCACCTGTGTTTAGACCCCTATTTTCCATAACTTTAGGACAGATCCACAACCAACTGAAATTCTGGATGCTTTGTTTTAATGTGCCAATTCTTATTGCAAACCCTAGAATATAGATTAATACCTCCTGCAAAAACACTATGATAGACTCCCTTGGATTCCTGACTGACTGGAAGAGCCATGCACCAAAAATTGAAACAGTATTGTAGTTTGGAAAGGAGTATTGGCTACAATACTCCTGAAGTGCTGTTCAAAGCACTTCACACATTATCTTTCAAGTAGATCATAAACAAATATTGAAACGATTAGGTATAAAAGGGTTCTTGGTTAAATTCGAAAAGTCCCATACTGTTCAATGGCATTGTTAAAAAGTGGCTGCTTAAGAAACCAACTCACCCTCCTCCTGTGTCGGATGAATTTTTGTGTGGAATTTACATGCCACAGCTCCTCTGTACTTCTCTGATGCCAGGCTAACTAAGGAACATGCTGCAGAAAGACAGGCCTACATGGCCCTTTTGTAAACTACACAAGTGATTAGTAGAATACAGATATAATTATTACTGAGTGCAACAGTCCCACATCAGGATTTTCTCCATTGACAATAGCTAGCAGGTGTGACAGTTTTCAAAAAAACAGTATGTTTTTTAAAAAAGTTTTTGTATATATTTTGCAAATGCTGATTACTATCTGGGATTCTGACTTTTATGACTTTTTTTCCCCCAATGTCTTTAGTTTGTTTGTACCACTTTCATGCCGCTGCCTTATTGCCACAGAGGCTCATTAGACTACATACATTTGGGCAGGAGTTGATTTCTCCAAATGAAATGAAAAAAATGCCACACTTCAAAAATATTCCTGAAAGCATTTCAAAACATTTTACTGTTTCGTTGTGAATACCTAAACCATAACCAGCTACACAGACAGTTCTGCCATGTGTGATGAAGAACTAAGAGAGATGCAGTGAACAATATCCAACTATCCCAAGACCCAGTGAAGCTGATGTAAATGTACTTCCAATGCTTTCAACGGGCATTGAAGGTATTGAGCACAGGTTGCTAACCTATGACCTGAACTGGAAGCATATGCTACAGCAGTGATGTTGAAGTTCCTCTTTACTAAACTTCTTTTCTCTTCCCTTCTACCCTCCAGGGTTTCTCTTTCAGTACCACCACTCGAAAATTAAGGTACTAGTGTTTTATTGTGTTTTTAAACTTAGAGCTGCAATCCCTTCACATTAGTAACAGGTAGTAACAAGAAAGTCAAGCCAACTGCTAGCTTGTGAGTGGAAACCAGTTTTCAGCAAAAAAACAAAACTACACAGAGAAGTTCTGCTGTTCTGCTGCTTTTCAGTGTTGGCTCTTACCCCAAACAAGCATTAAAGCTATAAGTTCATATACTGCAGTAGTGAAGCACAGGAAAGGTTTGAGTTGGCTCAGCTTTTTAAGCATGGAGCACTGTGACTTTAGCACATTGACTTCATACCGAGTATCACTTGAATGATCCTGTACCAGCACGCACGCACTAGCTCTACCTGTGATCCCAGAACCATTATGTGAAGGCAGAAGTTGACTGAAAAAACACCCTCTAAACGTGAACCCCAAATCATTCTTTAAATCCCATCTGAGATTGCCCTATGAGCTTTTAGGAAGATTATATTTCAAATACCTTTTTGCCCTCTCCCATAATCTCAGAAGTTATTTTGCTTGGATGAAAATGGAGACCTTGTGTTTCTTACTGTTCAATTATTAAGGAACAGCAACGAAGTCAGCTTCATTTGAAAGGCTCAGCAATTTTTAAATGATCTCATGTACCGTAATTTATAATGGAAAATCAGGTACAAATAGTGTGAGATGCTTTCTGGTTCCCCTCTAATGGAAATAAAATGAATCTCTGGTAATGGGTGACCCTACTTGCTTCTGTGGTCACCCATTTTACTTTTTAGTGTTCTCTTTAGTACTCTCATGAGAAAAGAGCAAATGCAAAGCTTTTATCCGATGCTGCTTCTCAAAACAATAGCTCTGCGCTTCTGCTATAAAATCTATTTTTACTATTCTCATAAACTAACGTTATTGATCACAGAGACTTCGCTATTATCCCACTAAGAAAAACTTACTTGTGCTGACAGTCCAGAGACAAAATGGTTGGGATTTATGCAGTACAAAGAATTAATTCTGGCTCTGCAAAACAAGGTTACTTCTTGTACCTGTTTAACTGTTTATTTATTATTTCACATTGAATGTATTCACAGTCTTAAATTAAATTATGTATTACTTTTTATTTAGCATTTATTTCTATAAACCAGAAAATTACCAGCACATTATCCCTTGTCTGTGTGACACTGCTAACTAACCCTAACTAACACCATGAAGAAAAGAAAATTCATTTCAAGCATATGTTTTCAATATAAAGAAGGAAACCTGGCCAAATGTCTTATGTCAATACAATGATTTCTTTCCACCAGCATAATGATAATTGCTGTACACAGACATTTATTTTTGACTAATTAAGGTTGAGTCTTGGCATTCTCTGCTCACACTCTAACATATGTATACCATTAATGTCCAGAACAGCATATGCAACCCAGTGTTAAACTGCACAAGGAAAAATGCCTCAGTTATGACCATTAGCTTATTTAATTCAGACGTGCATGCTTTAATACTACATTTTGTTTACAAACTGTGGGGAAAGAAACATCTGCTGTGTCTTTGTGAATGGTCCTTGCAATAAAGAAGCGGACACATACATACCATGAATGTTTTCATTATTTGCAGCTCTACTCACAGCCTGCTAAAAAGTAGCAATAGAAAATTTTTATGATAGGAAAAAAGGCTTGGTTTGGGTAAACACACCCTGTGCATGGTCAAAGTAGTAACACCTTGCCAGTATCAGAGCTGAAACAGCGTATTCCTAAAAGCTCTGTTAGTGTCGACGCATGATGTATTCCTATGTAAATGAAAGCTTAATCCCAATTTTTAATCTGTTCAACAGTTTAAAAATACTCAGGAATATTAAGATTTTATTTTATACTTTTTTTTCAGACTGCCTAATGAAAATCTTTTTATTTAAATCAGTTCTAATTAACACAACACATTCCAACAATGACTACTGGGTGCAGAAGCAAAAACTCCAACCACTTCTAATCTAAAACATAGCCAAGCAATATAATTTTGCCACTACTGTGAGAAAGAAGGAAAAGCTGAAGGGAAAATTCATTTTATTGTTATTGCCCTTCCTTTATTTTATTCTTCTGCATTCACTGAAAAACATTATGTGTATGCCTTAAAATGAGCTAGTTTGCTAGAAGTTAACACACAGCATTGCCAGCTTCCTTGCGTAAATGCAGGATCACCTTTAAAAAGTGGATTTGACCCTGACTGTGTCAGAAGCGTAGCAAGGTATAGGCTGTACAGCCAAAAGCATTTATAAGATGGGTGACTGACTGATTCTTAGAGGCAGGAGTTCATTTTACTGTGGTGGAGAATATCCAAATCACACTAAGCACCTTGGACAGTATAATTACTGCGTGCCGCAAAACCTCCCTGTGTGCTCTACCATCTTCTCCTGTAAATAGGCCCTAGGGAAAGGAGAGAATATATTGGAAACAACATATAAGTAAGGACACTGATGCCCCTTCCCTGTTTCTCCCAAGGCAGAAGGGGCAAGCAGCATCTTTGAGCACAGTCAGCAGAGCCAAGGGACATGCTGCTCCTCAAGCCAACTTGCAAGCCCCAAGCCCACAAGCCAGGCTTTTCTGCTACTGACCTGAACCTCATCACTGCCCTTGTCAGGTACCTGTGAGTGGGAATGTGGTGCTGTTGTGCATGTGCTGGGAGAAGAAGGAAGGGCCTTGGAAAAAATTGCTCAGCAACTCCATTTCCTCAAATGGCAAAGTGGCAACGTGAGGTATTCCTGAGACATACCATCACCTAGAGCTCCTGCCAGGACATGGGGGCTTTGTCCTGCCTAAAGCAAGTGTCTGCCTTCAAGGCACAATTGTACCTGTGATTTCCAGGACAGAAAGCTGCACAGTGGTTTCACTGGGGAATTTTCCAGTAAGTCACCTATTTATAAAGATACTTTATGCAAAAGGAAAGACAAAAAAGTGAAAATATATTATTTTCCCAAGGCAACAGAATATCTTACTCATACTTCTTAGCTCTTTGCAAAATGTGTTGATGATACCAATGCTAAATCTAATGTGCTACAGCATAAGGCAAATTCTAACCCTTACAGCTTAAAAAACCTTTATTGCCACCTGAGACAACATTCTAGAATATTAAATAGATAACTCTAAACCCTTCTGAAATTGTCAAGTGTGGAACTCTCAGCTAAGGGTAGACAAGGAAGCAAGCTTACATATCAGAGGCTGAGTGATGGCCTAATCTCCTTTAACTCTGTGCAGTTCATGTCTCAGGGTTCTGTGAAGGTCATGCTACAGCTTGCTGTGCCATGGGTCCAAAAATTAGGAAAAGAATGTGATCTTTGTACTAAGATAGGTAAAGTAAAAATCAATCCTCTACTCTTTCAGTTAAAAGTTTAGGAATAATAAGAACAGGAGTGAACCGAGCAAAACAAAGAAGAATAAAGTATAAAGCGGGGGGGGAGGGGGGGAAGGTATAGAAATAGGCAAAGAAAAACCCATTAAGGAAATGAAGGGAATAACAGCTAAAGATGGGTAATTAATACTTCAGAATCACCCTTGAAAATGTTCTAACTTCACACAAAAATGAATGCAATTGATATAATTTCTTGATGGCAATACGACTGTGATGACAATGTGGGTTTTCATAGGTACAAAGACTGCAGACAGAAAACACTAAAACTGAAGAAGTAAATGGATAGGCTAAATGTTACTGCCTATAGCAAACAGAAAAACAAGTCTATAAGAGCTGTTTGTTTTTGTCTGAAAACACAGACTGAAGACTTACTCTGTTGCACTGTGAAGAATTCACTAAGACTTTGGATAGTCTGGGAGTAACTGTATGGCACCAAAACATAAAAAAAAAAAAAAAAAAAAAAGGCCTGTTATCAAAGATGGTTTGAAAGTTTATCTCTAAACTCTGTAGATGATTCAAACACTTCTGTGCCACAAGAGAAAATTAGAGATTACAACATGACAGATGAAAAATCACAGTCTTTGCTTACAGATAAATTTTGTTATGAGAAACAAAATCTCAGGAGCCTCTGACACTAAAATCCAAACATTCTTTAAGGCTTGGGTCCCCATTTGGGTGGGATCCTTCCTTGGTTTACAGGCACATGGACACAGCCACGCTGGCACTATGTGAGCACTCTGTGCAACTCTGCTCCAAGCATGATTACAGCCAAACAGCAACATCAGAGCCTGACAAAAGCCATCTCCAGCTGACGTGAAGCAGCAATTTTCTTCTGAGCAAATGATTTCATGAATCAGCCAGCAGGGAGTGACAACATTCTCCTGCCAGTGACTAAATGTGTGACCTCTGGGTTGCAATTTCCATCAGTTTAATAAGAGCCCAATGCAAACGTGATCATATTTTTCACTCTGCTGTTAATAGGAATGCTAATCTTTCCTTTCTTTTTCCTTTCCCTTTCCTTTCCTTCCCTTTTTTGCCAGCTTTATTGCTTACAATGTAAGTATTTCCCTGGAGACAGAGAGCAAAGTCCTGCCTGTGTTGCTAATAAAACTTGAAAACAACACAGTAGAGTAAGAATTAAAGAGCAGCAACTTTTCTGTTCTGAAGAATGTGGCAGGCCTAGCAGAGATGTCCTGGCTTTGTTCTGCCATGAGAAGGCCAGCTTGGTACAGTCCCTGCTGAACCTGGCAGCCTGGTGAGAGACAAATAGACCCAAGTGAAAAGGAGAGAACCTTTCTTTCTAGAATGTTTTCTGGTACAGATCCAGAGCTGATAGAAAAATCCCACAGTCCTGAGGATTAGAAAAGGAACAAGGAAGTTTAAATGAGGGACAAAGTAGAGACTGAATAACAAAAGCATGAACATTCCTAAAGTTTAAAATATTCTCCAAAAACTTCAGCTGGAGACTGTGCACACAAAAAAATATCTCTGGATAACAAACCACAGTGCATTGCTGTTAGTATTAATGCCACCATGTTAAACACAACAGTAAAATACCATACTGCCTTATGAGGTTTCATTACAGCCCTAAAACATGGTAGAAAGTCATTTATTTACAGCTTTAATAGCAGGGCTGAGGAGGGGAATAATGGAAACCTAGATTTTATTCAGCATCAGGATTCCAGCTGATTGTTGCTCCTAAAAGGAGCAGAAACAAACATTAGAAATGCTGTTTTAGAGCCACGTTTGTTATTCCTATGTTATTCCTAAATACCAGCACATGACATCTGATACAACCATACCGAGCCAGGGCTCAGCACAGTCTGTTTGCACCAGACTGCATTTGCCCCTAGATTAGTGAAGATGAAAGTACATTTGGGCAATTTTTTTTTCTTTTAGGGTGCTTTTGTGCCAAGCCAGAATAATAGAGCATGTTTGCTCCAAGAAGACTTGTTTTACAGTATAATAATAATAATAATAATAAAATATATATTTGAAATGGTCAACTTGGACCAAACAGGCTTGCTTTTATTATCAGTTTTTATTGCATTTACACAACATAAAAAATGAACACAAGAGTTATTTCAGGTTTAATCCAACATCTCTTATTCCTGCTTTACAATTCCTTTGTAGGACAGTCTATCATAGTAACTGAAATATTCATACTTACTCTATGAAACTATACTAGCTTTGCAGGATTAATGTATATGCATGTTTATGTTGTTCTCAAGCTGTGTCATGCCATGCTCCTTCAAGGTAACTTCTGCTGCCACATTCTGCACACTTAATACTAATACAATATAATATATTTTAATAATATACTTTTTTTCCTTCTTTTTTAATGGTGCTTATCACACCTTTTGTTTGCAAACATCTCACAAGCACTAATTAATTCATTCTCCCAGTAGGCAGTGAAGTATTCTCTTTGTTTCACAAAGAAATGAGCTGCAACACAGGGATATTGCAAATTGCCCAGTGTCATACAGGCTCTGAGTACAGATCTCCTGAGTTCTTGTGTAGTTCTCGTGTATTTACAAGAGTAACCCTCCTGAAAGAGCTCTGTCTAGGTGCTTCATTTTCTCAGTCTCCTTTCCAGCCCCAATCTGACGGAATATCTTTCACCGATCCACAAGCCATAACCAACTCACTAAAACGCTTCATCGGAAGACAGCTCCATCTACAGTGTCCGTGAAAATTGAGCTTGTAACGATGATACGGATTGGATGTCACTACAGGTATACATACATACATTTCTCTGTGTCTTTTTGTCTGTGCACACAACACATACATACATATACATATCTATATAAGTTCATGGCACCAGGCATGTATGGCAAGTTATCAAATACACAGTATCAGAAAAATCAAAGTTAAGTAATCTAAATCTGCAAACAGACCTGTGCTATTTACTGTAATATTTAGCTATTCCTAGCTGGCACTGCTATATCTCTGAACGGCAATGTCACCTCATATTTTGTACACACGTACCTGTCATCTTCATACAAAGCCAAAGATGATGCTATTGCAAAGACAGGTATAAGTACTTTATAAAATTTAATTTAGCTAAGTATAGATGTCCTTATTTACTTTCAAGAAGTTTTACAGCCTGATTTCAAGAACAGCTAAGTACAGCTGATTATCCAAAATTTACCTACCTTTGCAAACCTCCAGGATTTTCCTATCACATCCCTACATTGAACAGTCTTAGGCACAAGTGAAGAGACGGTTCAAGACACCGAGGCCTTTGCGAAGAGCACATGCAAATCAGAATGCATGCGTAGGAGAAAAGTGAAGGGAAAATATGATGACCATTTTCTTCCCTACATTTATTGCCTTACTGCTTCTCAATCAATATCCTTTTTTTTGTGAAGCCCTGTCTCCTGTTGGCAAGGCCCACTGCCAGCGCCAGAACTCCCTCCACATTTACACTCAACGTTGCTCAGCTTGCATGCTATGGCTCCGACAACTCTGCTGAGTGCTGTTTCAGTGACCTTCTCTCCTCCAACTGTGAAACGAAAACCATCACTTCAACAGCAATGTGCTACCGCTGGACAGAAAACCAGCTTTAGGGGGGTTAAATCCTTCAGCAAAGAGACCACAGTGGAACCTGTGACCACTCAACGTCTTTTTAAATGAGAATAATCCCATGTAGTTGCTGTACTGATGGATTTAGCAACCAGGATTTAGCCCCTGAAATATAAAAATGTAGGCTTCTGTTGTTTGCTTCCTTTTTTGTTTTAAATGATTGATAATTATTTCACAAACGTCTTCCCCTGACATTTGATTTGCTAGATAATACATAAACATACAGTTTCTAATAGGTTTTCCGGCCTTTTAACCTAATTTATTTTCTCATTACTTTTCATTTCATTTCCAATTCTGATATAAAATCTGTTTTCCAGATATTTTTTTTGCATGATCTGAAGCTCCCTCACTTTTACAATGTAAGGAATATTTTAAAATAACAACAAATCAAGATCAATGGTAGCAGAGAAGCAAAATCAACACACATTTTCAACTCCTTAATTTCATGTTGAACACACATTTTTTCCAAGATGATTCCAAAATTACGCTTGAAACTAATAATTGTGTTGTGTATGTGAGTCTTTAAAATAGCTGCCTATCTGCTACATAAGAACAGTTGGGTGGGGACAAAAATGACAGTTCAGCATAAGAATACATCTATTTTTCTGTCAAATACTGACTGATAAATGCTACTCTATTGCAAGGATTTATTAGCTAATTAACGATTAAGCAGATCATGGAGATAATCATCAAGAAATGCAAATTACATCCTTCAAGTTTTTGTAACACAGTGAGAGGAAATAATAACTAGAATTTGGAGGACATGTACGAGTTTGCTTAAAACAATGAAAAAAAATCTGAATTTTAAGGGAAGAGAAATAGTAGGTATTCCAGCACACTCACTAATCTCAAAGGCAGTGACTAACAAAGTTTTTTAGTTAATTTTTGATCCGAGAATTTGCACTTTTCAGAGTGGTAATATCAGTTGTTCTGAGTGTAACGTTGGGATTATATTAATTTACTCAAATTCCTTCTGAATGAAGAATTAAACTGCTTCTTTTTCAGTCTTTCTTAGCCAGCATAAATCTGTTGAAGTCGGTGAGATCACGTGATTATCTGTCTGATGGAGCTCAGTGTCCAGCTGCTATTCCATTCATAAACGCATAAAAATGCAGGTCAGCTTTCTAAAGAAAACTACTTAAAAGTTTAAAGGATCATTCACCACCTGCCCCACCTTTTCATTTCTTTGACAAAGGTCTACCAGACTAGGAGTAAGACCAAGACATGTTTTTTTCTAGTGAAGACACTGAATATGCCATCATTCTTTATACAGAGGCCTACCACGATTTTTTACATTAAATAAATTAAGCATGTTTTTATATCCCTACATTATTCAAAGCACTGGTTCCATGCTCTAAGACTCAGAACAGAGTAAGTTTTCTGAAAGGGAAGTCTGAAGAGAATACTTCCAATCTGCTGTTCAACCTATTTTTCTCTTCCTAAGTCCCTTCTCTTTTTTCGAAGGTGTGGTTGTGGGTAGAAAGGATAAGGCAATAATGATCTTCAAGCAACAATACCTGTATTGTAAAATTGCAATTTATTCAGATGTCCTTTCCAGTGTAGCCTAAAGAAATAACCTGACATGCTAACAGACAGGTTTCTATTTAAACAAAAAAAGAAAAAAAGAAAAGTCCTTCAGAAATAGCCTCTAAAAAACATGTTTTTGACTTTCCTCCTTGAATTCCCCTGACAAAAGTAATGAGTGAGGTGACAGGAAACCTGATATTAATTCTGCGAGTTCTAACTAGATGTGCAGGAGATCTAAGCCCAAGGAATAGAGCTGGAATGCAGAGCAAATAGGCAATTATTCTGAGCAGAAGAATTCTGTGCCTGATGATGACTTGCCTGTCTCCGTTCTCCGGTGTCGGTTCTACAGAGACTGTAATCTTCTATGTTGATGCCTATATTCAATCTTAATGCCTGATATTGAGTGATGGGAAGCTGTAGGGATTCTTGCAAGATTCATCGTTAATGGGTTTAACTCAATTGGCATGTCTGCCTGGGATATTTCATAAATACATAACCTCCACTACGTGATTGGAATAATTGCTTAGAACCATGCAGAGCACCCATCTCAACATAGTACTTTCCGTTCTAAAGCTTTCGCCACCTTCGGCTTTACCTTTAGCTACTAACTTATCTTCTAAAAATAATAAATGCTGGTAGGAGGATATGCAATCATTTCCCCCTGCTTTGCACTCACTCATCCATGCTCATGCAGCTCCTGCCTTTGCAACGTGAGGTCTGAAGGAATACAGCTCTCAGAAAGTAATTTTTGACACAAGCTAGGGACGGGGTTGGGGAGTAAGGAACAGTACAGTAACTGCACACCAGTAGCAAACAGGCTGAAAATACAATTCTACTGTAATTTCAGTGCAGACCTGTGGGCCATTCTAGACTGATGTAAGATACACTTGGAAAAAGAAAACTGTTAGAAACAAAACAAAAGATATTGCATGAAAACAAATTCTTTGAGAAAGGAAAAAAAAAATCCTGCTGCAAATATGCTTTTCAAATTGTTTAAACATCTATCCAGCTGTTTTATTATTTTTTCCCATTATTAATTTTCTGCCTTTTGGCCCTCTCTTTTACAAATCCAACATCTGCTACCTTTGTTAGCACATGATGTGCAGCAGATTTATTTGTCCATAAGGCCTCTCCGCACGTAATGCAACTGGTATGGTTTCTGACTTATCTGAAGGCTGTCACTGGCAGTGGACTGCATTCATTTGTAAGAATGGGCTCTTGTGACAAGGATCTCCATGGCCTACCAGCAGGAACATTCTTGTTATTGGTCCTCTTACAAACAAAAAGTTTGTGAAAACAACAAGAAGAGGAAAATGACATAGGGTCCACCCCAGGGGAGGGTGTTCGACCTCACTGCGCCAAGCCTCTGCCCGATGATTCAGGTGTGGTGATACCATGCATGGCTCCCTCTTCTGCACCTGCCTTTTGTTTTCCACTGCTCATCCCATTGACTTCAAAATTAAGGAGGCATACCAAATAAACTACACATTTGGATCAACGGGATTATCACATGATGCAAAGTGTTCCTACTCAGTCAATACAATGGAATCCCATGGCTTTATTCATTTTTTTTAAGAGCAAGCATGCTGTAAAATCACTACAATGCAATCTTCATTTCATATCCCATCCTAACACAAAATGGACAAATGGACAAAAATTATTCTCCAAATCTCATCAGATCTTCCTATTTTTGGGCGGCTTTTCTGAACATCAATATGAACAGGAAAACTTTGGCCACAGGAATCAAATGAGGCAAGTCTGCCAAGTGAGAAGCCAGCAAAGCTAAACAAGGAAAATCATGATTTCAGTTTTAAAATCAGATTGACAATGGGTTGTGTTTGTTTTTAATAGTCATGCCTAGTTAATTCCCTTCAATTAGTAACTGTAGAAACTTTAGTCTGAATTAAAAAAAATCAAATTACAAAGTAATTTAACAATGGTTATTACCACTTAAGTCTTTCAGACGTGCAATTATGCAAATCCACCAAGCTCAGTTCTGACTATATTTTCTTTACTTGGTTGAAATCATTGTTAGAAGAATGAATTTACATAATGGCATCTGCTATTCCTGTTACAAGTTGTATTTTAAAAATAAAGTGTGTGTAAGGTAACATGTACAACAGATTCACTATTCCTGATGTTAAGTAGTTGCCATTTCAATTTCTTCCTCATTGTTTAGTAAGAATGTAAATGCAGGACTGAGAATGAGCAAGGAATCAAGAATACAGATTAGGATATTTGCCAGTACTGGTCTCATTTCCAAAGCATACAATCTCTGAAATGTGCATACTTCATTTTCATACAGCTGGAAAGTATGCGCAGAACTGTATAGAGTAAAATTTCCCATTTTTGGAGCACCGTGAAAATATGTATGTTTTACAAAATTCAAAGCATAAAAACAAAGATTAAAATATTCAGCTTGATACTCCCTGCAGGTTCATTTCTCCAGTTCTCCTGAGAGGGGTATTTGAAGATTCTGGGCCCTACAGTACTTTATCGCATGACAAGTGAACAGAATGGTACTTCATCTTTACAAGCTAGCACATCTCACATCAGCTCTCCCTCTGTAACCTACTTCTGATACAATTTCCTACCAATCCGGTTTTCCCTATTGCACTAAATGATTGAATATTTGGTGACATCTTGTTTTTCATTATACTTATTTCTTCACTTCTTAATTGGTTGACTTGAGTCTAACATCGCTCAATAAATCAAAAGTAAAAATCCTGACTAAAAATAGCTTCAAGTTTCAATAACCTTATGATTTCACTTACAGAATAATGCAAAGCAAAACCAAACAAAAAATAATTAAAGGCGTAAATGGATCATTTTATTCCTATAATACCATGACACTAAGGCACAAACATCCTATCATCACTCTCACCATTAGTATGGCTTTGAGTTACTGGAACATGAGAGAGTCTATTGTGTTAGGTTCCCTACAACCAAACAAAGCTTTTACCACTGAAGTACAGAAGAAGAGACAACAGAAACATTAGACAATATTTGGCACCATTCTTCACACACAAATAATGTCCTATGTTCATTTTCTGGTAGTGTTATTGCAGAGTTTCAAAGATGGACTAGGAGAACTGTGATCGTGACTTAGGGACAATTGTATGTATTCCAGGTATAAACAACACAGAAAAATAAATAGATTGTATATTTTACAGTAGAAATGGATCAAGAAAAGGTGTTACACCCCCCAAGCAAAAGTTAGATCAAACTCATGTTTAGGAACACTGAAATATCTGAGGTGTTTGGTCATAATGCAGGAACTTTTTGTGACTTTCTCTGAGGACAGAAATGCTATGAAAATCACATCACTTTGGGCAGAAAAAAATAAATACTTAGGAACAAAATAAAACACTGTGCTTTTGTCTTCTTCCAAGTTTTGTTTGTTTTAAAATTTTCTGTCCTTGTTCTCAGCTTATGTTATTTCAACTCAAGAGTTTTCTTCTCAATTTTAATTGGGAAAAAATCAGCACTTCTTTTACAGGTTGTCAACTTCTCCTGAGTTCTGGAGCGTATGTCCTTGTCTGGAGATATCTAACTGTCTCTAACTTCTGCTTTGAGTGACAAAATGAAAATTAGATCAAAGAAGTTGAAGTTCAGTATTGCTGCTGTTGACACTTTCCTTGTGAGTACTTTTTCTCACCATTTTCACTTAAAATATTTCTTCTAGTTATTCTTAATGTTCTCATTAAAAGATTTCACTGTTATGTATCTGACATATATTGTGCTTTAGAGTTTCTTGGATATGAAAATACTGAAACTGTGTTTTAATGCACTTTTGGAAAAAAAAATCGAGTTATGAAACATTTCACAGAATGGTGTTCCCATTTTTTTTTTTTGGAATTTTGGAACTTTAACATTAAACCCGAACAAAGAAATATCTGTCATTCCCTGTGTTTCTCTGGAAAACAACAACAGTAAAGTAACGCACACACATTCAAGGACTTAAATCCCATGTCCACCTAAATGCAAACACCATCTTTCAGAATGATTCAAAAGCCAACTGTTAATTGTGTCACATCAGTATGGTACAAATCACAGAAATACCAAAAGACTCAGTGATTATTTAATTGTTACCAGAAATAGAAGGGATAATAGCCATGCATGAATTCTGCCTTAGAAGGTAACTTCAATATAATACCTATGCCACAATATGATGATCTGAATAGGGGAGATAATTTCATGAGAAATATGTACAGCATATTAGTAAATAAATGAATTGAAAATTACACATATTCCATATACACATTTCTTGCTAGTTGTTGTTAAGTCTGCGGCAAGACTGCGCATTGCAGCAAGATTGCTAAATCTGTGAAGATATTAACGCCAAGAAATTCTACCTAGGTGTTTATTTCTGCTCATAGCTTGCATTTGGGAACTGTGAGAGAACAATGAGGCTGGGTTAGATATAGATTTCTCTGAAGCCCATTTGTTTTATCTGTAAATAGTTCAAAAGCTAGGTTCTTTAAAAATGTGGCTGATAGCTACTTGCTCTCATCTTTTGCATTTTAAGCCACGCTGCTAAAATCAGTTTTGGTTTTCTACTTAAGTAAAGAAACTTGCATTTGTAATAAAAACCCTGGAAATTCCTTATTCTACTTTCTCTAAGTCTTCTGTCCCAGTATTTATCGATTTGATAATGGTAACAGGCACTACCTACAATATGACATCTGGTGAATCAATCACTATTACCATAGTGTTACATTATAACTCGGTCCAAGGTTTTTGTGTTCACTGCACAAAGTAAATAATGTTTATTGCTGAAAAACTACCAAACTCAAGCCAAGCATGCTGCGTTATCGCATATTTTATTATAACTTGTGATACCAGACTATGCTCAGCATGCTCATCTGCACACTGGCTTTCTGAGGGAGGACATGGGGGAGTCTCATCTCTCTGCCAAAATGAACTGTACAAGATAGTCATTACAGCTAAGTCCATAATAAAGCACTGTGCTCTGCCACCCCCAGTTCAAGTAATTCCTTGTATCCCACTGCACTCAGTATTTAACCTCAATACCGAACTAGTTACTTTTCTCTCTCAATGGCAGGTTTGCACCTTTCCAAACCATTTTTTTAAGAGACTTGGCAAAAAATAATGCTGCTGTTCCCCTTGCTCTGTGCAGCCAGAACCATTTTGTGTTGAAGAGAAACATTCTTTGAACATCAGTCCAATATTTACTGCAGGTTAAATCAATGAGTTCCTTTTGTGTAGAGTGCCTAAGGGAGGCTTCACAGTCTTATTTCTCTAAGCAATACCTAATGCTACGGAGATGATAGCTACTTGCCTCTGTGTGAATCTGCCTAAATAAAAGAGACTAAGCAGGTTTAATTAGGGACAACTGCTGAAGTTAAATGGTAACTGAGCTTCCAATCTCTGAAAAGTTAGTATCTTGTTATATTTTGCACTGAGTAGTATCATGCTTGCTGGGTGAAAATCTTGCTTAAGGTGGGTGCCCCTTCTCTAGAGGCAGCAAGAAATGAAGCAGAAAGAACTAAACACACAAGGAGAAAATGGTAGAGTCACACCAAGAATGAAGATGCCCTTTAACATGAACTCCATGTTTACAAAACAAGGTCCCTTCCTGTTACTTTTGTGGGGGATTTGTTTCACCTTAAGACAGCTACATGTATATGCAATATAGACCTCTACATGTGAGCTGGTCCTGCTGAGATTCCTCTATTCTCAACTGAGAAATAAGAGCAGACTTATGACTTGAGACATACAACAATTTCAGATGTCTGTTCCAGGACAAGATGAAACACTACTTAGACAGGCCTATTCCTTTCTGTTAACTGCATGAGGAGACCAAGTGATGTAGTGGGCTGTAGGCTTTTACATTCATCCTGGTGATTAAATTCAGTCTCTTGAAGATCTGAATTGTTACTTATAGAGGTGCTCACCAAAATGGAGTGGGATTTGATCTCTTCTAATCCTTCTGGCTATCAACAAAGATAAGTAAACAATATACTTCATGTAACGATCACATTAAAAACAGGTAGAAAAGAAAATAAGACTATTAAATCATAGAATCAGTTACGAAAGTAGGAAATAGCACTTTACATATGGAGTTAGTGATTCTGATTATTAAAAACCAAGTGTGTTGGCTGCTTGCTGATGACATGGCAGGAGTTAATATCATGGATGGTAAAGGCATCCATACTAGCAGGATACTGCTAGTATCGCGTCAAGTGGCCTACTGTAAACAGAATTCATTTTCCAAAACTGAACGGAAAACGAAACTTCATCTTATACATTAAACATACGCACATATTAAACGTGTGTGTAAACATGCATCTCAGTGTTGGTAAGAGTCTGTGTATGTTTGAGTATCAACTCTCTGTAATATCTGAAGCTGCTTACACACAAGGACATTCTCTTTGTTTGGGTTATGCTACTTTTAGATTAATTTATCCCTTAGCTTAACGGGTCTTATTTCCAACACAGTCATGAATGAACATGAATGAGAGCTCTGGGTAAAGGATTCCTTTCAGCCCTTTTCCTGTGCAAAACGTAGAAGGGAACATAATTAGGAGGGAAAAAAAAAAAAAGTTTAAGACTTTGGTATCTCTTTCTTTTTGACTAGTCTCTTTTGTACTGTGGAAACAATCTTCACCAGATGAGTAGGTGAAAAATAAAAATAATAATAGAAATCGCCATTGTCTAGCTTTCTCAGCCTGCAGAAGTCATTCATATCTGATGTATGTCCCAGGCCCTGTTCCTATCTTCTTCAGAATAGTCAGCCCCTTACTTCTCTTGGCAATTCATTTATATTTTCACAACAGTCCAGCACAGCAGTTGCTTTCAGTGAAAATGCTGAGAAATAGAAACTGCTGGTCTGGCTTGGAATTTGGAAAGAATCTCAATATAAAATCAAAATTAATTTAAATGTCTCGATCTGGCACTGCTGCAGCTTCTGGAGCTTTCATTTTTTTTCCACCAAGAATTTTCAGAACAATATATATTTATGTACTTTCAGTATGTCTGCAATACAAATTTGATTTGTTTCTCCTAGAAGCAATTTATGTTTAAATTCCAAAGCTGTAGAGGTCTGAAGAATGCTTACGTTGACTTAATCATTGGCAAACCAACATACACAACGATTAAAAACAGAAGGCAACAGCTTATACCCAGTCCATTTAGAGAAGTAGCCACTTGGCAATGTTAAGGTGGGATAAAAACAAACAAACAAAACAAGCTTTCAAAACTTCCAGACAGATTTTTAGACCCAGCAGGCTTGATCCTTGTGCCTAACCAATGTAACCACTTATGTTCAGCACAAGAGCTGAGAGAGGTACAAAAGTGAAAATGCTTGAAAGCCATTTTTACATGCTCCTGGATGTATTCACAAGCCTGCTCTGACCCTGCTTTGAATTGAAGCTGGTGATGGAGAGGAAGTTGCAGCAAAGATTTTAGGCCAACATCTCTTCCCCCATGGAGGACTGCTGTTTTTTTCCCCTATTTCCAAAAAGTTGGACCTAGCAGACAGCAGTGCCTGTTGGGATGCTGGCATCCAGCTAGCAGAAGAGGAGAGAGGAAAGTGTAGCCATAGGAATGAAAGGAGATGCTCAGCCATAAGAACCACTGATAACAAACACTCAACCAAGGTGTGCTCCTCGGGAAAAGCAGTAAGTGATATAAGGGAGCAGGACTGACTTTTTGGAGGTTTAATTTGGGACTCCTATTTATAAGAAGATTAGTCCACCTCCTTTTGTCAACACGGGAACCTTAACTCTACTTATTTTATGCTGGGTTTCCTCATTTTCATGCAGTTACCTTTGACCATGATGACCCTTATCTCATGATAGTTTAGACATTCATGCACAACAGACAGCAAAGTGTTAAGAGGGAAAATTGGCAGGTTTCTAAGTGGTCTATTTTTATTTCTGCAATATTTTTCCCCCTCTGGAAAAGCTAAAAATCCTATTAAAATAATTTGGCTGGCTTTCACTCTCCTCACTAATCAGACTGGCTAGCAAGTGACTTCTTGGTAGCTGAGAAATACCTGTCTTCCAAACTTTACTAGTAACACCAATTAACACAGCAGGAAATATAAATATTTCTACCATGCAAGCAATCATTGCAAGGCAACGACACTTTGCCTTGATCAGTGTGAATAATGACTCCCAGTACCTGTGCAAGTTTCTACTGGAAAAGAGAACAGGAGAAATGTATTTTTAACCTTTTTCAAGCAAGACCGGCTAAATTCTTAATAGAAAAAAAAGAAATCCCAAAACTGTATTTGTCAGAATGTGAAAATGCATGTGAGATGTAATGTCTATTAGCTTCTATTTAGCGTCTTCCTCACACCAGGGAACTTTATAATAAGAAGCAGCTGTGGAGAAATCAATGTTGGCCTCCATGGATGTTCTGTATTCATAGGGATGGCTCCTCTGATTGATTTGTTGGCAACATGAGATAAAAACAATTTAAATTAAAAAAAAAAAAAAAGAGCCTAATGAGAGCTAAAGTCTGTATGAGAAAAGAGTGGGAGACTAACACCAAAACAAGGAAGAGATCTTTAACAGCTCCTCTGACCTTGCTTTATTAAAAGTTTTGTGTACATGGACAAGGACAAGGACAATGGAAAGAGAAAGCCTTCTCCCCTAAACTTGCCCCCCACTCCCCACCCTGAAGGTAAAATAATCAGATCAAAACACTTCACTCATTGCAGAATATGAGAGGGTCTATTTGGCTGGAATAATAGCAGAGAGCCATTTATTCTTCTCCCATTTACAGTCCAAACAGTCCTATTCTTATTTCTTTGTGCTTATAATAATGACTCCCTACTTGCACTGTGAAAAGCTAATCCTAAAAGCTCCCATGTGGCAGTATTGGGACAATGCAGGAGCGTGCAGTAGCTGCGAGTCAATCCAGCACCCGGTACTACCTTCAGAATATAGTCCCCCCCGAAAAGAAATGCTTTCCATAAATATTCAAGCCCATGCAGAATGCCCCTGTCCTCATCCGTTTTAATGCACCACGCTACAAACACGTATGCTTCATAGCCACAGATACCTATCTCAGCAAATATTAAACAGGGAGCCTACACCTGAAGGAAGCAGAGGGAGACCTGGAGTATTCACAGAGGTATAGATGAACGAAGCTTGAAAACGGTACGAAACATAAATTATCCTTCACATAAATTCAGCTCAGAGCCACTCTCCATGTAAAACGCTAACTACATGTTCTTGGTGGGCAATCTTCTGACACATTTTCTCTCCAATAGGTGCTGCGCATCCCTTATCTGCACTACAGGTCTCTGCTGTATATACTGACGGTGCCTAGCACACAGAAATCCTGTTGAGATCAATGAAATTTCTATGCATAGAAGGGGCAGAGAATGAGCAACGAAGATCCCTGAGGTAGATAAGAGTCTTAAAAATCAAGTTCAAGGAAGGTGAGTTTGCCCTGTGTGACTGGTAGGAGATTTATTTTGGGCTTTATACCATTCACTGAAGGCTTGCAGTTTTACTTCGTCTTGTTGCTTTTTAAAGGAACACTGAATTAATTGCATTTAGAGCCGTATCATGCAGCTCTTATGCTGCCCAGCAAAGAGCAGCAGCTGTTGTCATGCAGCACAGATACACAGTCAGCATATAGATGTACTTAGGTGTAAAAACAAAACAAAACAAACAAACAAAAAACACAACACCAAAAACAACAAATTGAGTGGGAATCTCAAGCCTAATGTATAGCTGTGCACTTAGTCCGAAGTGCTCTTGGCAGAAAAGAATGAAGATATAACATTTAGGCTTAACACCGGAGTACTTGCTTTTGACTCCTGGTGGTGGTGAAGCAGCAGGACAGAGCTGGTCATAATGCAAACGCAATGTGCATAGTACAATGCTTTCATCTAGGCAGGATTACGTCCCCCTCTCTTCCACAAGTTTTCATTTGCATGCTCTCCAGGATCAAGAATATTTTCCCAATACTTGACAGAATTACTGGAGAAATGAAGCACCCATAAGGGCTCATATTTTCTTATCACTGAGCCCATCCTAGTATTTTATGAAGACTTTCCTGGATTGTAACTGCCAAAAAACCAGCAAACTCTGAAGGACATCAGCAACACCAGAACACAGAGATTGCTTTAAAGACTATCTCTTCAAGCAATTCACTTTGACTCAAAACTTAGTAGTTAGATAAATGTTTTTCTTCATCTAAGTGAGTATATTCCAGCACAGCATCAGTCTCTGCAGCTCATCCTCCGTAACTCACCACTGTAATCAAAATGTTAACATGAATGACCCAGAAAGCACGCAATCACTCAGCACTGACACAAAACTACCTCTGTCAGGCCACATGGGCTTACTAGGTACAAAAGAGCTTTTTGCTGTGAATGACAGGAACTGCAGCAAATACACTCTGCTAAGCATCCACCTACAAAAGACAGAGCTCTTCATCACACAGCTCTGATAATGCAAGTATTCCAAAACTAAAAATAATATATCCTTGTACTTCATGCTCTGGAGCATGCTTCCACATACTGTTAGTTAATTCCACTCGAATTCCACTCCATATTTTTCTTAATTTTGTGATTTAGCTCATGCCTTACACTTTGAAGTTATTGCAAAAATGTTTTAAAGTAATATAGTCCCTCCAGAATGAAGAACCACTGCCTGTTCTGTTCACGATGAAGTATGCCAACTGCCATCCACTCCAGGGACTTCTCTGCTACTAGTGCAGTTTTGGCACAGGGCACCAACTGTTTCAGCAGTCCACTGAATCCTAAGAATAATCACGTTACTGGAAAACTGCTGAAACATAGAAAATGTATCAACAAAACAGTCCGAATGAGTACATTTCTACACGTACTTTCAAAAACATGTTTAGTTGAACATAAGACTTGTGTTATAATTCTGTCCGTTCCAGGTTACCAGTACAGCAACCAACACTTTGTCATTGGAGCGTATAATGCATGAAACATGGAAATCTGGAACCCACAAAAGAGGATGGCAGAGGCCATTTCCTTGTGTTACAACCTGGAATGTTAGGAAACCTTTCAGGAGTTTTTTCAAGTTTTAAATCCTTTGTCAATCATTAACATAGCAAAATGCATTACTACATACAGAGAAGAGATGGCTTTTCTCACTCATTGATGACCACCTTGGCTGACTTATACCTGGGAATCTTTATGAAGGATACAAAAGGTGGTTGTATCTTCCCTAAGTGTGAAATTCCCACCCTGCATGGAGTGCAGAGTCATTAGTCTTAATGATTCAGGCAACCCACCTGAGGATACATCTGGTCATGACCGCTGGGCGAAGCTTGGGAGTTCACTTCCCAACTTTGGCAGTGCAATTCATTAACATATAGATGATGAAAAATCAGCTCAATATTTTAATACAAAACAATTAATCATATAACCAGATACAGCTGTCTTCCGCAAATAAAAATACCACAAAAAAAAACAAAACAAAACAAAACAGTGAAACACATTTTTAACAGAAATGCTCCAAAAAGCGTAGGATCCAACCACTTCAACTAAAGTCAGTCCTCACTAGTATTGAGACATATACTCTATTTTGGGAGACATAATCTCCATTTGTAGAGATTAGGAGTGTTACAGATATTTCTTCTGGTCTCAAACTTAAGGCCTAAAACTCCAGGTTTAGGAACCTGGAGGTCTGGGTTCTGTTTCTGTCTGGGCCTCAGGCAATCATGCTGGGAAATTTTCATTCTATGTGGAAACCATCTTTGCAATTCAGTCTGCAAAAATGTAGGGGCTTCAGGTCCCCATGCATTTCATGCAGAGAGCAGGAGTCTTTGGAAGGTCAAGTCAACTCATCTGAGCAGGATGCTCAGTGCAAAGGCACCGAGCACCCTACTCACCACCTCACTGTATCTATGCTTACTGAGGAAACAGGGGAATTTCCTCATATAAAAGAACTCAGGGAAGCTAAAATAACTGATATTTAGGAAACATTCCCCAGTATAGTGCTGACTAAAACCAGACATCTTATTCTTTGAGAAAGTTCAACAGAGAAAAGAGAGCATCCCTGTGCCTGTCCTACACATGAGCGACTTTGAATTGTCAGTTACAGGGCAAGAAAGGGGCAAATGCAGTCCCTGTTTACCACTGACACAACACCATCAGCCTCTAAACTCCCCCAAGCCCAATCCCAAGCAGTAGTCAGATTTTCATACAGCTTCCATCCTACAAAATCACCTAGGATATCAGGTTTTTAAAGGTTCTCTGCCTTTTCTACCACCCTTGCTGATATTTAGGACTGTACATTTGAAGGATCTGAAATATTCCATACTTGTGTTTATGCCCAGATGAAACCTGAACTCTTAAAAAAACATGGCCCCACATTTTCACTGAGCATCAGCAGCAGTCCAATCTATTAAAAGTCCTCTGCCATTGACTACAAAATACCTAAAGGAAGAGGAAATCATTCAAAGTCATGTCAAATTTTCAACTTGAAGCACTGACTTCCTTTGCACCAGCTTTGTATATATCTAAAACGTAATTTCTTTACATAGTATGAACAAGATCTTCAGGGATTTAGTGAAAGAAGCACGTTTACATTTTTTACTCTCTTTGCCAACCTTCTCCTTTAAACATATAACCAGGTCTAAAGGATGATTAAATAGGTAATGGAATGAGGCATAATATGACATCTTACTGAAAGATAGGAGGGCAAACACAAGTATTTAAACCTTTCTTCTAGCTCATGATAGATTAAGCAAGCAGTATTATGTAGAAAAGTCCTCATGTTACTTTAAATATCCTGTACATCTTCCATAAAGCTTTTGTGTAAAATCCTTCCCTGCATATATAGAAATGAATCATATCACATTATAGCTGGCTATGCATTCTTCCCTGAGCATGCTATGTTTTAAATTGCAAAATCCATTTTTATTTTCTTTTTCATTTGTCACCTCACCACTGGAAGGAAGGTTTCCTGGAGCGTATTCCATTGCATGTCTGACAATATCTAGCCTGCCTTCAATACATTAGTATAAAAAATTGTGGATAAATGATTACATTTACATGAGGTCAATGAACAAGCACAGGAGACAGAGAGCCTACAGGATTCATTGTATCTTCTGCTACAAACCTCTCAGGGACTTCTTGATGTGAATACAGATGAACAAAATAAGCAGTTAAGGGGGAAGTAATTCATTCTTAGTGCTAATTTTCAGATAATTTCATGAATATTTGGGTAAATAAGCCTGATATGAATATGTCCTCTTTGTTATCTGCCTTCTCACAATACAGCAACATGCCACACACTGTTAGCCTCTCTTTGTCCTCACTGTAAGCCAGTCACTTGTAGATGAGGCACTGATGGATTTTATCTCTGAGGCATTCTCCTGTTTAATTCAGAATTACTACTCATTCCAATCAATGTATACGTTCTCAACATGTTAATGCAGTAAAACATTACAAGTGGTCAGTACAAGCACAGTATAATTCTTTATCTCACATATGTGCATGAAAAGAAGACGAAAAAAGACTATAATATTTGTAAAACGTGTATAAAGCAGAAAGGATCAGCATCCTCTGCAGGGCTAAAACACTCTTCAGGATACTAAGGGAGAATCTGTAAATATTTAACATTGCTACAAGCAAAGGGATTAACAGAGTAGAGTTCTTTGATCAATACTTGCAGCATCGTGTATATTTCCAATAAGCATGAACAGCAAAATGTTATTTATTGACTAAAGTATGCTACACATCACTGAAGTTTAATATGAGGGGACATAAAATTCTCTCTTGATCAGGACTAAGCCACTGACTTGACCTTAGCCTAATCAACCATTTCTTGCACTGCAGTAGCACTTGATGGTTCCCAGCCTCATTTTTCTGGGAGCTTTCCAAATCATTGACAAATCCAGTCTGTGACATCAAGAGATTAAAGTATTAGATAATCTAAGATGAAATTAAATAAAGGTGGTACAACAGAACAAATGGAAGTATAAGCAGTGAGAAAGGGAAAACCATGAAAACACTCAGTTCATAGACTGACTAGGTTTTCAATTAGCACTACTGAATAAGAACCATTTTTGTTTTATTTTTCTAACCTACAGAAACAGTAAGAAAGAGCTTTGGTAGCTTTTGTTCCAGTTTCATTTTAGGCATGTCCCATAAGGGACAGGAAATGGGATCACAGCAGCCAGACAGAAGTTAGTGCTTATTGCATCAAACCAGGAACCACCCCACCAGGACAATGCCCAGTCTCGCCTAGGTGATGCTCTGCATCCAACACATAAAAAGAAAGTTCAAGAAAGCAAATTGTAGACATCTGTGAAATAAACAGCCTGTAAGAAAACATTATTTGCCTTGTCATTCTGAATCTCCTAAGATATACTGCAGGATTCTCATTCATTAATCTTATTGGAATACATATTAAATTACCTGGCATTGCTTGAGAAAAAAATCAACCTATGAACTCAACTTTGCTCTTTTAAATTTCACATTCTTCCAGTAGCTGAAGCAAGTGGTGTGGTTCCCACCTCTCACACAAAACACTGCTGCTCATGCGACTACAAAGGAACAGCACAAACGAGGAATTTCATATCAAAGGCATTCCTACTGCTAGTACCTCTCAAAGACAAATCATTGCAGTGATCTTCAAATCTCTGTCCTTTCTGGTGTTGTGATATGTAGCATTTCTGATATTTATAAGAAAGCTTGGACTAAATATTACACCGCATAAAATACCCAGATAATACAAGTGCAATAATAAAAAGCCCAGCAACCTGCACTTGTAACAAGGATAACGCAGGCAACAGAATTAGCATCCATGCAAACATTTTTTCTTTGAATGCTGAACATGCATAAATTAATTCCAGGACAGTCTGCACCTGAAAAGTGTGCTCACCCACTGCAGAAGAGACCAACCTCTCACCAGAGTTCAAGGAGAGCAACTTCCAGTGCAAGCAAGCCCAGCTGCCTCCAGACTCTCAGCCTCCCATGGCTGAGCTCGTTTCCCACAGTTCATAACCTACATTTGATAGTGCAGCATAATGCTGAATTCAAGCCTACTTTGCCTATTTGGAAGTAGGTAATCTGAATAAAATGAAATAACTTTTGCTCAGAAGGGAACTCTCTCAATTTTCCCCTCACAGCTGCATTTTCTGTTACTCAATTTCAAGGAAGCCAAAGTGACTGAGCACACCTGACCTAATCATTTAAAGGGCTCATATACAGCCTTCAATTTCTTCCTTGGGGACTGATGCTGTATCATATCTAGGAAGCAAAGAGGAATTTCCCATGTAAATTCTGAATAAACTTTTCCAGAAAGTGTATTTCAACTCCCATTTCTACCAAGGAAAAGGGTTAGTCGGGAAGACAATCTCGACGTATTTCATGTTTTAACTTTGTATATAGTCTACCTCCCATGAAGTTGCTAAGAGATACTTGTCAAAAACTGTATGTGAAACTCCAAGGAAACTAGGTAAACACAACCATATACCCCTGTAAATAAAGTGTCATGCATTCCTTAAGAATAATCCTTGAAATTAATTCTTTAAATTGTAACATGTTGCGCTTTTCCTTTCAAATACTGACTTCCCCTTTCCTCTCAAAGCATTTGTAATTTTTTGTTGTAGTTACAATTTTTTTCTTACAATTCACCAAGAGTTATCATAACAGTATATGAGTGCTTTTAACAACGCTTTATCACTACTTTAACCAGAAATCACACGTAACCCTGAACACCAAAGATGGCCTTCAGAGAACAAATTTCAGCAGAGTCACTGAAATAAGGTGTCACCAACTTTCAAAGGCCACTACCTCAAGCTAGCCTGACTTAAACCCTTCCCAGTACTGTAGCCAACCTGTGAGAACTTCTTTACGGCATCTGAGCAAACGATAGATATTCTCTTGGCCAACTGAAGCACAGAATACACTGTGTGCATATATTACGTTAAGTGAGTAAAAGATGATGAAGAGAAGAAGACCACCTTTTCTCCTTTATAATGCCAACTTTATATGTAAATGTGTGTAAGGAATTTTAATGAGAGGTACACTTTAAACGTATTAAAATAAATTATGCAGGAAAGCAGCAGGAGAGCAACAGATGTACAGATTCAAGGGTGACATGCTTAGTTTCACTTGATGAATGTTTGTTTTGTTGTTTTGAAAAATTAATGTAATGAAATATTTAAAGTGAACAAGAAACTTTAAAATTGACTTGGGGGATGGATTACTTCCTTACAAGGACAGGGTTTTATTACAGAAAATATGCTGCCAGCATTTGAATCAGGACTCTATGAACAACCATTACGTTACTCCTGAAAGTAGTTTCAATTAGGGATGTCTTACAGACAGTGTGTTTCCAAACCACAGTATAGCACCTCTTGTGGACCATGAAGTCAAGGAACAAAGTCTTCACAGTAAAATTATAGGGCGGTATTTCTAAGCAAAAAGGTGGTGATGAGATAATTTTCAAAAGCTTCTGAGGGCTGACAGTTGCCCTACGGCCCACAAAATTCAGGATCATGGCTTTTACCTAATAGTGACAGTAATAATTCCAGAAACAGCACTGACATTTAATTATCTTTCTTTCGGGTACTTTGCCAAAGAAAGGAGTTAGAAAACGATGAGAATCCCTTCAAATTGTACTTCTGTTCTCTAAAGCATCTGTTTTCTTTTCTGCACCCTGATCTTCTGTTTCTTTTTGATCAGTGAAACTTTGTCTTTGAAAACTACCTTCCAGGTATTTAAAATTTGGGCATCCAAACCAAAAGGAGATCTGAAAACCAGGCAACAGGTTCTCAGCCTAGGCTCTGCAGCTTTCATCACCAAGAGCTGTAAGGGAGTCAAATGCTCGATTCCCCTCTGTAGCCTGTACTGCATATAGAGAAAAAGTAAGTATTAATCCTCTGATTGCTCAGCCTGGGGTCAAATCTCAGAATTATAAATAAGAGTGAGGTTGTAATACCCAATGGAAAGTGACTGTGACTGAAGCAACAAACAGGAATTATTAACCTTGCCCTCAGCACCTCAGGGAATCAGAAAATTCTTATTATTTTCAAAGAGTAAGAATGTTCCTGAGAATATCCAGCCTCTCCTCCATGTGAAAATTGTTCATGAAGCAAGTAAAGAAGAACAGAGGAGGTTACAGTGACATAACTTGCATGCCGAGCCTTTGAAATGATAGCCTCGTGAGAAAGAACATGAATCAGAAGGATGCTTTGATTTTTGCCTTTTTTTTTTTTCTTCTTAAAACAAAACAAAACAAAAAACCCCTCCCATTGTCCAGTACTTTGCTCTTTACCATTTAGAATGGCTGGTAGCCAAGAAATGCAAACTAACCATGTATGAGTGATGCAGCTGCAAGGTTGTTTTGCAAAAACAAAAGAACTTTTTGTGGCCTAGAAATGTTCCCCAATTCTAATCCATCTAAGAACAGATCACTACCCAAAACAGCAACAGCAAAGAAAACCCTTCCGGCTAAAAAAAATAATAAATAAATCTAAATTGCATAATACGTGGATGTTGCATTATTTTTATAACAATTTAACTTCAAGAATTATATGTGTCTCTGACAGACACCGCTCCCCTCCCAGTATCTTGATTCCCTATACACAGGATCCACAAGCAGAACACATTTTCATGGTGGACTTTACCAAAGTATATTTTAGTTTCATGAAAATTCAATTAAACAACAGAGTGCAATTATCTGTTTACTGGCAAACAGGCAGTCCACATTAGTTCAGCTCTGCTTTGCTGAACTGTGTTCAACTGCTCAAAGCATTCAACTGTTTCATTATGAGATTTCATCAGACACCCCTGGCTCCAGCACCACGGCACAGAAAATGGGATGCACAATGCCTGCCGTTCTCCATAGTTTGGCTGCTGTTGCTTAAAAGCCGCCCCTGCTCTCCGCGGAAATGGTTTACAAGTATTTCAAAGGTTAGCTTAGCCTCGTATATGTATGGTTTATATTAGCCGTGTCTTATCTAGGCTGCTCCCCATCTCACTTGAGTCATTATGCCTAAAAATCAATAGTGATGGTATTTTATACTATATTAACCACACATAGCCTTACATCCTGGTGTAACTTCCCACCAGTGTGCACAAAGCCAGCCTGTCCCTGCATGGCCGAGCTGGCATCCACATGCTGATGGCACGCAGTACATCTGATTTAATTCCCATTTAAATGTGAAACTCCCGATGGAGCCAGAAAAAGCCTTGATCCTGGGAGATGTTTCAAGTGAGCTGACCCCCTTCTTGATGCAGGCTGATCTCAGATCTGAAATGTCATGCACAATTACCCTAAAGTCCTTGACTCTGAATCTCCAACTCCCAGCATTATGCAGGCTCTCTTTTTCCCCCTGACAACTTTCCAGGCTTGATCTGAGGAAACGACAAGGTTTGTCTTTCAGAAGCACTCACTAAAATGAGAGCCATGACTTAACACAGAAAAAAAATATATATAAAAAAAATTACTTTTTACAAATCAAGCAGCAGAATGAAGACTACTGGGAACAAAGAGTAATAATGCCTCGCAATGCAGGCAATCTGAAGATTTCCAGATCATTTTTTATTCAATCCATGGTGTGGGACCTCTCTAATTAGGACAAAAGCTCCGTCTTAAGCATGCAGAGACCGATGTTATGCTGGGTTTGTATATTACACCAGTGTGTATATATATAGAAGGCTTCTATTGTGGTTCGCTATTAAAATTGTCTATTAAAGTTGCTATAATTCGCTTGTGTTGGGATTTCAGGATATTGCTGGATCACTCTTCTAAAACACAATCCCATGTAATGTCAGATATCATAAAATAGGTAAATCAGGTATTAAAAAATTGAACCCTTCTCACATGGAGTATCTGAAGGAGCCTGGTCAGGGAATATTGGACTCTGACAACGTCTCAGAAGGAAGGAAAAACTGTTTTCTGTGGGCTGTTAAAACGATAGCTCTTCTAGTCTAGAACACAGAAACTATAGACTTGCCCCTGTTTTATTTTCACGCAATGACAAAACTAATGATCATAACAAAGACCACAGAGCAGATCAGAACCTTCTCTCAACTGAGCAGCAATAGCCATGGGAAAGCAGCTATGATGCTGTACAATGTCTGCTCCCCGGCATCATCTGTCTGTTAGCTCACCAGCCCAAAGATATTCTCAGCACACTGTCATCTCACTGCACATGGAAATGAGCAAACAATTTAAAGGCAAATAGGAAAAAAAAAAAAAAAAAGCATTAGGAAAAAAAAATAAAAGAGGGGAAGTCTTTAACCAGGAAATTAAAACCAGGATCTAACAAAAGCCTTAAGCATGTTTCTAATTTTGGCAAAGGAGGAGACTCAGCATCTTAAAGGCTGTCTTTTTGTCTGGAGTAGTGCTTTGAGATTTCCAAACAGGCAACAACCAGTAAAAAAATTTAAACACACAGAAAAAAAGAATGAAATTGAAGAGAAAATAGCAAAAGAAAAACATATCAGGATGTCAAATGCAAAGGAATGTGCTGAGAATTGGCTGTTTTCAAGACTGATGCAACTTTTAAAAGCTAGCACGGAAGAGGAGGAACTGTTTTAAGTTGATAGATGCTTTGGAGTTCTGAACAAGAGAAAACAGGAAATACCTAAGGAATTGTTATTTTGGTTTTGGCAGATATTAGGGACAGACCTTTAAAGTGCCACAAGAGCAAAAGGATATCCTCTTTGAAGGGAACATGAGTACTTTTCTAAGAGCTAAGCTCAATTGCTGAAGCCCGTAAAAAAGGATTGATGTGTGTGAATGTTAACATTCATGGCTCAATTCTCTATCCAGCTCAGCTGAGATCTAATTCCAAGAGACAGGTATTTCAGCACAAAAGCACATGCCAACAAATTAAAAGCAGTATCCAGATGGAAGATGCAGGCAGCAGTTCTCTCAAAAAATCAGCACACAATAGGAAAATATCAGGAAAGTTAATTCCTTAAAAACGATTACCTAGAAAAACAGATTTATAATCTCTACAAACAAAATAAAACCCACCAAAACAAACACAATCTGACTTCAGGAGTTAATGAGCTTGAACTAAGATATAGGATTAAAAATCAGACTTCTTTGAGATCTGCTAGTGTAAAAATACAGAAGAGCTATGCAGTAATTATTTTTATTATTCTTAGTTCTCCAAACTTGCCATGTGATACTAAGCAAATGTTCCCATCTTTGGCCTCACTGTCCCTATTGTAAAGAATGGCCAAAGACTATTTATTATATTTCCTTGTGAGTTAATTTATTTGTGAGATGCTCAAGTACTACGGACACTAAAGGAAACGGAAATAGATAAGAATATTGAACAAAACCACCACCGCCGTCACCAGCAGCAACAACAAAAAGTCCAAAGTAATCAAAGTATAAAAAGAACAGAACTGCTTTTAATGCAACTGGACATTGATGTACCACTATAAATTTGGTGATTCAGAGGAGTACAAGTGAGATAAATTGATTTTGATCTACCCAGAATGATGAACTTTTATTTGTCTTTAAGAGAAAGATTCAAAGCCATCCTTTAAAACCTCAGCAGATGTTTTGCTCTTTCACATAGCTGCTCTTTGAAAGCAAGGCTCACACTGCTGTCCAGGACAAAAATCAAGCATGTTCTTAAAAATTTAGGGAGGGAAATTTAAGAATGTGCTGAAAAATCTTTCTGAACCAAGGTCATCAATGACTTTTCAGGAAAAAAAAAAAAAAAAAAAAAGAGTTATACATATAATACACACAATCCTATGAATATCAGCATGGATGAAAAATAGGCTTGTCAACAATCCTGGCATGACAGGTGGGACCAGAATTTAAATCTTCCCAGGTAGCCTGTATCTAAATCTACAGAAATCAACAATGCAAGGCATATCAAGGAACATCCAGTCAACATCTTTCACATGTATCAGAGCTCAAAAAGCCCAAGCAAAACAGACAACGCAAGATGAGTAGCTGTCATACAGATTTAGCTCCAATGATACTAACTTGTTATCAAAAGAGGTTATCAGACAACAGAAGGTTTCTCCTGTCTAATCTGTCACAGCATAAAACATTAAGCAATTCTGACTGCACTGGGAAAGAGACAGCAAAGGATCCTCTCCAGGTCCAAGCCACCAGCACCCAGTCGAGCCCAGTGTGGAGGAATCTGTGCCATCAGCAGGCGAACCCTTCCTTTGGGAGTGGGTAAATGACAAGCTGCAGACGGTGTCTGATCTAGTGCTGCAGGCACAGGACATGCAGATGCAGGACTGCATTTACAAGACGTTCAGTGCAGCTGAGGCTGCTCAAAACCCGTGGAGGAAATTTTTGAAATGTTGGCATAAAAGAGGTGGTGACAGCAAGGCAACACTAGCTGCGGGGAAGACACGCTGCACCAAACCTGCCGGGAGCTGGGAAGAGCGAGAAACAACCATTTTTGTAACCAAGACACTCTCTCTAAGATGCTCAGCAACAAGGAAAGTGAGATGCAGTCAGCTGTTCTTCCAGTAGTTGCTTGTGCAGGTTAAACCTGATGTTAGTCTTTCTCTGTCACATCTGCCTCGGATGGTGTACGTAAACCGTTGACGGACCCATAGCTGAAATCTGTCAGCAGTGTGGGATAACTGAGTTATTCTGATTTCTTGACTGCAGTGTGTAAGTTCTGACAGCCACTTTTAATTTTAGTAAATGTGCTCATGCTGGCTAAAGCCTTTCACAGTGCCTCCTCGGGGCTCCCTTACAGTCTTCAGACTAAGATTGAACTGCTGAGGATTCATTGTGTCCCTAGAAAAAGGGCTAGATGACGACATTTTGCACAGCAGTTGCTGTTAGTCTCTACCTGTATCACCTCTTCTGCAGAACATTAAAAACATGACAATATAGATAATTAAGTTTGTGGGTTTTATTAGGAGATGTGCAGCAACCAGGCAGAAAGGTTTTCATGTTCGCTGCTAGGTACAGGACCCGATGCATGAGAAACGGTAATGAGACACCAAATTAGCCATTGATTCAGCTCTGCCAGCGGTGGCTGAAAACCATTATGTGGTGACTGCTCTGTTTTGGGGGTCTGTTTGAAGTACGTTGGTGGTCCTCGTGTACTTCCTAGGAGACAAACATCTGCTGAACAAAACCCACTATCAAAATCAATATATTTAGCATCTTTTTCAAATGCTCAATTTAAAGGAAGGGTGGATCTTTTTCCTCATCCTGAGAGCTGATCTTTCTTGTGTGACAAATAGAAGCTTTCAGCTTCCAAATTGTTTTTATGGGATAAAGAACGAGTTTTATTTCCCAGGTCTGACAGTCTGGCTCAGTGTATTCATTTTCATACAGTTGGTAATATTAGCTTTAATAGTCGATAGTTTCAACTATGCCTAAAAAAATTCAAAACCTAAGTACCCGTGCAGTTTAATGGGACTGAGGTACCTCTCACTCAAATAACTTTAATAATGTCCATGGTGTTAGATTAGGAACAGATACTGGAGGAGTAGCATGGAGCCCACTTACTAAATGTGCCTCCTGTCCATCACTGCTCTGACATTCAAAAAGACTTTCTGGAACCAAAGACCATGCAAAATGGTCAGGACAGAAGAATTCAGAGTCAGTCCTCCTGTTGCACTCATTTTTAAGGGTGCTGAACATTATTTTTTTTTTTTTGTTTTGCCAAAACCAGCAAGTGAATTGGTAAATGAGCAACATCTTGAGAAAAATAAAATAAACCTTTGAAATGGAACTTCAGACACGCTCCAGCATCTTCAAAATTTTTATCTTGAACTGTTACTGTCCCATCTACGTTTTCTATTTTTTTTTAGCACTGAAATGAAGTCCCCATTTGGGTGAAATGGCTGTTACACTATATTGAAACCAGTCACCTAGGTCATGAGATGCACAAAATGTCAATATTTGGTTGAAATTATGGGCAGGCGAAATACGTCCTTATATAAATGAAAAACTGTCTACCAAAATCTCACAAAAAGTGCATTTAGGATACCTGATGGCTATTATTTATGTTCATTGTCTGTAGTATGCTGAAACATAGCACTTATATGCAAAAGAAAAAGCTGCCCAGACTAAACCTGCATCCACCACACAACACCTGTTGGAACCTAAGGAATTGGGAAGTTTCTTGGTGCTGCCTCTCACATGCAGGGAGAATACTCTCTGCTGTTACAGAATCCAACCCAATTTTCCCTGGTTTATATCAGAGCCACCAGCCCTCAGGGCTAGTCTGAAATAAGATAAATTGGAGGTGAGAATAACCAATGACATCAACTCCTGCATCAGTGAAAGACAGACTCTCACAATATATTTACTCCTATGCTAGCAGGGTTCTTTTGAAAATCCCAAATGCTGGGGCTTTCATTACACTGTAATGTAAAACTCAGTTGATGGAGAATTGCCTGAGGGAGAGCACACTGGAAAGCAGATACTCATGGTGCTTCTATACTGGGTGAGCTTGGAGGTGGTAATTTGGACAAGGACAGACAGTAGGCTGCTGGGTCACATTTTCTCTAACTTGAATAGGTACAAAACATTCTTTAAAACTTTACGAATAACTGTTATGAACTATAAAACTTAATGTTCAATGACAAACTTTAGATATTTACATAAAGAGAGAAAGAAAGAAAAAAAGCCAGTGAAAAAATAAGACTCAGATTCAGTCAATTCAGTGTAATCAGTAACCTAATTGCAGAAGAGGCTGACTGTATTCAGTAAGGTAATAGCGTAAGTAAAGAGCCACGCACAAAAACTGCAATATTTTCTGTTAATAGTTGGGGCGGGGGGGAATTCCTGTTATTTTTAAGAGAAAAGTCTTACATGGAATAAAGCTGGCAAAACTTGGCTCGGAAAGTATTTTCTCATACAGTATCAATGCAATTGTAAAATTAAATTACTCTTTTCCTCCCTCCTCTCTCATTTTTTGGTTTCTTTTTAATTTGCTGAATAGTAGCAATTCTGGAAATACTATACATAATCAAGGGATTATATATGGAGTGGTGGTGGAAATGGTACATACAAAATGCTGTTTTAATGAGCTTTAAGAAAAAGGATAAATGTAGAATCAGTCAACCAGCACCTTTCCCCTCCCTCTTGAAGTTTCCTACGTTGTAGAAGGTAAATTGCAGGCACATCATAGACACTAAAGCAGTCATAGTAAAATGAAGGCTCTTTTGCCCCTCTTTCAAGTTCCTCTGATTGAACCTGGGAAAGGCCTTTCTATGATGTTGTGATCAAACACTGCCATTCAAACAAGAAAGACTAACAGAAATGGCCAAGAAATGGGGCTTGTTCAGCTGCTAAAGACTGCTGACCATCATAATGACATTGTTGTTGGGACAAAAAAAATCCAATAAAATGTTAGACTCCTGCTTTCCCAGTGCTTTTATGATGAATTGCTTTTCTCTGTTGTGCAGTACTATTTTAGGAGGTAAAAAGGGAGAGATGGTCTTCAACTATGCAAGAGGTTCCTGGTATTCAAAATATATGGAAACTACTGTTGTGATACTGCTCATCTTATTTTGTCTAAATGAACCAAAAAGGGAAAGCTTTTCACACACTACTTCACAGATGTCATGCCCCTTCATGCTCTCACGGTAGAAGCCAGTTATCGATGCTCCTCTGGCAGCCAAGGAAAGGTTTATGTTTTGAAGGATGCAGGATGCAGAGTGTTTCTACTTGTATACTGTTGAGCTTCAACAAACCTTTTTTTCTTCAGTTTAGCTGGAATTTACATGGCAAAGGCTCAGGCTGGAACCTTGACTGAAACTTCTCCATACTTTAAATTTCAAAACATTTAATGTGAAGTGAAAGCTATTGGAAAAGTGTGAGTGAAGGGAGAAGGAGGAGGAAAGAAAGAAATTTTTCTATAAAGGGAAATCATTCCCCTTGGTAATAAATAAATAAATAAAAAGAACATTTAAACCACTTGCTAGATATTATTGAGCATAACACACCATTAGCTCAAGAGGTTAGTCTGTGCTCAGCTAGATTGATGCCCTGCTCAAGTTAGCTTTTTAAACGAGTTTTAAACTAGTTGGCTCAGGTGTGACAATGCTATACTGCAGCAGGAGGGCCTGCAAAGCAGATGTATTCCATCATTTAAAGTATCCTGAAGGGACTAATAAAGTAATGCAGGAGGGGAAAAAGCAGGAGGAGTTATGCCAACGGGAAGAAACAGGAGGAGTTGTGCCGCTGCTGGCCAGAGTTGATGCAAATGCAGAATTCCTCCCTGAAATCTGAATCATGTACAAATGACTTTACAATGTTCCACATTGTTTCATGCTCTGATTTGCATGTTTTTATTTGTTTGTTTTGCCTTGTTTTAAATTGCCAGCCCTTTAGACCTAAACAATCTGAAATTCAAGCTGTGAATCTTTCTGGCTCATAAATTTCGCCTGCTCTAACACCTGCGCAACTCGTCTGTCTGGTCTTGGATTTCACAAGAGCATCCAAGGAACAGCACTGTCTCTGGACCAGAAACTTGTCGGCATTTCTGCTGCTGACGTACGAGCATGACAGAACTCAGTGCACCTGCTCTCAGCTGCGTTGGTTCCACAGCAGTAACATATAGAAGGGTCTGCTTTGTTCATCAGCAGATACATCTGTCTTTGCATATAAATGGAACAGATTTGCTGAATTAGAAGATTTACATAGTCACTCTTCAAAGCAAAAACTCACTTTGAGGTAAAAAGAAAAATGTATATATTAAAATGACTTCAGATAAACTGTGACACAGTTCATTACCACTAGATATTACAAATAACAAGAGAATGCAACTCTCCATTTATGTTGCAGACTTCTGGAAATATTAGGAAAGATATGACAAGTGATACTGTGACAGGAAAAAAAAAAAAAGGAATGATTTTTTCTCATTTATATACCATATTGTTCTCTAACTTCAATCTTACAAACCAACCCAAAGATCTTAATCCAAACTGCAGTAATGCTGTTTTGTACATCACAACCTTAATTTCTGCAATACCACAGACAAACTGATCTTACACATTTTTGCTACGTCCAGTTACAAAATAATAATAATAAAAAAATATGAAAGGATTTCTGATTAATTATACAGCCAGATTACAAAAGTCAACATTTCATAATAAGGTTATTTAAAATACTAAACCATATGGTTCTTTTCCTTAGAACTTACAGACAAGTACCAGCATAAATAAAACACACAAACAACAACAAAAATGTGCCATGTCAGATTTTCTAAGACCTTCCCCATCATCATCATCTTTATGTATTTCTGGAAAATCAAGCCCTAGACAAAGTTGGCACTAAGTCTTTTCTCACACAAATTTCCTGAAGAGTACAAACTATGTGATTTGGCACTGATGCATGTGGACTCAGATGAGGGTGGAAAGGCCTTGCAGAGAGATCTGGACAGATTGGAGAGCTGAGCGATCACCAACCACATGAAGTTTAAGAAGAGCAAGTGCCAAGTCCTGCACCTGGGACGGGGCAGCCCTGGCTGGGGGTACAGACTGGGCGATGAGATGCTAGAGAGCAGCCCTGCAGAGAGGAATCTGAGGGTTTTGGTTGGTAGCAAGCTGAATATGAGCCAGCAGTGTGCCCTGGCAGCCAGGAGGGCCGACCATATCCTGGAGTGCATCAAGCATGGCATCACTAGTTGGTCAAGGGAAGGGATTGTCCCGCTCTGTTCTGTGCTGGTACAGCCTCACCTCAAGCACTGTGTGCAGTTCTGGGCACCACAGTACAGAAAGGATGTAAAAATGTTGGCGAGTGTCCAGAGGAGGGCTACAAAGACGGTGAATGGCCTAGAGGGGAAGACGTATGAGGAGCGAGTGGCTGAGGTCACTTGGCCTGTTCAGCCTGGCAAAAAGGAGGCTGACGGGAGACCTCATCGCGACCTGTGTGGTGCCGGGAGTTGGGCTCGATGATCCTTATGGGTCCCTTCCAACTCAGGATATTCTATGATTCTATGATTCTATGAAAATACAAATTGAACCGACTCATGTTCATCCAAGAAATAAATGCTTACCTGCTATTCAGGTGGTTGTTGGGTAGACATCTAATTCTGTATCATGCTAACCAAAGGGGGTCATGCTTGAGCTAAATTGAAATAAGATGTAGTACTGAGCAGATAGGTGATTTTTTTTTCTTTTTTTTTTTTTTTTTCCTAAACAGTATCCCTTTGTCTTTAAAGAATACAAAATCTTCAAATTATAAGAAATTTAAGAGATTTGAATGGATCTTTGCAGCAAGACATGGAAATAAGTGATATTAAACCAGAACCATTTACCTGAATGTCAGGTCAGCAAAAACAACTGGTTATTTAAACATAACTCTGGGAAAATGAAAAAAAAAAAAAAAAGAAAGGAGCTAAAGATGCTAAAGATGGAGAAACCTCTGTTGTTCAGTGATCAGAAATGGCATACTTCACATTTGAAATTCTCAAGAATGTGGCATGAAGCAACACAACTATTCACTGACTTTTAAATTCTGTCTTTGAAACGAGATGGTTCAAGAAACACTCAATTTCAGTTGAAGTCATAAAATATTGCACATCTATGGCTGAAGAGTCAATTCAAATGGGATTAAGGACAAGCCCGACTTGGCTGAGCTCTAGAGAGAGGGCAAGGCCAAGAGTCTCTGCTGGCATTGCATGACAGTCACAGCTCTAAATGGGAGAACAAAAAATGAAGCACTGGTGAGGCTGGCCATACCACACATACCTGCACAAGCCACAGGACAAAGCCACAGAGACCAAACTAGGGAAGTGCTGTCTAAACAGATGGTTTTCTGTTTTCTACTAATTCTGCACCCATCCTATAGTTTCTTGGGAGAAAGTTCATCTTTACGACCATCTCCTACAAAGTCTATGTGACTTTAACTCTTATACGATGTCTGAGCAATCAAACTGTATTTCCCCAGAAACACACTGTTCTCCATATGCCACCGGGCACCTCCAACACAACTTGGGCAAGGGGTCCACAGAGCCCATTCTGCACCGAGCAGTTTTCCATAGAAACCTGAGCTGGGGACAGCTGCCTGCTCACCACTGAGGACATGGGGAGCACCTGGGTTGAAAAGCAGAATGAGTTACAGTGATCTCGTGGTCATCACCAGGACTCGGAGAGGACAATAACAGAAGTTATTAAAGACTTAAACAGTCACAGATGAAGACTGTTTATTTATTACCAACTGACAGAAATCAAAAGGATGTTTATAGGGTTTGAGATGTAAAAGAGATTTCAGCTAACAATGAGCTGAGCACGTGCACTTACAGAGCAGAGAAAGGGAAAGATAACAGCGATTCCATAAAAAATGACAGCCAGGAATTGGAGACAGGATAAAGAAACAGAAAATTTGTTTAACAGTTATTTTACAGAAGTCTTTACAAGGATCATATTTCTGATATAGTAGGGAAGGATTTATTTATTGAACTCAGCAGATAACAATGAAAATATTTATAAAACTGAAATCTTAGAAGGTAGATAATGTAACGGATCCAGATAACATTAATATCATATATGTTAAAGGAAATGAAGATACAAATGAGGGAAATAAATTTTATTTTTCTGAACACAGATCTTTTCTGAGGATAACAATGTAGATAATCTTCTTTTTAAACCAGCTCCACAGAGTATTACCAGTATGAAACTCGGCAGAATGCAGTTTATTCAAAGTTCTCTGCAGCACGCAATTGTTTTAAGCTAACTATAAACCAGTATCTAGTTTCTACCTTTGTCTCTTGTTCTGTCACGTCTAAAATGTCAAATACATATCCATATATGCACAGAGAGAGAGATAGAAAGACACGGATATTTATGGTAATGCATTACTTACCTTGATAAAGTGATGAAAAGTCCCCAGTAAAACAATTTTAGAATAGTTTTTCAGTGGTTATTCATATAAATCAAGAGACATAAATGACCAAAGAAGCAAATTAAGATAAAAGGGCTAAGAAGTTATCAAATAACACATTTTAAGTTCATTCATTCAAAAAAAAAAAAATTACAGCGTCAATAATGACAAACAATATATCATTTGTTCACCCAATAAGAAGACAAATAGCTTAAAATTTTGCTTTTATCCATTGCACAATTAACCCTCAACTGGATTATTTTTAGTTCTTAGTTCTAGTATTTACTCTTGGTCATGATCTCCTAGAAAATACATTGCTCTTAAATATGTAACTCCATGTTCTAAGTCTGCCTCTCTGAGGCAAAGATTAAACATTTGAATTTACTCTTTGACTTTAGAGAATCCAGGAGATGACCCTAGAGAAATACTGAAACTAATGAGAGAGGTAGAAAATACCTCTTCCTTCTGGTGAAACAAGTCCACAGAAATGTAGTGCTTTGGCCCTACTGAAGAGAAAAATGCATGACCAATAATGATCATTATTTACAGAAAGATCTTGCTACCTGAGGTATTTGCAAATACATCTGTATTGTTGAAAATAATTTTTTTCTATTTAAGAATTGCTGCTCTAGTAATAGTCCCATAATGCCACAGTCACTTTTTACTAGTAGGGTTCTTAACCTACACGAATATATATATAAAGATACATATAACACTTCCCACCTCTTTCTGTTTATCCCGTATTTATAACCTAGCAGAAAAAGTAGTAGTAAAAGCCACACAGAACCACTCTGAAAGAGGAATATTCTTGAGTATACACTGTATTCATGTGTCTCACTTCCTTGAAATTTTCGCTGAGATAGGAATTGGCCAAATGGCCTCTGACAATCAAAAGTATTTACAAAGCAAATGAAATTTAGGGAGTACTATAATTACTAGAAAATGCTGTGAGGGAGCATAATGGATGTATCAGCAGAGGATAATTACAACAACTGATGCATGTTCCTGTGAAATTCCAGAGAGGGAAGTAAGAACTTGTTAAGCCATTGAATTTATTCAAAAAGAGATTTTTTATTTTTATATTTTTTTTTAAGACATCCAGGTATACTGGGAGCTGAACAGTTCAAAAACTCTATGAGGAATCTGTACTCAACGCTTGCCCATCCAAGTAGAAATTAGGTTGTTACTGATGAAAAAAACAGGCATTTTTACTTCAATTCAGTCATTGAAAAATATGATAGATTAGCAAGATTTCATATCAAAGTCCCCCTATTCACCAACAAAAAGAGATGCAGCATTGGAAGGCCAAGGGCAAGCTACCTTCATCATTAATAGTGTTCTTCGCGTCTTGATTAAGATGTAGAGTGCTATAGTCTGATGTATTCATCTGCTGACTTCTCTTTCAGAGGGGCAATAAAGGGCCTAAACAATTAGTTTCAAGTGGGGCTCTACTCCCTATTAAAAAAAAAAAAAAAAGAAAGAAAGAAAAAAAAAGAAAAAAAAAGAGGCTTAGTAGGCCCTGGTCAATTTACCTCAGAGAAGCTCTGCTAATAAAGAAAAAAAAAGAAAAAAACAAACAGAAAGAAAGATATATATCAACCAAAGCTACTCAGACTATTTATGAATTTCACATGGAATCTGCTGAGTACTGATGTTTTGCAGATTTCTCAAGACAAATGCTCTTTCTCTGTCTGGGAGTAATGGAAAGATATTAACTAATTATTTATGGGACAACCAATTAGCTTGCGCTGTATATCTAAGACTGAACATCATGAAATGCCTATTAGTTGAGCAAGCAGGACAGTGGAGCAATTCCCTTCGGAATGGAGCGAAGCCAAGCAGTTGAACAGAGAAGCACCCTTAGTGAGAATAATTCACTAATACGGATGTAATACTGCTCAGTTTACCTAGACATTGCACATCTGACTAGCAAACCGTTTAGAGTGCCAGAAAATAACCCTTGCACTGTCACTGTCTTGAAGCAGAGCAGTCTGGAGCTGCAACTGCTCGGCTGTACAGCTTTTGCCATACAAAACAGACAACAGACGGTAGCTGAAGTTAGAAAGTCAACAAGGAATGATACCGTTTTGTCTCGTGCAGGGACAGAATACAGAGCCCTCAGAGTGCCCTGTGTGTCCTCCTTTTCTTGCAGAAGCAACACAGTTTTACTCTTTCCTGATGTATTGTTAGTCAAGGCCAGCAAAGATGTGTGACTCCTGGCTCTGCTCAAATGCTCACATACGTAACAGCTACTCTCCTCTGGAGAGTGAAAAAGCAAGCAAACAAACAAACCAACCAATAAATTTACATTTAGTTGGAAGGAAACAGTAGTCGAGAAAGTAGTTGGTATTCAAAACAAATGTCTGACATAGACCTGCAAGAGGATATAATACAGGCCCACAGGTTTTTCATTGTGAAAGGCAGAGCTGCTGTGGTGCCCGGTCTTTCTGACAGGCTGCTCAGCATCACATGAAGGTTACTCCAGTCTTTTTTTGATTGTGACTTGACAACCAGGCACAACCACCCCATGACATACGAACATTTTACCCTACAGTAAATGCGCACACACATATATATCCCACTGTCTCACCAGCATCACATCTCAGGGAACACAACTGGGGAAGGCTGCCAAAACGGTTTGTCTGCTCCATAACCCCACTGCCTCAGGGAGCAGGTTAACACAAACGGCCTGCAGCCAGGTCGATTTCTTTTCTTATGGGCCTCATCCAACCTGTTATTAGATGGCAAGCTTGAACCAGAATGTGAGAGCTTAGGTGAGGTATGTGGACAAAAAATTAAGACTCTTGCATTTCAGTGGTAGGCCTGAAAGAAATCCATCTGAATATCCACAATCAATTCAATTTAACCCTAAAAGGATTGATTAGTTTTCTCTCACAGTAAGATCATGTCTTGAGCAGTAGAGGTTAATAACAGATTGCATTGCATACTTCTACTAATGTTCTCTGGTTCCTCATTTTTTAACTGAAATCCATAAAGAGGTCACGGCAATAACTAAAGATGATTTTCTTTCTATGCCAATTATTGAGATGCTGGGAGGATAATTTTCAGACTCTGAGTGTGATTTTCCAGGAGACTCGATTCTCTTTCCTTTTCCATGCTGGAAGATAAGCAACTGCCAGGAGGGGGATAAAGCAAGATGCTTCTATCCTTTGCTGAAATGTTTAAATACAGGTGCATAACACAGAAGTATAAACTAAACAGAAGCTCTATGGGAAACTACATTAAGAAGAAGAAAATAGAACTGACTGCTTTTTGCAGTGGTCAAAGGTAAATAATATGAGTGGCCAGTATCACTTCAATCGACCCAGCTACTCAAGTGATCATATTCATTCTCTGGCTTCAGAAGAAGAAGGTAAATGAATATGAGAAATCTTTTAAATATAGATCTGAAGAGTGCCTTAATCTAATAACGAGGTGCAAATATTATCTTTTATGTGGATCAGATACACTATGACAATTTGTAATTTTCTGTGTTTGGAGCTACAAAATCTGTCCTCCAAAAACTGGGGACAAAATGGGGTAGATATCTAGTGCACAGCTGAGTGAGCTCAGTTACTGGTTTGCCCCATGCTGCATTATACTTTACCTGCATCTAAATGGCACTCAGGTAAATGAACACTTAAAATAGTCACTTCCCAGGTCATCCTTGAAACTAAATACCGTGTGAGCACAGCAATCAAGAGAAAAACATATCAGAGAAACTTATAACCATTAAAATCAAATTTCACTGTATCTCTTGGAACGTGAATAAGTACTCTGTCTTATCAAGACTCCTATTTTGATGTCCCACATCATTTTTGTTGAACACCCAGCATATTCCTGACTGAAAGATCATTTTAAAAAAAGTAAAAATAAAATAAAATATAATAAAGTAAAATAAAATAAAATAATCACTTTCAACTTCTAGCTTTCACTCTTTATCATGTAGTTCTTTTTGTTTCTGGCACTGTAAAAATATTCTGCTTTATTTCTGGCTCACAGTATCTGTCCTCTCTAACACAACTGGGAATGTGACCATGGAGCATGCAGGATTCTAATGATGAAACTGCTCTTCCCAAATCCTTGCTATTCACACTCTTTCCATTGGGTGTTGCTATGATATTAAACAGATTACTATTGTGACCTAATGTATGCACACAGAAAAAGCATGCCAACGGCTTAAGGTCTCCTCCACCTGTGCTGCTTTACTCTTTGTTCTATGCAGCCTGAGACTGTTGCACTTCGCACAAATAACATACATTAGCTGGTATTAAGAAAATCTGTCAGTGACTTCTTTTGAAAAAGAGGGCCATAAAATTGAGTCTTCCAGCTTGCACTAAAAGTTTTATACTCTTTCATGAAGGTGATTTGACTAAAATTTATATGTACATTGCAGCATACAATTACTGTACACAGTAGTTGTGCAGATGGCTCTCTTTTAATTAGAGAATTTAGTGCATCTTCTGCATAAAGAACCAGGCGAGGAATAAGAAGGAATTTAATGAAAGTAACCAAAAAAGGAAATAGTATAATGAAAATTAAAAAAAAAAAAAAAAAAAAAAAGTAGAGAATTACTTAGGACATAGTTCGTGCAAGGATTTTATGCTCATTTAATGCTAGGAACTCCAAGTAGGTCTTTAAACAATTTGAGGGAGAAGTCTTCACAGATCTGTGGCCTCAGGGAGGTCTTGTCACGCCGTAAGATTCAGGCACCTGATCACTAAACTTTGCACAGCTGATGACCATAAACATGACAGCTGAAGATTTCAAAAACAAGATACAGGCTAGGACTGTGTTTTTGACATGGCAGGGACATACCACACATATTTGATGGATATCATCAGAAAATGGCAGGGTTTCATTAAGCCATTGCAAGTACAAATGGCATAAAATCACTTCATATTTGAAATATCCTCAGTTAGTATTAAAAGCTGCTGCTGTTGATACTAATAACTGTAAAGAACAGAAAGCTACTACAACCTGAAATTCTGGCCATTTTATAACCTATAATGCAGTTGCTGGTCTAGTTATATTCCTAGGTTGTTAGAAAAGCACTGGCATTTACCTGTGTGTTCTTTGCTCAAATTGGAAAAAGTCACACACAATATACACATTAAAAAAGGGAGAAACAGCAAGACAATATGATTTTTATGTGTACTTAAATTTACAACCGTCAGACATAAATGTTTGAATAATATAAAATTGGGCAGAGAATAAATTGTTATGGGTCAAAAATGATTGGCTTCAACCAGGCAAACTGTATGCCCTCTCAGCAACCAGTGATGTGAGTCCCTCTCAACACACATTCCAGCATTTCTGTATTCTAAACTCTTCGGTAAATTTTAAATATCATAATGATGGCTACACTTACCTGGTAGACCAGGTGGGGTTTTCAGATATTTGCCATTAAAATGTTGAATTACTACTTCACATTTTTCTGTAGACTCCATTCTGGAAAAGAGAAGAGGGTGGGATGAGGGTAGAGGCAATATGTGTTACTAAACTGTTACGAAAGTGCTCAGTCAGCAAAAACAAAAAGGAATAGAGAAGAAGAAAAAAAAAAAAAGGACAAGCACAGATGCTGAGAGAAATCTTCAAAGCTGTTCTTGCTGACTTCTGCAGAGAAACTGGTTGAGCTCGTTACAGTACAGCGTGGCTTGCAAGGAGGACCTGCCACCCTCAAAGCCTGCAGCTGTGTTCCCGGCTGTGTGCGAGCTGCTGCAGTGTCAGTGAGCAGCTCCCTCCTGGCTCCAGGGTTTTTCCCCGAACAAGGACGTTCTTTATGCTCTCATCTGCTGCCTGGAATAGCATAATAATCTAGAATTGTTTCTAGATTCCTCATGCACCCATAACAACTTCAAATGGCATGAAAAAAATACAGGATTTGGAGAAGAACCCAGAGGATTAAGTAACATTAATTATTATTATTTAATTATTAGAGATATCAATGTTGGAAAAAAAAAAACAAACCTGCAAAGATAGACAGTAGGGCAAAACTAAACATAAACAGTATGTATGTCTATTACAAAAAGCTAAATTCTGTTTGAAGATGGTTATTCGCATGTAATCTTGGCCGGTTCATCTTTTATGACCTGAAGATAACTTTCAGCATTGAGTCATTAGAGCACTACCAGTGAACTAGTACGTACATTATTGAGCAAACAGTCAAAGAGCACAAAGTTACCGGTCAAATCCTAACCATGGCTATATCTCAGCAGGGAATTCACAGTTTGTTCAGGTCTTAAAAACTGACTGCATGCCACAGTGGTTCACTGGCTCTACTACAGACTGGGTATAAAAATGTCTGAAGAGAGGAAAGAGAGAAATAGAAAATTATAAGCTAAAAAAAAAATACTATTTTTATTTATTTATTTTTTTTCTTAGTAAAAAGATGTTTAAAAGCTAGGTTCGATATTCCTCCAATGCGTTACTTCTCACCTCCAGGTACTCCCTGCAAAGTAACACCACTGACAAATATTTCTTACTTCTCCCTGATCTGGATTTTTTAAAAAATAAATTTATCTGCCAGTCTTCCTATCACATGGTTTGGGGGAAAAGTAACATGCCTAACTCACAGGTTAGGGGCTCAACAGAGAGTTCAGAGCAGTGGTTTGTCTGCCAGGGTAAGAGAGACAAAAATGACCACTACCCCCAACACCCTCTCTGAAAAACCCTGATCAACACCCTAACCAAAGTCTTCTGTCAGTTTGTTTCAGCTGAAATCATAAAAAATTGTCGCTTCTGGGATCTGTCCCTGTTTTCCCTGCATATCGTGTGGGCTGGGCTGTTTCTACAGGCGCGCAGACAGCAACTTAGATTGTTCACTTTGGCTTCATTCAGATTTAACTAAGCGAATGTCTGCCTTTAGAGACTCTTCTCTCGGGAAGAATACATGCAATAAAAGTCTGTTTTCTGTAGCTGCAGGCGCTTAGTGTCAAACCATGTTATGTTGCACCACACAGCAGTGACAATTTCATTTTAATACATGGGGCACATTTTAACAAGCCAAAGCAGTCCCTGCGAAGAATGCAATATATAAGCTGCCAAGTGAAAGAGACTCAGTGCACTTTGTGCATTTTATGTGGGAAGAGAATAAAAGCGAAACCCACAGTGTTCTGGGATAAAAAGGCCATCACTCGAAAAGCAGCCTGAAAAAGAAAGCGCACATTTTCTTCTCAAGTTTCACAATTAACGGCTCTCAAATACCATTGCTAGCTATCTGTAATCTGGCACACGCTTCACTTGAAACCGACACTAGCATTACCGACTCAGTTTGAAAAGGCAGCACAGCACACAAAGCCGTCGATACGTGCTTCCTTCAGATGCGTTGCTGAGTAACAACTGCATCCGTCCCCTGTCTCTGCCACCTGAGTTCCCGTGTGCCTTCCTTGTGCAGTGGGTCCGCTGGGGGTAGACCTCCCCTCCGGCTGCACCCGGACAAAATATGTTTTTCTCATGAGTTTATTCCCGTTGTCTGAGACAGAAACATTTCAAATTGTTGAATGGCTGAGCCTGCTATTTAAGAACGCTAACAGCAATACAACATGTTAAAAGCTGGGCTCCAGGGGACGGGTTTTCTAATGTCAGCAGAACACAGGTAAACTCGGGGGAAGAGCACTCTTCAATCCATTTTTCAGTGATTTTTTTTTATTATTATTTCACAATTGATGGAACAAAAAGTGGCAAATTACATTCTGGGGGATAGGTAAAGATATTAGATGCTTCCAAAATTTCTGTTGAAAGGTACAACTATTCAGCTCCTGCTGGGAAGGTGAGGACGTCAGCTTTACATGGTAATAAAAATCTGCTTCTGATCAGATCATTCACAATGCATTATTTTCAAACTCTTCAACAGTATGCTTTTGGTGTTGATCCAAAGAGAATCTTAGATAATAATTCATGTTCAGATACACCTTGGAGATACAATATATCTGAGCACTATTTTGAGGCTAGAAATGCACTGCAGAAAAAAAAAATCAAAGCCATAGGCAAGATTTTTCTGATATTTTTAAATGTAATGATAACTACCAACCCCCCCCAAAATAAGATAAATGTGAAAATTTATTTCCAGTTGTGTCTATGCACGAAACTAAAAGTAACTAGACTGACTATATTTCATCCCACTGGAAACGGAGTTCATTTAAAAAATCTGAAGACTGCTATTATCATTTTTCAAGACATAGGTTACAAAATTTATGATGATTCAGTAAGACTAGTAAGACAGCAATGACAAAAAAAATATTATTAATGTTAGGCAAATATAAACAAAAACATCTGAGGTTCACCTCTTGCTGTTAAATACTTTTAAAGATAATTTTTAAAATGTATATTATTCTCTACACAGACTCTAGTGGTTCCAAAGTAGTTATTATGTGTTGTAAGTACTAGGTAACCCTCACCATGGGGAGAAAAAAAAAAAAAAAAAAAAAGAAAAATTTTAAAAATTAAGCTCTTATACATGTGTATTACAAAGACTGAGGCAGTGTCAAGAAACAACATAATAAAATTTATACACAAAGAATAACATGATGATTACATAATTATTATATGTGAAACATTCAGTACCATGTAATTACCAGTTAGTAGTAAAATGTGGGTTTGGTTTACATATACCCTATAGTCTCTTTGCTTAATAATAATAATAATGTAAACGAGAAACAGGCCTGTATTTTTTATATTGCAAGCAAACACTTAAAGATTAAAGATTATTACTACCACACTTAGGTTATGATCAACATACAAATATTATTATTTTATTAATAAAATCAGGAATAATGCTTCTCTACTCTTTAAGGCATTTTGCAAAGATGATAGTAGGAAGGTAGTTCCAGTATTTTGCAGTGAAGTCTGAAGAACTGAGGCCACAGCTAGAATACATAGTGGAGAACTCAATTTTTTTAGACTATTATAAAAAAAAAAAAAAAGACTAGAGGGGCAGCCTGACAGAGGTGCGTAAGTATCTTTGTGGGTACTAAGTAGTTCTTTAATCTGGTTGAGAAAGTTGCGACAAGAATCAGATAAATGTAGAAGAGAAATCAGGCAGAAATATTTAACTACAGGGAAGATGACCCACTGGCATACATACTTAAAAAAGAGGTGGCTTTTTTTTTTTTTCATCTTTATCTTCAAATCGCTTCTGAAAGTTGTATTTTAGTAAAAGACAAGTATTATCTCAACATTAGGTAACCAGGAGTACATCAACTGTCTGTGATATGAGAGCTCAGAGAAAATTATATGGTCTTAACAGTCTAAAGTTACAAAATAGCTTTGATTAGTATGAGGCTTCTTAGCACCCAATCCTCCTAATAGCACACTTGTCATTCTTCTACGGTGCTGTGTTCAATAACTTCTTGAATTTATTTTGCTGATTTAATTCCAGGCATCCTAAAAGTCTGATACGGCCACAACCTGAGATTTTCTTTTCCCCTGTAACTGATTCAGGTGTCTTATGTCCCCAGCTTATCGCTTACCGGTAAGCGATTGCTTCTAGATGCTTGCACTTTGGGGTTTAAAACTGTTTTGTGATGAAAAATAATGTTCCCCTTGTCAGTTACAGTGTAGGAAAAGATAATCATTTTGACAAGATGTCCTCATTGCTCATAAATAATGTCTTTTCCAAGCGTGTCTTGCTTGTGTATTTTTCACGTTCATTCCTGTTTGCATGAACGACGGGAGGTTGTCTGCTATCACGGATGGATATACAAGACCTGCAGAAAGCACCCCAGCGAGGACAGGTTACAATCTCTGAGGGTTTGGGCCATCCCGTAGCATTTGTTGTGCCCAGGAGACCTTTCTGAGCTGCCTGAACCAGTTTCCCCGCACAGAGCTATGGTGCTTCCACTTCACAGAGAAACCTGCTTATTTCAGAAGAAATCTGATGTAACTAAATGACACCTATTTTATCCTGAAAAAAAAATCCTGGAAGACGCGCAGCTTCCTTTGAGGAAAAGAATACACAAATTAAAGGCTTGGCTCTTTCATTTTGCTTGAGTGGAAACTGGAACCAATCCATTTCTACTGAAATCCACGTGAAAATGCTATATATAGAATTAATGACCCCATGAGGGCTCAAATCCTTGTTTCCCATTTTCTGTCACTCCCTTTCAGTTGCTGAGTCAAATTTAGTCTTTGGAAACAACATTTAAGACATATAAAGTGCAGATAAGCAGGAGATAAGTTTAATAAAAAACATGTCCAGGCGGAGAAATGCATCCCACTGGAAGCTCCACCAAGAGCACAAGGTAGGGAAAAGACAAGGATAGAGCCTAAACTCCAAACACCACAAGATGGATAAATGCCCCACTATAGACCCTCCCCCTGCTCTTTCTCAAAGGGACACAAGTATCCCCTCAACATTTCCTTTTGCTCTGAGATGATAGGGACAACTAATTGAGAATCTCTTGACTTGGGTCCTTCTGTGGGAATGGCATCGTAACCAGCTTTTATGACCGTTTATGTTGGACAAATTTTCTCACATTACTGGAAAAAGAATAGTATGAACACACAGCCACTTCCACCTAGACCCCGGCTGATTTATGCTACTGTCTTTGTAGTCTCAGGTTAAGCATTATACTGGTGCCCGCCAGCAGTGCAATACTTGACTGTCTGACTGTCAGCATTTCCATCATAAATTTCTGTTTTCAGAGGCTTATGACTTTGTTGTAAAACGTCGCTTGGGGGGTGAATCTTGCAAGGTCGTTTTAAGTTACAAGACAGTAAACAAAATAAAAAAAGTTAGTGGTTTCTAATTCTTTCTTTGCACTTTAGCATTTAAAAGGACCTATAAAATGCTTGCTCCACTGTTCAGTTGACTGTGGTACATGTATGTATGGTATTATTAATATTGCTATCTCTGTAGGGGGGATACTTAAATAATACTTTAATGGCATTTTACTGGGAGCTCTAAACCCCAATTTTTATTTCATTGATTTAGTGGTATCAGTAAGTCCCTCCCCAAGGTATATCCCATTGTTTCCCTGTCCCCTTCTCTGTGTCCCAAAGTGTTCTCTTCACAGTACCTAGGGCTTAGGTAATGAAAATTGCTAAACCATATTACCTTATGGCTCCTAACCTTCTTTGTTCCTCCTCATTCACCTTTAAGGGCTTCATGCGTATTTTCATGTTATGGCTACCCACTGTTATTTGTTCTGGGATCCTGCCTCACCTGTCCCACTCTGGAATTTGCATCTCCCTGGAAGTGCAGCCTCAAGCCTGGCAATAATCTCAGGGATGCACTAGGTTTACCAAAATTTGATTTGGGTTGCAATACCAGATGGAAATCTGAGGATTTTGGAGACACATTCTCATTCTACAGAAGTTTCCAGCACTCTGAAGTGCTGCTGTGCACCCCTTCCAGGGAGGCTTTTCAATGAAAATTTATCACTGCAGGCATTGGAATATTATACAGATATCACACACAGTCTTTGGGGCATGTTTGGGATTTCCAGTTTCATCTGAGATATCCAATTATAAAGCAATTTCCTGGGGAAGATGTAGGATTTGACAGATCATTCTTCTGACTGAAAGTAGGAATGATCCTCATCATATCTGAGCCTGCACTACTGTCCCAGATGATGGATTTGTTCAAGTTAAATTTATAGCACCTTTTATAACACCTTTTCAACCGCCTTCAATTAAACCCTTGAATAAGAAAGAACAAAGCATTTCCGTTCTTCACAAATGCATCCTTAAACTACCTGGATGTTCCCTATCCCCCGGTGCTGCTGACACTTCTCTGCCTCCAAAGCAGCGTCACCACTGATCTGCAAAAATCTCCCTTTAAATATTTCCCCTTTCATTTAGCAAAAATCACCACTGCTTTGGCTCCACTTTGTGTTAGATTTTCTCCCACTCGAAACCTGGCACTCACCCTTTACAGGCCTTTGTTAAGTCAGGTCTTTTGGCACACAGAGTCACCTTTGTAGTGACAGCACATCTTCAGGATGAATTTAAGTATTTTTCTCCATACTTTTGGTGCATTCTCAAACCCAGTAACTCCAGCTTTCCTCCAAGACCTTCTCTCTTACTTACAGCCTCGGATCTCCTTTTTACTCTTACCAACAGCTTCGCTAATGGTCACTTTGCAAAACCGAAATCATAAAAGATGACAGAGCCGCTTTAAAATTATATCTCAGAAAAAAAAGTCTTCAAATCCAGTTGCTTTGGAGTTTTTTTTCCTTTGCTTCTTTTGAGGATTAAGGACTATGCTTTCATTTTAAGCTCTGAGGAATCCACTTACACTTTCTAAATGAAAGATCAGATGCTGGAGTCATTGAATGACTCTCAGCAACAGGGATTTAAGAGAAACACCTACAGTTTTAAGTCTTGTGATGAAATCCCTGTGTAAGAGTAACACCGCATCATTCCCTCTTTCTACAAGCAATCTTATGACAGACTGAACACAAAGCTTCTCATCTGCACCTCCTCCTTTTTCCATATTCCCTGCTCATTAGTATTTCTTGCCCCTCCTCCTCATTTGTCTCTCTACTGTGTGACCGGCTGTGTCAGTCCCAGCTTCTGCTTGCCGGTGTCGGCAGAAACCCATGCTGTCAGCTGCCAGCAGCAAGACAAACCCTGCTGAAAGCCAGCTCCCACTGGCAGTCTGGAGCCAGGTAGCACAGGCTCCAAAATACAAAGCAGGGGCGAGCTGCGAGGCAGAAGTGGGTGTCGAGAGGTTACAGCAATTCCCTTTCAACTGAATGGATTTCTGTGGAGCCACAGTTGGAGTCCAAAGCTACCCTTCTCTGGCCCCATGCTTGTAACTCTCCTCCCCAAAATCTCCCCCAGGGTGTACCTAGGCAAAGTTGGGTTCAAGCCACAATGAAACATTCTGGAAAATTTCAGGAAAATCTGTTCAGCTGCTTTTGAGGGGTGCAAAAGAGGAAATAATTTAACAGCTTCAAAAAGAGAGCTAGTTTTGTATGTGCATACTTTTAAAGAGGATGAACTTTAATGTGACCAGACATTTCTCGGATCCAAGATCTAAGAGTGCGATCCAAGAACATTTGAAGTTACCCAGGTCATAAATGATTAAGTAGCCACCTGCAGCATTATGAAACTCCTAATGATATTCATTTAGGAAAAAAATGTGACAATAGTTGTCTACAGTAAGCCTCTACTTCCGATTACTTTTTGAATATACTTATTTTGAGATTGACCATTCACATAATTAGACAGAATCAAAAAGTGATTTTTAATCTTCACAGTAGTTAATTAATAATTGTGAAACATTAAATTCCAAAATTGCTGGGTTTTAATGTCTGCAAAGTTAACTTCTTGTCCTGCACTTCTGTAGCTCAGTTAAGAGCTGTGCTAAGTAAGCAGCATGAGGCATTTCCACAAGGACGCAGCTACACTGATAAAAGGGTCCCAGTCAGAAAATATAATAGCCAGGATCACCACATGGGTTGCTGAAAATCTTAAAAAGAAGTCTTCTGAAATCTTAACTGGTCTGAAATGCAGCTGCCGTCCCCTAGATGTACCCTGCTTATACTCAATCAGTGTTTGCTCACAATGTAGGTACACTAGAAAAAAATCCTCATGACTCCAAGCAAAGCTAAACAAATTCATCTCTTTTGAGTGACATGCGATAAAATGATACTGAATAGCACCCTATTACAAAAAGAAGATCAGGTGGTCATGTAATTACAGCTTGTACTGGTAATTCTGCAAAGACAAGAGTCAGTGTTCAACTGTGGTTATGAATTTCTGTATTAATTCTGGCCTCCCTCAGGTCAATGCGAAATCAGTGGTATAGTTCAATGCAGCCAAGTTTTCACCCCTCTGTTGTTTGCATGGTGATTTACACAACCTTTACGTTAGATCACAAAAGCTTTTTGGAATATGCGACATAATTCAATACATTTTCACAAACAAAGTCAATTTTTAAAATGCAAGTTTACCCATGAGTTATACCAATCTATATTTAGTGAGCTAGAAAAATTCATGTTATTATCTGCAAGAATGCATAAAGAACAGCGTGTCATCTTTCAGCATAAATGTTTTGCCTTTTTCTATTTGAATTCAGACAGCATTATCTTAACATTGTTTGGGCGTGATGATCTTTCACATCAAGGACAAAGGTAACACTACAATGTCACTTATCTTGCAAGCTGCCTTTTTATCATTCAGTACCCTATTTCACTCAGTGGTGTTATGACACTAACATGAGTGCCATGATATGCCAAGATATGGTGTATTTCAAAGAAATTCAAAGGATGACTAAGTCATTTTGCCTCCACTACAAAGCACAATGTATGAATATTCTGTAGAAACAATTATTTGGGATTTTTTTTTTATCATTATTATTTTTGAGCTTTCTTTTGAAGCAGAAGACTGATTTACAGCACAGTTACAGATTTCTCTTCTCCTTATTTGCTTTTTCAATACCTTTCTATATATAGCTCTCCATTCCTTGGCTTTTCAAAAGAAAACTGTTTGATTTAAGAATGTTTCAAGCTGTGGAGAATCTATGTAAATATTCCCTGAGAGTAAACATGGAAACTTGTCTTTCTGTACTGACAACGAGCTACATGGTAATAATATGTTGCCCATTTTGTCTAAACTACTCTGACAGGGCTTGTTATATGCAAATATTTCTTCTTAACCTCTTCTCATAGGTTTGAGTTCCTTGCAGCTTTCAAAGAAGCTGTGTTTTTTCAGTTATAGTTCCTCCCCCTTGCTCTTCCAACTGCTAAATTTACTTTTTCTTGTTGCAAAATATTTGCTAGATATTTAAACAGTTTCCTTACCAAGTGTGTTCTTTTTGCTGTAGGACATTTATTATTATCCAAGCTTGATACTGCATGGATAGCTCACTATTCGTAGCTATTTTTATTTCCATATACATACATTCAGTGAACTAATTTCTGGAGCAATGAAATGAACATCCTTCTGCACCAGTATTCCTCAGCTCAGTAGAAAGAACAGACGTACAATCTGATAAAGGTGCTGCTCTGCATTTTCGATAGCTATGAGGCTTCAGTGTTACAGAGTAGACAGCATTTGCAAAGGACCAAAGTCAAAAAAATATGCATAAATCAAGTAAGAGTAAGGGTTTTACCTGGCAAAGCCGACTCCTCTGCTGACTCCGTTAGCATCTCTTAATATTCTGGTGGAAATGACATGTCCAAAAGGTTTCAGCATATTCTCCAGTTCCTGTTCATCCATGGAAACGGGTAAATTTGAGATGTATAGATTTGTGGGATCTTGCTCTTGTTGCTGTGACAAAATAAGAGAAATATTCTCAGTTAGGCTTAGCAAAATGAAATAGTTTATGGCTTATAAAACGAGGGTTTCTCAAAAGGAGACCAAGCCAAAAAATTATAGCTGCATCACAATTGCAGATAGGAAATTTGTTCATGATGACAACATATTTGCAACATTTCTACAAACTCTCATGCATGTGCTTAACTTTTTGCGTGACTGCTCTTACTGAACTCAGTGACACTACTCATTTATAGAAAATTACTCTCATGCACAAGTGTTCTTGGGTTTGTGTCCTAATTTAACAAACAGATTGTGAAGAAAACATGATTTCCACAAATGTGCTCACTGTTAACATAAATAAAGAAATAAAATTCAACACATGTTTTCAGCAGATGTGCTTCCCAGCCTGCAGACTTCCCATTCAACCTGTTCATCATGAGTAAGGTTGGTTGAAAACATAGAACATTTTCCCCAGTATTTTTTCCTTCTTTTTTCCCCCATCAAAAATGTCTCGGTAGGTAATATGCAAGAAGACCTAACTGGGAGCAGGGAGTTCTGCAGTTCAAGCTAAAGGTACTGGTAACACAGGTCACATCTTCATTCTCAGATCAAATTTAAATTATTATAAAGTGTTCAATATGACTAATTGATAAAATAAATTTGAAGACAGCTTTTGCATTCTATTTTTGAACGTGCTTTCAGGTTGTTCAGGCTGTGCTTTCAGGTTCAGTTTCAGAACACTCCAGTTCTGTTCTTGCCAACTGAACAACTGAAAAGAAATGAGGCATTGGTGCAGTATGCAAAATAAGTGTATTAAAACAGTAAATGAAAACCTTGTCTACAGACAAACAGGTCCTGATTACGTTAAATCAATTTAGCTAAGACCTTGCAAATTTTCATGGCTCCAGCGCCATATTCACTGGTAGCAGCTTTACTTACTATCTGATCACCTGTCAGTACAAGCCTCATTTAGATCAGACATGATGACTTAATTTTCTCTAATGCTTAATAACCAAAAATATGATATGCAATTTCTATGCTATGCAGTAAGCCAGATAATACATTACCTAACAAAGTCTTCTGAGACAGATTTTTGGATTTTGTTTCTTACACGTTTTAATGGGCAAAATGAATTTGTACTAGTTCAACACTGAGATGCATATGACGATAGCATTATCTTTTTTTTTGCTAGGGGGTGTCCTAAAACCAGACAAACAACCTTGCAGCAGCACCACAACCTTACGCTGAGCAAATCACACACAGTCCTGCAGCCATCTGCCCCAGTTTAACTAAACTGGTTTCAAATTACGTCCCATTAAAATCAGCGCAGACGTGTCTTGTCAAACACAACGAATCGCAGGTCCCATTTTTGGAAGATGTATGAAGACAGCACAGAACCAAGATGTCTGCTCTATCTCTGCCTTACACATTCAAAGCTTTGAAAAGCAAAGCAGAAATCCGAGTTTCAAGCTGTGATTCACAACCCCATCCTTTACAGGGACATGGACGACTAAACAAAGTCCAGCTTAGCAAAATACTAGAATCAGAAGCCAAATAAAGTTTTCAGCTTCACCTATGCCAGGCTCAAGGGATATTTTAGCCCTTTTGGATGAGAAGAAAAGCTCCAAAATCAGGAGGCATGTAATGCTTTTCTACTGCATAATTTGGATTCTGACCTAAGAACTGCAACTACTTGCCTTTGGACATACTGCTTAATGCCCATTGCATCCTACCTTTGCATCTCCAGACCCATTACCCCTGGAAACTACCCATTACCATGCAGGTTGAATTCACTGCTACTTTACAAAACAGAAATAAACGTAGGCAATGTAGGCACATTGTCAAGCTGCTGTCTGTAAAAATATACCCAATTATTACCATGCCTTATAGTAAGGTGCAGAGGACAGGAAAACCACACACACAGACGGCAAACTTACTGCTAATTGAGAAGTTACAACCCCAAAATCCCCAAAGAAAAACATTCTTTCTCTTTCCAATCCTCTCTCCCTGCAGTCATCCTCCTTTCTTTTTCACTTCAATTTACGTTCATGCAGATCAGAAACCTAGTTCCTCTCCAATAACCAAAAGATATTAGTGAGGGGTTGGAACGGGTACAGTATTGACAATGTAAGCGAAATCATGTAAACAGTACTGGGGGGAAAGCAGGCAAGAAAAGAGGAATATGAGATTTTGATTATATTTTTTAGCTTTAGGAGGGGGGAAAAATTGGAAGGAAAGGAAGGAAAGGAGGAAGAAGGAAATGAAAGAAGGGAAGGGAAAGAAAGGAAGGAAAGGAGGGAAGGGAGAGAAGGGAGGAAAAAGACTAAACATTTTCCTTTGTTTTTTTTTTCTTCATCTTTCCCCTTTCTTGTGTACAAACTGTTTTAAGATTTATTGCCTGTAACTTTTTTTTTTTCCCCCTGCACAGGTCACAAGAGGGAAACATGGAAAGATAGATATAGGAGATGAGGAAATGTTTTCATTGTTCCTAAGTACTTTGAAAATCACAGAATCACAAAATCACTGAATGGTCGGGGTTGGAAGGATCCTCTGGAGGCCATCTGGTCCAAAACCCGCTCAAGCAGGGACACCTAGAGCAGCTTGCCCAGGATCACGTCCAGGCAGCTTTTGAGGGAGTGCTCCCTCCTCTGTTCCAGATTTGGGCTCAGCTCATCCCTTCTTCCCCACTTGCTCCCAGAAATATGAACCTGAATTTCCTATATGCCTGGTAACTTGAAATCAACAGGCTGATGCAACTGGAGCAGGTCTGGGGGAAGAGGGCCCCAAAGTTGGCAGCTCCAGCAACGCGTTGCACAGGAAGGAATTATGCTACGGCGATTGAGCAATTCACTGATTAGTTACTGAGAAACAGGGAACTTTTAGTAAATAATGATCACTGTACATTTGATTTACACCACTCTGCCTGCACCTCGAGCTGGAGGATGGCTGAGCATCAGAAACTCCCAAATGGGTTCCCTCACAGGAGCACTGGGGATGCAGCACAAGCGTGGGCTGACTTTTAATTTTTCTTTCCACCATGCCAAAGCCTACAAAGCATTAGCTGCAATTAACTCGAATTAGAACAAAGAGTAGACCCAGCCTGTTGTCCCTCTGTCTCCCCTGCCTCCTGTAGGCTCGCACCAGCGCGGCCTAGCGCACTCCCCATAGACTTGGTGGGGCCCTGCCAGGCCTGCAGCCAGCAGGACGGGCTCAGGCAATTTGAGCAATAGAGGCAATTAATATTATGCAAACCTCTACCCGTTGACTGGTTACAGACTTTGATTAATCAACCAATTGGTGCTCAGGGACTGACATCCCTTGTCAATATTAAGGGAAAAAAAATCTAGCAGTATTATGCAGATGAGATCCCCACAGCCAAAAGGACAGACTAAGATGGAAAGAGCCGCGTTATGCCTCAGTAACTGCACAACATCCTTTGCTTTCACTGAAGCAATTCATTCCAGCAGAATATTAAAATGAGAACTTTTGACTACTCAGTTTTCAAGCTGTGGCAAACAAATAAAATAAATAAGAGCTGCCGCCAATGTGTCTCACTTCTGGAGTAAGAACACATAAGCCTTTTAACTGTGTTAGAGATTAAATGCCGTTGTTTTAAATATCCATGGAAAGTTTAGCTACACTCTGAGGAAGAATGAAAGACTAGCAGGCCACATCACTCTCTCACAAGGATTTACCAATCCTATCTTTTATCAATGTGATAAACAAGGGCTGCAAGCAGAGAGAGAGACAGATGAGGCCACTCACGCTACCTCCACAATGCAGCAGTGTTTTCAAAGAAAGGGAAAAAAAAATCCATGTTATTTTTCCTTACTATACAAATATAACATTTAGAGAAATACCCCTTTCCTTTAAAGAGAAATATAACCCCAAAGAAGCCATATCTCACACCACAAAGTAAAACAAGATAAAAAGCCTTCCCCAAGCGATGAAGCTTTGTGAAGCGTGTTATGCTTGGAGGTGAGCACGTATTACAGGAGCTATACAGAACGGCAAGCCCCTGCCACCACATGGGAAACCAGCAGTGCCTCTCACAAGACCCCACAGCCACGTACCCTCCTCACAAGGCAAATTTCTTAGCCTTGGCCCCACTCCCCACATGGGGCTGTGTTGTTTCTAGCACAAGGGCTCCTCACTATTTTTTCCTCTGCAGCTCAGAGGTGCTCGTTTCACCTGAACCTTTACATCCCAGCTTCCCAAGCTCTGATGTGCCATACATACTTCCCACCCCCAGTTTGGCTGCGGAGCTTCTCACTTTAAAAGGCAGGTGTTTTACTGTTCAAATGTGCCTGTTTGCAGACCAGATGAGCCTAACCAGAAAAATACATGTAAGCATCCTGCAAATTGCTCACCTTTCATCATCCAAGCTAGTTTACAGTCAAGTTTCTGTCTTCAGGAAAGGTTCACATCCCAAAGCTGCAGGACTGGCGGGGACTGTGGTGTCTGGACCCACACAGCGTGCCAAAAGTCTCCCTCTTTCATTTAATTCTTCCTGGGGCTTGTCACAAAACATTAAAAAATACTGCTTTTCCACCTTGAGATGCTAAAATCCCATTTATTCTCATGTCCAACCCCAAGCTGGCCAGCCATCAATATCAGCCCATACTTTCAAGAGAAAGAGCTTAAAGTCATTCATGTGAAGCTCACCATCCCTTCAGAACTACATTTTCCCCTTATGCCTCCCATATTCCAGATCGGAGTAGAAGGGGTCAAGCAGCAGAAAGCCAAACACCACCCCCCCCACACGTCCAGCAGGTTTGGACACCCCACATTCACTGAAGTAAGGCAATCAGCAAAGCACTGCAGAGCCCCCTGTGCCACGTGGGCTTTACAGTCCCTGTCCTACCACACTGGGGACATCAGAGGGGAATGACACACCAGACAATCCCGCCATGTCCTGCCAAGGCACACAATAACCCCCAGGTGAGAAGGGGGCTTGGAGGAGGTAGCAGCACAGCTCCTCTCCTTTTCCCAGACCCCATGCACTAAACACCACTAATTAATGGGTGCAAAGCCAAGCCCAGCTGCTGCTTTTTGAAGGTGGGGGTGGGGAAGGGGGCTCTGGAGACTGCTGCATGTGCCAGCTACAAGAGCATCATTCTCAAGGCATGTAAATGTGCAAGCACAGTCTCAAGGTACAGTCAAAAGCCTCCTCTCAGCTGTCCTCACTGAGTTTCATTTTCCCCCAGATCTTATGCTTGACAGTCCAGGAAGGGTGATACCTCCTAAACACAGCTTGCACGTGCACTACAGCCCCACAGAAATGGAGGTGAATTCATCCCAGTGGCCCCAACACTCTGAAAGCCAGACTTAGACTTGCACTGCAGACTGAGCTCTTTCTGGGTCCTGGCGTGTGCCAGTCTGCATGCGTACAGAGTGCCACAAAATGGGTTGCCAAGGAAGAAAAAAAGGAAATGAACCCAATTAAAGCTCCTCTCCAGACAGCCGCAGGGCTCTTTGCAGATCCTTTTGCTCCCACCCCAGCCTGTTTCCCCATCTTCATAGCCCAAATACCGCAGCTGTTCTGTCATGTTAGCTTCAGGGACACTAACTGCAAGCCCATGTCATTAAGCCATTCTGGCTGGGGGTGTGCATGATGGACACTCCAAAACTAGCCAAAAACACATCTAGAAAGGTTTAAAAGTGTGAATACTGCAATCCAACAGAAGGTTAAAACCAAGGTTTTGACTCAGTCCCAGCATCAGAGCATTTCCAGCATTCAGCAGCAGGCGTCTTGCTGTAAGGCTCTGGAATTCAGCAGTCAGGAGCTGTTGTACTGGGGAAACAGCCAGAAACTTTGTCACTGCCTTTTAGCAAGAACTGAGTCAGTCACTCAGCTCCCAAGGTCCGTGCCAAGGAGGCTGAAGAAGTTTATAATGCAGAGGCTTTGAAACACGCTACACGAACATCATTTGAAATGTATAAAACCCAGCGGAGGGCGTGCTGCAACTCAAAGTTGCAGTTTGCTTTGCTGGACCCTCCCAGCCACTCTTGAAAGAAAGGACAATGCTCAGATGGGATTTTCCCTCCCATCTTGAGATAATCTTTGGAAGCACTGCATGAAAAGCTGAAAGAACAGTTTCTGCTGGTGCAAGAAGAGGCTGAGCCTTCTTTACGTAGGACATTTAGTAATGCATTCTTTAAAGACACATAGGGAGGGGCTGGCAGGTTTTGGCTACGTTATTTTTCCCCCAAAGGAATTGAAACCTTCTGTAATCTCAGTAGGACTGGAAACTAAGTCTGTTTGGGTTATTCAGGAACCCCGTATACCAATTCTTTTTATTCAACCTAAGTTACTTGGAGCAGCTTGCTCTAGGAATTTAAGCACAGATTATTAGTTCAAACCGTTCCTTTCCTATCTTCCAAAATTATTCCGGGAACACATATGAATATAACTTTGTATGTGGATCTGTGAGAGATTCTGAAGGCCTCTTTTTAAAGAGGCACTCAATATTTATATTAACAGATCATATGCTTTTTCTGGTCTTTAATAAATTGAGACTTCATCATATTAATATTGATGCAGATCAATATTACAGCTCATTTTAGAAGCATGGTCACGTCTTTCTGAACATTTTAGACCCAAGTTCAAATCACACCCAATTAGTATTTCCCCCACATTAGTCCATCTCTGCATAATGGCCAGTGCCCAGATCTTCAGGTGATATGTGTCACTTCTCTCCTTTAAAGATGTGGGTTTAACTTAACATAAAAATAGTTACACTCTTTATGGAAAAAAGTCATTTATGTGGAACCATTTATATGAAACCAGATCATTTATATGGAAACATTTATATGCCATTCCAAAAATTTTCCAGTGTTTGCTCAGTACTTTGAAAACTAGTTGTATTGTAGCATCAGTCTCATCCTCAATTTATTACATTATTTCTAGACTGGATTCTGTGCAAGCCACTGGGCTTAAATGAAACATTCTCTCTCAATAGATTCACATTCAATCTCCCTTCATATTGTTTTATTATTTAACATTTACTTTTTTTAGTACTGCAGCTCATGAGAACTTTCCAGAACGTCTGAAATAGACATTCTCTTGAAAGTTGATTTGATATGCATTTGCCTGGATTTATACACCAAAATAAAAGAATTTAAGGATAATATTTTTTCCAGTTTTTTTATTTTTCTCCCATTTATTCCTTAGAGTTTTTGTAGCATACTTTTGCATATATTTGAAAGATGCCTGGCTTTCAAACAGAGAATTTACTACTGAATTTATAATTCAAGTGTCTAACTACAGATCTAACACCTAAAATCTGCAAACAACACTTGGAGAAGTTCTCTCTTCACTGACCTATCCAAGCATGACAGAAGGCTCCTAATTTAGTTACCACAGTTAGATAGGATGAATATGGGCTAGTGGTGTGAGAGTTAGAAGAAAGTCACCCTAATTGCACCACCTCCCAGCACCAGAAAGCAATACCAGGAAGCTCAGTGGGGTTGGGAGGGAGGCATGGAGACTGGGATCCTTCCAGTGTACATCCATATAGTGCCTGTGAATCAATGAAGTTACGCTGATTTAAATTAAGTGATAGTAGCTCTGTTTTCAAGGATTGTCATATTATAATTTCTTTTATAAAAAGAAGAAGCAAACAAGCTAACAAACCCACAGGAAACACAAAAGAACATACAGCAATGGTCCAGACCATAGAGTCTTTCCAAACTGCTAACAACATCTTTTGAGCCATTATTGCAGTAACACGAGGTGAACAGAATGAATCAAGTGCAGCTGCCAGGGTTCCCTTTGACTTTTTACTGGCTTATTTACTTCCCTTTGTGTGGGCACATTTTTAACAGTGCAGACAGCTAAATCAATGGCCAGTTAACTATTGATCTCCGGCTAGTTTCACTTTCTTGTCGAGCAGCACACCAAAAGGCTTACAAGACTGTTCAGAGAGCCTAAAATTTACATGGATTTTATTAGTGCCCAAAGTACTGATAATCCAACAGAAGGAAACTGGTAAAAACAATGCCAGCCGTCTTGTCATGAGTCCTTCCAATGCTCTTTGCAGCAGGCCCTGCCTGAAGCACCAGCTTCAACCGAGACCATGTCTGAACACTGAGATTTCTCAGGGAAAGTACTGCAGAGCAGAAGACACTGGGGTATTCAGAGGTTTCTTTTGTCTTAGGGACCTTCAAAAGAACATGGGTGTTGTCTGATGGCCTTTCCAACAATGTCAAAATTTAACATCCTGAGATAATAAATTTCTCTTCAATCCTGCTACATCTACTTCATGGTAGTCACTGTGCCTTTTTAGACAGTGCTGACTACATTTCATAAATTAGCTTTCTTCTGTACCCAACCCTAACCAACTCTTACACTACAACGGTTCAAAATTTATTAGTCACTTGGCTTTTCTACAGCGCTGCAGGATATTAAGCCTTTGCATAATTAGGCAACTATTGTACAGCAATAATTAAGCCCAATCCATGAAGCATTATATCTAAAACTAAAACTGCAGCATGCATTTTCTGCATAAGCTTGATTGTCAACAGGTCAGGTCAACACCCTGTCGCCAATGACAAGGATGCTTTCTGAAAAGACACTGGTTGTGCACATGAAGCATTTCTAAGTGCTATTCTGAAGAAAAGCAATTTCACAATGATTTTCAAAAGCATTTCATTCTTATTTGCATAAGCAAATTTGAGCACATCTGAGCTTTACAATGACCCAAAGAAAAGAATTTCTTCCACAAGGCCCATTACATGGGATCATTTAATCAGAAAAGAGAGACGTGACTCCAGCACCCAGGCTTGCTGTACCATCACTGAAGTGCTTTGTGCAGTTACTTCTCAAACAAGGCACAGGTTAACATTTGTTCTACCAATTTTTTTCAAAAAAAATTACAAACAAGCAAGTTTCTAAAAACTATGACCTATGAAGAGAAAAAGAAAAGTATTGGAGGAAACTGTTTGTCATAAATACCTGTATCAGCTCCACAGCAAAGTATTACTTAGAAGTACAGTTTTAATTAAAAACATGAACTTTAAAAGAAGTTCACAGTTTATATATGCTCAGGATTTCTTCTCACTGTGCAAACTATCAGAGTGCTGCACGGTGCTGTGTAAGCTGGCCTCAGCTTTCTCTTAATTAAGTTTGCTCATGGACAGCACAGCATTTGCTAAAGCTAAATATTGCTGGAACCGAATTGTTATTGGTTTGTCCACCATAGAGCTGCTGCAGAACTTTCCATCATGCATTTTATCTGCCAATGGTGATTTGATTTGCCCTTCATCTTGGGTCGCAAATACAGACTCTAGTCACTACGGTCTCTGCCTTCAGAGCATTGCATGAGATACATAGTACCTTCTTTTATTTGCACAAAATATGATCCTAACCAGAACTATCACAGGCTGATATAAAAACCCATTTCTCACACTTCTGCCATTATGAGGTGAGATTTTTATAGCTCCCTACCTTTTAGTTTTCCTAGAAACAAATTTCCGCACTTTCCAACTCACAGTGCACTGCAGCCAAAAAGGCAGCTCAGCCTCTGCTAAAACCATTGTGTCACTCATGCTCTGAAGGTGTTCAGTTGCCTCCCCATTGTCTTTCATATTGTTTTAATGATGACTTTGCTATTTATATTGCTGTTAAGTAAGATTCAGTTCATTATCTCATATTACCTGAAGCCTGTCTATAACAATTCTGGAAAAAAATACATAAGCTCCTACCCATGAACCCCAAATTAGAAACTCACTGATGACCTCTGTAAAAAAAAAAAAAAAAAAAAAAAAAAAAAAAAAAACTGATTTGCCTGATGAGCTGCAATCTAAGTTTAACACCTCACCTATTTATTTTGATTTGTCACTGACTTGGTCCTAGTGAACTTAAGACATGGTGTCCTATTGCAAAGTTAGACAATATTGCATTAAGTATGTTTATTTGCCTTATACTATGCTGGGTAAATGACACTCTGATTGATGTATATTTTCCAGGATTCTCTTACCAATAGTTAGACAGGAGTCAAGTCCTTTGCCCCTGCACAGACGATGAATCTTGCAATTTAACTCCTACTACTCAGAAATGTATTTTACATAATACTATCCAGCAGCAAGGGTGCATTTGTATATGTGTGTGTATACTTACACAGAGAAAGACGAGGTCACAAGAGAGATTATTTGGTTTACAGAGGACATAGCACACAATCAAGCAACAGTTTAAACCTTCCATTATCAACAAACAAGGAAAGAAAGCTAATCTTAGCTAAAATGCCATATGCACTAAATCAGTAAAATTAAACTTAGAGATTAACGTAAAGTCCTTTTAAAAAGATCTTAGATGTATGTACAAAACACATCCACTACCATGGATAATTTCAATGATCTGGTATTTTGAAGGATACTATCCACACAAATGCTAACTGCTCAGTAGCTCTACTCACTTCTCTTGCTTAAGAAAGATCTGCAATGTGCCAGTGACACTAATTAGTTGAAATGCATTTTCTTTATACAGAAATATTCAGTGCAAAAAAGTCAAATCGTAGTTATATTTAAAAGGAAAAATCACAGTGATTTTTGATTTACTTAAAATCATAACATTTCCGAACACTGAAATAAACACAGAAATCAGACAATACAAATCTCTTGCATGAACTCTACAGTCCTCCTTTGCGTAAGCTGAAGACTGTAAAGTTATGATAGCAGATCCTGAAAAGCAGGATTTATATAAAAAGCAATAGGGATTCTTTAGCGAATAACTGAAATTATTACAGAATTTTTCAAAGACCTCACTCTTTTAGTATATATTTGTCACTGTGGCAACTTTCAAGCCATGGTCTGGTAACTTCTGGAGCTGGCAGGGCTGAGCTATTTTCTTAGCACAAAGTTTCAAGCAGAATGTCTTTGTTCTCATGACACTAACACTGGATCAAAAGGATTACAAATGCTGGTGGAAATAAATGTTTTTCTCCCTAATCTCTCTCAAGACACAGTAGTATCACTTCCTCCATGCAGACATCTGACAATACAGAAGACAACTTTGGGCTCCTCAAATTGAAGATTTAAAGTAGTCAGATAAACCTATGGATAATTCCTGCCTGTGCAATTCGAGGAGATTGTGCTGTGTTGCAGCTGATGCTACGACTGCTCATCAAGCTCAGAAAAGGGAGCAGAGGGACTTTTTATATCACAGGAGTGTGGAGAAAGGCAGGGCTTTGCTGTCTGATCTTCCAGTGGCCATAGGATGTCATAATGAAGCAGCAGAGGCACAAATTCCAGATGTTTTCATGCACGTGTAACTAGTACTTGGCCAGGGTGGCTTCAGGACTCTCTGTCCACAGTTTCTAGCAGCTGTTCTCCCTAAGGACAGAAGTATTTGTTCTGTCACGGCTTGATCCTTTCCTAATTGAAATCTAAATTTACATTGATCTTACGTGGCAGTATCAGGATCTGTGCTTGAAAAATATTTCCAAAACTATATTCAGAATATTCAGAAAGATTAATAAAGATTTAATGAAAATAAAATAAATAAATAAATAAAAAAGCAGACATCCCTCCTCTTCTCATGTTTTTCATGCCTGGTTACAGTCCCACGCAGGGTTAAATTACGGTTCCTATTGCATCTATTTGTAAATCAATGGGAATTTACATGTTTCTCTTCAGAAGCTTCTCTCTAGGCTGGGACTAACTCAGGAAACTCAGATTTCTTCATGTAAAATTCAAAGGCTTAGCATTTAACTGTCTACACTTGCACTAGAAAAAAGACTAGCTACTATTAATGGTAGTAAATTATCAGCACTGGGAAAGCATTAGAAGCTTTAAGAGGACTTTTTGGGACAGTATAATGCTTTTTAATATTTGACCTATTGACCCAAAGGCGAATTCAAGCAGCACACAGATCCCATGTGATTGCTTGTGAAGAAAACCGAACGCTTTCTTTTGTCATGTTTTACGTTACTTCCTATAAACCATAAATGAAGTCAGAATTTTCTTGTCTGGGAATTCCTGTTGGGATAAAGGTTGAGGTCTACTTAGCCTGAGTCCATACAGACTGCTAGAGAACAGTTATTCATCTTGATGCACATGCCAGAAATGGAAACCTACTAGTCCTTGAGGATACATCAATTTTCAGGGAGTCTGGACTCTTTTAACTACTACAGGAACTAAGGAAAAGATCTACATAGACATTGCTTAAGAAAAACAAAATCCACCATAAAGCACAGCCTTGACAGTTTTATTTTGAGAAATCTGTATTTAACACAGACAAAAATACCGTTCCCTTTTAAGAGCGGGCACAACTCACAAAACGCATACTGCAAAAATACTTACACTTTTCATAAGTGAATTGGATATAAAAGGCAAATCCATGTCATGCTTCAAATGTGACAAGGCTCCGAAGCACGACAGACACAGCAGTGTCGCATTTTCCCTGCGTGTGGAATTCCTGGCGCTGAGTCAGCACGTCCCAGCGGAGGGGGAGTAAAAAAGGCCTCGAAACGTTCATTTTCCACCCTCACAACTGACAAATTGTCAAAAATGTGGAAATACTATTAGCGAGCGAAGAAAGTAAAACTTCATTGTATTAAAAAATTAAGAAAATATTAAAATGGAACAAAAAGGCAGTGTTGAATTGTCGTTGCTGAGCTACCTTGCAGAGAAGCAGCTGAGCTGTCTGTGTTCTCCTCAGCTCCCATCAGAGCAACCCCTGCTCCAGGGGATCAGACTGCCCTGGTAAATGAGGTTGAGAGTAGGAATCAGCAGCAGGAAATGAAGGAAAAGGGGTTAACAGCGGGGCTAAAACCCTGCGTTTTTGCCAAATCAAACAGACATGGTCCCATGCTCTCCAAGCCATGGTCTCTCTGGTGGTGGGACAGTGCCAGCACCACCAATGTCCACTGCCCCCACAGAGGCCATAACTAATGAAGAAGAAAGGCAAAGCAAGGACATTAGGTGGGACACCACACAGGGTGGCCACCAGATGAGCAGCAGAATGGGAGACACTGCATCAGTCTCCAGATGGACAGCAAAATAGCCACCAGGCAACTGTTGTTTCTCATTAACCTCTTGGGAGATGGAGATGACTAAAGTATCAAGGTCTCCTTTCCCTGACACACAAAAAACAGCACCACTGAGGAAGAAAGCACCATTTTTATTATGCTTTATGTAGACAGAAAATCAGGACCTGAAAGACACAAAGCATCAGCTAGAGGTTTGCAGACAGCTGGAGGAAAGTAGCAGATGCTCCTACAACTCTACCATATTGGGAAAAAGACAAGGATAGGGAGACCAGTAAAATAAATATGTTTTTTTCTCTTGCCAGTTGATGAAAAAAAAAAAGAGAAGAGAGGGAATATTACTGTGCTTTGTCATCTACAAGGAATATAATCTGTGCACAAGGTGCAAGGCAGCTAACCTGAGTCTGTGAACTCACTCACTTCCTGACACCAGGGGAAGTATGAGTTTTTCAAGTGAGTTTTCCTACAAGCCAGTCATCAGTTCCTTCACCTCTCCTATCAGCCAGAAGAGCATGGTTTTCTGAGCACTGAATGCTGACTCAATTTTTCCAAGCCAAAGAACATTTCAAGGTGCTCATCAACATACGAAAGACAAAGTCAACAAATTTCTGCAGAAGGAAGAAATCAGAAAAGTCATGGCAAGGTGGACAGCATGGCCACTTTTATCCAGCTAGTAAGGATCAAGCCAGATATAAACAAAACTTTGTAGAGCCACGAGGAGCTGTAACATGGTCCCACCACAAAAAGAAAAAACTAATTCCCTTATGCTCAGGAAACTGATGTGAAAGGGCACGTATGTTCTTGTGGCAGAAGTGAAGAACATCAGGAAAGCTGACAAGCAAAGATGTCTGGCATCTGAAATGAAGTAATGCAATTGCCTGCAGTCGGTGAAACGCAGCAGAACTGAGCTCCCTGGACAGGAGGCTTGCAAGACAGAGCAGTTCCCCAGGCAGCAGGGACAAGCTCAGATGCATTGCTGCACAAAGCAAAGCCTTCCTGCGAAAGCTCATGCACTTTAGTTCCTTTGTAACCAAGAGACTAGGAGACAAACTGTATGGGAATGATACAAAATGATATGAGACCAGTATAGCTGAGACTGAAAGATACTACAAGTTGAAATTCAAGACAGAGCACAATGCTTGAATCAAGTACTTGTAACTAGTCCTTGTGGGAATGGGGAAAGGGAAAAGTAAATGTCCCAAGCCCTGCAACTCCATTTGTTCTTCTGTTTCAAGGATCCTGGGCTTAGCCACCCTGCCTAGCACACAACTGGCTGGCTGTCACCAATTGCTGCGTTGTGCAAAACCATCTATGAGAAAATAGTGTTCCAATACTGAGCTCTTTGTGGCTTGTACTAATCTGCTCTTATGTCTATATGGTATATCAGCTGTGGCTAATACATATACGTGTATGTGCATGCCCATGTGTATGTATACAGGAGTGATGTGTTTAAGTACATAAGTACAGCTCAATATTACATATGCAACAACAAATTATATTATGCATGTAAAAGTGCATTCCAGTTTAAGCATGCTTTCAATTTTGAAAATCTGGGTAAACAGATGTCTATGTGTAAAGACATACAAGCCTATACCAGACTTCCAAAAAAGGAGGCACATTTTCAATTATGCATACATATGTGTGACTGACTGTGTATACAAAGGAGGAATCCCCATACATAGTCACTTAATGTGCTTTGCTGGTGGTATGTTTGTGTGGGATTAAATATATCTGCATGTAATCATATTTTATATATATTTGTGTATTTGTATAAACCATTCATATAAAAAAATGATGGCTACATCAATCCAACAAATGAAGATTGTTATTATCTTCTTTCTCACTTATAAATCATAAGCAGCTCTAGCAACTTATTGCAGTAATAAAACTGTGAGACAAGATACGTAGGCATTTCTTGAGTCCCAGGCCAGAAAGGAATTACAAAGAAGTCTATGAATATTTCTGGGTATAGTGGATGGCTGGCAACTAAAGGCCAAAGGAGTATCTGCTGCAGGACATAGTGGTGCTGTTCTAGGGTCCACCTTTTCCTAGGATGCTGAAAGCTGGACCTGGCTCTTACACTAGTCCTTAAATGACCTGAGTTGTTTTACTCCGTCTTTAGAATATTTTCATAATAAAGGAGTCTGAGTTAAAGAAAGGAACTTGAGCTTCTGTACACTTTATGGTTCTGGATTACCTTGCCCAGGTGCTGTATTCACAACCTGTTTTCAAACCAATTTTAGTGAAAAGCAAAGCCGAAGGCTTACAGATGAACATTTTAAACTACCATCTATTTAATACTGCACCAACATGGCAATGAACTGGAGTGAGAGAGAGACCCTTTCTCATGTAAATTAAGAGTGTTGTTTTATCAGAGAGAGACTCCTTCTTCCAGTGCTTATCCTTTCCTTGTTGATACTAATACCAGCAGTTGATGACAACCAGAAATTCACTCGATACTTGGGAAACAGCTTCAACCATTTTTTGAAACGGTATTGTTTCTAAAGGGGACAGGACCATAAAGATCTGTTTACAACACCTTTAAATGGATGCCTATGACATTCCAGAGTTTGCTTGTCAAGTTCTCATCACGACTGCAGCAATTCCTGGTGGTAAAGCACATATATTTGTGGATGTGTGCACATTTTTCACAAGCCATGTAAACACTTTAAACCTAGGTTGTTATCCTGAGAAATTTCGGCTCAGCTCAAGTTCGCTTACATGTATTCTGCAGGTCACTTGCAAAAAAAAAAAAAAAACAAATCAAAACAAAACAAAACCTTTGTGTTCTAAGTATGCAAGTTGGTCATATCTCCACAAAATCCCCTGTGAAATCCTATGCTCCCTGAAGAGAAAAATAAATATCCACTAGATCCCACTGAGTAACGTCTCGGTCTGATGTTGACTCAGTTGTGGATCTGCAGCTCAGTGACTGTCTCAGACTGATGCACATCCAGCAGCCCCAGAATCATATCTGACATTCAGGGGCTTCCCAGCCTTACCCCACCATGGAGGGAGGGGATGATGCTGGCTTGCTGAGAAAAGCATCAACAGCCCCTATATATTGTTTGATTTTAAGGTTATATAGTTTCAAGTAATAGTTTCAAGTTCTGTGACCTTATTTTTATGGATCAATCAACCTGCTACATTGCCTTTAACAGTTTTTTGTTTGTTTGCTTGTTTTTTGCTGTATTGCACTGTTTGCAAAGATCAAGTAATTCCCCCCGCCCCCCCCCCCCCAAAAAAAAAAAAAAAAGAAAAGTTAAGGGGTACAGAGCCATTTGCATTTACTCTATGTATTTTAAGATCTAAAATAATAATATTAAAGAGTTTAAAATGGTAAAGTGTGGAGAAAATATTTTGAGTGATCCAACACAATCAGAAGGTCATGCAGTGAAAAAGGAAGAAAAAGCAAAATCTACAACCAGCTTCGGCCACTTCAGATATACGTACAAAATCATTTTTGCACTGTCCCAGCATTGTTGAGCTCCCTGTTAGTAAAAATTTTCACTACTTTTCAGTTCTACTAATCCTGCCACCCATTCTGTAAGTTCTAAAATTACCATTAAGAAAAAAGAAATACTATTCAGAGACGAAGCACACTTGAAACTAAGGCCCTGACTACTCTGGGACAATTAAAGCGCAGCCTGGGTATATTAATCACAGTCTTCTGGCCCAATTCCAGGTTGGGCAATTACAATCTGCCTACCTAAAAATCTCCCTGGAGTTTCAAATGCAAGAGTTATTTGTGATTTCCTTCCTATAAAAAGTGTTGTTTAGCACAGCCAGTAAAGACTAGTTTCATTCAAATGATGGGTGAATGACCCACATTGACTATAGAAAATGTGTAAAAGCACTTTGGGATCCTTGAGGAAGAAGGACACTTACTACATGGTCATTTTACAGTGCTTTTATTATTATAAGAGGAAGTACTCCTATCTAGATGTTTCTTCACATGCATCTTAGAAACAAAGTAGTTCAGAATTTGGACTTGTTTTTCTAAAAAGTATATGAACTTGGGTTATTTTGTCTGTAAATTTAAGATGATAGATTTGAAATGCAAGCACTGTATCACTGAGACAGTTGAGGAAAACATAACACAACTTCTTCTACTTTGAAAACTATTCAGATCATTTTTGTGAGCCAAAAAAGATTAATGATTTATTATGGGGCTCATTAATCAAAAATTGTGTGTGCATGTTTTTTTAAAGGACCAATTCCACTGTTCAAGTCAATTAGGTCCTCTAAAGCTATTACACTGGGAAAGAGCTGCAATATTACCAAGACTTCCTGCAATATTGTTGAGACTTCCCCGAGTGTATTTAGTGTATAAAATAAATGCTATTATTCAGGAGATACTGAATTGCTAAGCTTCTTAAATTTGTACAATTGGGAACTTGAAGTACATTAAAATGCTGAAACTCATTAAGAGCCCTTTTCACAGCTGCAAAATCGTTGGCATTCACAGCACCGCTCAGAACAATAAAACACTCCCCACACCTTTGAACAGGGCAACTTCCGTTCCTCCAGCTCTGCTTTAATGAATCACTGAGGCAGAACTGGTATCTAACCTCTCCGTCAACCTCCTCCATTGAAAGGGAGAAACAAAAAGCCACAACAATGCTAATATGCTGAGCAGAAAAGAAAAATGCATGAGCGTACTGTACAAACCCTCCCCCAACACAAAAACCTTAGCAATGGTTGATACTTTCTTGGAATATAATTTAATTTTCCCCATCAATAACAACCAAAACACCTTCAGAAGCAAAAAGAATAGCCACGTTTTCTTCCAAAACACCCACCAAATCATACCCAAGTAGTTGTTGCTTCCTTGGGTATCATTTTTCTGGGACCAAAGCACAGGACTCAGCAGTTTAGCAGATGCTAAACTGAGATAATTCTGGCTGTATTTTGTCACTCTGTGCTGCAAACGTGCTCCTGCCCTGCTCAGTGAGGGGCTGGATTTTGCATCTGCAAAACATCACCACAGCAAACAGCCTGAGGTCCTAGCAAAGCTGTGGATGCCCCATAGATGCTTCCTACATGTTCTCCGGCAGGTGTGGGAGCTGGTCCTGGTGGTCAGAAGACTTTCCAATCTTCAGCAAAACTGCCTCTTTCTCCACCTGCATCAGGATTATCAGTCCCCAACATCACTCAGCTAGGAGGCAGCCACTTTGCATACTCAGCGATTGCAAAGAGCACGTAAAAACAACTCTTCTGTTTGATCTGGCAGCAGCACGATCTGTCCCCTCCTGCCAAGAGGGTCACAACTGTGCCTGCAGTGCCTACAGGTCTCACCGAGCCCAGGGCACAAAAACCCAAGCTTTATCTGCAACTGAGTGCCTCAGTCTGGTTTCTCCATCTGAAGGACTTGTTTCAAAGTAAATTTCCACTGGGCCACCTACTATGCTTCCTTTGGTATTTGAAAAACAGGGGAAAAAAATCCAGTAACTGACCAAAAATTAAGTATGAGTAAGTACTATGGGAATACTGACTCCTCTAGAGGTTTCACAAGATTCATCGTAAGCTTGATGCTGGACAAACCTGAAAGAAAGTCTTGGGACTATTATTTAGCTTGTGAAGTCTATGTGCCAACTGTATCTGTTTATTCCAAACTATTCCCCGAAGCAATGAGTGGATTGTCTCCCCAAGGGGGGAGGGGGGAAATTGTTCCTTTTTCCTGCTCTGAAAGTTTTAAAGAGGATTTCTAAAAGGAATGTAGGAGAGTGCGATGCCAAACTGGTGAAGATGATTATGGCTTTCAGAAGTGAATTTGAAAGATTCAGTGGGAGATACTGATGTTCAAGGTTACAGAATTAATGATGGAAACAGGGGGTGGGGTTCTGGGTGGGTGTTCCCATCTACATCAAATAAACTGCAAGAAAGCAACATTATGAGGGAAGTCTGGAGTATGACAAAAACAAGGCATGTGGTTAAAGCAAAAGATGCTTTGATAGCGCACAAAGTGAGGCGGTTTTAACCGCAAACCAAAAGCATAGCTTTCAGTGAGTTCTGCCGAAGCCCTATGGATCTGGACAAAACAGAATGATTGCTTTTGAAACCCAAATCTTTTGACACACAACCCTGTTTCTGACTTCATCTTTTCAGTTTATAATGCCCAACTCATTCAAAGTGAAAAGATCAGAAGAGCTACTGGTTGACCAACACAGGCACACAAAACCCACCGTTCCTCAGCCACAGACACAGGCTTGGGAGCATCTACCACTGGTGCATGGCCAACAGCAGCAAGGCAGAAGGAGGTGTCCACCTTCCTGTCAAGCACTGCAAGCAACACAGTGCAGAAAATTCCAACTTTTTCCCAGATAAAACTGCCCGGTACGGAAAGGGCTGCACCAGTTTCAGCTGGCCAGTTGGCTGAGGTTTGGAAATCACCATCACTTGCATGGAGACAAGAAGAAGAAGAAGGAAGGGAGCCCTCCAAGTTTTTCAGCATGTAATGTTGTTAGAAGATTTTGCCATCTGTTTAGAAAAAACAGTCCCCAGGAAAAAAAAAAAAATCATTTTCAACAGCATTTCTTCCTTTAAATGTTTTGGGTTTCCTTCTTGAAACCATCTTACTCCTTCTATCATATCATTTCAGGGCTTTCCTCCTCCTATAATTTAAAGTACTTGAACTTTTGCCATCTTGTATTTTGTGAACACTTCAAAACAGGATGATAGTTTTCTAGTGCAATCTTAAAAACAGCCTGTATTTATTTAAGCCAGGCTTTTGTTCTCTTGGAAAATAAAACAGCCACTCTTATGTGTAAGCAGTACACCTAAGCAGCTCTCCTTCTGCTGTGTGATCATGTACATCTTCAAGTATGGTAATCGTATTCATTTTAGAGAAGGGTTCAGTATTTTTACAGAAAAGAAAAAAAAAAAAAAAAAAAAAGACCCTTCTGGAGAAAAGATTTAGCTTGCAGAGATTTTCTTAGGATTCATTTAAAAATACCAGTTATAATTCTCGGTTTTGCACCACGAATCATTACATTATAAATATCCTCGTATAACTGCAGTTGAATAATACAGGGCATTTGGAGCTGAAGGTACGTGGCTGCACTTACAGCTAATTGCTAATGGCTGACCTGCACACAAACACCTAGATATGTGCACAGACGTCTGTGTGTGATGGAGGTTCTGATGTGCAGCATGCACATGACTTTGTATAGCTCAGCCTGGCTCTTCAAGAAAACGGTAAAATGAGACTTCTTTGATTTTAAACACAGGGCCTTCATACATAAAATACTTTCCATTTTTCAAACTGACTTTTAAGAACAGTTTGAATTATTCACTTTATTCATTAATTATGCTTTGGCCGTTAATGGGGAGTGTGGCTTCCAAAAAGAAAAAAAAAGAAAAACTGAATATTTCCAGGCATCCAGACAGCACACTGGAAAGAAAAGTGTTTCCTAGAGTTTAAAGCTCACAACAGAGATATGCGTAGTTCATGGTATTTTGGGATATGTGGCTAAACTGAATACTGGTGTAGGAGGGTAAGCCCACCTGGCCACGCAGGAGATGACAGCCCATTCACCTCCTGTGCTTGCACTGGGACACAGTGGCAGAAAGAAAGGAGAGCTGGGATTAGGCTCCTCATCACATACAGTTTTGGTCCAATATATGCAAGAGACCATTTTAAGAAGCCATTTTAACTTAAGCTATTATAGTAACAGATCTCAATTCTCTTAATCCAAATCTGCTTGGCTTTAGCACCTGCACCACGTGCAAAAGTTCACGTGAACAGACAAAGGGGACGGAGCGGACTGCAGACCCCAGCCTGAGGACTGTAGCTGATTTTGAAAGCTTTTTCCTTGCACTGACTATGAATAAGCTTTTAGAGACAGAAATGGGTGAAAAAAAGTTATTCTTGAGGGATAGTCTGAATTTAACTTTGCTATCTATAGCGAGCTCAGGAATTTTTGGCTGAGAGTTTGGGTTATGTTTGCGTTCACTGAGTAAGTTCCAGGTTGATCCTAGAAGCCACTTGCAGCAGCTGAAAGTGGTACTATCTCTTCAGGCCTCGTCCTCATGCTGGTTTCAGTAGTATTTCCTGCAATCTCCCATGCTTTTGTGCATCTGGCCTTTTCTTGCCAGATGATGTTAAAGAGACAGGTGCAAGGCTCATAGTGGGGTAGAAAAACATTTCATTTTTATGAGCAACCCGTGATGTGCAGACATGGAAAGTACATGCAACACCCGAACCCGTATTTCTAGAATTAGAATGGTTGAGTTGAAAGAGACCTACAAACATCAAGTCCAACTGCCTGAACACTTCAGGGCCAACCAGTAATAAACGTGTTATTAAGGGCGTTATCCAGATGCCTCTTGAACACTGACAGGCACAGGGCATCAACCACCTGGCTAGGCAGCCTGTTCAAGCATTTGACCACCCTCATGGTAAAGCAATTTTTCCTCATGTCCAGTCTGAACTTCCCCTGGCACAGCTTCAAGCCATTCTCTCATGTCCTGTCCTCAATGACCAGGGAGCAGAGGCACCTGCCTCCACTTCATCTCCTCAAGAAGCTGCAGAGAGCCATGAGGTCGCCTCTTGGCCTTCTCTTCTCCAGACTGGACAGCCCAAGTGCCCTCAGCCTGCCAGCCCTTTAACCAGCTTTGTTGCCCTCCTCTGGATACTCTCAAGCACCTTGGCATTATTTTTATATTGTGGAGCCCAGAACTGAATACAATATTCAAGGTGAGGCCACAGCAACGCTAAACGTAGCGTGAGAATCACCTCTGTGACCAGCTGGCTGTGCTGTGTTTCATGCACCCCAAAATGCAGTTTGCCCTCCTGGCTGCCAGGGCACACTGATGGCTCATGTTGAACCCATTCTCGACCTGTACCCCCAGATCTCTTTCTGCTGAGCTGCTCCAGCCACTCGTCTCCCAGTCTGTGCCTGTGTCAGGCATTACACTCTCCCAGCTGCATTCCCCCTTGTTGAAATTCCATGCCACTTGTAAACCAGACAGCGAGCAGAACCTTTAAATTTAAAACAAAAGAACCCCGCAGAGTTTGGAAAGAACTGAAAATGTGAATGCATACATGGATTTCAGTGTCAGTTGTTTCAAGTACAGAAATCACTTATGTCTTACTCAGCTGACCATGTTGCTGGGATAACTTACACGAGCTATTTGAAAACCTCTACCACCAAGATAACTAAAACTAAGCAGCAAAGAATACCTTTCCCAATCTTTTCTTCTAAATACTGTATGCGTAACTAAATCTGGAAATGAAAGACTTCTTACATTTTTGATACAAAGCAGCCAAGCTTTGGTCCAACTCCACTGAAGCTGTTTGTCGATTACCCAAGGTTGAACTGACACTGAAAACCAAACACTAAGTAAATATTAACTAGGCTGAGCAGGTTTAACACCAAATTAGGCTGAATGGGACAAAATCTATACAAGCTAAAGCACAATATTTGTTTGAAAATCACAGGATAAAGGCTATAGAAACAATGAAACAGTGAACATCACTAATCTCATAAGATCCTAAAGACTAACTGAAAGCAAGGAACATTTTTAACCAACGTGAGGAAAGCATGTACCAAATGTTCTTTTGAAATACTTTTGAAAATTTAGCCCTCTGCATTTTTTTCCCCTGTTCTCTATGTTCCTGCCCACTCCATTAAAAAGAAACATTAGTCTTTTCATTTTTAACAGTGTCAGACTTCCAGCTATATTTGGGCTACTGGAGTCCTACTTTCACATGGTTTTAATCAAATTCTTTAGTTTGTCAACACAAAGAGGACCAAACTTAGTTGAAATCTGATCATGAAAACACGTTCAAAGCTAGGAAAAATTTCTGTTCCTAGGAAGCAGGACAGAATTCACAAGTTAGCATTTAAGTGTAGCTTAAACCTCACGAGAACAGCGCTACAAGACCCTTCCTGGGTCCAAGACACTTTCTGAAGATACATAAATAGTTAATAGGGGAGTTAACAGTAAATGACGCTTAAAAATGTGGATCTTAATTCATGAACTTTATGACAACAATAAAATCTTGTGATAGGGCTTTCTAATGGCTTCCACCATTCAGCCATCATTTCTTAATGGATAGGACCTCAGGCTTTATAGTCAAGCATAAAAAGGCAGCATTTGCCATCCTGGGTGAGGCTGCTGGTCCATCTAACCTGGAGGTCACATCACTTTAGGATCAGTTCTGTCACTGCAGTACAAGAGCAACAGCAGCTTTTACTAATATAACAGTGGAGTTTACTCATCTACAAAGGAAACTGAAAAGGGAGTCATCGCTGCTTCATGTAGTACCTACAAAACTAACCAATCCCAAAATAAATCCCAAACTAACTTGTGCTTCAAAATTTCTTTAGGACTGTTTGTTTGCTATTAAAATTGAAGGCTGGGTTAGGAATTTCCAAGGCTGTACATGCATTGTGATACTGGGTCCCAGCAGCCCGTCTCACCTGGCGTAGCAGTGATTTTGGAAATCTACCTTCCCACTCTTTGGAAACCCCAGGACAACGCCACGGCTTCTGCCACATGGAGGAATGGCTAAAAGCTTTCAGCAAAGCGTGTCTTTTAAGTTGACATCATCCTTCCAGAACACGTCAAATACAGCCACTAAAAGTGCAGCCGACATATGGTCTACATTAAAACTAACAAACAAACAAGCCAGCCCCTAAATTATGAGGCCTTCCAGAAGCAAAGAGCCAAAAGCAAAACAGTCATTGTATACTGTACTTTAGGGACTGACAGCAGAACTGCCCCTGGCCTCAGCCCTGCAGCATCTCCAGAACCATTCAGAAAAGAGATCCGTTCTAGTTTGCCCATGGGCATGACGGCACAACACCCACTACCAAGGCAAAAGGGCTCTCAGGCTGCTCACCTCCATGCTCTGCCCCAGCTCACCGACACCATCAAGAGCATCTGCACTGATGGAAAAGAGAAAAACGTAAAGTTCCTGCATCCACCAGCCCATGGGAAAACCCTCTATGCAACAGGCTGCAGACCTCAGCCTCTGGGAGCAAAGAGCATTGAGAATGGTTAGGGATTAAAGGTAAAAATGAAGAAATTAAATTTGCGCCGCTTCCTACATTTAGTAAAGGAAATTATGCATTTCCCACAAAGCCTAATGCCAGCTCCACAGGGATTATATTACTATTTATTGTTTTGTTTGCTCAAATAAAACACCTGTCAAGGTCAGCTATTCGAAGAATTTTTAATATACCAGCCTTACACTACGGAGAGTAAGAAATGTTTATAGAGGCACTCCTGGTAAGATTGTTGGCGTTTTTTCCCCCCAGGTAGGTGCATAATGATTTAATAACAGAAACAGCATGCCCACAAACCTCTGAACCTCAGATTTAAATAAAAACTAATATATCTGAAATCTGGCTATCAGTCTCCGCAGCTCCTTCGGCTTTCCATGTTATGAAAGGAGGCGTAACCCTAGGATACAGCATCTTTCCTTTATAAAGTCCCATCTTAGAGTGTCAGAAGTCAAGGAATTAAAAACAAAAGCGGCATAAATCGCTGTCAATCATCCAAGTCTTTGATCTGCTCTTTCCTTCAGAAGGCATTATGCTCTCTAAATGGAGGGATCAATCAGCGCACGTCGCAGGGGCTGGCCGCCCCTCTCGCACGGCGACGCCAGCACAGAGGGCAGCCGATGGAGGCATGTTGCAGCCCGTGTTTTGGGCAAATCAAGTGAAAATATGCAAGCCAGAACACAAAACAAACAAAACCCTTGGTGCAACTACACAACACAACAGCTTCCCCTTTTAGCATTTTTCAGGATTCTCTGTATAAAGACAGCTTGCTTTAGACTGTCTTACCAGGTATGTCCTCACTGGGCATCTCACCAGTGCTATTCCTCACCCACAAACTGGATTTTATTTTGTAGACAAATACTAAAAATGCTTTTTTTTCACTCATCTGTAACTATATTAAATATTACATTGTTCTGCCTTAACTTCTTTGCTGCTTTTTTTTTTTAGTAGTAGTAGTAACTAAGCAGATTGCTTAAGTAAAGGGTCAGAAGTTTATTTACTTCTTCCTCAACTACAAAGAAAAAAGAAAAAGGAGAAGAAAAAAAAAAAAAGAGAGAAAAAAAAAGAAAAGGGAAAAGGAAAAAGAGAATACGGCACAACTGTCTTGCCAAGAAGCTGCAAGGAAAAAAAAAAAAGACTCAAAAAAAGAGATGAACTTTCCCACAGAAAAGTGTAACAGTTATATGTGTGTGCTGACTTAGAAAGCCAAATTCCAGCTCAGCGAGGCCCTGCCTTCCTGCAGGGATGGATCCTGCATGAAGGCTCCAGACAAAAGCCACCGTGATGCTCTGTAACTGCACAGGAGGAGATGGAGCTAATCTGGCAGGATTAGGCCCCTGGTTGCAGCGCTGCTGACTGATAGAGTCGCTCTGGAAGAAATGAACTGCAATGATAGCAAGAGGGAGCTGGCCACGAGACGGCGTGAACAGAAAACCTGTGAGTAGGGGTGCACTTGGCCTGTGGCAAGAGTTAATGAGCTTTTCATCCCAATTCAAACAGGTTTGTCACTTTAAGGCTGCTATTCTTCATGTGTCTTGCAGGGTTGAATTCTGTTGCCCTTCCTCAGTTTGAGGAGCACCCTTCTGCATAAACAGTCCCTTTAATTTCAGATTATGGCAATCACTGGCACAATCTGGTCTTTATAAACAGGGAGTTGAAGAAAAAAAAACACAAATGTCAAGCAGAGATAAAAGTAGCATTGTACTTTTAATTATCAAAGTATTTTATTTCATTTAAAGGAATGGATGCGCTGGTCTTCTCCAGCTGCCTTGCATCATCACAGCCGCGCAAAGCACTGTAAATCCAGTTCAGTCGATTGGTTAAAGTGGGTTAGCAGCTGCTTTACATCACTGGAGCAGCATAAAGCAGCAAGCATTTGAACCTAATCCGTACTCTTTCAAGGCACTTTACCAAAAAAAGAAAAAGCTTTTCTTCTTCATCAGTGACTGCCGCTTAACCGAGAGAGCAGAGCCATCTAGTTAAGAGGAATAAAACATATCAGAAAAAAAAACCTCTGCAAACAATTTGGGGGTAGAATTTGTGCCTTTTGCTCTTCTTTGGCTAGCAAGAACATTTCAATCTCATCAGGCTGTCAGTGATGGGAGAAAACTGTTTAAACTAATATGCCTCATTCTCAAGCCTGATTTTAGACAGCTCCTGATACAATGCTTCAGCACAAGTTAGAAGGGCAGATCCGCTGTTACTTAGGGCTTGGAGCACGGAGAAATCAATACACAGAGATAAAGACAGATAAACACTTTGGGCAGATATGAAATAGGAAGAAAAATACCGCTCTCAAAACGCTTCTGCTTAGCTAATGCAATGCAGTGGAAACGTGGTATCTTCCCCAAGGTGACTGTGCTGCTTCTCTCCCTGGCTTTCAGTCTCACGGCCCTTCAAGGGCTCCCCTCTGTTCATGCGCTGCACTACATCATGATTAGCTGAGCAATTAACTATGCCCTACGTTGTTCCTTTTTCACCTAATTATTGCTTCATTTCTCAACTGCATGGAGCAATTGCTTCTATTCGCCTAAGCGCTTAGGAACCGCAACTGCTAATTTCCCCGAAGTTTCGCTAGCAGAAGACAATCTTCAGCTCAGTGTGAGCGTTTCCTTTTACTTGGAGTTGAGAGGAGGGGGGAACAGTGCTGTGAGGCTGGAGCTATTCCTCACTGACATCAGCGTATGCACGGGTGTGCGCGCACGCTCTCACTCGCTCTCAGCCATCTTCTTGTCCCCTGCCATGGCTGGAAGATGACTAGAAAAACAAAAGTAGGCTTGATACCCATCTCCTATCAGTAAACAATGGCTGTTTCAGCCTAGTCCTTAGGGAAATGAGGCAAACATGCTGGCTGGCTGTATGCATCTGGTTTATAATTTCTGAAGATAATGGCATCTTACTGCCAAACCTGACAGAAAGCTAAGGTTTTCAAAGATCAGCAACAGCTCTGCACGTCTTCTGCAGTAAAGAAAAGAGAGAAAATAGACCAAGCAAGTTCTCCCAGCTGTAAGAAAAATAATAATAATAATAAAAAAAGTAGTGTGTGTTTACACTGTGTTTGACAACAGAGTTTCCATGTAGTAGAGGTAGCTTACAAATGCCTCCATCACAAAAAAGTTTCACTCAGATCTTGTGAGCTCCTGAAACACCCCCATCAATCAACTCCCCAACATAAATCTGCAGAAAGCTGAGCTTTGTTAGTTCTGGTGCTCAGGGAATGATGTGCTAACAATGCCACTGCAGCTAACCGTGCATGCAGCATCCTTTCTTGGCTCTGCTCGCTTGTATGCCTGCCCCACGGGTGGTTGGGCGACAGCAATATTCAGGTTGCCAGAGTTGCCCCCTGTATTTGCATCCCCACTGATCTAAATCAAGGCTGCAAAACGATGAACTTTCTTTGCACACAGGGCTTCTGCCTGTGAAATTGCTCATCCTTGCGTCCCCCTCCCCACCAACTGTGGCATGTTAGGTGAGGCTGGGCTCGGCACTCCCAGACTGGCTCGTGTCTTGCTCCTGATGGATGTCCCAGAAACGCTGCACTGGCTTCCCCATCCAGAAAGTGAATATGGAAACTTGAACACTGACAATACTTCCTCCAAATGACAATTACTTGAGTGCCTTCTTGCAAACCATTTCAACTCAATTACTCCAGTGAGCAGTAACATTTAATTTTACAGCCTGGGAGTACAGCAATTCTGTAATTTAAATGTTCCTGGCAACTTCAATCATACTACAGTTTTCGTGCAATTTTCTGTTCCTGACATCCCTTGCCAGAAGCTGCAGAATTGATGCCACTTGCCACGGTTGCACACACTCATAATCTTGCTGTGACAACAACCTGGCAGCCTGGTGCCCATGCCACCATGTCCTGAGCACACCCGCAGCTCAGCGCTATTGTCCAGCCAGATGAACGCTGGACTGGGTGAAGCAGAAGGCAGAGCCCTCTCTAACACACTTGCTGCTGCTTCAGGAAGCCGGCAGCACTAACAGCAGCAATTCACCCTTCAAAAGGCCCATTTTCTGGATTCCTTATAACACAGGAAAAGGAACTTTCTGTGAGATTACAAAGGAAAGGCAAGATGGGGAAGCTCACGAGTGCATCATTTCTGTCAGAGCATGGCTATTGCTGTACTCCTGAACATCAGCATAATGTATCCCAGTGATTTCAAGCCCATCCTGTCCCTCTGCCTGACTGCAAACCTCATTTCCTGCTGCTGGTGTCGCTCAGTCTGATTTTGCTGCAGGGACAGGTGCTCTTTTGTGCCTTTCCTGCACCCCACAGAAAGGTGAGGCATGGCAGGGCCAGGTGACAATTCACGAGGTGACCAAGCAGCTGTGCAGTCAAATCCACTCTCTATTCCAGAGGATGGTTCTGATATGTGGCTCAGAAATGCATACACTCAGAGTGAACATGCATACTTTATCACCAGGAAATAGTAACAAAAAAAAAGACATCCCCTTTCTAGGTTTGAGCCCAAGGAAAAACATGGCTTTTAGACCTGTCTTTTTTTTTTTTTTTTTTTTTCCTTCCCCATAGTCAAAAAAATGAAAGGAAAAGTGAAGTTAGTTTTAAATTTCATCTTGAAGATTGGTCATATACATTCCTCATGACTTTGTGCTATCTGTTTTGCACTCTTTGGACTCCTGGTTTCCCAGTACTGACACCCTCACTATTTCCATGCCTGAGCAGGTAGGGATGAGAGATGGACACAGACAGGGTCCATGCAATGTCGAAGCCAGTCAGAAAATTGAAGAGTTTGTTTCGTTTCTTCCTCTACCACAGCAAGACTGAGGCTTTTGAACACAATGCCAGCAGCACCACTGCCATTCTGTGCTGGGACTTTCATCCCTGTAACAGCAGCTCCCCTTGCAGCCTCCCCAGCCCAGCAAGCTGCAAGAGAAGCAAAGGATGGCTGCCCAGCCCCAAGCACGGAAAAGGGCAGATATCATAGACCACTAGGTACAAAAAGAACATTTATCATCATGAAGGTCCTTTTAGAGATCTAGGGTTTGCCTCTGGCCACGAGTGTCCTAAGCTGGAGTTGGAGTTAGCACATACAGGCAGTGCTGGGTGTGAGCCTGAGCCCTGCAGACCAGCTTCCGTCCAACCCCCCAGTGCTATAATTAGAGTAATTGCCACGTCCAATAAAATAGCTTTAATTTCACAGGAATTCAGAGAAAGCTATAACGCAGCTTTCCTTTGTGAAGGCTACATAACAAACTCTAATGGCAGGGGATTTTTCTTTTGTCATTTTTATTAGCTATTATTTTTGAGGAAAACACCTCAAATGTTTCCTCAAATATCATCAAATATGTTATGCTGTGGAAAATGTGCTATCTGCAACTGAAAACAATTAAAGATAATCTATAAAAATGTACTACAGTAAGTCACCTCTTTCACAGAAAAATGTACATGCTCCCTGTGAAGCAGTACTTACTTACTTAAAGAAAATGTTTAGGACTGGAGCTAGTATTTACTCTTAAAAGAAAACTATCTTTCAAGTTGTTGATGAAAAAAAAAAAAGTAATACAAGTTAAACCTAAAGAAAATGAAAAGCAAAAAATCAGAGACCCGATGTATGACACCAATGCTACTTTTTCTACCCAGACTTTATAAACTTATCCTCCTGTGTGGACTCCAGCAATTTTTTCCAGGATTTTTTCTGGAGAGAGATCTATGTCCATAACTATTGTATGTACTTGGTAAATTCAATTTAGGAACATCAGACCCTATATGTTCTTTAAAATAGTTGACATGTCCACATGTAAATCCCAGCACAATAAATGCCGGATTTATTGTTTTGCACAAATCATCTGGATGACATGTTCATGGCTCAATGCTTTGGATTTACTGTGCATTGCGACACAGCGTAGTATGCATCAGCAGCGACTCCAGCCACGCTGCACAACATCTGCGCTCTGTGGACATGGCTCCAGAGCACGGAGTTGCCCCAGGGATCCCTAAGACAGTTGGCAGAGAAAGTGGAGTTGAGTTTACCAAAGGTCCCAAAGACTGCCCAAATCAAAAGCCTTGGAAATCACCCTAGAAAATTCTGTTTGGGAAAGGCAGCTGCACTAATGGGAAGAGGTGGGCAATGCTCCTGTTATTAAATTCCCTGCTGTAACCCAGTTATCAAGGGCTGACCTTTGGACAAGGAGCAGGACTGCCTGGGTGGTTACCTGTTTCCCAGGGAGGCACAGAAGCTGTTTGCAATGTGCCAATTCCAGAAAAGTAAATTCAAAACATCTGGAGCCTTTTTTTTTTTCTTTCTTTCTTCCCAAAGAAAAAAAGAGTTAAATGCTTAAGAGCCCTGGGAGAGTTGCCGTTGATCCACACATAAAACATCCACTCCCTGCACTGTGCGAATCAGCTGCCTGATGGAGCTATGTGGAAATAAGGGGCTGGGGGAGCTCTTGGGCAGAAAGGATGAAAGTACATTTTTCCCTGGGGCTGTAGTTTCAGTCCAGCTCCAGAGAGCCAGAGCTGTTGCTGCCAGACACCATTTCAGTTATTCCCATGAAATGATGGATGGCCTCAGCCCATTCCCTAATGAAGGGGTGACTTCATCAGGAAGGTCGCCATTGCAGTCAGCTTCTTTTTAGGGCAGCTGTAAAAGACAGGCTAAAGAAGGAAAAGGAAAGAAAAGAAAAAAAGAAAGAAAAAAGTAAAAAAAAAAAAAAAAAAAAAAAAAAAAGCACCTCCTCATGCACTGATGTGGGGGTGGTTTTGTGAGGCTCGGGTTTAAAATAATGGGTAGGAGAGAGTCCTTGCTCCAGCATCACAGGTTGTACCTGTTCTGTGGGGAGAGCACAGCCGCTGGTGCTGAGCCCTGGCTCTGCCTCCTCGCACCTCCATCACATATGGAACAACCCCAGGCCCCCACCACCTCTGTTCACTTCTGGAAGCTGAGGTGCTACATGACAGCAAGACTGTCTTGGAGAGGTTCCCCCATTGTGTGTGCTAGGGAGGAACAGGAAAGGGGAAGGGGGAAAAGGGAAAGGGAGCCTCTCCTGCAGGCTAACAGACCTCAATCCCCTCCCAGCAAGAAAGGCACTCTTAAAAAAGCAGAACTCAATGAACACTAATAAAAGGCAGTGGGTGAGGAACCAAACTGTGCATGTGGAATTGGTGGCACTTAAGCTTCCCCATTTAATGCTGAGCATTCAGGAGGCCAGCTAGTTATAACAACGAGGAATTTCTATTAAATTTCATAGCAACATGGTGATCAGCATGAACAATTTCTTTGGATACCCCTGGACTGCTGAGTGCTCCACCAAAGTCTCTCTCAGGTTCCTTTTCTCTGACATGTTTAAAACTAACTTTGTGTTTTAATTGAGAGAAACGGGGTTAGGATCACAGGAAGGCTATGCTCATGCATACAGACACATATTCTGCAAACCTGTAAACTCATTAGAAAGCAGAAAAATAAATACTTTTTTGGGGTATTTTTGATCACAACGGCTGCAATAATTGGAAGTGCAAAAAAAGATGGACTAGTAAAATTAGAAATGAGAGTGTTCATCTAAACACAAAAATATAAATGATTCATACATACTAGCCTGAACGATGCATTTAAGAAATAACATCACAGAGAACATCACCGTATTTGCTGCAGTGTGCAATGTTTTTGTTCTCTAAATTGACCTGGTGCTCCATTTTGACTTCAGGAGAAAAAAAAAAAAAAAGAAAAAAAAAAAGATCCATCCTGCTGGGTGCTTTAGGCCATAAAATATGCTGTACATGTAGAAAGCATAAAATGTTTACATAAACCTCTGAATATTTTAGAATAGATCTGTCTCATTTGATTCACAGTCCTGCAGCTGTTGTTCACTAAACTTATACTCCTTTTTTTGACACAGTCAAATACTCCTGATTCTCAGATGGAGGATGACGTTCAAGTAAATCAATTTCATTACAAGTTAAACTATTCTACTTGATTGCTTTCAAGAAACAAACAGAGTATGCGCTGTTTCCTCCTCTGTCTCCTACTGATCATTAAGGTCTACCACTTGCCTTAGATGTTGTTTACTCTTATTCATGATCTTCCAATAAAAGCCCATACCACTCCACCTCCTCACGCCAATTCTGGTCACGGCACTCAGTGCTTGGAAAGTATGACAGGCACACATCAGCAATAAGGTGATGAAGATATACGAGTTACATCTACATTGCCTATTAAAGTAATATTTATTTAATTCTCTCCTCAAAAATATGGGCCGCCACAGCTGAGGTTTGTTTGTGACGGTCTGACCCATCCCTCAGCTCTGATGTGTTTTGATCTAGCAGCTCCCTCTCTCCAAAAATCTTTTCAAGACAGATGACATTATTGACCACCATCACAAATGTTCCTGACTGCAGTCTGTTACTATTGGAGCTTACAGCTGCATCTTCCAAATCCCTGATGGGAGAACAGACAAAAATAAAATAAAATAAAATAAATTTCTCAGAAAAGGAAGTGAAGGCCCTGCTGTTGCCCAAGAAAATACACCAAAGCACAAAATTGGAGTTGCAATTTGAATGTTCACTAGCCAAATTTTGAGCATGTCTGTGGCTGGTTGGGTTCCAAAAGAATTAATGAGGGCTCAGAACATTTCTAATATTGTCTGCAACAGGCAATGCAGCCCTACTTCACATAAAAAGGATGTAACACAATAATAAGCAATATTTTAGCTGATGAAAACAACAAAAAAAAAAGAGCAGTTCTTACTTTAAACAGCCTCTTGTTTTATCCGGTTATAACAAGAACAAACCAAAAAGTCAGAAAAATAAGAAATAAAACCAGCCATACAAAAATTAGTCTTCATTCTTTTGGCCATATTCCTTTTGTCACAAGTATTATGGTCATCTTTATCTATTTTGGGGGGAGGAATAGGTGACTAACCATTCACCGATGTTGTATACTTTTCCAGTCCTTCACTACAGCATTAAGCAAGCCAGAGGTGCTATTTAGTCATCTCCCCTGTAATAATGTTTTACAGAATGGCTTTTCTGTCCAAAATTAAAGACGGAATAATGCAAATGCATGTTTTTGTTTGTTTTTACAAAAAAAGAGCACCACCTCCTTACAGAAGAATAAATCCCTAAACTTCTCACAAAACCAGCAGCTGAATAAGAATGGCACCAGGTTGTCCCCAGCATCCTGAGAAGCCACATAGACACCTTGCTTTCAGAGCTTAAGCAACATCATTGCTTGTAATGTACTTCCAAAAAATGCTCTCGCCCTAAATTTGCCCATTTGTAAGTGGGCACAAACTGGCTATCCTACTAGAGACAGATTAACTGAGCAATTTATTTATAACAGTGCTCCATATGCAAATACAAAGTTGAAAAATGAGTAACATTACAGCTGAGGAAGGTATGATTTTAAGAGTGCTGAGACCCATAGAGCCCAACATACTGTATTTACCCATCTTCTACTGTTGTTAGCAAGGGGAAAAACACTACAAAGAATATTGATAGTCACTGTTTCCATGGCTCAAAGCCTAATGAAACATTATCGCTTCACTTAATTCCCACAGCTATTGGTTATGAAGAAGCACTGTTTCAAACAACAATATTGATAACGTTACACTTCATAACAGTATTGCACGCACAATGACTTCAGGGCACTGTATCTGAAAATGCCTGATGCACTACCATTAATAATCATCATTTTGAGTTCAATATGAAAACTTTGAGAAAAACAAATGTGTCCTCAAGATAATTACACTCAAATTCAAAACAAATGGTTTTACTTGATGCACATTTTGAAAAAGAGTGCTGTGGCATAGACTGTATTTGTAGCAGCCCTCCTTCGTGTGCTAGCGATATATTCTCCCCTTACTCCGTTCCTTGCCACATGTTAAGTTAAATTCCATGCTCAGGCAGATGTTTAGGAGTTGATATAGATCAAATAGGTGAGACCCTAGGGCCTGTTTTATGTAAATAAGTCCTTCTGCTGTACCAATATCTAATAATGCTTGGTATACCTACTACTTTTAGGAAGACCCCATATGAAGAGAGGCTCACAAACAGACATTTTTCCACATAGACTTTTTATTCATGAAGAGGCTCCTTCTCATTTACTGTTCTCCTCATATCCAGAACATATGTGAAGATACGGACTTCAGTATCATAAATATGGGCTGACTCTGTTAGGAATGTGTTAGTGTTTCCAACAATCATATTATCTGTTGTTTTTTTATTACTCACTGGTTTCCTGTGTATAATCTTTCCATATTAAAGTGTCCACCAGAAGGACAGCAGAAAACAAGCACCATTGAATGTGTTTTCAAACTTTTACTGAAAGCTGTTTTTCCCTAGCAATAACATCAGGATTTCTAAATCTGAAGTCATTCAAGGATAAAAACAGATCTTAGATTACTGAGGTGTTGGGTATTTCTCTTCTAGTTTTATAGAAATAAAGTTCCCCTTCTAGCTACTCAAAGGTGTATTATTATACTTTATAGAGAAATATCATAGTTTACTTCCACAGTACTTACTTCTCTTCCCTAAGCATCTAACAGGTAGTCTTGACGAGCTACTGCATTTCACCAGGTTCAGTGCAGCTGTTCTTACCTTGTAGTGGCCATCAGTCCAGACCTTGCTGCAAGACTCAAAATTGCAGTTTCCATCCTTTCTTTTTTTTTTAAAGTGAAAATGAGATCACAACAGGGAATGCATCTTCTCCTTTTCAGGTCACTAAAGTGATGTGTGCTTAATGCTATTCACAAGTTTCAAATACGATAAACAAATCACAGGAAAGATGAACTAAAGGAATGTGCAGGTCTAACATTCAAAACTGATCTGATACACATGCCGGTATCCTGATATTTTATTTTTTGTACATTTACTTTTCGTTATATATAAACACAGTTTCAGAAGTAGCTGTCATATTTTGCAGTCAGACGTGTATACAGCGACATGTATAGACACAATATTCCTTTCACTGGTAACTGGTAATATACTCTAGAGTATACTCCTGTAAATTATACTTCTTTAAATAACTCTGGTTGTTGCTTTTTTCCCCTGTTTGTATTAACCCAAATTTTTATCTAAATACCACTTTATTCTTACTTAGCAAATCCCTTTATGAAATAAGAAACTGGAAATGTCTCTCCTTCCTAGTCCCATAATATTATAAATGCAATAATACTAAACGCTAATAAAAGAAAAGGGACGAACTGTAAAAGACGACAAACTGGCTTGGCTTTGTAGCTCACTTGGGTGTTGTGAGGAGCAGAGCTAACCTCGACAAGCAATGCTCCCTTTCAGCATACTGCAAAGCTTTCTCACATTGAGACTTAGGGAGAAATTGATGCTTCCATTCAACTCAATAGGCCATGGTAGAAATTTATCCTGCCTGGTCTTCATTAAACTTGTAAAACATGACTGGTGGAGTGCAGTGCATAGCCCACTCTAATAACACAGTTTAAACACCAGTCAACACAATAGAAGAGGTAGAGAAACGTGACAGAAGTATTAAAGCTAAGTCAGCCCTGAAATGTCTGGAGTTGTTTAAATGTCTATCCAAATCTCTTTGGACTTAGAAGCAAGAAGAGAAGTCTTGTGTGAACATAGTAATATTTTTCTCTAGTACCTGTTTGCAGTCAGGCTTCAAGTACCAAGAAAAAAAAGACCAAGATATCAAAAAAAAGTTTGGATAAAAAGAACCATTCTTTTTCCCTTTTCACCTCTCACTGGTTGAAATCACTGTCACCCCACAGAATACTTAATTCTAATGAAATGTTTCACTTCAAAGAGTTCTTATGCTATCTTAAGAAGGAAATATGATGCATCTATTCTCCCAGGGAGAGTAAACAGTAATCTAATGTTCTGCTGATTTGTAGGGTGTGTGCAGGGAGGAACAGCATTCAGTAAATGCCCAAACCAGTCCCAAATAAAATGAAAACAAAATTAAAAAAAAAGCATAAATTACGATTTCAGTGATAAGGCAAATTGTTTTGGAAAGAAAGGACACTTTTCTGATTACTGTTTTCAGCAATTTTCTCTTTAAAACACCATATTGATTATTCATCTCTGAGCATTTTGAAAGTATATTTGTGGACACCCTTCACCAGCTCAATTAGTAGCTTGCAGCATTATTGGCAGAAAGCTGATATTAAGTGAGTTTCGTTTCAGAGAGGTGTGTCTAGTCAAACTTGCAAGTTTTGCAGCAAAGAGCACGCTTCCTTTGAGGTTTTTAATTTTGGGAGAATTTTCCCTTTTGAGGTAGAGATCCAGTAAAATTTCAGTGCTGTTGACTTCAACATGAGTTTATTTGATTTCAAACTTCAACATCAATAAAAATTCAGCGGAGATATCTGAGAACAGGCTTATTGAACTTATCTCAAGCTATACTGATGAATAGGAAAATAATGTCCAACACATAAATAAATGTACAGAACATTTGTAAGGATCTGAAAGACTCTCATCCAAAAGAAGATTGTTTTGTTAAGTCTTTTTCTATCTTTCTTGCTTAAGTACTACAGGCAATAGAATTATTTCCACAATGTTTCTTCATAAAGTAAGTGTTCAAGTGAATCAGTACTTGTAAACAAGCTCTACTGAGGATTCATGCTGCCAATTTAAGATAAACTATTTTGTATATTCGACTCCATTTCTCTGGTAAAATTTCCCTAATGAAATGTAGTAAAACTCACAAACCATCAGATCAACACACACCAGCAAAATTAAACCCCTGAGAATATTCACTGCTTTATTTTTATTAGTACTGTTTTAAATATTCAAAATGTATGGGTCATAAAATTATGCTTAGGGCAACATTTTCTCATAAGTTCATTTGTGCATGTTTTAAAATAGATTTAAAAACTAAGTAACTTCAATCGCAACCTTAATGCAGAGACAAACAGCAGAAGTAGCAGTGGAGGCAGATCTTAATACCCCCCTCCACAAATTATTAATTTTAGGGTATTTTAGGGCTAAAGAATGCCCCGGGCAGTAAAAGGAATGCATTTAAATGCCTGAAGCAGTTTATACAACGCTTCAAATTTCTAGAGCAGCCTCCACATTCCCTTCCTTACAAACACAAGATAAAATTACTTGGAATTTCCTTATATTATTACTTAATACAGGACAAACAATAACACTGTCAAAAGTCAGACAAGGTGACCCATGATTATTTTTCATGGAAAGATCACAAGACAATATAAAATCTGACCAGCTGGTTAGAAAACTGGGTTTGCACCTAGCTTGCACACATCCCCCTTGGCATACAATTTAACATGTCATTACCCTGGTACAAAACCCAAGAGGAAAAGTTCACATCTTTACTTTCTTGCAGCAGCTATGGCATGATGCTGTGCTCTGGCACGTCAGCCCGCCCTCAGTGCACCCAGGGCCAGCCAAGTGCTATGGGCAGCACCCAGACTCGGCCCCACAGTCTTGTACTCCACGTACCTCACAGAGCTATCGATCGGCATCTCTGCAGCCGATCGCAGAGAGTAAGTGAGGGAAAGCCACAATGTGATTTGAAGGGGAGATTTTTTTTTCTCAAGCAAACCAAGACAGCCTGCGATACGACATGGATATCTTCAGGAGATAAGGGACGCATTATCTGCAGCCACTGGGAGAGGAGTGACCTCATGTTCACCTCAGGAATCAAAGAATGCCAAGTTGCAGAGGACAGCCTTGACACTCCTTTTCACTCTTTTTTTTTTTTTTTCCTTCATCTGAATATAAAAGCAAGGATGAAGAAGCAGCAGAGGGTAGTGGCAGGTTGTGAGGCCTGCCAGACACTGGAGGAAGAGAAGCTGCTGTTAATGTGATCTGCAGTGGACAGGAGACCTCATATTTATCTGCAAGGGCTTGGAAGTACCAGGGGGATACTGAGTGTAAGCTACACAGCTCCACAACGCAGGCTTTGAACTGAGCAGCACTCTGCCCAGCTTTCAGGTTAGCATGAGCTAGAAGGAAGACAGGTAGGTACTGGAACCTGCTGGCATGGAAGAGATATCATGAGTAGGCAGCAATATATTCACCTGTTTGTGCCATCAGGAGAGGACAGAGAAGCTGCAGGAGGGCCTCTCTGCACAGCCCGCTTAACCACACCACAGAGCCTTTTTCTCTTTCCTTGCTTCCTCCCTCTTTCATTCTTCCTCTCTCCTTCTCTTTCATCACTGTCCCTTCTAGAAAAAAGACAATAATTTCCATTTTCTTGAGCCCTTTGCTCACAGGCAGGAGCAGAAGCTTCCACACACAGTGAGATCTGATGCCTGTGCCTCCTGGGTACAGGCACTGCAACCACCCAGTATGGTGAGGGATTCCCTGTGTGACAAGCTTGTTTTTTAATACCCCATCTCTTGGCTTCTTAAAAGATATTACCACAGTGCAAACTGGCTGGAGAACCCCCTACAGCAGAATGCCTGGCTGGAGTCCTTCTCACTGATGGGGAAAGGCTCTTATATCACCCATGAATAATGCCAGTCGACAGCCAGACTGGCAGCAAGGATGAGCAGGCCTGGGAAGGAGAAACAGGTTGTGGTCTTGGATCCAGCCTCTTATCATCAGAAGTCTGGAGATCTAGGTACTGAGTTTTATCCTTCTGCATTACAAAATTTTGTACCCAAGAAAAACTGACTGGCTACACAAAACCCACTTCATCTTACTATGCAGAGAGGTAAGATGTATTTTTTAGCTAAGAATCTACAAAAAAACTTCTTAAGGAATCCAATTAAGTCACACAGCAGACAGGAAGAAGGAGCAGCGCTGGGGAAATGCAGAATAGGATAACCTTTCTCTAGAAAGTTGTCAATGTTTGAAAGTGACAGGACTCAAATCCACAAGCGACCATGTACAGAGAGTGCCTCAGAAACACTGTATGATGTTGTAGCTGGTTGAAAACCATTTTTATCAAAAAAAAAGCCTTTCAAATGCGAGGGTGAATATAACAGCCAACAAATCACCTAAATGCTTTTCATAAGAGATTCTCAATAGAGTATTATTTAAATATTAAGACTTATAATTGATGAAATTGCTATTATAAAATATTATGTTAGCGATAATATTTCCTGAAACCTCCTCCTTGCATTATACTGCTCTTTATTCTAATTTCAGGCAGCCTTTCTAACATGAAATGCCAACATGGCACACATCAATGGCCTCGAGGGTATAATTAACACTTGTTATTTACATTTATTTTTTAAAATAATTAACTGGGAGCATGTCTAATGAATGGTAATGGGGCTTAAATTGAGACACAATATGTCAGCTACCTTGCCATTTAGACAAGAACTCTCATGCAGCACTGGGCTGATCAGACCGACTGGGCTGAAGCGAGAGCCCTGAGGATCGCGCTGTTTCACGCCTTCATCCTTCTCCACCAGGGTGAAGTCAACGGCATGGCATGTACTGCCTGCATATTGGTAACTTGGAAGGTACTGATTTTCAGCAGCCGATACAGCAAATATCAATGAGTTAAGGCACCGGTTTCTTTTTTTTGTAGGCTTCCAAAATAAAAACTGAGTTTTACCCATACACTAAGCTAAACCCTCTACGGTCTTTTGTTACTACCCTCTCTTTGCTTTCCGTCACTCATAGGGATGTCCTCAGTTGACACAGTTTATGACATGGCATAAGCAGCTACGCAAGCCAGAATAAGCCTCTGACTCAGAAAGAAGCTATGCATAAAGAAAATCCACACACAGTGATGTACTTTCAAAACGCATGACCTCATTCTTCCCCAGTAAGGCTCTGAAAGAGAAACAGACCCAAACAAAACATTTTGCAGAGTGAAACATGAAACCGGTGTCTGCTATTTCCCTTCCAAGAGTGAAAAGCAAATTGCAAATGTGTAATCGATGTAACAATGTTCCTGTCCACTTAGTAAAAGAATAAATCCATTTTCCCAGCATCCTGAAAGATTTTGCCATCACAGTACACTTGAAGTAAAAGCAAATAATTGACTTATAAACACATATTCATTCTAACTTGATCACTGGTTGGGGTTGCTGTTAGTAGTCATGTCCATGACTTAACAAATACGTGATTTGCAGTGCTTCATTTCTCACACAGACTCATATAATCAGTTCAAATCTTTTATAGGTTTAGACAAACTCCCTCATTTTTCATGTATGGACTCAAATGTATTTTCATAAACAATTAACAGTTTTTTATATGTAAAACATATCCCTCAGGATGCACAAAAAATCTCAGCAGAAAGAAAAGACCCTTTTTTTTGAAGAACAAAACATCTACCACGTATCAAATAATCAGATGAATGAGGTTTCAGGTTGTAAATACAATAATAAAGGAAGTAGAAGAAATACAATATTGAATAATACATAGCACTCATAAGCAGAAGAGTACAGTTATGTTATGTAAATCAATTATTATCTTCCTCCCACTGTCTTTAACTTCTTCCTCTAGGTCTATCCATTTTCAGGCAATTTTTGTCTTCCTTCTAAATTTGTCCTTGTCCTCCCTTCTTCCAGGTCATTTTTCTGGCCTACTGTCATGGGCTGTATTGCTGATATTTGATGAGATCTACTCAATTTAGGCAATTATTGCATACATACTAACTGAGTTGGTAGTAAAAGGCTGCCATACCTAACACAGCTAAGTTTACATCAGCACAACTATTCCATATAGTACTATGATGACAAATTAAAAAAAAAATAATCAAGATGAGAAAAAGAGGATAAAGAAATACAGGAGCTTATCTAGATCTGTATTACTCTGTATGCTATATACAGGGCTACAGTAAGAACTGCCCCAAGTAATGGTGCAGAAAAGCATGAATTAATACTTTAACAGGGCTGCAGCAAAATTGCAACCTGTACAATTATCACTGCAGAGTATAGCAAGTCTACTCTTTTGGCCTGAATTGTACACATTTTACTTTTCTGCAGATATAAATGTGCATATATATGCTTCAACTCAAAATAAAAACGGAAGAGGAGTAATGCTCCCATTTTAATCCTACACATTTTAAGTTTCAAAACAGCCAAATATTTTTGAGTAATTGTATGAGCAAGGGCAGTTGCAGTAACTAAAGAAAGATTGTTTTGACTACAACATATGATATACAAAAAAAGAAAGAAGCACCAACACTTATATACAACTGTGTGTATTTCTATTCTGAAAGTAGGAAAACAGCAAATATAATGCATATGCTAAGGGAAACTAGAAGGTGGTATTCTAGACAGAAAATGTACTGTACCTGTAATATCTGTCAGTGTGAATAATTTCTTGGCTGCTGGCTAGAATATATTCTGCAGTTCATTTTGTTTTATCACATTATTCACACTTTTTTCTGGAACAAGCAGTTCTCTTCTTATAAGACTACAGTCTAGTGGAACAAATGAGCTCAAGCCTATGATTGATTCTCTAACATAGTTGAGATGCTATAGCTTTATTCACTTTTTTTAAAAACGGCTTTATTCATTTACTACCTCCAGCATGACTCCAGAGTGTCAGTGCTGAGAAACTGCATTGTGAAATGTTCACTCTGCACTCAAGGAGGTGGTGGGTTCTTTTTCATTTTTTTTTAGAAGTAAATTCCATGATAAGGAGGAGGAGAAGTGGCCGATACAGACAGACCGTCTCTGCTCACAAGTTCACAAAGTGCACTCCCAGAAATATTTTCTAAAAGCTTATCAGTCTAAACATTCCTCTTCAGCTCTGTTTCCCTGACAAAATGCTGTGAGAGTCTATTTGGATCAAGGCGCAACTCCCTGCTTTATTTCCTGCTGGAGAGCGAGCAGGGATGGGAAATCAGCAGCATCCTCACCAGGGCCCCTTTATAAGCTAAAACCATGCTATGGACGAGAAAGTTTTGCGCAATGGTGTTCTGCTCTAATGTCATCTCAAAGCAACCCCTTTTTCCACTGCCTACATCTTTTTATTATACCTCTATAATAATACAAGAAAATAAAGGTATTTGGGGAAAACACTATTTACACAGAAGTCATTGCAACCTCCTCGTGCATGACTCTTGTGCTAATGACTAGGACTACCATGGGCTCTTGTTTCCCTGGACTTGCCCTTTTTTCTGGTAGATATTTTGTCCAGAAAGAGGGAAGGAAAAGCCATTAGCCCGAGATTTTCCTTTATGTCTCAAACCCATAATAAGTGGGCTGAATGGCTCACACACAGATATCTCTGTTCAGAAAATCCCATAAAGTGCGGGACAAATTCATTCATTCTCATTTTCAAAACCAGGCTTTCAGAATAATCCTGGATAACTAAGTACATTCCTGAAATATCCTAGTAAAGCAGAGATTTCCAAAAGGCCACCAGGAATAAAAGAAACTGTCGTATCATCTGCTAGTTTTACAAATCAAAGAAGCAGTAAAAAGGTTAAAGGAAAACGTGGTTGTTCTTCAGGTTTAGGTGCAATCTAAAAGTGACCTAGCTGTCTTTCTTCGAGACCAAAGGAAGCAGCAGCTCAACTCAGCTGGGCTCCATCACCTGGAAACAGTATCAGCTCAGGGTCAATTTTACAATATAAACTTTAAGATGCATGCAGGTGAAATACAATGGCAATTAAAACTGGTTTTAAAACATGAGATGAAAATAGTGTTGCACATGTGGAATAACATTATCTGCAAATAATTGATGTTATATATTTCTTTTATTTCTTTTATTTTTTCCCTAAACCCAGTTTTAAAAACACTTTGCTATGTATTTATTCTTTTAAATGCAAAACTTTAGACTGGATAGTAAACACAATTTATAAAGCTGCTTAAGTCTCTAAAAGGGAGACAAGAAGTAAAAACGTGTATGAAATTAACTCAAGTTACATGTCACAAAATGACCTTTATAAGTTCCCCTTAAAAGAAAAGAAAAGCAGCTGCATAATTTATACTGTCACAATCTTTAAAAGGTTCAGAAGGTTGGATAAGAAACCTAATTCAAATATTTGGAACTCAACCACTGGATTTTGGACTCCTTCCTCTTCTAAAGTCTTAACTTTGTTTATCAGCAAGTCTTCTGTTGTGCAAATAAAATTATAACCATGTTAACTGAGCAAGCAAGAGAGACCTTTTAATCAAAATGCTCTATGAAGAGAACAACTGTGTAAAAAGCACCGTGCAAATCAATACAACTGGGAGCAGAAGCAAGCTACGTTAGTTCACGAGCTCAAGCATCTCAAGAGAACAAAGTTTTCTCTCTTCAAATGCTCTACCCCACCTCTTTGTGACGTGGAGGACATGAGAAATAAAGGGTACAGAACTTCCTAGGAACTTCAGGCACAGAGAGACAGATGAAGCCACAGATGGTTCTTACTTCTGCTCTCAGAAATGCTCCTTGCTTTTAGAAAATGTCTTATGGTGTTAGATACTAGCCCTGCTGTGGGAAGAGACTGTATCCACTCCTCTGCATTAAAACTAATATTCCCTGGGTGCTACAAGAGCTTTTTAGAAAAATATGTAGCAAACAAAACCTTTGTCTTTCTGAAGGACATACGAGTATCACCGGTTTCTCACAATCTCCTTTAAACTTGACTTGTAAATAGCCTCCAAATCCATTCCCCTGCAATAAAGGAATAGTCTTGCAGCGCTGCACCCTGCCCTTGGTGTTACACACTTATCTGCCATTGTGTGTTATTAAAGTTGGTATGATTCAGCTTAGTTTAGTCATAAATGTGAAGCTTTTTTTCTTTCTTCCCATTTTTTAGATCACTAATGTCATTTTCAGCTTAAGGGATCTGAACTCCTCTGAGCTAGCTAGAAGCCTTTCTCAGTTTGGCAATTCGTTGTTCATATGCTTTCTTCATCCTGCCTCTTCTGATGTCCTGGCCAGCAGATTCAGGCAAAAGGCCAGGAACCAGAAGTCATAGGTAGTGAAGGACCTGGTGCACCTCCATCTCTAGCTACGGGCATCCTGACTGCTGCCCCAGCAGAGCAGCTCGCCACCGTAACAGCTTCTTTGCTTTATGCCTGTAAAAGAGACCAAGGATTTGGCACTCTTCTGAATGCTTAATTCAATTACAACTAACAGGGAAGAAACGCGTGCTAGATCTCAGCCTCCTCCTCACAAGCAGGGACTTCTCGTTTCTCCTCCTTCCCCTCGGCACGGCAATTTGGAGCACAATCCTGTGTCTGTTGTACGCCACTTGGATTGGACTAGCACTGCTCCAGCTATTCATGGCCCATAAACTATTGTTCTGTCAATTGCAGTGTAAGGCTCTTTGTGTGGGAATGATGGATGAAATGGGATACGTATTACTTAATGATTAGACTTCTGCAAAACATGTTCAAACAGATATGCCAGGCTTGATGATACCTTATTATCATCAATGAAACAGAGACAGCATAATGGTGCCATGTATGTATTTCACGGCAGTAAATGCAAGCGAAATGTTTCTGTTTCAAACCCCGACAGCTCCTTAGTCTCAGTTATTTCAGTTCAGCTAAAGATGACATGCTAAAATGAGGGCATTTATTACTAAGTGGCATTAAGAAGGGGGATATTTAACCTACCATTGAAATGCTTACAGCAATGTGTGGAGAAATCATCTAATGTGTGCTGGCAGTAATTTATGACATCGGAAAAAATGCTATCATCTTTTTTTTCCACTGTCTGTGGTCTGGCTTTGCAAACTGCAAGCCCTGAGGAGCAAGTTTGATATAATATGGCTAATGAGAATAAGTGAGCGCACTGCAATATTCTTAAAGGGTTACACTGCTGAGTCTTTGACTCTTTATACTTTTTAATTTCCTTGTACAAACAGTGCAGTGAAAACGGCAAAATCCATTTGGCTGGTCTGTGCTACAAATTAAATCCTTGATTAAATTTTGGCAATTACTTCTCCGGGTCTTTTTCATTTAAACATTTTTAATTCATTTGAATAAGCTTCTTAATCATGATTCTGGCAATCCATTGTATAGCAAGACAAACTCTAATAAATACTGTAATGCAGCAACAAACAGAAAGATAGATGGATGTTAAAAAGGAAGGGTTCTGTCTTTTTTTATTTTGATAAGTGTAGCTTATATCCATCTTTCATGAAAGTTGTATTCCAGGCTTCTCTGATGTTGCAATTTATCTCATTATGTGTTGACATTTTCCTTTGTGATGTCAAAAGCTAATAAAGATTCCAGGTAGGGTTTCAAACCCTCTTAATAAGAGGGTGAAAGAAAGATTAAATCATCCTTAATGCACAAATCAATACTACAGTCAACCAAAGGGTACAAATTAAGAGGGAAATGTGAAGGGCTGTCACTCTTCTAACAGGAAAGATGCTAGATGGACATTTTCAGAAAAGGTGCTTGAATTTAACTTCTCAGCCTTTACTGCACGGAATTATATTACCCGGTGAAAAATTACCCCCAAGCTTGAGCTATTTTCCAGACTTTTTTTTTTTTTTTTTTCCTCCAATCTGTGAAGACAGACAGGAGATAGCAGGTGGTAAAGTACCTCCTCAGCTAGAGAGGAAGGTACAGAGCCCTCTGAGCGGGGAAAGCAGCACTGCACCACTTCGTGCAAAAAAGATGTGGGGAAAAGCAGGGTCAACCGGATGAGGAGAAAGAGGCAGGAAAGAACAGAAATAAAAATTAACCTGTTGGGGCAAACAGAACCAAGTGGAACTAAACAAATGTTAAGCATTTCTCTTTAATCATTGTGCTACCAGTCTACTGCTGGTATAAATGAGGAAAATATTGACAGAGACTCAAAACTTCACAGGGTGTTTATCGGTGCCTCTAGGAAGGAAAGGGTTAAAGTCTAACTGCAAGGCCAGTTCTGTCAGACATTAAACATGCTAACGCGTAACCTGCAGCATCCCTACTACTGCAGCCTCTGGAAAGGCTTAATGTGAACCAAAAGAGAAAAGACCACCTCTGTGATCCTGAGAGGCTAAACAGAGGGATTGCAGATGCCCTGTTTGTTTCCCCTTCCCTTCAGCCAAAAGACACCTGCAGACAGATTTGCTCCTTTTCCCCACTGCATTCCAGAGACCCGGCTTATGTAGTAGAGAAAGGAGAAGAGTTAAATTAGATACATATTTGTTGATGTGCATTTAAGTGCAATTTCCCTTACATCTGACATTGTGAACTCAGTGTAAGGTAAAGGCACGAAGCAGCCAGACAAATGAAAGACCTGGGAAAGAGTCCCCGGATTATATCGAGAATTAGAAAAGGGGAGACGCTAACTCTTGGTAAGCTGTCATAACGTCTGTATCTGCCTCACTTTCACAAAAATGAGACAACTGAGGCTTGGGGATGTAGGCTGAAAGGTGCTGCCTCTGAGTACTACTTAGTGAGCATTCAGGGGATATAAAGAGTGGTAAGCTCACCTGTTTGGCATACAGCAGCAGCAGGTAGTGATGTATTACCCAAATGAGAGGTCTGTCAATGCCATGTACCTGTGCTTGAGCTCCATTTCACCCGTACATAGAGCCATTTTAAACTTCAGATGTTGGGCCATATAATTCAGCCTACAAGTTAATAAAATTGTGGTTTCCTTTTTAAAGCCTCTTCTCATGTCAGAATCTCATTCTCTAGAGTGTTCTTATCAAACCTGTGTTATGATCCTGAATGAAAAGCTACTGCCTGAATAATACCACAATGAAGAGGGGAAAAAGTCTCAAACAAAGAACAACAGAGGAAAATCCTTACCAATGTAAAAACCTTCAGCACATCACAACAAATCATACACAGCACAGATGACAAACACTCCAGATCCATCACCAGTACAGAGAAATAAGCTACCATGATCTATTTATCTAAGCATGGTGATAGAAAAGGAATGAGGGAAGAATTCACGAGGAAATGACAAGCTCTGTGCTTCTAATTTTCAGATTATTGACATTTTCTCTACACAGAGAAGCTTCAAAAGCCAACTGTAACTCTGAATTCTCTTCTTGCATAAGCAAGGGACAATGAGCCTCCTGATATTTGATTCCACATAATCTGAAATTTGAGTTAAGCATAATTAAAAACAAAATGTCACGTATAAATGGTGGTGTGCCAAATGTTGGTCCTCATAGGTACGTTTAGATGATGGAAAGGGGAAGACTTGAAGATAACACCTTCAGGATCAGCATTCTATTGCAAAAAGATGTCATTTTGGTAGAATCACTTTAATTTTATAAATCCAGGTAGAAGTTGCAAAGACTTTCTTACCATGCTGAGAAACTACAGCCTGAATTACACTTCTTGATGCACAGAACGTCTCTACATGAAACGTGGCAGTGCACGGGAGACATGCAGCTCAACATCTTCCATCACTAACCAGATGATGACAACAACAACCCCAACAACTCAAATTTTTCTCGCAGCTGGGCTCTTCACAGGTGCCTATCTTCTGCTTTGGTAAGATACTTCTATTTTCTACACAATCTGAATATTACTTCAGTTTGGATGTGAAGGAAAAGCTCCTCTGTTTAGAAAGCAATGAGAAATGTAACTACTGGCTGCTTAACTGGTGCATCAATAAATTTCTGACATGAATCAGTATGTATTACAGGCTTTGCTGCAGGAGAGATGTATAACTTCCATAACTGAAGGCTGGAGAAAGATAACACTGCATTCAGACAATTCCTCCTCTCAACTAGCCATCACCTGGAAAGCTTTTTTGTTTTTTTTTTTTAATTTTTATTTTTTATTATTTTTTAACAGCTCTATTATATTCATTCTTGTTATTTTTAAGTAAAATCTTCCTACGAGCTTCAATTCCAGCACATCACAGCCTGCCAAATTCATCTGCTTATAGCCTTAGGCTGGAACATCTTTTGAAACTCTGTTTCTATAGAGGGCAGCTCATACCCCTGTGTCGTACCCACTATCCTGCCCAGCTGGCACCTCCTGAGCACCCAGAGGGGCACCTTCAGGATGCGGCGGCTGGCAGAGAGACACCCTCTGTTAATAAATGTCGGGGCAGGCTGCAGCCCTGTGCTCATCAGGACATTACCATGCAAGCCAGCATGTTACTCTTTTCTATTCAGTCCCTAAAGGAATCGTGTTTGACAGAACTGAACAGCTGCTGTGTATTTAGAGATGTGAATGTATTGCATTATTTAATGAATTGTGTCATTTTAATATAATTATTACTAAAAGTCTGAACGTAAGCCTATTTTTATTTATGCTTAGAATTTTTACCCACTAAGCATTTTCAACTCTGTTTGCAGCCAAAAGTGGTTTCTTTCCTTTCCAGAGAGTACCAGGACTGTAGCTGCACTGCTTGCACTTAAGCCAGCTCCCCTGCATGCCACTCATACCCCTATCTTGCATGCAGCATTTCTGGGCTTTTAACAAATTACATCCCCGCAACGATTCCTGTTCCTCCCCCTTTTTGTAAAACTCCTTTTATTTTCCCAGTGCCTCCACCTACATATCCTCTCTTACTTAATACCATGACAGCTATATGTATGCCAAAAAAGTCTTGCGTATGAATTATTCCCTCATGTGCAAAGCCAGTTCCTCACACGGAGGAAAGAATGAATTTCAATAAGCCACTTGCTGCTACCAATACCTCAACGTGCAGGCAGGGAGGCACCACCTCAGCTGGGCAGCTCTCGCTGCCAAGCCCTTGGCAGAGCTCTGCTCCCATCCCGCACAAGGACACAACAATGCTGTTTGGATACCGGCGTCCACTTTTCCTTCAGAATAATTACACTAATTAACCCACAGGGTTATCAGAAGTAGAGGGAATGAAAAGGGAACACAGGGCACAACACTTCACTTCCTTGGGACTGGAATCCATAGTGTGACTCGACCCTGGGCCACTTAAAATTACAGCTTTAGAGGCAGTGCTCTGCCTCGCCAGGGGACAGATACAGAACGCCTGGTAGCACGGCTCTGGTGACCACATGCATTTGCAGGCTTCCACGTTTTCATTTTATGCACTTATGCAATAACCTCATTTCTGAAAGTCATCTGGAATCCTTCTCTGGGGCCTGGACCCTGGGCCTGACACATGTTCTTTTTGGAAGGTGTTTCTGGTTTCCCAACTGTCCTTCTGGATTGCTCTAGGGCTTACAGGCACTCCAGCACTGGACATAGCCTCACGCCTCGTTCACATAGCTTCATATTGCTACATGACTGGGTGGATACTGAATTACTCATCACCATGGGTCACTGAAATATTCACCTATTACTTCATTTGCAGTAGACGTTCCTGTGGATGCCAGCCAAGTTAATCTTGAATATGTTTTTCACTTGCAGCATTAGACGAAAGATGCCGTTGTTTTTTTTCTAAAATATCCGTTACTATCAGAAGGAAAACGTATCTCAATGCATCTTTCTGTATAGGCTGCACACTGTTGACATTTTAAATCAATCAGTTGAAAAAAGGGATGTTGCTAACTTGCCTCACAAAATGTTTAAAGGTAGAATGTGGGTACATCAAACTGTTCCACATCGGTTTCTCTAAGATACCAAGCATTTCTTTAAAATGGCCAGATTGAACCACTTAGTTTGTAATATCCCATTCGATCTTTAACAGCAAAGAGAAGGTGGCCACAGAGGGCAAGGAACTGTTTCTGTCTGCAGAAGGAGGGAACATCACATGAAACAATCACACAACAAATTTAGAATAACTGCACAAAAATAATTAAACTGGGGATGTCACTGCCATAGGATATTTCAGATGTGTGCTTTCACAAAGTGCTAAATACTCAAAAAAGACCAAATCTACATGGAACAATCCAACTCAGAGACCTCATTATATATAATGTCTATGCTTACATATTGTATCCTTACATGCCTCAGAAGAAAGACAAGCACACCGACTCTTGCACCAGTGCGCCCAGGCATGAGGCTGCTTAATCTGTCCCTTATTTCTAGTTGCCATTTGCAAAGGGGGAGCTCTGGGCAGGAGGGATTTAACTTGTTCTTTCTAAAGGGGTGCTTGAAATCCAGCCCTCTTCCCAAGCAGCCACAAGTGCAGAAGGCTGCAGAAAAATCCTGACAGGCACTCCAATGAAAATGCAGTCTGTTGCAGTCCCTTTCATAAAGAAAAAATCAAAGAAAAGTGGCAGGGGGCTACTCTAAAGGTTTGGGGAAGAAAAAAAAAAAAAAAAAAGGAAAAAGGAAAAAAGGGTATACTGGAAATAGAGAGCATCCATGTAAAACTGCAGGACTACAGAGAATAAGTTAAAACTTTTAGGGAAAGTACGAGGAACAGAACAGCAAGCAGAGCTCATGCTAGCCAAAGGGATTAAGGGGAGTAAGAACGCCTTTTACAAATACTTAATGTCAGGCAGAAAGAAGATAGAAGAGGTTCGCTAATAAATGAAAGCTGGGACAAAGAACAGACAGTGACTCTGAAATGAATAAATCGGCTTTTAACAAGGGACATAAATAAGAGGAAGCTGGATAATGAAACGCAAGGCTGGAGAAAAGGCAGGTGAAGGAAAGCCTGGCTGCAGCACGTAGGCGAGGAGGAGGAGGTGTGGGGCAGCAGAGGAGCCTCTCTTCAGCAGGGTTTCCCACTTGTGCCAGGCAGAGGGGACGCCACGACCCACCAAAGGGGTCCCCGTTAGCAGTGCAAGGCTGTGTCGGCAACTTGTGCTGGTGCAGCAGCCTTTCTCCTCCTCCTCACCTACATCAGAGCCCAAGTGAAGGGCAAGGAGCTCCTCCCAGGATCTTGCAGAAGTAACTGACTGCACGACGCTCCAGATGGGAGCGTGTGAAGCCAAAAGTCTGTATATTTGGCCCAGAAGCATGGCGTGAGGCTGCTGGAGAGGATGAAGTGGGGATTCCCTGCCTTTTATTTCACTGTACTGTATGGGCACTTGACATACGATGTCTCCCTGTGAAGGAAAACAACCTGGGCCCAACATCCCGGTTTACAGAACGGGCCTGCTGTGCTGCCTCTTGCAGCAATGCCCCTCTAGAAAGGATCAGGCTTACCCTGGTCTCTTATTTTTGGACTCCACTTGCCAAGAAGAATGGAGAAAACACAAACACAATGGAAACATGTGGGCCATGCAGTGGCTCTCTAAAACTATGCCAAAATGGTAGCAGAGCAGTAAGACGTCGGTGCCTGAAAAATCACGCAATTTCTGAGGAACTTTAATTCAGAAATAAGATATTAAATAGTTTAATAAATTCATGGAAGATTTCATGATGATCATCCGATCCAACAAACTGAACATACATTACGTGGGAGCTCTCAGCACAGGGCTGCTGAGGCCCCATGGGAGGCATGGTTCTCCTCCTGCTCTCAGCAGGCACCTCCACTGCAATGCCAAGCACACCGACCCCACACCGCTGCATCTACTGCAGGTTTTCCACTAACCATCTTCAACTCCACACTAACAGACAGAATAGCACATTAAGCTGGTAAATGGAGGGTGCATATATCAAATGTACCAAGCGGTGAAGATACTGGGCTCATTTTCAGCCCATGCTACTTCCAAATGCAATCTCTGGCTTTAAACTGCTGATCAGAAAGGATTAATTCTGATTACATCCTTCCAATGTGCCCAGCTTTCTCCTGGTTTTCCCTATTGCACCCCAAACAAAGTGAATTTGTATAAGACTTTGACTTGGTTTAAATAAATGTAAAAAGAAGCCAGAATGGATGGAGTCCTAATACAATTCATACCAAATAAAAATGGTCAAAACTGAGGTATCCCATTGTTGGGAAAAAAGCAAAACAAGCCATTTACCCTGAATCTTATTCCAAATGTCAGTCTCTCAGCAAAAACATCTGAAACAGCTTCTCCTGTTTCAGATAAGACAAATTAAATTCACTGAATATTTGAGTTTGGGATGGATTAAAACCTTGAAATCTGATTTCAAGTACAAATGAGATTGTTCTAAGAAATACCACGCTATACATTAAACAATGCATGTCAAAGACTCCAGAAATTTCCAGGCATTAAGACACAGGAAAAGCAAACTGCTGCTAGAGCAGTGACCCAGATTAATTATTCTGCTGGAAACCCAGAAGCAGCCAACATTACTCTAAGAACGGACACACTGAACTATGTCAGAGTAAAAGTTACCTCAAAGGCTACCCATTATTCTTTGTTAATACCTCTAACCTTCCCCTAGGTTTTTTTGATGAGCTAATGACACAGGCTGCGGGGAGGAAAGAAAAAAGAAAAAAAAAAAAAAAAAAAAGCTCTGCTGTGAAGAGAGAATTGGGTAAAGTCAGAAATTACACCGCATTCAGATTTCAGAAAATCAACCCCCTTTCTAGATATTTAAACAGACTAATTTATGCACTAACTTTGCTTTTCAGAATAAATTTTCTACCGAGGCCCTAAGGATGCCTCTCACAGAGCTAGGATATTATCAAACAGGAACGAGTGCTTTGCTTTCTCCAAATCCCAAACAACTCTAAGAAGAAAAGCTGAAGCCTATTTACAACCACCACTTGTGCACCCTCAGCCATGAGTAGCAGATTTCCATTAGCACTATGAAAAAGAGCATTTGATTTTTTCCAGGCGAGCTACAGGCTGTATTTAACTTTGAATGCAGTCAGTGACCAAGCTAGATGCTTCAGTGATTAATTTTTATGTGAACCACAATCATTATGAGAATGTCTGTGCTGCTTTCTTCATTTTCTGATTTTTCACTTTCATGTATTTATGTCAGAGACTTCAACAAAACAGATTTATAAACACGGACTTGCATTATTACCCTTGACTCTTTCATCTTCTGAAATAATCTAACATCTAGTGTAAACTTGGACAAAACCAATATGATCTACACAGTTTATCTGTTCACAATAAAATTACACAGAATAAAAATGACTTAAAGATTAGTTCATCTTTTCTTATCTTTCATGTAAATTGAATTTTGCTACTGTGAGCACTTTCTACCCACACAGGGGGGAAAACAACTTCTTCTTGTGGCCTAATGAACACTTAGATAGCTGCAGAGAGAGGCATTCAATTGCATTTACATTTGGCAATTATTTAATGTCACCTATTAATACCCAGCCACTGTCTCCGGCAGCTCTACCTTGCAAGGTGGCTGAGCATACTAAATGTGCTAAAAGGAATTTCCTCCTCATTTTCATCTTCTTATACTTAACTACAGCTCCCACTGTACCTGTGCGCCTTCCCCACCAGGAATGCAACTCACATTTAACTACTCCCTGAGTGCAGAAAGCTGCTGCCAGCACAACGCTGCAGATGTGCTGCTCAGCTCTCAACATTGCTCCTGTTTTCTGTTTGCACGTTATTGTGCCTTCCTCTCTTTTTTTTTTTTTTTCTATAATCAGTGCCCTGTCATTACCTGGGTGGTTGACTTCCTTGTTTGTCTTGACAATAAATAAATAAAAATCATAATTTGAACACCCTGGGTTGTGATCTTGTCAGTGCTTTCCATCTAAGCAGAGCTGGAAGACGCAAGCGCAATGTTGAGAGCCAAGTTCACATTGTGCCACTGATGCTCTAAATATAATTTTCTGAGAAGCAGGTATTTGTCTAAGCTGATCTCAATGTCTAATTCCAGTTGTCATAGTGTGGATACCTGCACACCTTGCGTTTGAGAACTTTTTGCCACCTGCCTGAAGCACCATGTGGTACTGCTGTGCCTCGAGCACATAGTGGTGCACCTGTACAAAGAGATGAATGTCACCAACAAAGAGATTCACGTAAAGCTGCATGTGGAGCACTCTGAGGTGCTGCATGCATTACAATTCTAAGGCTTTACTGTATTTATTGATCCTTTTCCACACTGAATCAGCCTTTACCATTTTAGTTTCTTAACAAATTTTCCTTCACCTAATCCACAAGCTGATCAGCATCTCCCTCAGCAGTCTTCAGCTCCCCTTAAAAATTAACATGAAGCCAGGTCATGCTGGTCTGTCAGGTTCTACAGGGTCCGAATATTGGCAATACCAGAAAGGCATGAGGTACTTGAAATCAGTAGTTAAACTTGTGGTGACCTCAGCAGGACTGTGATTTTGTTAGACACTGGAACGGGCTGCCCAGGGAAGTGGTGGAGTCACATCCCTGGAAGTCTTTAAAAGACGTTTAGATGTAGAGCTTAGGGATATGGTTTAGTGGGGACTGTTAGTGTTAGGTCAGAGGTTGGACTCGATGATCTTGAGGTCTCTTCCAACCTAGAAAATTCTGTGATTCTGTGATTCACCAGGACAAGACAACTTCCAGAGAAAGCTTGCTACCTGGTGATCTGCCTGGCAGCCCAAGGGTGTTAGAGAAGATGACGGCCACAGCAGTGGCATAACACCTTTCAGCCAAACTTTGTATAACGATAGGAGGACAGGTACCTCCAAATATGCTGCAGCCTTTCTTTGCATATAGTTTCATGAGCTCAAAAAATAAGTAAATAAGTAAAAAATAGTTTAAGTCTCTGTGTTGCTCGTGCACATTTCGAATATACATAACAGGTGTTTCTTCCACAACACTCCTAAATATTTTTCTCTTCCCTGTAATCCTAAAGGGTTAGCAACATGCTTAAAAGGTCAGCAGATCTGTTTTAGATGAATGAGAAGCAGAGTGGGAGACAGGAGGAAGAAATCAATTCTTACAGAGAACACTTAATAGCAAGAGATTTCTTTTATACTCGGGCACCTGTGCAAGCATCAGCAACAGCAATCTGGTGTCTTACAGGGCAGAAAATCTGAAGCCACTTAACTCCCTGATAGGAAATAAATTTGCCTATTTTGAAGTAAAGTCAAGTGCCTTTGAGGCCAGTGGCAAAACTTCCATTGGCTTCACTTCAGCGAAGGCAAAAATTCATCCTGTAGGTTTTGTTCAAAAAGCCACAGGCTTACCATTGCTGTTCCTCTGAGAGCTCATAAACTGATTTGGGCCAAAACTGGCAGAATGCCTACAACTCTACTATGCATCGTGACCACCATAGAAAATACATTGATTTTAACTTGGAATATGAATACTGCAGAGAAAGGCCTGTTGCAGACCAACTGCTAACCTCTACAAATTATGAGAGACCAGAAAATGCGGTATTAGGGGCATCTTCTTTTAGCTAGAAGTAACTGTTGTGACGTTGTCCACTGCTGTCACACCTGCTTTAGTTGAATATTTTCAACACATTCTGCCTGGGTGGGACTTGATTTAGTTACACAGATCTGGAAAGAGAATTTTAAGTCCACTGCCAATTACACACTTATTTTCACAACCACATGTTATATACCTCTTGGTAACTTCAATGCTGTTCAGAAGAGCAGATGCCCCAATTCCTTGCCAGAGACCTGATTTTCTTCCTCTGCATTCTGACTATTCCCTTTGTGTGGACTCAAAGCAATCAGTATCAAGAAGTAGCCCATACCAAACAGCACTTTTCCAGGCTCCAGATCCCCCCACAACCTCCTCACCTGGTCGTTTTGAGCGTATCTCATCCTCATTCATTTCCTTCTTTCTCTTTACTTTCTGTTCAAACTCTCCTTCCCATTTATTCTATGCACACCTCTACAGTACCCTTATCTTCACTAAGCACTATCATTCCCTCTGCCTTCCTGCATCAGACAACACAACAGGGACTGTATCTTACAGAATAGAAAGTTTAAAGCCACTTGGCTCCCTGATATAGAATATATCTACAGGTGTTTAACTTCAGAGTTAGTAAAGCACAGGTAACAGAACTGATAATAAAAGGAGGTTCATTGTTTAAAAGCCGGAATAACTATAGCATCAAGTGGGTGCATGAGTCAACCTCAGGCAATGTTTCAGTCAAGGTCTCAGAAGGGCTTCTGGGTGCTCTGTTGTATAAGTAACCTTACTGCTGGTTATTGTAAAAGCAGAGTGTAAGGTAGGTAAGCATTCAAAAACCTAACACGTTTCAGAATCTTTGTAAAACTTCTCCAGATCTCTTTGGAACAGGGTTGAAGAAATAACGAGAAGAGACCACAAAAGATTTCTGATGCTCTAGTTTTAAGATAGCGGGTCAGCAGCCTGCCAAGAAGCAATTCTGAAACACTGCAGATATGAAGATCATAAACAGCACACAAAACAATCACATAGAAAAGTGAAAATGCTGAAAAACTCATTTGGATAGTGCAAAGAGCTCTGTAACATCAGCATAGTCCTTTCTTTCTGAACCATGCAATTCTCTGCAGTTGGAAGACACCAAAGTTTCCATGAACATCAGGAAAATCTGAGATGCAGTTTGAAAGGAGAATCTCTCGAGAGAGGTACAGTCAGCACTACAAAGCCTCTGTGATTGTTTCTCTGGGGGAATTTTGCTCCTTTTGTTTCCAGCCCCAGACAAAACAAGGAAGGAAGGAAAGTTCTCAAAGATTCAAATTTGTGGTTTAAATAAATGTCCCACTGTCTTGTGAGAACCAAGCTTTTGTAGGACCAGCATCCCTCCTTCACGCTGGAAGAAAAAAAGGGAAGGTTTTAGATCTTTGCTAATAAAATGAATCTATGAAATACTGACCAGAGCTACTCCTCCTCACAAAACTGCTACACAAAGACATCATTTTATGTTGCTGATATCTGACCAAAAGAAAAGAGGCTGAGCAATGCGCCTTCATGTCAGGAAAAATAATGCAATGCTTAGATTTTGCCAAGAGTGTGGCAGCCCATTGGGGCCAAAAGGGAGGAAAAGCAAACAATAAGCCTTTAGTTTCCCACTGCACAGCTCTACTCTGAGGCTGAATGCCCCAGACCCATTCCAAGGGCTGCCTTCAGAGCCAAGCAGTCTTCCTTCTGCAGGGCTGAAGTAGCTCTGCCTTCCATTGATGGGGGCTACAGGAATAATAATAATAATAATAATAATAATAATAATAATAATAATTAAAAAAAAATAACAGAATGAAAGAACCACACCAGTAAATTATAGGTCGACTTTCTTCCTCTGAATCACTAGGTATTGCTACAAAATCTACCAGACAGGGTTTTGGCCCAAGGATCTTACAGCCAGAGGCTCATCTTTGCCAACAGTTACATTCTGGGATGCCCCCACAGCTGTTCAGAAGGCTTTGCAAACTGTTAGCCTGATATTCCTCTTCCAAAATACAGCTAGAGTGCTGCTAGAGTACTACTGACGAAAACAACCCACTCCCAAAACACAAACAGAACACGACTCAGAAACACAGCTCTGCCACCACGTTTCTGAGAGCAACTTAAAAGCTCCAATGCAGCCTTTCTGCAGATTAAGCTTAAAAATAAAATTAACCCACTCTTTTAAATTTTTTAATTAAAAACAAATTTAAATGAATTAAAACTATTTTGGAAATTAACCCATTTACCTCTTAACTAAAGAACTATCTTGAGACAAAAATGTTAGAAACACAAGTAAAAATAAACATTAAACTCTTAGCATAAGAATACCTCCTGTGGATTTCAATTTTGTCTTTAGACTCCTCTTGGGAAAATTGTTTTAAACACAGGTGCAGATAACAGTAGGCCTAGATATAAAACTGTTTTTCAATGATTCAGTGCTGGATTAAGGGCTAGTAATTCCTCTATAAAGCCACAATGGTAAGGATAGCCTGGACGGGCCCTGAAAGCATACATATGCACCTTATAAATCTTGCACGAGATAAGATATAGTTCTTTAGGGTGTAAGAACCCAACAAGACTCCCACAGCTGTAGTGAACAGAGACAAGAAAGACAACTAAAACTTGCAATTTTGGATACCTTTTCCTCACGTGACAGGCTGAAATACGAGAGATACATCCAAAATATACCACTAGCCCACTGACTTTCCAAAAAACACATTCTAGGGTCAGGTTTTTATGCAGTTTCCATGCCTAGGAATTAGGTACCGATCAGGTTTTTAAAACCTCCCTGCAAGTCTATTTGCATCTTTAGATATCTACGAAAGTTTTCAATTCTGGCCAATAGCGTCCCATTTTCTCCCATCTACCCTCCATAACTTAATCAGCCAACTCATCACTTTGAAAGCAAGAGCAATTAAATCCTTGTATTAAAACTGTGTCCCATTAGATCTCCTCCACCAGAATACCTTCTTAAATGAGATCTGCAGGAAAAAGACATCTGCTGAAAAGAACTGGGCTGTAAATTACTGTTTGAATGCTGATGGCATTTGGAAGAAAAAAAAATACTAAAACCATTTAAATTTCTACACCTTGAGAGGTACGCTTTTTAATTAGATGGGAGAGCTGACAAAGCTTGGAAGAAAAATATTTGCATGTGCTGTGCCTGCAAATACAGCTCTCTCTCTCTTCAGCTTTAAGAAAACTATCATTTGGATGTGACTGAGTGCTAACTCTATTTGTGGTGCAGTTTAACACATTCCCCTAATGTGTTCCAAGAGACAGCTCCCTCGGAAGATCCAGCATCCGTGCAAGCAATGACAAAACTTGCCTGTGGAAGGCATGCCTCGCAGTGCCGCGGGAACAGACGAAGTGTTTGCGCGTACTGCTCTACTGAGTCTGTTTTCGAATAGCACCCGGCTCTCTGAAGGCAGTTAAATATCTCCAAAAATGAGTTCTGTGCTAGCACTCCCTATATTAAATCAATGTGTCCTGAAGGAGGCTGTGCTAATGACGGCAGCGAAAGAGAAGTCTTACTCTTCGCCTAGTCTGACTTTGGAAATAAATCTGTGGCAAAGAAAACATTTGTTCCTGATCCAAGTGTGTTGTTACTGAATGAGTTTGACAGATTGATAACATGTTCTTTGATACAGTAATAAAAAATTTCAAACAGAAATCAAGATACCTCCTTTCTGCTTTACACAAAGATCCTGAAAGATCCAGCATATTCAATTCAATATTCCAGACATATATTCAATTAAAACCATCTCGGTAATAAATATTTGTATTTTTCATCCAATCCTGTAGATTAAAGAATGCTGTGGAAGCACACCTTTTAGCTAAATGGCCAGTAACTGGCATACAGATGCACAGCAACAAGCCTGCATGTGGTGGCAGGAAGGCTGGGGGAGATCCAGAGATGCCTTCAGGAACTCTCCCACCTTCCAAGTGGCACAAAGCTGAAGCACAATCATTGGTGGTCCTTTACAGGGCAGAAGCAGATTTCAAGTGCTGGATCCACAATGCAGATGTTAACAGGAGGAAACAAGGTAAGGAGATGGTTTCAGTGAGCATTATTACACAAGCTGGATTTGACAAACCCATTTGGCAGGCCATTTGAAAAGAGGCAAGGGAAACCACTTACTCCCATGAATCTATGTAGACTTGCAATGTACCAGCAATCTCGTGTTGAGCAATAAAGGAGCAAAGCAAAGCTCGGTGGCCATCACATGCAGGAGGCCCCAGCGAACCCCAAACCTATTTTTTTTTTTCCCTGACATTTTAGCAACTTGCTGGAGACCGGCAAGGTAAGTAGATGGCAGAAGAGCCACAGTAAAAACCTAAAACCCCTCTGGACTCTTCAAGTGATGCCAGGAGTTTCATACGCCCTGGGAGCTAGAAGAGCGGCACAGGTGACTGAGTGTCTTGTGAAATAAGGATGATCGAGTCAGATCAGAGTCATTGTCTGCCTTTATGATCCACGTCTAATTTTCCATCACATTTACAACACTTAATTCTTAATAGGAAATGCTCCATTTATTTTGACCATCAAAGTATTCCGAATGGCCTCCAGGGTCAACATGGTTTCCATCCTTCTTTCTCCCAAGACACGTTATTATTCCTCTTCCATGGGAAAATCATGCTTCAGCTCAGCGCATCAGCTTCTTGCAGACCGATGAGGGAGTTCTCAAGAGGAAAGCAAGCAGCAGGGGGAACTGGGGCACTTCCCAGCCTAAACTCTTCCCCATCTTAAGCACGTCTGCTCAAAAGGTATGGCATGAGCTTTGGTGCCAGCTCGCAGGGAGCTGACAGAAAGGCTTGGCTAATCTGAACAACATTTTGTCCAAAATTCAGACAGAGATATTGTTACTCCACCTTGAATAGTATAAAACCCAGTATTTACTTAACATAGCTCACCTGAGGTGATAATCATTGGTATTAATAATTCAGCTCTTGTTATTTAGATGTTTAGCATATTTGAACTATTAATATTAGCAGAATAAAGAATACATTTTATTTCAGGAAAATAATATTTATTTCTCCCCTCCAAATCTTTCCACTTTTTCTCATTCACCAAAGACCAACAGATGTACATTTTTACTTCATTGCATTTTTACTGAGGCTTGTTCATTTGTTATATTTTGAAGTCAATGGTTTCACATCTCAGAGAGATTCAGGTTCCTTAAACTGACTTCACAATTTCTTTTACAGAGTTTTTGACCAGGATAAGTTACTTGGCCTCACAAAGACAACATGACAGCTTTGCAGTTCATATATGTTATGCATTTAAAATAATGCTATAGTAGATAAACAACGGAAAACTGACAATTAAATATATAGGTTTAAAAAGAGACCTACATAGATGGTTACATTTAGTAGTCATTTTCTACCAGCCTACAAGTATTGAATATCTGAAGTCTTAGCTCTTCATCATTCATCTTTGCGAAGTGCTCATTAATTTTCTCAATCTCTCAACTTCACAAATCTTCATTATTTACATTTTAATATAAGCCTGACATTCATTCTCGATTCAGAATGGGTTAAGATACGTCAGTAACAGAAGAAATAAAGTATGCTTATATGTGGTAGAAGTAGAGTGAAATGAGTGGAAGGAAAAAAAAAAAAGAAGTTGATCACAGATGTGATAGACTCAGAAACACCTGTGAGAAAATGATTTCTTAAAAACTGGAAAATGAGATCAGAGGAAAGTCAAAAATAAATGGAGTTATGGTTAAAAGTATATTGTGGAATAGGAAGGAAAGAAATTTAAGTCATTTCAGAAGAATGAAAAATACATAAATATCAGATATGCAAGGAACAGCCTGAAGAAGAGGCTGCAGATGTCAAAATGGAGAACGTGGACAGCAGAGGAAGGGCACCCTTAAAAGGTCAACGTTTCTATCTATTGCGTAAGTTTGACTTTGCCACATATTTCCCATACTCACAGCATTTTCTGTGGTATGTGCTGACCTTTTAGGTTTGTCTGCTGTAGTATTTTGTTTTACTTCAGTATTTTTCTTTAAACATTTTGAACTGATGATTTAATGTCTTGTTAGGTAGAGCTCTAGTAAAAATAAACCCCTGCACAGAATAAAAAGAAAAATCAAGGAAAATAACCTTTCTAAACATTTCCAACTTTCACTCTGGATATGGACAAAAGACCTCTTCAGAGCCAGCCTCCTGGGGATTACTGGGATAACTTCTCTTTGGCTTGAACAATTGGTTGGGAAAAAAAAAAACAAAACCACCTTTATATGTGCAGCATCTCTTAGGACACTGAAAGCTTAAGGGTTGATGTCGGGAAGACGTAAGCCTGTGACCAGTGTGGCATCTAAGTGGTGGGAGCCAAAAGACTTTGACTGTAATGCCAAGCCCTAACATCATGGCCTCAACCAAATAATTTAAGCTCTTTGGGGCCCGTTTCTCCTCTTGTGGTCTTATAAAAACCATAAACCCTTTGGGGTAGAAGCTGTCTCTCAGCACCGCCTGACAACACTGCGCCCGTCTGGGGATATGCAGAGTCCCACAGGGTGCACGTGGGACCAAGCAGCAGCCCAGTGCTGATCTTTAAAAGGAAGAGGTGAACTTTTTCCCACAGAGCAATGCTATTTGTAGTGTTGGTATTTATGGTCTGGCAGTAGCATTTAGCAAGTTTGACAAAAACTAAATGAATGAACGAGGCTGGAGTTTGTTGTCTGGTTAAAGAGAAATGTTGTACTTCCAACCTGAAGTATTTCTACTTGATGAGGGAAAACAGATTGAAAGACTATAGCCAGTACATGGATTAAATCAGTCAGGAATGTGACCACAGATTATTAATATGAAAAAGCAAAGCAAATAAACAAGGTAAAAATTAGATAAAAATGGAAGGTCCTATATATTACATCAAGATTTGAAATGATAACCCCATAATCATTTTCCAGAGTTCAAAGTCCACAGTTATTTCCTTGTACAGAAAGGCAGACTGATAATTCACTTACGTCAGTTAAGGTCTTTTTTTCTCTTTACTCTTTCCACAAAGCCCTTCTTGTCACTGGGAAATTCCTTAGACAGCACCAGGCCCTCTTATTCAGAATGAACAAGACACAAAGCTCAACTTCTGCAAAGCACTGCTCATTCAGCAGATATTAATTTGAACACTGAAATCAAAGTGCTGACAAACAGTTCAACATCATTGGAGAAATGTAAGACCCGAGGTATACAGCAGTGAAAGGACTTTCACATTTGTACATACCTATGCATGGTCGCTGCATTGTGATGGAGGAATTCTGGAACCAATGTTCCGAGTCTCGTTAATCACAATTTAAATAACCTATTAAAAATGTACCTCAAAAGACAAGGAAGCCTTTCACTTCCCTTATATCTCAAATTTGAATATGCTTTTTTCCTGCTTATCAAGGTTGGTTCTACAGGTCTGTATCTATAGATTGAGGTAATTTTACTTATAAAAGTATTTTAAGAAAAAAGCCAAGCATCTTATTTATCCATATAGGGGATATACAAAACAAAGCACAAATCTCTAAATGTAATAACAAGTCCTGCTTCTTTCAATAGACTGGTTTTACACTCTTGAAAAGTCTTTTACATAAGTAAATTATACATACAGGTACCATGTCAAAGAGTAGGAACTTTATTTATACTTCGTTAAAGCATAACGATGAAAGAGGGTTCCTGAAGAACTTCAGAATGGGAATCTCCCTAATATTTCTAAAGGTTACAGATGAGTTTGGACCAGGAAGAAACAAACGCGAAAAGAATCATCTGAGGGTCCTGACTATGAAATAATGCTTACAAGACCACATTTTCATATTAAATACACCACTGTTCATTATAAAAATGTAAATACTTTGTGCGCATTAACAATTATTTCCCAGATACTATTAGATCCCGTGAAGATGCTAGCACCTTCAGTTCTTAGAGGTGTTGTATAACTGTTGTTTCCACTAAATTAAAACTAAAAAAAGATCAATGCCTTTGCAAATCAGGCTTTTACATACTTCGCTTTCAATCTTAGCAGATGCATTTTTGAAGATCAGTTCCGACCGGGTACTCATTTGCAAGGGAAATGCCGAACTTGGCATGATTTTAGCTCGATTCATCTTGCTGGGTCATTTCTTTCTTTTCTCCCTTTTCAGCCTGTAATGCCTCCTTGTTGACTTCTATTCAGTCACTAGTATTTCAAAGGAGACATGGGTATCTCTTTTAAAGGAATTATCGTGATTGTTAATTGGAGCCATTTGCCCTTGTGAAAAATCCACATCCCTGATGCAAACTCCTCCGTTTCTGACCTCCACCACCTCCCTGTCAAACTGGAATGGAAAACAACTCGCTCCTCCATTTAAATCAGCTCCTGCTGTCAGTGACAACCCCCAGAGTTGCACAAGGAACACGAAAGCTGAAAAAATGCAAGACCAATCTGCATGGACCACTGCCGCATTGAACAGTCTTCGCTCAGTTCAGCCTCTCTAATCCGAACAAGGTGATAAAGATAAAAGACATTCAGACAAAGCAGAAATCAAACTGAACTGCAACATCTGGATCTAAAGCGTTTTTGTTTTTTTTTAATGTCACTGTTGGAGGGAGATATGGGGAGCTTCAGGACTGAGCTGAGACTCACTTTAAAGCCCGCTGAATGGAAAGACCACCAAACTGCAAATATTTTACTAATTGAGTCTTTTCTAGAGATTGGAGGAAATCTTATTCCCGGCTTTCCAAGCAGAGTTGATGTTCTGGCCTGCCTTGAGAAGGATTTATTTATTTATTTATTTATTGAAATTTATGTCTGCTTTATGCACTGTGCATCAGCCTAGAGGCAAACCATTGCAGTTCCTCAAGGACTTAACTGAGCCACAAGGTGCTCAGTAACATCTAAACTTTCAGGGAGTTCAGACCCTCTCCTGTCACAGGGAAAGCTGAGAATCAAGTACAGAAATGCCTGACAGTCCATAAGAATCCTCTTTCAAATACCAACTATACAAAATGCATACACTTAGAATAGGTCTTTTTTCTTCTACAGAAGTAAGAGTAAGACATATCTTGCACACTTCTGAGAACAGTGGGTTGGACTGCAGAAATAAATAAATATATGACAGCACAAGGTCTGCTGCCCTAGCAAAAAAATAAAATAAAATGATGAAACATTCAGGGATCAGCATTTCCCCCCCCCCCCAACTACTTACAATCCAAACTAGATATTTCAAGCTGGCAAGTTATACCTCTGAGGACAGAGTTATGAAATAATTTCTCCCCCGGCTTGACAATAAAGTGTGTGTGGGAGAAATGACAGGCAGGATAAATGTGCCTGTCACACAACTAGCAAATTGTAGAATCAAGCCTTAAGCACTGTTAAATAAAATAAATAAATAAATAAAAACAAAAACCCCAAACCTCTGAACTTTTGTCACAGACTAAATGAATTTCTCTCTCTGAGTAATTCCCTCCAACCCGCCTTCTATCCCACAGATATGTCACGTTGTTTGACATCTGGTCTGATGTTAACTTGACAATCTTTAGCTGAATATTAGGGTGTGGGGTTTTTTGTTTGTTTGGGGGGCCGGGGTGTTGTTTGTTTTAATTCCTTATGACAGTTAGTTTGTCATGTTTTGGGAGTTAGGGAGAAGAAATAAAGGATGGAGGAAAGGCAATTTTTGACCATGTACAAGCAATACCCCTCTTCCTCCTTCCTGGAACACCCAACATTTGAAAACTTCTTTTGTAGTTAATGATGAACTACAGATGGTGAACTGTGAAATTATCAACAGAGGGTTATCTCAAAGAGAACAAATCTGAACAGAAACTCTTCATCATAATTAAAAAAGAAAACAACAACAATCCAACAACAAATGAAACCAATGACATGATGGTCCCCTTGTGTCTACCACGGGCTACATTGGGCTAAGAGCTCATCCCTAAAAGCTCTGCATGTGCAGTTGCTAATGCATGGGAAATGTGATTAACTGACTGAGAAAGGCCTAGAATTACTCTCATTCTGACTAGATTACTGGATAATTAGATTGGTGGCACTCTTCCCTTACTGGGCTGTCAGATTAAATCCTGCTGTTTTTCTTCAGATAACTGTCATGTTCCACAATAACAAACAGGGACTGACACCAAGTGCTTTTCATGTTCAAAGGATGTAAATGCCTTTTCTACCTCTGGTGGACCAAGAGAAAAAAAAATGCCCAGTGCACTTTCTATTTCATTGAAAATGTCATTAAATTTGATTAAAACATACCTACTTGATAAATCTGGTCAGAAACATTTAATTTCACTTGATAAATTGAAATCACAAGGCTTTGAATACTCATCTGGCCGATTACTTAATGGAAGGGCACAATTGAATTATACTTTAAAGGGGGAAAGAAGGAACATTTCAAAGTTCTGCCCACACAGAAACAAGTCTCTCATTTGCACGCTCTTCTTTGTGTCTGCTCAGTTCAAGAAAGGACCTGGTAGGTATGCTAGGATCTTCCACATTTGCTTGGTGTGGGAAGGGAAAACTTGTCATATTCCTGAATTCCCAAGAGTGGTACCGCACCACATGTTGTTAAAACAATTAACAGGCAGATTTGTGGTATTGGGTTCCTCTAGTCTCTCCTTTAAGAGACATTAACTCTTGTTATCTGACCAGACAGACAAGTTGAATTACCGGCTCCCAAAATGCACAAATAATGTTCCTATTGTCAGTTACTGTCATACCTGAATATCACAAGTTTGACTAAAAAACAAACAAACAAACCCAGAAGAAGTGCTGAATCTTCTAGAGTTCAACTGTGTCAGTCCGTATAAAACAAAACCTGGACTTCACTGATACTGCGAGGCCTTAATGCTTTCAATTTTTGCTGCCCCTTTTTCTGCTTATGCAAAAGCTGAGATTTTCCCACTGAGGCTTTCTGGAAGATATCTGTTATCACAAGATTTGTGCTAAAATTACAAGGCCTGGTAGGAATTGGTTTATTAATTTTTCTTTAGTGTAAATGAAAATCTAAATATATTGCAGCAGTTCTAATTCTAAACCAAAGAACACCAACTCAACCAGAGGTCAAAACCCCGTCTTCATTTGGCAAATCCACTGACTTCAGCAACAGCTTTTCCTGAGTAAGTTCTTCAACCTCAGATAAAATGAGTAAAACACCAGTCATCTGCTTAACAGGATCAATATGTTTAGCTTTTCTTGCCAAAGTGATCACTAGATGGGAAAAGTCTTCTGAAAGATAGCAATGGACACAGATAAAACCCAAACCAAAATCTTGATTCAGCTGAAAATAGTGGTTAATCTCCCACTGTCCTTATCAGTCCTCTCCCAACAGCACCCCCACACACATTCTTCTAGCCCCAATAGCTCAAAAGGATTCGTGCTATTTCTGTTGACAAGACTTCTCAAATACTAAGCCTTAATGTACAGGGTTTATTTTATGGTTTCACAGCATAGGCGAAGCACCCACGCATGTGTGTACTGACCAGGTTCAGAGCAGCTCCTGATAGCAGAGAGGAGCATGCTAACGAGAAGATGGCAATGCTACTCTCCACCAAACACTAACAGCTTACAATGAATTTGAGAGATGGCACAGAAGGGATTTCTGTTGTAGTTAGTATTTCCAAACCATAAATGCATAAACAACCCTCCCTCATCCAAGACGTTTTACTGCTGCAGTGCTATTTCTTTCCCGTGGATTTCAAGAAAGCTTCTAGGTTGGAGTAAAGCACAAAAGATTATTTTAGACAAACCATTATTTTTTCCCCTTACAATACTGCCATGGTTGGATTCTTTCCACAGCTAGTTAATAAAGGGAAAGTTTTCTGTACATCTGCTCTCACTGGCAAACTTATGCAACACGATGAAAAATGGGTCTTTTGAAGTTTGCACAAGAAAGAAGAGATCGAAGCTGAAGGAAAGGTGGAACATCTCTGATAACGCATGTCAGGATATCAAGAACATTTGAAGCTACAAAAATGTATGCACATTTCTTCCTATTCCCTTTTTTTCTGCTTTCTTATGACTTTAGACTTTTTAAAATTTATTTTAAACTGGAAGAGTAGTTTAAACTTGCATGAGAGTATTTCCCTATGAAATAGCAAAGGAACAGAGATATAAACAGCAATAGCAATGAAGCTGAGAGCATATAAGCAGCTAAAACTATAAATATAGAGAGCAAAAGCTAACGTTAAGAAATAAAACTGTTATATAGTCTGCATTTACAACAGTAATGTGTATTTCTCGTATCTGATATGCATAATAGTTCCAAGGACTTGCAACAATAGTTGGAATAACAAGCTTAGACATCTCCATTTCACTAACTTGATTATCTACAGAATCTTTTATTTATTTATTTAGACTAGAAACAAATCGTTTGTCTTCTCGCTTATGGCTGAAACAGAAACACCTTTGAGTGAAATTGAACTGGCTGATTTACAGCACCCATCAACATCAACCAGCAAGCTGGGATGTGGAGTTAGTGGCATTAACTAAGGACAACAACACAGGGATTATAGCAGGTTGTTAGTACTAAAATTTAGCCAAAACTCTCAAATCAACTCTTTCCAGTCTCACAGACTGTGATAGCTGGTACGCATTTTGAGAGTCTTTCTATAAGGTGCAACAAAAGGGAAAATGTTTGTGCATACATGCTAACTTCTTATCTTTATGACAGAAGTCAATAATTTATTCTGAAGCAAGAATGCCAACTAGAGCACACAAAGGAGACCTTGCCAGTCCAATGTGTCTTTTGGATGCTATAGAGAAGTCCCCAATAATTAGGGCCCATGTGTCCTTACCAGAGAGGTGCAAAACCTCAAACTATTCACTTCAACGGAGCCAGGCTGGTATATATTCATCGATGCCATGATTTATCATCACACACCTTCACCCATTCTGATCCCAGAGCTATGACATTTCTTATGAAAATATGCACAAGAGAATTGCTGGTGGGCCAGAAAATGGTTTGATAGTTCTGGGCTACTGGATATAAATACGACCTGATCACTACTCAGTGGTCTTTTAATAACTGATTCTTCATCTGGAAAGAGGAGGAAAAAGTATTTTTGACTACTTGACAGAAAGAAAATAGCATTTGTTTAAGGTCGCTGAGGGAATTGGAATGTCAGAAAGTGACCCATGAGAGATGGATTAGCATGAAGTTAATGCGGACATAAATATAAATACATTATTCACCTGCCTATGCTGTTTATCAAACGGATAGATACATGAGTACGCAATACAGTGCTCCTAAAGCATTGCCTAAAATTTGGAACGCTCTGCTTTTCCATAATTGCACTCTAACTCTTCCCCTTTTGAGGCTGCATCTGAAGGAAGGCTGTAGCAGCAGAGGCAGCAAGGGAACTCCATTTCCTGGCTTTCATCCTTGGGCTTGTTCAGGAGGCGGCACTCCAGTGCTCGCTGCGACAGAGGCCTTCTCTGATGAGGACACCTGTCCAACATGAGCTGAACAGAAACCACCAACACCTCTCACAGCGCCTAACAACTCTCAGATGTTAATATCGTTCAGCTAATATCGAGTGGGCTGCTGATTGAAGCCAGCATAAAAGGCGTAGGAGGATTTTAATCCCGTTTGTACATGTGCTGGGGAGTGAGAGCTCTTCAAGCTGAAGGGCTATCATCCAGTCCCTTCACGAGAACTAAATGCACTAAAACAATGATGTGAATAGTATCCACCACTTCACGTACTTTGGGTGGCCTTATTTGAACAAAAGGTTATTCATGCTGTTATGTTACGAGGATCCCTAAAACCTCATTAGTGGCAATGAAGCAGATCCAGTGGCAGTAATAAACTCCGGTTTAAATTAGAAACAGCTACATTTTGCACGTTCACCTGCATACACATGATCTGTTTGCTGATAACCCAAAATGACCAATTTGTTAAAGTTTACATAACTTAAAGAGGAAAAAAAAAATAATAAACAACTTCTGTATCTGGAGCAATAAATCCTTTATTTGGCATGCAGTTGAGTCATTGCCCTTATCATTAAGGCAGAAGTAATTAAACCAGTGCTTCATATACCTTTGGAGAAAATTGCACGTCAGGGTGAGACATGGGAGAGCCGAAGTAGGCTCACATTTATTTGCAGTGTGTGGTCACTGCTGTGAAAAAGCATACAGCTTACAGGAGTCGCTCACTTTTTAAATATTTCCAGCTTGAACGCTGACTGCAAAACATCACTGCTAAGCTTGTATTCAAAAGGCATGGCATAGTAAAAGTTCTCTTGAAACACAAAAGGAATGTTTTTTTGGTTTACAACACCCTTCTCCCTCTCTTTACTCTACTGAGAAAAACACTGTGTACTGTAAACCCAAATCAAGTCAAGTTTGCTTTCCTCTATGAAGATTTCTATTTCGACATCACAACTGCTATTAACTTCAAAGGAAGCTGACGGTTCTCCAGTTATTAAGTTAAAAGACGGCCAACTTTCAGCTGGAGTCATTGCAAATTAATTGTGCCTTTCAAGGCCACATTAGGTCATTTCCTGAGCTGATGGTAATAAATAGCCCTTTCCATAATGTAAGAACAAATGAGTATAGAGAGGCTGTCCTGATGTGAAAAAATGAGGACTGGGCTGGGCTCGGGGTAATGGCATACGGCAGCCTGCCCGAGCAGCCTTCACTGACACCCCACCTAAAACCTGACTCTGCATCTTGATGTACCATGAATTTTGACACATGTGCAAGCCAGTGTGCCACAGAAAGGCACAATCTGACTGCACCTCTTCTCCAGCCCTGTTTGCTTTTTTGTTTTACGTTTTGTCACACGTATCGGAACAAGGCACCTGCCAGCTGTGGGACAGAGCCAGCAGACTGCAATCAAAGCAGCCCAAGGTCAGCAGGTTTGCTCTTACAAGCTTGATCTCTACCATGTCCTCACCTTTGAGGGGCATTTCTTTATTAATAGGAATTCAGAAAGAAATGGAGCTGGCGGGAATACACCATGCAAACAAGCATTGAGCTGCTGACATTTTCATTTCTTTGCTGAGTAATTTGCCACAGTCATGTGAAAACATTAGTTAACAAAGAGCCTAAAAACCCAGGACTTTCCTTTCTTTCTAAACTATTCTAGTGGCTTCGTTTCTTCGAATGCAGTGACTTAATGGTAAAGTATTTCCCCAAGCTGCAGGCAAAATCCTGCCCAAATCTGGCACTGCATAAAGCTTGTGCAACCCTCTTTCTCTGCACAGAGATGGTAGTGAGGACACCCCAAAATCCACATATAGGGCCGGTCTCCTGCATGCCAGGTACCCCATATCTGTCAGCACCTGCAGTCTCCCACCTGGATCTTTTCATCCATCTGCAGCAAGGGTTGCTCTTTTGTCTTGACTTGTACAGGACCCAGTGGAGTCTTGGTCCTGATCCATTCCCAGTCTAACAAATATCAAAGTCTCTGTGGTGTCCATGTTATGTTCAGAATCAGATGACACAAGATGATGCAGAGCCAGTTCTTTCTGGAAACAGGAGCAAGATGTCTGGGAATTTCAGCATTAACTTCAGCAAAGCTACCATTTAACCCAGGACCACAGCTCATATTGCAAGCTTAATAGCAAGTCTGTGCTGGGTGTCTGACACCTGCCTCTCATTATGGGAACAAATATTTCCCCTCTTGCATTTCTGCTTTTATCTCCCAATTTCCCCAGTATCTGTGCTCTATACCGGTTAAGTGAATTTCAGTGAAGAAGGCAAAAACTAATTCTCATCATTAGCAATTATTATTACCGACTTAGTATACAAAAGAAGAACGAAATAAAACAAACAAAAACCAACAAAGACCAGAATCCCTGACCAACAAAATTAGCTCAGGATTAATTTAAAACAAAATGTGTTTGATGGTAGGTTTTTGCACAGTTCCAGAAAATCAAAGCTATTGATAAGCAACCATTTACAATAGGAATCAACTTTTTTTTTTCTTTGTACAAAAGAAGGAAGCCTGAGAGAGAGCAAGGTTCCTCCACAGATTAAAGATTAGACAGCAAGCACTACAGCACACAAGCTATTAGTAAGAAAACAAATACAGTCACACAGCCCATTGCATTCTGAATGAGTGATGAAAATGCAGGTCTGTAAGAATATTTTGTGGATTACCCTGTCTTCACCCTAACCAGAAAAGGCCATCAAAGCATGGGGCACAATCTGACTGCACAAGGTCCCACAGAGACTCAGGGCATCTCCAGCAGGACACAGGAGATCTGGGTTCACAGCCCTACATCCCCGATACTTAGCAGGCTAGAGCTTTAGTGTCTTGCACTGCCCCAATGACTATTCAATTATTCATACAAGCTGGAAAAGGTCTGGGTGAGAGAGAATGCAAGAGGCTTCTTTCAAAAGAGCCAATAATTTGAAGGGGGGCAATCACCTGGCATGTAAGAGACCCTTCTTAAAGCCCTTGCTTCAAATTATAGACTGACACAGGATTGAACCCAAGTCACCAAATCCTAAATGAGTTCTTTGAGCTCTGAATTATTAACGGTTCTGAAGGAAAGGGATTCCTTCACCAATAAAATTCATTTTGGAAGCTATATTTGTTTTAGTCTCAGCACATTTCAAAAACTTTTTTTTTTTAAACAACAAGAACAACCACAACAAAAACAAAACAACACATTTTCACCACCGTATCATCTACCATTATAAGTGGCAAAGCAAGGTGAGGTTAAGTGTTCCATTGAGATCCATGATGAAGGGTCCTACGCAGCCATAAGAGATGTAAAACAAGTTTTTGAAGTCCAGCAAGAAGGTAGAAATATTGAAAACTGATACAGAGCCTACATAAATTGAAGTCTCATTGATTCAGCACTCAGAAAATTGCACTTGGAATGACTTCAGTGGAGAAATGAAGTATTAAAATGTTTCAGGTCTTGATAAATATAATTTCTTCGTGAAAAATAAATTCAACTAACATACTTCAACAAAGAATATAACTCAGGTGATAGATTAATATACATGATCAGGATAAAGATAATTTGTTCACACAACACAGTGCAAGATAAATCAAGCAGGCTGAGTATCCTCTGCCATGTTGAAGTCAGAGATAACTGCTAATATATCAGCATATGTTATTTATCATAACACTCATATATTTCATTTCTGAATGTAGCCACTCATTGTCCTTTAGAAGCATTGAGTAATTTCCATTGCTTTGGGATCTTAATATTCTGGTTATCATAGAAAATGCATTATGGCTACTACACAAATCCTTTGCAATCACAGTCATTTTTTTCTGAAAATGGAAAGAGTAGCAGTGATATAACCAAGTGAACCTTGAGGAGCTCAAAGTCCCAAGAGACCTGTACAATGCAGACAATTAGTTTCTGCCTACCGATAATGTTTTGCAGGCAAACGCATGGGAATCAAACAACAAAAAAAATCCCCTTATAAACAAAGAAAATGGATAACAACTCTGAAACGGGCAAACCGCAAAGCACGGCAAGAAAATACAAAACAGAAGATGTTAAAATCATCAGATATTGCCTGTGTTTCATCTCTGTAAGCTCTCCGTTTTCTTCTACCCATTGACACGTGTCCTGCACTGACATTTCAAAAACAACGCAAAACAAAGCGGGTTTATTTGCAATAGGTATCTTTCATTATTTATTAGCGTATAAACCACAAACTGCTATGTAATGCATTCGCTACAATCGGAAAAAAATACTTTTTATTGCAGTCTGAGTCATTTCCTATTTTCTTCCATTACTGAATAATAATTTAACACAGTAAACAAATATACACTCATTAAAGTTTCTTAGTAGACTAAAGCTTTGAGTCATTGCTCTGGCAGAATTTACCTCTCCAAGCTCTCACAAGTGCTTTGTGAGCAATCTTACTCAGGTAATGAATACAGCACACGAAGATAAAAAATATATCTTTTGCGTTTCAGCACACTGAAAATCCTACCATGAGCTGCAGGAGAGCTTTAGACTCATAAGGCTTCACTCATTTTGAAGTCTTCCTCTGTTCACTGTCAGGCTGGAAATCACTAATGCCATCACCAGCCGAGGCTGGACCCATGGGTGCTATGTGGATCCCATCTGGAAGACCTGCTAATTAGCACACAGCTCTGTGAGGCAGCCTTGGGTCCATGGTGGCCATGAAGATGTTGAAGGATAATGCAGTGAACAGCACACAACAGCCCTAAAATCACAGTAAGTGGTTCAAAAATGCCTCATGCCTGCCTTGACGAAGCTGAACAGAAGCCAGGGTTCAAGGCAGCCATCTTGAGCTTCAACATGGAAAGCAAGCAGCTTTGAGGGGCCTGGATCTCCTCTCAAGAGTAAGATTGCATGAGTAAGTGCTGAAAGCGTAGAGATCGAGAGAGAGGATAAGAGTTAGCTTTTGGTAGGAAAGGGAGAGGAAGAAGGAAAGAAATTCAGGTGCTCTTCAAGATGGCACATGACAAACCACAGAAAACCTGAAGGAATTCGGCCTTCTTCAAAGTGTAAAGGAGAAGGCATATCCACACACCTCTCATTCAGATCTGTGTTTTTTTTTCCAGTGTTACAGTACCCAGAGAATAGCACTTTGGTTTAAGCAAGCTTTTGGTCATTTATGACAGCCACCATTCATGACGCTCCCAAAGGGCTGAGAGCTGCAGGTGCTGAGTCCAAGCCAGACCTGCTAAGATAATCACCAGCATGTGTCCTGCTTGGGGTTTTAAAAACCAAATACAGAAACACTGCATAACCTTGTCCCAAGACAGACACCAACTGGGAGTCCGAAGGATAAAAAGGACACCCGAAAAGCAGGAAGCAACAGATGTCAGCCTGTGGCACAGACTATTAAAAATCCTGATTTTAAAATCACAAGTTAGAGAACAAATCCTCTTGTCCTAAATACTTATCTAGCCCTTTGGGTAAGGGTAAGAAGATTTAAGCATATATTGCAGCAGACTGGGTGAGAGGGACAAACGTGGCCCAGCCTGGGTTGCTGAAGCTAGCCAGCATCCCTGGCTTGGGAGGCTGGGCTGCAGGATTATGTTGGAAGGGATGGAAGGAGTCACACCTAAAAAAAAACCCTCATGAGCAGAGCTGGGAAGCCAGGCAGTCCCAGCAGCACAGCTCCACACGCCCTTCCCCTGTAGCATGCTTGTAGGAAAGCTGCCGAGGAGGAATCCTCCTCCAACACTGGTAGGGGAAAAAAAAAAAAAAGGAAAACAAACAGAATAGGCCAGACAGTCTGGCACAACTCTGTTTTTCCATACGGTTCCAGCGAAGGGTTTTGAAGCCACGATGCACCACCACACCGCAGCACGGCTGTCCCGCGGGCAGCCCCAGTGGGACTGCGTCCCTCCGGTCCCTGTGGCCGTGGTGGGAAGGGAGGTGCTGTGCTGCCAGCTCCAGTGGGCACTGCAGCACCAGGGCAGAAACCACAGCCAGAAGTGCCTGCCACCAGCTCCATCAGTGCCACGGGTGGGGGCCAGCACCCAGCAACCCCCCTGCGACTCCCTCTGTCCTCTGGCAGCCAACTTGTTTTGTGCAGAGGAACACGGAGCCTCCCTCTGAGCCACCTACTACAAGCGAATGCAGTATCGATGCTGCAGCAGATAGTGATCTCTCAATTCTGATTTATTTTAGGTTTCTTGCTGCAGGGTTAACACGTCTAGCAGGCTGAAAACGCAGGCGTGCACAGACACCATCATGTAGAGTGAGATTGGTGGTGCTGGGGAAGTTTGGGAGCTCTCAGGGTTTTTTCTATCAAGCGTCTGGGAGTGGTTATGTCTCAAATCAGCCAGAAATAAAGCTGAGGCACCCCTTCTCCTCTCCCTCAACTCACAAAAAAAGAAAACTTGACTTTTCCAAACCGTAATCAAAATTTGTTCAGCAGGTATTTTAGTGTCTGGAACTAGAAGAGACTGGGGAGGAAGGAACAAGCCGGTAAAGATAAGGAGGGAAAGCAGAAACAACAGGATATAAGAGGGAGGAGGAGGTTCGAGCTGGTTTTGCACATTTCAAAATATTTTACATTCTAAGATAGGGCTCCAAAGCTCCAGATGGCACAGAGGTCTACAGTGATACTCTCCACCAGGGTAATCTACAGCACTGATATAAAACACTGAGGGAAGAAGACATGTAGCAGCCAACCATTATACAACAGGCAGATATCCGATTGTTTTTTTGTTTTTCTTGCTCAATTAGAAAACAAAAATCCTGAGAACTCAGAAACTGCCAACCTTCTACTGTCACAAGTGGCTCCAGAGACTTCTGAGCTTATTTTTGAAGTTCTTGTTACTTTATCATTTTTTCTACTTCCCCCTTCTTCAGCCTACTGTCTCTCATTTAATTATATAGGTGTCAATGAGGTTGATTAGAGCACAGTTTTTGGGAGCCAGGGGACTGTTGTGATAGCACATCTAAGGAGAGACAGCCCAGATGATTATCTCTTATAAATAGCTACAACTTGGGAAAGAAAAAGAATAGTCTAGTTAAGAAAGGAGGCCAGAGGAACAAGGCATCTTATATACCATGGTATGTACTATACCGTGCCATACTTAGTGGGTCCTCAGCCCAGACCCTATCCTAAGAGACACAACAGCAGACAGTAGAATGAGAAAAAATACTCCATGATAACATTAGTCACACACAAATCATTGAAGTGATACTCTGCAAAGAATCCAAAACATAGGCAACATTATTTTCTTCTCCATGCTTTTAACTGCTACTCTAGACAGTACATGTAGGACTTTTTAAGGATATATTGGGAAGGGGTTTCATGCCAAAGGGCCATCACGCATCCAGAGCTGATGTAAATACAAAACAGAGTCTGCACTCTAATCTACTGATAACAATAGAGGCAAAAGACAATCCAGTATTTCCATTTAACCTTATAAAGTAATCTACTTGCTCTACTATCTCTTTTTTTTTCCTACAATGGCTGCATTATTTACAACGTAAATTAAAGCAACATATTGGGTCTCGATTCTCACTTACCCAATGTGCTATTATTCCTATAGCCTAATCTACTCTCACTGGTCTGTTTTACATTTTTCAAGATGTACAAAGCAGCTTGAGTCTAAATACACATGAAGCTCACTGAAGTTGTGTCTACATTTGCGTTTTAGTGTAAATCAGGAATGTGTCTTTGATGCAAATGCCCTAATTGTTCCCACTTGCCACGTGCTGGTTCACATTACAGAACAGCTGTGGAGCACACAAATTCAGCTCTTTTCAGACTAAATTTACCCAGAAGATGAATCCAGGACTACACCTGATGTATTCCCACCACTAACAGGCATGCAGTCCACAGGAACAGACTAGAACTAGCCCAAAATAAAGCCCTGCTGAAATGCGTATGGTGGAAGTCAGCTTTGCAGCACTTTTTCCTCTCCACAGGTCTGCTCCCATTAGTCCATACTGCTTCTTACCACAGATGTAAGCCCAACACCAGACTTTGGCAAAGCTCTACAGTTCTCAGCCCAGTACACAATGCACAGCTAAAAACCCATTTTTCACTGTTAAGCAGTTTAACATGATTATGCTGATCAAAAGATGAAGCAAGTGAATGAGGAAGTCCGGATAAGAAATCATTTTGGTCCCCTTGCCTCACTCTGCCACCAGTCTTAGCAGCAACGTACATGAAGATTAAACAAGATATTGTTCAGTCCTCACCAGAGGTTGACTGCTCACTACTGCTCAGGTCTGGATGGAAACGTTGAATGCTTCAGAAAATCAGTTAAAAAAAAAAAAAAAAAAAAAAAAAAAGAAAAAACTACATGGATCCTGTTGCTAAAAACTTAATGTCTTCTGTGGGAATCCTAGGAGCTATTTCCAGAGACTCGCTTAAGTATTTATACTCTTCTGGTAGCATGGAACAGGATTGACTAATAATTTCATTAATTTCATTTTATTTAAAAAAAAAAAAAAAGAATTTGGAATTTTTATTTTTATTTTTTATTACTGAGGACAAAATAGTTTTCACAATGAATATGATCTGAAAAGTACCAAAAATATAGAATCATAGAATTGTTAAGGTTGGAAAAGACCTCCCTCCAAGTTCATCTGGTCCAACTGTCCCCCTGCCACCAAAATTACCCACTAAACCATGTCCCCAAATATCACATCCAATCTTTCTTTTCACTTTGAACCAGAGCTTATAGAAATGCCATCTTTGTCACCATTAACCAAGGGCTCCTTCCGTCATAGCCATGGCAAATGTGTGTGCTGCCCAGAATAATGAAAAACAGACTCACTGGACACAAGTTGTAGGACATTTAGTAGCATTTGAATGATCAAAGTCAGCTTAAATTAGTGACAAGCAGCACAGCTGAACCTAATCCTTGATGAAGATAGCAAGCAAAAATATTTGCTATCCATAAGTCAAAAAAGCAGCATCTCACCACCTTTGGGGTGGGGAGGGTGGGGGGAATGGGGAGCAGCTCTTTTTGACAAGGCTTTTCCATGTCAAATACTGTACAAGGACAACATGAAACAAAGACCACATAATATAATTAAATACTTGGAAGTAATCTCAAGAAACCTCAACCTACCAAGTCATCCTTCTTTCTATATAGGAAGTGGGTTTTTTTAATGCTGTTAGGAGCATATCTTGCCTAATTAGCCAATTCCATGCCATAATTACATTAACATTGTGTGTTTTCTGGCAGTTTTACTATAAAGGATTTGCAAATATTCAAGCATTCTTTCTGCTTTTGATCTATGTGGGTTCTCTCCCTCCAACTCCTCCACATCTCTATTTGCCTTCACAGAATGGAATGAAGGATTTTTTGAAACTATATCCAAGAAAACATTTTCATTGTGGTAAATTATGGAAGAAAAAATATACTAGTAAAGCACTGTTTCAGGAAAAAAAAAAAAAAACTTTTTTTTTTTTTGGAAAGGTTGAGCAACAAAGCAGGTGCACTGGAGAAAAACATATCTGCTGGCTTTGCAGAATCGAACGGAAAGTCCACTTTGTTTTATTACTATTTCAAGCCATTTAGAAACTTCAGTATGAAAGGAAAAAAAATAATCCAGACTTTGCTTGCATATTCTTCAGGAAATTCCCTTGTTAAAGCAGACCAGCAGAGACTCTCTCGTTTCTCTTCCCCTCTCCTCCCTTTTGAAAGGACTGTTGTGATCTTGAAAACATAATCTGGGAAGAAACATCTGGCCTTCACTTTTTAATTACATTTCAATCATCTGAAAGGTTTTCCTGGAGGTAGACATACCTACAAGGGCTTACTGTCAAAAAGTACAGGGCTGCTCTATAAATGGATCGACTGTAATGGTGAATTTGGGACCAATCTAAATAAATAAGATCAAGCCATGTAAAACTTCCTCCTCAGAAGCAGTGATTGCTCACAGGCAGATTGCTAGTTTTTGAACCTGACAGAAGCACGGCGAGGGGCAGGGAAAGGAAATCTTCCAGGGAAAGACAGAGACAGGAAAAGGAGCATCCAAACGTGGCAGTGGTGGCACCCCAGCCGCTTGCCTCTGGCCACTGCCCAAACCTTTGCAAACAGGGAGCAAGAGCAGTCCCTTTTAAATGGCACAAGCAGCGCCCTCCCTGCCTTCATCTTTAGATGAAGACGGAGGGGAGAAGAGCGCGGCAGGGCCAGCAGCGGGGCTGGAAGCCAGGCAGCCGCGCAGGTGGGCTGGAGCAGCTTGCCTTGCGGCTGGTACGTGCTTCCTGAGCCTCCCCCATCCCAGGTGCCGACACTCTGGAGACCACGCGGGGGGAGCAGGAGAGCTGCCAAGTACAAGGTGTTATCCCGGACACTAAAATGCCTTGCTACGGCTCTGAAGCACGCAGTAATGTAGATACGAGAGGATAAGGAATTCACAATTTGTTCGGGCTGTGATCCAGCAAAAAGCACTTAAGCAGGTGTATCACCAGCTCCACCACACATGGGAAGCTAGAGTCCAGCTTAACAACAGCAGGATCTACAACATGCTATGGGAGCAGGACCACTTTGAGAAAAGCCCTTTTCCTCTTTCCTTCTATCCATTTCCAAATTTCATGTCAGCCTGGCCACGGTATCCCCCTAAAGTGCAATGGAAAAGCACCGAGGAACAACTGGAGAGAAGTGCTGCTCTCTTTCTCTTCGCTAATATTTACGCTGCAGTAACTGAAGCCAAGAACAGAGCTGCTCTGCACTATGTTCTGCGCAGACAGAAAGCAAGGAAGTGCCCTAAAGAGAAAATTATCAGACAGAATAACAGCTAGAGGGAGGAACAGAAAGATGGCAAGAAGAAATGAGTTGGCTGGTATCACACAGCAGACCAGCAGCAGAACACAGAGTAGCATCCATATGAACCCAAACTTGAGCCCAGTAGGCTATATTGCCTCCTAACCAAGAGGATAAGTGCTATCCAGTGCATCATCCATGCCCCAGCAACGCGGAGAGAAAGACTGAGATCTGAACTATCAGGCTAAGATACTGCTCCTGTACTCAACTTTACATTACATACTTGAGAGTATTTTTGATGCAACATATCTTATGCCACAGCTCTGAATCCTGCCAAGCATTTTTACCACTTACTTAAAAAAAAAAAAAAAAAGTCCTCTCTCTAGATCTCTGTATATATATATAATATATATATAGGTATATGTACATATTTAGATACTAAATCTGAATAATGTATCGACCAGAGAAAGTAGTTTTCCCCTGCTCTTTCCTTTGTCATTATATGAATTTGCTGAGGTTATGTCTCAAAGGACAACTATCAGTAACAGACTGGTAAATAAATAAGTGTTTCATCAGCACCCCTTTTAAAGACCTTTGCTCACATTGTCTCTTGCTGGTAAGGTCGACCTGACATAAACCAGTTCTCAGCAGGCATCTCCCAGCTTTCAAAGATGAAACAGAACTTAAGCTCTGCAGTTGATAAAGCACCTTGTGTCAAAAAACAGTGCTTTGTGACTTTGGCCTCGCAGTGAAGTCTCAAAGATCTGTTCTGAAGTGATGTAATTCACAAATTATCTTTGTTCTTTACTGTGTTTAGACTTCATAGTGGCAAATAAAGAATACCCTCTCAATTAACAGAAAATCATGACAAGTTGGAAAAATACATACGGGTAACAAAATGACACTGGGGATTACTTCTACATTTTCATTTTCCTTCCTCGCTACAGGTAATTAGCTACATGGAAATAGTTGATGCAGTTCTAAGTAGCCTAAGGCACGATAAACAAAAAAAAGTAGTTATATCTCCCACTTTGATTAGCAAAACAAAACAAAACCCAGTAATCTCAATTGTTTGTTGTTCCTAGGTGGCAAGAAACAGGTTTGACTTTTCTTGTCCAAAATAGACGTGTGCCAACCCTAAACCTGTCCTCAGCCATGTTCAGGGGATGGAGTTTTCCTAGCTTTTACATCTTGTGTGGGCTGTCTTTAGTTTATACAGCCTTCAGATACACAAGAACTTTCAGTCCTGTGCTAGCTCCACAGCCCACATTTTCAAAGCTATTTTTTAAGAACGAGCAGCTCTGATCATATAACACCCTTGCAATGTGATCCTGCCAATATTCATATTCAGTGGCTTGAGCTATGGTGGCAAAACACTCCATGAACCTACTGCTGCTCATCCAGTAGGCTCGGACTTGGCAGTGATGGCCACTGCTGGCAGGCAGAGCACTTGGCCCAGTCCTGCCATAAAAGAAGGCCAGTTGGGGTGTGTGTGTGGTTTCTTCACTGCACTGATTAATTTCAGCAGCTTAGATGATATGTGATATTTATGGATTAGAGGCAAAGATGGGAAACATTTACTTATATTTTAAAACCACCGAGCCTTAAATATGGGATGAGAAAACACAGAAGAAATCCTGGCTCAGTGGGCAACTTGCTTTTGAAACTGCTGCAGGCCAGGGAAAGACATGCCTTTGGGCAAGATTTATTTTTCTGTACTTGGGGACCACTCAAAAGTAGAACCCTATCATACCCGTTCCAAAAAAAACTCATGAAGAATCAGTCAAGAAGCCAAATTGCTTCATTCCCTCTTCTGCTTCTGCTTTGGAAAGCCAGCTGCACACAGGTGATGCATTTCATGGCAGGGCATGAGGGAATGGTTGCACTGAAGAAAGAGGACCAAGCAGGAAATGGTGACTGAGCCAAGCTCTGAATGACTAAGTTGCATAGCTGGGTCCTTCAGCTGAGGACAAAGGAAGTGGTTCTGATTGATATCAGACAAAGAAGCTCATTTGACCCAAAGGCAGACACACACATACCGTCTATCTTACTAACCATCGGCTGCACGAAAGACAAGGCTCAGGATTGAGGTCTCTGGAACATTTCTGGGAATAAACTCTCTAGGAATAGAGAGGGTCCTTTCCACTTCAGAGAGAACAAATGTTAAGAAAGATACGGAAAGCATCTCAGATATTTAAACTAACTTTGCTACTTCAGAAGCACTGAAGATTTGAAGCAGGGTAACACTGCGGGAGGCTTGGTGCTTAGGTTCTGTAATGCCCATTTGGATTTCCACAAAGGAAAATCCTGTCAACAGAAATTTAAACACACTCGCACAAAACATACAAGATAGCAAGACACAAAGAAGCTCGTAATGCTGGAGTTACGCCAGCACCATTGCCATCTGCCTTTTTGCTACCATAAGAGGAAAACACACATGAAACACTTATCCTGGGCCAGAGAGCCTAAGCACTGCAGGCTTCTCTGAGGGCAAGGAAGCTGGTACGGAGTTGCTCATCCGAGCATACCAGGGCTGAGCTGCCATGAGGGCTAGCTAGCTTCTAGATGCACAGCATTTTGGAGGGGACACAGAGACAGAGTCCAACCATGGCAGGCCCAGAGCCACACAGCGGTGACACGGCCCAGCCATGGCAGCTGGCTTCCATGCTGCAGCCCCGGGCCTCCCACCGCACTTCCAGCCATCAGCAGCGCTCCAAATGGAAATGCAGTTATGGGAATTTGTTTCATTAGCCTTCTGCACAAACATTTACACACTTCCTTCACACTCCTTGAATCTTAAAAAAGGAGCTACTGATTCTAAAGGTCACTGGCGTCTCTCCCTTCTCCTGCACTGGCCAATCCAGTGTCAGACGAGCTAGCAACACCTTTATTTTTCCTTCCAAATGAGTCTCTGGCTCCTAAAAAGAAAGGAAAGTGACCAAGATGGGATTCTTCCCTAAAATCCCCGTGGATGTTTGTTTTCTCTGGATGACTGTTTGCCTACGCTTTAGCTGGCGGCCTGGCTGTGTGACCCTCCCCCTCGGCACCTGGGAAGCACATTGTCAACTCTGGAAGTGTTTATTCTCTGTAGATTAAACAGCATTTGCTGGATGGTGATCACACAAAGTTGTAAAAACAGATGGACAATGATCTGTCCAGACTTCCAGAGCTCACCATGAGAAGGCTACTTACATAAAAACATTTTGCTGAAGGATCAAAGGATTTTCTTCCCCCCCTCCATGCTCAGTTGCATGAGGTCTGTTATATAAACATGGGGACACAAAACAACCATCTTAAATAATGCCAAAACTCCAACTTTTGAAACTAGTATTCAAAATTAGCCTATTAGAGTTAACAAATTGGCTGAGTAAATTAAGTCTTATGCACGATCCTTTTCCCATTTCACCTGCATCTCAAAGTGTTTTTCTTTTTTTCCAGATATAACCTCACTCCTCGGTTTCAGTAGATAGAGAAAACCTCTTTATTCTCACTAGCGCTCCAGATCAAACTGACTTAAAAGTTTACATCAGTGCACTCTCTCATGCATCAATATAACCTAACAACATGTTATTTAAAAAGCATACAGGCTTTCATCTAGGAATAAGAAATAAAGGACATTTTTCTAGGTGGTGAGCTCTACCCTGAACAGTGCCTCTGACAAAGTCTCAAGGTCAAGCTAAATAACAAGAGGAACGTGAATTCCTAGCCCTATCTCCTAGGGAGATAGGGGATGGGTGAGCATAACACAGTCCCTGACAGTGCCTCTGGTGTTCATACTGCTGGAACTGTGGGGTCCCAGCTCTTGCTTCCACACTCAGGTCTTTGAAAAACTGGAGCGCTCGCAGGGCAAAGCAAGAAGAATGATGAAAGGATCAAAGCGTATGCTTCACAGTGTGAGATGCAAGATGATCAATTTATTTAACTCATCAAAGAGATGTTTTAGAGGTGACTTGATCACAGCCTATGACTACCCATATGGGAAACAGAAATTTAATAGGGGACTCTCCAATCTAGGAAAAAAATTACCGAGATCAAACAGCTAGAACCTGAAGTTTGTTCACGTTATAAAATCATTCACTTTATAAAATCATTCACTCGCTCTCTACCACCAGTCCCGATTCTATATCCATCTGGCCCTTCTTCACATACTTCATACTGAAAAGTAACCAGCAAAACCAAGCAAAGAGATAAGGAAAATAAAATTGGAAAGGCCATTCAAGAACATACAGGAACAGAAAGATCTGCTGTATGCAAATAGCTTTTTCCAAGCTCTAACTTTCCTTCCTTCCCATGTTCATGCATTTCTGCCTTCTATATTTCTAACACCATTAGATTATTAATTCCTCTGCCAACACTGTCTTTATACTTGTCTTCAGCAATTGTGTCTCTATACTAAACAGGAACTAAAGATGAAAAGTACCTTTATTTTGCATACCAGGAAGCTGGAACTAATCTTCAGCCTTGAGAGTAGCAGTTTTCAAACTGGGGTTGTAGGATTGCCATTTCCATGGCCCCTGAAAGGGTTATGAAGAGGACAAGTAAACTAGCATTTCTGTTCAGAAATAAAAGATGGGCTCCCACACTTTCAGGAATTTTGGGTACTGTTCTGCAGTACCCATGGCGCGTGCATCTTTGCATAGGCGTTCAACCAGAGAATAATTTGGGAAATTTTACTGGAGAGGAATGCAATAGTGCTGCTGCCCAGAAGGCAGGTGGTATGAGAAACACTTTTGCTTTTATGCCAAAGAGGAATTTTGCACAGGGTATTAAAAGGTCTGAGTAATGCAGGAAATTTGGACACGCACCTTTCTGTATGAAGCCCATTCATTTATTTTTTTTAAGGTAATTACAGCTGTTTATTTTTTATATTGTAGTAGCTGAACATTTGACTTTAATGGATAAACTAAGGAACATAAGGAACCTCCCTTAACAGGTTTCAGTCTACACAACCCAGATGAAAGGATGGGAAAGGGAAAAACCTACTGTCAAGAACACCTTATTGTCTCGCATACAAAGGAAACAGTGTGATTGCATGAAACCATACACTTTCTTCAGACCCTCAGTATCGTTATAACCCTACCCAGAAACATATAAGGAAGCAAGCACTATGGCAGTCTTTATCACAGGAGCATGCTGAACATTTCAGTGTTAAAAGCAATTAGCACAGTATAGCCGCATGCTGTATATATTTAATCAACAAGCACCAGCACTGCGCAAGCTCTTCTGGACAAGCATTTTGCTTCGTGTTTTTTACAATACATTTAAAGCACTTTGTAAGACTAATAGTCCTGGGGTACATACGAAGAAAAGTATTTGCCGTACCAGCACGTGGATCCCAAAGCTGACAAGCTGGGTTATAAAGCAGAACAGAAGAACACCACACACTTGACTTACCAAAGAGCTCTTCACAAATAGCAGAGCCAGACTCATGGCCTTTCTAAGAAGGCTAATGAACAGCTTTCTGCTGTGAAAAGTTGGGAACAAATTCCAGAGGTACAAGGGGGGATGGAGGGACACGCCAGCCCATCCCTTCTCCTGCACAGCTCCAGCAAGGCACCAGGCCATGGGGAGCCTTGGTGGCTCTGTACCTGCGCTCCAAGCCCACCAGTGGAGGTCTCCTCCTTCCCTGTCTGTGCTGTCACACTGGGAAAGCTCAAACACCCTGTCTGAATGGATAAAATAACAGTTCTGCCCCACAGGCAGAGAAAAAAGAAAAAAGAATCCCCTCAGCTTCCACCCCATATCGTGAGCTGGCCCTCAGTGACATGAATGTGCCCCTGACAAAATCTAAATTAGATGAACTTGCTCAAGGAGAAGGAGAGGGATCAACCACCTTTCTGAAAGGTGACGTTCATAGAAGATCCCCCACAGATCAGGTCAGGGCCCCGGTCATCTCCTGTCAGCCCCCAATGGGAGCATCCAGCCTGCGGCATCAGACCACAGCCATCCATTTTCTGACTGACACGGTGGAGGCTGCCAAAACAGCTCACTCTGCCCTGGTGTGTGCATACAGAAACACAGCACAAGGGAAATATGGCCATTCGTATCATTGCTGCCAAGATGTAAGGAAACCCAGCAGAATTAAACCATCCACCCTATGGAGGCTAGGGAGGAGTTCAACCTGCCTTCTTCCTTTCTAATGAAGTAAACACACCGAGTTAATTCTTCTTCTCATCCCCACCTGTCTCTGCCTTTCCTGTCTCCACTAAGTAATGCATAATGTATTATATCTTATACATTAATACAAGTATCACTTGGCGTCCTTGCCCCTGACAATCAGCGCTCCTCTTGCACCCTGCTGCAAGAAACATGAGCTGTTTGGGTAACTCTGCTCCTCTTGTAATTTATGGAAAAGAACTACAATGCTGACTAGTAATTATAAGCAAGATTAATGATTTGCCAAGGGACCCCTTTGTACTTTCAAATACTTATACAAAAGCTGTTCTTTGTTTACAGGAAACGGTGTTTTGAGAGAAAATATGACACAGTTACCAGCTTGGAAATTTTCCCCAGAAAGTTACAGGCTGAATATTTTAAAACCACACAGGGTAAGCCCCACTTTGCACAGTGTCTGTATCAAGCATGCCGTACCAGGCACAAACTATTCTAGCTTACTCAAACGCTAATGCCACAGTGTTTTAGAGAGGGAAACCTCCATCACAAAAAAAAGCAAGAGTGATGCAGATATACCACGTAGTCGGTTATAAACAGCCTTAGTGGTCACGTGCATTTTGCTTGATCCAGAAACATATCGAGATAACGATAAACTGTTGGATCAAATAATTGTACAATGAAGCTAAGATTATCCTCTGTCATGGAAAATTTCTGGAAATTTAGCCATTTTTGTATGAAAAGGGACAGAACAGAACAGTGTCCCTGCTTAGTTCTGTAATAAGAAAAAAATGTATTAATTTTCTCAAAGTTCCTCAAAGGAACTAATATGCTTTTTACGTGTCAGTAGGTTCTGTTGAGGCTTTCTGAATGTTCTTTCTTTGTGTTGAATTTTTCATTTATGTATCTTAATATTAAAAAACAAACAAACAAGCAAAAAGACACGTTTACATACCACTGCTTGAAAATAAGCCAAACCACTACAAAAAACCACCTAGTTACTGTGTTTGCTAAACACATCTCTCTTGCTGCTCAGGTTTGTACTTAATGTCAGGGAAAAAAAAAAAAAAAGAGGAAAAAAAGAAAAAAATGCACAAGCCTAAGAGTAGTAATGAGAAAAAGAATGAAGAGTTATTCAAAATAAGAAGCATGGTGCAAAAAGCTAGATTTCCATTCAACAGAATTATATTGAATATACTTAATAATGTTTACTTCTACTAAATACAGCTTTAGCATCCCATATACCTATGAAGAGGACATATTTTCAACTCTACACACTATCCTGCAAAAAAAATTAAAGCTTTCAAATGCCACTAAAATCAGGCAGAATTACTGGCAATTAATCATATCCTGGAATTATTCTGTGACTTGAAAGAACCAGCGCAAAGACAAAAGAAATACACCCAGTCACTAATGTAAAAATATGAGTGATTTGTTAATAAAACCAACCAGCTTAACAGTGGATCAAGGATACTTCCTGCCCATATCTTTTTTGGTGAAGTCTATGAAGGGAAATCACGTCAGGGATCCACTGTAGGCATTCTCTTTGTGACTACTTAGCATTTCTACAACAAATCTAGATGTATTTTCAGTTTGCTATTGATAGTTTTAGTTTACCAGCAAAAGGATCTATATAACGGACATCTGCAGTTGCTTTCTAATATACAGAGTCATGCTGTCCCAAGGCAAACCCATCTGAGTCTTACACCTCAGAATACCCCTACCATTTACGTGGGAATATTTTTTTCAATAAACTGTGATTTGTTGCATTTTACTTTATGCTGGGTACTAGATGGCTTAAGTAACAGTGATTTCCTCACACTCTTTCTGAAATAAATCTTTTCCTGCTACTCCAGGTGGTTAAACTGAGCACAATCTAATACATTTTTTTTCTCCTTCGGGTTTTGGAGGAGCAACAGTCAGTCTGAACACTTAGTCAAGGCTGTGGCCAGCTTTCAGTTACACCTAATGACTAAGAAGTCACCGTCCAAAACTGCTGTTCAAACTAACCCAATTTACTGGAAACCTCATATACCATGCATTGACTAATTTCATTGTATATGTCTCCGTGCTCCAAGGGCAGACTCAGTCCCTTTCATTAGGTAGGCGTCTGTGTTTATGGGGTAATTTTGTAGGAATTTCCCAAGGAACTCTCCCTGTCCATGCTCCAAGTAAGCTGCAACTCAGCTGCAGTTAGAAGACAGTTGAGCTAGAGAAAGAGGAGCTTGCTGAGCAGCCCATACACTTCGTTTTAAACATACAGTTAAGCTCAACTTTCTCCCGAACAAAAATATAATAAATTACAGCATTGCAAAAGCTGAGAAAATAGTGACAAAGTATAAACAAAAAGAAAGATTTAGTATTCAAACACAGTGCTACTTTGCCAAATTGCAATCTTTTCTTCTCCCCCCCTTCTTCCCTTCAACATTTGATCTGCAATTCAAGTAGGAAAGCACGCAGAGAGGGAGTTACCCCTGAAATGAGCATTTACACAGCATTAACTGTTATTTTTAAAGATGAAATAACTAGACTTAAAATCTGACATTTCAGAAACGACAGGAAAAATATGTTTTAAAATATTTCACTAAGATAAAGCAATTCACAATTATTTTTATGAGTCCCAAAGTGGAGTTTGTAGAAACCAAATGTAGTTTTCAACTGATTCTAGAAAACTTTTTAAAAACTCTGATTTACGTGAAATAAACAACTCTAATAAGTGAAGGCAAGCAGTCTCTTTAAATAAATACTGTCCTTCATCATCCAATAAAATCCCTTGACTAAACATCAATCTTTCTTATAGAAATGTAAACAATCAAAACTACTTCCTATCTCAGTAATAGGTACAGGTTACCTGGCTATGAATAGTAAAGAGACTGATACATTTAAAGGATTTTTCAAAAGCTGGACCCAGGCACTAAAGAAAAGTAAGAAGGCAGCATTTTTCTAGCAGACAGTTTCCAAGTTGGTTTGTGAAACAGAACATCCTCCTAGCTGCCCCCATTAATGTTTCTCTGCAAAAGAGAATATGTATGAAAGAAAATCATAACACACACCATGTATATCCGAAAATCAAAGGTTCGCGTGCATTCCTTTTTCACAGGACAGTGGATCATTTACACACTAACATGTTCAAAAAGATTAATATTTCCTCTGTAATTACTCTCTTTTCTATTCTACAGTCCTAAGACACTGCCACACACTGCAAATGTGAATTTAAACAGGAAAGAGCAAATGCTGCAGAAGGGCAGGAATAATGGAATAAATTTCACCTGTTGGAAAGCATGGAACATTTCTTCTCTGGATGTGAAAAGGCCAAATTTTCAAAGAGGAGTCATCTTTGAATCTACATCTAGGTTATTACCAGCTTCCACTTGATGTGAAACAATTTATACACAAAGATCTGTATTTCTCTGTGGAAAAAAGAAAACACTGCAGAGTTCAATTACCCATATGTATAACCGTCTCCCACCATTTTTTAACGATGGATTTTTTTTATTATTATTATTCTCTTTTTTTGTAGATTACATACACAAGAAGGAATCTTCCTAGGAGTGCTGTGAATTTACATAACTTTTTATCTGTCACCTAACGACTTGACTGCTCGCTCTGCATGAAGCTCTCAGTAACATTTGCACATTCAAAAGTTCCTCTGCCTATAGTAAACCAAAAGGAAAAAGTATTTATTTCTTCAGTTCTTCTTTTCCATAATTTCATTTTATTATGTTTCTATTCCTTAGTCTCAATCCTTTCTGAACATTCTTTTATTTTCACTTATGTCTTTTATCGACTTTCCAGTAAACATGCTCAGGAAACCTGTAGATAAGAGGGTGACAGATCCAGAGGAAATAAAAAATGCATAGCACCAAAGGCAAAAAAACACAAAACAAAACATGAAACAACATGAAAATTGCAGAGCAGGCAAATGCTCTCTCTCTCTCTTCAAAGTTTCCCACAATCAACTCTAACATACTTCCCATAAGTAATACCATCTCACAAACTGCATAGATAAGGCAAAAACCTTACCGTGTAATTAGACAAAATCTTGTAATGCCACAACTTGCACTAATCGTCTGATCTGACACCCAATAAAATATGTGGGAGGTTTCCATTTACTTCAAAGGTTGCCGGACTAAACCCTGAGTGTTTGGGCTCACTAATGAGAAGCTATCTTGTGCCCATGAGCCGGGCAGAGGATAGCTACCAGAAAATGCAATCTCTGCATATCATAGCTGTTTAGATACTGGAGAATGGAAAACCACAGTAAAAATGAGCTGGTTGAGCCACAGTCCACAAGACACTTGCTTTTCATGTACACCACTAATCAAAATTTGTTACATGTGACTGGAAAAAGATTTAGAAGTAGGAAAAAAATGTGCTTACGTTTGTTATCAAGAGTGGACAGACAGCTCATTCACAAGTTTAACAGGAAAACACAGCCTCTCACACTAGTGTGAAGACTGTGCAGAGGGAGGCACGCTCTGGGGCACATTACACTGTAGTACAGGAGAAACCCCACAGTGTCATGGGAGAGCTCTTGACAAGCTCATTTAACTTGCTAAGAAAATTAAGTATGGACCTAACAAGAACTGTTTTCCAAAAAGCAACGTTAACCCTCACACATCTACTGCGTAGCATCAATCTAAAGCTTCTTAAAAGCATTAGGTCTTGAAAAGATTAAGTCAAATTACAAACGTGGGATGGGTACTTTGATTTACTTTGTGTTAAAGTACAGCCAACACACAACATTGGCTTTTTACTGCTTTATGGAGTATACAATTACATAAAATACGCATCAAATTCATCTAAATAGCTGGCCATTTAACTGTCTGCTTGGAACAGTCGCATCGTCTGTCACACCGCGCGATCTAAAGCACAGACTCGAGTCTGGCTGCTGTGTATAATTTAAGATAGGTGGCTCTGAACAACAAGGCCTTTCCCCCTCCTCCCTCCCGTGGAACAGAAAGCTCTTAAAAGGTCAGGCACCAATGCAGTTTACTGAATAAAGCTCAAGTTTGAAGAATGTGCCTTCTAAAGTGATTTTACTACCTGGGATGTAATGAGTTTTACAGGCTCTCTTTGTTAAATTGCCCTGACAATTTCCATTTCCACTTGCTTCAATCATATTAACAGAAGCTAAAGTTCACATGTAGTAAAATATTTCAGTGTACTGAGTTGGGTCTCTATAAAATAGATCACACACTTGACAAACATATAGGACATAATGCTTGGCATTCCATTTCATGTTTGGCTTGGCATGTCTCGTTTAGGGCAGAACAAGATGCCCTACCTCAGTATCTCATTACTCATGGAAATAAACCACAGCCACATCAAGGACTTGACAAATCCCATTAGGTGTGGCAGAAGGACAAGACTGTCCCAATGAATTGGCTGAGAGAAGGACAAGGGCAATATTGTAGATGCTCCACTGAAGGGAAATGTGCTTAACTTTGTAAGACTTAAACACGTGAATCTAGGTAAATATCTAAGAATGCAAATAGGAAATCCCTCACTGAAGTAAGAAAAGTAAAGGAACAGGACAGAGAGGGGATAATGCTGTTTCTCATTAAAAGAGCATACACACACTTCTGTTAACATCTTAACACATACTTGCCTTTGTCATTTTTAGATCATACAGTCCTTGGGGTATGGAATGACCCTTCCTCTGTCTTTGATAAGTGTCTAATGCACCTTGGAAGGCACTGTAGTCTAAATAGGAATGACCGACAAATGATGGCTTCCTCTTTTCTAATGCTGAAATAGTTCAGAAAGTTTTATGTAGTTTGCAGAATACTAGAAAGGGGATTTCCATGAATGATTATATGATGCAAAGGAGGATTTGAAAATGATCCTACATTAATTCAAAGCAAGGATTTCTAACATGTAGCACAATACACATTTATATCATGATTTATAAATTTCACAGGTGTTTTTTTTTTCCCTACACTGTGATTTTCCTAAACTGCCAGAGCTCTTGTTACCCTTTAAGACATATCAGCATTACACTGAGATTTAAACTGATTTACTGTGACTTCAACTGGTACAACCCAGCACTGAGCTGAGAAATGTTTTTGCTAAGATCAGCCACACTGAGCAACACAGGGAGCATCTTGACATATCCAACAGCAGTCTACAGACACAATGAGTGAGGGGGTCTGACACAGGTCTTTAAGGAGCTGGTTAATGGACTACTGAGGCTCTTTGGAGGCAAAAAGGTAAGAGGAAGATCAATGCTCTCAAAACAATTATTAAAAAAAAAAAAAGAGAAAGAATTACGCATTATTATCCGGCTGTACTCAAACATAAATAATGCTGAAGTAGGTTTGGATACAGTCAATACTTAACATAAGGAAGACCTAGTACTCAAATAAATGCTGTACTCATCACTCATGGCTCCTCCTGAGGCCCAGAAGACAGTAACTGCCTTGACAGCACAGCAACCAGCTCTGATGTAGAAAATCTTTATTACAGACCCTTAGCTGCTGGCACTGGCTGACGGTGGCAGGCAATATGTGAAGGGAAGATGAGGACCTAATGGAAATACAGTTCCCCAAATCCTAGGAGGAACAAAAACCTATAGCAATCGAGAGAAATCAAAGCTGTATGAAGAGGCACTCAGCTCATTTAGATGCAAATATATCCAGACACTACCATGCACCACCTCTAAATAGTGCTGTACACCCAGCTTCTACTGTACCAACAAATGCCCCTCTTCTCTATAATAGAGTCATCTTTGATGTACATGCTGGCGAAGAGATAAGGCATATTTACATTCAATCAAAAAAAAAAAAAACAAAAAACTTCATCAGCACAGTGAGATGAACAAAGATTATATCCAAAACACACTTATGACCTTTTCAGTTTTCTCTTCCTCATAAGGTCATTCCCAAATGACCTTATGTGAGGCAGGCAGGCATGCACATGCACACAAGCAGAAACAACACATAATGCCTGAAACCAAGTTCTGGCCAAGTCATCCCAGTATTTTCTCCTGTGGAACACATTTTATTCACCATAAGTGCTGGATTTTAGTTTGTAGCATACACAGAGCTCCTCAGAGTTGGTGTTCAAGTAACAAAGGAGAACAGAAAATACACCTGTTAAATAAATGAAATATATTTTGATATAAATCACACTCCCTTTCAAAACGCACCTACTTCTTTACTATTTCACAGCATTTGGCCACCTGCAAATCACAATGACCTGCTCATCACAGAGCCCTGACATCAAACCTGGGTACACTGCAGGACTTTGACCCAGATTATTTCATGTCAGACACTTTTCAGAAACCATCTATTTTCCATGTTTTTCACTGACAAATTTTGCAGCAACCTGTGGTAGGTCATCCTTCAGTGAAGGAAGGCCAAACCACCAATTTATTACTTCGAAATAAATTATTCACGTGTCAAAACCTGTACATTTCTTCACAGTTGCTCCCTTATCTGATTTGTCAGTCACCATCTAGGAATAAAACCTTTGCATTTAAACCAAGAGCTACAGGTTAACAGCACTCTTGGAAAGACGGTTTCAGCTTGAGCAAGGAAGGAGGCAGCAACCAGGAATGGGCTGACAGGGTGCTGGCTGGGCAGCCTCAGTAAGCAAGGCCTGGTTTTTAAATTCTGCTTCTAATTTACAGCAAACAGATTAGTTGAGGGGGTTCTACTTCATTAAAACTGTTTGGGAAACTCCAAGCTGTCTTAAAACAGCTGAAATATTTGTTTAATGTACGTTGCTTATACAGATTGGATATGATCCTCTTTCAAAAGGGGTTCCTGAAGAAACTGCTGGAACCATACACAGGAGTTAAGTGCCAACAGGCCTCAGTGGCACCTCCTTTCAAACTCTCCAAATTTTTATAAACGTGACATTTCATGGATTGAGTGGGCTAAAGCACACATCATTGACTAGGGCTGACAATCAACAACCTTTCCAGATAACCAGCTCTTCCATTTTGGTGAGGTTGCAGCCTGATGGGCTGGGTTGCACTCTGGGCACATTTCCTATTTCATCTTTGCCTTTGGGCTTTGACCTGTCCACTGTGGGAATGCAGGAACATGACCATCAGAAACAAGAGTTTTGCAGAATGACTGAAGAATATTTCCCTCTAGTTTGGACTGGAGTTTTACAGGTGAACATAACCTCTAACTTAAATCCTTCCAGAATAAAATCTTGCACCACTTGGCTTTGTTTAAAATGTGGTCACTCTCTAAGGGTTAAAAATACAAAAGGTCTACACAAAATCTAAGTTTTTTTGGTTTTGCATTGTTTTTAAATAAAATGTTGTGATTGTTGGTTTTTGACCGATTTGTTAGGTGGAGGTGGTTACATTACTGATGACCAAGCAGAATGATATCAAAGATTCAATGTATTTTGGCCAAATACATTCTGCCTCCATTTAAAAAATAAAAAGCGTTAAGAACAAGCACTAATGAATGTAAAGTGAAAACATCAACAAAGATCATTTTCTAATCAACAAAACCCCATATATTCTTTTCCTGCTGCAAAAGACGACAAGCTGAGATGATACAGCAATATATTTTACACAGGTAGCACATCATCTTGGAAAGCAGGACGCCAACATCTTGAGACAATCCAGCACACCTTCCAAACAGAACTTTGTATTCCAGTGTTGCATGCTGAAGGTATCCATTAATTTGGGGGTTAAAAATATAGATCTATATTCTAAAATTGAAAGCTTCAGAATCACAAATCATGGCTATGCAACTCTGAGCAACAGTAGTAGTAAACATGATTAGAAGTGGTTGTACAAACAAGGCTGAGGGTCATCTAAATCAAACTTCCAGATTTTAGCTTCTGCTCACAAAAATCAAGTTCTTTAAATAGTTTGGTCTTAAAACAACTGAAATTGATTCCCTGAAAAAATACTTCTACATGCATCTGTCATCTGGATATTTATATTCGGACAGCAATCTTTCATAGCTGTCTGCAAGAGATATTAGACACAAACATATCTCAAGAGTGCATCTCTTGAGAGTGCCAATTTGAACAGGGTAGATAACTCTTAGTAAATATGTTTTGCACGTCTCAAGTTCGTGTTTTTTTTTCCCCACATATTTATTTTTTTTTTACATGAACAGTAATTTTAACAGCAAAAAAAGTGAAAATAGAAATAATAAAATACCCATTCACTTCTTACAGAACATATCTCTAACTCACATCTGTATTTCCTCACTATTTTATCTTCACATTAAAACTTTTTAGCAGTGAAATATCTGACTAGATAATATAAAATCTTGGTGATTTTTTTTTTCTTTTTTTCCCTTTTTTTTTTTATTATTCTTAAAGGTAATAACCTAAAACCTGTCAACGCCATTGAAGTCAATCCACATTTCTTAAAGTAGATGAGATTTTATCATGATTGAAATAAATGTTCTTTAGAACAAAAATATTAATAATTAACATGCCAGAGACACATCTACCATATGCTGGCATGTTCTCATTTCCACTTTTCTTAGTGAAATGCTGCATTATAGAAAGCATTTGAAGTTCAGAAACACGAAACTTTAGCTGATGTTCTAAATCTACTGTTAAGCTTGCGATGTCTTTGGAATTATACACAGCTAGAAAATAAACTCTAGGACACTGGGCAAGACTTTTCTGGAACAACTCAAGATACCGAGCCATCACATTTATGATGTTAAGCAACAGCTAGAGAATTGATATAATCACTAAAGGCAAGCTGAAGAACAGAATTTTAGCAATAATCATTTGCAAGCACTAGGAGGGTCACCTTAAAACTTTGCATTTTTAAAATGTAACATCTATACCTCACTCAAAACCTGGTAAAACATTCTGAGTTTTAATTTTAAGAGAGCAAGTAGAAAGTGACTATTCAACAAGCAAAACAATGCCATTTATCCACTTGCTAAAAGTAAGAGTTGGTGCTGTGAAAAGGGTGCCTATCAGCTGACTAAAATGGGAGTAAAAACCACATTAGGAAAGGAAGGTACTTCCCAACCGAAAAATGGTAGCATGATACTGCAAAGACTTTCTCTGAAAAACGGTGTACAGCTCCACTCAACCACATCCAAAAAAGGTAGACTGCAAGTGGAAAAGGGATAGAAAAGGGTTATCGATCAGTGGAATCTAAAAAGTGTGCAGGAGTGCCCTAAAAGGAATCTGGTGTATTTACAATAGCAACAGGAAAGATGCAAATAGGATATGACTATGCTTTACAAATGCTTCAGGTGGATCAAGAGGTAGAAAAGTTAAAGGACTGCACTGGCATAGGAACAAAGGGGGATATTACAAAAGGAAAGACATTTGAGAAGGCAAAGATCGTTATGAAAAATTTCCAAACTATTAAGTAAAAGATGACTAACATGTCAGGGTTATCAAAAGTATCAGCAAATGGGAAAAAAATAGCATGCACAGGTATCACTCAATGCCTAATCTGATCTATGAACCATTGATAGCAGGTGATGGAAGATGGCTGTGTTTTGTGAGGCTGTCATCATAGTATGAAGTGTTTCAGGTATCAGCTACTACAAACTGAAGAGCTCTCTTACCAAAGAAATGTAGAAACTTTTAGTAAAATCCCGTATAAAGGATAAGATACTAGATGATGCTCCTAGGAGAAAAGTGCAGGAGATGGTACTCTGTCAGTGTCCTTCAGAGAAGCTTGCACCAGGCTTCCCAGATGTCTTGTGATCAAAGAGCTGGTACAATTGTCACTTCCAAGAGCACTGAAAGGTGCCCTGGTAATTGATCTAATCGCTGACTGACATAAAATGCCCACCTGCTTCAACGTTCTCTCCTAGACCAATCTGTGTATTACTTACGTGCTCAAGAGTACTGAATCACATGCAGTCATGCAAGATGAAGCCAACTTCAAGCAAAGCAAAGCAGAATCTGTATCCAAACCCCTTTTTTACCATAGAAAGCCTGAGTTCAAGAAGAATCAGAGGACTGTTCACACAAAAGAGAGCCATTATGTACTTCAGCTAATGACATTTTTATTCTGAAAATGAAATATTTCCATTATTGCAGGCCCAGCAGCCACAGGAGAGAGGGCAAGGCAGTGCGACCCCCCCATTACCCTACTGTAGCCAGAACTCGATGTATTTTGGAGCTGTTGTAGCACCTTGACCAAAACCATGACTTTACCATGTGAAATATGTGCAGTACAGTAAGAGTCAGGTCTGACGTGAATAAGGTCGTGGTACTATCAGAGGTGACTTTTCACTGGTGAGCAGTTTTTAAGTACAGGAAAAGGTGGTGGCTTTTTTTTTGTTGTTGGAAGTTAAGACACTGGAAAGACCCCTCCTTCTGCATGCTGCTTTAGGCTGCATTCCTATAATAAAAGAACACTGCTATATAAACAATAGCCCTCATTTTCCATAACGGGTTATAATTGGAGCAGGTGACTAAGAAACTGCTTAGATAAATGGTGGGATCGTAACCTTTTATGCAAAATGGACAAATAAGATATGGAACTATCTGGAAAACCCCAAGGCTGTGTAGCTCTCCCTCAAGCCGTGAGCACAGGCAAAGCAGACAGTAAATCACTAAGCCTCATCTCCGACTTTCCAATTTTGTTGTTGTTTTGGTTTTCGCCAGTTTTTGCTGACAGGTAGAAAAAATACTGCCTGAATGTGAATAAGATTTAATTTACCACCAATTTCCTTCCTATTTCTACAGCACATTCCTAAAAAACACACAGCATTTTATTCCCACTGCTTAGAAGAATTACTATTAAATAGTCACACACCGCCAATACATACCATAAAAATACCACTGTAATACTTTCTGCTACTCAGGAGAATTGTATTCCATTACAAAAATTTGTCTGGAATATTTTGAAATCATCATCTATAAATGTGTGTATATATTTATACAAATATGGTTTCTTTAATACTTACCAACTGTGGATGCATATATTAAAAATTTATATGTAACCACATACAGAGAGACAGGATTGTGATACTGCACTGAAACAGCAACATGTATTAACTGAGCTGGATAGTAAGGTGGCTAAGATAGCTTTGAAGATGGGAAAGCCTTTCTTCAAGGCATCTTCTCTTTCTTTGCCTATCAGGAACAGTTAAAAAAAAACAGGAAAAATTTAAGTGCATCAGGATACGATGTCTTGGGCTCAGACTTCAATGACAATTCCCCAAAGATATGTCGACCTGTTAAGAGGAATTCAGACTTTCCATCACCAAGCCTTAACTGTCCCAACTCCCAAATTTTGACTTTACAAGTGAAACATCTCGTGCTCCATTTCTTCAGTATTTCTTTTTGGATCCTGATAAAAAATATCAAGATTTAAGGTAATTGAAAAGTGTTATTGTACACACACACCCTGCTTACTAGCACCCAGAAAAGCACAGTTTATCCATTTTAACATGGGAAAAATGGACACTGTCATATCACAGAAGAAAACATTCTAATGCTGTATTCATCTATGGGAGTCCCAACATTTCCAACTAAAAATGTATTTACAGAAAAGCTGCCATTATCAAAGTTGTCACTGTTCTTCACAGTTTGAGACTTCTAAGTTTTTGGGCACAACACAAGAAATAACTATTGTACCTATACTACTGCAGTCTGAGGGGTGTCTTTGGTAGATGTAAATCACCCAGTGATTCCCTGGACACACACTTGTGTAGGTTACTTTTGGAATCAAATTAGGTCTTCTGCCTGCCTGCAAAGCTAGAGAAACTGGCAATTTAGGGTACTTAGGATCTTCCATGTGTCTACTATTTTGGACCATTTCTCTGCCTCTCAATGTAAAAAGAGACATTTTCCTCCCTGGGCACTATGAAAAGCGGAGCAGCATTAATATACATCTTAAATAAGGATTCATCTACACGAGATTCACCACACTTCTTTCGTCCTTTTGGGTGTGAAGGCATCTGCTGCAACACTGCTGGTGACATCGTGCCCAAGCAGAACGTACTTGATAAAACACACAAGGTTACCTACTGCAGCTCCAGGCAAAGCTAATGTCCCCAAACCTGCTGCCAGAATTGGCCAGACGTTGACCTGCTGTTTCCATTAGTTTCAGATGTTGTTCAGCGGTATGACAGACACTAAGTCAATCTAAGATTTAAGGAAAGCTGAGATCAAACAATCCCAGAATTTAAGGCAGGCATTTATAATGACTCATTATACTAGATATAGGCAGGGGAAGTTTAGGCTGGACATCAGGAAGGGGTTCTTCACAGAGAGAGTGGTTGCACACTGGAACAGGCTCCCCAGGGAAGTGGTCACTGCACCGAGCCTGACTGAATTTAAGAAGAGATTGGACTGTGCACTTAGTCACATGGTCTGAACTTGGGTAGACCTGTGCGGTGTCAAGAGTTGGACTTGATGATCCTTAAGGGTCCCTTCCAACTCAGGATATTCTATGATTCTATGATTCTATGACTGGGGGGAAAGGGGGGGGAATGTGTATTTCCTTTTGACACAACATTGAAAATACATCCTGATACTTAGAGTTGCTTTCTTTACTTGCTGTTGTAAAGGAATAGTTATTTTTTAAACACTTCAATTATTTCTGCGGTGCATTTTTCTAAAGCTGACAGTTCTTCTTTGAGAAAATGATCTTCTTAAGTTTAATCAGATATATATCAAAGCCACATGCACGTACCTGCCAAATGTATCGAGTTCTGTGTGTCCATTTCCCAATTTCCCAGGCTGCAGCAATGTGCAGCATTAGCAATATGCCCAGCATATTGATATAAAGTGACCCTCTAAGCTTCCTATCAGCTGTGCTCTCATATTACAAAACACACTTTGCTGTGCTTCGTGTTCATTACTTAGCAACTGCTCTGCTGCTCTAAGAACTGCATCCTTATTTACACATGCATACCCTGGCACATCTTTCATAAAAGTAGAAAAAGAAGAGGGAGTAAGGGAAGCTATGATAGCATGTTATAAAATCATAAGTGGCATGAAAAAGATCCACAGGGAACAAGAGCCTTCTGTCTCTTTCAATACTAGAAGTAGCAGGCAATCAATGAAAACAGCATTGAAGGCTTAAAGCAAGCAAAGGAGATGGTTCTTTGAAGAACATAGAGTTAAACTGAAGAATTTCTTATGGCTGGAGATCGTGCTGCCAAAATTTTAAATGTAAAAAAAAGCGGGAGACAAGTCTTTATTTGGGGGCAGGGAGGCTATCCTGGGGAAGGCTATTAAATACAGGCTCAGGAAACCCCAAACCGCAAATTGCTGGAGGTTCAGGAGCGCTCTGGGGAAGTATCCTCAAATGCTTGCCTGCTTCTTTTACTCTTCTGTTGGCAAGTGCAATAGTGCGCTATTAGAAAGCAAATCTGATGTTAAATGGACCTTTGTTCTGACCCAGTATGGCCAGTTTTACATTCCTTATCACTCACATTTACGCTGATCACATCAAAGTCAGACAAATGTGACTGCAAATAGAATTTGGCCCGTCATTTCATCATAACCTCCCCTTCTGAGCATAAATACATACAGAGAAAGTCCAAGGATTGAAAAAACTGAAACGATCTGTCATCATGACTCAGTTTGTTGCATGTATCATGAGGAAAGCCTAATCTGATAATTTTGTAGAATGGAAGAAGAGTTTTGTTCTGTTGTTTTTGTGTGTTTTGTTTTGTTTTTTTTTGTTGTTTTTTTTTTTCCAGTGATAAAAATTATCATTCGTTAGTAAACGAAATTGCATATAAACCTAAATTTATTTTGATTACAGCCAAACTATTCAGACATGTCAGTTGAATAAGAAACGTTCGTTGATAAGGAAAAAGCAAGCAGAGTATTCACTAATACTGTAACATATTCAGAGGGGGGTGCATACGTGCACTGGGACTATCTGTGCATATTAGTAGGAGATTTGTGTTTACTGGCAGAATACACACCTGGGCATTTCCAGGTTGATGAACTGTTACACAGGCACTCACATCAACTCTGAAGAAATGCTACTGAAGTTTGCACACCTGCTTTCCAAAGCAAAAATAAATAAATAAGTAAAATCTGAGTGGCCCAATTTTAGCACAAATTGTGGTGCTTTGTTGCATCTGTGTCTCAGAACAGACTAAGTGGTACCCCAAAATGCATGCGTTTATCCTTTCATTTGTGGTCATGTGAATCATCTCCTCCTCCTGAGGAAGCATGCTAGATACAATGATTTTTTGTTTCTCACCTTAAAAGCATCGTCCTCATGCTGAGCTACAGAAGAACATGATTAAATGATATGTCACTAAAAGAAAGGCTACGTAAATTTTCTACCACAGTAATATTTTCTAAAACCACAGTTTTTTGATCATTTCAGACTGCACTGGGTTTTTCCTGGTGAGTAAAGATGTGCTTACTGAATTTAGAACATAGTTTCTCTTAGTCTGAGCTGCAGATTCCCAGGCTGCATAGTTGTGGTCAGATAACTCCTCCACGGGGCGTTTGGAGTTTCCTGAGTATGGAGGGAAAAACGAATTAATCTGACTCCAGTGTTTAACTCATTTGCAGGACTCAGATTTCCTGTTCTGCAAACATAAAGGGTTTGCAAGGAGTGTGTAAGAGCCTCCAAGATGTATAGCTATGTGAGTGCTAAAGATAGGGAGCCCCATTCTTCTCTCCAGCATAAATTGCCAAAGCTCTGTGGATTTCAGCTGTATTATTACCAATTCAAATGTGTTCCAAGCCAGAGGAAAGTCAAGAACAATGTGTATTTATGAAAAAAGGCCAGTTCTTGTTTGGCTCAAGTTCATAACCCTAAAAGAACCCAGTAATTCCACTATTCTTCAGCCTAAATGCTGGCTACATCCTTCACTTATCAGCATCTGTTCTGTGGTGCAGGGCATTAGTAGCATGGAGGTGGATATATTTACCGATTATTTACATTGCAATTTTCAAAGGCAGAGGAATGTTTTAATCTTAGATGAAGTTACAGCAAGAAAAAGATCAAGTCAATCTAGAAACTAAAGCAGCAATTGTAAAGGGAAGGAAAATACCATGGGCAAGGTCTATTTGAGGTGATAGCTAGAGAATAAACATGATTGTATGTGCCATAAGATTTTTCTAAGCTAACTTAGTGGTTAAGAAAGGTGCTGAGCTAAGATTTTTGGGAACAAAGGAACATAGCACTGACCTAATTCCTTTCCATTAATCAACAGCAAAGTCCCATTCACTTCCAGGAGAGTAGAATTATGCTAAGTTAAGCACTTCTGAAAACCCCCAAAGAATTTTTTTGTGTATGAATTTGGCAGGTGCAATACAAGCATTGCCGACACACGTCCTGCTTCACATTGACCTACACGATTCCAGGAGAAATGCATGCAAGTGTGAAGGGACAGTAGGATTTTAATATCCCCAGGATTACTTGATGTTCAACTTTCAAGAATGACTCCAGTTAATGCATTCTATGTTGGCTTGCAAATGAGCATCAAAAAGCAGGAACACAACCATAAGCTCATTTCATACTGGCTACCGTATAGTTCTCAGATCGGAGTATGACATGTTTTCCAGGCTAAACAAGACCATGAAGTTGTTCCAATAGGGTCATGTATCTTTGCTATCATTCCGGTCCGTCTGCACTAAAATTAGCTGTTGTTAAAAAGCTGCTCACTGCTTTAGCCTTAGTTGTCTAGGAAGCTCAAGAGACTGGGTCATCTACTGCTTCCCATTTTCTGAGTCTTAAAAAGTTAGCACTCTGCTATAGCACATTTGTGATTTGATTCCTGAATTTAGACTATGTTTCATCTCAAAAAAAAAAGTTTGGAAAAGCATATCTTCCTGAAAATTGTCGTGATAAAACCTACCACAAAAAAAAAAATCAGTATCTCTTCAATGTCTTTTTCTTCTTAGATCACTATTCTTTAATGAACAAAAGACATTCTTTATTTACAAAACCAGCACTTAAAAACTGGGAAACTATCAGTCCCCGTCAGAAGAGTGAAAGACAGATCATGCAAAACAGAAACACAGATAAAGAGGCAAGAGGATGAGGAGGGCATATCTTTGTTAATGTCGCTACGTGAAACCATTGGGCTTGTAGCTATTGCTTCTAAAGGACTCCCCGTTGGCATGGTTGACTTGATAGAAGAAACAAAGACACTGGCATCTCTAATTTACAAATCTGAACTAAACCATCTTTCACTTGTTACCAGCTATAATTTTTCATTGTAATTTAACCCAGGGTTGTTATTGATTCAGCTCAGTGTTGGACACACACTGTGCAGAAGCACCAGGTGAGATAGTTAACATCTCAGCAAGATAACAAGGAGCACTTACGGCAAAGCACCCACACAGACAAACTCAGTTGTGCCAAACTTTGACAAGCGACAAAGCCACAGCCCACGCATGGACGGGGATTTCTTTCAGAAAAGCCATGGAAGTGGGCCAGAAGCAGCACGGCACGGTTCTCAGCTGCTCCTACATGGCCAAGCCCAATGGAATCTCCAGAGAGTCACCAGCTCGGGCTCCCACAGCAAATGAAGAAAATCATTTCAAAGAGCCAATACAAATATTTGACTTCATAGAACAGTTTGGTTCGGGAAAGGGGAGGGAGGATCAGAAAATTAAAGAACAGGATTAAAACAAAGCCTGACAATTTCAATATTGAACTCTAAATCCTAGCATCCAGCTTTGGTATCAGAAGGAAAGTTAACACAGTCAATAAGGCTGTTATCCACATTGTCCAAATATGCAAAACAGACAATATCCTCAAGTTTACTTTGCTAAAATTTAAAGACATTTCAATTGTGAATTGAATTACAAAACTGTGGGATTCGATGCATCAGATGTTCCCTGTATAGACCGTATTTCATTTTTGTAAGGATTGCATTTTTATGAAATATTTTCATGTATACTTAAATTGTAAAATATAGAGAACCAAAATTTTCCATTAAAAATCAAGATTAAAAAAGTATTAGGATAAGAAGCTTTCACTAGAGAGTCTTCCCCTTTACTGCAGTTTTCATTGTAACCATCATTCAGAGTACTGATTTATGTCAGAGAAAGAGAAGGAGCGACTGAAAAAGGTGAGAAAATAAAGCTGAAAAATGAAAAGGGAAAACAGACTGATTTGGTCAGCTGATTCATACAAGAGTAATTCCTGATGCCAATGCAAAAGCCTGTAAAACAAGTAAGATTCTTCTGTGGGATTCCCTTTCCCTTGGTCCTTGGAGACAATCTGTATATATCTGTATAACTCTAGAGCAACCAGCTCTCTGCTCCTCTTCACAAGCTCTCATACTTGGCTCTGTTCTGTGTAAATGTCTCCTTTTTATGTTTCACCTGGATGGTGAATGCTCCCTGTGTTTAAGCTTCTGAATGATGAAGAGATGAGAAAAATATCACACAAGAAGCAAAATCCTATTCTGTATTTCCTTCATCGAGCAAAACACATCAGAGTCTATTGACATAGCCCTTTGTCAGAACCAGATCGTTCCGCGTACCCTCTGGATGGAAATTATTGTAGCAGAGTAGTAGAGAAATGTTTCTTGGATTTAGACAACCACCACTGGCAATTAAATATTTCTTTAGTGTCCACCTTTCTGACACAGGTGATAAGGACGTCTAACGGCAGTATTACATACAAAAAGCAAAACCCAGACAAGATACACATCATATATATTTTTTAATCCTTATACACATACTTGGAATAGCAACAGGATTAAAAACACTTTCTTGATAAATGTGTTTCTTTCAGCTGCTAGGTACTACAGAAGCTACTATCAACTCTTTGCAAGGACCCATCATTGCCAGAAGTTCCACTTTGCATAACCGTATAGTGAACTAGGAATAAAATATAGTAAGGTGTCTGTGAAGATATAAAACAATCCTACAATAGCACAGTCCACCAGTTTCAGGATTGACTTAAGTTCAGAATCTCACAATTTAGACAACTAACTTCTCTCAAGTCTTCAGCTGAATTCAGACTCCTCAGCATCATCAAAAGCTTACCAACAAAGTAGACAAAGAAGTCTCACTATAGATACGTGTAATTCAGGGCAAATGACTATTGCAAATGCCAAAATAGATGTGGCTACAGATTTTATTGGAACACTTATGTTTTTCATGTGGTATGCTAGCTTTCTTATCTACTTATGTGGGCCAACTCATGTGCTACTGAAATTCTCGTTATTAAGATTCCATGTTCTTTCTGTAACATTTTTCAATAAAATGCATGGAAGGAGCACATGGAAAAAACAAGAAGTGATACAGAAGTCGTGCATACAAACATCATCTTGTCTGTGTAGTGCTTGTGCAGATACTAGCACACACACAAAAAAAGAAATAAATCAACTATTCCTGTGAGATTATCAGAATATCTGGTGGCATATCAGTTGTGCCATTTTTAGCAGGAAAACAAAAAAACACCACCACTTAAAAAAAAAAAAAAAAAAGGACTCTAGGAGCCTGGACAATCACACACACACACAGAAGTGAATCTGCATGTCTGAGTTGTCTCCAAAGGCAACCAGGAAGCATATATGAAATAAGCCAGGCCAGATAAGAAACTATCAGTCAGCAGCTCCATAGCATTAATTTTTCTCAATAAATTGAACTGTTAATAAGCACTTCTGCTAACGATGGGCAACTTAAATGAACATCACTAGAGGTAAGACAGTGGCAGCTGTCAAAACTTCTACTTTGAGTACATATGTGAGGAAAATCCTGAAGAAGCAAGGAGAGAGCACAAATATGTAAGGAAATCTGGATCTCGTGTAGGCTGGAACGTCCCTATCCCAAGCAGGAGGGCAGCTGTCCCCAGGCCCACAAGACCTCAGCTCCCAGCCACCATCGCTACCTCCGCACACATAACACTGCTGTCCCTCTCCCTCTGCTGAATCCTCTCCTGACTGCTCTGCACTAGGCTGAACGCTATCCAAGAGAACAAAATGAGAGATCTGAACACGTTTAATGATGTTTTTCCCTGCATTGGGTTAGAGCGAGTATTAGCCTCGACAGAACAAGTTTTCTAACAGTGATGGGACTTGGAGCATTGATCCACCGAAGTTTAACCTTCTTCCAGAGGCAGCACTATGAAACAAAATCAGCCAAAAGGGTGTCCAAATGCTATAAAAATGAGGGAGGTGGCTGTATTTAAGCATCAATAAAATGAGTATACTTTACTCAAGTATCCACAAGATACTTCAGCTAGCCAACATGGGTGGGGGTTCAGCTCTGCTTTGTTTTTCAAAGAAGATTCCTGGATTTCTATGAGGAAAAATTATATTGTGTTAAAACTGAGAAAGAGCTGCTCTTTCCGAGCAAGATCTCTCTCCAGGAAAACATCACAGAATACACCACCATTTCAGCATACTTTCTCTCACTGCTGGAGAAGGCCAGCCCATGGCAAAAGCTGGCCAATGCCTCTTTCACCTTCATTCAAAAGCATTCGTGACTGGGCTGAGATTTTTGACATCTGTTGAATGCAGATTACCGTGCCCCACACAGGGGCAGTTTCACTGTTTAGGAATGCAGAACAGAAAATACAGGATGCCAACTGTGGTTCGTGACTGTACGGCACGCAAAAGCTTTAGGTAATTTCTTCATACAAACTTTTTTCTTAGATTTCATGAGATTACTACCATTTACCACTAATTAAAATGGTTCTTGAAACAAAACTGCTCTTGATACATTTCCAGAATAGAGGATAAACTCTTCTTCTACCTCTTTCATCAAAGCTCTTCTGAGCCCCCACTGTTAGTTCAGACACTGGCAGGTAGCACTGTCTTTCAATCCTGTTATGCAACTTGGCTTCCAGCATCTGCAAGAGCTAACTTGTTTCTCCAGATAGATTTGCTTTCCCAGGCTCCTGACTTCTCAGCAATGCGAGGTACTTTGTGTGGAGTCGTCTCAACTTCCTTCGAATCCAGGCTTTTCTAAATACTTTTCGATTTTTTCAGAGATAGGAAAAGTCGGTTGTATATTTATCTTGAATTACCAAACACGCTAAAAAGGACCTATCTGGGATCCCAGGCACCACGGCTAAATATTAAAAATACAGTCATCCTTATGCAAACAAAAGTATGCACGCCAGCCTCCTCAAAAATCACAAATGGCTCCAGCCGCAGAGCTCCCAGAAAACAAACCTTAGTGGTTAGTACAGCCCTTCCCACTCCAAAAGCATCAGACATAGCAGCCCCAGAAGCAGTGGGCATTCCAAAACACAAGATTTAAGTCACCTTCTGGTTTTGATATTTCCACACATGCAAGCGCTGAAATTGTTCACTGTTCTGAATCATGATAGCTATGTCCTAAAAATACTAGATATAGATTTATCTTTAAATCTTAACCTTTAAATCTCTAATTTTAAATCCACAACTTTATAGATTTATGTAGTTAGAGGTTTAGTCCTCCCCAGAAACAGCGATTTGAGATCAACCAGCAGCACAAAACATATCTCCTGTCTTTGGTTTCCCTTTTGCAGCTTGACTAACACATCGAATTGCCTGTATTTTAGCAAGGAGGCACAGTATATATGAGGGGAAAAAATAGCACAGTCCTTAGTAGGTGTTCACTTTCTTCAGCTTGCCATCTTTTATCCATTTGAAGCAAATATTTTTTATCGCTACATGTCAATAAAAACTAAGAGCCAATAAAACAGCATAGCTTGCATTGTGGGGCACTATTAAACAGAGATACATGGATCATATTGAGTTACTTTAAGGCATTGCGAGTGTAATTCAGTAGAAGGCAAGAGACCCTCCTTTACCACGAAGGGTTTTCTATTTGTAAGTTTTAAGAAAAAAAAAAAGTATGATATTGCTGAAAAATCAAAGGTTTAAATCATCAGTATTCCTTTAGATGGAAACGTTCAAGTGTTGGGATCATTTCTTAACTTGATTTGCCTCTGTTTTCATAATTACCTGTTTTTTTTTTTTGCTGTCTGAGATTCTAGGCTGCCATCATTTCCGCAGAGACAAACTCAGGCAATATTAAGGGCTTTTAGTGATTCTAAGGCAAGGCATTTTCAAAGTACAAAGCAACAGCTATTTTTGCCAGCCGACACTGTCTAAAGCCCAAAGACACACAGTTATGCCTTCAGAAAGGCAACAGCTGGAGCACACGATAATGGTTTACCATAACCCCTGCAGCCCCTTTACTTGGTGACAAGGGGTGTTCCCAGAAATGGAGTATTTCACCTCGCTGAATGATTGCTACGAGATGCAAAGCCCAGCTCCTGCAACCTCTCTGAGCAACACACTAGTGACCTTCAGACAACCTGCAGCAGATATTCTTTCAAGCAATTCCACTTATACACTTAAAATAAAGGGACAGAAGAGGCCAAACTAAGGCAGATAAAAACAAATTTTCCATATGCTTAATCAGCCTTCCAAGAGACCCATCAAAATCCTTTGAGAATGACTACTGCAAGGGAAAGGAACCAAACAGACACAACTCCAAGGCAAAGAAAGCACAAATCTTTCACAGTCCCGTCGGCACAAAGGCATTCCCAACCTCTCCACCTCTCCAGCACTCTGGATCTTATAACCCTCTCCCAAGGGAGGGGGAAAGAGGGAATCAGAGCAGAACCCCTCACATGAGAGTACAGACACCATAGGATGAAAGAGGCACTGGAACCAAGTACTAAATAATGAAATAAGCAATCCAAAAACCGAAGAAAACCCGGAGCAAAATGAACTGTTGGAAATTTCATCACACAGATCAGATAAACCTGAAATAGCATGGGTGCTCTTACCTTTGCCATCTGCGCCTGCACGCCATTTGCTTTGAGAGATGCTACTGCTTTCTGTGCTGCTGCCGGACTGTCAAAATCTACAAAACCGTAACCTAAAAAAAAACAAACAAACAACAATAAATAGACATTTTCATTATCATCTGTGTTATCATCATAGGTCAAGATTTCTTTTCTTAAAGGACATCCTTTTCCATTCTCATTGCCTTCTGGCAGCAACACTGCCACCAGCTGTCACACCTCTGTTTCTCTTGCCTTTCCTCCTGAACATGATGTGGTCTAAAGAAATGTAAGCACCTGAGGCTTCAGCCTGCAAGAAGGTGTGGAGCAGAGGGGACAAATGGCAGCCCTTTGCCTGTCCCTGCAGACAAGAGGTCCCCCCCTGGCAGAGCCCTGGTGCTGTGGAGACCTGCCCCATCTTTTCCACAGGAGGAAGCACAGACCCTGCTGCATGCCCAGGTGAGCAGCCACTGTCCTCCCCACCTTGGAAGACTATCTCCACCTGTGATATTGTCAGTATCCATTCTGCAGTACATGTCCACATAGAAGCAGTCTCTCCAGAAGACCTACCCTAGCAGACGGCTGACATACAAAGCTACAGCTTATGGCTTAACGGTTGGGATTGTGAGGAAACAACTCCCTTTTCCTGTTCCTTGAACACACGTGAGGATGAAGCTTCATACAACCTTGTGGGTCATGCAAAGTTCATACAAGGTCATGGGTCTCTGCTGCAGGTTGGGGCCAGGGAGCCTGCAGCAGGCTTCCAGCACATGGAAGCAGTTACGGAAGAAATTACAACCTGTGCTATACAAGCAACCACCAGGTAGCTCCATAAGATGCTAGGATAACCAAGCTACAGCCTGCTTAAACCCCATCCCTTTTGTCCTGCCACCCTGACTGCTGGAACGAGGGCCAGGTCCCTACCAGGAGCTGCTGCAGGGCAACATCTGAACATCAGCTCAGTGGTGGTGCACCTTACAGATGGGCAAGGAGCAATCCTCTCCTTTTATAAGTGGCTTTCCACGTGCCAACACTTGCAATAGTTGAATAATCAGATAGTCCCTTCCCATCTTCTTCCCTCACTGCCTCCCTCTTCATTTTTTCCCCTCAGCAAGCAAGACTCAATGCTCAAACAGGACTAGTGCTGTTAAGCCCCTGCTGGGTATCAACAGCTGTGGAAGTATTTTTATTTATCTAGAGATACAAAGGAGGGCAGGGAGGACACAAAAATGGACTTGACACAACTTCTGAGCACTTAACTATCTCTGATCTTCAACAGCACTTAAGTCTTACTCATAAAGATTTCAACAGAGTTAGGACGATTTAAAAATCTCACCAAGCAGCTATTCAGGCAGCTGCGTAGATTTCACAATCCACCCAGGGAATCCTTTGAAAATCCCAGCCTACATCTTCCTAAGCGATTACAGCACAGGTAGGCACGTGCTGCTCGGACAAGCCGTGGCCAGGGGCCACCTCTCTGGCGTCTCCCCTGGAAGCCGTACGGATAGAGCTGAACTGCCTGAAAGCTTTAATAATATTGGCACAAGCATATTTATAGCATTGCAGCTCCTTTGCAGACATCTCCATTTACTAGGTCAATACACATAATACAGGAGGCAACCACAGATATGCTTTCCTGCCGTATCCACTTTTATTTCTCTTGCCAGCCTTTCTTCCTCCTCGTGTGAGGCCTTCTTGCTCTGTGAACCCCATCTATGTATGGGAATCTGTGCCTCTGATCACCTTGCCCCAAGATATAAACAACTCTATTATTTCAGTATGTATACATTGCTCTGTGCAGGGGTTAGCTCAATGCTGAAAGAATATTGTGCACACAGATTTTTTTTTTCCTTGGCTTAAAACTTATTTGTAAAGTTTTAAGAAAGGGAAAACTATATATATATAAACACCAAGATTGCTAAAGAAAATGCTGACTTAATGATTACAAAAAGCGCTATTTTGATAAAAAAAATCAAGATCTGAACCTTTCTGCTCTGTCCTTAGTTGTTTTTTTGGTAGGACGTTATTACAAATTGAAGGAAAGCCTAAACAACTGTGTATTAGGACAGCATCTATATAAACACTGCCATGAAAACAGTGCACTGGAGTTTGGCCACTGGGGGGAAGGTTGTTTTACCTATTCAGTTTCTCCCTTTAATGCTTTTCTGCTGAGCATACCATCTTGAAACCAGCTGGTTCTCCATGGCAGGTTGCTTTGCTCTTTTCTCCAAGCTGCAGAGCAGCAGCGAAGCTGATGCTGTTTTGAACCAAAAAACCTGATCCATGAGAACAAGAGCCCTGCCTGGATTCCTGCAGTGCCTTTGCCCTTTGGGAGAGCAGCAGATCAGATGCAACTTCAATTTTGCGAAAGGAGAAATCCTGACAAGAAGCCAGAGCTGCCAAATGGGAAACCTGCAATGCGCTGGGAAGTCATGGGGTGGCTTGGATCAAACACAGTGCAAATTATTTCTCAGGGCAGCAAAGTGCTCTTTTCAGGACATGAAATTTCTTTTTATTTCTTACCATGCTCATGCCAGAGAACTAGGAGGTGACAGCACAAAAATAAGTTTTAACACTGACCTTAAAAAACAGATAATAGAGTTGGAATTTGATATTTATCATCAGCGCACAGTGCAGTATTCATGTATGCAGTAATAGAAGGGAAGTGATTTTTAATATAACTTCCTAGACAGCACAGTAAGTATTCCCACCTCAGTTAGCACTGCTTGTAAATATAAACTGGAATGCGCAGGAATATTCTGGTGTTGTACTGTAGGGATCAGGTATATCTAATGTAGTAGATTATTGAAGATGAACATCGGTCCATAATATTTAAAGCTATGGATGTTTCTTAAACATGTATTCAGTGGGTGCAAATGGCTATAAGCATATCATAGATACAAGAGTCTCAAGACTAAAACAACAAAAAAATTGCATCTTCAGCTGTCCATTATGCATTCTAGCGTTAATACTACTTGCATCACTGCAAAGCTGCTCATTTTCCTTCCCACAAGCTAGTTCTCATTCCAAGTATCTTTCTGGCCCTCCCTGCTCCCGACACATCTCTCCACCACACACAGAACATCAGGACAAAATCACTCCATGGCTGCAAACCGGTCCAAAGCACATCAATCTGCTGCGAGGGAAGCCAAGTTCCCAGGCTGTTTGAGCGTTCAAGTATCCTTACAAGAACTCTGCAATGCTATAGACCAGAAAAACAGGCACGCTGGGCTTTTGGACAGTTTACGTTCTTCCCTGTAGATGTTTATAGCCTATGCTGATGACCTATGCTCACATATTTCATTTGTTTATAATCTCACTTTAAAAAAAAAAATACAAAAAACTTTTTTTTTTCTTCTCAAGCACTAACAAAGTAGCACAGGATATTTATATATGTATTTAGATACACCTTTCAGTGTAGGTCACTGCAGCAGCTCAGGCTGGGTGCTGAGACACCCCCTCAAGCTCCTCCCATAGCACAAATGAGCTTTTCAAAGCTGTCGGAGCCGGGAGCCCTTCCCTCCTGGCCAGGCTGTGGCTGTTCTCCCCCCGGCCCCCGCCACCAGAGCCAGGCTGTTGTGGCTGCCCCTGGCAGGTGCAAGCCCTGGGTTTGGCTGCTCAGGCTCAGTTCCCTGCTCAAACAGTTATTTCTCCGCTCCTCCAGGGAGAAGGCAGCGGGCTGGCTGGAAGCATCCTTCGGGACGGATTCAGACCAGGAGCTGCCAACTGGATGCTGCTGCTCCACAAAAACGTCTCCATTTCTTCTTCCTCTATTCAAAACAAGTGCAAGCCCCACCAGCCCCACCCTTTCCTATCCTCAAATTCCAGAGCTTGTTTTTATTCCTTATTATTTTGATCACTGTCTCATAAACATTCTGGTCTACGGACTATTATTTTCTTTTTCAGATTTTGTGCAGAACATCGTGTAAAACCCATGCAGCTTCTAAACCGGGACCTCCAGACTGCTCACAAGAATCCATCCATCTCCACCACAGGAAACCAAAACCAAAACTATTTCCCCTCTTTTCATGAGGCATCCTGCCCTTTTCCTTTAAGAGCACAAAATGCAAATGGGGAGAGCTACATTATCCCCTGCTGCTGAGAGAGTCAGGAATTGAATTTTATCACCAAAACAAGCCCCTCAGCTCAGGGGTACTTACAGCTAGGGTGACTTCAGCTACAGGGATCTGGGATCCCAAGGTTTTTTTGGGGAATGACATGTATCACTAGTTTGTAAACGTGAATACGAGAAAGAAAGAAAAAAAATACCCATGCCAGAAAACAAGACAGGACTATCTAGATTAATTGTTCAACCTTTCCTCCAAGAAATAAAATGCCTGTAATTTTGTTTTGGCCTGACGCCATTAGAGCTAAATAATTAAATTTCAGGAATAAAGGCAGTGATTTTGTACCTGTGGGGGAAAGAAAACAGCTAAGCATCAGCAAGCGCAAGTTTATAGCTTGCTGCACTAAGTGCTACCCGAATACACAGGCAGACACTAAACATCTCCGTCTCCTATAACCTAAGCGGCTGGGGGCCTCCTGGTCTCCGTTTCACAGTTCCATAATTAAGCTTGGCAGCAGGTTCAAATGAATTAAAACTGAATGTCACTATTTCCTCAACAAATCCCTCATCCTTGTTTTTTCTTACTTGTCAGGAGAAGACCAGCAGAACAGCAATTAGTGGTAAGCAGTGCAGTGAAAAAGAACCAAGTATACACTAATTAGGTCACTCGCCAAACACATTCATTTCATTGGCAGATTTAATCAATGTTTTCCTGAAATGTCTTAAATCTCCTATGCTAATTTAAAGTTTTGTTATTGTTGTTACTTTAAACACAGATGGGATGCCTGGAGATTTTCAATTGCTTTCCGCAAATCCATTTCAAAATAACAACCCCTCATATACTATATCATCAAAATTTAGGCACAGGTTTTAGGAAATGGCCTCTAATTTTATGCCAACATTTTTGTGCCTGCAAATACCTATGGGTGCAATTTTGCGGATTTAAGTAATTGCAGGTGTGTCTAGCTCTTCGACTTCAAATACTGAATTGCCCTGACTGATCAAGTACTTAAGGGTAATGCCAAATAATGTGAGGGACTGCCCACCACTCATCATTCCCACAATTATGGCAAAGTACTGAAGGGAGAGCCCCACGTGTGCAAGTGATATGAGAAAAAAAGAAAGGAACAAATGCCCGTAGAAGCGTGCTTTCCCAGAAGCTAGGTGCTGAGAGCCTTGGCACCCAGCTGAGCTGGAGATCTTCAACCTCTGCCTGAGGATGAAGAGGGAGAAGCTGTGATGTACAACAGAGAATTCACCTGGGGGTGGTAAATTCTCAGCTTTGCCCTACCACAAGGGCAAACATCATGTCTGACCTCTGGCCAAGTGCTGCTTTAAATCACTTGAAGTCAACTTGTAATCCACATTTTGCAACAACACACACACTAAGAAAAAAAAGATAGGACAGATGATGCACCCAGGCAGGAGATAGTTTATACATGTGGAGCTTCCCTGTTGCAGCCAACAAGCTCCCTTCATCAAAACTTTTAATGCTTTGTCTCCACTAGCTAAGATCTTTGTATGAACAGGAGACACACCAAGCTTGAACACTGGGATTTTTTGACTGACAGCTGTCCCCCACAGCCTCCCCGTTGGCCAGTCTGACTTCTCTGCACCTCAGGTGGGAGGCTGAGGACAGCTACGAGAAAGGAAGGACTCCAGATCTGCTATTCTCCCACCTTGGACTGTTTGACTTTGCCACAGATTTATTTGTTTTGGCAACACGAGATCTGTGTAAGCTTTGCATAAAAATTAAAAAGTCTCCTTAATCATGTAAGCATAACTCTAAATTTGCTTGTGTGTAATTACAACTCCATTATACTTAAAATTGGTTTTCTAGGTCTGATACACCAGGCCAGCTGGAACTCTGCTCCTCGTTGGGAGGCAACATCTTTTTATCAAAGTGAAGTTCCTAGATCTTGGTTTGGGCAATCTAGAATTCATTGTCAGATCTGAAACCCAGAACAGAAAAGACTGACAATATCATTTGTGCTGGGTCTTCAAGAAGCGTAGACTATTTCAGCAAAAAGGAGGACACAGTGATTTTAAGAAATGCTTACTTTTTTTTTCCCCCCCATCAGTGTGTTTGTTAATGTTGCTCAGATTCTGGAAACAGAAAAGCACTTCCAAAAGGGGCTGTGACAAGGAGAGGACAAGTTGCCTCTACCAGCCTTGGAAAGAGGCAACAGTGAAAAACACTTGTTGAGCTAGGAAACCACGAAATAAAGTACACTTATCATGAATACCTTTTTTTTTTTTTTTTTTTAATTAAAAAGTCCACAATTTAATTTTTAATTAAAAAAAAAAAACACCTTTATGATATCACACACACCTATATATATGTGCCCTGGTGACTTCAAATAGATGGATAAAGTTTTTACACAAACACTAATAAATATACATATATGTACAACTAAGCAAATATGTAATAAGCAGTGAGCTGTTTCTCCTTCATGCTTAGATGAAATCACTTGGATTTCATGAAAACATAACTTCACTTGTAAAGCACTTAGTTAAGCGTCTCTCTTAAAAGGTAGTATTCATTTTGGCAGTCAGGTAGTCCACAAAAAAGCGATTATCCAGTAATTTACTATGCAATTTTCACTCTTTGTTTTATGCTCAGATAAAGAATCAAATTAAAGTCTTATAAGCCTCAGAAAATTAGAGTTAGCAAGCAAAGAGGTTGAATCGCCCTTGAACACAGAATTACTGAAAACAGATTTTTCGTTCACTTTTCAGATTGCGCTGAAATATTCTTATAGCTTCAAATGCTCAGAGTAATAATAAAATAGTCTAAATTATTACTGTTTTTAAAGCTCCACTTTATAAAAATGTTAGAAGTCATGAATGTAAAAATGTAGAAAGTGGTGAATCATCACTTTTTAATTAAAAACAGCTAATACATAGTTAGAAAAATAATTGGAAATAGAGAGACTTAAATGCAAGAAAGGAAAGATAGTCCCTTCATTTCAGATCACTCCCCAGAGATACACCTACATCGTTAAGTATGCATATACAGATGATTTTTTTGTTTGCTTTAGCTTGATATGGAAATACGGCACAAAACTGTCACTTTGATTATGTTCCTGCAGTGATTTCTTTTACCTCTTGCATTATTTGAATCCCCTTTATAACAACAGAACTGGAGAAAAACAGCCCTGTAGGTAACTAACAAACAATTTTTAGACATCTGTTTGCAAACGCATTCTTAATTTGAACATTCAATTACTTTGATTTCAACTGAGTTTATATGAATGCAGGTTATTATTAATTGCACAACTAATTAATGATATTTACATGCAAAAAAAAAAAAAACCTAAGCATGGAACTTGTGATGATCCTTTTTTATACTTTGAAATATTACTAAATTGCAACCTTTCAATCTCAAATAAGGAAATGTAACAGGACAAGGAATCCTCTAAAATTTCAATGAGGGGGAAAGAAGTACTTATTAAATAGACAAATATATACACGTCTATACGTGTATATGTGATACGTACATGTATTAATAAGCATTCTCTCAGGAAGGACAGAAGCAGACCTCAAAACTGAGGAAAATTCTTTGTGAAACATGGTTGCACTAACAACAGAAAGCAGGAGAAGTAGGAGCAATACAAATTTCACAAATATGCCTATCAAGAAAATGGCATTGCGCTTGAAGACCTTCACTCAATATTTATGCTATATTAATGGCAATTCAGAACAAAATTCAGACTGGCAAACTGGAGAAGACACAGGAAAGAGCATAAATACAGCCAAAAGAAAAAAGCCCAGATTTTGCAAATAATAGAACTCTATTGAATTACCCCTAAAAATGCATTAAGCGTTTGATTAGAAGTGACCCTGAATACGAATACCCACAGGTAACCAAACTGAAGCACAACACCAGCATAAACAGTGAGATGCAAGACTTCACAAGGACCTGTCAAAGAATGAAAATGAAGATGAAAATAAACTAAGAAAAGCTGAGAAAAGTTTCCTAGTATTCTGCTAACAGTGCAGACTTATATTAATTGTACAAAGCAAATGAGGGAAATCTCATTGCTCAAGTTTCTAAATACGGACTGAATGAAGAGAACATATTGTAAATCTTGCAGTAGCAGAAGGATAGGAGAGAAACACACTTTTCCATCTTTAGCTTCTGTAATTATTTTCACTGCGAGTCCCATTGATTCACTGTCAAAATCCACAACCAAGATTAACTCCGGTTTACATGGAAAATTGAGATGTGAGCTATTCCCATATTTAAAAATAAAGCGTGATTTCATATTACAGTTATTTAGCATTATAACATTGCTTGTTGGTGTATTAGTTCTGTAATCATTAAGACTGTTTTTACTGCATTTGTTTAGCATAAGACATTCATTATAGCTCTGTGGCTGAGCTAAGTTTCACATGTGAAGAAAGGAGAATGTTGTCCCAAAAAAACAAATACTCCAAGAGCGGTGCTTAGTTACCTGTTTACATGAAAAGGAGGGAAGGACAGAAGAGCTGTTCCCTCCCTTGACTGAAGAAATACTCAGTGACTCACAAGCGATAATATTTTGCAATAGCTACAAGGAAACAGCCAGAACTTGCAGCCTCAGATTAAGTCCTCCTACTCTCAGATCCAGAGATATGGTACCAATTAATAGCTTCACCCCAAAACTAGACGTGAGCCTCACACCCAAAAGTTTAAAATGGTTGATTTTTTCCAACAATTGCTTTTCATATTCACTTTCCTCTCTTAATTTACAGCTACGTCCAGATGCTGAAGTTCCAAAATACCACAAGAAGGACAATTTTCTTGGTATTTCCAGCCGACAGGAAACACTGACACTCTCATGAGAAAGTCTGTTCTTATGAGGTTTCATGCTCAGTTATGCAGACTCCAGAGCTTTACTTAGCTTGGATAATGTTTGAGGAAGATATGAAATCAAACCTCTTGAGATTTGTCCATCACTTATTTTAGAGTTGAGCAACTTGAACGAGAAAACTGGTATACAGAAGCAGTTTAGAAACAAACCATTCAGCCATTATCTCTGATGGCTTCCATCGCCTGTGTAGACGAGCAGTTCTCTCTTCTAACTGGACCTGGAGCTAAGCAAGTTATTCACCAGCTGGTCAGCAAAAGAGCACATAGCCTAAAAAGTTATGAGACCAACTACAGAGGACTAGTTAGAAACTGATGTTAATACTGTCACTCTAAGCACCTTATAGGCACAGCGTCTGGCATGTCACTCCCATGACATTTATGGACAGAAATGGGAAAAACAGACTATCAATGGGAATTCTGCTTTCAGCAGGTATATGGAAGAAAGCAATGAAGCACTGCAGGAAAAAAAAAAATGAAGTCCTTGAGCAGTCAACTCTTCCAACGTTAGGTTTAAACAATGATAGTACTCCAGGAGGCAAAAGATGTTCTGTATCACCCAATGCTCTCTGTCAGAAATGAAATATTCCATTCTCTTCCTCCCAATGCTAGATTGCTCGGTAATCATAACATTAAGTAACTGCAAATACTCGCGAGTGGGAAGAAACAATCTGACAAGAGAAGATGCACTTGGTGATCACAGTGTGATTACTGTACTTTATTAAAAATAATTTTCATTTCAGTATGTTTTGACAAGAAAATAGAAAGCATCTTGTGCAGGCTTCAGGAAATATTAAAATAACCCAAGGTGATGAACATGTTATTATCCAGCCTGTTCCAGAGGGATGATGCTCAAGTACTGAAATGGTTTTCATTTCAAATACACATTCATTTTCAAGACACCACACTTGAAAAATTGGATTGTATATTTGTCATACAGTAAGCAGTGATAAAGAGCACAGCAATTTATGTTCTTTATGCAAACCACTTGTAATTCAGAAAACAACTATAGTTTCTAAGAGGCAGCAAAGTGATAGCACTTTCCCAACAAGTGAAACGTTTCTTTCATGCCAGTTGGCCAATTCTGGCATGTCAACCTTTGCTATGATAAACATTTTGGATAACACGCAAAGAGCTCCTGTTCCATCTCATCAACACTCACAATGTCTTGGAGCTTTAGACAGAGATGAGCAATACATTGTGAATATTTCATGACACTGATACTAAGAAAAGAATTACGATACTGCCATCACCATAATGCTAAAACACCAATGACCTTTTGAGCAAGAGGGCAGCGTGCTCTCAAGGAACAGTTTGCAGGGACAGGGCTTCTTTCACTCTTCCTCTCTTGCTTCCCAAGCAACCTGATTGCACTTTAGGGCAAGATCAGACCTTGAAGGAATTGACATTTTAGGGGAATTAAATGGCAGTGCACTCAGGAGTGCCCAACCTGGGTTGACTACTGTACGATAACCTCCTTGTTTATCTGTTCTCCTCCCGAAGACCTATTGAGCTCTGTGGCTCTCTACTACTCTAGTATTTTTGTAATGAGAAGGTGAAGACTGCCAAACAGAGGGAAGCAGAAGGTGACCCCTCTTCTAACCCTCACCTTTATCCCTGTGTGAGCAAGGACAGGGCTTGCTGAAGTTACACCTGAAAAACAGAGGGGAAGCACAGCAGGTACAGGCAGAGCAGGATAAGCCACAGCACACAGGTCAGTGCAAAACCTGTTACAGACACTTTATAGGTTCGGTGCCCAGTGGTTTTGCCCTTACACAGTATTTCAAACAATCAACATTTAAGTAACCCTTGAGTATTACAGATATATTGCCCATCACTACTTATAGGGTGTTCCTTTTCTTTTTCAATAGATCCTTTTGTGGTTAAATACAGGTTTCCCCCTTCTGAGCCTCTCATCATATGTCTACCACATTTATCTGTAGCCTGAAGTTCAAAAATGCTATTATTACAGTACCCCAGAAATAGCTACTATTTTTCCAGTTTGAGGAAAGGGGAAGGGAGGGGAAAGAAGAGGAGGAGAAGGAGAAGAAATCACATCAGAAAATCTCTTTTCAAGATCTCCAATCCATTTTTCAGATTCAAGATAATTTTACAATCTACATAAGTGGAAGATGCAGATAAAGCATTTGAAATGCTGGCTTTTCATCTAATCTGAATTTCTGAACCTGTAGCAGCTTTCCTATCATTACGAATCACATACCTCAACTATATGAAAAAGAATGAAACGAATAATGCAACGTTTTAATCTTCAGTAAAAACATTTCTTTCTTTCTGTGATTTAAGGTAGCTCTTCGGTGTTATTTTGACTTGCATTTAAAACCACCTTCTGGTGCAGCACACGGGACTCGCACACTGCAGAGGTGTGATGAAGGACACGATGTGGAGACCATATTGAATCCGCCAAATGACAGCCACGAGCCATTGAGAGGTCAAACCAGCAGAAGGACAACCTCCTCTGCCAAATGCCAACGTGTAGGAAGCTTTCACACATGCTGAAGTTCACATCCGCAAAAAGCCCTCACACAGCTTGTTGAGAGAGGGAAGGCACAAATATGGGACTGGAAGAGGCATCCTGGGTCTTTCTGGAGGACACATGACTATAATCCTATGCTAGACAACCAGCAGTGACTCACAAAATTTCTCTAATATTACCCTTTGGCTGCTGGGAACGGGCATCCAAATTGTGCCTATTTTTTGGCCTTGGCACTTACAGAGTCATCTAGTATGCCTGCTATCCTTTTTCTTTATTCCCTATAGGTAAACTTCCAACTTCCAGAGCAGAGTTTTACCTATTACTGACTAAGCAGATGATTTTGCTATTAGATTTGTTCACTGTTTCTCACACTCCAGTCTTCAGGACCACCTAATTACCTTTCTATATAATTGCCCAATGCTTCCCAACTCTAGGCAATGAGAAAGTATTGAAGGAGTTTGGGTAACAATATCATTATAAACGAGATGGGAAAACTGGCATTTGCCTCAGAAAGACCAAGGTAGCCAGGTGCTGCCAATGATGCTGACTGACATGTCCAAGTCTGCCTCTGATATACAGCAAATCTGCAAGAAACTACATCAGTAGTGACTATCCTCGGCAGCCCTTCCTAAAAGTTCAGGCATCCTTTAAAACGTAAAAGCATTTTGTTTATGGTCTCCAGAGAACCTTAAGGGTTTAACTAAAGAGCAAACTCATTGACATACATTGCCAGTGAAAGACCAAACATACAGCAGAGAACAATTTCCACCCTGTGAAGTCAGTTTAGAGATAGGTATAACAATACTGAAACACAGAAGGTAAATAAATGTGTGGGGGTTATTTATGGGTGTCTTCATCCTTTTTTAAAGTGAAAATGAGGATGATTCAGACATAATGATACTCTTATTTATGAGGTATATTTAATTTTAAAAGATCCAAGAATTTTTATAAATTTTATAAATTTTTACAGCAAATTCCATAGCAGGATCTAAGTTTGCTTGCTGAGAATAGCTCTCTGTCAGCTTAGTACATCAAACAAACAGGAATGGAAGAGAAAGCAGGGAGGAGCTTTGCCAGGACACACAAACCAAGCAAACATATTTCGTCTAGAAAGCCAAAATGCCTATAAAAAGACATTTTAAAACCTCATACACCACATCAAAGAAATAAAAAACAGTAATACAAAATTATTTTTAATCCCCTAGAAACAGAGGTGACCTTCACACTTCTCTGAGCCATCAGTGCAGTAGCTGACCAAGAGCCTACAGGCAGTCATGTTCATTGTAACAGCAAGACAGCTAATAGTCAGAGAGGCTGCAGTGCTTCTCTTACACAGACGCCAAATACATGTTGGTGTTGTCAATGCAGAGATGTATAAATGTTTTGAGACTAAATGTCTGATTCCTGTCAACAGGCAGAGTTAACCAGATGAATATCCGGTATGCATGGCTGTGCTTTCTTACCGTATAAATGTTGCATTACAAAGACTGCAGGCTGCTTGTTTTATCACTGGCCCATTGCTCTCAAAGCCATTTTAAGTGAACAAAGAAAAAGTAAAACAACTTCCCATGCCCCGTCACGGTCTGGGAGCAGTGAGACGTGTGGGGAAGAAGGTGATGAAGCACCAGTTGGCTGAAGAATTTCAGGGGAAAAACAGCATTACTCAGGGCCCATGACCAAAGGGTCTTCACAAAAAGCAACTGATCTCATTTCCATTATGCATTACCTGCTCACTCCACCTAGATGAGAAAAGAAAAAGCAGCCCTCATGTCATACCATGCTGGAAAACAGGTGATTGCCCCTCAGGCAACCATTCCCCAGAGGTCCAGGTTCCCTCAAACTGGAAGCCTTGAGGGGGAACAGAGATTGCCACTCTAATAAGGGGCACAACAGCCTCGCTCTCCCCAGCTCTCTTCCCTCCAGCTGAAGGCAAAAATGAGGTTCTAGCAACAGACACAAGAGACATTAGGAAAGAGGAAAGTCTCTAGCATCTGAAGCTTTTAGCATCTCTCCCCAGGTTAATAAGAACATTCATTGAAGGAACCTTCACTTCATCCTCATTATGAGATTTATTATTTTCCAGTGAATTTACAGATACATAATAGCACAATGAAATCCCACAAACCTGTTTTCTTATTTTGTTTGTTTTTTTTTTTTTTTTTTTTTGTGCGTGTGTGTGGTTTTCTCTTCCATTTTTATTTTTTTTTAACTTCTCACAATGGCTGGGACAAACATTTCACACACACACACAAAAAAAAGTAGTAGTCTTTTTTTGCTTTTATCTAGAGAGAGAAGCAGATATAGCAGATGAAGGCTATCACGCAAAACGTGATGGTGTGGCCCAGTGGGAGCCATGCTACAGCTCCAGGCAGCCTTTCTCCCCCTTAGTCTATGTTGCAACTTCATCCAACTTTGCCCACTTCACCTTCCTATGAGGCATTTTGTCACTGAGGAAATTTGCCTTTATTGCGTCAAGGCATTTTTGTCCCAGATAATGAAAATCCTTAAAAAAAAAAATCCCCAGCAAATCAAACACTTCCAACCCTAATGCATACATGTGACACAAGTGTATTGCACTTGCTTAATGGGCTAACAAACAGAATCAAGCCTCCCTCAGGAAAGACATTTCAGTGTACACTAAGAAAATTGAGAAAAAGTCAGCTTCCAACCAAAAAATAAATTCCAAATTTAATAGCGTAAAATGAAGCCACTGAAGACTAAACATCTGGGCTTTTTGGATATCATCCCAGATACTGCGTGTAGCACTGAAGCTCTTCATCACTGTATCCTCTTAAGAATTTGAATAAAAACCTTCCCCTGTATATGCTGTTTCTCTGCAGAACATCACAAAAAAAAAAAAAAAAAAAATGCCTTTTGCAGTAAGATCTTGGGGCAAGGCCTGGTTTTTCCTACTTGTGTGGAGAGCCTGCAGAACCACAGGGCTTTGGTTTTCTTCAGGATCTCCAGGACTTCCCTTAACACAAATCACAATTCTGCAGCAGTGGCAACAGCAACAACCCTTGTGGACTGCAGAAGACGCCAATTAGAGGGGGATTATTAGAAACACTTCAATAAATCTGGAGCATTGTCGAAGTGCCACTGCAAGTCAATGGGATTTTCTGCTCCTGAAGTGCAGCAGGCACAGCTACAGCACAGCGCTCCAGCATCCATCAGAAATCTTCTGTACTGAACAAGATCAGATGCCTACAGGACAACGAGCAGGGCAGTAACAGCACAGACCATCCAGGATATTTAGGGATGTCTCTCACCAGGACCTAGCAGAGCACAACAGCATCACTAGCTTCAGGGCTGGGGTAGAGAGGTCTACTCAGCAGAGCACTGTGCTGTGTGGTACCAGATGCTCGAGAGCTTTTGAGAACTCCAATTCCTGCACAACCTGCCTCGAGACCTCCTCTTCCCACAGCTGCCCTGCTTCGCAGTCAGTACCAGACATGGTTTGATGCAACCTGGATTTACTGGGATTGCTCAGGGATGACTGCACAAAATTCTGGAGGTGGCTGCGGGCAGGAGGTCAGATTAGATCAGTTCGTGCATTTAAACTCTGTGAACTGCTGAGAAAAAGCGTAGGGAACATGGCCACTGGAAAGCAACTGAACCAGTGCAAAATTTCATAAGCCAGAGGCACATGGATTATAACCGGAGCCAAACTACACAGTGCAAGAGAGCCACACAAAAGACAAAAAGCACTGGATAAGTCTGAAACAGAATTATCCTTAATAGACAGTGCCTCCCTAGAGCTTTTGTGCTCACGGCCAAGCAAAACGGTTCTGCACAGGAAGACAAGAACTGCAGACTTCTGGCATGGCTCTGGAGACACAAACAATACGAGAGACTTGTTCCCATAAAGGAACAAAGAGGTGAAGCAGACCCCCTTGAAACAAACAATTCCTGGCCATCGTACCATCAAAACAAGCACAAATAAAATGGAGTGCTTCATTGGAGTTTTTATTTTCTATATGTAAAAATAAAGTGGAGTAAGAAATAAGAAGACCAGCAGCTTTTAAAAAGAAAAAAGAAAGTCTTTCCTCTGGCAAATCACACAAAGCCGTACTCCCTACCTCAACATTTATCACCTTCTTTTATTTTTTTTTTTAGAGATGTATTTATATTAGGAGTCTCCACAATAGGCTGTTCCTTTTGTTTCTTAATTTTTCCAGTCAACCTCGTCCATTTTCTTTCCAAGAAAGAGATGATTACTTCTGTTCTTCCCCTTCTAGCTCCTCCTCCCTCTAAGGTGACTTAAAAAGAGAAAGACTCATGCATAGTCTAGGAGGATGGTTTAGGTAATGACATTTCCACTCCTATAAGTCTTTTCAAAGGAATCATTCTACCCAGGAGTGACAGGAGGGAAGATATTTCCATAAAAACCTGTATACTTCCAGCAAATACATTACCATACCAACAGCAGCATGGAGAGATCGAAGACCTCATGCTCTGGAAATGCAACATTTCTCCTTGTTTTGTTTGCTTGCTTTCTCTCTCCGCACTTTCTGTTTTTCCCATATTTGCTGCAATGTTTCAAACAGATCATTCCTTCACTCCATTTTATTTATTTCCTCCATCATCTTCTCTTCCCTAGCCTTTTATTTTCTAGACTCCCCAGCCCCCAATTTCCCTTGCCTGCTCGTTTCAGCTATTAACATGGCAACAGTAGTTCATACAGAAAAAAAAAAAAAAAACAGCTAGCTTCTAAAGTTGAAACGGGAAAACTACAGAGGCAACAGATGCCTTAGGAGTTTCATACAGAATACAGGGCCTTTGAAAAAAGGTGAAAAGCAACCACAAAGGTCTGTTTTCAAATGATAGTGCAACAAAGGAACCAATTAGGAAAGAAATAAAGAGTAAACTACCCCAAATTTTTGCTTGGAATTGAAGCTTTTCCAGGTTAAAAAAAAAATAATAAAATAAAATAAATGCCAACAACAAACAGTTAACATTACACCCATTATTTTTGTCATCCAATACGTTTCTGTACTTACGGATTTTATCCAAAACTGGGAGCACACTTGCCAAAATATCATGAGAACCTTCCTGCTAATGAGACTTTTAGACAGCAAAAATGCCAAAATTTCTAGGTAAATCGGAAACAGAAGGTACTAGATACTTAAATGGAAAGTTTCTCTCAGGAAAGAGTCCAAGCAAGACCAGGCTCAGGGAGTGACGTACTTGTTTTTTGCAACACTCCAACATTTTAACCAACCTCCACGGACTTGGTCTTTCTGCCTCAGGAGGGGTTTCGCTATCAACACCCCCAACACTAAAGGCAGCCTGGCTGCTTAGTAGCCCTAGTGGAAGGCTCGATAAGACAGAGTAAAGAAACTGAGACTGTACCACAACGGATGCTCCAGCTGAGGGTCACACGCTCCTAGGACAGCACGAGAAAGCCGATGCTCTGCCTACATGGTGGCTTTGGATCCCTGCTGTACCATGCTTCTACCCTGTGTGCCTGGCTAGAAAAACACTGAATATGGAACCAGAGTCTTAGAAAGCTTTTAAACACACCTGAAATAACTAATTAACAGAATAACAGAAGATTACTATCCTGCTTCTCAAAGTGAGGTCGCTACAGAAGAAACACACGGTGCTCGTTCCCCACAGCAGAGCTGAGGACCATTCAGCTTCCTCTACTGCAGTCCCACATGGGTTTAGGTAATTTTGGCTAATTTAGGAGGGTGGTAACAGTGGGTTCCCTGGGTGTCACTGAGGATGGAGAGCTCATTTCAGAGGACCAAAGCTGGATTTGTTTCCTGAACTACTGTCTGAAAGAGCTTCTCTCTGCGGATTATATGTAGAGTCTAGCTTTTAAACCTATACTTTTGTTTTTATCTCTAAAACCGTGCAGGGTGAACATTTCCCTCTATAAGTGTCACTCTTCAGCCTTACTCAAGCCCATAGTATGGGGCAAGAGCCAGCTAGCGGCGTCAGGGAAGGGAAAGGAAGGGAAGGCTCATGCTGGGCTCATACCCAGAGGGAAGGGTAGGGCAGCGAGGCACTCATGCGAGGCACAGCATAGGAGGATGAAGAGAGAAAAAAAAATCAGACATAGTTGCTCGATGGGTTTCAGTTCTAATAAATAAAAACTAGGGCAATGCACCCATTTTTATCACAAGGCTCCACTAATGAGAACACTGTTAATGAGAACACAACATGGACAAAAGATTTTCTCAAAGCTCGCTCATTCAGCACTGAACACTTCCCAGTCAAAATCCAGAAAGACTTCATAATGGGGATTAGTTCATTCTCATTGCGAGCCAGAGCCCTTTGGAACAAAAATACCAAGTGTTTGGTCAGGAAAACTAATTTGGGCCAAATATTGTTCTCATTTACTCTCCGTTGTTTCCTTCCCTCCCCTCTCTGTTCTCTCCCAGTGATGATGAAGAGTACTGCTGTCACCACTACTTCTTCCCCTTAGCACATAGCAGGAAAAGGGCTCTTGCTTGATTGCATTCATTGTAGCTGGGTCAAGCAGGCAACCATAGCAAGACATTACAATGAGAAGCGAGTATTCAGCTGGAAAGCATGAACTTTTTTGCCTCGAATTCCTCTGCTTCTTTACGTCTTTTTAAAGCAACGTCCTACTAAGTGTATTTTAAGAAGTTGAATGAATTAAAGCCAATTCATCCTTTTTTTTTTTTCTCTCAGAAAGTAGGTGGAGTGTACAAACACACAACTTGTTATACCTATGCACAATAACTTTTAAATATAAGCATAAACAAAAACAGGAGGTCAGGATTTCCTCTGGTGTAATTTACCACATTGACAGCTAGGGACACAAATACAAGCACCGCCCAAAGTATTCAGCGCCCTACTAAATCTTTTGCATAATGTCTAAGTGTTATCACTCAAATCCAAATGTGCATCGATATAGACAAGCCAAGGAACATACAAGACACTGCATAGATGCAGATGTAATCATTCTCTGATTACGTCTGATGTCCAACAAATTAGCTAGTTAGCAGAAACAGCTCTATATGTACCAAGCTGGCTCAATTTAATGAGTATTTCACTCATCCTCAACAGAGAGTCCCTTTGAAATAACAATGCAGAAACCAAGTGGTCTGGACTTTGGCCTTCTTTTATGTGACTGAGAGAAATGGAAGAGAGAATTACAGACTTCAGGTACATCTGCTGACGTTCCTCATTGCCATGGGAGATCAAGGCATTTTTCTAAACCTCATTTAACCAAGACAATAAAGCCCATTTTCATTGTTACTTCCTCACGCGTACCCTTTCAAGGACAGTCACCCTGTTCTTAAGCTAAGACACAAAAACCTGCTACACGCATGGCACATAGAAGTTCCAGTATCTCTCCATGAGAGGCAAGGACAGTAAATTGAGAAAAAGACAATTATAGTAACTGCACAATTATAGTAACTTGCAGTTTTGCTGCTGGAGGCCACCAGTGCCTGATACAGGTGAGTCTGACAGGGTATCTACACGGCACAAGGTAGAAGTGTGCAGAGGTACCTGCAATAGCTCTGAACAAGCCAGCCTGGTTGCTGGAACCAATACAGCTGCAGGGTTCGGGGAAAACGGTAGGTACAGACTAAGGTAAGCACAGCAAGTGCCTCAGAACCATTTTCACTCCTTGTACAGCCAAATAGGACTCCCCCCTCCAACTTTGGCTCCACTGACATTATAACTTTACCAGCTGCATCCATCTTCCTAGCAAAAATAATGATAAAAAATCATTAAAGTATTTTTATCTCAGCTTACACATTAGGTCAGTTATGTTTACCCCTCAGAAAATAAAGTCTAGTTCACAGGGTTACAAACCTACAGGTGAAATGGAAGATATAGTACTTGCTGATTGTCCCAGATCACCAAAGAGGAACTTTACTTTGTTTTATCTCCCTTTCTATTTATCAGTTGAGTTTACCTTTTTTCTTTTTCCCCTTCACTACAATGCTGCTAAACAATCTGCAGACCTGTCTACAACTTAACCTTTTGCTGCCTCTATTTCTTCTTCTGCAAAATGGAAATCATATATAGATATATTTACCTTTTGGCAATTAGACAAACTAATCCAATTAACCAGTTATTGTACATTTGTAAAGCACTACAAGCTCCTCAGATGTGAAGCATTACAGCAACACAAAGTTTTATAGTTATTGTTGTAAAAATAATCAAAATTCAGAGGGGAAGGGAAGATGCCAGCTGGCAGATTGAATATCCAGTCTCACTTATTGGCAGCAGTTTCATTGTAATAAAAGCAGGACCACTGCTGATTATGCAGCCTTGTGCTTCCAGTGTTCAACTGGTTAAGGAGCTGTTGTCAGCTTATTTCACAGAAAGCTCCTTGTGGCACAAAATACTGTCTGATCAGCTTTTTTTTCCATGGAGCCAGGATTCCCAAAAGCAGAAGTCCTTAAGCACATGCTTAGAGTAAAACCAGTCTTTAGGTGCTCTGGTTAATCAGACTAGCGATAAAAAAGCTCCTCAACGTAATAAAACGAAGAGGTTTTTCCCAACAATATAGACGTGTTCGAGTATTCACTGCCTGAAATCCCTTTGATTTAACTCATCTTTAAAAACCACGCTTGTCTTGAGTTTGTTTCAGCTAAATATATGTATACACACACACAAACAGACAGACATACACTTCTTTTTGTTATTTAAATAAATCTCTGTCATGCTTTGATGTTGCAGAAAGACGGCAAGAATCTACTATATTTTCATTCCTATTCATGGCACCTAAATTGCACAGGGCTAAGGGGTAGTTTCCAATTAAAAAGGAGCTTTCTGGCTGGCTAAGCAAAGTTACTCTACCTAATGACGCAGGAAGACGGATGCGTGGCGCGGAGTGTATGGAAGTAACAGACTCTGTGCTGGCAAGCATGGCGTCTCTTTGAAAGCTAAAAAGTAACAAAACCTCAGAGGATGTAAAACGACTTCTGAAAGAGATTTTTGGAACATTTGGACCACGACTGCATCAGCAAAAGCCAAAAAAAAAAAAAAGTTATGAAAGGAGTCAATAAACAGAATCTCATACTGGAGTAATTACTCTTCCTGGAGTAAGCAACAGTTAATAATGAGAAACAGACAGAAAGCCACTGAAAAATGAAAATAAAATCACAATTTACTCAAAAGAGACAAGATGGTTACCACTTACAGGAAGCACCATTAATTATGACTTCTAAAAGAAGGTTTCTCATCTTGTTGGAGCTCATTAGCAACTGATTGCTCCAAGGTAGGTTTCAAAACGCATGAAAATGGCCATTATATACCGCTACTAACTAAAAACCAGCTATTACGGTAAGATCATATTTATTGGCAGATTCACAACAATCACAATGGGAAACTTCAGTTTAGCATGTAGGGGATGTTAAAAACCAGGCAGAGAAAACAACAGGCAAGTCAGACACTCGTCTACCTAGTGAAAAGCCCAGCTGACCGGTTTTCCACTCTTTTCCAACTTCTGTACCCACAACAGGACTTGAAATTTATCTGTGTATTAGATCAGCTTCCCAGGATATCAAAGCAACTCATGTCACAAGCAATCTAATTTCTGATTAGTAAGACTATAAATCAAGCTCAGGAAAACGTGACAGTCTCACAGCGTTACAAAAAGTGACAGCAGAGGGCTGGAGGATCCAGGAGAAGATCTGGTACCGCTAGAGGAAACTGAACTGAACTGAAGAGATTTCAGGTGTTCTTAGGCTTCGTTCAGATCCCAGGAAGTCACTGTTGACACATCACAATTTTGTCTGCATGACAAATCAAAGGCAATGCAGCAGCTACAGCTGCAAACAGTTCCTAGGGAAGCTCATGTGAAAGCACGGATAAGCGAGAATACCAGCACGAGAAAGAACAAGCCAAAGCAAATGTTAATTCCTCAAAAAATATGTCCTCAAGGAAAAAGGAAAAAAAAGCAGGAAAACGGCATGTAAAACAAAGGTGATCTAAATGACTCTGATTATCGGTGACAGGCAAAACAGATGACATATATTAGCAAATCTAAGGGAAGAGCCGACTGGATTTCACAGCCCAGAAGATCATATGCCTACCCGATTTTCACCTTCAGAACAGTTATTGAGAAGCACATCAAGTGGCAAAACAAGCTCATTAACTTAATCAGTTTTTGATAGCATCTGACAGCCTCCATCACTGCTCACTCAGACACTGCGAGAGGCATCTGAAGGTTGATCTGGAGCAAAACAGACCTTTGTTGTTGCAGACACGAGGGGCCATGGCTGGGTTGTTCCTGTCCCGGGAAGGGAACAGCACAAACTATTCCTTGTTTTTACTCTCTTGAAAGGCAGTTTTGGAAAAGGCCCTCTTGCCCTTCCTCTTGTTCCTGGAATAGCAGTGTCTCACTCATCCCAACTCCTCACTGGCCCCAGCACCAAAAAAATGTGGGCTCCCAGGGCTCTGCCACGGGCAACAACTCAGCAGGGCCACTGACAGTTTGGTCTAGGCTGCTGTTTACTTTGCCTACTCGTAGCAGCCCTGTGTCTTCATATGCCAGGGTTTCCTATTAAAAATAATGACAAGCCTTAGTATGTGCTATCAAAGCGAAGCATAAGCCAATGAAATAAAGGCACGGGAGCCAAATATGTTGTTTGTCTCCTGCTGGACACCGCCACGGATTTTGTGATGAAGAAAGGATAAATGGATACTATCTAAACATCAGCTTGGCCCTCTAGCAGGATACTAAGGCTTCGCATTCAATGCCAAAGGATAAAATAGCAGTTTAACTATCGTGCATGCATGCCTCCCATCATCACACACGGCAATAACATCACAAACAAGATGTTGTTAATGATAAAAAAAAAAAATCACAAATGACAAATGAATTGGAGAGTAAAGAAACAGAAAACATGGCAGAATTCACTTACGTTGGCACCGGCATGAAAGTTTGGAGAGAGATTCATAAAGACCTATTGGCAAACTGCTAAGCATTTACTCATTCAAACAAAATCTGGCAACCAAAGGGAACACTTAACACTAAAATGTAAGCACTCTTCACCTTAGCAAACTGGAATAGGCAAATACCCCTCAATCACGCATTTGTTACATTTCCTCTCTGTAGATTACCTTAAAGAGAGGGTGAAAATACCGACCTCATTTGCTAAGAACAAAGTCTGACCATGGCAGAAGCACCAACAGGCAGCCAGGGAAGGGAAAAGAATATTGTCTCTTCTTCCAGGACAAATAATACATAGGATCTGATAGGGAGAATGTGCCAAGACCAGGCCAGGGTGTCAGCACTTGTGCAAGAGCAAGCTACTAGCTGAGACTGAAGGATGTATTCCAGTTAGGATAAAGCACTTACATACATTTTACATTTATTGTTCTGATTCCTACTTTGTCTATATTTATTTATTTTTTATTGCCTATGCTCTACAGTGCAAACCACTGGACCTACAAATGATTTTTTTGTTTGTTTGTTTGGTGTTTTTTACATTGCTATAAAAATAAATAAATACTGGGTTGTACTCTTGGTAGAGTTGGGTCTCAGATTTCATAGTATTGGTGATTTACCTAAAAGTGAAACTCATGTGGTATTTTTTTTCCCCAATCACTTGTGATTTCTTTGTGGTTTGGGCTTTTTTTATTTAATGTTTGGGTTTGGCCAAAGACGAATCTTGAGGAATTGGAATAAACAACTTGACTAACACATAATGCTGCCTCAAGTGCTATTTTAAAAGATGATCCAAGAAGTAGGATGCTGCAATAATTATTGATTATTTGCGCTAGAGCGTAGAAGAAAGGTGTACACTGAGCTTGGGCCCCACATTGCAAACCTCATTGAAATCAAAAAGAGAAAAGTATTTCACATCTCAAAGAACTATGGATAAAATATGCATGACAATTTCAGCTTGGGAGGCCCAGAAAGGTTATTTATTTTTCCTGTCTGGGAAAGAGTTATTTGTTTGTTTAATTGTACTGTGCCTTTTAATAAGGAATGTTAAGGAATCTTCTGTTGACAGGAAAAACAATACCGTCTAAACCATTTCAGCAAGCATGCCTATTATTCACTGGATAGTATTATTCAGATGACATGCATTGTATTTGCTGCAAACAGGAGAAACATTTGCTGTTTTGCTCAGATGAGCAGAGAACAGTTTCTCAGCCATGCTTTATCTATTTTTTTTTTCAAATATTAAATATTACATCACTGTGAAATAAATTAATTGACCAGTGCTGTGAACAAATAAATTACAAAATTCAATATGCTGCTTTGAATTTGCAGCTCATTTCAGCACGCCGGTTTTGCAGTAGCTCTAACATATGAGTTAAGTAAGCCTTTCTGACAGGTGTAAAAGCCTTTCATACCACTTGCAAGGTTATGCTAGTGAAATATGACAGAAAATGTGGACTAGTCACAATATCATATGTTCCATATCAGCAAGTATCATAACAGAAAGGCTCGCTACACCAAATAAAACGTACTGTGTGGTAAAACAATGGGTGTGCAGAAATAATGACATAACAAATCAGGCAGGAGCTGGGGCTCTAATTTGGTGGGTTGCTTTTCCATAGGATTAACCCAAATGAGACCTCATTATCTGGGAGAAAGAAAATAATGACCTTATCCATCAGAGGCATTACACTATGTTTGGTTAAGGAGGGAGGAAGCAACATTTGTGTATTCATTTGTTTGTTTAATGCTACGGCACAAGAGTTATATGAGACTTTCACAGTTTTCACACGTGTTGCCTTCCTTTACCATCCTGTTGCGTGCACATTCTCAAAGTGCTTTTACCGACCTCTCTTCCCAGATGTTTTGTATTTGAGGAAATGCCGTAAATCAGTGCCGGAGCAGGAGACATTTCTGGCTTTGGCCCATACAATGTTCCAAATCCGAACTTCACTTTGTTTTGCCTCATTAGTGGCTCACGCTCACCCCTTGGCTCACGTGCCCACACCCCAACTCATTCAGACAATGCTTTGCATACTTGCAAGGAACATTTTAATGGTCTTGGCCGGGGAGCACTTTTGGTTGTTATCAAAGCTCACAGTGGGTGACTCCGCCGAGCACCTCCATTCAGAAGAAAGGCAAAACGCTCGTCTTGCTGGAAGAAAGCTATTGCACTGTCATAAGACTGAAAAGCTGATGAGCCAAACGCCGTCTAATGGCTTGCTTGTGCTCTGTGCTCTTGGAAAGGGCTTTATCCTGGAAAAAATGAGTCTGCATGGAACTGCAAGCTGGACTTCAATCAGGGTCTCTGTGCTACGAGGCCAGCACTGCATTTGGTATGCGATCCAGAAACTTCTGCAGAAGGTTCATGTGAATTACACATTGCCTCATGTTGAGAGCCAGGCAGCCAAAACATATTGTTCTAAACATCCTTGTTCACATGAACTTCAGCCACTATTTACTAGCATTCAAGGAAAAAAAGAAGAAAAAAAATGACATCAACGCTGATCTAACGCTTCATTTTTTTACTAGGGGGACAGCTGTTTATACCAGGCTGCCTCAGGTCTGTGAAAAAGCACAGCTTACCCAGATGGTTTAGGGCTGGCAACAAGCAGCACTGAAAACCAGGTGTTTTAAGTTCCTCCGACCTGAATTCATGCAAACAAAACAGATTTTTTCCCCTTCCGCCGAACAGGTCTTCAGAGAAAGAAACCAGAACAAGTGAGGAATCAACAAACACAAAAACAACCCGCCAGGATAAGTAAACTGGGGATTCATTGTTTTGCTCTATGACCATCAACAAAGTCTATCAGCTAGCATCTATTTCTAGAACTTCCAATTCAAATTACATCTAATGAGTTTACAGTACAATTTTTAAAGGGTCTCGCCTGAGTCATAAAGACTGAAGCAACCATTAAGCCACATTTGTTAACAGCTATGATAACTACACTGTCATTATGCACACTGTAGGACACTGCGCTACACAAAGGACTAATGTTATTGCACCAGACTAGAAACACTTTAAAGTCATCTTGTGAAACTAGTAAGACAGGCAAAACACATTTTCTGATCATAAAAAGCATACTGTCGATTGCCGAAAATCAGATATTAGCATCAACTGTACATTTAAAATATTACATTATCCTGCCATTTAAATACACAGCATTTACCTGCCAAATTTAGCGTTGCTGTTTCTGTTAAGCACAGTTATCAAAACACCCAATTCTTCTAGTTACATTTTTGTTTGGGTCTGATGGTAGTTTCACCCTTTTACACCTTCAAAATTATTTTCATTCGAGGCAGCAATTTGCCCCTTCTTTTTTTTCCAACTGTATTAATTAAGGCGTTATTCTTGTTATAACTGTTCACTGCGTCTAGACAATGACATGTTGTGTCAGCAGCTACGTTTGCTAAAGTGATGAAAACTGGAGCTATACTTCAAGCTTCATGCGTAATCAGAGCTTATCTATTTGTAATTAATTTGTCACCACACTGAAGATTTGAATTGAAATCTACTGAGCAGACTCTGATCTTAATGTATAGGTGGTGAACGCTGAGGATATTAGAGGTTACTCTAATTTACAGCGGCAGAGCTACAGTTGTATTCTGAGGTTTTGTGTCTTCTGTCCCAGGAATCAGGGCTTTCAGTAAGCACATACATATGAAATACCGTTAGATAAACTAGCTTAACCTCAGTCTTAACTATTTTTATATTCCTCCTTATTTAAAGAAAATAAAACGGAACAATGACATGTCACAGGACCTTGTAGCCATGATACATCAGGCAAAAAGTCATGTGGGAGTCTACTGATAGCTCTTCTTACTGGAAAGGAGGTCTCTCCAACAGGCAGCATTGGCATAAGATGCAGCTGTAGTACTGGATCTTTTTTGAGAGTACAATAATGACTGTTACACTACCACCTAGGTAGGCCCTGAGAAAATTTGTTGCATTCATATATCCCTTACGTGGCTGAGAAGGGCACGGTTTCCCTTCAAAATTTCACCCAAGGTATCGTCAGATAGCCTTATGTCCAAAGAAAGCAGATGTACTATACAAATTGCATTAGTTTATAGAGGTACATCAATCACAGACCAGCATTCTACTTTGCACAGAAGAATGTGAAAGATAACTGAGAATAATAAATAACTAAAATCAAATCTCTGCAATCCCCAATTAATGATCAGGGTATATGCAGCTTTAACTATGAGATTGCCAGGATTTCTCCAGATAAAAGGGAAGAAATTAGCACAATTTTTATATAGGTATAGCAAAAATATAAAGCAAACACCTGGTCAAATTTGTATATTGAAGGTAGCCTTTGCATCTTAGAGGAAGAATTATTTCATTGTTTGTTTAGATGCTTTAGAATAAACATGGCAGCACCACAGGGAATGAGTCCTTGTCCTCTCTCCCTTAACAAGTCACTCTGTCATTATCATTTTCTGAAAGAATTATTTATAAGAGATTCTCTATGGATATTCATTTGGGGTCATACGCCTAAGGAGATAATCACTTAACATAACAAACATCTTAATTTAGAGTTAACATTTGACAGCATGTTCCTTTTCATGTTTAACCGGTAACTATCCAAATGTCTCAGCTTAATGAGGGACTTTCATCTGAAGGAAAAGGATGGGAGGTGCACAACGACTGATGACAGAGCAACATTATAATCCTCTTATCAGTCACAAACCCTCTGTCTTATGGTGTTTACTAGTTACGACAGCTATTTTGTGTCAAAACCAAAGGCTTTCCCACATCTGACTATGACCTCCTGCTAGATATTCCTGCTGTAAGATTTTGACGTCTCCTGCCTCCCAGTGGAGCCAACAGCTCTCTTTTAATGCCCCACAATTTCATGTCATCAGGTTCACAACTTGCTATGTGCGGGTGATGAAGTCATGTCTAAAAACTGACAGCTTCCTTATTACAGTAAACTTCAAGGCCAGAGCAGTGAATTTCTGACTGGTTTGCTCTAATTCCTTCTAATCTCACACTCCTATTGCCAGTGCAGACTACATGGGCCTGATTCAGGCTTTTCTCAGAATGAGTGCACTCCAAACAGCCCCAAATCCAGGCACTTTCTCTGTCGTAGGCTAAATAACCAAACGCTACGACTCTCCAAGGCATTCATCATTTTGCTGAGACTTGTTCCTTAGGCAAACACAAATATTGCAAGCCCAACAGTGGATGGACTGGGAAGTCGCCAGAGAAATAGTTTTCCTCTGAAAAATACCCCAATCTATTTAAATTAGCACAAAACAATGCAGTGGTTTCCACAGACCTTTCACCTCCGCATTGTAATTTCTACTCAAAGTTGCAACAGCGCCAAGGGCGCAGAGCAGCCAGCCGGTCAGGACACCCTCCTCAGGGGCAGAGGAGGTCACTCTGGACACTGGAGCAGACCCAGGGCATGAACCTGCATTTTCCACCTCTCAGCCAGCTGTCTGGATGCTGTGATTCTTTCTGGTAGTTCAGACACTGTAAGAGTGACAATCTAGGGACAGGAGACAGGCAGGTACAGAGAAAATGCCTTTTAGTAGAGTAGCTGATGGTTAGAAGAGCTGCTTTTATACACACTAACTAAAAGGAAACAGATTTTTTTTCCCTCTGTCTTCTCCTTCGTCTCCATTTAAAAAAAAATCTTGGATTCACCCTTATACAGAATAGGTGAAGAAATCCTCCAAAAAGATTTAACAGATGGGAAACTTTTTTGTACTGCTTCATCCAGGAATATTAATTCACTGCTGACTCCAGCTGACAGAGAATCTGGATCTCAAAGGGAAAAACATCTTCCTAACTAATTTGCACTGCGGATGGACAGAGGAAAGTACTAGGCAAAAGCTTATTTCTAATTTAAAGAAATAATTCACGGAAATGTTGCTGCATCTGACATTGCTTGCTTGCACAAATCTTACAAAAACATAATAACTGGTGAAAGAGAGAAAAATTGGCCTAAAAAAATAATGTGCAGAAATTTGGGGGGTTTGAGTTTGAGGGTCTTCTGTTTAAGATGGATATCTAAAACTACACCCACCTATAACAAATATTTGCAGCCAAGAACACAATGTTGGGAATGGTCTGCATTCCTGCCTTTTTAATGACAGCCAAAAACCAGTCCTTCCTTCAGTCCAAACTCTGTATTGACACATCCACTTTGTTATCCAACACAACTGAGCTGTGCAGATGTTTTGAACTGGCCCAAAAGGCTAAGAGATGTGATCAACATCCTACCACCTTCAAGTACACATCTGTACTGCATATTTCTTTCTTCACCAATGACATCCAAAAAAAAAAAAAAAAAAGCAACTAATTTACAAGCTTGCCAGTAGATGCTTCAATATTTCACTTATGTCAAAAAGAAAACAGATTGTTGTGTTTGTTGTTTTTTTTTAAAAAAAAAAAAAAACACAGCTATTTAATATATCATTGCCGCTTGGACCTGGAAACTAGGCATCAGACAAGCAGCTTACAGAACTCACTGAATTGATTTTTTATTTTTTTTAAAAGGCATGTAGAATTTTCCCCGAGTGTAATTCAGCATGTCTTGTCAAAGAAACATTTTACTTGTGTGTGCAAATCAAGTGTTTATCTTTTCAGCCATTTGGGAGCCAGTGGCTTTGTGCTTCTGGTCTCCCTTGTGCCATTTGCCTGCGTCTGCTTTTCTCATCCATTTCATATCAGCTGTTCAGTATTGTGACCGCTGAGGCTGGACTGCAGACCTCCTCTTAATTGCCTTTGCTTCTGGTATCGTTGGATTTCCATTGTAGTCCTTAAAGATAGCAAACTACAAAGCAGCCCTCGAGTGATCCACCTTTGAAAGCATCCCTTGCGTTCAGCTGGCTGTCACTGCTGGTGTGCATCCTGCTCTAAGACTGAAAAAGCATTTCCAGGAGACATGCACGGTGCCTTTACTCACCTTCCATTTACATCTCAGTATTTCTAGAGCAATTTGGCCCTTTCCTTTTATATTGTCATCTCTTAACTGCATAAACTTTACAGGGCCAAGCTTTAAGTTTCACAGTGATTCTCAGGCACCTAAAAGCTGAGGGAAAAAATGGACTAAAGGGCTGGTAATTTGTCTGGCTGCCCCTGCCAAAACCATAAAGATGACATGAAAATCTGAGAAATAACTGTGTGAATAGGTGGTCTGGCTCCAAAGAAGATGGTTCTTGAATCCTAACATCTGGGGGAGCAATCATTTTCCATTTATAGTAAGCCCAGCTATTTATTAATATAAGGGTATTTTACAAAGGGAAAAGTAGTGTGGAACAAATACTATCTTAAAAAAAAAATCCAACAAAATGGAAAAAAATCAGACATTCTAATTTTCCGTATTTAATAATGTTTGTTCCCATGAGCATAAAACATTAGTTCTTTCCCTTTATGATAATTTGATAGCCATGATATTAGAAATACAGTGATACCAGAAAGGTATAGAGGGAAAAAATGCCAGCAATGAATTAGATTATACTGATAAATGGTAAGAACAATAAATGGCTTTCTCCAATTAGAAAAGTGAACAGATTTTCCCATTTATATTTTTTTAATGGTTCATATTAAGGATTACTTAGGATTTCCTATACAGACATCTTTAAAATATTTAATTAACCCTGTAATTGCCCCCTGTCCTCCAAGCACTGGAAGCAGGTAACTTGACCATTGAAAATCATTTGTAAGTAGTACAGCGTTTAAGACCAAAAAACTGTGGAAGCAAGGTTAGTTGTGGGATACTGCCCTGGCCTTTCACCTCTGCTGAGCTGGAAAAAAAAAATCTTTCTTAGGTCATAAGTCAAATGGGCTTCGTGATATGAAGGAGTCCCTCAGGAGCACAGACAGAAATGAGAAATGAGAGGCAGGCTCACCAGGACTCCTAACCCACTTCTGAGTGCCTGCATGATGGCTGCTGAAAAAACCTCTCCCAGGCATGCTCCTTCCCAGTGAATTTTACCTGGATGTATCCTAGGACATTCTTGAAAAAAATAAAATATATATTGAAATCACACATGCATACACGAAGAGCCCTTCGACAACTTTTGGCCCAGTGTCTCCCTGCACCCAGTGGGCTGAGCTCTCAGCGTGGAAAGTGCTGCCAGTATAAACCAGCATTCGTGTCCCGTGTGCCACCACATTTGTTGAGGTGGCCCACACATAGGGCTCCTGCCACCTCCCATGGGTTACCACTCCTTTGATAAACACTAACATCAGTCTGCACGGTCATATGAGCATGTGTGTATGTATGCATCTGTATATAAATACAGGCCTCACACGCGTGTGTAAGCAGACGGAAAGATCCAGGCGATGCGATTTTACAGATAACATGCTGAACACACCGTGCTAGTAACGTGGTATGAAAGGGCATGCCCAAATCCAGCATTTCCTCCTGCTACTAAACACAGGGCTTACGCCGGACGTGTTGCAACAGAGCGGTAGCAAATCTATCGCAGTTATATTCTGCCCGGTAATAGCACATTTCCACGAGGCTTTACGCGTGGTCGGGGACACAACCCTGCCATTACAGAGAACTGCCAGCCACCAAGCGGCTTGTGCCAGCCTCCCCTCACAGGACGTAAGCGTAGCCCGACCCACCAACCCGCGCCATGTCATCCCCATGACCTCGGCAAACCCACAGAGGGGGAAAAAAAAAAAAACACAAAAAACACGGCATTCCTGCTCCGAGAGCATCACACGCTGCTTTCAGGCAGCTTAAAGGCTTCGCCGCCCTTCGAAACACTGAACTCTATTCTGTGTGAACAACCTGACAAGAAGCCAGGCCGAGGGCCACTATCCGGTCAACAGGAAGTAAGCTGGGACAAAAGGTCCAAGTTGAGGAATGCTTTGCTGGGTCCCGGGCTGATGTACGGCCTCAGCAGCCTGCGCCTGGGGACGAGCCAGCAGAAAAATGTACTCCGGGTAACTGTGGGCTTTGATTAAAAAGCCACAGCGCTTAATAACAAAACCTGACTGGAGAGAAAATAGAACCCAAAAAAAAAAAAAAAAAAAAAAAAGAAGAAGGATTGGAGCTTATGAAAAATAGCTCGTGCCTTCAGGCTCGTTTTAAAAATGTGTTTTATTGACTTTTTACTCGATTAAAGGATATTCTTATTCTCTCCTTAGATACTGTCCACCGCTTTGTGCTGCACATCAATACACGGTGAACCAATGCAAAAGGCTTAGGTAAAGCAATCCGGAGCCACTGTGTGAATGAGTTCATGTTTCTCTCAGCATCTCGGAAAAAATGAGCTCTTGAACTATTCAGAAATCCCATTAAACCCACACATGGGTAGAAGCTAATTGCATTTCCAGAACATCTCTGTGTGCACTGACACCAAATACTAAGAACGTGTCGACCCAACCAGTTTCTGAGCTCTTCTGAGCTAAGTCCTGTGAGAAGCAGAAGCCTCTGGGCAGCTGAACCAAGTGGCACTGCCTGCGCCAAAACATTTTTGTTCACTGAACACAAATAGTGGGACTTTGGGCAGACATTCAGGTTTTTTAGATACCAAAGCAGGTGCTTTAAAACTAGCTGCTTAAACACCAATCACTTACTTCACTTGCAATAGTCCTTTTTATGTACAGAGAACACACAGACATCTCTTGTGTGGAAGGTATGTCTGTCACCATCCCTGCAACTTTACTGCATGCAGTTTTAGGGCATTCAGTCAGGTGTCTTTTTCCTTTTTTTTTTTTTTTTTTTTTTGCTTAAAAAAAAAAAACAAAAAAAAAACTTCTGACTTTCTTTTGCACATAAGGAAAAAATATCCTTAAAAGAGACTCGGAGCTCAAATATTACTTTCTAAAATGGGACTGTGGATTCCTTTCCAAGTAATTTTAACTGGATGACTAAAAATTTCAACTGAATTATTTAAAATAGAAAGATTCTTTTTCCTCACTGCCAGAAAATTTCCTAGTGCCCTGAAGTCAGTTGGCTCAGACAGTATCACAAATAAACAGAAAGAATAAAAATAATTCACAATTTTAAATTCCTCCTCACGATTTTTAAATTTGATGGGAAACCTTTTCCACAATGCTATATTCTGTGCTTATAATGGCCTTTGTATTTAGAACATGGTTACCTAGTTTTTCTAGAGGTCAGGATGAAACCGAAGTATTGATACAGGAACAAATTGCCAACTATCTTGTTTGGCTGCCTCATGGCAAGTTCTCACTTCATGGAAAATGCAAAGCAGCTTGCTGTTCTCTTGCTGAAGGTCACCTCTCTCTTGAATAACTTGCATTTACACCCACCGTGCTGGGCGGTGTGTGGACCTGAACGGTTGCTGAGGAGCATGCAAGAACTTGCTGCCTTACGGTAACTGGCTCACATGAGCCTTTACTCATTCTCTACTTGCTTTGTTGACTTTGTCATATAAATAGCAAGAATAAAAAGTGGTAAGAAGAGATTTTGCAATAAAGGTAATCTAATATGATGCTTAGGTCATTCTGGGGACATACTTTTAACTAAGGGGAATGACTGCCCAGCAACAGCTTTGAAAAACAGTCTGGAGTTCATAGTCCTAGCAAAGTGAACAACATATCCCTAGCACCAAAAAGCAGATCTTATTGCAATACATGAACGGGAAAGTGGTGTGTAAAGCAACTACAGTAATCCTTCCACTATTCAATTTGGAGTTTTGTATCTGTTTATGAAAACCACATTTCATGACCAACTGGTTAAGACTGGACTAGAGCAGAAAAAAATAATTACAAGTCTAGATAGTATGAGCTAAGAGGAAACACTGAAATAATCAGGGTCAGATATTGGAGAAGGCAGAGGAGAGACAGGATAACAGTCTTCTGGCAAATTAACAGTTGCTGTAATGTGTAAAAGCAAAAATTTTCCATGTTCATTGGGAATAGTAGCTTAAAACGCAGCAAGGAAAATAGATTAGACATCAGAAAAAGCTTGGGGTACGCGGTGCATACATCACCTAGAAGCGTTAAGGAATCTCATTCATGGAACATTTTGGGAATAGGATGCAGAAATAAGTCAAGGAAATAAAACAGATATTATTAAGCCTGCCTTAAGGTCAGGTGAATGGACTACATAAATCCCGGATGCCCCTAACCAGCCCAGTCTTCTCAAAGTAGTGTTTTTTGCATAGTCCCATTTTCATCTCACCTAAACTGCAGAATTTATGCTAATAATACACTGAATCTCCCTCACAACAACAGGTTTATACCACCTAGCTGTCATTGACAGCATGAAGCCTGTAATAAATATGTTTTGCAACTATGTTATACATATTAAGCTAACTACCAGCTGAAGAAAGACTGCATATTTCATCGCAGTATTTTTTCACTTTGGAGGACACCCACGTTTTTCTCACGTTAACCTCGGTAAATTAAAAGACAGATTAGTGCTCAAAAGCTTATGTACAGAGTGGACCTACAAATCTCAATTTCATCCAAAGAATTGCATAGCTATAAATTTCAGGCTACTCAGACAGTCAATCAGAGCACAGCTGGAACTGCTGCTGCTTTGTCTGTTACAGTCTGTTTGAAATTACGTTCATCTCTCACTGTAAAAGCCTTCAGAGAACTTGAGAATGGTTTCTGATCCCTCTTATTTTCAATGTCCAGTAACAAGACCCACAGAGGCCACCTGCCTCTACATCCTGGTCATACTTTCTGTAATTGTCACTTGACTGGCAGATAATAAAAAACCTCAAAACTTCACAATATTGGTAGCCAATTCTGTTGTACTGGCTTTCTGTAGTCTTCTCCTCTGGATTACAGACCTTCAGGTAAGTTTATTACGAAAATCTGAAAGATATTCTGGAGTACAATGTCTGAAATGTAAGGAACACTAATTTTCTATTTCCTTCTTTTGTGCATTCTGTGTTGTTTTTCCTGTTTGTTCGTGTGTTACACTATAAGGCACTGGAATTAACCAGAAGATATGACCCAGATGTCAGTGCATTTGTAGTGGAAAAAGGCAATTTCAGAGTCTAGTGCTTAATAAAATTTTTGCATGATTTCCTACAGCTGTTATCCATGTGTTATTTCAGGGTAGCTGAATCACTGCACTGTTAAAGAACTGAAACAAATACGCAAAACATGCTGAAAATGCAAATCCACAAGTTACTTTAATGTGGGATGTAAGTGTAACAGAGCATTTGGGGCTAGCACTGATAAATAACCACTACATTATCCTTGCCACCATATTCTGGATTCCAAAACCAAAACCCTACTAAACACATGTATTTGCCATATGTAATTATAACGTCCTGATTTAGTCACTGGAGTCTCTTCTTCCCCTTAGGTTTAATCCTGTTTACTTGTGACATGATGTGGATACTCATTGCCCTCCAGAATCTAGAAACAAAATAAAAATCTGTGGTTTAAAACAAAGGCTAAATAAAAATCCTTCCATCTGAACTCAGTGTCCTGTGCTCTTAAATGCCACAGCAATGTGTAAGTTTCAGATGACAGTCCCAGAGCTTTCAACAATGTTCTTTTTCTCTTGAAATGTAAAAGAGAACAGAAATTGTTTCACCTGATGTTATGAACAGAGATCTGATCGCTATTTATTGCCTACACAGCCTTTGAAACAGCAGTATGACTTCTACCAGTGTTAAGCTTACCCTAAAATACAAATGAAAACAACTATCCAGTTTGAAGGGAAAAGGCATCCTCTACTATTATTTTCAGTGGCATCAAAACTAGGACATACTGTGTCCAGATAAATAGCTAAAGACAAAAAATAAATAAAATAATTAAATTAAATAAATAAAAAGAGAGACAGAGAGAAGAAACATACTTTGCCTGGGAATACATTGCTACTGCACTTGGGTGGCCACTTCCAAGAAAGGAGATGCTGGGACCGAAGTCTCCTCTGGTAAAATTCCAATGACCTCAAAGTTATGTCAAGATTGACTTGCCCATTGCACTTACTGATGCACATCAGGATTTTAAAATAAAAACAGTATCTTGGGTGAGAGATTTCCAGAAGCAGATGCACAGAGCCTTAGAAGGGTTTTGGACGCAGCATGGTGCAACCGAGTGATCCTGTCCAGCAAAACACCGGAAAAGCTCATTAATCAAGAGCCAAAAGCCCACACTCTGGATTTGTTGTTTATCTTTGCATAATTTGTTTACATAAACTTTGCACAATATTTTTCAACCCACTGTTCCTTTGGTATTTACTTATCTTCCTAGAAAAAGCTTCCTGCCAAATAAATAATTAGAAAATAGATTTCCCCCTTCCTAACTATTAATTATTGCCACTAATAAGAGAGGATATCTAAAGAGATTTGATAACAAAACACAGCTTACTCTGATATATTCTTCAGCAGTCCCACAATTTCAGCCTTTCACATTATTTCTGTTAAAAATATAACATTAAATCAATATACAAAGGCAGGTGGCTGAAGGGACCGTTCCAGGTATGAAATACCAGGCTGTGATTTAAGAAGGCCTTTCTGGAGAAAAGGAGACTTTGCAGAATTTCAGCTGGAGTGGGCTGCCTGCTCTGTAAAAGCAGGCACGGTTTACAGGAGCTGAGAAGAAGGGACAATGATGGAGAGAACTGGTGAGAGAGAAGGCAGTTGCATACCCTTCACCCTAGCAGGCAGACATATTCATTTCTGTAAGGCAAGGAGCAGGATCCAGATCCACAGAGGATCCACACTGCATCTCAGGGTGATCCCTCCAAACCGAGAGCTCGGTCTCTAATCCTAGGTGAGCTCTGACAGGGCTCCTTTCGTGCTACCAAACAGAGGGCAGGCTCCAGACTTCCAAATGCTCTACTACAGCCTAAAAAAATATTATAAAACTTCTTTGGAAAAAACTTGGAAATGCCTGTCTCAAATCCCCTTGGTAGCACCCTCATTAGAAGTCGTTACTGATGAAGATCTAAAGGTCATCAAATACATGCTGATCCATGGGACAAGTCACCATAGGTGTTCATGACAGAACTTGTTTTTCTCTTTTAAAACTCCTTAAATCATCGCTGAAAAGACACCTTTGAAACAGGTTTTGTTGTTGAAGAAATGGTGGCCTATCAATTACAAAACAGCACACCCCAAAAAGCAGCTGCTTCCCATTCCATTCATCAATCTTTCTGTTGCTTATGTCACACATTGACAGCTTTAATGTATTGAGAGATAAGAGTTTGTCCTTGGCTCTAGCAGGAGGGAGGAAATGAAGGCTGATCACCAGCCCACAGCACACACACTGGCAAATCCAAAAAGTAAATTGGGGCCTTGAAAACACTCATCCTCCTGTGCCCTGTGCTTCCCCCATGGAGACATGCAGGAGACACAGATGTGTGTGCGTGTCCCCTTGAGCAAGGTCAAAACCAGGGATCCCTGAACGAGAGTACCTGCTTTTGGGTGTTGCATGGGCAATGCAACAACAACAGGCCTAAACCCCGGGGACAACTCCAAATTTGCTCCTAAGCTTTGAAAAACCCTTCACGTGCAAATGCATGTACCAGGATGCTCTGCATTAACATGGAGCAAATAGCCCCTGTAAATTCAAGTGGATACTAAGCAGCCAAATAGATTGCTCTAACTTTAATTTTGTGGACAAACCTGAAGGTTGCAGGACAGACAATATTGGGGATGCTGAATTACGACCCGTGCTTTCCAATGATAGTTTTGTACAGAAAGTTTAGGGAAACATAAATGTAATACCACAACTCATACTGGGACTTTGTCCTGTCTTGCAGTGTCCCAGCAGTGAAGGCCTTTACCCTAGCTATCTTCTGGTTAAAGGAAAAAGAGGGCTACAAGGCTGAGCTCCAGCCTGGATCCTGTTTCCCCCCAGAACTGGCAGCATATCCAGCACTTCTGAGGACAGTCCTCACTGTCCTTGGGGTTCCTCCCACCCAGCTCTGAGAATTAGAGCAAGCTCATTCCCTTGCACACTTCCCCCAAGACAATTCTCTTGGGAAATAAAGGCAGCAATGCCAACCGCAAAGACAGCAATCTTTTCTGGGAGTTTTTAAGGGCAACGTGAGCCCCTCTGGTGCTGCAGAACACGTCAGTGTTGCATGCCAAATTAAAGACACTTATTTTATCCTACATCCTGTTCACAACATTATTATTAAATTAATTTGAAACATGATTGACTATACTTTAAACATTACCATATCTGGTCATGTATGGAGTCCCTTCCCATCCTTACACTGGCCACCATGCCCCAAGTAAAAAGGCAGGTTAGGTTCTTTCTGGTCTTAACCTCCTGTAATCCCGAAAACAAAGTGGCTAGTTATTGTACAAACAGCACCTTTGGCCAACTGCTCCAAACGGGTGAGGAATATCTCCAGCTCACTAAGAAATGCCATTTTGTGGGCAGTGCCATGGCCTATTTCCTGAAAAATAATCATGACTGCAATGTAAGCAGGGCCTACATTAGCCAAGATGGGCGATAGGTTTAGCGTTACCCAACACAATCACACAACTGACATGTTCGCTCAGGAAGACAAAACAAAAACAAAAACCAACAAAAAAAAGCATGTGCTACTTTGAAATTCCTCCTCCTTTCCTGGGTATTATATATGGTCAATCAGAAGGAAAAACGTCCGATGGCAAACACTGGCCTGGAAAATCTGTTCTACTACACACAACAATCTTGTAAAATGGGATTAGTGGTACTTCCCCCACATCCTGGAGTGCTGGAAGACCAAATGCATCCAAGACTGTTCTGGTACTTCAGCAATGCAAGCCATGGAGGAATCCAAGACAGACAGATAATTCTCATTTATACCAGATGGGGAAACACTGAAGCAGAGAGAAGTTAAGCAACCTGTCATTCAAAAAAAAAAAAAAAAAAGTGGAGAGTGCTGCAAAGAGAATTTCCTCCCCAGTACTTCAGGCATTTAGAACAAGCTTTACTGTGAAGAATATTAGTCAAAATAACAGCACAGGAGACACGTGACTAGCAGATTCCCAGCTAAATATAAAACACCATCTCATCTATCCCATCACTGGTGTTAGCATACGTTACCATGCAAAATGACTGAACGCAGCATGGCTATACTCATTTTGATAGCGATTGTTTAAGTCAGTCAAGGGAAGAGCTGGCTGTCACTTTTAATCCTTTACTATGAAGCATGGCAACGCCAGCTCTGCCTCCATCCTTCTGCAGGATCTTACACCTCCAAGCACCAAGGGACTATCTACTACCAAACAAGTTTCATGGCAATGTAGTAACTAATGACATTGGCAGAATGACTCTTGATTTCCACTGGCAATACCTCTGTCTGGGTGGTTTCAAAACGGAAAAAAAAAAAAAAAAAAAAAGAGTTATCAGTCAAGGAATAGCAATTTAGAAACCGTAAATGTGGGGACAGAGATGCCTGTGGGATTTGTGTGTGTTAGCTTTGCTTGCAACAATAGATTAGGAAATCAGATCGAGAGTTACAAAAAAGGGGGAGGAGGAAGGAGGGAGAAACTAGACTGATGGGAACTGCTGCAAAGTCTGCACTTTTGAAAAGATAAGTCTGATAAGAAGATGCTCTCAGGTTAAGAGAGTTTATACCTCCCACATTCAATCACAACAGTTACACAGCTACAGTATTTCCCATGCGCAAAACAGCTGTGTGTGGTGATTTAAAACACCCAGGAAATCAAAACTTTAGAGAATGATTGTTTTTACTCCCAAACTCCCAATCTTGAAAACTCCAAGATTTTCCAAAGGGTTTTCAAATAAGAAAAATGTATTGCCATAGCTGTAAATGAATATGCCTCAGTATTTCACCAGAAGGCCTATGATGATCTCCTTCAAGTTCAGCCCTCCAGAAATGTCCAATTTAAAAAAAAAAAAAAAAAAAGTCCATAAAAATAAGAGGGAAGCTGCAGAAATCACAGAATTTCTAATGTTTATAAATAATGTATAGCAATATGTTATGACAGTACTATTTTCAGAACTCAATGATAAGATTAGACAAGAAAGCAGTCTATTTAATTAACAGCACTTTTACGTACATTCTGACATCACATATATATATATACACATGTATTTTTAAGCTTTTCCAGGAAAAACATCAGCATTCCAGTCAATGTTTTGGAAAGGAAATATAGTTGTCTGAATTGTTTTTTTTAACCATCAAAAAAATGTCATTTTGTAACATTACATTCAGCAGTTCATCTGATTTTCTCTAGAAAAACAAAATGCTGAGCTGATCTAATTTAAATCTAAAACAGCCAAGTACCATGACCAGGCTTCTTCTTTCTGACGGCAAATGCTGATGGAATACTCTGCTCCCTCCAAAACTAACATATGTCTCACACTAATCTAAATGGTGCTTTCCACGAACAGTGACAGCTCTAAAACTCACTGAGGGCAAATATAAACGGGAAATGACCACAAAGATGTATGACCACGCTAAGTTCATTATCAATTCAAAGGCATTAGCACGGCAACATATCTCTGAGGGTTTATCCAGCACTACAACTGCATTTTTATTCACCTGAGTCACTGTGGCTGTTATTTGCAGGAAGGGTACTGCTGCATATTTTTAGTAGATAAATTTGCAATTTTTATACTTAATTAAGTATTGGAAGATATCAGAACATTCCCTACAATTGTGCAATGTGACCAAAAAAAAAAAAAAAAAAAGAATTAAAGATGCCACCTCCATTTTTAAAGGATGTTTTACTGCATTGGACTTTAAAATGCAGACGATATAGTTACCATTCAGTAATTATATTTCACTTGCAAGGACTCTGCAATTTGGTTTTCTTAATTACTCCAGTTAATGCAGTCTTTTTCTGGTCTAAATGCTTGTTGCTTTTCGTTCGTTTATGAATTCTGCACCTCCTGAAGACATTCGCTAAGGGTTCAGTAAGACGCACTAGGGACAGCAGAGAAAACTCTGGAAGCTTAATCCTAGCTCTGACAATACTTCTCTCTTTGACTACAGATAAAAGACAAGCTCCTCCTCCTTCTGCCTGTAGCTTCAGTTTCCATGAAAAAATTCAAAATAGACTAACAGACTTCCAGTGTGGAGATCTTAAATTCATTAAACTATTTTAAGAAATAAAAGTTCTGACTATTAACAATTTGGTCTTACTACCAATCCATTTAAATACAGACACTGCAAAATTGCTTCACATGCCTATGAAGCACAACCTTGACGGCTAACAGTAGTTCATTACTGTGATAGTTCTTCAGTTGGGGCTTCCTATTGCTCCTGTTGCATGTATTAAGTCTTCCATCATCTCTAAGGTAAGGACTTAAAATGCATGACTTCAGAATATCCATGGGAACACGGTCCAGAGAGGAATTCCACTTTGCCAAGTGACAAATTGTCAATAATAATAATAATAATAATAATAATAATAATAATTTTATAGTATGATCAACTAAAAATGGCATGTGGAATGTGCCTTGTGGAATTTTAAATGATAATCTACATGACCTTTTGTAAAAGTATTTGGTCAGTGAGAGAAGGAATGAAGTTTTGGTCAAATTCAGATGACTTTAACAACAGACTAACTATTTGTTTCATTAGTGTCTTGCTTAGTTTATCTGCAGCAGCATATTAAGTCCAGGACACTGAAGATACTAAAAGGAAAAAAAAAAAAAGAGGGAGGGCAGGTGTGATAGCTGTCTACAAATACAAGAGAGAATGTCATTAAATAACAGGCTGATTATTCATGTTACCACTGAAGGACAGAGTAGGAAAGGATGGCCTTCACAATGTTTAGATGTCATTCCAGAAGCAGTACTGATAGAAGAGGAGAGACATGTAAACTGAGCCTTTTGAAAGGTTCATGCCAGGTCACCACATATATAACATACTTTGCACACCATCAAATTATTAAAATCACCTATGCCCCAAATATTTATTGAATAGAACTTCCTAAGTACACTTAAGAAATGTCAGACTCTGGTTTGATTCCAAATCTGATCGTAAAAACCGTGATCAATCTCCCTCTCAAATAAAAAAAGAATGTCCAAAAGAAAAACAAAAATGGTCTAAGGGCACTGACATATAAAATCACCATTTATAATGTCACTCAAACACCTACCTGGGGTAATGCATCTTGTTCTGATCGCTTTGATACCAGCAATTTCTAAACAAACCAGAGGGTTTGTTAACTGATTAACAGTAACATTGAATAGAGGTCAGCAGGAACAGTTTTACAAGGGAAGATTGCTGGAGCTAAAATATATCTGTTGGGCTGAGTAAATACCAGGAAAGACGAACACACTATAACATTGAGCTATAATACTGAAGGGTAAAAAGCAAAAACCAAAGAGGGAGATGAATTAATTAGTGTGGTGCCAAGTTGTAGGGGAGGAGGGATAATGAAGAGTAGTGGGATTAAATTAGGAAAAGCAAAATTTAGGCTGAGTATAAAGAAAGGAAAAAAAAAAAAAAAGACTAATAATGAGATTTATTATTCCGGGAATTAGTCTCTCAGGTGAAATGATGGAAACACCTGCCTAAGATTTAGGACTTTTAAATTTAGGTTGCGCAAAGGCATTAATGCACTATATACAAAGTTTGCACAAAGGCATACACACTTCAGGGAATAAAGCACTACTGGTGGGGGCAGAAAGAGCGGATGCAGCAACATCCTGTCACATCCCTATGACTGCATTACAATCACCAACATCCTCTTCGAGAACTGCCCAAAACAGCCTACACCCTCACCAGGCCAGCTGGGCTTTGAAGCATTGCCCTCTTGGAAAAGAGTTGCGCCTACGCGTGAGGGGGCAGAAAAGACTGGCCCAATGTAGTCCTGTGTATGGCAGGGTGAGGACGCACCAGCACACCTGGACTTTGTTCCCAGTTGGAGCACAGACTTTCTCTGCTACCCTCCCAGGCTTCCTGAGCATGCCCATACCTATCACGAGCAAAGCAATTTGAAATCAACGCGGAAAGAACTCAGTAAACAAAAATGCAGAATGTCATTATTCCAATTCAAGCGTTTTGTTGTTTTGGAAATACCAAGCCCATGCCACAGCATTCAGAGGCCAGGCGTAGTGCTTTAGTTACAGCATGCTGGTTTTTAACGCTTCCTGGAGTAAATACAGCAATTTGGAGGCACAACTGTTACTGCTGCTGCTTCTTCATTTCAGTTCACCAAGGCCAAGCAAGCCAGCTAACCCCGCCACCAAACAAAACAACACATCTCTTCGAAAGGGCTGTGAGACAAAAATGCCACGGTGCAGTTGGCAATCAGACTTCTTGTTTATCGCAGTCTCACTGCTATTGTAAGTGGGAAACATCACCTGAACCCGTTCCAGCAATTTTTCTAGGTTTTGCTCTCACGTAAGAGTAAAAATTAGCAAATGCTTTGCAGGCAATTCTGAGAGCACTGCAGAGATCACAACTGGATGAACAGCGTGCATCTAATAATGGGCAGGTCATTCACCCAAGTGAAAAAAAAAAAAAAAAAAAAAGGAAGGGTTAAATGCTGTAGCTTTATCAGGAAATTTGAGTCTTTAAACTGGAAGCAATTTGTTCAATGGCTATTTTGACCATAGAACTTCCTAATCTGAGTTCCCATAAAGTTTGGCTCACGTCCAGCCAGAATGGTTAGTTTCAGCTGCACAGATATCTTCCACAGAGGAAATAAAAGGATTTCAAACCCTGGAGTCATTTCCTTTGGTTCTCAGCTCATTCAGAAAAAATGTCCTTTCGGTCAGTGATATCTCCAACTTAATTCCTGCAGCATGACTTTAAAAAAAAGTCTTTGTGGGAAACTTTTTTTCTGAAGGTTTGGAACTGTTCCCTGTAAGCTCTTTGCCAGTTCGTGTAAAATACCTTCTTTCCTCTCAGAAGCTTGCAAAGCAAAAGGTCCTATCCTCTTCTGCATTAACTGTGAACTTTCCAGAAGTGCATGCTCATACGGTGATCCCATTAAATAATCATGGGAGGTGCTCACAATCGTACCAACAGAAGCATGGGTTTGTAGAACTGTGCGTCAAAATAATCCATTAAGTGTACTCCAATCACAGGGTATCTGTGTGCAGCTTCAAGCGCAATAGTGCAAGCAGAACAAGTAAGCATCTATCAAAATGAGCAATGTATTGTTTTCCCCAAAGTACCACAGGTTTTGAGGCATGTAATCATAATACATTGCATGCCTCTGTGTCTCACTTTCAAGAGCAGTTGACAAATAGTTGAAGATTTAGCCCCAAATCTAAAAAGAGATCCAAAGGATCTCTTTAAAGCGAGCACACAGGCCAGCCAACATAAATGCCAAGTCCTCTTCAAGTGAGCGCTACGCCTACTCCTTGAGGCTATCTTCTTAAGCATGTAGTCTAGGGTTTTACTGAAATAATGGAGATAACATTTTTGACATGCAGTCTGGCAGTAATGACCAAGTTCATTCCAAGTGCATCAGACCTGGGAACACTATCTTTACATCATTACAAAAGAGAGAGGAAGCTTTTCAGACATATCCTCAGGCCTGTGATATTTCTAACAGTACTACAAAAAATACTAAGGTGTAGGGCTCGTTATACATGGTAACATTTGGGGTGCTGTAATAGTGAGCTTATGCATCTTTTGTCCTAAAACGAACTGAGAAGCATTAGAGCTCTAGAGTTCACACATTTTATGAAGAAGATTGATTTTAGTGAATTCAAGGCCTTCATAAAGAGCATGCTTTGGCACATATCTAATGCTAAGTATACACATCCTAATGTGACCCTTTTTATACTCAGGAAATTGAGACAGCAGAGTAAAGGACACATGCAAAATGGAAACATTAATGAGTTTAACCCTACCGTCAACTTCAAATGCCAACGTCAATCTTGTCATTTATAATTAAATTACTCTTTCTAGGAAAGTTTATCACTAGAACAAAGTTATATTTGTAGTTATTATTTATGAATTATAACTTGTGTAACATACATCTAACTGCCCAGTTACCTATTCCTGCATTATGCTGATGCAAGGTATTACATGAAATGGACTGAAACATCAACTTTTAATAAAGTAGTTCAACACACATACAAACATAACTATTATATATATATATATATCACAAGTTCCTTTGTAACTGCTCTGTACAGGGCTACTGATATCTTTCTTCACTCTAACTCATAGATTTCAATCCCTTGAATAGCACGGACTATCTGCAGTCTACCATGTGGACATCTACCTGAAAGAAGATAAGCTGTAACACTATATCTTATTTCTGTTTTCTTTTAAGGAATTTTGGGTGCTATCTAATTCATAAAAAATAAAAGACTAAAATAAAGAAGCACAGTTTTCTATATATCAATCCAAGTGTTTTTGTATTGCAAAGTTATCCCCATTTAAAGTCTTATTTACCAGGATAAAATAATGATGCAGACACACTGATGTAGCATGTAAAATGAAAGGCGTATGTGTAGTTTACAGAACAGCTAGTGTTTCTGAGGTTAAAGTGGAACAACAGTGGAATTATAATGGTATTTTTTTTCCCTTTTTTTTTTTTTTCAGTAATATGTAAATTCAAACCAAATGTTGACTGGAAAGTTTCTCCCCTTTTACGTTCCACTTCTCTTCTCCCTTCCAGGAATGCCAAACCCAGGAGCAGAGTGTCAGTAAAGACTGTCTAAACTGAAATGAAATTTCTGGTTTCACTTACTCCTGTGGGCAACATGTGCTTTCACTCTTCCCTAAAACACAGTGGGAACACGGGGCTTTAAAATCATAATCTGAAAATCCTATTTTCTTATGAGCCTTATTAATATGAGATGACTGAGTGATAGTCTGGAGTTCCAGATAGAATAATAGAAGAGCATTTCATATCCATTCCTCTGCCTTATCCTTACTCCCTGAACACAGCAAGCTCACCTTGCTGGGCTTTCAAAGGTTAATTTGACAAAACCAATTTTGGAATTATTTTATTTTCTTTAATATGCGAACCTATGGACATTTTCTAGGCCTCACACTGGCAAATATGCAAGTGAATTGCAAGCAAGCAACAGAATGCAGCAAGACCTCCCTCCTCCGGCTCCTGCTCCCTGGCATTTCAGCTGTCTCTGGAAACCATTGCAGCTCCTGCCTTCTCCAAAAGCACCCCAAAGCAGCCAGGCAGCCTGGCTAACAGCAGGAGAGACGCCTGCCCTGCTTCAGCCTGAGAGCTGGGCCCCACTCCCAAAGGAGCAACTTCTGTCATAAAAACTGAGCTTGCTCCACCTCCTGTACGAACCCTCAGCTGCTTTGGTGGTCAGAAAGACTCACCCATATTTCACCTGTAATTTAATCATGGTCTGTATACCCTCAGTGACTCTTGCTGCCAGTATTTTGCACACATACATACCGGGCATTGATCTACTCACAGGCAGCGCCTTTCCTATTTGCTTTGGGGTTTGTAAATGTTCCTTTAAGTGGTATGTCTTCTGTTCCACACCAATCTTTCCTTATGCTCTTTTGAATAAGGGGAGCCCTGGTATTTCCATGAACTAAGCTGAGACCCTAAGAGCTTGAGTTGGACTCTGCATGGAAGGAGAACACTCACGGCTTCGCCCTTAGGGCAGCACCAGGAGTGGTCAAACAGATGACCTGGATAGAGAGCAGCTGAAGGAACCACCCCATCAAATGCTCAGAGAGAAGAAATTAAGGAAGGTGGGAATTACCCCATTTCCTGTGCCAGCTATCATTTCTGAGTCTTCCCCAAGGGAAAGCTTCACATGTGGGCAAATTATGCAGACAACTTACGGTCTTCAGAGGAAGATTCTGGCTCATGAGAGCAGGGTGGCAAAGTGGAAGGGATGTCACTTCCAAGCAACCAAGCCAAACCTTGCTGAGGGAGAGATTCACAGAAAAGATTTCCTTATGGTTGTATAGCAGGCCTGAGTCCGTTAGTGCAGCCAGCAGCTCACAGCAGCATTCAGACAGTGAGGAAAGATGTAATTCTGGTCTGGATCTTCCCGTGCCGATACCTGTTGACTTTGCATCTTCTAACATGGAAAGTGTCCTTCTGGAAGTAGGAGCCAACCAGAAGGAAGCAGTGGGTTGGAGTGAGAGCAACCTCTCTCATCAGGCAAACTGATGGGGAAGCCTGTAACCTCAGAGAGGATCAGAGGGTGATCAGTAGATCTATTCACCTCACAAACAAAACAGGCCAGAAAGTGGAAGTGGTCATATTGGGAAAGAAAGTAACCAGAGTCACTCAAACCTAGCACTGACAACACAACCAAAACACTAGTAGCTACCTAAATATTTGAAGCCCTAAAAATAAGATAGGTGAGCTGGCATATGTTCTCCCATAAGGAAACACTCAGATACTAGGAAATCTGGTGAAAAGTGAGGCAACAAGCAGACCACTAAGATATAGCATGCACGTCACAGAGTAGGTGGTGGAGAAATAACTGCTGGTGGTGGAGAAATAACCAGGTTAAGCATGGCAGCAAGTAACACACAACCTATGAGGAGTGAAATGTGCAGCCTAAACACCAAGAATGGCAATTATGTATTACTGGAGAACTGAGGCTATCCCACCAGGTGCCCTGCCAGGATGACAACACCCACAGCAACACATAGAGGAAGACAGAGAGTCAGTATAGGCAGAAAGTGGAGCATTCATAAGGGACTTCAGTAATTGAGCATATTGGGCAAAATGGGCTATAATGCAAAGATCACATTTTTAGGTGCCATTTCACAGAGCAGCTGCTTAGGAAGCCCAGAAGACCACGTGCAACTCCTAATTTGAAATGACCACAGAGGGGGTTATGGGACGGACTGACAAAAGTGAGCAGTAACAAATAGGAACAACAGATGGTATTCACCCTGCCTGTTCTAAAAGAGCTCCAGGACTCAATAGCTGACTACACATACAGGTACAAAGTGTGTGTGCAGCCTCTTTTATAAAATCAACTTCCTACCTGCGGAATGGGGAGGTAACATGTGGTGACGCTAATCCAAACAGATTCCAGGTGAGATCCAGGTACCCATAGGTCTGTAAGCCTGGTGTCAAATTATCAGAAATTGCAGAAAGAGAGTAAAATCACTGGAAATACAATTTGTGGAAAGAGTTACCTGGCTTTTGTAGGTTTGCCTCACAGACCTACTGGAATTCTTTGAAAAGGTCAACAAGCCTGTGGATAAGGGTGATCTGGCTAATATAGTCTGCTTGGATCTCTGAAAGGCATTTGACAAGGTCCCCAACAAAAGGTTTCTTAGGAAACTAGGCAGCCGTGGCATAAGAAGGGAAGTTCCTGGATAAACAAATGGTTAGAAGAGAAAAACAGAGGGTCGAGGGCATGGTCTTTCTTACAACAGAGGAATGGCACCAATAGGACTTCCACGTGGAGCTCTGCTGGGACCCATACTGCATAACCTATTTCTAAATGAAGATGAGAAGAGGCTAAGCAATGAGGTGACAAGATTATTTAGGAGAGAAAACTGGGGGAGGAGGGGGAAGCAACTGTGAATAACTGCAGAAGGACCTTATTAAAATAAGTGGCGCTGGGTAATAAAATAGTAGAACAAATTAAATGTAGATAAATGTAGAGTGATGAATGTGGAAGAAAATTCCAGTTTCATATTTTAAAATGATGCTCTTTGAACAGTCCAATCTCAGATTTATATTTGCTCAGAAAAGCAAATTGAATTCCTGAAATCCCTACAAAAGGAGAAAGAATCAAGACAAAGAATATACTGCAGAAATATCTGCATATCATTCTCTGTCAGCCCCTCCTTGCTCATTACATTTGATCTGACTTACCTTATTCAAACAAATTTGACAGAGGTAGCAATCTGAAATATTTTAAGTTTCAAAACCTCAAACCTATTACTAGAGACTAGAGAAAACACAACAAAGGGTTGCAAGACAGAGACTTATTAATACCAGCATCTCAGAATGACTTGTTGCAAGGAATACACCTTCTGCTTTAAATGTAATAGTTTTAACTCTTTTACAGTAACAGACTAAGAAACTAGAGCATGGCAAGTAGGAGCTATGCAATTCTTTCTGATGTAAGAACTCATATTCACCCAACCTGATAAATATGTATCTGTCTCCAAAACCCAAGGCATATTTAATGTCTGTTTCATGACTTCTTTTTTTTTTTTTTCCTGTAATAAATATCTATACTAGCAATAAAATCTAGCCTTATTAAAAAGAAAAATAACTACTAGGATAATGTGCAACAAATATACAAAAATTAAATACTTGCATTTTTAACACTTTTTTTTTTTTTTTTTTTTTCCCCAAAGATACATTCCATCAATTATGTGGAATTTACCCTGCAATTTACTGTGAGCTGAAGTGACTGACAAGAGCAACCAAGATACCTCAGGCAAACCAGGTCACTCAGGCATTTTCTTGCTGTTTCACAATTAAAGGTTGACCACAAAAACCTTTACTTTCTGCAGAATGACATGCTTGGTTGGCTAAATATGCAGGCAATTAACATAGAGATAACATGCATTTAAATGGAGGTCCCATTGACCCCCATCTTCTGGCTGTAACCTTTGCTCTGAAAGCAGACAGCTTAGCAAAAATATTCAATTAATAAAAAAACTGAAGGGCAACAAGTCTATTTTAAATCATTTAAAAATATATAGTGTTTACTGCTCCATATTTAATAAGTTAATAAACAACAACAACACAACTAATACCACACACAACAAGGGCATGAGGCTGAAAGCTCTTTACAGAGATCATTTAAGAAAAAAATAAATTGTTATTTCTCCTTTATTCAAAGTAAAACAGAATATTCTACAAGCAGCTTTCTTATGTATTTGAGCCTTGCCTTTCCTGCCTCTTCCCATGTTCTACCACAACTGTGACTGTACCACTTGCTGCAGTAACTCAAATACCCAACCCCAAATACTTCCTTCCTGATTCCACCCATCCCTCCAACACCCAAATTCCCTGTTGGGCAAGAACAGCAAAAGCTCTGGCTCTATCATAGATGAGGAAGGAGCAATTTACTGTAGTTAAATTAAGTGGATAAAAAACAAAACTCTCTCTGCAGTCCTTTCCAACGGAGCACTGAATCTCTGCTCTATATAGCTGCCCATTTTCGGAAAACTTTTGTTAACTCTGTTGTATTTGAAATTCCCAGTCCTTCATGTTTGCTTGAAACTGGCCAATTATTTGTAAAAATTCTATGCAAATGAAAAATGCAATGCTTGGGTGCTTGGATATTTATAAATCAAATAAGGATACATTTTTTAAGAAAGAAGACAAAAATTGAACTCTCTGTAATTTTTTTAATCACACCTAAATTTTGGGGTCCAGGGAAACCATATATCACACCACTGCCCTCTAATGGAAGAAAACATCAGCCCACCATTGGTCCTGAGGAAGATCCGGTGAGACAAAAACTATTTAATCAAGCAGGAGAGTTGCTTCTACTGACCCTAGTGTGGCCTCCTGCTTTTCTCATATATAAATTTATTTTTCTCAAAACATTCTAGGCTGAAAAAAATCACTAAATGTTATCCCAATCCAGATGTATGACAATTCTGAGAAGATCAGAGAGACTGGGTTTTGGTGGTGGTGGTCCTTGGTTGGTTGTTTTTTTGCGAATTCAGTATTTTTAAAAATGTTATTTAACTTGACTCGAAGTTGTAAGATTGCTCACAGTACCTGAAATTAATTGTGGACACTGGTCTTTTTCAAAGCCCTGGGCTGCAAAGTCCATAGGACAAGGCTGTCTTTTAATTAATTTTTGTACAATACGATTGTTCTTTGTGCTGTAGATTAGCACCTAGAGCTTTACTGCTGTATGGCTACCATAACTTAAATAGATGGAGTAATATTAATAATGCCCACCAGTTCCTTCTCCAGAACTGGTGTGGGTGGGTTTTTTGTTCAGTGTTGAGGGAGCTACATCTTTATTGCCACAGGTTATGATTTTTCTCCTGTGCTGCACATACATTTCTACTCTAGCTATCACATGCCATCTCTAGACGGGCGGCCCTTAAATGCCCAGAACGACAGATTTAATAAAAATGATGGCATGGTCTATTAGTGTTTTATTTTCACAGTATATTATCTACCATTTACTTAATTCACTTGGGTAAAATAGTTCCACTGTTCTAAACAAAAGCCAGGGATGTGCACTAATAGGGGAAAATGCGAGCAATGACTTTTCTGATTGCTGGCATAATGAAAAAGTGAAGTCACGCTATAATTAACAGATCTGATTCAGAATGGTTCCTGTTGAGTAACCGTATTCAATAAGTGTCTGTCGATGGGATTTATTATCAAATTGTCACTACATCAACTAATCATTTGTTTTGCATATGCATATGCTCTGAGAGCGTGTGATGGAATTGGCTCCAGCAGAGTTAAGGAGCAGGGCAATGTCTCCTCTGTGACTATCTGGAGGGGTTCCACCATTCAGCTCTGTTTTGCTGAAGGTCTTTAGACTTCTGAGCAACCAATTTCTCATCTGTTACTTCTCAGAGACATGACCTGCCTTCAAGCAACCAGTGGCCAAACAGATCTACTGAGATACAAGATGCTGCACCATGGCATCAGAAAAAATGAAGTTCAAGTTTAAGCAAAGCAATTCTGCAAGACAGTTGAAAAACCCAATGCATTACAAGTAAGGCTTCAACAAGCTTTACAAGCTGCTGTTCCAAATCAACAAAATTTCTCTTCTGTTCAGTTCTGTGATATGAAATAGATATTTCCAAATCTGCTGAGATCATTAAGAGCCTACTAGCATTACCCAGTCCCAAAATGCACTTCAAACACATGCCAAGCTGTTGGCAAAGTTTTATACAGACCAATGACTCAAAACATTAATCACTGTGTATAAATGGAAATTTTACTTTTTTTATTCCTCTAGAAGGAAAAAAAAATTTAAACCAATTATTTACCAGTGATACGGGCCGGCAAATTTTGGAAGCAGTAAATTAAGAATAATCACAGATTAGATATGTCACAGAATACTTGAGCATCTTGGGTCTCCTTACAGAAAATATTTGCTAGGCCATGAGTTCATTTATGAAAAGATAATGACCCAGGAAATATTTTCCTTAATTGCAAAGAAGCCGTTTAAGAAAGTGTCTGGGGAACTAATTAGAAAGGAGTTTCCTCTGTAGAGGACCTGGCTTTAAACTCAATAAGCAATTTTAAAAGGACTTGCTTGAGATAGAACACTGCTCAGATGCAGTCAAGACTGTTTTCTGAGGTGCAGTAAGATTTTGCAGACATGGAGGTGGGTATGTCTGGGGTGCTCACCACGGCAGGGCATCGGCCAGTGCTGGCACACTCCAGTTACAGTGACTTGCTCGGCACGACTCATCAAACCCTGCTGTTTCACTACAGCAGACATGGAAGGCATTCAAAAACATGCAAATAGGAGAACAGTTACCTCCAAGCTAAAGTGAGATTTTGCAAAACACTCACACGTTTGCCAAGATGCATATAACACCCGCTGGCCAACGCAACAGGTGCCAGGAAAATACTTCACTTTATAGCATCACATGCTCCCACTGAGTGCCATTGCTTCTTTATGTTACCTAAACATCCACAAAACTTCACCTGTAAGTTAAAAGAGGCAGCTCCATATATATTTCTGAACGTATGCACACACTTTTATTTTAAAAAATGGTTCATCTACAACCTCACAACATTTTTAATTGGTTATGTTTGTAGAGTAGCATTATAGCTCATGAGCCTGCAGATCAAACACCCTTCCATCTGACATGGTAAGGTGTGAACTTAGAACACTGAAGCATTATCTGAACAACCTTATGGTTTCTTACTGCCAATTCTTCTCATTTTGTTTTGATCATCCCCATTGGTGTTTTTCCTAAAGATTTGGCTCCTAGTTTCATGTGATTACATAATGATACCAATTTTTATCTTAAAAAGAAAAAAAATCTCAAGCTCACAGTTTCACTCACAGGAGTGAAATGAAAGTTTAAAAAAAAAAAAAATCCAAATGTTTACCAGTCGTAAGCAACCAGCTTCATTATGTTTAAATGTACCTCAAGACTTCTAAAAATATTTCGGATGGCAATTTTTTTTTTCTTTAACTGTTTTGAAATGTTTCAAAACAAACAAAAACTCAATTAGATGTTTAAGGAAGAACATTATTTAAAAGCACTCACAGTAATAAACAAATGACAAATGGAAGGAGAGCTCTGCCTTACTTCCATAGGGCACTGATGCCATACTACTGCATGCTACTTCAGCAGCAGGACTGATCTGGGGACTTAGTGACACCACCAATGGTCTGTCCTTCTGACGCAGGAAATTTGGGTTTAACAGTTGGTTTGCTAACCAGAAGTGGCACTATTCAGCGTAGTTCATACTTGCTGTTCAAGAGACCTAAAACTGCTACAGCTCAGTAATGAGATGAATTAGCAGAGCCATACATAAAACTTGCTGGGTGACGACCCATACTCAGCATCTACACTGCCTTCACAAATGCCTCAGTGTCAGAAAACCCACAAAATTAAGATATTGCATATTTCTACACTTTTAATAACTTCTGTACTCTTATGCCACTTATTATGTAAAACTTTGGAATGGATCAAAAAAAGAGAAAGAAAAAAACACAAACAAACGATATTGCACAAAAAAACACCACATCTGCTGTCTATCCTGGTATTGAAAATAGGATTGATTTATTTTTACACAAGTCTAGAGTTTCAAAATTAAATAAGTCTGTTTTACAAATTATTTACTTTCTACAAGATCCATTTCCCCTTGAAGCATGCTGTGCATGCCCTCCTAGTGTGAACAGTTTACAGTCTGTGATCAGGCACAGACCTACTTGGCTGGATTTTTTTCTCTCTCAAAATGGCAATTTTGAGAATCATAAATAACACAGCACAGTTATTGCAATTTTAGCTTATTCCCAATAAATAAATTTTATTAACTAAATAGCTTTCTGTGCAGCTTAGCTCTTTCTTCACTAGCTTATGATTTTACATTGACTTGCTTCATGTTCCTAGTCACAACCAAATTCTGCCATCTCAAGTACAAAAGGAATAACATAAATTAATAAATAGGAAGTGAAAATGCATAAATTAACGTGGTAACATACATGTATAAGCTTTAATCTTCATAGAATATGTGCAAAAAAATGCCTCCTAAAATTTAAAGTTACAAAGGTATATTGCTTAACATATACTTCAAGGTATCTCTGTTCTATGCTACACAGTTCTGTTTATCAGACCACCAGACTAGAAACCTCTTCCTCATTAAGCTCCAATTGATTTGGATACTTAGGGATGCAGGTAAACTTAAGAAGATGAATAGCTCCACTGACTTAAAATACAAGGTTGGACAAGGCTTTTTGGGACTTACAAAGCAGCACTTTATGATGCCATTCCAATTATCTCCAATACTTAAGAGTAAGTTTGCAGTCATCCCATTTTTGTTACACAAACCCTCAATTTATGAAATAGGTCATAGTAGATTTTTAACTCGAGGTCTAAAAATAGCAGAGAAACTGGAGAAATAAAATTATGCAATACATGGTAGGTCAACACAGATGACCTCATGGCATGTTTTCACCATAAAATCACCTAATGAATGTGTATCTACTTCCTTAGTTTATGTATTTAAAAAAAAAAAAAGTGACTAGTTCATTGCTAAAAATTCTTGATGAGAAAAAATGTCATAATGAAATATTAAAATTATAAGTAGAGCCTCTATAGTTCTCATTGTGTTAGGCACATTTCCCTCCTAAGACAAACACTGCTATTCAACAAATCAAGTCACGCTTGGTTTGAAAAAAATGTACATAAAATGAAGAATATGCAGTTGAAGTGTTTGTCTCCTACACATTACTGTGATTCATAGTTTTTATTTATTAAAAAAAAAAAAAAAAATCCCACAGGTGGGATTTCTGACTTTCAGTCATTCTTGCAGGCTCATCTTCTAAGGTCCTAGCAAAACGCTCAAGATAATACGAGCTCCTGATTAAACCAGGAAGTAAATCTGTATGCATGCAATTAAAGTGTCTGCAAGGGCAGATGCAGATGACAGTAATTCATACTCTAAGAAATGGGCTTGTGTATTTGGCAGATTAACTGTTCTGTATTCCATTGCTATGAGGTATGGAAACTGTACTGTGAAACAACCATTACTCATTCCCTCTGCTCTGTGCACGTAGGTCTATCAAAGGCAAGCCAGTCTGGAGAGGGCGGGGGGTGAGCGCTGGAAAGAGAAGAGTCTACGTGTTTAAGATTAACGCTTCCCTTGAATGGCTTCTTTTATTTAATTTCCCCTACTTTTTAAATTAGCAAATGCAGTAGACCCAGAAGGGAAACGCGCAAAGGAGAGAGGGAGAGGGGAAGAAGCAAAAGCAGCCAAAACTCTCCAACTTGTTCATTAGGGTTTTTGTGTTTGAACATCTGAATGAATCATGTGTCTGTTTTTCATTATTCTCCATATGTGATTGTTGCCTGCTTTGTTCAGTGATTTCTGGCCATTTTGTCATGACTGTGCTTATTTTGTTTTATATATTGTTCTATTACACAGAGATTGTTTTTTCTACTATGCCTCACTTAGCATTTATGCCACCAACAAAGAGTAATCTTAAAATGAGAGGTTACGTCAAAAGGTTTCCCTAGTGAACTCCCTTGAAGCATATATGATTTCTTTAGACCCGACTCCTTAATTCATACCAGGCAAAAATCCTCAGATGACACTATTCCTTAGCATGCCAGGAATGTCGCAGGTATCATTTTAAAAATAGGAATGAGGAATACTGGAGAATGACTTAAAGTCCATTTTTTTCAGAGTGTTTTCTTCATTTGTTGAAGGGGAAACCTAACGCTTTTTGCTAGCCAGCAACCTATTTTAACAGATCTGCACATTGGTACATACGGTACTTCAAATCATTGCGTAATTATATTCACTAGTTTACATTTTCAGATCTCCTCTATACCTTGGACAAAACACAAATGAGATTGAAATAGATTTTGAAATCTCTAATCACGTGATTGCTTCTATCTTCTACTTAAATGTAATCCACCCTACTGCACTGTGTAAACATTGCAGAATGATGTGTTCATTTAACAGGATAGCTCATACTTTAAGAGAGATGAGTGATAGCCAAAAGACTGGAAAGGAGCCAACAAAATGCCTGTTGATTCTTTGTTTGCTTTAAAGGTCTGGATGCAGGCACAAGTGAATTAGAGACACTCAAGATAGTTTCAACTTCTGGAAAAATACTAGAACAAATAGTACATAAATCTATTCACAGAGCCTCACAGGCATCAGGCGATGAGTACCCCATGTAATGATAAGCAAGGGTAAATAATATCATATTGTACCTCCATCTAAACATAGGCAATTAGTCTCATGGATAAGGAAGTACCATATATTTTAATTAAACCTTGATTGTCTCTCATAACAGGAACAGACAGGAGAAATACGACCTGTCTAGAAGTCCTGTGACATAGGTGCCAAACTGATTGGCACATCCAATTTTAAAAGTTCTCAACGGCTCACTGTTAAACTACCTGGTATACCAAGACGGTTTCCTCTATAGTCTCTCTCAGGTCTGTTATTACTCAGTCTTTTCCAAATTATCTTGTCCAGTGGATTAGAGAAATCATTTATTAACTGTGAAGAGGATACTAAAGAGGTAAGTGCTGCAAGCACTCTGGAGACTTAAGATTTGAGAATAATCTTAGCAAATTAAGGAGTAGCCGGGAAAAAAATACGATAAAATTCAATACAGACAAATGAAAAGTACTAGCCTTAGGAGGGAATAATCAACAGCACAAAGCAGAGCACACAATAAGGAATGCCTGGCTGGCAGCAGCACCGGAGAAGAGAATAACAGAACCACGGGGCTGCTGAGAATCTCTTCGCATAAATCAACACTGTTGTTCTCACACAACACCCTCAAAAATCTATCTATACTTTAAATATAAGTAGCTATTTACATGTGTAAATAAACAGGAGAGCCACGCAATCACAGAGAAGACAAATTAAATAACTTCTCCACACTATTTAAAATGGTCGGATTCAGGCTGTCTGACATTCCGTGCCCGGCTCTAAGGACTTCAGATTAGAGTGAACTAATTAGAGAGACCGATGCAGTGCAATATAATCAGAAACTGGAAACAGATTGCCTCTAAGGAAGGAGAGAAAGGACCAATGTTCAGCCTAAAGAAAAGCTGGGACAGAGGCATAGCAGTCTTCAAATATATGTGTTTACTGTAAAGAGGAAAGGATGACCCGCTCTGCATATTCACCAGGGATAAGAAAAGACACAACAGGCTTTAACTGCACAAAGGGAGATGTGGTTTAGACACTAGGAAACACTTTGTTATAGCGAGGACAGCAAGCACTATTGCAGATTGCCTGAGGAGCTGGTGGAATCTCCACTGCTGGAAGCCTTTGAGCACAGGTGAGACAAACATCCATCAGCGGTGGCTTACGTAGTGCTGATCCTGGCCTGAGGCAGAGGAACAGACCAGACGACCTCTTCAGGGCCCTTCCAGTTCTGATGCCTGTCAGACTTTTTTTTTTTTTTTTTCCCCAGCAATCTTGCTAGAGGAAGGAAATCGTATCCAAGAAGCAAAACATCTATTCTTTTTATGCCACAAAGCGTACTGTTAATAAATCCAATTATGTTTATGATCTTTTAATGGCACCACTTATGTCATAAAGATCCATCTTTGAAAATACAAATAAATATATCTCTCTGCCCTACAGTGTAAAAACACAGCATGAAACCAAACTTTTACAAAATTCCAACTCACTGGTACATAGCCCCTACTACAATAACATCAAAACAGACTACAACATAAAAAACACCAAACCAAGACATCTGTCTTTCTCAAAATGTTACCATTCATGCTATTTACAATGTTTTCACTTCACATTTTTGTATTTTGCAAGTACATCCATGTCTTTTCTTATTTCCACTGGCAACAGGAATGGAAAGAAGTCCAGATCACGGGACAACATGTGTTTGGGAGTGGTTACCAGTCAACAAGCCTGCTTCCACCAGATTCACTGATTCATTCCACCAGCTTTTAGCCACCTAGCTGAATCATCTATAGTGAGAGCAGAGTGGTCTCAGACAACCAAGATGAGCAGAGACAAACACATTTCTCTTTTCCACAGACTTCATTTATTTATTCAACACATTTACAGCCCAATTCAAATTCAACTACATGTGGTTTGTGTTGGACAAATTTAAGATGGACAAATTTAAGATAAAAGCTTATATGGAGTTCACCCATGAGAGAACACCTCAGTCTTGCTCTACGGTGGGAAGGGGGAAATACAACATTTCTGTTGCCAAAGAAATGTCTTAGCTGGAGTGTGGAACAATGAAGAGTGACCTAGCCTTCCTCCAACCTACCTGATCATGGACTTCTTTTTTTTTTTCCTTTTTTTTTTTTTTTAACCCATGACACCAGCAAATCAGGCCCCTGCAGCTCCCTTAATCCTAAACCCCAATTTTTTCCTACACCAGGGTCTCATGCCAAACCACCGCTATCCCAAAGCCTATCATATCTAACCATACTCCTGCTCATCGTAGCACTCTTCTTCCTTGTCAAACCTGCTTAGGGCCGTTTTGATCCACTCAGCCCTTCTGTAGCTCTGTCACTTTGCAAATCCTCCTCTCTCTACAGATCACAGCACCCTGCCTCCAAAACTCAAGCCCCCCAGTGGCAGATATATCCATCTCCTCCTGGCTCTGAAACTGCTGCTCTCACCTCTGTGGGCCCCCACCCCAGGCCAACTGCACTTGGCCAAACCCATCCTTCCACGTGGGTATACCTCAGTAAAACAAGCTAAATGAAAAACAAAAGATCTGGTTCCCAGTGTGTTTTTCAAAGAAATACGGTCAGAGCGATTATTATATATAAAAAAAATAAGTCCAACTAAAGCAAATGCATGGTAGTGCCACTTCTGATGATGGCTCATGAACTATTAGGCTGATAGAGCTTTCTAAGACTTGCACTGCAATCTTACAACCTACTTTTTTTTTTTTTTTTGAGTAGCTAATGAATGCTGCTGCTGGCATGCAAGAGATAAAGACACACACTTCTCCAAACATCAATAACATCTTTGGTATAGCTGAAAGGATTTTGCACTTTCTCAACATTTTCCCACATATCTTTCTCTTCTGCTTCTCTTCAAACCCTATCTTGCCACCAGTGAGATATTTCTGTATGCAGTGCTTTTAGTAACTCATACAGAAATGCTGTCCAGAATGCACTTCTTATGAGAAGAAGCCACTTCAGTAGATCCTATTACTCCGAAAGGATTCTGAATATCACTAGTATAAAGTGGCAAACATTTTAAAGCAGAGGTTCCCACCACATGCTTGATTACTCTTCAGAGTGTTAAATGAATAACTAATATAATTCTATACATTAGCCAACATTTATCTATGCACAGTTAGCCATACATAGACACACGTAAAAATATGAAATCTGCAATATTTCACTAAAAAAGTTATGAATGTAAAATTGGAAGAGGAATCACTTTCACCATATCTCATATCATACCTTTGTATTGCAACAACTGGATCTATTTGTTTCATAAAGAATATTTTCTTCTTCTGACAGTGTAGGCCAAGACTTCACAGAAAAAAAAATAAACCAGGTTTTGCTTGGGAAAATTTTTGTTTTTATATAGGAAATCAATTTGCATCACTGATGATATCATTCAAATCAGACGGTACTATGTGGTTAGAAGGTAATTTACTTTTCTGCCGAAGCAATTTGATACTTGTTCTGATTTGTGATTTTCATTTTGTTTGTTAATGAAAAAAATTAATGAGCAATGTTACTGGAAACACGACTCAAAGCTTTGGCATTATTAAATATGTTTGCAATATACCGTACATTATGTTGATTGCACAGTTGGAGCCAAGGCCTTGGCAGTCAAGCCACCAGTCAATCATTCAGACAGACAATGAACTCACAGGGCAGACTTTTACACATACCTTTGCACTGATTTGTGTTTTTGTCAAGAATTGCCTTTGTGGATACAATTTTCCCATACCTAAAGAGAAAACAAAGAACAGAAATACATGTTATTGCGTTTTAATAACATACATAATTATTTTTGCACATATCCAAGAAAGAGATCTAGTGCTCTTGAAGAATGTTTCCCTGATACTTCTGGAGAGGTTCCTTCTTCCACTGCAGTTCAACAAACACCTTTAGAGTTCATCTGAAAAGCACCGCTCCTTTGCCATAGCCTGTCTACCTCTGGTCACTGCCCTGTACTGTGTAAATGCCAAATACAGGGGAAATTTTAGGTCATCAGCACTACTAAAGACGCTTCTTTGGTTAAGTTAATTAGGCTTGCTTAAAAATATTTTTTCATTCTTACCTGTCAAACAAGATTAATTTTAATAGAGATGGACCAGATCCAGGATTAACAACGAGGAGGAGGTACGGTCATTTATTTACGTGCATGCACACACACACAGACACAACTGTGCTCGGCTCTGCATTCACACATTCACACACACACCCTAGACAGATAGATTTAGATATAGATTTAGCTTTTGTTTTAGATAGACCAAAGCTTTTGAGGTTTTTATGCATCTCCTAGCTCTTTTCCAAGACGAGTGCTAATTCTTATTTTAGTATGTGACACCTCCCATAAGACAGCACTGCACTGCACTACAACTTGATAGACTTGGCATGATTAAGAGGGAGTTTGGGCAGCTACAATTTGTTGCATTAAGCAATTAGACCATAAAACAGCTATTTGTCTTTACCTTGCAGAAGTTTAAACTACAAATGCCAATTTAATGGTCAGTGTCAGTAAGAGTTGGTGAAAGATTACAGAAGAGGGCCATTTATGGATGAATATAACACCTTAAGAGAATGGGGAAATTAGTTTTATTCCTCAAGTCACTGGTATGTCTTGGTCTCTCTTGGGTGGGAGGAATGGGAGAAAAGCCTCCTTCCCCTTACCTGCCCAGTTGGCTCCCTAGACAGAGAGGATCTTGTGCTCTGCAAGCAGACCCAATGCAACACACCCCCCACCATGATGTGGACATGGGCAGGTAGCTGTGGGGTCTGTTTTGCCACAGCTGGCTCTAATCCAAGAGGAGTGGATACCTAAAGCAGGTTTAATGTTCACCATGAGATCACATGCTTTTCTAAGCTCAGGTGTTTTCAGAATTGGGGCCTTCATATTCACTTATGTTCCACTTAGTTTTATAATTCTTCATGGTAATACCTGGAGTTGACTTTGGCCTCAAAGACGTTAGAGCACATATCTCAAGCAGGCACGGCCAAATTCTCTGCCAGTGTGATTTACAGTTGCTCAGTGGGCAGCTTACCCAGCAGGAAGTTTGGCCTGTGCAGTGCATCTTCATTTATTTGATTTATTTAGATTTAAAATCAAATACATGAAAAACATGCAAAAAAAACGCCTATCTCGTACAGCAAAGGGCCTCTGACAGATATATGGAGAAAGAATCCAACAAAAATCAGCGGCTAACCCACAACAACCTCAAATAAAACACAACCCCTACCTAAACTTCCGCCAACAAAAACTAACACCCAGCCTCCATTTCAGTTCAGCTACTCCTAATGAATTGATATGTTGTTTCATCCAAGTCATGTGAGAGCTCAAAGTTAACATTTCTTGCCAGCAAAGACAGACATTTGTGGTTCCACTGCTTTTATTACAGATTTCCCAGAGTTATTTGCCGCGTACTGTGATCCTGCACACACTTCGTTACACTGGAGATTTCAGTCTGAGAAGCAATTCTGTTCGGGCCAGAAGCTTCCTCCAGCACGTACAGCTAGATGCACACCGACGTGTTTGCAAAACCAGGCATCTGAGCAGCGAGAGGTGCCACAATAACAAACACCGTTATAGGCAATTAGCCACATGCAGCCGATTTCATCGGCTGCTATAAACCTCCAGCTCTGCCACAGTAAAGTCATTGGAATTAATTTGGACACTGTTTTCCTAAATATTTCAAGTGAAGGATTTTACAGTAATCAGAACATCAGTTCGGATGAAGAATGTTAGCTTGTGTTTTGCATTAAGTCAGGAACATATTTTGTTCCTACAAACGTAGTCGTGTTTCTTGCACATCTATAGATGGGTATCAAGTTATGTTGCCCCTCCAAAGTTGATGTCTCTTCGTTTGCATGAACCTTAACTGTGCTTTCATTCACACAGAAGCAAAAAAACAAGTATTCTTCCATGAGAATGCCCACAGAAATAACAATAAACCACATCACAAACGACAGCTCCTTTTCTTGTATTTAAATGGAAACTACTATAAAATCCAACAGCCTGCACAAACGATATCATTAATGTAAAAAATACTAGGTATGGTTTGCATGTCATGGGAGAACATGAGCACTACCTAATTTCCTCCTGAATTATGGTGCATGAAGATACTCTTTCAAAGATCTTGAATCAAAAAAAAAAAAAAAATCGGGTCGGTAAAAGATAATTGTGGAATCGAGTTCATCTCAATGCCTTATTATCAACCTTTAACCATTATGACTGTATCATTAAGGATAACCTACTGCATCACGGTATCCAAGGTAAGAGAAGTTATGAATCTGTGAGACTGCTACCTCAAAAATGTGTCTACTGCACCTCTGAACCAAAATTTTTATTCAGAAGATTCCCAGACAGATGTGTTGTTTTTCATTACATTCTTCCCCATTATTTAAATGTGCAGTAACCTCAAATAAAATTATTTTCATCCTGTTTTGAAAAATCCTTTTAATTCCCTGTATTGAATGATGTTTTTAATGTTTTCTGCATGTAATAATTTTCATTTAAAACTTTGTGGTCAGGGACTTGAAGGACCTTCCATGTCAGAGGCAAATATATACACTAGGACTTCAGCTCATTAAAGAAGGACCCATGCAGTGAGACTATGACTAGGTGTTTTCATTGTTCCTCATAATATACATGTATATAAGGACTGACAAGACAATTACATGATGGACAGTTTAAAAACTGCAGAATTCATGGCTACAGAAAGTGCTGGTGCCCCACAAAATGCATCTCTACAGAAAGCTGTTAGATGGGTTCTAGGCTGTTAGATCTGTCACCAAATTACACAAAGGCACGTTTATGGTCCTGGAAGCCACCTAACCCTAAAAGTTGGGAGAGGGTGTCAGGGTAGTATCTTGACATCCAGTCCCCATTTTAACATCAGGCACCTTAGAACTGCTGAAATAAATTCCTGGTCTGATCTAGCCTAACTTCTTATATTCCACGAGAACTGTAACTTGGAGGGTTCTTATATAGGTTCTTAATAGCTTCTTAGGAACATGAAGATTTCTACCACTTCCTGTATATACCAGTTCAGGGCAAAACCATTCAAGTTGCTGATATCCACTGTTCAAATTACAAATGTCACTTAAAAACACTTCACCCACAAATGACACGCACCTTGTTTAACTGTGGGTGGCAATAAGGGGAAAAAACACTCTGCTGTGGTGCAGAGAGAAACAAGTCTCCCTGTGCAGCTCTCCAGAGCCCCATCCCGTGGCAGCCCACATTTCCCAAGTACTCAGCAGGTTCTGGGAAGATGCAAGCAATGCAGAATAAACCCTGAACATGCATCAGAGCTGCAGTACAAATAGATCACTTGAAGAGCCTTGCAGGCAGGCGGTCGATCAGCACTTAGGCTGCAGACAAAGCTCAACCGTTCGTTCCTGGGAAGTTATTTGATAACTGCTGTTAAAATGGAGAGAGTTCCTGGAGGAAGCACTTGAGCTGTAAGTGATACCACTTGCAAGATGCGGGAACCTTTCCCATTGCCTGCGCTGATTCTGAACTGATGGCAGAAGTATTTCTACACTGTCCTTCAAGCCAGCTTTTAGGCTGGCCATGGATGGTCCTCTAACACGAAATGGCTGTCAGACCAGACAAGCCATGTCCCAACTCGGTACCGCAGCTATGCTGCCCATCATGTCCATCCAACCAGGGTGGCAGGCACACAGGCACCTACCTATCACCGCTTTTCCCCCATTCTGGTTATTACTCCTGTGTTTTAAATAAACGTGAAACTTGTGATTTCAACACCAGTAACCTCTTAACCTTGCTTGGTTAAGCCAAAGGAGCTGCCATGTAATTTCCAAGTTGGGAGCTTACTAATTATATCCGTGCCATTAGGGTTCACCCAAAGCCCTACGTGTTACTCAAAGCACAATTCACCCAGCTGAAAACAGCCCGAATTTCTATGCATTTAGGTAATATATGCTTTTATCTCCGGAACTTTTGTACCGGGATGAATTTGACCAGCAGTAATTGGATTTAGATAAGCAACTCTGAGACTCTTTCATTCTTGTGAATGAATATATAAATAGCGTAACCGGGTTTATTTTGTTTAAAAGCAGACTCTATTAGGAAAATCATGGATTTCTGTAAAAAAAGAAAAAGTCCACATGAAAGCCTAAAATACAGAAGGAATTGCTACTGTGTTTCTCTGAGAGATGTTATTCGTATAACACACTCCCACATGCACCGAAGACATACAAATGCATACAGAAGGGAAATTCACTCAGAAAAAGTTCTGATTTGCATGATCATTTGGGGGGCATATCTACTGCATGACATTTTCAATGCTTCTATTTTTTTTCTCCTAAATACAACACGTAGAATTCTATCCATTAACAAAGACTCGGCAGGTTTGTTGTTTTTCTGTACATTACTTTTATACTTTTTGTAAAGGAAAAGTTAAAAACAACCTCTCTTTTTATTCACAGAAATATGAAACGACTAAATTCATACCATTCAGAGCACCCTCTATTTCACTGACCAGCATATGGCTTGGGGAATAAACAGGGGACAGTGGTTGCAGAGAGCCTACAGTGTAGTGGATTAATAAAGACTGTACTTCTGTCCACAAAAATACAAGTCTAACTCTCGCCTTCACTTCTTTCAGTCTGGCTGTCAAGTTTATAAAAATCATTCCTTTGATGACTCTAATACAAGTCACTAAAGCAATTTAGAGTAACAACTTATCTAAAAGTTTCAAAAAGACCAGAAAAAACGGGGTGTCTCAGATTGTTTGGTTGTAGGTCTAAAATAGCAGCGGACTTTCAAAAGGACTCCCAAGTCCTTTGTACCAAATTCTAGAAGGCTCAGAGTTGGCCAGCAATTTTTGAAACCTAGTCCACATATTTTTGTTCTTAACAGAGTAAGATGCCATCCAGTTTTAGGCAGAAAATAATGAATGCTATAGCATCTATGAGGAGTGAATTTCCTGGAGGATGAAAGCTGATTAACCACTGAAAGAATGCATGTAAATTCAGGAATATTTTCTGGTACAGATATTTACTACTAAGAAAGAATATAGTGATTTGATTCATAAATGGATTTATTGTTCACTATCACATTATGCTGACCAAAAATGTATTTTTCAGAAGAAAAAAAGAAACAAAAAAACCTATGTGCACATGCCTATGAACACTATTATTACTGCAGACAAATAAAAGCCAAGACCATACCATTCTCTTGCATAACAGCTCTGTGTTAGGAGGAAAGAACCTAACAGGCTGTTTCAGAGTACGGATTGAGTCATTTACCCTGCATTTACAGATCATATTCAGAAATCCTGCTTTTAAGGAGAAGATTGAAGCACTATTTAGCTCCAATCACGGGGCTCTTGTACCACGCTGGAGCAGCTATGATCCTTTGGTGCTAGAACACAGAAAACTTGCTTGTAATAGCGAAGGTTGCTTCTTGTAAACTTTTGACAACTTAGAGTGTGAAATACTGCAAATAAACCTCTTTAAATGTGTGTGGAAATACCAAAACTAAAACTATCCCTCTACTGATAAAATGCTGGCTTTTCTTTCCAGTGTCCCTAAAATTAAAGCCCAGGAAGACATCTTGCTTTATCCTTACTAAACTGATACAGATGTCTTGCATTCAAGTTAGAAAAAATATTTACAAGGCAATACAGATATTTACTAAGAAACAGAGAGTTATATTTCCTAATCAAACTAATCTGCCTTCATATTCTTAAGCATCATTAAGAATATTAAGCATATTCTTCAGCATATTCACCTCTAAAATAATGTCTCATACAAAAGTGTGCAGAGTCTAGATACTTACTGTAATTGTTTTCAATACTTGAGAAATTAAGCTAGCTTAAACAGAAGCCAAAGTAAAGGGAATTTAAACATTTACAACATTTCTGGAAATATAAAGAACTTGGACTTTCAGACCTGTAAGAAGTATATCACTTAGGTAGTTCAAAGGTAATGTTTCCTGTAGCCTTTTTCCCTTCCTTGCCAAAGTATAAAAAGATTTTTGTCTGCATGTAAATGGAAATTAAGTGGCTTGATCCAACACTTGCAGAAATCAAAGGCAGTTTTTTCATTGCCTTCAGTAGGTACAAGCTCAAATCCTATTCACAGTGCTTATAATAAGGCTACAGATTTGTCACACTCTTGATACCCAGTACAGAATAAAATGCCACTTACTGAAGTGGCACTCCCCATAAAAGCCTGACATTTTACAGCATTTTGTTGTGTTTCATTTTGTTTGTTTTTTTCACAGTTTATTTCATGCAAGACACTTGGCTCTTACATGCAGTTTTAATTCTAAATAGTGTTTATTCTGAATTAGGGCTATCTATTATATTCATATTACATCTGTATGTTTGAATGTTGAAGCTACTTAAGACTATTTAAAAATGATTACATTATTGCATATTGTATTTAAATTAAAGTTCTGACATTTATATTTTTGCTTTGATAAAAAGCTATGTTTTTCCCTCACAGTTCTGCCATGACAAATAACCAGTGTTAATAATTAATTAGCAAAATATTTTACAGTTGCTAAATTAAGTATGGAAAACAAAATTCATGCACAAATTAATAACTGTGATTTCATGCAGAACACTTCAGCCCTTCTTCTGGGCTGTCATTAAATCTTCAACTACTAATTATTCCATATTTGCAAGAATTCAGATGTCTTAAAAAAAATAAAATGCAACTGTTGTTTGCAGACACTCAGCAGTGCTACTAAATTTTCTGTATAATGATAGGATGCATTATTTGGAAGACAGCTTAGGGATCTGAAACCCGTCACAGACAAGATAAACCTGTAGCCTGTCACAAATGATAATGCCAAGCAAACTCTAATTTTCAAAGAACTGGAAGGAAAAGAAAAACGAAAAGCTATCTTTTCTACTCTTAAGACATCACTCATTGGCATTTGAAAAAAATATATATATATAAAAATATATCTTCAAACTAGAAGATTCTCCTTTATCCAATGATTTAATTATGAATTATGTCAGATATTGTAAAAATACAACTCTCTAACATGTAATTCTTGTGTAGACTTTATTTACTTTGTATGTTCTTGCATGCTGGGATGTCTTGTATCCGATTTCTCATTCACAGTGTTGCTTACTTATGGAGGATTCATTGTGAAATTACAGTTGGTATGAACCAGCATGCCAGCATACCATGATATTAATCTCTAAAGTATTCAATCATTTAACAATAGCCCCATTATTCAAGGGAACTCTGAGCATTCAGTTTGTGCAGATTTTCTGACATTTCACTAAAACAATTTGCTCTTAAAAGAATTATATGACTGCAACATATTGTAAATACATATATAGATATCTCAATCAGATGTTACCTCTCTAACAATAGCCAAGAAAAGAAAAGGAATTAAAAAGAAAAGCAAGAACTCCAGCTACCACCAGGGACCATGAACTCAAACTGATAATTTAAAGCATTTTGTAGAGTTCACACAAAGGCCATTTGAATCAAATGTGTGAGTGAGACTTCTTGAGTTCACAGAGCTCCCATTTCATTATTTACAAATTATAAAATATCAGGTACTTGGGATGTCTTTGGAAACAACTTTGTTCTGAAAAACATCATTCCTTAGGATTTTTATGTTGAAAAATGTGTATTTTAGGAACTAATCACAAATTGCTTCTTTTTCTTAAATATTATTTATTTAAATCATTTCATTTTCAGAGCTGGAATGTCACAGATATGTTTATTTTCCAGAAGCCAAACTTTGACACAAGTGATGCAAAGGAACACATTTTTCTCTGCCTGAAGTTTTCAGGGAGAGGCAATAAGACCATGATTTTGGAATTTTAAAATCACATGGACAGAAGCATACACTGTTCACCCAGGACTGGGCCAGAATACCTCTGGCTTTGAATTTCTTTGAATTTTATTTAACTTTACCAAGCGTAAGGAGCCCAGCTTAACTTAAAGAGAAAATATGTCACAGTTAAATCATGTTTGTAGGCTGAAATTAATTTTTTTGTGTGTTGTTGTTGCTCTTGTTTTGGAAGGGTGTGGAAAGTCCTCACTACAGCCCTGATACAGAAAACAACCTTACACATAACAGTAAGTGTACATTGCCAGTTAGTGCTTTGCTCTCCTCAGTGCAAGGACTAAAAAAAACTACGGTAATTAATTATAAGAGCACAAATGTCGTCTTGCTGGTAACTCACCATAATTGCCAGGCCAGAGTCCCAAAGCAAGTATTTTCCAAAAACCTTCTCTTGAGTCATCGCGCTTTGTCAAAAATAAAATTTACACTAGATGAAACTGCCCAGCACAACATAAAGATATATAATTTATGATTCATGTTATTTTTCGTATTTTCAAAATGCTTTAAAAAAGCTGCAAGTAAACACAGCATTAAATGAAGTCACCTGTTAAAAAAGTGCATTTAAGGTTTTAAAATGTATTTAGATTAGAGCCCTTGTCTATTATATAAATACTTCTTCATCCTTTATTGTTCAAAGAAAGATGGACATAATTCAATGTATTAGCCTCACTATAGCAGCCTGGTAAATATCTTTGAAGGGAAGGCTTATTAAAAACTGCACTTTGGATATCTCTTGGTTTCTAGTCATGCGGTGCCATCTTCCAGTGGGCTACCCCAATTTGCACCAACAGAGGAGCTGCCTCATTATTGTCTGTCTTTGAATGTTGAAATTACACTTCAAGATAGCATCAAGGGGCAGGGAATAGGGAATAATTAGCACATCTGTAGCTCTCTACTCATCAGTTGTTGGAGAACCAACGAGCCTAAGATGAATAAAATCTTACAGTCAACTCACTCACATAGGCTTTATGCCAACTTCTCTTCTTGGATGTCTTTGCCACGAGTCTCCTACAGGAGAAAAGACAATGGTGGCAATTGCTGTGCTCTACTGTGGTTCAGTTCATACCTACAAACAACCAATATAACCCAGAAAGAGGTTAGATAAGCCATGGGATTCACTCAATAAAGACGCTCATTATATAGCCAGTATCTTCAGTCTTCAGAAGAGCACTTGGTAGTTCCTGCCTGGATGGAGATCTCTAAAAAAACATGTGCTCCGTAACCCATTTTTCTGAAATATACATGGGCAAATCTGGAGGAAGGAGGAAAAATTTAAATATTTCATGAATCTGCTGGGAAATTTTACCCCAGGAACAGAAAGACTCACTGAAAAATACAGTGAGTACATTCTGAAATTTGACCAGTAGCACTGGATTTGGAAGCAAATTAGCTTCAGTCGAGTTTGGGAGCCTTTAGATGCCTTCAGTTAAACTAATTAAAAAAGATGTGATCCTCAATCCATATAAAGATACATATCAAGAACCAAGGCCTCATCTGATTATTGAGCATACTTTGGGAGAATGAGAACTATGATTCACTGAGATAAACCCACAATTCTTCCTGTAACTGGCTAAGGAGTACAGTTATGACAATTCCTGTTGCTCACTAATACACCAAGAAGTTAAGAAATTAACTTTTCGTATTAAAAAATAATAAGAAATAAATTTGAAATATTCTTTTATTTTGTTTATATATTGTGAGCCTTTGTGATAGACTCAGATGCATTTTCAAGCCTCTCTTTACAGCCACAACGGAAAGAAACCTATATTTTTTTTAAATAGAAAGCTGAGATTCCCATCTTATCACACGCCTCAGGATCTAAGGGTTTAAGAAACAAATATTGTGAACCTTGCAATAAACTTCTGAGGGCTGGCAACACCAAGGGCAACATCTTCATCAAATATTAGTGAACATCCTCAGCTAGGGAAAAAACACTGCTTGGCAGTTGCATGTTTTGGATCCCAGAAAACAACCTTGCAAAAGAAAAAATAAAATAAAATAAAATGATAACAATGAACAAATCCACCCTGCATTCTATTCCCAGCTTTATAAAAAGAGCTGCTGGATTTAAAGATTTATGAAAACCCCGATGCTGACACCACTCACTTTACTACTGCTATCACACAGATAAATGGCAAGTATATCCCATACGGATAAATAATATTTCAGCAGCCAAAATATAATCTGCCAAATGTGCTGGGTTTAAAAACAAATACCACAAAATTTACAATGATCACCTGTATTGGCAAGTAGATTGCTTTTAGTATAGGCCATCAGAGCAATGAAAACACAAAAACAATGTAAGAGGGACGTCCAGTCAATCTCAAAGGATTGTATTAAATGGGCTTACGTCAGGCTGGTGGCCAGTCACTAGTGGGGTTCCCCAGGGCTCCATTTTAGGGCTACCCGGTCGAAGGAAGGGATCGTCCTGCTCTGCTTTGTGCTGGTGCAGCTTCACCCCAACTGCTGTGTGCAGCTTTGGGCATCACAGTATAAAAAGGTCATGAAACTGTTAGAGAGTGTCCAGAGGAGGGCTACAAAGATGGTGAAGGGCCTAGAGGAGAAGGCGTGCAAGGAGTGGCTGAAGTCCCTTGGTTTGCTCAGCCCAGAGAAGAGGAGACTGAGGGGAGGCTTCATGCCATGGGAATTTTCCCACCCTCTCCCTTTCTGCTGTTTGCAGAGGAAGTTCTCAGAAGACCAACATCTTGAACAAGAAGCCAAAGCAAAATAAAAGGTCTACTCCAGCTATTCATTTACCAGATGCCTCTGCCCTTCGCTTTCTTTGGGCTTGCTCCAGAGACCACTGAGATCAAGAGAAAGACCTATGGGTTTCCCCTCTTCTGCAATTTCTGAGAGCCATTAAACATTACTCTACATGTAATATTCCATTTTTTAAGACAATTTCTAAAGTTCAGACTTAGGTTTCTTTTTGACTCCCACATTCTCAGGACAACTGCTCCTTTGTTCAAGCTTCCATGTTTATGGGAATGTTATCTTATCTCTGGCTTAGCCTTTAATATTGAGCACAGTCAGAAAAGAATCACCGTCTTGTCTGAGATTTACAGATTTTTGTCTGCTTACATTTTTAAGATACATACACATAAACATACAAAGAAGTCTAAGTAAATTTACTCTTACTAGAACTGTTCTTCAAATGATATTTAACACCAGTTACAGTTTAGTCCTTGTATCTCCCCTGTGATATAGATATCTTTTTTCCAAAATCTAATATAAAACAAGAGCATCCATAGGAAAACAAGCTTTTGTGAGCTTGGTTTAAAGTAAGCAAGGTGTAACTAGCAAAAAATCAACAGAAGAGAGTAAAGCGAACCATTAGGGTATGGCAGAGGACTTCCAAAGCCAGTGGGCCACAGACACTCAGTACCACAGCCAGGATCTGTGATTTCAGGAACACAAACCTGAAAAAGTGAAGAAAATCAAAAGAAAATGACCCCAGTCTGAATTCTCAAGCACACATGGATGTGGTGAGTAACACAAGGACCTGTCTGCACCACAGACACAGCAGTCCTGCAGGCGTGCATGGAGCAACCTCAGTGAGTTTTAACCTAGGCTCAGGTTTTGCTGCTCAACTCTGAAACCCAGAAGTGTCTGCGATATAAATGCTCCTTCAGGAAGTGAATTGGACAATAGCATTAATATCTTCATAAATTCTGCATATTTGTGCTCCATTTAAATGTAGAGTGCTTTAGAAACTAATCACCATTTGTCTAAACCCCAGGCAGCCTTCTCCACAACCTCTCCTATGTCTCCTGTCCCAGAGCTTCTCCAGATGGCCATTCTCTCTCCCACCTTCAAGATCAGCATGTTTCAGACTTGATCAACTTTGACAGTGGGGAAAAAAAAAATCCACCTTGTACAGAAAGTCTTTCGTCACTTTTGAAGCCTTTGTATGTGTTAATCCCTGCTCTGTCAGTTTTGTCTCCCTTTCCTCCCCTCCCCTTCAGTGGAAATTTTCTACTCTTTACAAGCCTGGCTCTCTGCAGAAAATTGATTTCCCCTAGGATACAGCCATCCTACTGTTCTGTGTACGGTCATTAATGACCATCCTGTTCACCACAGAGACAGACACGGTGGCGCTCCTCCCCAGCTCCTTAGCACAGAAAGTGCACAGTGGGAAAATCAGAACAACCCCTGAGCTTAGCCATATTAAGAGCACATCAGCTCCAGAAAATGCCATGCATAACCTCCAAATGAGCTACTAGGAGTGTAAAATAACTTGTCAGCTTCCATCACTCTTTACTTTCACTGCTTTTTTTTTTGCCTTTTTTTTTTTTTTAATTTCCCCCAAATAACCATCATGTAGTTTTCTCTCCCCCAGAACCACAGAGCAATGAACTGCAAACCAAGGTACATCAACCCTGCAGTGAGCAGTGCATCTGCAGCTCACATTGGTTTTACTTGGGTTTTCTTTGCAAGGAAAGAAAGCATTTCAGCAGAGTCTTCAAAACCTGCCTGAAAATGTGAGAAAAGATCTGGGTGCTGCACCTTTTGCTGGTTCAGCTGCTTTACAAGCAGTGAACCTCCTGGCTTTGCCATCTCTGGGAGATCTGCAATCCCACTTTTGACTGCAGTAAGTCCCATCTTTGGAGTGACAGACAATGCTCCTTTTGGCTCCTGATTGACTGTTATGCCAGTGGGTGAAATGCAGAAGTTTACGCCTTGAGGCTAAATTGCCAGTTGACTCCCTGCCTCCTCCTTGACCCATGGGGTCCTTGTAAGAACTTCCCCTTGTCCCTGCTGGTACAGAAAGGAGGACCAGAAGCAGCGAGGAGTACATCAGGCACCTGATCCTCATCCATTTCCAACCAAAGATTTTTTTAGGTGATGAAACTAGTCTTTCTTAACAAATTTTGCTACAATTTTTGGCAGAACTAGAGAAGAGGAAAAAGATGAACAAGACCCAAAGATGGTGATAGGTTTTTTGTTTGTCTGTTGTTGAGAATTCGGCTTCATTCCAGTGACTTGACTTCAAACAAATACGAGCAGTGTCTTAAAATCAAAAGGTAAATTAAAAACCAACAACAAATCTTTTCAGTGACTGAACAACCACCACCCTTGCGGAGGTGAAAACAACAGCTAAAAGCAATCCCTAAACACGAGTGTGGAAATCAAGAGGGGGTCTTAGCTACCAAACTTCAACTTGGTCTGGAAAAAGTTAACACATCTAAAGCCTGATGCAGCACTTCAGCAATACTGGGGGGGAGGTGGGAGGGTGTTAAACCGCCCAAGCCAAGAAATTCGCATTTAAAGCTCACATTGTCCAGCTATGCTCTCTAAATTGTGCCAGGATTTCTTTACATAATTCTCGCTTATGCTGGCTGGTGCTAGCCAAGGAAATCCTCTGCAGACAAGCAGGACGATCCCCTCCGCTGCAGGCTCCACAAACTCATGTGCTCTATGGAAATTTCCAAACACCTCGGCCCAGCACGGGTGAGTTCAGGATAAAGTTTCAAGCCTGAACTCTATAATTTCCTGTCTTTTGCTAGTCTACACAACTCTTTAATGTTGCTAATATCATTTTTGTGGGTGTGATTGAATTACCCGCGACTCTCGATGCCAGCATTAGTGGATCTCCGTGTAACAGGAGAGCACGCCTTGCTGCTCATGCTGTTACTAAACACCATTACGCAGAGCAGCTGCAGACCTCCTGATTGCAGGACAGGAGGGCCACCTCATTAGGAGGTGATGGGCACTTCACTGATGGCACAGGGCCTCACCCTGAGCTCGCCTCGACAGCCCCACGGGATGGCCTGCTGCAGCAGCAGCCCCGGCCAAACTACAAGTGCCCAGACCCGGGAATCTGCTGACAGCCCTGGGACCCCGCTCGCAGGCTCAGCATCCTGAGTCCTGTGCGGTGCCGCCGTGACTTGGCACGCCGATGCGATAGAGATGTATTTGCTTGGCGACATTTCGACTCCAGGTGCAATGGAGGGCTGCTAAATTCTCTGCTGAGAGCCTGCCTCGCGCGCTGGTGACAGCTACTAACGAGTGGCGAGGTCCTTAAAATCCCTTTCAGGAGTCTGCAGAGAGATTAAAATGCCACGGGTGCGTTAGCCGGAGCGATCCTAGGACAGGAGATTTAACAGGAGTGTTCCCCTCAGCACACTTGCCCTGCTAACCAGAGGGTAGTAAACGAATGATAGATCCCCCTTTAGAGGGGAATCACACTTGGGAAAGAAAATGGGGATGGAGAAAGAGGTAAAGGAAGAAAAAATACAAATAAACATCACAGGATGAGGAGTTCAAGGCTGTTCCATGTTGCTGGCTCCACACTGACCGAAATGTAGTGGCAAACCCCTACACCCACGGATTTGCAATGTACTTTAGTCCCCCATCTTGCCACTGTGACCTGCCTCATCCTCATGCCTTGTGTGCTGGCTGGTTTGAATGCAGCCACTCTGCTCCACCACCAGTGAGGACTGAGCTCCTGCCACTCACCTGGCAGCCCCACATCCCCAGCACACCAAGGGAACTGCACATCATGGACGAACGATCTGCTCTCCCAGCAAAGAGAAATCCTTGGTTCTTTACATTAAAGTGCGCTAAGAGCAACCAAACAAATACAGGAACCTAACAGGAGCTAATGGCAGCACATCCATGTTTCCACAATGCCAGCTTTTTCTTACCACCCACGGAAAATAGAGATGAAGCAACTACAGCCCCTAAAAGTGCTGACAGTATTTAACAGCTGCATCGTTACAGTCTGTCTCCCGCATCTGTAAGACCTGCAGACACGTTAGTCCTATTCTTACTGTAGGTAATGAGCAAAATCATGCCAGGAGTATATTGCCCCTCTTTCATTGAAATCCCCCTAATGACTACTTGGTCATACTCCATTTTGTCCCATTGCAGCCACCAGTTTTCCTTCCCATTTAGAAGCAATTACTATGAGTTCATTTTATCCAGGGAGTTAGAAGATTGCCCCATATGAATCCTTCAAGCTCCTTGAACTGGCTGTATGATTATATATGTGATAGGAATTCATTTGTCATGCAGTTCATACAGCACTTAATAAACTGTATACTAAAATATTTGTGCTAAGTTATCATGGGGTAATTAAAAACATCATAACTGTACTCTATTTAACTGACAATTCTAAATTTGGTGTTGATTTAAGTAAAGGGGAGGGGACAAGGAACATTAAAGATTTGTAGAGAAATTAAATTCTAAAAAAAAATTAAAATAGGTATGGCTTGGATCCAAATTTCTAGCTTTTTAAAATGAAACTCCAGGGGTGCTGGAGTTTTCTCACTGGATGGGTTTTTGTTACGCAAAGCTGAGGATGGACAGATATCTGATTTATGGCCAAAGGTAATCAAAACCTCAGACGTGGAGAGAAAAGCTTCTGATTCTCCCACAGCTTTGGTACCAGGGCACCACAGTTTCCACATACTCCTCATTACAGTCCTGCTCCAACACTATGCCAGCCTGTGAATATCACTTGTCCTGCTCAGGAACACAGATATTGCATTTCCTCCACTTAAAGATACACAAACAGATACAACTACTTAAACTACACATAATACTAATCTCTATAAACTTGGAAGTGATTTATAACCTCAAATAATTATTTTTAAAAACATTTAAATGACCCCGCGATGTCATCAGTAGTCCTTGATGAAATTATCCAAAGGCTGGGGAAAACTATCGTGTAATCACAGACTTAAACACTTCCATCTATTTTGATTATTAAAGAAAGAAGTCTGAAAAGTGACTTGATTATAGTGCATAAGTACATCTGGGAAGAAAATGTGAGGAGAGGGAGAGAATCTAAAAGGTCTTTGATCTGATTACTCCAGGAACCAACAGGTGAAAATCTACCCCAGAAAGTCGATTTGGAAATTGGTCAGAAATTCTCAACGGGGATCATGGTTAGGCAAAGCAACAAACTGTTAGCCTTAGAGGTAGTTTTGCTATTGGTTTCCTATCTTCAGATGCGGAGGGGTGCTTTTCTGGAAGATATTCTTAGCATAAATAAATTACTATATTCAGTCTGATAGCAAATGAGAGATATTTAAGGACCTGAATCAAGCAGAAAATAATGCTAGATTATCCCTTGGCCTCTTCTGGATCCTAAATTGTATGAATCCATGAATTATTTTATCCCTTTTAATTACTAGGTGCCTACTATAAAGAAGCCAAAAAGTTAATGTTCATTTTGAATCAGTGAATTACAGAAAATAATTGAAGTTTCATAATTGGATTATAATCCCAGGAGTACATGGAAATGCTGAACTGAAAAGATGAAGTAAGGAAAGCATGTCTGTTCCCCCCCACACCTTTTTCTTTTTTTTGAGTGTGATCACCAGGCAGTAATAGCCATAAATGCTGCACTTATTACCTGTATGACACTGAAACAATAACATGGCTCTGATCTTGCAATAACTGCTCTTTGAACAGACTGCTGTGCTTCCACAAAGCTCATGTGACACTGGGTATCTCTTGGCAGAAAGCTTTTTTTTCTGAATAGAACCTGAATTACCTAAATTGTCACGTGGCTGTTACCTTCTTTATTTTATTTGAGGTTGCCACCAGATGTTTTTCACATAATCCAGGAGAACCAGATGCAGAATCCAGAAGTCTCCGCTTTCCCTGCAGCTCGTGACGGGGACACAGAAAATACACGGCCAAAGAGAAAACCTTTTCAGTGAGATCAACATCTTTTAAAAATTAAGCTGAAAACATTCCATCTTTCCGGTCTCCGTTTTATAACGAGGCAGACAGAAAACCTCTGACGCAGTTGCAAAAATTCTAAGAAATTCCCTCTCTAGTGAACATCTTTTGAAAAAAATCAAAGACTTCTTAGCTTTTCATATAAATCTAGCGGCAGTGCTTGTCACACAAATAATTCTGGGAAGTTACCAAATACTTGGAATGAAGAACATTGCATGCTACATAGCACAGAGCTCTTGTCGATGCTTGTTTGGAATGGTATGGGAAAGGCTAGCAGCTGAACACAATGACATTTTTGTTTTAGTGCTGATAATATTCAATAGCTTTGCCATCAAAGCTGGCCTGCCACTTCCGCTTGTATAGAAATTACAGCCACATCCTAAGATTCCTGCCATTAGCTGGAAGCAGTGCCCAGGTTATTCCTGTTTAGGGAGGGAACGGGGGTTATTAAGCATTGCTGGTATTGTTTCCCTACAACACAGCTTTAGGACAATATATTTCTCAAAGAGATAGGAACCTCATCTGCAGCGTACCTTCTAGAGAAAGGCTACAAAAACATTTCTGCTGCACGTATGTCAGAACATGAACGGTGTCTCCATCATCCTCTAAAAGTCAGTGACTCCTAAGGAGGATAAACAACACCCCACTTGGAGAGCTTCCTTCTCCACACTCCACGCATTTGTACAGCCATCATTTCTGCCCTCCCACTGCTGCTATCAATTCTCTAAAGACAACAGCTCGGAAAGACCCACTGAAGTAGACACTGAAGAATTTAGGACAACTAACACCAAAAATGCAAACAAATCTAAAAGAAGACAGGGTGAGCTTCAAAACAGAAGAGCCAAATACAACCAAAACTTTCCTTGCCACAATTCCCATAAAAGACAAAACCACACAAAGGACAACAGTGTGGTAAACAACCAGAAAAACCAGAAATATCCCTTTTTAGAGGGGGATCACTCTGGAGAAAGAAAATGATGCAAAGAGAGAGGTAAAGGGGGAGGAAAAAAAAAAAAAAAAAAAAAAAAAAAAGGAGGGGGAGTTCAAGGCTCTTCCATGTAGTTGGCTCCATACGCATCGAACTGTCCCAGACAGTTCAAACACCCACAACCTCTGCCAAATCATTAGTGCATCGAAGGAACCTCTTCACTGGAAAGCAGAAACTGAGCATCTAAGTTTTACAAACCGCCTTGGGAGGGACTGGAAAATTCAGACTCTATAGTCTCACAATCGTGATGGCTCTTCAACAGAGCAACACCCACATTACAAAACCAGACACTTGTCTGACAGACAGAGCCTGTCTGTCCTTTGGATACTTTACAAGTTATGAGTGTTTTCAGGTTCTTAAACGCTTACAGCAATGAGGCGAAGAAAGCCCCATGGATGGACCCAGTGGTGATGCCATGGTTGACTGGCTGCGCACAAAATATGCTGGAGAAATGTTGAAAGGAGGAGGATAAGGAAAGGCTGGGAACACACAATCTCAGAACAGGTCAGGAGCAGCTCATTAAGTGTGTTTGCCCTCTTTCTATCTCAACACCCCTCCTGCACAGTAAGCAAAACAAGTGGCTGTTACAGCCATGCCCTTCACACAGCTACACAGAAGACTCAATATTCCTGTTATGAACCCTCTGTTTTTGTGTGCGCGTGTGTTTTTTTCCCAAGGACTTTAATTAAAATTCATCAGAAGAAATGTTTTCAGCAGCAGTGTCTGAGAATGCTGCCTCCTCCCCTATCTTCCATTAAATCAGGTTCATCCAGCTTGAAAGGAGATGAGAAACTCTCACTGACACTCTGTCACACTCCAGTGAAAAGACGGGCACATTCAAAACAGGGAAGAGTGCAGGTGCTCATTTATTACTTTACGCAGATTATTTTTCTGCCTTTCTTCCTGACAATGCGAACGTTCACATCCCAGATGGAGCTCTCCGTGCTGCTGTGGGCATTTGCTGACCTAGGGTTTTGTTTTCCCTGATGAAAGAGGATAGGTAAGAAAAGGATCGGCTCGCTGCTTACTGGGGCAACTTTAATGTTTGTTTCTAAATAGAAGACATTTGGAGATTATTGTAATGGGGAATGAATATACAAACATTTTTTTCAATAACAGGTGAAGTAGAAAAACACCTGTGCATATCTACACCCATATTTACACCCCGCAAAGAGGAAAGAGGTACTGTCTGTATAACTGAGTACAAAACTGCAAAACAACTCCGGTGTAATTCAAGTTCACCGAAGCATACCCTTTTGGAGACAGGGAGCAACCCCTAAGTGTTTTTAGCAGCATTAGCAAGGACCATTACTATGAAGATGTTTTCAGTGCTACAAATAACAAATCACATCCATGGAGTCACGTTCCTTCTCTTCTTCTGTGTCTACTTTAGGCATCCTTTTAGGTTGCTGACCTAAAATTAACCCCAAATTCATTTTTTCTTCTCTTTCTTCCCTACCTTAATCCTCTTTCAGGAAGTCCCTGATACAAAGTGAAAGAACTTGTGAATAATACAGATATCCCCAAGCAGGCCCATCAGTGTGTTTCAGCCTGATCTGAACAGACACATTAAAGTGAGAGGAACAAACCCATGTAGTTCCCTCATTGCTTTGAGTCACCGTATTTAGCCCAACAGGTTACCTTTGCTCTATTTGGTCCAGTGGTACACCTTTCCCAAGGCCTTCCTGTCCTGATTTCACTTGGAAAAACAAAGCAAATCTATTTATGATTTCTTCTTGTTGTTGATTGTCTGTTTGTTTTTTCCTCCCCTTGAAGTATGGGCATTTCTGTGCTTCCCATGAACATCGATCTCTTCAACAGACTCACAGCTCTCTCAAAGCCATTCACAGTTCCCGTATTACCAGGATATACTGACCCAAAATATCCACTACGGTATAAGCAGGAACTAACCTATATGATGCCCCATGGTTCCTATACAAGCTAATCCCACTGAGTGAGCGCTCTCACCCTCATACCCTTTCAGTCTCTGAAGTATTGCAGAGTGTCAAGTGATGCTAATTATAGGAGAGATGTGGATTATGTATTTTTATTATTATTATTATTCATTTTTAATTAAAAAAAATCACTGTACTGCTACACATCACAGACAGTATGTGCTTTGTCTTCACCAGGGCCAGGATAAGAGCACCAATTTACACTGGGTAAAAATTCCTTGCAGAACACAGGGCTTACTTTAAGAATTTTTTTTGATCTTTTTGGTTTTGAACTTGTTATGGAGATTTTACTTAGGTTAAAATGTATATAATTCACAGAAATAATTTCTAATTAACATACTAATGCAGAAAAAAAGAAAGGGAGGAAGCTCTCTCCCCGCACCTTCTTGTCATCAGTTCTCATATAAAACAAACTTATTTTCACAAAAGGAAAATAAGAAAAGAATGGCCAGGAGTTTCAAACTCTTCCTGCCTTAACACACGACAGAACTGGCCATCATGAGTTTGCCATAAAGCTCAAAATGTTGTACTTGTTGCAGCTATTAACAGGAGACCCTGTCCTGAAAGGCACCTTGAACCCCATTGAAACCTCAACACACTCAGCAGTTTTCTGTGGGGGCAAAAGGAACGCACAGAGTTCATTTCAAAAATAGTCCAGCATTTAAGTAATGTGTGTATTTTCAATTAATAACCACAGTTACATTATCCTTGGGGCTAGCCCTTTAGCAGAATCCAAACAGCAGCGGTCGGAATATTTATTCAGAGGTTCCACAGGGACAACAACAAGGACGTTCTGCATGGGATGAAAGGCTAAAGTCTCACACTCGATGACTTGCCAAGGAGACAAATCATGACACCTTCAGCCATAAATACAGAAATAAATAAATAAATACAATAACAAACTAAGAACAAAAACACATCTTGGGTAATCTGTACAAGATATGGATCTAGAAACTATTCAGAGAAAGAAACACTCATGGCAATCATGATTTGGTATAGATTTCCCATATCTAGAATACCATATATCTCTGAAATTCTGGTTCATCGTCCACAAAAGAGAGCTTGACCAGCATGCAGACTTGCTGCTCTTTAGGTATGGCTATTTTTCCCACTGTTGATTTAATTAAGTCCTTTTATTTTACCCTGGATCACAAAGAAGTCCAGTCTTGGTGAAGGACGACGAGATAGCTAACCCAACCAAGAGCAATAAAGCAGATGGAAATAGAAGATTCCTGAAAGTATGTTATTGGTGCAAGCAGGGAGGATTCAGTCAGGATAAAAACATAAGTAAGCTGAAACTATCAGGCTTCAGAAGTTTTAAATAGCTTTCTTTAAGACTATAGACTGGGCATGAAAAATTCATGACTTACTCAATACTGACAGGGATTATTTTTTCAATACATTCCAATGTCTTAATAGTGCACTGCACAAGGTTGTTGTTGTTGCTCATTTATTATTGTTTTCTTTTAGTCAAATGTTGTTTTTTAAGCCAACTTTTCAGAATTTTGTGTTAGTCCGGGGTGGGGGGAAACAGGACACATGACACACAAAAAGGTACTTTTAATCTCTTTTCTCAAATTCCCTTTCTGTTTTCCAAAAATTATTTTATCTATTTAAAGAGTTTGGGGACTGTCTTCTTCAGTGCACACATGTGAGAAAAGACAGACAGAAAGACCAAAATCCTTAGAGGGAAACTGCAAGTTTTTGAAAAGAAAAATGTTTCGAAGTAATAAAGCTTAAATGTTTAATTTGTGTGTGAGTTTTCTTTCAGTCTACCTCCACTGGGACATATTTAGTAAGAATGTGATGTGTCCAGTACACCAACGAGGGACTAAGCCATCTGTGTATGTTTTTAAGAGAGTTTTGGAACTCTTCTGGATCAAATACAATACCATGCATGAAAATATGAGTGACAGATTATGAATATTTCAAAAAAATATTAATACTTTGCTTGTACAGAGATATATTTCTCTCTATAATGTACAATTTTGCATGTTAAGTTTGGTTATATTTCCTTTTGATGACGAGCATATTTTGACCAGAATGGATGGTACTATTACAACAGCAGTAACTGCACCTCAGAGTAGTAAATGCCAGTGATAAATCTAAAATTATTTTGATGGAATATTTAAAATCAAATTTTTAGATTAACGAGTTCGGATGATCGATATGCTCACAGATGGGTGTGAAGCCTCTTTAAAAATAAAAATAAACATAAACATCAAGAAAGGTTAAGAGAGGCCATGGTCCATTTTTGGAAGTCTCTTTACTCTCTTTTTATGAAAATCCAGGAAAAAAGATACATATATAAAAGAGTAACATATTCTTGCTTGCTAAGTAGTCCTATTCATTCTTTTTCAGTGTAACCTTTGACAGCATCATTGTATAAAGTCCAAAAAGGTACAGTAAAACCTAGCAGCTGTCTACTGCAAAAGAGAATTTGATGCAACTTTGCTGGACACATGTTAAACCAGATACCAAGGATCTCAACCACACACAGAAAGAAAATTTCCAGTAGCATTTTTTTTTATTTACTCAGTTACTGTACAGCCTATGATGACTTGTTTTCTTTTAGTTATATGAACAGTTTGACAGATTACCGTGACAAGGTTACTCTTAAATTGATAAAAGGTTTGATAGTGTCGGAACATTTGTCAGAAATGTCTGACACCATGTGTAATGGACTCTGCACTTCAAGCATCAATGGTACTCCAGTCTGCTGTTTTCTGTTTAACGTGCAATATGTACCACCTAAAAACACACAGCACAAATACAAAAAAGCAGGCAGGATTCACCAAGACAGCCCCTCAGTTTATAAAAAAAAAAAAAAAAAAAAAAAAAAAAAGTCCAATGAAAGTGTTTCTCTTCCATAACCACCTGGCAAAAAGCAATTAAATTGAAAAAAAAAATATGATGTTAGGCGTCACATAGAGGGTGGCCTTCTTGCTGGAATAAACCTGGAAATGGGATGTGCTATGATAAATACACATAGCCACAAGCATTTTCAGCATTCCCTGTACTTCTGAGAGAGAAATATTGTGTTTTTAGAACATCATTCCTCAGACCTGCCAAATGTCAGACACTGCAAGTGACAGTTGTACTGCTGGCAGCCTTGTCTCATGTTGGAGCAGAGGAAATGGGTTCAGAAGAGCTCACTTTAGGCACTGGCAGCTAGCCTAGGGGAACCAGTGTCCATAAACTAGCTTTGGTGAATACCTTCCTTCAAGGCAGCTCTCCAAAAACCCTGTACTGCAAATAATACGATGGTTTATGGAATCCAAATTTTCACCTCGTATCCTGTAACAAATTACACCATTACTTCTATGCAGGAAGCCTACAAGCTAGCACCTTCTGCTGTTTTGTGAATACTTAATACACTAAGTCTTTAGTATGTGTATTATCTTTCATTTGCGTGGTGAGACCCCAGTTTTATAAGCTAAGAGAAAATGTGTATAAAAGACAAACGTTTCTAAAGACACAAATGTATGTCTTGCTCATGTAGCAGCAGATTGCTGTTACACATACTGCATGTTTTGAAAACAGTTAAGAACAATGGGATCTAGACATTAATTCATCTCTACTATGTAACCAACTGCAAAGGTAAAGAAAATGTTTTTCAAACTATTAAGAATCTACATGCAGTCATGACAAATTCCTCTGTTTTCATATATTTACGTTTTCCTATGTCATCTTTCCCTTTTGCTTTGCTAAGTACCTTTAGCGCTCTTAAGAAAAAAAAAAAAAAAAAGAAGAACAACTATCTGGTTTCTCCTCACTTCCACTCAGCCAAAGGATAGAAAATCAGCAAAATAAATGTCAGCATTTTTCTTAAAGAGCATCTGTTCACACAGGAACTCCATGATAGCAAGACAAAGCCCTCTAATCACAGACCAGATTAAGTTTAGTGGAGCACATTAAAAATTGCCAAAGGAATTTGCCAAAAGGAAACTCTCAGTTGATGTGCATTTCCCATACGAGGACAAAGGGGTAGGGACACTCTCTCTGAGCTGCATTCAAGTAACCCACAGCCATCTTATGCCTCACACCATGACTGCAGCACTAAGCGCTGCTGCCATGAGGCTCCTGTAGGAATAGTTAGTTCATTCCTGATCAGCTGCTCAGCTGAAAGCATTTGTCTGAACTTGGAAAGGGTCAGGCTGCAAGACGATGTCTAGCAAAATAGCTTTCCGAATGTCAGCAGAGCTACAGTCAATTTATACCTGCTGAGGATCTGGCCCTTGAACTGGGATTATCTGTGACTGTCACAAGTGGGAAGTGTCAATGGATATGGTTCGTACAAATGTCAGGCAGGTATACTAACAATTCCACTTGCATCCAATATGAAAAATCACCAGCATGCTATGCTGCTGTGAACAGTGAACCACTTCAAGCTGTACTGACTTCAGCAACAGAAAGTCACAGGGAAGAGTCCCAAGCTAACATCATTTTCTTAAAGTTCATATATCACTTCAACAAGACTTCTGCTTCCACTCCTGCTCAGTCAGGTATGCATAAGGTATATTTTGGGAGGTCCTTCAGCACTTCTGGTGAATACCAGGAAGTGCAGAATGACATAAATGTAACATCCCATTACATATTTACTCCTATTCCAAACTTGAAAACAACAGCAATTTGGGTTCAGGTCAGTAGATGAGCCACAGACTGTTCCTTACTTCACCAACATCCATTTTTGATCCCTATTTGAAATGCTGATGTGCAATGAAAAAATATCAGAGATGTTGTTGTTTTTAGGAAGAGACTATTGTATGACAAAAGCACTGCAGTTATGTATCAAAGAGTGGGTGGATTTTTATTTCTTTAAATTTCTCAACAGTTTTATTTTTAACACAAAAAAAACATTACCCTAAATTCTACCCAGATGATCTCTGCTTGGAATCTCAAACTGGATTATCCCCTTCCCACATCACCAATAATAATCGAGACATTGGAAGTCCAGTCAGGTCCTCATATCTACCCTTAGTGCCCACTAATAGGTCAAGTGAGAAGGGTTAGCCAGCCGCAATGTTTTTGGAAACAGCTCTGTTGATGATGCATGAGGAGCAAAGAGCTCCTTCCTACTTCCTTTCCAGTTTTAACAGTGTTAAAACACAACAAAATTGATATTTATCAGTAGAAACTGTAAACATGACTCTAGAGATAACAGAAAAGTAGAAGGTGCTACTTTCTACATCATCAGTTCTCAGTGGAACTGCAGGTAATGAGATGTTTGCTACAAGGACACCTTCCACAGTTTTCATACTTCTCAATCTCTGAGCCCAGCAATGTGTGACACAGCAATTGAAAGATGTGATAAATGACTGAGGTGGGAACACCCATGTTTTGTTGTGCACGAGGTTATGATTCACAGATTATTGTAACTATAAAATCTGTCATTAGGGAGGTTTTCTTGCCATGCAAATTTTTATATTTTTTTTGTTGTTAACTGTAGGAAAGAAACCAGATAACTATAAGTTAATGTGAAGGTCCTCATCATCTCTCCGTCCCCTAAAACTCATTACCAGAAGGTTTTCAACAGGCATTCATTATCTGTTCAAACTCGAGGAATAATGGTTAACCTTCAAGCACATCAGTGTTCTTTTTTTTTTTTGGATAAACTCAAGTGTTAAGTGAAAGGCCAGCTTTAACATTTTCTTGCCCAAAGACACCGAGTAGTTTAACTGCACTTACGGCTGGCACAGCTTGATAAGGTCCTGGTCAGTGGTGCCGGGTGGAAGGCCTCGAATGTACAGGTTGGTTTTACTCAACTGCTCTCCGCTGCTGTTGTTGCTGCTGTTGTTGCTGCTGTTTGTGCTGGGGCTGGGAGGAGCCATGGGGTGGGGAGCTGGTGCATAGGACTGCTGGAAACAGAAAAAGAAAAGAGGCTGTTACTGGGCTTTGTCCAGATAGCAATGAATGAAGGGCATTCCCCTCCTGTCCCCCTGCCCACCTCCAGCCACCCGCTCACATCGTGCAGGCACCCAACCTGGGCCAGCAACACCCCTTGGAACTCAGAATGGGGCTGAGATTTGGGGTTCAGCCAAGGCTATAAAGTGCCTTATTTCACCCTCTGTGCTATTGTTTAGAGTGAAATTAAAGTAGCTCAATTATGAGTCTATTTTATCTAGATCCCAAAATTAGCCTCTGAAATGATGGATACTCAGATGTAATTAGCATTACAGAAAGAAGTTAAACACAATCTGCTTTAAGAATATTCTGAGATAAAAATAAGAATATCTAGCCAAAGGTATGGGAGCTGATACCAGAAGCCTAAGCAATCTTTCCTAAATACAAGGAGCCTCCAGTGCACGCAGAGCCAGGTGGCAAGGAGCTAGGCAGCCTGAGAGGGGAAGAAACAAAGCAGCCTGGAAACACTCTGCTATTACGGATGGCTTTCACAGCAGAAAACAGGGTTTGGAAAATAAGGTCAGGATAGCACCTCCCGCTCTTAGGAACTTACCCACTTCTGAACAACCACAAACCACACACAACCCACTGAGAAGCATCACTTCAGAAGGGAGGCATTCCCACGGGGAGAACAGTATGCTCTCCTAACGCTCTGGAAAATACATGCTCTGAAAGAAGACGCACCCTCAGGCTATAAAAATTACCTAAGCACCTCCAATATGGGGCAAGAGCAATGAATTTAAGCTGTTTCAACCATCCCCAGCTCACTGACCATCAGCATCCCTGCTTGCCTGCCAAGAGAGAGGGCTTGGCAGGGAGAGGATGACTTCTGCCACCACTGTCACCTGCGTGGAAAAGCTGAGGCACAGGTGAAAGAGAAGTCTGGGGAGCTTGGGGATGCGTCAGGGAAAGGCTGGTTTCTGCAAGAAAATCAGCACATTCTGGTAGCAGAATGCACAGATACAGCTGCAGGTGAATGGTGGGTCAATGCTAAGCTAACCACAGTGTGCTAATGGCCTAATAAAGGCAAAACATACGCAATTTTCAGTATAGTAGCAGTGACACTTTAGTGACTTCTGATATATGCTAGTTCTGCACTTAGGCCCCGAATAGAGAAAATATTGAAGGCTGTAAGTAATTCTGATCATGCTAATCAACTGTCCCTTTCATTTTGGTGGCCCTCCTTTAGCGCTCATAATTATGTACATAAGAAATCAGAGTCTTGGTAGGAGGATATTTTTAAATTAGTGGCTTTAAACTCTTTCAAACAAGCCTCTTTTACCTAGATGAGTCAAAAAAAAAAAAAAAAAAAAAAAAGAACTTAAAGGGAGCATCAGTGATTGGTGAAGCTCAGAGGCTTTGATGAAACACAAAGCCCCGTGCTTGCTGTGATGCCTTTCCCACTGTCTTCTCCCTCCTCCTCCCCAGTTTCTCTCATGCAAACCAGGTCGGTGGGCACACACCATTTGAGTGTTAGGACAACACAATTCCTCTACAATCCAGCCGGGTTGTAATGCGACTCAAGTAGGATCCATTAAAAGGAAAAATCAGCTTAATAGACAGTGGGATCACCACACTGGCAAGTAATGACATTCACTCTCATCTCCAGTAACAGAGAAAGGGCAACGTGCTTCCTTCCCCCAGTATCTGTGCAGATACTTTTGCTGACAATCAAAAGCACTTAATGCATACAGATCGTATTTCCCTGCACACACACTTTACCACTGGGTAATCCTCATCCAGCCGAGCTTCAATGTCATTCCCAGACACAGAGACTCGGAGCAGCAGCCCCGAGCTCCAGCACAGAGAACCGCCTCGGCTGTGCCCCAGTGCCACGGGCACGGCCGGGAAATCAGCTCCACGCTGTAGCCGTGATCACGCTGCAGACAATGGTAACCTCCACCAAAGGCATGAGGGCAGGCATCTTAAAACATCCTGGCTGAGAGCATATTTAAATCTCTGGACGCTCCAGGGCCATGGCAGAGGTAAATGTGACCGCGGCATTCGTTTAGCTTGAGCACAGCACCAGCACAGGAAACATCCCGTGGTAATTTTGCACATTTTCAAGACTGGTAATGTTAAAAAAAAAAAAAAAAAAAAAAAGTCAAGGTAACATTCTCACTCCTTTACCCTCCTACTTCCAAGTTTAACATACACACTGCATGCATGCGAATGACATAAGGACACAAAGACAGAATGTTCTGCACGTCAATAAGGTGCTGTGTACTTTAATTATTAATTGTTGTTATTATATATGTCTTAGCGGGGGATAATGGATAAATGGCCTATTCTCACACCAACCTAATAAGCAAGAAAAAAAATAATAAAGTGGAAATATACCTCTGAAATATAAAGGGCAATTTTCACTCTATTGTAAGATCTTTATCTTCACACAGAGGAAAGCACTAGGGGCCTAATTCTAATTTAAGCCTAAGCCATTTTATCCCCCTCAGTAAGCTGAATGGGGACCTAGAAGTGAACCTGAATTGCATTTACACTGATTTTTAAGGCCACTGCTAATAATAATAATAATAAAAAAGTCCTCGTTACACCCCAAGAATTAGGCCATGGGATAAGTTAGTCTCTCAAGTTAGAGCTGAAGCAGCCAGAAGGCAGGTGCAAATGTCCAGGCTCACCACAGCACCCAGCGAGATGCTTCACGGGTTGGCGGAGATGCGGCCGTACTCCGCTTTGGAGGCTGCTGACCTTCTCAGACCAGCGAGCGCTGCTACGCTCCCAACCCTCTCTTTGCTAATAAATCTCAGGCACTGCAGCCCACAGTAATTTCCATGCACGTCCAATACCCCAGAACAGCGTCCGCAGAAAGATTACAAAATTGCCTGTACTAGGGCTGATGACATCTTCTGGCCAGTCGCCAGGCTAAAAGCTTCAGGTCAGAAGAAAGCTTTGAATTCTTGTTTCGTGAGCCGAGGAGCACACGACTGATGGCAGAGGTATGCGTTTCGCCTCCAAATGAGCACAGGCTCTGTTTGTTAATCTCCACCTAATAAGGGGAGTGAAAGAAATGAACGGCAACCTGCTGATGATCCAAGATACAGCCCGCTCGCTGTGGGATCCCACACAGTGCTCAAAGGGGGCAGCTGCATGCACCTGATGGCTGGAAATTTGCGTCTGGTTCTGATATGGGCTCCCTCTGTGGCTGCAGGCAGTTAACGCAGTTAACTTCCATGCCACAAGAGCCACGAGGAGCACAGCACCGACTCGAAAAACCCTACCACCAACTGCAGACATCTGGGAAAGAAGTTTTCCCAGCATGGCCAAGCACTGGACTTGCAGCACTAGGAAAAAAAAAAAAAAAAAAAAAAAAAAAAAGAATATTAAGCAAAATCTACATGGTTTACTTCAAAAGGCAGCTGGAATTCGGAGCCGACTTGGCCGTTAATTTTTCACATATCCAATGCAACCAACTCGTTTTTCAATTCTCATGCTTCATTATTCAATGGGGAGTGTGAGGAGAAGGAACCGGTTTGTAGATCATTCCAAGCAGCTTATTAATTTAGCATGGCTGGCTAATAGGATTTGTTTTCATCTTTGAAAAATGAATGAATTTTCTTCTTTTTCATTATTTAAAAGTAAGAAATTAATGTGCTTAATTCTTACGCAGTCTCAGGAACACACCCTTGCTCTTATATCCTAGCAGCGAGCCCTCTGAAACACAGTGCCCCATGCGCACAGCTAAGCATCAATAATAAGACACCTTGGTCTTTCTTACTCAATAACCCAGAAATGCTGAACCAGAAGCCTCTTTGGTTACAAAATGAACAGCACTTCTCCTTCCAGCATGCAACCTCCTTACTCAAGGATGGTATTTTTCTTCCCATGGCAACCACAGCACTCATATAGTTTTTTGCTCACTGCAAGTTTAGTCTAAAGCATTCTTCTTCCAAAGCAATACACTCTTTAAAAAGGCAAATTTTAAATATTTTTCACATACAATTTCTTCTGGATGGGAATCACAGGCCCCAGATGCCAAGTTGTAGAGTCTGCTTTATTAGCAGCAGCTGGCTCCTTGGCAGGCTTCTGAGGCAGTCGGGCTTGTGGTTTTGGAGTGGCCTCAGAGCCTAGGATGCAGCTGGACAGCTATGCTAATGGAGTAGCCAATTTGGTTGTATTCACCTTTGGTTATCCCAAGTTTGTACTCTTTTATCCACTTGAAAGCTAAGTCTTGGAAAGATTCCCCAATAACACCGATATGTTGACTTTTCCTATCAAAGTACATATTTTTTAATAAAAACATATATATATGACTCCAACATGCAGTTCTCCATTAAAACATGTGTTATTTAACCAATTGTGAACACACACAATCCATTTCACTTTGAATGGAGTGTTTTCCAGCTGCTAGCTTCATCTCTCTTAGAGTCCAATTGCAACACAATTCCCTTAGCTCCTGATTGAGAAGATAAAATACAGCAAAGTAAATACAAATAAATTGTGCAAATATCAGTTTACAGCTCACACTAGCAAAACTCTCTTCTGTTTACACCCTACTGTACAAAGAAGTAATTTCTGAGAGCTGGAGGGTTCTTGCTGGCCAATTATAGTAATGATGAGAGGATGCCACCAACTTACAGACCTGTTTATGGGGTTTTGTAGCTGATAGAATGACAAATCTCATATTAAACCAACGATGATCACAGTTGAAGAGAAATCAGAGAGGCAGGGTAAATAGAATAAAAAGAATGAGATGAAAAACACAGCAACTCTTCTGCCTTAGGCTGGCATCCTCAGTGAGGAACAGCACCACAAGGTAAAACGTATTTCATGTCCACAGCCAGGTAGAATAGAGAAGCAAGAAAGAGATGAACAACGGAACTGGCAACACAGAAACCTTCTGCATTTTTAGAAAGGCTGCAGTCAGAGGAGCTCAAGTCATAATTTTCTTCCAACGTGCCACCCCAAGCCAGTCATTTAGATTCCTTATGTCTCAGTTTAGCCACCTGTAATGATTCTTCCTTACCTTTACGTGGCTTATATAATGCCCTGTGATTACTGGATGAAAGACTATTGAGGACTGCAATATTACTTAAAACCAGGGAAAATATAGAAATGTAACTTAACAATGCAATTATTCCTGATTCTTTTGTAGACAAAAACGATTTCTGCATACAATAATTTTGCTTCCCTATACCTAAGCTGAATGAAATCATTTCAAAGCTTAAGAAAATAAAATGCCAATTGAATTAGCTTTCTCATGGATTATATATATATATATTTTACAAAACAAAATTAAACTTAGAATTACTGAATGACAAGTGTTCTCTTGCTTATGCTTCTTGTATATATTGAACATTTTTATTTCCATTCTGTTCCAAACAATATCTTTAGGCCACAGGAAAGAATTGTCATTATGTTTGGCTTACCTTTACTTTTCCCACAAAAACAAAAAAAATCACTTCTGAAAAATTACAACCATTTAAAAATAAAAGCCCTCTAACTGGCACAATAGTCATTCTACAGTCCGATTAATGGGTCAGTACGGTACTTTTTGAGATCTTTGTTTCACACACAAAGCTGTTGAAATTAGTAGGTTAAATACTCCTGAGGCTCGCAATTCCCTTGAAGCCTGCACGAAGCACTGAAACTCCATAAAGCACAAACTGAGGAAGAATTTAGCTCAGTTTAAGCTCAGCCTTCTCTGCCCTAAAATACTTCTCTTCAAATCATGACTGCCTACCTTGTAGCATTTAATAAACAGCTACAGGTAGACAATACATAGGAAGCATCCAAGGGAAGACTAAATCCTTTATTGGACTGTACCTGCAAAGTGCGTCTCATTTTACACAATTCTACATCCATTTAATGCATGCAAATGCATTAACAACAAGCTTCTTGGCTATCTTTAAGAGCATCGAAAGTTTACAACTGTTAACCAGGGTGACATAAACCAGAAGCCTTATTTTTTTTGTTGTTGTGGTTTCTCACTGATCGCAGTATCTTCTGTTTCCCCTATGATTGACGTATTTCATTCGGCTGTGGAGTCAATCTGTACGCCACCCAATTTCCCACCATTAGCTAACGGGAAACTTCAAAAGCAAATAGGCCAGGTGGAAAGCGGCTGATTTTGAAGTGTGATGAAGTTTAAAGAACAAAGTAGATTAGAGCACGTATTATTAGGATAGACTGATGGCCATCGCTCCTGAGGATGAGCAGGCCTCAGCAAAAAGACAGTGGAAGACCCAGGAAGGACATGGAGATGGAGAACATCATTTGCAGGCTGAGAAGGCCCTGACCAACGCTGCTCCCTGGTTTTGGCCACTGCAAAAATGTAGCTGCAAAGGCACTGAAATCAGCCCTTTGCCCTCCCCTCCCTACATTTTGCTATACCAGCAATAAAACTACTCATCTCTCACAAGCGATTTTCTGTTCCCCCCGCACTGCCTGAGGCGCTGAGCAAAACTACAGCAGCTTCCCTGAATTTAGGGCCTCTCACATCCAGGCAGGAGGGTACAATTTAGTCCTTAGTACTAAAAAGCCAAAGGCTAGGAACGGAGCCGTGTCACCAAAAAATATTTTCCGCTCTGGAAAGTAACCTCCCCGGCCTTGTCCCCTCCCGTGTGCTTGGTGGCAGGAGGCCCCCATGGCAGATCTGGAGCATTATTTATCTCCCAGCACGGGAGGAGAACCCTTCCATTGGATAAAGTATTTTGGCAGGTTGGCAAACTTGTAAACAATAACCTATATTCTTTGACATAAATTAGTGTTATTGCTTCATTAGCCGATCCATTCATATTTTATTGATGTACTGAAACTAAATGTGAACAGAACCTAGATCTTAAAAGTACTAAATCCGGGCAATCTGGACTATAAAACATTGCAATTCCCTCAGCAAGAGCACAGATCAAAATATGACAGCAATTACTGCCTGTGATACAACAACTTCATGGTGAAAAAATGGAGATAAAAGTAACTTTAAGTAAGCAGAGATTATTATTTGTGTTTACATTTCCAAGCATTTTGGCACTATTGTGATGAGTTTTCACTCCATATGAAGTTTTGGAATAAAAACACAGACTGAAAATCTGATCATTTAACTCACCAAATGTTTGCAAAAACAAACGGGGTTTTGGTTCTAAGAAGCTAAATTTACTCTCTGGGCATTTGTTTACGTGTGGCAGACTAAAAGTGTCTTGGAAATGAGATGTAGGAGGCATGTGCTGTGTTGTCCTGCTTCTCTGCACCCAGTCCACACATACCACCATGTCAACACTGATGCAAGACCCTGAGCATAACAAAAGCCCATCACATAAAACTGAACTTAAAGCACAGAAGAGAAACAGAACATCTGATATAATCTTTCCTCTCCACACGAGAACTCGGTGAGCAGAGATCAGAAGCAGATGTTTTCGTGTTTTGTGGAACAAAAGACCAACTAAAAAGGTTTGCTTTCTTTTTTTCTTCTTTTCTCCAAAATCTGAGGGATTTACTCAGTTTGTCTTTCCTATGCAAGAATTCAGTGGGAAATCTGCCACTTAACCTGCAAATTGTTGTGATGGAGGAACCAGAGGTGGCAGAGATCCCCAAGAACAGTCCCCATCATCTCCCCACCATGCCACAACACTTTTGTAGGTGTGTACGGGGTACCTCTTCCCCCGCCACCCAGCCTTATATATAAAGTTGAGCTGTGCCTCTCCTACTGTGGCCAAACCAATCCACAAGATACAGAGTTTGGGAAGGGCCTGTCCCAAAAACAACAGTGTGATGCCATCGGGGCAGAATTTGGGGCATTCCGCAATAGCTGGAGCTCGTGCTTCCCTCGGGGCCCTTTGGGCTACAGCAACACACATCCCAGGCCAGGGGCCAGAGGATGCCCACAGAAAATATGAGCCATCACAAGTCTCACCACATTTTTGCTTCCAGTGCAAACTCCTTTTACAAGTACTTGATAGCAAACAGCTTTTAGAAAAAGTGCCAGTACAAGTCATTACAGCTGATACCTAACTCTTTGCATAGGGAGAGTCAACCTCATGAGACAGATGCCTGTAATGTCATTTAAAGGACAGCTAGAATGCCCTCTGACAGTAAGCTGATACTGCTGAGAGAAGACTGATAACAGCAGCTAGGATTTAGGCATCAGCCTATGGGGGTAGCTGGCCAAGGCGGTGCTGAGCACCCTCATGCCTGGGACAGCCCCAAGTGTGGCACCGCTGAAGGCAGCCAGGGCAGCTGCATGTGGGATCACCACAAACGGTGCCACAGGAGGCAGCCAGGTCTGAAACCCCATGGTAGGAGCCCCTGTGTCTCATTTTAGGTACTCTGCATTCTTAAAACAAGTTGTCTGTGAGACAAAGTGAGATTTGTAATGAAGTCACCATTACATGAGCTACAACACTGCCTGGGTCCATGCAAAAACTGAGGTGAAGGAATGGGTTTGCAAACCTTCAAGAAACTTGGTGATGAGGTGGATGCTGCAGGCCTTCATCCGGAGAAAAGCAGATTTGAGCATCACACTACCAGCATCCCAGGCATACACAGCTTGTTTGGTACCTAGGAGGGTCGCCAAGATTTGCCATGACAAATTTTTGGATTTAAGCACTTGCTTTTTCAGCTAATTCACTGAGTGCTTGAACTCAAATGCCAAGGGAGTTTCAGACAGACGAGTACTCTCCACTCTGTTACTGGAGAGTCTTTCTGGTGTCCTACAAAACCTCCAGATTTCATGCATCAGGTATGTGAGGTACCGTGGGAAATGCTATTTAGTTTTCTTTGATTTAACAAGCATCTACTATAATTTACGTTTTCACTTTTTTCCAGACATCAATCAAATCTACTCGAGGCAAAATTTACTAAATAAACTAAATAATGAATGCAAAAATAGAGAACCTCTTTATTTTACATTTGGGATTTTTAGAATTACACTCAATTTATTTACAGCCATTTCTATCTTTTTCTTTAAAATTCAACTTTCTATAAACGATGCTATTTTTGAGGGTTAATTTGCTCAAGCAGGCTGTGAAAGTGGGAAAAGAATAAGAAGAAAAATCATTCGCCTTTTAATCTATGAAAAAAAATATTTCCTTATTCTAGTTTCCATTCATACGCTTATTATGAAATCAGACATACCTTAGACTGAGTGACAGTCTGAGCACTAAAGCCAACGGGCACTCAGGAGGTATCCTGTGTGCACACCACATGACTGAGCCAAAAGGTCCAAACTGATCAGACCACCCTCAGGCTTATTTGCCCCCCTCTATAACTAGATTTCACAGCAGCTATGGCCTGGCATGCACTTTGTTTTCATGACTGGAGGTCCTGAGAATATCCACAGGTCTACGGAATGATGAAAGTCTCCCATATATTCTAACACTTAGAGTCACCAGATTTCTTAGCAACCAGTGAGATTGGCTTCTGTTGTGTTTTGTTGTTGTTGTTGTTGTTGGGGTTTATTTGATTGATTTTTTTCCTAGAACTTAAATAAAAATTATTAACTTCTTTTGAAAAGTAAAAATCACACCTGGATGTCCACATTGTTGCAAAATCACTGAATCTGTGAATACATGCAACCCTGCTCTGCTGGTTATATACATGTATATGAAAGACCCTTCATTTTTCACAATCCAGTATTATTTGAGCCCTTGGGCTTCTAATTCCTACTTCTTTCTTCAATATCACAGTTCAGTTTCATTTGGTCAAAGGCATTCCCCCATCTCTGTTTTCTAGGACTTCTCAGAGCAAGAAAAAAAAATCTAGATTTACTATACAGTAAATTCTCAAACTCTTTCTCAAACTCTTCCCATTTCTTCAACAACAGACTGTGTTTCTGCACTTGTCCTGAGTTTCAAATGTCATTTGACTCATGCACTCAGAAACGTTGACTCAATTAAAATATCCATACAAAGCTAACTTGCACTGTGGTAAGAATAATCTACTCTTTTTCCCGATTCCTTATATCCTTAGAGCGGCTCATAACCAATGCAGAAACTTAATTTCATCGTGACAACTCTCTTTTCTCAGTTCCCTCAAATCATAATTATTTTCCACTAAGTGTTGTGGGATGATGAGCCAAGTATCTGGCTAACATATACAGATTCAGCTGAAGACATTTCACCCAAACCATTTTGGGCTTTGTGCCACGTACTGTTTCCACGCTGTGCAGAATGTTACCAGGAACCTGAGCTCAGAGGTGAAGAGCAATGGGGGGACTCAGTTTCTTTGTTACTCATCTGTGTAAAATCCAACACCATATTAATTGGGATAATGAGGCACTTCTATTGCAAGTGGTATAAATTCAGAGTAACAAGATACATCTGTTAAAATTCCTGACACAACCAGAAAGGGAAAATAAAATAAAATCAAAAGATTCTAACACATTCATCTGTATTTACTACATTTTTCATCCAAATTATGTATTTTTTGATAAACAAGAGCTTAAATTTCCTTCTACACTGCAACATTGGCTCCAATTGCTTCTGTTAGCTTTCTGGCTTTTTGACCTTTTAATATTCTGCATTCACACATGATTTATTTTTTAAGTCTGCGTTTTTTCTCTGGAAAGAATATGCATTTGAAGTCATTTCAAATGTTAAATCAGGATAAGTAAAATTAGAAAGAAAATCTCCTTAATGCATTCTGTAATAAATTTTGTACCAAGCTTCAGAACAGAAGCTTGAAGAATGTTAGCATGTGACTAGAATGTTTGTATTTCAAATCAGATACGTACAAATAATCTAGAAGTCTTAGTACCAATTAATACCGCTGTCTCAGACTCATATGCACAAAAAATTGAGGAAGAGAAAAAGGAAATGAAAATCTAATGTTAAAACATATAATATATATATATATGTATATTGCTTGCCTTCTGTTGGAGATGATCTGCTCTACTGATGGAAGGAGAGGAGTGCATGTTGTTTACCTTGACTTTAGCAAGGCTTGCAACATGGTCCTCCCTTAGCATCCTTGTAGTCAGAGGAAGGCATGAGCTGGCTAGCTGGCAAGTCAGGCTCCCAGCAGAGTTGTCAAAGGTTTGACGTCTAAATTCTCAAAGGCTGAAACTGTGGTCAGTAATTTGTTACCATCACCAGCAACCTGGATGATGGGAGGGAGTGCACCCCTGACCATGTCTGCAGATAACACCAAGCTGGGGAGAGTGGCTCACTGACTGGCAAAAAAGTGCTGTCTCAAAATATTAATACGAACACTTGCAGCACTATCGGAAAGAGCTACTTAACACAAAACTCTTTCACCTCATGCATTATATATGCAGAAAACCCTCCAAGTTTACTTACAGAACAAATGTCTACTAAGTGATTTCTGCAGGTGCAGATACATCCTATAATCAAATTCAACTGCACACAAAGGATTTACTAAAACGGATATATCTCAACTTTATTCCTTTGCTATGCTTTGACCTCAAGTTTAGGTCATTTGCTTAAGTCAGTATTAAACAACAATGTTCCACACAGATTTCAGCAGGAGTAGCATTTATATTAATGCAATAACCTTTGGTTAAAAGAATTAGAAATGCTGAAAAATCCTATTCCTTGGATTCTTTGGAGATCTACAGTGTGGTCTTAAGAAAACACTGTCTAAGAAAAAGCAGTACCATTTCAGGTGCAGCCTGTTTCTGAATCATTTGAAATGAAATAAACTGTCAGGTCTTTACAGATCTCTGTGACTAGAAGTTACACAATTAATGCCACTGCCAGCCACCATCAGATAGTCAACGCTCAATTTTGGCAAGATTTTAAATTAAATTCCAATCCGCTTTCTTTCTCCTTAAAATGGGGAAGACAATCTGACTGCCCCAAGCAAATCAAGGCAAAGTTTTTAAGGGGCAGCGTGCTCAGACCAGGTACTCGGAGTGTCTAGTCACAATCTCAGACATTAAATGCTGTCCACAATAAGTAAGTGGTAAGTACAAGACTCCATTTTTGGATTTTTTTTTCCCAATAAAACTTGAAAAATGACTTCCTTCAGTGATCATAACAGTGTAGAAGTATACTGAAAAAAAACAATCATCATGCGCTGCAGGTCTCCAAGGTCTGTCTGAAGACAGCTGCAGGTCTGAGTCCTCACTGCACAAGGAACTGAACTATCACTAAATACCTCTGCAAAGGCTGGGATCTTGTGGAAAGGGGAATATACTTAATCAAATATTTGAAAGACCACATGGTAATGGATACTCACACAGGATCCAAATCTAAATTGCACAGGCCCATGAAGCCCAGCATTTCTTAACTTCTGAATCTTTAACAGTATAACCTTAGCTTCCTTTAACATAATTAACAGTGTCTGATAATAGAAGCTGACAGTTACTTTACAGAAGAAACACCACGTTTGGGAAAACAAAAAGCTCACCTAGCAGAGAGCTCTACATCTGAGGCTTGCTAATAACAGGTGTTTTGGGAAATGCCATGAAAACAGCAAGCACGGAGTAATTATTCCCAGTGCATCTTTCACTTTGGGACCTCCGAAGCAGAGGCCACACACAGACTATCAATCTAACAGGTGATGAAGTCCCTACCTCTTCCCTAATACTAGGACTTTAGTCCTCAAAAACCTTCCTGTGGGAATCAATTCTACAACTTAATTTGACATTAAAGAAAAAAAAAATCGTATTTTAAATCTGCCATAATAACAATAACAACAACAGGAACAGTAATATTTGGTGCTTCCTTTCCCCAGTTCTTTAGTTATAAGGATATAATTTCACAGTGGTTCTTTTCACACCTTCTTCCTGCTATTCACAGCATTTTATGTGGAAGTCTACCATACTGCATCCCATGTCTTTCATAGATAATCCTCAAAGAGCACAGAGTGGTAGCAGACACCCAGTCAGGGGGATTTCTATCCTATCTTTTTGCAAGTAAATAGCAACATTGTCAATACGGTGATGCATGTGCCAAAATACAGAGGCAGATTATTATAAGTGTGAGATGTTTTTAACACACTTTGAAAAATAAATGTCTATCTATATTAGAAAACATTTCTTCTTAGGCATTCTTCCAAAGAGGAAAAAAAAAAAAAAGGAATCCTAGGCTAAAAATACATAGTCTTTTAACTGTACCAGTGTTAAATATCTGTGCCATCCTTGAAATGCCCAATATTTCAGTTTTGTTCCCATAGGAAACAATAGCTTACCACTTCATTTCCTATCTTGAATCCTAGGCTAATGCAGTTTTTACAGGGCAAAAAGTCCTTCCATGAAGGAAACATTGCTTTATCAAGCTGTTATTTATTTCACTTAGGTCCAGTTGACATTGCAAATCCCTCGTCCTATCACTCCCACCAGATGACAGTCTGCAGCAGAGGAGAAGATACATGCAGTGCCACGGCATCCCTGGGACTGACCCTGCCAGAGCTGCCATATGGAACCGGGCTCATCCTGCCTCCTGCTCTGGATCCCCATGCTCAAGACCTCATCCTGCTCCCAACACATCTGAAAGAAGCTCTCTTATCACCAGACCTTTGATAATCGCTATTCTGGTGAGGATGACCACAATCAGAAAGTGCCTGTTTAGGCTGTACAGTAAGGGTGTCTGAGCCACAAGTGGCCTCCTGGCATCCCCCTGGGAACCTCCTCTCCCCAGCTGTTCCTCCCCACTCCTAAGCATTAGCAGCTGCATAAAAGTGCCCCAGAGCATCTGGAAGGAAGGATGTCATTTGGGGTTTGATGGTGAAATGGGCAAGTACAGGTGAAGGTCAACACACAAAGCAATTCATGTAATTGGTAACGTAGCCCTGAAATATACAGCAATGGCTGTTAAGTTACACATACTCATTCATTGCATTTCTCTGCCTCCATATCATATATCTCTTCAGCAAAGAAACAGTTTTTCTTTTCTTATTAATGCTCTTTACAGTCTTTGGTAGTTCTTCTACAGGAAGCTAGCTAGTACATTAACACAACACAGGAAAGCAAGACTTGAAATATTTCCCCCTCAATGCCATCAAGTACAACAACACGCAGCACAGCTTGGCTTCCTTAAAGCACTACTCTCCTGAAGTGCTAACTGCTAGATTTCTGCAGTAACAGTTTGCAAGGCTAAAATTAGCAAGCAACACCTTCCCTTGCACCTGATCACATGATAGGAAACAAACATAAATAGGGAAATACAATATGTTCCTAAAGGCGGAGTCTGAGTACTTTCATCACCGTGACAGTTCAGGATTAAAGGACACTTACACAAGCAGCCTCTCGTGACACAGTGTCTGTTACTAGCCTCATAATTTACTCTCTGCATGGTTAAAAAGACGACCACCTCTAAATATGCTCCTTAACAACCCAGTCTGGCCTGAATCAAATTACTCGTGTCTGGTACAGAGAAATGACTTTATTAGGTACCACTGTGTTGCCAGATGCCTACTTTTTCTAGCACACTTCTGCACAGACAACGCAGCCCTTGCAGAGGCTCCATCTTACTGACCCCTGTTGTTTTACACTTCATCCAAAGCACCAACTTTTTGGCAGCCCACATCCCTCTCCCCTGCACTACTGAAGTGGAGCTGCCTGCAGGATGGATGGAGGGACTTGGAAAATAAAACACCAGGTCGTGTTTCTCTCTTTTTTTTCCTAAACAGTGTCATGCAAAGCAGCCACAGCCCTCCTCTTTCTGAAGCCTTGTCTAGAGGCTGTGTATACAATCAGGTGTGTTTCAGTCACTTTGCAAATTCAAACATGATAAGGGGGGCACAGTAAAGGGTAGAATTAAACCTGAAGAAATTGCAACCCAGTCTGCATGCAAAAAAGAAACCGTAGCCAAATTCTCAGCTAAAGAGCCTTTGTTTCTCCAGCATGAGGGAAACAGAAACAGTCTCGTGTGCGCACACACACACACACAAAAAGCAGCCATGAGGATGTGTCACTGTGTTGCCTAACACTACCTGGCAGAAAGCGGGAGCACGTGCAGCTGATACAACTCAACTCCCACCATGCTCTGACAACCTGCTTCTGAGCTTCCCACCTGCTAGGCCCCAGCTCAGCTCGACCGCCTCATGGCGGCTTCCTGCTGCAGCAGGTGCCCGTGCGGAGGAACAGGGAGACATCTTCCCTGCAGCAAAGCCCTGGCTGGGCCGCGAATCCCCCAGGAGGTGCCTGGAGCGCGCTGAAGGCCCAGCGCTTCCAGCAGACCTGAGGGAGTGATGTGCAGAGACTCTCTGCAAATCCCCACGGATCAGGCTGCTTCTATTTTAGTTTCCCTAATTACAAACACAGCTATCTTTGGTCCTGAAACGTTCCAAACTTTTTTTTTTTTTTTTAAAGTTAGCCACAGAATTTTACTTGACGCCTGGGCAGTGTGCAAATCTGCAGGCCAGCAGCACGCTTTCTAAACACGGCGCTGATCAGCGATTCACTCGATGGCAACAGCATTTCTGACAGCTTAAACTTGAGCCACAATTTAGTTCTAAAAATATTCCAGCAGGGAAAAAAAAAAAAAAAAAAAAAAAGGCCTCTGCATTAGCAGTTTTCAGCGGACATCCCAAGTCTGTGAACTGCCCTTGCCGTTGAATACAACCCATTTACGCCAACAAAAGGGAATTAAAAGCAAACAAACGAAGAACCCCTCCCCTGACACAGGGCTGAGGAGCAAACAAGGCCATCACATCGATCCCTTGCAAGCCATTCATCAAGCTGCTGGCAGCAAGGAGGAGGCCCGGCTTCATTACAGACGGAACAATGCAGAAGAAGGAAGCGGAGAATGAAGGAACAGATGCTCACAGACAACAGACAGTTTTAAGGGGTTTTTATTTTATTTATTTTTTTGTCAACAACCCAGGCACCAGGGTTTTCTTCGCTGCACTGAAGACTTATGAACAGAAGTACTAGAAAAATCATGTGGCTGTTTCTGATTAATTTCACAACTTAGGATCTCAAGTGTTTCTTGAAATATTCCATTATTTCTCAGAGCTTTTTTCTTTAAATACGTACTAAATTCATTAATGAAATTAGGACAGGACAAACTATTTCATCTTCATAAGCAGGAGCTAATCTTGCTCATACACCCAAATTATCCAACGTTCACTCACTGGGATCCTTGCCTACTGCTCCTACAGATTAGTAAAATGAGCTCAGCCCACTTGAAAAACACAAGCGGGGAAAAAATATGAAACAAAAATCCACTACTAGCAAAAAACTCAACATTTTCACCAAAGTATGGAAGATTTGCCTTCATCAGCCAAGGGCTTAGCTGCATTTGCTATCCAGAGGGTGGCATTGATTAGGAGATGGAGGCAAAATCACCTCCATTCCCCAACACCATATGGCTAGAAAGCAACTGATGAAATGCCTCATAAGACAATAGCAACTCTCTGCATTTTCTGAATATAAAGCAATTATGGATGTAAAAGGAGAACCTTTCTTCCTGCTCCGCAGAAGGTAAAGTTGGCAGGGTAAAAGGTCTCATGATGTCTAGTAGTACCTACATGTATGTTAACACTCACACATGAAACAAGGTAGCAGGATGATCATCCTTTCTGAAGGTGGCATTGCTCATGCTAGCAGTTTAATTTTCTAAGCTTCCTCACAGTGATCCACTGGTGGCTGGTCTCCCTTTTTAAACTGGCAGGTAATCCACCTATGTGACACTGTTGCTGTTATCATTAAAATAGCTTTCCATTCAAGCTGCCATTGTTTAACAGCCACGGTCTGTGTACATAAAAAGAAAACCCTTTAAAACTCATTTTGAAGGTGTCTGTTAACCCAGGAAACATTTAATAGCAGCAGTAGCTATGCAACAAGAAGGTTAAGCTAGTTAGTGTTTGTGACAATTGCTGTTAGCTATCCTATCCAATGGCAAGAGCATCCTTGCATTTATCAAGGGAACAGATTTAGTAAGAAACTGCACGCAGCAAGAAATAAATGAGAGATGCAGGGAAAACTCGTATTATTGTGGCATCTGCTAGAGCTATTTTAGAACGGTGTCCCCCTGTGCTGCTCTGATGGGCTTGTGAGCATTCACTAAAATTAAACTCCATTTCTCAGTCATTTGTAAATAGGACACACAAAGTTAGCAAGACTTGGAGAGTTTTTCACGGTCCCAACAGCTTTGGATATCCAATTTCCTTAAATATGAATATACATATGAAAATCCCAATTAATTTTCTGCTTTGCCTACGCACAGGTACCTGTTGCGCAGGTCACATCAAATACTTACGTCTTATTTTATTTTTAAAAGGTCTGATTCACTGTCCTATGAAGTAGAGTCTACCTCCTTTCACAGCAATCTGTTCGATTCACCAACATGTAGGTATGTTTTGTCTCCCATTAGGATGTGGCAGTCAGATCAGACAGCCAGGAAAACATAAATGTAGAAATGGCTTTGAGCAAGAATGCAAGTCCTTCACTGCCCTTGGCAAACCTGAGTTACTCACACAAGCAGATCCACTGAAATAATGGGGGTAGTATGAAAATAAGCTCCACTGTGAGAGTTGTGTAAGTCCAGACACAATTAACTTCAAGAAAAACATATACTACCTCTTAGCCTTGTCTTTCTTTTTTTATTATTATTATTTATTTTTTAGCTGGAGTTGCGTGACACAGCATGGGCTACATTACCTCAAAAGACAAAAGAGACAAAAAAGAAGTATTAGGAGCAGAAGATAAGTAAAATGGTACGTCTGAAATTTAAACTAATATGGTGATCTAAATGCCTCTTTGTGACTGGGTTTGGAACACAAAAAGCAGAATATATCATGATCTGAGTTGCACTTTGCACTATGAAGGATAACTGCGTTGAATTACTGACTTCTGGTTCTGGAAATAAAAAGTTTATTCTCATCCTGCCTAAGACCAGCCACATTAACTCCTGATGTTACCAGCCTCCACACAGTAGTATCAGAAAGACTTCTCTTCTTCCCCATCAGCATGATAATGGGAAATCCCACTCTTTTAGCAACATAAGCACTCCAGCAAAAATAAAATTGCTGACTTTTTGGTGAATAAATTTCTGTCTGTATCATCAAAATGGCCATCAGCTTAGGTAGAGAAAATTATTTGCACACTGAACAAGGAAAGTGCCAAATTGGAATACAGAGCATCTGCTACGGAGGAGGCTATAATTATCTCATGCATCTGAACACCACTGGGCATTGAAGTTACACTAGCTATACACTGCCAGATACGCTGCATTCAGGGCTCCTACGTGACACTAGAAGGAAATAATCAAGAGTTTGTGAGGCCTGTCAGTACAGACCTCACACGCTTTCAAAGGCTCTACTTTCGAAGGCATATGCCTAGTCTTCTTGCTCTAACACGATGAACATCTGAACTATTTTGCTGTCGCTATCTCATATTACAAAACGCCGCAATGTTGTTAACTGTAGCACTCACAGGCTAGCAAGTACAGCACCATCCATCCTGGCATGTTCTGCACGCTAGGTGTTTTAATGGGGGTCTCAGAGATTTCAGACAGCGAATAAAAAACAGCAGGATAACCACTCTGCAACCTTACCTCCATCCAGCAGAAAAAGCAAGTAAGTGGCTTCCTGTGCACTGTCTGTCACTCAGGGGAGGTAGAGCAAGTGCTGTTGCTATCGCAGGAACTTTTCCCTGGGGAGACTAAGCTGCAAAGAGACTCAAACATACACCCAAACCTATGAGAAGGAGGCTGTGCTTCTGCCAGGGGAGCTCTCAGTCCCGGTTCCCACAAAAGCCTTGCACGGGTGCATTCTTTGATATTTTGTTAGGTGATCATGCACTTCTGGTCCACTCACAGAGAACACATCAGCTACAGCTGACCCACATTAAGTCCCTTTTCAGTACCCTCCTCATGCCTGTCATCAGCAGACCACACAGAAAAATATGGAGAAGGGCTACAAAACTATTCTTCTTTTAGGACAAATAACTGCTGTTCTTTTCTTCCGCAATTAATACGCATAACTATTCGAGTCTGGAAAAGCAACTGAACCAAAATTTGAACACATTTTTCACTGTTAATTGACAGTCTATGCCTGTGGTTTTCTGTGAAGGGACTGGGGTCGAAAAGAAACGATAAACATACAAAATACTGCAAGAAGAGAGTACAACAATTTCCTTTGATTCTGGGAACACTGGAGGCTAGAAGAAACTCATCTGTCTGGGTATCTCAAGGACAGATTCCCACGTGAGAATCCAAGCTCGGCTGTGTCACAGACACTGACAGATGGGTTTCCCGAGCCTTGAACAACCTAATGGAGCTTTTAGCCAATTTGCATACTGGCTGTCGCTGGGTGAAATGGGGATGTGTCAAGGACATTAAGCAGGCCAAGACAAAAGTGTAATAGCCTTGTATACAATATCACTTCTTACTGCCTGCTATTTTTTATACCCAGGGGGTGGGAGGGGGAGAAGAGAGAAAAGAAAAAGCAAAGGCAAGCCGCAGCTGAACCCGTTCGGAGGCAGCAAGTTCCTCCTCTTGGGAAGGGGCTGAAGCAACCAGACAGTTTTCTCGCAAAATGGAAGAACAAGAACACTGCCCAGCTAATTACTATTCCATTCCTTTTCTCTCTTTTTTTTTTTTTTTTTTAAAGAAAAAAAAAAAAAAAAAGCAAAACATTGCTTGAGCCTCCAAAAGCCTTTCTATATTAATGATCTATTTTGTCCCAACCCCACAAAGAGGAGCACGCGAGCCAGTTCCTGAGCCAGAAGCGCATCCAGCCCCATGTCAGGAGAGCCCCACGCAGGTACCGGAGCCCAGCTGCTGCCGCTCCAGAGCTAAGCCTGAGGCTAAGCTTTCTCAGGCCCAACTCCAGAGTTTCTTCCGTATCTCCCAGAACCTCACACGTAGCTGTGTTTTAACAAATTAACGAGAACAGCAACAACAACACATTCAAATTGGACTCTCGACAAAAATTTTACAGCCTGATTTGAGATATAACATGGAGCCCGGAGGGTGGCTGAATTACCTGCTGACTCTAGGGAAAAGCACACGCATTTGGTATTTGCCCAGCCCTCACCACAGCCTCCTGGCGAGATTCTGCTCCAGGTCACGTTAGAGTAATTCAGCTACCGGGAAATAAGGTGAGACTCAAAATCGGGGCTGTACCCTGACTCATAAAAAACCAGCCCCTTCAAATCACTTGTAATTTTGTTGTCATGCCCTCATCTACACACTTGTTCATTTTAGCTTGCCTGTAATGCTCGTTGGAGGGTCTGCTGTTGTTTAAACTCATTTTTTAACATTTACGAGAGATCAGATTAAAAATTAAACATGCAAACAGAGGCCTCCCTGAGGAAAGCTTCAGCTCTGGCAATCCAACTCTGCACACAGCAGTAGAAAACGTACGCTGGAAAGTGTCGAACAATATCTTTGACAACAACAAAAGCCATGCCAAAAAGGCTCGGAATTTAACCCAGTTGAGCTGTATGTATTATTTCAGCACTGAATGAATACAGTCAGACGTGATGCTGTTAGCCAGCAGAGATGCATGTCCGTCAGCTGTTTATGCCCCCATCACTGATGTTGAGTAAGAATCCATCACGAAAACATACAGAGGACCAAGAAGGTAGACCCTGGTTTGAAGTGCAGCTTCCTAGGTGCTATTTATGGCTTTATCATTAATTTGCTGGGTGATTTTGACTGATCTATCACTAGGGACTTCAAGTTCTTCCGTGCAAAATGAGATCAGTAACTGATACTTAGGCACGTCTGAGATCTGAGGTAGATACCGCTCTGCCATTTTCACGGTTATTCAAAATCAGACCCCAAAGTGGCACACAGAAGAGCTGTCTACCAGCAATCTGAAAATCTATGCCAAAGACATAAGTCAACATTTTAAGCGTTTACACGCTGCATCTTTAGCCATCACTGTATATCAGGCCCAGTTCTGAAGGCTGTTTAATTAGAGGGGAAGGGAGGGATGAGGCCCAGAGGGTGTTTTTGCTTGTGTTATGTGTACACCTCTGTTTGTTTAGTATTACAAAAAATGTTACGAGCTTAAGTGTAAATTATTTCAGCCTTTGGCACTGTTCAATTACATATGCTAATTTTAGCTGGAGTAGATTGTACTTGAAATAACTGGATTGCATGTGAGCAAAGCCTCCTGTGGCTAAATCCTGCTGATGCTCTGTCAAATCTTCTCTCTTGCCAAGAGCCACCTTTTCTCCTAGCTGATGGTATTATAAGGGACTTCTATCCTGAAAAGAGGATTCACACACCCAGTGTGACGAATACAGAATTCAATTTGAAATTTCCCATTCAGTTCAATTACATCGAAGTATATCTACTCAGCAGCTCATGACCGCTTTTTTTTAAAGACTCCTTTACAAGGTTTGATTTTAAGATTTTCAAGGGTATCAGAAATATATAATCCACTCTTTGTGTATGTTGTAAAATTTCTAAAAAATAAAGTGAAATTTTTGCAGACACCCTATAATAAATAATTTGAACAACTACTTTTTTAATATGATACAGCCCTTTAGCATCTAATTAATTCATCTTTTCTTGACAGACTGAACAACTAGCAACAAAAAGGCCAGTACAGCTGAGCTGTTTGACCAGAAGTACTAAGGCTAAGATTTCATCATAGTAAGGCTAACACTAACATTAAACTGCTTTTTGAGCCTGAGTTGGTTGCTCTGCAGTAGTGAGCACAGACCCAACAGCTCATTCAAAGTGAGTTGAAGTTGTTAAAATAAAGGTTGCATTGTACCACAGACAGACAATTTGGAGAATAAAATAAAATAAAATAAAATAAAATAAAATAAAATAAAATAAAATAAAATAAAATAAAATAAAATAAAATAAAATAAAATAAAATAAAATAAAATAAAATAAAATAAAATAAAATGTATTTCACTAATTCACATGTATCAAGAATATGCAGCCCAACAATATCACGTCTAAAATCTGAAGCCTGCATAGAAACCTGCCTTCCTAATGGAAACATCAGAATGACCCTTAACAGTATATTATCTTACAAATGACATTTAAACAAGGCAGATTTTTTCTTTTTTAATATATCTGTCCTGAAGCTAGAAGAAATTAGAGTCAAATCAAAACTAAATTACTCAATGCTTGATTTTTATTTTTTTTTTAATAAACTCAATTACATTTACTTGATAATAATAATTCCAATTAGACTATTTTGGAATAGCAGAGGGACTGTAAAAGTGAGGAAAAAAAAAAAAACAACTATTATTATTGCAACTCTTAAACCTTCCCTAGTGAAGCAAGTACTGTTACACACACAGCAGCATTCTAAGACCCCGACCTCAGGTTCACACCTCAACACAGCAAGGCAGGTTCAAGATTTACAGCTTAGTGACAAGTCTGCCAATTCATCACCACTAAACCACCTCGAATCCTCTTTGGAAGCAGCACAGGTCACCAGAGGAAACCACCAGCTGCTGCAGAGATCCCTTTCCAAAGAAATTCATTCCTCAAGCAGCCAGACAGGCACTAGCACATGCACACACAAGCACTGGCCCCTCATCGGTATCCTGCTCCAAGTTCTGTCCTGCACTAGGGCTGTATGAATCTTTACTTTTCCACCTACCTTCCAAAATTGTAATTTTTAAACAGCCTTACCAAACTTTATGAGTTTATACAAAGAGTCGAGAAGAGAATAAAGAAGTGCCACCACGTTCCAACCCTTCTAAGAGTTCAGTTTTCCCTAATGCCAACAGTGAGCATCCTGCCCATACCTTACAGAGCACCTAGCCCCGATGGTGGGATCCTTAAGTCAAACAGTAAAGGAAAGAAAAAAATCTATTTCTATCAATCTTTAAAGGAATATACAAAAACAAACAATCAACAACAACAATAAAAAACGGCTCATGGAAACTCCCAAAGACAGGAACTAATTCTGTTCTAGCAAAGAAAACCCAATTTCAGGTTGTCTGACCAACAAATCCCAAACCACACCTATACACCGACAGTATGTCTACCTGCAATAAATGTGACTGAATATAATCGCATTTCAGTTTGAGTGACTTATTTTACCTTAGTTTAAACCTTTGTCCAAAATAGTTTAAACCAAACCGCTTTACAGAGGAGTGAATGTTGACTTAAGCTTATGCATACAGCCTTTTGCATCAGTTTAACTCCATTAGTCTGAAATCACACCATTATTCAGACTAGTGTAATTCTGTGTAAGCTTAGCCCTTATAGCATCAGACACCCCAAGCCCATTAAAATGCATTGTCAGTCCTGTGCTTCGGTCCCTTAAATTCCTTAGGAAATCCTAGCCTAAACTGTGAGCAGGAAGCAATCAAGCTAAACCCTTTGAAACGGACTGGGCAGCTCTCACCTCTATCAGAGCTAATTTCTTACATTCCCCCCATATAACAGAATACTTTAACCACATGCTTACATATTTTGCAGAGGAGTGGCAGGGTTACTCAGGTGTTTACGTTTAAGTCACGCTTAAATTCTTTGTAGGGCTCTCAGAAATTACTGCTTTGTATAACTCTGCACCAGGTTAAATCCCTCTGCTCGTCAAAACCTACCAGCTAAAAGCCCAGAGGCAGACTGAGGGCTGATGTGCTGGGGATGAGCCCACCAGTGCCCCCTGGAACCCCCTGGAAGTACAATGGGGAGGACTGGAGCTCTACTGGGCTCGCCTGCCCCAAGCAGACCCACGCCAGAAGATGCCAGGGTCAAGGCAGCAGCGAGCTGAGCAGGCTGACCAAGGATGGGGCAATCCCATTTTGCTTCTCCATTGCTGCAGATACTCTAAAGCCGCTGAAAGAGTGACCCGATGATGGCTGTTCGCCTATAACTTTGCATACCTCACCGCCGCTATTTCAGGAACAGCTTTCCGATGAGTAATTTGGCGAGATTCCCTGTTTGCAAACTGCATACTTGGTCTAAAGAGCACTTACAACGATGCCTACAGCACCAGCGTCCACAGCCCATGGGACTCTGTTTACCCTGCTTTCCAGACCACCCATCCTGCTGGCTTCCTCACCCCTATCGATTATTATTTGCTCTTAGGAGAAAGTCCAGCTAATGCCTCTCCTGATACACGGACTATTTTTGTTTATTTGTCTTCAGAAATAAAGGCAAGGAAAAGAGTAACGTTTAAAAAAAGCCCAGCCTAAACTAAAAAAGTTCATGTCATGTCATCCTCCATCTAAAAGAGACGCTAGCAGTGGGATATAAAAAGAAGAGCTCTATAACTGGCAGCTATCCACGAGCCTTTACAATTAACAAGCCAGCTCATTGTCTGGGTTGTTATCTAAATTACAGTCTAGGCATTTTCTGCTAACATATTTTCTGACTTTTTAAACACTATACTGTACAGTACCTAGTACAAAGACGTCTTTCTCTAATTCTATTTAATTCTCTATTTTCCTGTTTTAAAAATTAACTACTGTAACCATAGCCTTAAGCAAAGAAAGGGAGAAGGGGAAAAAGGGAAAAGGGAAAAGAGAATGTACTTGTAAGCAAGGAGGACAAAAGAGCTGAAGTTCAGGTGCTGAAGTGTTTTTTTGAGGCAGAGGCAATAAACACTCTATACCATTAAAGAGCCTTAAAATCAAATTAAGTAGATCTGAATCCTAAAATTTCACTGAAAGTGAGGATTCACATGTTTCCATTTTTGGACACATCACTACTGGTTTATCAGCACTCATCAACAGCTGACAGCATGAGCAGGCCTTTCTAATGAAGATTCTGAACCACAGTCTTCACTTTTTCTTTTTTTCTTTTTTTCTTTTTAAATATAACCTCCTTAGAAAATGACATTCAAAAACTAAGAAGGATCATACACTAAGGGACCCAAAATAATAAATGCTAAGTGTCGTTACATAAATATGTTCCACTATATCTATTGGGCAAAAAAAGGAAAAGTACACATTGGACTAAAACACAGAAAGAGGCAGCTTTCTATCAGCCCTAAGCACTTTTACTGCTTTTATTTAACTATTTTTGGTTCTAAAGATTGCACACAAAAAGGATGGTTTTGGAGGGGAATCTTGTACGTAGAGGCAGGTGTATTTTTCAGCAGTTATTTTCTGTATTTCAGATACTCAAACTGCTTACAAAACATTTTAACTACAATTACACAGATGCCGTTAAACTCTTCTTTTGGCCAAAAGAAGGAAATAGGTAACAATGGCACCTGCTTCATCAGTTGGCTTCATTTGGAGTTTGTGGAGTCATTAATGATTCATTCCAAGTTAAAAAAAGAGTTTTCTTTCATTCATGAAAGCAGAAAACTGGCTAGCCTTTTTTTCGCCCTGTATGTCAACAATAGAAATAGCACTTATGTGACTGAAGGCAAGCTAGAAAAAAGTGTTTCCCTTAACTTTCTGTGGTGAATTTATACGACAGCTCATCAATAAATCTGTTTAAGAATTCAGCAAAAATTAAAAGCCATTGAACAAATATTAACAAGATTCCCATGACATCTTTTGTGTTTGGCTTTCAGCATAGAGTTGTACCACTGCCACTTGTCAAATCTGGCTGTCATTCATTAAGCTGGAGAGAAACAAAAGCTTTCTGTGACCCAGAAAGATTACAGATATGGGAAACTTCACAAAATTTACTTCATCCTTTTACCTAATGGTCGTCCTGACACACTAAATCATTACACTATGGGAAAACATGTTGACTTCAGAAAAGCTTCTTTTACGAGATTCCTATCAGCAAGTTAGTGTCTGCTGAGGAACCTCTTTTCCTCTAAAACCTATTTTCCCTTAAAACATCCTACAGATTAATTCAGATGATTGTATTTACCAGAAAATAATATGGATTTATTTTTGCTGAGTTCGTTACATTTCACATGGGACGTGGTGCTGTGATGATGGCCCTCCCTCTAAAGGTGCAGACATGCTTGATGTAACTTGATTTTGCTTTGGAACCATTTTTGATGGGGTTGCAAACTACACCAAGACTTCAATAATTTAAGATAAGAAGTTAAGACTCTCTCACTACTGCATCAACAAAGGTTATTTATATTACATTATATATTTTATATATACATATGTACATAAACACATGCATTAGTATTTCTTCACCCTGACTTTTCCCAAGCAACATTTTTTGCTGACAATTTATCATCCTCTTGGTTCTGATTTCCAGCACCCCGACAGCAGAGGTGCCTCATATCAAACCCTGAGCATCAGCAGCAGGATGACACCAGTGAGGTAGGAACCGAAGCAACTTTGAGTCAGCTCCATCTGGCACCTGGAACCAAACCAGTCCTCTGATGGAGAGCTGTCGTGATGTGAAGCTGATTCTGACCCATCCTTTCAGCTCAACACCAGATAGCACAGAGCTGCTTTGGGATTAATAACTTAAAAATCCATTCACTCTGATTTGAAATCCAAACATGAAGACAAGGAACTGAAGGATTGAGCCCAGATCCCTTTCTTCTGATTCTGCACTTTCACCAATTTGTTTTGGTCATGCATTTACCAATCAGTCTAAAATATACCCGTGTTTTGAAGGTTAAACATATATAAATTGTAAATAGAGCACAGCATTTTGAACATGAGGCATTAATATTTATTCAAAATGAAAGGCTTTTATGTGAGAAAATAATATCTTTTCTTTGCTGAAACATTTTTAAAGGTTCATCTTCTCTGAGGAAAGCAGTAAAATAGCGTGATAGATAAAAATCTGGCACATACCATGTCCACATTCACATATAAAAAGATGTTTTCAACATTTCAATTCAAAGACCAGCAATATGAAAAAAAAGAAAAAAACGCTCATATCCTTAGGATGCCAAATAATCGTTTCATCCATGTCTCAGTATTGACTTACAAAGACAGGACTTGTCTTTGCTCTGTAGTTTTCATATACAAACGAACTGAGGATAACTCATTGTTACGGAAGTCAGTGGGATTGTCAGCTCCTTTACAGAAAAAGAAAAAGCCAGCTAGATGCAGCTGGCTCACAACTCTGGAAAAAATATTAAAGCCGACAGAAAGAGCACGATGTTTTGGCTCTTCTGCAGCCATTATGATATTAAGCAATATGCTGCAAAGAGCAATTGCAGTAAAGTGCTGCAAGACCACCTCCTTGCTGAACGAAGGTCACGCAAGGACTCTTCTGAATACTCGGAGCTGAATGGCTAATTCTGCATCTTCTCAGATCGTTTTTTACACATCTTTCCAACATGAGCTTTGGGTTTGTTACATACTGACAGAAATGCCATGGTGGTGAATAAGCTCTTCCAACCATCACCAAGAATCTCAAGGATTTGTTTGTTTGATCTTTTCTATCAAAACCATGTTAACCACTCTGCCCAAAATAAGACAGAAGAGTCCCTCCACGTTCCTCACCACAGAAGGCAGAGGCAGAGAGGTTGTTGCCTTGGCAAGAGAGGAGATGTTGCTGAGAGCTCTTCCTGAGGACCACAGTGGCCACCAGAGGTGTCCCCACCGCAGTCAGTGGCAATGGCCAACCTGACAGAAAGCAGCACACCGTGCCACCTCCAGGACATCCACACAGCCCCAGCCACGTGCAGCCTTGTATGAGAACATAACGTCCACGTTAAATAGATACATACATGCATATTTGTGCCTACATCATACAGACAGCATACATAGACCCGACAGAGAACTCACGCATCAGCAAAAGGCCAAGTCTATATTACCAACGGGGATTGCATCAGGCACATTAATAGCTGACATGGTAAAACAATTTTGCAGTTTGTACTACCTTCTACGTTTTCTATTTTCAAAAGGGGAGAAGCAAAGAAGAGACTGGAATTTCTGCCTCTAGTTACTCAGACCATAGAGCCAATGTAATTCTGCTGTCTTCATTACATTATTTTTCCCCAGAAACAGTAATACTCCAAAAAGATTAAATTAAATAATACTTTAAAAAAATCAAGCAGTTCTTTAATTTCATTTCAATACCATCTTGCTCTTCCAACAGCCTCTCAGATGTGCAGGAAATGGCTTAATGATGTGCCTTTATTAAAGGGAAGTGCTGAGGTATCTCTGTGTGTTGCTCCCATCCCCCTAAAGTTTCCGCAGCCACCGCTCAGAGAAAATTTATCTGCGAGCAAAAATGTCTTCACCAGAGCCTCTTTTTATCACAGAAGCTGCAACAAAAGCAGCACTTTAAGGACATAATCATCTCTACTCACAGTACCTCCTGAACTGTAAACACAGTTTAAAAACTGCACGCCACGGAGCTCAGACACGTTATCTAATCCTTCAGAAACTCTACCCTGCTACAAATGAGAGGAGGACAGCACCAGCCAGAGCCTTTTGCTTCCATTTCCCAACCCACTGCCTTCCTGCGAGGGCACAGCATCCCTCGGCCATCGCCTCCGCCCAGGGAAATGTCAACTCTCTGCTCCAGCAGCTGGAGGGGCTGGGAGCTCCTTGGCAAAGCCTTTGCTGCTCTGCCTCTGGTCCTCCAAGTGCCCCAGGGTTAAGAGCAGTTACCTCTATGCATTATATAGGCTGCTGCCTAGAGCCCAAGGAGGTGTATCCCCTTCCCGTGCCCACACCCCTCCACTACTACAGCGGGAAAATACAAACAAGAGAGTAAGTGGTATTTAATGACGCATTTGGGGCTTCCACCCTGGCTCTCCCTGGTGTGCTGCTTGAAAAATTGCTTGTGTGAGCCATTTTTTGTTAGCAAAGCAGCCAAACAACTCCGATGGCTTTGCACCTGCCTTACGGGGCAGCACTGCTACCGAATGGGCTTTGGCAGCCAGACCTATCAGAACAAGAAGGGCACAAGCTTTTTATTATTACTATTATTTTTAATCTTCATTTATTCAGAACAAGGTGATTTGAGCTAACTAGAAACCCTTCTTTCCTCTCCTCCACAACCCAAGAAGTCTGTCCTCAGTGGTGTTACCATACCTTGCACTGCCACGGGGCTGCTCCATAATGAACAGTGGCACTGGCTGCAAGGTGAACAACACCGGGCAAACCAAGAGTCCAGCTGAAGGGTATTTTATTCTGCCAGATCTCATTGTGTCTGAACAACTTCCTTTGGTAAATCCTACCAAAAAAGCTGTTTCTTACTTTACAAAGATCCAGCAGAGCTGCTTTTTGCTCCCCCCAGTGCATTTCACCCAACTCAGCAGTAGGTTTGCTGAAGATTGTATCACATTTTCCAAAAATTGTTACCTGTCCCTGTCTCCGTTAGTCTCCATCCCCACACTCTACATCTCATTTGAAGCGCTGAACCACAGAGCCTTCAAGTCGTAACCTGCATTGATTTTTAAAATCAGCTTGGAGAGAAAGAGGAATCCTCCCCTACAGATCAATTTACACGGCTGTCATGGCAGGAAGGTCACGCGGACGGGAACAACCTGCTGCAGCGCTGTTAGCCTCTAGGACCCGATCCATCTCTCCCACTGAAATCAGCTTTGTCACTGGGAGCAAATGGTCAGGGGTAGCCGAAACTCAAAGCGACATTTCAAAATCTGCATTTCAAATCTACATTTCAAAATCACACACAGATGAGGAGCATGCTCAGAAGTTCCTCGTTTACAATTTCTATTTTTCACACAACACCAGTATAAAAAAAGGATCTTTTTTTTAAGTGACAGACATGCTGTAGATGATCATTTTTACCCATGATGAACTCAGCACTGATCAGCTTCATTCAACTGCTCTCATACACCACAAATCACACAGTCAGCACGACTTCACCACCAAATCGCTTCTCTCTCAAATATTTCAGTGTCCTCTGCAAGCTTTCCAGGGTCTTTAAGACCCAGGTAAACATCTGTACAGATATGGGAACTAGAAGATACTGTACTCCTTTGCCCCAAATCATCTGAGGTCAGAGAATTCTTATATTGTCCCCAAATGAATTATTTGCTCCAATTCGGTTTGTTTTTTTTTGTTGTTGTTTTTTTTTTTTTTTTTACAGGATTAGCATACATCGGTCTAGCAAAGGGTTATGGAAGTTTTTGCTTGCTTCAGGCCTTCCAAACGCTACTGGAAGCCACACACTATGCTACACCTTCGCATTACTCACGTGGAGATAAAAGTCATGTCGCATTAAGCCATACGAAATGAAATCACAGGCCACATCCAACGTGCAGATTGTGTCCTAGCAGGCCAGATGTTGTGTGCATGATTAACTACCAGCCTTCCAGGGGAAGGTGATGAGCATACTTAGATATGCCCTCTACTGAGATTGCCCCAGAAAACCTTTATTTATTTATTTATTTATTTATTCTTCTTTAACCGTATGAAACAGAATTATGCTGTATTTCAAATGGATTACAGACAAGGTCTGATTCCCATAGTCATGACTTACGGACAGACTGAACAACAGCCAGGAAAAGCAGGGCTGGCTCCCAGGGTATAGGAATTATTTTGCCAGTCCCCAGTTCGGAGCATCGCTGGGAGCTACATATGGATGCGCACAACATACGCTCATATCATTAGTCAAATCGCATTGTGACCTCCAACTTCACAAAGATTAATCTTAACAAGGAGAATGAAGACAACGGCCTGAAGGTACTGCTGTGTTAACTCCCTAGAGAGAGAGACAGCCCCTCTGGTTCTCATGGGAGAGATGGGGACCCAGAAATGAAACTGGGAGTCAAAGGAAAACAAAGGGAAAGAGTTGCCACAACAAAAAATCAAGTCTGAGAGGGATCTGGAGTATGAGGCGTGCTGGTCAAAGGAAAATGGATAAATATGTACTGGCTTTTGCACAACTAAAGCACTTCAGGCATTCAGAAATCGAAGAATGCAGAAGGGCTAATCTGACAAGTAAGTTTTTGGAAATGCCTTTCAATTTCATTCTTTCTGTAGAGGAAAAAGACATTTAGCACAATGTTTAGCACTGAGACAGACTTCTATTAAGAGGTATCTACGACATAAAGTGTGAGCAAAGGCCTTACAAATCACGTTTGTCCAAGAACTAATGAAGACCTCAGAGAAAGCTATTTCACATTTTGTAAGAATGTCTGAAGCCATCGGCATCCCTGTTTGTCTTATTAGTGCAAAATAATCACATAATGCATACCATTCAGTAACGTTTCTGCTGAAGTTGAGGACTTCATGGACAGCATCAGTGGAAGGAGGACATTTTTCTGCTTCCTAATTAGCTGCCAAGTTATGCAGTGTTCCTTATTGTTTGCAACACCATTTGGGGAAATAGCCCTCAGCATGGTAGGTCAGATAATCCATGAAAGGCCTGATCTACAGCAAACTCCACTGGATGAAGCTGTTTTGGTTCTCATCAGAACTACTAACTCAGTTCCTCTTTCCACAACATGTCACTCCCTGCCAGTTTTTCCTTGCATAAATGCACATAATATTGATTTTTAAGCACTTCAACAAATGTATTGTGCAATTTATCCAACAGTTCTCCACCTTTACTTTGCAGTCACTTGATGTTCCACTGAATTCCCTACAATTTTAAAGTTCTTAGAGCAAACTTTTAGCAAAGCTTTCTATCAGCACATACTGCAGCTTTTGGTTGCTTTATTAGTTTCTGAATTGTTGTTTGAGACCAGTGCTTCAATTTCCTTAAAAAATGTTACCAGTTCCACTTGCATTTGTACTAAGTTCTTGGACTGATGCTATCAAACTAGTGAGGTGCACCACTGGGTTGCTGAAAAATAAGTCTCCACCGTGATGCTTTCTGCATTACACAGGGAAGGAGCATCTCGAACTGGTTACTCGCACAGAGCTCACCAGACTGCAACTCAGAAGCTCACCACTAGTTGAGCAGAATCATAAACCCTTTTGGCTCATCAGCCCTTTGCATCTTGTGATCATTTACACTTCTGGAAGAGTTTTGATTATAGCTCAGCGAATGTTAGGCAAAAAATAATTAACCATAAGTGCATTCATTACAGGCAAACACCCATAAACTGCAATATGAACATCAACTATGCTTCCCTAAGTGACAAGGAGTCCCTCAAGGCTCAATTACTTGCCACTTTTTGCTCCATTTCAGATGTTAGCAGCCCTACTCTTTCTAAATGGGTAATAACTACCGATAACCATTTACAAGCAGCAATTAAGAGTTTTAAACTGATACCAATGACTCCTCTCAAAACTGGGACCAAGCTGGAGCATTACTTATTTTTCCCAACTTCATAGATAATTATCTCAGCGTGTTCCATTTCCCACATAATTTACTTTGGTAAATCACTATTATTCACTACATACCCACAGCTAGAAGTTTACAGAAACTGCCTGGCCTCTAACACAGATCCCATTTGAAGCTGAGAAAGGAATGCAGATATATGTATGTACATCCTTTTGGATAAATGTTTCTCCACTGCCTAGATCCAGGAGCAGCGGTTGATGACGGATGAGACCAGAATATCTGTTTACGCCTAAGTGCAGCACACAAAACATGGTGAATGAGCACTCAGAGACCCATCCTTTCTAAAAGCAACTCCTACTCCTTTTCAATATATATTGAAAATATATTTTTTTCAGACATATATTTCAAAATATATTTTTTCAATATGCGTTATCAAAAGACTATACTGCGTCTACCAAGTATTCTTTCAGCAGATACCAGAAATAATCACTATCATATAATGATTTATTGCATATTATTTGTCTATTGCACATCCACCTGTGTCTTCACCGCTCCTCCACTCACCTGCTAACTGCACAAACCCACAGCCCCAAATGACTTGTCCCAGCACACTCAGAGAATGATTGCCCAAACTAGAGCCTGACAACAGTCTGAACATCCACAAAACATCCAGATATCTGACAACCTGCAAAAGAACAAACTTTCAGAAAACTTCCAGCAGAGGCATCTGAGTTGATCACAGCAGTGAAACTGTCATTTCACACTGCAATGGGAGCAGAAGCAACAAAGCTCTGAGCATTAGAGGCCATTAAAATTACCCTGGATGGTAAACACAAAGTCAAGTATTTCAAAGTGGTCATCAATGACCATTCAAAGTATTTCCTTCATTATCTGGATTTTTTTTTATATATATTTTTTTAATTTCTTCCTCCACCCCCCTTTTTTATGTTTGCTGTTGTTTTTACCCTTGACAGAATGAGGCTTTGCATTCCATTTTATTCATTTATTAATGATTGTTTGAGTCTCATCACTTCCATTAACCAGTACCATCTATATACCAAAAGGTCAGTTCTAAGAATTCATGAAGAAGACTGCAGGTGAGCACTGCAGACAGTATTTTGAAGGTTTTGCCTGTGTTAATATTGAAGGATTTACCATGCTTACACTCTTCTTAAGATTCATTCTGGAAGTAGAAGCTTGCTCTCCAAACTTTTTCAACTGATTTAAATATTTTTCTACCACCTGTATCTCTCTTCCCCAAGGTTAGACAGCTTGTGGCAAAGCATACAGACAGAAACCGAGTAAGAGTCTTTTTTCAGTTGTTACCCTGAAATAGACTTAAAGGACAGGAGCAACAAAAATAAAATGAAATAATCTACTGTAAATGGTATGTTCAACTCAGATTTTCAGTTTAAAAAAAATCAAGTTATCCATTTGAAAAAGAGCAATACAAAATAATAGGAAGGTGGGGGATAGGGCTCAACCATTTTTTGTTTGTTGCTGTTGTTTCATTTGTTTGTTTGTTTTTGCTATGATACTTTATGTACTCTAGTCAGAGAGGGAGAAAGGGGAGTGTGAGCGAGAATACTTTCATCTTTCTTCAGAGATGCATGGAGATGTGCTTAAACGGGGCTAAGGGAAAAGAGGAATAAGTGATGTCTTTCAAAGAACTTTCAAATGCATCCTACTTTAAAATGAACTATCCAAACGGAGCATCTGTAGCTGTCAACAAAAAATGTGGATCCAGCCAACAAAGTTTCTGTTATTGCCGTGATCTCTGACGCTCAGCTCATGAGGACGCCGACTTGCAAACAATGAAAATTAAAACTTGTAAGCAGCAGCAAACTGCTCAAGAATATTGATACCTCTCTTGCACAGTGCCATCGGCTCCTGACAGCCGGATTCAGACATGCAAGGTAAAGCGTTTCAATCTGTGCATCCCTCTGGTCTGTCTGCAGCGCAACATACGACTTCAAACAGCCCTCAGTAAACAGTCTTCTCATCACTCCAGCCTGGGCTGAATTTTAATCAAGGTCCTTTAAATGCCATTGAACAAATCCATATACTATGGATTGCTTCTTGTATGCCTCTGGCCAACCGCTGCTTGGAGGGTCATTTATTATTTTTAGAAAACCAAAACAATCCAAAATAATAGTACAAATTCCAGCACATCTTGAAGCAGGGCAGTAATTTCTGATGATTTTGTATTGCATGGGAACGAAGCTTTTAATTATTCCTTTAAAATGACATAATTGTATGCATCCATCTGTTAGTCACACGAGAGGAGGAGCTAGATTTATCTCATGATAAAGCAGCAGTTAAGTTTTCAGGCCACACACGCATCAGACTGGGATTCGACAATTCATGTATTATACACTAAAGAAAACCAAAGAACAGGAATATGAGAAGAGCTCTCAGCTGTAATAGTAGCAATAAAGAGCCCACAATTCAAAAGGGATCATACGCATGACGAAAACACTAAACCCTCTTGAAAACTATTTTTTGCAAATCCATCCCAGGCAAGGTTAGAGTCTGCGCATGAGTTATCGGACAAGGAGCAGGCTCCCAGCAGAGCCACAGGCTCAGCAAAAACTCATTAGAAAGCGGTGGTGGGGAGGGGAAACGTGGTCATCATTTGCCTGCTCTGTTCTGCAAAGAACTATATTAGGGAGGTAGAAGCCAGCAGACTGCTGACTGCTACAGTTCTTTCCATCTCCCATAGATAAGTCAATTAATCAAACTTTGCCTACTACCTGTCAAAAGCCCCGTCTCTGTCCTCTTGCTGAAACACAGAAGGAATGCAGGGGTTCTTCCTCCACCTGCAGGTTGTCTACTAGTTAGGGAGCACTTCCAGTCATTGCAGGAAAACATTATTCCATGCTGGTAAACTGCTTTACAAAAATCTCCCCTTCTCTGTCTTTCTCTCCGTGCCCATCAGCTGCTCTGTTCAAAGATTTGCACCTGGAGTGATGTGGGGCTTCGCCCAAGGTGTGAGCACCACAGCCCCCAGAGCCATAGAAGTGACCACTGCCACCTTCTTCCTACAAACTGCTGCCCACGCGTTTGGAGCGAGCATCAATGGGGGCACCACAGAGCTTTTCCAATTAATTGAGGAATGGGCAGACATTCATTTGATGCCTTTTGTATTCAAACTATTGGGTTTTGAATTCCTCTGAGAAGGTCAAGGTCAAGTCTTCAGTGCTCTTCCCCCGACTTCTGACCCTGACACCAACACGGCAGCCAAAGCAACGAGCTCCAGGGGGCATGGCAAAGGAGCAGGAATCAGAGAGCCTGTCCCCTAGTCCCCAGGTTCCCTCTGGCACAGAGGGTATAAAAGAGAATGAATTTGACCCAGATTTTCCATTTCTTTTTCTGTAAAATAAATAATGCCAACAGAACACTGCACTCTGGCATCTAAAAAAGAAAAGACCTACCTGCACAGAAGGCACAAATTCTATGAAAATAAGCAACGCAAGTAGTATGCAGTATTTACTCCTGATGCAACTTAGCCTCAGCTGATGGTGCTCAAAAGCACAGGCATCATCCCTGGGCTCTCTGATCTTCCTTTTGTAGTTCTGCAGGCTCAAACAAGGATAGCCAAAGCGGATCTTTCAAGAAATGCACCTCTGAAAAAAATGTTCTCCCTGTCTCTTCATGCCAGAAGAACATGATACAATTCAGAAGAGGAACTTGAGATAGGATGTTGTTTTTCCTCTGCCATTACAATTATACACACCAAATCCATTATGGGAAGTGTTTGTGTATATTTTTATCTGGAGACTAAAGAAGCATTCTTTGAGGAATACATGCATGTCGAGTCCTCTTCCCAGCAGAAAATAAAGCAAGAAAGAAGCAGAAGAATTTTCCCTCACAGCTTGAAAAGCCGGAGAAACTGGATTTGTACACAACTGGATCTCAGAAGTCTGCTGAAAGCAGGGTATTATGCCTTTTTGTGCAACTGCTGATGGTGTGATTAGTCAATGTGTGAGTGGGATGTTTCATAAACATTTCAGGGAAGAAGAGTGGAGTTCCACTGAGGCTGGTGGAAGGTGTGAAAAGGGCTACATGTAGGAATTCTAGAAGATTTATGTCAGGGAAAACAAATGCAGGTTAGGACCACGATTGCTATTGCTCACCAAGGCCAAAGGAGATCAGGGCAAATAGTTACCAGACGATGAGTTCAGAGTTCACTGAAATCAATGGAAACTACCACTTATTACCATCTGTTCCATCCACCTCTGAATCTCTCTCTGTGATTGACTAGGTTCTTCAGTACTTTCACAGCCATTGTTTATTTCATATTACAGGCTGATGAAATGCTAAAAATGACCAGTTGTTGAATACAACCAATTCCCAGAATACTCTTGTTTGGGATTAGTTTCTGTGTTAGGTTCAGACTAAGCATTTTTAGGTCTATTTTTATTTGTGTTGAAATAGATGCTTCAGTGTTTTTAGCCGTTTGAGCAGCAGCTGTTGCCATAGACTCCTTTGCTGCAGCATGAGCAGGAGTTGGATTCAATGCTATTATCTGGAAAGCATTTTATTTTTTATTTTTATTTTTTTCCCACAACTCTCCTGCATATAGATTATTTCTTTCCTAACAACTCCCAAAGTTTTCATGAGAGAATCAAACTGTTCTTGATTAAGTTCCTCAGCCCAAGCACAGTGAAATGAAGTGAAGATATCTTCGCACATTGTGAAGATACCATTCTGGCTGTGGCTGAAGCCAGTAAGTCACATTTGATTTCAGTTAAAATTGTATCCCGTCCTAATTTTGATTTACCAAACTATTTCTGACTAAAGCAATTTTCTTTGGCAATCATAGCCTACGGTATCAACTAACAAAGAAATTTCTAATCAGAAGATCCAGTACCCTCCGTAATCATAACCTCTGGACATCTGAAAAGCACACAGGCAAGTAAGACGTTCTAATTATTTGAGTCCCTAGCTTTTAGGCAGTATCCTTCAACTCACAGCAATGAATTTTGTGAAAATCTCTCATTTGAACAAACCCCAAAATTTGGAAATGTAGGAAACTGCCATTTTCATTTGTCTAACATAAATATTGTTTTTCTTTAGGGAAGTCAGTGTAACTTTAATGAAATTTATAAGGGAGGATGATACGTGAATTTATCAAGGTATATGTCAAATTCTTAACTAAAAGATAAAGATCATAGCCTCCTTGCAAGCCTGTCTTCAGCTCTTCTACTTTCCTCATGTACTTGTCTTCTTCCCTCATGCATACTGCACTCCCCTTCCTCCTCACGTGCATGGCATTGCTGAGTACACTGAAATGTGTTAAATAATTCAGAATGGCTAAAGGTAAATTTTTTCAGGTCAAGTAGCTAATATTAGTGGTTCTCAAAACATCAGTTTTTGACAGAAAAGGAGTATATTCTGTGGTTCTTCCCACTTCATAAACCGCCTGATAAGTACCTTGAAACATCTAAGCAAATACATTCATCAAATAAGGCAATTTAACACGAACAAGATGTTTTTGGAAAAAATCGATACTAAAAGGAAAAGTTAGCCTTTCCTCCCAAATCAACTGCAGATTTATGCAGGCACTACTCGCAGAGATTTTCTGAGAAAAAAATTATTTCCATTCGCTCTTTGACTCTTGGTTTCTTGGAGTCGTTCTTCTGAATGATGTTTCTCCAGTTGCAAAACCGGATGATTTCCATTTGTCATTCTGATTACACAATGTATGCAAGGATTTCATTTTACAATATAATATTGACTAAAATATTAATAGAAAGCGATGACAGCAACCAATCCAAAATAGCACCATACACTTTTTTTTTTTTTTTTTTTTTATTAGCTATGTAGTTTCCACCATTAAATAGTCTATTCCCCTTAATTAGATTCTAGCTGTTGCAGAGCTGGGAGTCAAGAAAGGGAGAGAACCTTTCAAAGCATTATCATCTCAAACTCTGCAACACGTTTCAGGAGCCAGCGCGGCACAGTAACTCATTATGCATATGTTAAAACTTTGCAGAAGATCACCGATCAGTTCCAAAGTCTCGTTTCTTTAGCCCCTGAGTTGAAAATTAGAACATGGCATATAAGGAATTTTCACCTGAAGTTTAAAATGCCTGTATACATAGAAGTTTAATTTATTATTCTAATGACTTTCACAGCTTGAGATTCTCACTGGGAGACATGCCTGTATGCATTTAATAAGGCTGCAGAGATTGGGACTATTCCTGAAGGACTTTCTGAATCATTTCCAAAGCATCTTTTTATAGCTAGCAAAGTATAAATTATGTAAAAAGGCATTTAGATAGATACCATCAAATGTATTTGACTGTTAACCCCTCTTTGTTAGATTAATCTATAAAACTGAAAGGAATCCACTTTTAGCATTCCAAGACCATGCTCACGTATTTAGATGTGAAGACGTAATCATTCAAATAGCTGGGGTGGGGGGAGGCAGAGGGGCAGAGGGAAGTCTTCATGCTGTTCTCTTTTACTCCCCAGAGACCTAAACAGCACGTTCATGAAAAATCCTCTGTCCTATTACTGCACTGTTTGTAACACACGAACATAATTAATGATCCTCAGCCTTAGATTTCTGGAAATCTAGTAAAGAGATCTAATGTACTCTCCCAGTAAATGGACATTTATATCTGCTCTTCTTACTGACAAAATCCTAGTTCTTCGGGGATGCAGGAATGGAAAAGAAATGTTCCCATGATACATATAAATCAACCAGTAGCAGAGAATAAAGAGAGCTAATGGCAGAAAACAGAGTTCCAATTAAGCCACGTATTTTATTTTTTTCCCCTTATAGATAACAAAAGAGCAGTGTTGGTGCAACAACTCTGTTCCTTTTCATAAAAGGCATTTCATTGCCTCATTGGAGTTCGCGTATGATAGCAATGAATATTAAATAATGGCCAGACAGAGGACAGGAGTGTGAAATTCTCTAGACTGGCTACCAAAGGCTAACCCTGAGTTTAAAATTTTTCTTCTCCTCACAAGGTAGTTATAAACAACACACCGCACGTTTCTGCCATTTGAGGCCAGAATACTCACGAGAATTGCACATCTCCAGTTTCAGTGCCCTTGAAGCTAGATAAGATCATTCAGGCTCAAACATGAACTGCAGCTTGACTGTAATCCAGACTCAGATCTGTGCACCCTCTTCCTCAGCCATCTCTAATTATGAGTAACCTTGATTTGCTTTTTTAGCTCGGTAAACAGACAAGCTGGGTGCAAGTGTTTCTCACACCACGGCAGAAAACGAGATAATACATACATCAGAAGAGCTCCCTTCCCCTTCACTGCATGACTTCTGTTTTGCAAGGCATGCCCAAAAGTAAAGATGATGTTAAAACATTTGACAAGAATATTCACTATTTTTTCCTCATTGAAAATGACTGCAGGATTCTAGTTACAACGACATTTTGTCAGTTCACTTCTATAAGTGGCCACTTTTCATACACGCCAGCTAAGCAGAAACAACCTGAGACTTATGAATACTTATCAGATTGTGTGAAAGTCACAGGCATCACACTGCTGTCTGACTCTCAATAGCAGGGGACTTCTGGGTGTCATTTGGGAATGAAAGGATGCTGTCATTACTCCAAGAGGAGAAAGAGCCAAACGAGGCTCCTTGTGAAAGCAGTCCAATGATACAACATTTTGATTAGAATACATGACACCAAGAAATTGTCTGCTGGCAACCATACATTTTCCCATTACAACAAGAAGACACAATAAAAGGGAATTTTTTTTTCCAACTCTGAGACTACTAAGAGGTTTCTGAAACCTCACGTTTCACGAGACCACAGCCTCTAGAATTGAAAAAATAACAGGGGAGAGGATGTATTTGCAGAAAAAAAAAATCAAGGAAGAAAATAAATGTTTCCTCACTGGTATGTACTGGTATAATTCCCTCCATAGTACTCATTACATGCAGTGCCATGTCAAGCACGAGTCACTCCATCACCGAGCAGTGGCTATGAGGTGCCTGCATTCAGCTGCCTGGCTCTGCCTTCATCTCTCTCACATTTTATAGAGATCTTTTGTACTCACATAAAAAAGGAAAAAAAGAGGTAGCACTAAACAGCACTGGACACAGCACTGTGATCATCTTTCCGCACGTGACCATCCCAAAAAAACGTGTTAGGGACTGTGCTGAGGACAGTCTCTGTCTCAACTGAAAAGTCACCCTGCACCTTAGAAATGTGTACATAAAGTTTTGTTGAACTTGGTATATACTTGAGCAGGAAAAGCTGGAGTGTGGAATAAGAGGTATTCGGCAACAAAATGTTCTGCAACTTCCTGACCGGCTTTGCCTGTGACTCTCCCTAAGTGGTCAGTCACAGTGAAAATTGGTTTCAAGGCCTGCTGAGAGCCCCAGCAAGTCTGGAAACCGAACTGACCTTGGATTAAGTTGAGTCACGGTTTGTAGAAAGCTAATCATGTACCTGCAAGTCCAAATAAAAATAAGCACATAACACTTTCAGCTAGATCGGGAAAGGGGGAGGAAATCAATAGTAAATACACTGGAAAATGTATTTTGAATTTTGAAATACAAACAGAAACTATCCATGGCTCAAACTCAGGTAATAGCTTCAGTGAAGGACGGACTTCAGCTGCTGCATTAACAGAAATATTTAACTTATAAAACGTTAAGCTTTTCTCCACATTTCTCAGTGAACTTTTCAACAGTTCATTTGAAAATGACATTGTTCAAGCATTAAAAAAAACTAACACCCAGAAGCAAGCAATGCACGGGATGCTGGAAGCAGAAATGAGCTTTGTCTTAGATAAACACCTTTACATTAAGGGAAAAGAATCACTAAAATGGAGCTTTAGAGTTATTTGGCTCAATGCAAATCCATTTTTCAGCCAATTTTTAAATCATACGCAGATTTGAAAGCCCTGTATACATCCAGCTCCATAGGTAACACACCTCACTTCAGCTCTCCACTGACTCTCTTGCTACATGGCTCTAGGTGGACTTCCCCATGTAAGTGGCACTTGGGTACACATGGTGGGTAATTTTGGCGATTCTACATCACTGTGGTTTCCTGGCCTTCGACTGCCTAAATTTCTGACTGGTAACTTGTAATGGGTGAGTGCCCAGGAGGGAGCAGGCCCAGAGCACCTCAAGCAGGAGGCGCCAGACCCAAGGACCTCATATAAAAAGAAAAACGCTGCGTAATTTTCCTGAGAGCCAAGCTCAAACAGATTCAAACCCAGGTCTTCTAGGAGCGTTGATGCAGTAGAGTTTCCCACATTTTAGACCAAGACCTCAGTCTCCACTCCAGCTCCCTTCTGCCGCATGCCAGAGGTGCAGCAGCACAAAAACCTCACAACTGACCTGTGGAGGACTGGTAACATCTACTTCAAGAATCACATCTGTCTAGACATTTACCCCAAGGAAAGCTGTGCCACATTCACAACAGTGTTCATGCAACCCTCTTATCCCAGCCTCCAACATGGTCAATGCTGAAAGCATTTACTGGAGCTCTTCACGCAGACAAGTCTGACAGCAAAGGTACGACAGTTTAACATGAAGACAGCCATGGTATGGTCTGTGGCATATGGACTCCATTTGGTGTTTTAGGAAGCACTGCATACATCTTAGATACTAAGGAAGACACACCTTGGTATCTAAAAAAACAGATTTGAAATTGAGAAATGGTATTGATCCTACACTTGTCTTTGATCACAGCCAGGCACTCTTTTAGGCACTAAGGCCTCTCCAAACAGAGTTCATCTCTAGCAAGCACAGACACATTCATAAACTAATGCTGTTACTAAAAAAAAATACCCATTTATGTTTCTGCAGACACACGCACACAAAATAAAGAAAGAAATTCTGTGACCAAATCAGACTTCGCAAAGATTTTCATCTAAAAAATTAACTGCTTGTAATTGAATTTAGGATTATTGTTTTTTATGAACTCCCCCAAAGGTGTGTTAAATTCCGGCAGGATACATTAGTTTTAGTACCCTTCTCTCACCCTCTTTCCAACACACTTTATTACCATGCTCCATAAATAAATTCCATTGCTAAGCAAATGCTGAATGAAAACCTTTAGTAGCACAATGCTGATATCAGACATTCAAGCATTCAAGTCAAATAATGGCCCCAGACCTCCCGATGTAAAATGTACAAAGAGAAAGAAAAAAAGAAAAAAAAAAGGAAAGGAAATAGAAAGGAAATTCATTCTTTTACATTAAGAAGTTACTTTTGTTATGAATAAGACTAAATCAAATAGAAAAAAAAATCCTGGGACCCAAACTATACTATATTAATGTGGCTCCACAACAAAGCATGTTGCTGTGCTGTATAAATTAACTTTCCTTTTCTGGAGACAGTAAGTGCCGAGTGTTTTGTCTGGCTATATGGACCATGAACAATGTACCAATTTCATAGCATTCCGTTCACGCATAAGAAAACTGCATACTATTAATATATCCTGACTAGATTAAAAGTCTTGCAAATGATTTTGCCTGAAATGCCCTAGTATGAGATCTCCTTTAGGGAAATATCTTCAGGACCAATTAGTTTAATTGACAAGGAAGCCAAGAGAATAGAAGCGAAGAGACAGAGACAAAGTAGACCAGGAAAGGCTCCGTTTCCACATTTGCTGTCATATCCTGCAGTCTATTTTCTAGTAGTATTTGCAGCACTCCCCACCCTAACTATTTTTATTACTATCAGCTTCATGGATATGTTGAAACTTTAAATCATGGGAGACTGGTGGAATGAAGCTTCCTAGGGCTCCAGCACCGCAGTCGTGCCTGGCACTCTTTCTGCCTTTACGAGACCCACTTTCATCGCTTTCTGTCCCCACCCCAAATAGCTGATACACTTTTCAACAATTTTACCACGCCACGGTTGTTCCTCGGCACCCTCCAGAGAGGATACAGGGAACGAATCTAACCTACACAGTGCCATAAAAGCTGTGAAATCTTCTGTTTTCCCTCCCCCATTGCCCCGCCGTGCCCTGCAGAAGAAAACTGAGCCTACAACCTGATCGGATCTGTGACACTTTAGGGCCCCCGTGCAAGGGGGAAAGAAAAAAAAAAAGTTGTTTCAACCTTGGGAATCATGTGGAATCCACATAATTTACTATTTCCTGCGATTCATCAAACTTCCTTCTTCCCAAGAGTAATTGGTCACCACTTATTTATACACCACAGAGAGGCTTAACTCCAAAGGTCAGGCAAAGATTAAAAAAGGCAGATCATTTGTTTTAAGAAATCTGGTGGAATTTTTGTTTGTTGTGTTTTTTTTTTTTTTAAATATGGTAAGAAAACCTATCATGTTCTAAGCATGCATTTGGTCTGCCAGAAACCACATGGGTTACCCTAGATAGGGTGGTATCACGCAGTGAGTACCTCTAGGGTGCAGAGCCTTCAGCACAGAAAACCCTCTTGCATGCCCAGTGTGCTGGGCTTCAGTTTCAGGCAGGACTAGGAAAATTGGAAGCATGCAATACATCGCCTCGCACTAGCTTTGGCAACTTCTTTGCACATTTTAAAAGAAAAGATTGTTACACATATGGACCCATCGTGCCTCGACACCCATGCAGATGGGACAAGCTTCAGTGTTAAGAATACTTCTGCAGGAAGAGCGTGCGAGCATTTTTGTGTTTACAAAGCAAAACATTTGGTTCCCTACAATAAAAAACTTGTTTTCTTTACCATAATAAGAGATAAGGAAAAGCAGTTACAAAGCTAGAAGCCCAGAGGAGAGAAATAAAAACTAAATGCTAGTCCTCCAACTCCGAGTTTCAAATCAAACCGTGATTGTAACATTTACTCTAAATATATATCTACTTTTAATATACTAACACTAAGAGACTCTAGAATTTAATGCTTTCTCTAGCTAAACTTCTGCAGAGTTTTAATTTTCTCTCCACACCTTACAGCCCCATAAAACCCTGCCTACACAAAGGTGTGAAGCAATATAAAAATAAATGCTTGACTATGTTAATACCACAAACTGCAAAACCCAGTTTGTGTCAATAATTAATATTACTTGTGTTAAAGTTTTCAGCAATTAAATGCCGAGATATAAAAACTCCAATCAAAAGGAAAGCTTAGATATCTAAGTTTAAATACACACCTATGGCAACATACATGAGAATACAGCGTGCGCCACAGCATGCATTAACAGGGGGACAGAAATTCAGCTTCTGTAAGAACTAGAAAAATGTAGTATAGCCCTTGGATTTAAAGATATAATTAAAGTACATCAAACATATTTCATTAGTAAAACAGGAAAATAAAACAAATTAATAGAAGCTAAGCCAATTGTTATAGAACAACCACGTATTTTCTAACCCTCTTTCAGATTCCAAAGATCTCCTTTATGGGAAGCAAAGGAATTCCAAACATCCTTGCAGGGCACTTTGCCTCAGGCATTAACTGAAATTCCCACCATGATCTAGGGAAGGAGGAAAAGAAAAAGGAATAGAAGTAAAAATTATGTATACATACTCACATAAAAATACATATATATGCATGTATGTGTGTGTGTATATATATATATTCTCATCAAACAAGATGTAGGTCAACTGTATTTCAGCTGAGGAAAATAGACAGAATTAAATGCGAAGACCATTTAGTACCTTAATTTATGATTTGATTCTTTGCAACAAAATTGCAAATGCAGAAATCCCTAAAGGTTTAGGGAAAGAAATCAGACATAATTGGTTTTGTTCATATGTTTATGTCGGGTTTCATTTTGTTTTTTTTGTTTTTTTTTTTACCTTCCTCATTTTGTGTTAGGAAATATCTGAGGTCTGAAAAAAAAAAAAAGAATCTGAGACAAAGCCTTCCCTTCTTCAGCCAAAACACTTCTTCATTTATTTTTGTTTGTTTGTTTTTTTGTTTTTTTCCCCTTTTGGTATTGCTATGTACCTGCCTAACACTGGTCAGATGCATGGTCAAGATCATAGCTATTTTTTCAAATTAGTTCAAAGTACTCCTTCTACTCCAAATTAATCATTTTAATTATGCTGTCAACAGCTGCATCAGGGCTTCAAATCAAATCTGTTCTGTTAATGAGATCCTGTTGCCATACATTTTTTACCCAATACCCTTTTAAATATCTAAACTACATGTTAGGAGATTCCATTACAGGCTGGTCTTCATATGGACAGTCATTTTCAATAATTTAAAGTACATGCTCTGAATTTTTATATGTGGATGGAAAAAAAAAAAAAAAAAAAAAAAAGAAAAAAAAAACTCCTGGAAGTCTTGTCTTGGAAAGACAGGAATTTTTATGTCTTTCAGTGGAATTCTCATAAAAGTAACAGAGGGAAAAAACAGTTTAAATGGAAGTATAAGAGAGAAAGAAGACAACCATAGAAAATTCACTGTGATAATTTACTCCTTCCCTTTTTTGATCTTTGTGAGATGTGTTGCTTCCTTCCTGTTCTTGCCTTTGCTTCAGCAAAACTATTCTAAATTGGTAGAATTTTGATGCAACAAAAATATGTAACAGGAAGGTCATGATTTTGCTCAGCTTTCCCCCCCTCAGCCCTGGTGTTCCTTTAAAACCTTACAAAAGAGCCTGTAGACAAGACTGTCAGGTAAAATTCACAGAACAAAAGAATGCAAATTGCCACCTATTACCTCCCAGGCACATTTCAAATAACCGAAAGGATTCTAGATAAATGATAAGATCCCAGTCAATAGCTCATTTCTGCTATAACTCACCACGCAGTCCTGAAAGGAAATGCACTGCAGTTAAGCCAGTACTGATTACCGGACAAGAAAAATATAGTTACCTTTTAACCATGGCATAGTAACATTTACAGATCAAAACCATGTTATTAAACTCCTGGACTCGCTGCTCGCCATGTCTGCTCAGAAATAGTTCTCAAATATCTAACATTTCTACGTGTCTAACAATACAGCACCTCAGAGCAGCCATACTCCAATTCTCTTTCTCCCTTTGGCTTCCATAAATCCCATCTGCCTCTCTGTGCAACCCAATACAAAAGCTAACACTTCTCTTAAAAGGATAGTTAAGGTTACACCCTTCAATCTGCCACTGTGGCGAGGTGCTTACAAGCGCTGTGCACTGCCCTAACCCATACACCTCTGAAAATACCACCCTCGGGCAACTAAAGCCTTGGCCTAATTTTCCAAATTGCTGAAGAGTCAGCAGTTTCTAATCACCGCACAGGAACTACTGGGTCTGAGAAGCAGGCCGCGCGTTTGAGTCCCTCAGGAGCAGAGTTTGGGATGCCTGATTTTGCACAGCCATTTTCAAACAATACAGCCTTAGTCAGGTTTTTTTTTTTGGCCTAAAGTTTGGCCGAGCAGCTTGCTCCTTATGATGAGAGGCTAAAAAGGCTGTGACACTTGAACCTGTTGAGGAGATGGCTGGTTGGTGGTGGGTGGTATTAAGGATGGGGGTTGCAAAAAATTATGCAGGCAGTGGACAAGGGGAATGCACAACTGTTGCTCCCCAAGCCCCATCATGCCACAGGCTAGCAGACTATAGTTGAAAATAGCAAATGATCAGTTTGAAGTGTGTAAAGGGTAGAACTTCACACTACAGAGGCAAGTCTCTGGCTTCTCCTGCCACCAAAGGCAGTGGAGGCAGGTGGCCTGAGCGGGCTGAGGAAGGGATCAGAAACTCTCAGCCACCAGATCCCTAGGCACATACTGAAAGCAGTGAGCAGAGATGTCCCCCACCTCATGCCAAACCCAACAGCCCTGGATGCTGGAGCAATGCATGAAGAATATCCCATCATCAGAGGGGGCACAGCAGACGTGTGGGGCCTCTGGCCTAACCCAGGAGGGCATTTCAGCTTCCTTCAGCTTCCAGCTCCTAGAAGTGGCTGGGAGCAACACAGGAAGCAGGTTGAAACATGTCAGACCTCTGGAGCTCTCCTTGCAACAAACACCCCCTACTAGAAGCTAGGACGTGAACATACTTTGCACATTGCTGGTATGGGGCTGGCCCATCTGTCCTTCAGTATCAGATGGAAACAGGAGAGAACAGAGACCTGAGAGGAGCAGGAGCACCTCTCCTCTGGGCCCAAATCTGTTTAGCATGAGCCAGTCACACGTGCTGTTCGATCCAGAGGAGAGAAGGCAAGAAGCACAAGCAAAAGAACTATAGCTGATGTCGAGACAATGAAACACAAAGATCAATTAATGGAGAGCAGAAGGAAAAAGCACAACATTCCCTCTTGTCATCATCATTGCCCCGCTGCAATGCTGACATTACTCAGATTCACCAGTACTGTCCAGAGAAAACCAGTACCCAGCGAGATGTCCTGAGACTCACCAACAATTACTGATTTGAGGGTAGGGCTACAGTACTAGATCTCACCAATATGCCAAGCTCCAGCATTTACACCAAAACCAGCATTTGTGACACTGAATATAAAACAATGATTGGCGGCTCATGCAGGAAAGGTGATTTTCTCAAGGTCAGCCCTTCTCATGGTTTTATTGAAACCTCCCCTCAGAAGCTTTTTTTTTTTATTTGGTGGGACAGGTGGTGAGAAGCAAGAAGGGGAAACAAAGTAGAACCATCATGAATCTTCTTTCATTACTAGCTTTCGGAAATACAATGTTATACATCTATCCTAAAGGAAGACAAAACAGGGAGACAGCTTTATTGGGTAGACTCTATCCTGGATCGTAAGAAAACTGTCTTATAAAAACACTGCTTCCTAAATGCCTGTAAGTGTCCATATGAGTTAAGTATTCTCCTGGTCTCCATCTGCATTCCTGACAGAGCACTCCTTGAGGTCATTCCTGCTATGTGCAGGATTTCTGACGGATTCGCCCTGGCCTGTCTGGGCTGCTAGCGGGCAGGTGATGTTGGAAGCTCCCAGGGCAGTGGGAAAACCCTCTGTACAGAGCATGGCACTTGCAGCCACACAAGCAGCTCCACTTCGTTTGAGCTTGAAACTAATTTCCAGCTGCTACTGCACTGCTTTGCTCCATATTCCAGCTGCTTGGGAATTAAGTCTCTCTCACAGAAAGGACAACCCACTGTACAGCAAGCAGTTCTCTTGCTAAAACTACCAAGCATTTGGGGTATGAAAAGCAAGAGGTAGCTCATTTTTGTCATCAAATTTCTAATTTACTATAACAGTACTACCCAATGCGTGCCAATGTTAGTATGTAAAATCAGCTAGCACCTGAATGGCACTGGGCAACTAGAAGGGAGAAAGCAATTATAGATGAGGTCAAACTCTAGGGATTTCCACAACTTTTATGCAAATTTTCAGTGTCTATTTTCATTCATAGACTAAGCAGTGAAAACAATAATCAAGGCTGGATTTAAGTCCTTTGAATATCCCGCAGGAACATGTTTTGTAATGCATTGAATCTATTTAGCACTTTAAGAACATCAGTATCATCAGCCAGCTAATAATGAAGTCAAAGTATTACCCATTCAAAGTATCACACAGATGAAGTCTGTCTGCTAGAGGTCTGGGCTGTGTTGGAACATACTTCCTACATTAATGTTACTGCTAACAGTATTAAACATCATTATTTTATGAACAATGTTATGTTGTGCTTTATGGTAAGGTTCTAAGGAAAAAAATAATTTAAATGCATACAGTAAAATGGACCAAGCATTATTTTGGCGACTCCATCTGTAAGGAATTCATCCTTATTCCAACTTTATGATATCTTTTTATAAGTTCTTGTAGACTAAAATTGTGCCTAGCAATTATTTAAGAAACATGACTCAAGAATCTATATATGGTTTACAAACATTGCTAAAATGTTTGCCAGCAAAATATTAAAGAGCCTTTTGACTTTCCCCACGAAATAGTTAGATATCTGGTTTGTTTGGCTTTTTTTTTTTTTTTTTTCCAGTGATAGAAAATAATTTTTCCCCTTGAGATTAGAGAAGTAAGTTCAAAGGAGAGATCCAATCCTGGTTTAAATCAAGCAGTTCTGGTCACATCTATTTCACTCAGCTAATGGTCCCAACTCAAAGAACACAACTCTTGCTTTTTCTGTCATGAAACCACTTTTCCCTCCATGACCTTCTATCACATCTTACTTTTGCAGAACAAACTCCAGCGGCAGCCTACATATCCCTTCTATTTCCATTTTGCCTTTCTTTACTGCAAAGTTGCATTGGCCTTTATTCCCCTTTTCTTTTCCCCTGCAGTAATTTCCAGGACTGGTTTCTTCTCTGAAATGTCCTTCATATACAAATGCTGGACTTGGCCAGAATGGGCAATGAAATAAAGAGGGGTATAATTCCCCCTGCCCTCAACAACAGGAGAAAAAAGCCACCTGATATGATGAATCAGGAGACTTTCGTGCCATTTCTAATTTTAACATCTCATGTTCAAGTAATGCTGATCACAGCCTTTTCTTTCCTAATTACAGTTTTGGATGAACTGTATGATTTTTAGAGCTGGTGGAAGAACACCAGAAAAGCACAATGAGCAAGCAGCATTGCTGAGAGCATAACAGGCTAGCACAGCAAAACCAATAAGTACAAGATTGAAAAAGGGAATTAAATGTATGCATCATTAAACAGTTTATTCAATGCAGGATAGTTTCAATAAATCAGGTTTTTAACCTCAAAAAGTTTGTCTTTGATGATCATATAAGTCATGTTCACCTAATTCCATGCCCTATACATACCTCTTCACATATTTAGGAAGAATTAAATATTTATCTACTACAGGAAAACTAAAGTAATTGACTCTTTTAAAAATATTTATGTTGCTAATTAAAATTTAGGACTCCATGAGGTAATGTAATATTGTAAGTATAATTATACACTTACAATGTAAGTTTATCTATACACTTACACAAAGGTGCGCCTTTCCCACTCTTTATAAGCAACAGAAACAGAGGACAAGTTGACAAATTCAAACATTTCTAAACAAGGAAAAGAAAATAGAGCCAATTTCATTAGAAATTAGTTTCTACCTCAAAAATCATTCTCCAAATCTCTCTGCGTGCCACAACACTTATGTAATTAAATAAATAAATAATAATAATAAACTCAAGTGGTCATCTGCTAGCACCTGGAAGTAGATTTTAATAATAGGACCTGAGCAATCTGATAATATATATATATTATATAAACAAACAAACACACACAAATTTCTATAACTGGTTTCAGATGAACTATGGTTGTTGTCCTAAATCTGCATATATGCACATTCACACTGTGAATTACTGCATTTTATGCTCCCACCACATCTCCACACGTGTATACAAGCATATACGTAAGAGCTTAATTGAATGAGTTACACTTACTAGCTTTTAACAAAGCAACTATCAATGCATTTATACACTGTAAAATTCTACTGAAATAGATGATTTCTCTATCAACAGGCACACTTTACTTGTTCCTAAGCTTTCTGTTTGTTTGTTTTTTGTCATTTGCCATTATCACTGGTCAATTTTTGTTTTGTTTTCCTATTATTTTCCTCCTCAGAGGATTTGACATTATGAAACATACTCGACCAATGCCATACAAGTCATAACTTAAAAAAGAAAAAGCTCTCTTGGGTATTCTCCCTGAATACCCAGGTTATTCAGGGTCTGACTTATTTATTTACGGTATATAAGGACTAAGGCCACAACACACTTGGAACCCAAGTTAGCCAAACTGAGCATCTTCTAGGTGCTCTTCAAATTAGAGGGAGCAACGGGAGTTCAGCACTGCTGGGAGGTGTCAATTCTAGCAATGGGGTGTAAGTCAGTGTAAGACTTGTTACTATAATAGCAACTATTACTTGTTGCTATTAGATCAGTCAATTATGAATGAAGAGGATAACCACAAACGCCACAGTCATCTTTATCTTGATTTTTTAGCAATACCAAGCAAAACACTCCTTATATATTTAATAGCAAAATTCACAGAATCATAAAGGTTGGCAAAGCCCTCCAAGATCACCTGGTCCAACCATCGCCCTGCCACCAGTGTCACCCACTAAACCATGTCCCTAAGCACCACGCCCAACCTTTCCTTAAACACCCCCAGGGACGGTGACTCCACCACCTCCCTGGGCAACCTGTTCCAATACCTGACTGCTCTTTCTGAGAAGAAATGTCTCCTGATTCCAACCTGAACCTCCGCTGGTACAACTTGAGGCCATTCCCTCTAGTCCTATCACTGGTTATCTGCGAGAAGAGGCCAACCCTCAGCTCCTTTTTAGGTAGTTGTAGAGAGCAACAAGGTCTCCCCTGAGCCTCCTCTCCTCCAGCCTAAACAACCCCAGTTCCCTCAGCCACTTCTCACAGGCCTTGTGTTCCAGGCCCTTCACCAGCTTCATAGCTCTTCTCTGGACACGCTCTAGGGCCTCGATGCCCTTCATATGAAAATACACACATCCTTAGAATTATATCTCTGTCGTTATGTAGAAAGTGTTTTGGTGTGTTTAGTGTTGGTCGACAGACTGTGATATAATGAAAACAAGTATTAGGTACAGTAACTTCCTTCAAAAACTGAAAAACAGGAAACCATTTCTTGCAGTTCAGATCAGCTCTGATTAAAAGCAAGGATACTGACTCCATTCCTCTTCATGGCCATGCACCAAGAACTGAATATTTTGTTGCCTTTAAGTTCTGCAAACTATAGTATCCTGCTTATTCATGTGGCTCATTCTCTGATATTTTAGACTGGGCCAAGCGTAGGAATGCAAAGCCGGGCAACTGTAGGGCAGTCCTCAAAGTTCTAGTCTTTTTGCCCTACTTCAACCCAAATGTCAGGAGAAGAGAGGACTGACAAAGCTTTTTCTCCATGCTGCACTTGAGTTATTTCTAAGGAGCACTCAGTAATCATGAATCCAAGTACTCTAGTCTTAGCCTTAAATCTTGACCCAAATGAATGCCTACTATCATTGAAAAAGAGTTGCAGGACATGCATCTCATCCCATCAGCCCCTCCTTGCAGAGCTGAGCTCTTTGCATCTCTGAAGCTGGAAGCAGCTCAGAAAAAGATGCTGAGCAGCCTATGCAGAAGTCATACATCACTTAGAGAGACCAGATAAGGAGATAAGAAATCACATTCACGTCAGTAACACTGCAGTTAAGATACAATATTGAGTCCAGGAGTGTTCTCTCTCAACTTTTTTTCCTTCCAGTTGTCCCCACACAACTGTTAAAAGATGCATGCTCCTAAAAGTGAAGTGTCTTCTAGGGTGACATACTCCTTTCAAATCCTTGGATTGGTGCACAAATCACAGTTTAAAAACGCAGATTTCCTTCTTGAGGTTTTCCTGATATTTTGGTGCACCTCCCAGCGAAATTTTTTGTAGAGACCCTTTTTACATCAAAGCATATCAGGCGGACAAATTGCAAGGAAACAGCAAGCAACTGATGAAGCAGCATGCTCACAGAAGGGCTGATGGGACCATCAGAGAAGCCCACCTGAGTTCCAGCAACCACTGAGCATGAACAGCTCCCCTTCCATCTTCCTGCCAGGCTGGGACTGGAGATGGGAGTCAGGAGCAAATCCCAGCTGAGCTATACAGAAAGACATTGTTAACCTCCCCTGACGCCTGTATTGTAATAAGATGAGAACCCAACACAGGTGTGTTTGTGAATGAACTGCATCTGCTGAAAGCATGTTTCTCAAAGCATATAATCCTGAATTACTTTTCAACAAGGGCAAGGTCTTACGCTTGGGTCAGGGCAATCCCAAGCACAAATACAGGCTGTGTAGAAAACGGACTGAGAGCAGCCCTGAGGAGGACTCGGCCTTGTGCGCTTACAGCCTCAGATCCTCCTGCACCAAAAGAAGGGTGGCCGACAGGGCAAGGGAAGTGATTTTCCACCTCTGCTCTGTTCTCATGAGGTCCCACCTGTTGCACCGTGGATGCTCCATCCCTGGAGGTATTCAAAGGCCAGGCTGGGCTAGATGAGACTTTGGACAACATGGTCAATGGCTTGGCCCCAGGAGGAGAGTTGGAATGAGGTTATCTTCGAAGTTCTTTTAACCCCAAGCCATTTTGTGATTCTATGACTCTATTTTTCTGTCTTTTCCACGTTATGCAAGCCCTAACTGTTGGGTACCTCAGTTTTTACTCTTGGACACAGTGTAACATTAAGGGAGTGTTCAAGACTTATGCCATGATTACACACAAGGAATTGGTATTTTCTGATAGCATCTGACTCATAGTTAGACCAAATGGTTTGAGATGTGCTGGAAAAGAGGTAGGTATTATTACTATCATTTGTTTCTTCTGTGCCAGACAAAACACATTGAATTGCAGCTTGCCTTGTTTACATGAAAACAAGGAAATTAGCTTTCTATCAGTGCTATCTAGGGAATGCACAAACTATGCCCTAAAAGACAGGCTTTCTGATTTTGCCACCATAAAGATACTTATGGGGCAGTAACCTATTCAAATGCCTTTGAAGTGGAAAGTGTTGCTCAAGGGCATCCTGAACATGAAATACGTTATCATACATATCCAATTATTATTCTAGGTAGTAAATTTTATCTACATATTAGTACACAAGCACACACACACATATTTTACATATAGTTGTTATAGATACTGATTATATTAAATTATATATTTACATACATACAACAAAGCATCTTTTCTCCATAATTATCCCATTGTATACAGCAACACGCTTTCAGTTCAATGCACAGATACGCATAAATGGGATGACAATTATTTCCTTAATAGTTCAGATACTGGCTTTCATGGTAACTCTCGTATTTGTGTAGCTCTTCTCTGGTTGCCCAACTTTCTTTTTAGAGGACTGTGTGCAGACACAGTGTAGGAAGAAATACAGAGGACCTGGACTGCTTTTTTTTTTTTTTTTTTGAAACCTATAACAAGTAGATGATTAAGGAACAGGAAACATTGTGCTTTAATTGTGCTGGCCAAGAGGAATACTTTGTAGGTAAATTGCACTTGCGCTTCCCCTGGCAGCTCAAACACTGCAAAGTCAGAAGCTTCACAAAGTGGGAAAACGTTATCTGTTCAAATGAGAAGTTTGAAGTAAAGATGAAGTGACTTCCTCAAGGCCACAGAGACAGGAGAACAGAAAGCAGGAGAGTCAGACTTTCAACCATTTGATCTATCCTCTCACTAGAGGCAGACCTCCTTAACAGCTGAAACATCTATTTTGGGGACAGGTTAAAAAAAAAAAAAAAAAGCTTCAGTTAAAAAAAATATTTTTTTTTATTATTTCGTTTGCTGAGTTAGGTGGAATGGAGTAAGTAATGAAGAGACTCGTTAACTCCTGTGCTTTTCACCGCTGCTTTCAAAGCAATCATGGAATTAGCTGGAAATTGTTCTCTGGCCCATCCATGTTTTCTATTGAACGATTCTCATGATGGAAGAGCCAAGATCCGTGACCTTAACTTGGCTCCAATAATGCAGAGAGCAGCCTCTCCTCTGTGGTGAACTGAGCCTTGAACAATTTCATTAAAAGGAATCATTGTAACAGATGAAATCGATGCTCTCATAACACAATAGTCTAAACCGTTAATACGGATCCTAATATCAAGCAGGCAAGAATGTAAATTTTTCCCATCTTCTCTCACAATGTGGGACATTTTGGGCTTTCGTTGGAGGCATGAGCACACCTGGAGTAATGACAGGACAATTTCAACATCTATCCATTTCAACAATGCCAAAAACAATGGGGGTACCCAACCCCACCACACACCATGCAGTTCCTCAAACCTACGCCAGCAGCAGAAGTAGGTGGTCTACCTTTTAAATGAGAATTCTGGACATTAGGAAATCATTGTGGTTGTCACAAAGCAATAGCTCTACTGTGAAACTGTTACAGTCTACGCACAAAGATGCCAAGCGCCAGTTATAGTGAAGCATTCAATTCGATACCGAGCACCTTATCATATTATTTCACATGAAGAAGAATTATATAGGCAAGCAGTCAGACAGCTTCGCATACGAAGAACAATTTCTCCAAAACAAATGCCAGCAGCTTATTAAGTTACTTACACACTGCTAAGCTATAGTGACTTACTGCCACTAGACCAAAATATTTTCCAATGATTTTTTAAAGGGCAGCGCTGGGAAGCTTGCAAATCACACATTCACATTTTAATGAAAGGTGCAATTACAGAACATTTACCTTGTATTTAATTAGAATGAAACATCAATAAGGCTCATTTAGCATCCCTCTAGGATGTCAGCAACTTTTAAAAAGGTAGTAGCAAATATTAGTTTTTGATTTATACAGTTCTGCTGCAGAACAGCACTGCACTTGCCTAGGTTGATACTAAACGACTGAATGACAAACAGTGTGGTTTTGTCAATCCTAAGGCAAAGAAAACTCGACAATGGTTCTTACACAGAAGACAAATCAAAGACTAATTTAAAAATCAGCATAATTCCCTTTAAAATAACAACAATGGAGAGGATTATCATGTGCAATTACGATGGAGGAATGCATCTGTTTTTCTGACCTAGCTGTCACTGTTTTGACTGCTTCCTAATGCATTCGAAATTACAAATAGCTGGTGTATGTCTACTGAAATAAATAAATTAGAAGATAACAGGAAGACAGCATGAGAATACCTTTGTGGAAGGCATCACATGTAACACAATTAATTCTGCTTTTCCAGTCTAGTTTCAGCATAAGCCATTTCTTATGCTGCACACCTCAAAAACTCCCTTCCAACTGGTGGCACAGTTACAAGCCAGACACAAAGTCTAATAATAATTAAATTTCCTTCTGCCTTCACAGTCTTTTGCTGTCCTGAGAAGACTGTAGTCACAAGACTCTAGATCTAAATTTCTACCAAGATCTGCTAATTGAGAAGCAACGTGATAACTCCATCTCTCCTGAACCAACTGCATCCTAGTTAAGAACTGTGGGAACCACCTGCAGCTTCTTCCCTAGAGACTAGAAAATGATGACAGGGTGATGTGTTTTCTGTCCATTTGTGGTACATCTGGAGCATTAGGAAATTACCCAAGCAGAATTTACTCCCAGCCTGGAGCTGGACCCATCTTTTATCCAAATACTCACTGTATAAGCTTGCCATGTAATGTTGTGGCACCTGGTAGGTACAGATGCTTACAAGAAAGACCATGGCTATTTGGGCCTAACAGATTAGAGTACCCTCGATTTACATCCTGCTCTGAAAAAGTCCTTACATCAAATGCTCAACATATGCAAGACATCCCACGAAAGCCAAAAGAAAAGTTTCTGTGCCTTTATCCCACAGTACCCACTGCAGGTGCTGGTTGCCACTGACTGGACTCTTCAGGACCAGGCTGCTACAAGACACTTGTGAAACAAGAACCTTAATGCCTGGAGTTACCACTTCACTGGGAAATTACAATGGCAAAATCTTACTTTCAATGAGCTCAATGCTTCTGCATTACAGGTTGACACCCAAGCAAGAAAACAAAATGAGAAAAACTTGCCCTTCTATTTCAATATCGAGCAGCAGCCTACCAGATAGGAATATATATCTGTTACAGGGAAATTTAAATATTGAACATCCTGTGTGATAAATATCTAATATTTACCCAACCTCATAACGAACGCTTGTCTAGAAGGATATGAAAATGCACTACAACTATGTCATTATTTAATTACATTTCCCTTTTAAAAAAATCTCATTTGCCAGCCAGCTTGCTAATGATTTCATGACCATGCTACACAAATATTATTCCCTTGATTTGTTTTAGATGTGTTCAAGCAGATATTAAAAGGGCAAAAGACTTGCAAACCACCTCTCTGCTCTCACTTACAGAGCCTCATGACAAAAGATGGGCCATGCAAGGCCCGGAGAGGACAGAAGGTGGTCAGAGGCATTCAGATGGCATCCTGCGCAGGTCGGTGCTTTGAAATAAAGCATAACAGAGCAGCTCCACATTTTCTGATTATTTCCTGCTCCTCGCAGGTCAGCTGTACACGGTCAAGGCACATTTAAACAGGAACATCTTTGAAAACAGAAGACCACAAGAGGCCAAAAGAGCAGTTCTTTGATGGAAGCTCTGGACTGAATCGCCTACGTTTCGAGTTCAGATTCAACGATTCTGCCAGGCTGACTGCAGGGTTTGAGATGATTCACCCCCAGTGCGTTACTTCAATGGGGATTAGTTATGCTCCCTATGCTTTCACGAGGCACTCACCTACAACAGGAAAGGGGTTTAGGAGCGTACACATCCGGGGGTATATTCACCAATTAAAAGCAGAAATCAGTAAGCTTTGAACAGACTGCCAGGATCCTTGTGTTACGGGAGAGGAACAATCTGTGCGTACGTGTGTGGTAACACTGACCCCAGCTGCCCTCGGAGGCGGGTGCCAGGTCTCAGTGTACTTGCCTGGGAATCAAAAGCTCTTCTGTCGAGTCAGCTTCAGCCAAGTGCTAGACATCCTTCTGCCTAAGCATGCACCAGAACTTCTGACTCACACCAGCAGGTCAAATTTGTTACTTCCAACCAATGCTTTAAAAAAAAAAAAAAAAAAAAAAAAACAAAAAAAACCAGCAGGAATCTCTGACAAAATTAGTACAGCAGGACAAAAGGGGAACAAAGCCTCTGAAGAAGATTCTAGCAATGGCACAATTGCATGTATTCTTAATTTATAATAAAGCTTGGCTTGGCTTCAGTGTGTATAGACTCTTCTCCCCACACCAATAGCTCAGTATTTCTTACCCTCACAATTAGCAGGATCTCCCAGCCTCATAGCAGGTGAAGTTAATATGAGGGCAGCAAGCACAGCTCTGCCCATCTTTCTGCAGGTAGCAATTTTGTTAGATCAACCTAATACGCACCTGTCTTTGAGAAAACCGCTCTGTGTCACAGGCCATCTCGTAACCATCAGATGACAACTTTTCAACACTACTGATCTGAACTGCACTCAAGTCCTGACAACATTGACAATTCCTCTGATTTTTTTTCTTATTTGATGTTTTATTTAAAACCCCAGCTCCTCAAAACAAATAATCACACAAGAACGTCAGCCTTCCCTTCCTGAAAGCATACCTCCAGTCCTCACATGGTACATAAGAGTCTGAGAACATGAAGCAAATATACCTTGATGTCTCAAAAATTAAAAGCAAAAGTCAAAGAACCCAATATTGTACTTTACATATAATCATTTTAGAGGATCAGACTCCCTTCCATTCAGATTAGGATACTTTTCTAAAAGCAACATGACTAACTAGAAAATTTACCTTGATTTTAAATGAAAATTTTGCTTATTATAAATTTTCAAAATACTAAGTGTATGAGGCAAGCTTTGAAAAGAAAGTAGCTTGGGCTTCTTTTTTACTAGTACTTTTTCCTTGGAGTGGTCATTGATCCCAAGAGATAGAGGACTTCATATTGGCTTAGACTTAACATTTATGAGGTGTCTGCAAACTTCAACATAAAGTGGATCTATTAGGAGTTTGTGTTTGACACTATGCAGGGACTTGTGGACGGATGGATGGGCTCGAAGGGGTGTCTCAAGGATTTTATTTTCTTGCTTTAAAAATTTTATTACTTGGTTACCACAGAAGGAAAGAGAAGCAGAAGGGCAACCCGTGACTTTGTTGACTTGCATCAAGAGGGACCACGAGGAGTTAACTTCCAAGAGACGTCCACGCTATCCTCATGTTTCACTTAAATGCTAAAGAATGAGTTTATAATGCCAAGTTCCAACTTTGCAAAACACCGCTCTCCAAGCATTATGCATTTTTTAAAAATGGTTTAATAACATACATTCATGTGCAAACCAGTGCTATAATTGTGGATTCCTTAGAACAATGAGAGACTAAACAAATCCTTATTTTATAAGGCTCACCAGTACTATTTAAGGATATCCCTGTATTACTGCAGAATTTCAAACCAAACACTCTCACGTGTGGTGAGGACCGAGCTGATCCTACCCAGCATGGTTTTTTAGTCATTCCTTTGCAATTAGTCCAAGGCGTGAGTCAGTCAGGATTAGGAAGCCCTCATCTCCCTGGTGGGGACACAAGGATGGCAAGAACTTCTGTCCCTGAATCCAGCCCAGACAAAACCAGTTGGTGATTTGTGTGCACTGGTTAAACAGCATAATTATTTCCATACATCAGCAAGGAACATGCAACCTGCACAAACACACACCTCACTTAAATATTCAGTAACAAACCAGCCAGAAAGGAAAACATAGTCAAGGGAACTCAAGCTCCAGTTCTGCATCCAGTTCACCATGAAGGGATTTCAAGTCAAACATAGCAGTCAGGGAGACTGAGTTTGGTTCTCCCTCTTTTGCCACAGTGCCGTTCCAGTAATGTACCTAAACTCACAGGCACTTCACGGGAGAGGACACCACACAAATGAAAAAAATCAAATCTGACAGGATGCATTTATTTGGTATGCGAGAAGAGCAATTATAGGAAGGAAACAGGTATTGTGGCACTTCACATTCTTGATCAAAAAGGCATTTAAAAAGACTTTATTTCTCTCCAGCTTGTATATTACCCATAACTGCAAAAATTAAATTCACATTTGGAGCACAAAGGCTCCTACTCCTTCTAGTGAGTCACTGTACGTACATTTTCTAGGTCTATTCCACTACAAAACCCAACAACTTCAGAATTAGTTTAGCAATGCTGATTTTGTGCCGTCTGATATTACAGACCAATGCTTCAAGAGACACAAATGAAAAAGCAACACACCATACTGAATTCATTTCTCATTCAGCTTTTATAATCCTGTAAACAAATAATGTAATTTGCACACTTATCACCCACACACTATCTTGAAACTTTTCCCCAAACTGAGTACATCAGAGAACATAATGTTCCTTGCCAATAGAACTGCTTATACAATGAGGCTATACGAACAGTCCCTGCACCCACGTCACTTCATGTTTTAAAAACCACAAAACAAATGAGCAAAAAAAAAAAAAATACCCTACACAGTAGACATCCAAATTGTTAAATATTTGGAAGAAAAAAGTTTTCTTTTTATAAGGCCAGTAATCTTTCACTAAAGTGCACTGGTAGTCTCCATCAAGAGTAAGATGTTTGCAACACCGATTAGACAAATTCACAAATTACAAGAGACCACAGAAGTCTTCATTTATTCGTGGTCAAACCCCATTATAACTTCAGCTATGTGATATATAACCAAAACCACATGTGTTCACAACAGTTCTGCACAGCACCGACCGGTGTTTTAAGGCAGTTCTCACAAAATAACCTTGAACTGTACGATATCGCCACTGACGGTCAGAAATAAAAGCTCACAGGATGAAATATCAGTAGGAGTGAAGAGTTAAAGAGATTCCTATTTTAATCTAAGGAAAAATCCTTTCCCACTGCTGTACACCCACAAAACAGATAATTGAAGGTGATGAGAGAAAGTGTTACAGGAGGCAAAAAACACTCCCTCCAACCCGTTCCTCCCCCCTATTTCTTGTGGAGTAAACCCCATTTACTCCAAATGAATCCTTCCTAATTACTGTTTGGTAGGGCTAGTGGGAAAGGCAGATGTACAGCGGTCATCTGAAATACCTTTAGTCATATTTCCCTTACATTCTATTAAAAACACATGGATATTTCTTCCACTCAGCAGCCAACCTAAAGTCAGCTTTTAATACGAACTCCATTCTCTCTTTAGTTCCCCTTTATGAGGATAGCAGAACAGTTCCTACAGAATTAAAGCCAGATGCTGACAACTGGGCCATGCACTAATGCATTTCTTAAATCCTAAACATACACATCTCCACCTCCCATGCTATCTCTGGGCAGCTGTATCTAATACACCTGCCGCACAAGGTATTAATTGTCATTAGGTATTAGCCAACGTGAGGTATGCCGCAGTTGGGCACCTCCAATTTTGAAAATCTAGCTCTCCGTACTTTGAAGCCCAGACACGAGCCCCAGTTAAAGACAGTCACAAAGAGCAAGTAATGTATTTTTAGAATCGAGGAGGAATTTTATTGAACCATTTTAAAACCATGCGCGCAATGGCAAAGTCATCTTTCTCTCTCGCTTGCCGCGCACGTTAGCAAACGGAGAAAAAAAACAAGCCGGTATGAATAGGGTCAGATTCCTTCCTTTGCTCTCAGATGATGACATCTCATTACTGAGGGAACACAGGGAGGAAGAGTGAGGCACGGATGAGGAAAGAACTCCCAAGAGATGGAAAATGGCCTTGGGTGCTGAGTCATCCTGTCCTTTGACCCGAGCGGCCTAGCCGTGCCTAATGCAGCGCTGCTTGCCCTGGAGAGACCAGGCCGCAGGGATGAGAAGTGATGGGGAGAAACACGCCTCTAACAGGCACAGGGGCTCCTGGTTTGGGGCCAGGCCGGCCTTCCACAAACACAGAGAAGGTGTAAACAGCTTTTTGCTGGGTACCACTGCTGATGCTCACAACTCCTTCTCCCGTGCCCTCTCTGATAATGAGAGGCAGACAATGACCCCCTATTGAGCGATTTTGCCAGAAGCTATCACTGAACGTTTTCTTCAGTCAAATACCGTGAATCCTATGAATTGAATAGGAATGGAAGAAACCTGATTCTGCAGCAAGGCCTTTAAATAGCCTACAGAAGCGAACAAAGATTTATGGGTCTGATCCAAATCCCTTTGAAGGCAGTGGAAAGACCACAACAGGGTACAGCAGGCATTCTGTTCCTGCTGCGGAAACGCACAGAAAAGTTGTCATCCACTCTTAACTACTTTTCTTCTACAAGGAAATCTCAGGAAAGGAAAATTTGGCCCTAAAAACATAGGAAACAATATAAATTACTGAACAGTTACTTCTATATTCCCCGAGAATTGATTAAAAGATTCTTTAAAAGCTATTGATTGAAAATAACATCCAAGTTTACTTTATCAGATCAATAGGATATTCTTTATGTTTTTTTCAATAAAAAAGAAAAGTTCCCAGCCTAAATTCAAGTATTATGATATTGTAACATAACTTTAATTAAATCCAATGAGCACATACAGTGCAAAAAAGAATTTGACCTCTTGATCAAATTACACTGCTAGGTGGTTTTAAGATGGCAGTTTCTTGCCTACACATAGCTACTGACTACTAATGGTTGTTTAATGCCAGCTGTTAAATAATCTCATTTATCTACTACTTACGAATATATCCTAAAATCATACTTTCTTACCTTACCATACCCAGTGAATTTATACCTTCATAATGTGCTTAGATAAAGTTCTTAAGATTTCTTCTCAGCTGTTTTTGATTACAGCTTCCACCTATCCCTTGAGCTGGACGGACCCTAGTCCAAACTGAATTTGAGATGTGGTATATTCAAGTTTCACTTCTAACTTGCATACCTATTGGTGATTTTTCCCCTCCTCTCAAAACCATCTTGATTTTTTCCTTGCAGCACTGACAATTGCAGACCTAAAATTTGCTCCCATCATGAGCTCAGAATAAGATCATCTTCTCCAAAAAGTTTATGAACTAGAACAATAGGATTTCAGAGACAACGGATAGGAGAACATTCACATGTTAAATCAACATTCAGTACCAGTGATTCTGGAATCTGACAATTTTCCTTGAACACATTTCCTATTGTAAAGCTGTACTATTCATATGCCCTGTGTTTCATAAGCAGTAACTTAGCAATTCCCCAAGACCAAGAAGAACAAAGATGCAATAAATTATTTTTTAATTAAGATTTTCCTCTAATACTGAAAGCTGTTTCCTTAATGAAGACTGTATTCTGCTGGCAGCTGTCTACATTGTAATATTTAAGTTTTACAGGAACAATCACTTTATTCCTTTATTTTCATAAATGCAGAAAAGGTAACACCGCATTAAGATTGATGCAACTAAACTCAGTTCTTCTAGTGAAATGTCATTCTTTATTATCTTCATTCTAATACTGCTTACAAATCATACCTTGCCTGCACAACTATTTATTTCAGTTTTGCTTTCTGAAAGCTAAATAGGAAAACACTGATTTATTATAAAACTGTTTTTGTTGTTTTTAAGCTTCGCTCTGCTGCATGAAGAAACAGTTGTAAAAGCAGAGATTTCAAAGGAAAAAATACAAATTTCCTTGGCTACGATGTTGTTTACTAACAGATGAATGTAGAAAATAAAAAATTCAGCATTTGTTCCTAGTTTCTTTCTTAGCAATGAAGGCCACATTTCGCATGGGCTACTTGTGTGGCATCTCACTCCATAGGCACTTCTATGGAAACCACTGGGTTTCTATGTTTGGCTCAAATGTGACTTACCACCCAAAATGAGCACAGAGGCCCTTAGTGGTTATGAATACCCAACCGTCTGCTGCTTCTTTACTCAAAAAGGAATCAAGTTTTTCCAAACTGTTGCACTGGTTCTACAGAAAGCTATGCAGCCGCTGCCAAAACATCTCCTCCTCTGCATGCCTGAAGGCTGCTCTTGGTGATGCTGGCACTGGCAGCAACATCAAGCAGGTGAACCCTTGCCCACACCTGTTTGCAATACCTGTGCTCTGAAACATCTCCTAAGGAAGGAAGGTATTTTGTTGAGAGCTCTGCAAATGTTTAGAGCTCTGCCTGCTTTGCTTTTACAAGAGTTGTAGTACTTGCAGAAATGCATACACAGCTGCATATTTTAGCAGTTTTAATATTCATGATGTATTGTGTTGGAATGGAAATCAGACAGCCAATTTCCACTGAGGTTTGAACAGGAGTTGGATACCATACTCTTTCAAGAGCCCATAGGGGAAGGGGGGGGTAAAATATTCGCAACCTAGCCTTGTGTTTTTCATGAGTATCACTGGCAATCAGTGAGGGGAGAAAACAGTCAGGAAATATTTAATGGGACAAGGCCTTTCTCTCCATCAGTTGAAGAAGAATCCTGTGTTAGCATTGTCTTTTTTTAAACCAGGCCTACAAAACGTATCACCTTTTGAACCTCAAACTCTTACTTTTGTGATGATTCAACCATCTTAGTGAGATTCCACCGTGCTGAGGACAGTACTTATAACCTTCCCCACCCTGCTCTGTTGCACCTATTCATAGAGTACCTTTGCACTGAAGTCAGGATAAAGATTTAGGATTGGTTAAAGCTAAGTTAAAAAGTGGAAAGAATACTACCCTAGCATGGGAAAAGGCAATTGTGCTACTGTGCTACACCATTTACCCAAGAGCATCAAGCTCACAGAGGAAAACTATCGCTTACACCAGACAGAGCTCCAGTACGCTGCAACACAGCCATTGTTGCAACTGCAACCCCTTCAAATCTAAAGGCAACATCAAACCTTTAAATACTGTGCTGAGCATACCTCTCTCATGCACAAATAGTTCATTTAGTACCTACCAAATTCTGAACAGCAAAGGCAGAGATTAAAAATAAGCACTCTTGTGTAACAGAAAATAATGTATTATTGTATTATTAGAGCCCTGGAAAGAAAAATGATCTTGGGAAAAATTGCTTTTACAGATTAAAAAAAAAACAACACCACAAATCTGAACTTATATGTAGTCCTGTTCCCATATTTAGAAAATAAAATGGCAAACAGGAAGTTTGGTACCTTATTTATAACTAAATCTTGGTAATAAAGAAGAAAAAGGCACATCACAGATTCTAGACATAAAGACAGCTTTCATCTCTACTTGACAATCAACGCATGTGTATGTGCAGGGATACAAGAGAAACATTCAGTGTCTTGCATGAAACCAGAATTAAATTATGCTAAATGGTTTATAACCAAATGATTAAACAGGGTTCTCTACTTCTTGGTCATTACCTACACACAGAAACACACTGACTTCCAAGTACAAACTAGGGGAAAACTCATAAGCAACTTTTAAAATAACACATTGTCAATACAAGAAATGCAGAGGATGCATTCTCAGTAATACAGACTATGTAATTTTCTGACTCTCTCATCTCTGATCTGTTTCTCTTTAGCAAAGTAGTGCTTGTGGATCTCCTCATTCAAAAAAAAAAAAAAAAAAAAAAGGATTTTGAAGTATGAGCAGTTACATTTTTTCCTGTTAATCATGATTCTTGGTAAAGATTCATTTTAAAGCAAATTTCAACCTCTTCCTCTGAGATGCATTTCTGAGAATATAAATATACAAAATGAGACAAGTTGTATATCTTTTTCTCTCAATAAGCACCAGTATAGAGAAGACTTTTATACGCACAGCCACAGAACCGATAACAGATTAATGACAAAGAAGAGCAACGTGGGTGACTTTCTGTATTGATAACACTGAGGCCATTTGGCAAACATCACTCCAGGCAAAGTGATTGTTCTGATTTCAGAGCCTAGATGTCCAGTGGGACTACGTTTTAAAGTATAGTGGAAGAAAGATCATTCCTTAAATTTACTTTGGGGGGAAAAAAATCATGATTTAGTTGAGATGACTACTACTCTGATTCCAGAGTACAATATTATTTAGAGCCTGTAAATATATCTAATTTGATGGAAAGAGTATTATATTATTTATTTTTGCAGGTATTTGACCTGGGCAGTAACACATGAATCGGGCTGAATTTTCAGAATCATATTCAATTACCTTGTAGGGCTAAGAAAGAACAGATCCTTCTTCCTTGGACAGCACTCTCCATAAAAACACAAGCCCCCCCGGAGGAATTCATTTAACATGGTCTTTAAACAATGCATTTTGTCTAAGCCATTACTGTATGTCTACTTTTTCTGCATCTGTGAGAATAATAATGATTTCATTCAAGTATCCATTTCAACTCATCTGGTCCTGGATTTCATTGCAGCAGACCAGCTCTGCAAGCTCAACACATCATAACCAGGGATATGTCATCCAGATAGAAACTTCATCTCTAAACGACAATCAACATCATAACGCAGTTCTTTAGAAAGTCTGACAAAACCAGATGAAGAGTTACAGCCCAGTATTGAAAAATGAATCTCAATCTGAGGAGAGGCCACAGGGTACATTACTAGTCTCTCAAGGTGCAAAGTGGTCAGCTACAAAACCGTATTTGAGTGAAAGAAGAAAAAAATAAAGAGGAGAAAGATTTAGGGGTTAAGCCCCCACTGTGCTGAGTTCTCCTGCTATTGGGTGATACTGATACAATAATCTATGTACCATCCTGTTTACCTAGGAAATCAGCATCACATTTGGTGCAAGCTGGGCACTCACAGAAAAATCATTGTTCTGAGATCTCAGTGAACCACTAACTTCAAGTGGATGGGTGGTTTGCTCTCTAATTTTGAACATACACAAGCACATCTCCTCTCAGGATCAGAAATGAAGATCACGCTGACCACAAAGTTATGTTCCATATTCAGTCCAAATAGCAGAGAAAGCATAAAGATTACCTTCATCACAGCTAAGGTATCTTCCAACGTGAAATGGGGAAAAAGTACAGGAATTAATGGATATCTTTTTGCTTTGCTGAAAAAAAGAAGATTGTGCAAGAAGGGCTTTCCCAAAGTCTGCAAAAAAGAGTGGCTTGTTTTGCTTCGTTTGATTTGTGTTGTGTTTTTTTTTTTTTTTGATTGAGGCAACAGTTCTTTTTCTTTATGGTGATTTTCATCTTTGGTTAACATTCATCTGAGCTGAAACTTGCTCTTGACAGCATTAATCCCCCTGTGCCCATGGTTTTCACAAATCCAGTATAATCCAGGAACTACATTACTGCATACATTTCCTTCAGCTCTGTCTCTGGACAGAGCTCAAATAAGTGGGGGAAAAAAAAAAAAAAAAAAAGAGTCCAGGAAGAAGTAAAAGTGAATATGGTTCTGTTTCCCAACTACATTAGCTTTACCTTGGAAAGCATTCAAATGGTATCACCCAAAGGCTGAAAACAAAGCTGCAATTCATACTCAAACTAAAAAGGAAATACGAAGATGCACCTGCTTTTGAAACTTACCTAGATGCACCTCAGACAGAGCTTTACTCTGCTTATTCCCCAGTTGTGTGGACTTTGAAGGTGGATGTTGAATGAGTTGCTTTTCTCCAACTTCAGGTAGCTGAAAAACAGCTTCATTCATGTCCACAGATCACAGCGAGGGAACAGATCTGCACTTCTGATTCTTGCTTATTTGCAGAGTATAGCTTTACTGGACAAAAATTTCATTTTGATAGAAGTTACAGGCAGCCAGTGCTCCAGGAAATTTAAGAGATGGTCAGCAAAAATAGGAGGGGAAAAAAAAAATCTCAATTCCAAAGAAGCAAGACTTCTCACACCACCTTTATGTCTTTCCAAGGAAAACAGAATTTAAAGTGATTTTCTCGCTAAGACTAACTTAGTTTTCCCCCAAAGCTCTCATGTATATCACTTTACAGATGAAAAACCCCACACTACCCTACCAAGCTCCACAGCAAAGAGTAGAGTGAAGAGGAGGACAATGACACTTACCTTCATCTTCAGCACATCTCAACTCTCTTTCTTAGAAGTCATTAAGAGCAAGAGGTGCCACTAACCCCAAGAAGCAGCAGAATTAAATAACGGTCTCCTCAGGATACAAATGCTGTCCCGTGATACAACTAGGAATGAGACACAAATATGGTCTTGCTAGCCCAAAACCTACAGTTTGAAGTGTCTCTAATAATAAATTCAGAAGCACAAAGGCTGTTTTCAGCCACAGAACGTTCACAGTTGCTGTTATCTAAAATTCCTTCTTTCATCTTACCTGATCAGGTTGAAGCAGCATTTTAGGCAAAGAACATGATGCAAAAGAGAAACACATGGCTCACAGGAACACCAATTATTCAAGAAAAACGGGCTTATGAATGTGATGTTTGATAAGTAAGGTTTTCCTTCAATTAATAGTCTATTTCTTTCTCACCAAAAATGTAATAGTACTAAAGCATTAGCCATCTCAAGGCAAATGCACACTAACACGGCGTAGCAACAGCAGTACTAATAAAGAAGATATTGAGGAAAAAAAAAAGTCACTGGTGGTAAGAAAGTTACTGAGCATTAAAAGAATAGCCAATATAAAACTAAATTGGTTCTCTATCTTATTTCTGTTGGGGAAAAAAATAAAATCAAAAGCTGGATTCATTTTTCACTGGATCATTATTATGCTCCTCTGGAAATTGTCTGCAGTGACTTTCATTCCAGGAAATAATATAAATCTAGTATTAGAGCCGGACTTGGGAGTCACATGCACTTTAAAACCACAAATTTAATTGGGTTCTTGGATCAAAGAGTTATATCCAGGTTGCATTTGCCATTCATTCAGTCTCCACTTGTCCTTTCCAAATCAGAATTGCTAATAGAAACTTTTACAAGTCTATAATAGTGAAAGCTCTCACGTATAGATAATGGGCTGGATTGTGTCTGGTTCTGTAAAGGTGTGCGAAGTGGGAAAGATCACAAAGAGCCCACAATACACTTTTTTTTTTGCAGGGCCAGCCAGGATTCACAGCCTTCCAATTTATGGAGTGTAGACCAGTGCTAGACTCTCAAAAGCACTTGAGGAAGGTTATGGCTTGTTACTCGTGTAGCAATCAACTTGCCTTGCACAATGGGATAAGGACGGGCAGGTTTCACCTTCTAAAGAGAGAGGCATTAATGGCCTGGGTTTTTTGTGAAGCAACTGAAAGCTTTCCTTCTGCTCAAGCCATAATGGTCTCCAGATCTTCCAAATTGTAGTAATCTCACCCTTACTTTCAAGAACCTCGAAAATTCTTATCTTTGAGTTTTGACCAAGCCAAGGATGCTCATGTTGGTTTTGAAGAGAAGGCAGATTGAAACTCAGTACTCATTACGTGCTGCTCTTGGAGAACGGTGTTCCTCAGCTCTGATTGCACCCTACAGAGCTCAAAACTACATCTCTTTGTGTGCCAAGAGGATTTTAAGCCAAGCCTAGCTATTCTCAGAGAGGACTCTAGAATGTGGAATTGGACTTGCAGTAGCAGCCTGACAGTAATAGTTTTAGAAAAAAACACATTAGTGACAGTAACATGTTTAAGCTCTGGGTCATATTAGTGACACTCTATAGTGCTGATAAAATCATAATGGCAAACTGTAGTTAGAAGACCAATACTTTATGTAGTAAATGTTCTTTCTCTGCTGTAGAATAGGCACTTAACTTTTATCACCTCGAGAAAAAATATAAAATAAAAGGAGAACAAGCTGGGTACCCTCCTCAGCAAAATGGGGGTAGGGGACAAAATATCAGTGCCTGTACTTTCAACATCCTTCACCACCAAAGAATGTTTTCCAATCCGCTCAGGAAGTGCGCCCATTTATAAACATGAGTATCAAAGCCTTCTATTCTTTAACAAAAGATGTCTCAAATTAAAGCATTAAATCTTTCCTTAATCAAGGGAGCAAGAGAGGTTGAACATCTGAGCAGAATCATTTTGCTATTGAGATTTATCGTCATTTTTACTAGAACAGTGAGTAGTGGCATAAAATGGACGAGAGTTCCTTCAAGCAACACGCTGCATGGAGGACACACACACAATGGGAAGCTCAACTTTGTACACCCTGGGACACCAGCCCTTCTTACCTAGTACATGGGTACTCATGACCTATTACAATTGCAAAATTAGTATAAAACACTTTTGTGGCAATGCTTCGGGATAGTTCAATTTAACCTGCTTTAATTTACATCCACAATGAAATTAAAGCATTCACAGTCAGCTACCAAATTTCAGCTGAGAGCCAGAACTTCCAGCAGTGCAGAGATAAGTCCTTGAAATGTGTTACCTTGCTCGCAACTGTGCAAACATGTCCTAAGAAAGTCCTCGACTGACAGAACTGACAACTGAAACAGCAATATGGATAAAGGATGCATGCCAGGAAAAGACAGGAGAGTCAAACAGATGAAATAACTTGTCCCAGTTTGAACAGAACACTAATGGTAGAGCCCAGAATAATGGATTTCCTTCCAGGCCAATACTCTACCTTGTGGACTCTTCTACTTCTAAAAATATTCTCCCTTGAAGTCAAAACAATGGCTATGCTGGATCACAGCACAAGTCTATCTAGACTCAAATTCTGTCTTTGACAACAACTGGAAGCAGATACTAAGAGAAGAGCATAAGAACAGAGGAAACAGAGATACTATCCTCCAGCAGACTCCTAGCCTTCACTAATTTGAGGGTCTGGCACATCACAGACAGTCTTTTGGAGGCCATTTCTCCAAGTTCAGCATCCTTTGAGTAATTTCATTGCACACACATCCCTTTCTTATTTTGAACCCAGGTGAACTTCTAGCATCCCTAATACCCTGTGGCAAAACCAGGTTTCCCCTTCACACCCACCCTCAAAAACAGTGCTCAAACTCCCATCTGTTAAGAGTTAAATGCTAGTGCTCAACCAACGGAGCTACCCAAGCAGACCAACTTTCGAGGCTTCAAGTAGTCTTAAGGTTTTACCTCCATTCACTTAGTCAAATGTTGTGTGTTTTTTTTTTCCAGAAATTACCACATTCTTCTGATTTTCAACCATCCCTGCTTTCCCCTTCCACCAAGTATTCACCCAGCACAATCGAAAGCGATGCTAACTAACATAAGCCACAAGTACAAAATGAGTAGGGAAGAAAGTTCTCTTTGCAAAAGGAATATTGCTTGGGGTAGGAAGCAAGCCATCCATCTCTGCACCTGTTGCCTCTCTGTGGCAGGACTCTAGGCGTATGAGAAAACAGACATCACATCCTTACAACAGGCAGAGATCAGTAACAGCATCGCATCTATGAAAGCCAGGTAGAGCCATGAATTCATTGAGTTTTTGAAGGAAAACTTCATGTCATTTTTGGTAACCATGTGGTATTTCCATCACCAGAAATGAGAATAACATGCAATTACCATCCAGGCTACCAGTTCGTCCCACAGTAACTTCGCAAACCACTTCTCTGACCAATATGCATCAAACATTCCTATGAGGGCAGGATTCCCAGATCGGTTTATCAGAACAGCTGTCTACACTAAGCTTTCATGCCTATGGTTACAAGAATGTGCCATGGCTAATCTGGATCTGGGTGGGATTAACTCCCTCCAGCTGCCGGTGCTGAGATTTCTGGCTCTGTTTAATTTGGCAAAGAACTGCACAGGAAGCTGGACAACTCAGTCACTATAGTGAAGCTTCTGACATTTTTGTCCCCACACCCTAGAGAACCCAAACACAACTCCTGCCAGAAATCAGCAAACTACTCAGTTTACCCAAACAGGCGTGTAAACTCAGGTTGTAGTTCTGTTACCGATTTAAGCTGCCCACAGCGTGAGCCATCTGACGGGGGAGTCCTGCCCTCACTACGTCCCTTGGCTGGAGGTCCCCACTGCCTTTTGGGTGCCAGCGCCTGCTTGGCTTCATGCTGAGCTGGATCCAGGAGCCCAGCAACAAAGAGAAGGAGGGAAAGGGAAAAATCAAACAACCACATTAGCTTTCAGCCTGACCTACTCCCTGATCCACCTGGTAGCCACACAAAAGCAAGTGTCTACACTGTGAAAGGAGCAGCTGCCAGCAAGGACAGAATCACCTCTAGCACTAGGACTGAATTAAATAATCATGAAATGTTAGCATGGTAGGACTGCACTGGCTTTCTACAGAGCTTGGTGGTGCCGCAGTGAAGGCAGAAAGTGGATCTGTTTGTCTGCAGTACTGCGTAGATCATGATCCCGCCACAACTCTGGACAGCCACTTCTTAAGATGATTTAAATATCTATAAACATTGCCCATTCAAGATTAAACAAATTAGTTGGTCTGACAGGGCACATTTGCTAATTACTTCACCAATCTTTGGATAGTTTATCTAAGACATTAAGCCTGCCTCAGCTTTTTTAACAGAGAACATACTTCAGGAGCGGCGTGCCGTTCGGATGCAGGCCTAACACCATGGCAACAACTGCAAACTTCACAAGCTGCCATCCTCACCCCACCACCAGGAGAGAAGGCCTATCTGGCACCCCTTGTGCTCAGCCTCTGGACAAACTCAACGGTCTACGTGAAGATGAGACAAAAAGGAACCTTTTCTCCACAAGGCTTAGTTTTTCCAGATGAACGTTAGATAAGACTATCAGGGAGGGATGGGAGGTTTGCACTGCCCACATCTGATCCGTGTTTAGGAAGTTTAGGTTGATGGGGATGCCTATCTGGTGCATATCATCCACAGCCCATCAGTGCTATAAAGCACCTCCTGTGGGCCCATTGGTGCCACCCCAGCCCAAAGAAGGCTGTCACATGAAGATCTGAAGCTCTGCCTTCCTCCTAGACGGAAGCACAGACCTCCTGCACTGCACAACCCAGTAGGAGATCAAATCCAGGAATCAAACTTGGATATCTCACTCACAGGATCACTACAGCTGGCAGAAACATCGATTTTAATCAAAATCAAATAAAAAGTGAACTGGGGAACCTTCAGAGAGCTGCCAAGAGCAAAATACATACAGCTTTGCTTTAAAAAAAAACAACAACATCTCACAGCCACATCTGCACTAAAATCCATTTGTCATTGGTCACATTAGGCATCCCACTTGACTTACTCCATTGGCACACGGCTGCAAATTTTTTTTTTTTTTTTTTTACAAACACAGTACCACCAAAGAGGATTCACTTAAATTTGTGCATCTCTGTGCTATGAAGACCAACTACACCTGCTCAGGCCTGCAGAGAGAAGGAATCTTGTCCTTTTCTCTACTGAATGAGCCCTTCCCGTTACTAGGATCCTTGACCCAATGTCCTCACCAAAGAGTGGTCACACCTATGGACGTATTTTCAAGCATTTAGTGCCTCCAGCATGCTTCCATTTATGGCTTTGATTTCTTCAAGAATTCCTCACCAGGAAGCTTGGCAAAGGAGTACCTGAGACATGCCAATTTTTTTCCCCACACACAACCCCTTCAAACTGTCCACAATGGGTCATATATGACGTCTATTAACTAAAGCCTTTTGAGAATCAAGGTAACCCATAAAATACTATAGACTTTGCTGTAAGTAGACTTAAGAGTAAACACAGGTTTAATAGTGTTTAGATGACAAAGAACCGCAATGCCCATATTAAAATACTACAACATACTTTTTTTAGGCCTGCCAAGAGCACATTTTTCTCTGTTATCCCTTCCTTTTCATCTAAAGCATCCTTCTGTACATAGAACAGTTTTCCAGCTCCTTTGCAGTTAATGGATTCCACTAGGCAAAAATAACTGAAAAAGTACAAGAAAGTATGAAAAGAACCACAAGATGATGTAGTGGCAACCCAGACTCACCTTTAAAACTGGTCTTTTCATTTTAGGTAACGAGTTTCATCCTTGTTATAGAAACAGGGACAATTACGTTTGCCAATCTTTAAGGAGGGTGGCTGAAAATCATTAGCAACACCTGCATCTGCAAATCATTTTGTAATGCTCTGAATGAAAGATGATAATAAATTGCACTGACATTTATGGAACATTTGCAATTTCATCATTCAAGACAACACAGGGATTCTAGAGGAGAAGCATGATAGAAAATCTTATATGATAGGAAATAATATGGGTAGTTTGCATTTATATAGCTCCCACCACCTGAGAATATTAAAAAAAAGACATCAACTGCAAATTTGAACATTTTTCATGAGATTCTACTGGCTTCTTACTGATCTCAGATCAGAAAAGGAAAACACCAAATAGTGACTTTTGCTTCAGTTCATACAACAGGGTAAGAGGCAGGAGAAATCATTCAGGAATTCCTCACTCTGCTTACCCCGGGACTTCTTAAACGCTGAAGTGCCAATACCAGAAAAATTCTCTAAAAAATAATGAGGTAGCACAGAAATATTTATCAACCTTGCAATCTGGGGTAGGACTTAGCATTTTAGCAATATACTCTGAACACAGAGATAAAGTAAGTTACATAGCACATACGTAATTTATTCCTAAAGCAAGTTCTACTGTAACTTAATTAACATAAAAATACAATTTTTCTTCTATTCAATGCTAAAAGGAAAACTCTATTCTGTTTCCTAATGAACTACAGTTAAAGTTTCCTTTGTTTGAGCTCTCCAAGAATGGAACTGTTACCAGTTTATTTCTTAATTTTTTCTTTCAACCATACTTGTTGCAGGAATTTTGGGGAGTACAAAAAGCATAAATTGAAAAACTTCCTAAAACCATTTGGACTTAATTGTTTTCAACACAACAGTTTATATTTCAGCATTACCACATTGTCTAGCCCCCGCCTAATTCTCCCCAAGACTCAGAACATTGTTAGCTGGGGAGAAAAGAAGAATCCAGGTGGCTTATGAATAATTACCGCTTTTTACAGTACTTCTCTATACACATTTCTACTAACACACTGTTCTAAATTTAATGAGATTCGAAATACTCTGAACATAAAGAGAAGTATTTACACTGAGCAGCATTTTCTGACTTGGCTGATTTACTGTCGGTAGAAAGAACTCATTAGCTGTCAGGCCAGTTGTTGAAAAGACCATAATGCCAATGCACGAAGTTGACATAATGAAAATAAAGGAAAGAATCTGGGCCAAATTCAGAAGCAATCTGTAAGGTAATGTAATTTATACCCACTTATGCTTGCTCAGATTCCCTTAGAACTTGTTCTACCCAATCTATTGATGTATGAGGGGCTCTAAATTGATGCAATTTATATGCCAAAGAGTCAGAAAAGCTATAAGGCCCCAAAGTCGAGGGCACTTAAAGTCATGCTTCCCAACATATTGTTCTCTTAGTTAATCTGTCTTGAATCCTCCCTCCTTTTACCTGTTCAGTCTGTGATTAATGCCATTGGGAACCCTTGAGATGCAGTGGGCCAAGCAAGAGGCATGGTATAGGTAAAGTGATCATGACTCCAAGGAAATCAAAGGTGATGTAACACAGAAGCTAGGAAGCCAGGTGTCTGTCTGTCTCTCTCTCTCACACACACACGAAATCTACTCTCCCCATCACTTAGATTCAATTTGGGATTTGGCTCTGCATGTCCTCCATTACCACCAGCAATTGAATTTGTTACTCAAACAGTGCAAGCAGCCGCAGCTCACAGACCCTCATTTTAAGGCCAGGCAGAATATCATGATGATGCAGTTTGACCTTCTGCATAACAGAAGCCATTGAATATCACGCAGTAACTCCAAGATTGAATGCAGTAAGTTGAGGCTAAATGAGAAAGACACCCAATGTGTCTTTACACAATTTAAAAACTCCAAGTGATATGGGAGCCTACTGCATCCCTCAGCAATCTGTTCCAGCGGTAAATTACAATTACTTTCCAAAACATGCACCATGTTGCAACTTGAATATTACCGGCTCCAAGTTTCAGCCACTGGCTATTTCGTTGTTCTACCAGGCAGGATAACTTACTTTCTGTATTTCTTATAGAGGGCACATCAGATTGCCTTTCAGCCTTCAGTTTAGTGTCTCACATTTTCTAGATACAAAATCACAGAGATGTCAAGAGAACACAAACATTGTAACCAACATAGTTTTAGAATGAGTTGAGCTTGCACTGAAAAATATTTATATTCACTATCCCGATAAAAGCCTTTTCATTTGCGAGAGGAAACAGGACAGCTGGAATCTGGTGACCACAGCTTCCTCCTTCAGTTTCTGAACACTCCAGGATACTATCAGTTAAAGTGTTTACTTCAGTCTCTCCACTGGGCTATCTGAATGTACCAGGAAAAAGGGAAAGAAAGCCAGGGTTGTGAGCAGCTTTACTGTTAAGCCACTGTTCTTCAATCCCTTCTAAAGGTCTCCGAACAAAAGCTCTTCCACTCTGAGTACACGCTCCATCATGGGGAAAAATGTTAGTTGCATCCCAAGAATTCTGATTTTGTCGCTACCTGTTAATACACAGGGGTATGTGGTCAGCATTAGCACTGGTGGCAGTGATAGACAGTCATATTTTCTGGTTTCCTGGTGAACTACAAAATACTGTGCAATAAAAAAATCCTCACGCCTCAAGGGAAATCTCATTTCAAATTCCCTTACAACTTGAGGAGTTGAGGGAACACTTCAGAAACACACAAAGGGATGCTTCGGAGCAGTGCTCCGGTTTCTACCGACCAGTAAATGGGGTTACCCAGAACGGGATGTTTTTATGTGTTTTTGTTTGGTTGTTTTTATTTTTTCTAAGCCATACAAGAATATTCATCAGACAGTACAATATGCCACTGTTGTTTCCAATTTCAGAGGTCGGAACACTAATCCGTACTGCACAGGAACCCTTCATACGTACTGCCTGTCCCCACCAGAGAGATGTTCATGGCTTACACTGAACAAAACTAGCCTGATTTCTCTTTAGGTCAGAAATCTAACGACTTGATGGGATGCTGGCTCCCAGCAAAGCCAACGTTCCTCTGTTCCCTGTCCACGGGTGCATAGGACGGAGCCGCAAGGAAGTTCACTGCAGTCAACCACAAAGAGCAGCCAGAGTCCAACGCCGGCTCAGTGCTTCCTATCAGTTAATGCCTTTCATCCCATGGCCTCCTTCACCTCTAGACTTGGCCTCCGTCTGTATTTACTCCTTCCCAGAATAAAGTCCTTGCTTTACCCACCCACTTGGTAACTGTCATTCAGCCAGTCGGACTGTGACTCATCCACTTGAAAACCCTGCTGACTCACAGTCCTCAAAAAAGAAACTTGCAATGGGAAGGTACTGAGATGCGGGCAGGCAATTCAAGCCAGGGAGGAATTCATCTAAGTTGACCCAGTATCTCTACTAGTGAGAGACGAGGAGTCGTTTGCAAATTGTTATCATTTTAAAACCTAATTAGCTCACGGTTATTTATAACTGAGGTATACTTCAATGGCCTGAATTCCAAAAATATCATGTACCCAGTAGCACCCACCAATTGTAATGGGTACTAAACTGTAAAAAGTAAGGTACGACTACACAGCTAGTTCTTGAAACAAGAACATATGACTTGACTTCTTGAACCTGCTAACCTGCTCGTAGAAACTGACTTAAACATGTGATAATACATGTTTAACACCTTTGAAGATTATGTGAAGTTAAAACAGCAGCTGTAGGATGAAAAAAAAAAAAAGGATATTGTAAAAAAGAATAGGTAAAGACACTTCAGATGGAGCTGTCACCACTACACTGACTGTGCTCCTTCGCCTCCATATATTCTGTTCAGAACAAAGTGTCTTTACGGGCTAAGGGCAACAGGTACTCCTTGAAATACAAAAAAAAAAAAAAAAAAAAAAAAGAACTAAAGAAAAGATTGTCTCCTCTCTCTTTCCACACACACACTGGATAAGATACCTGAAGAAGCAGCAGAACCTCTTTGGAGGGCGAAGGCTTCTGTAGCTTCCTCAGCCATGCCTCTCTCCATGAGGTAGGAACTCCTTGTCTCTCATCAGAGCATATAAGCCACTGGCTGGGAAATGTCTGGTAGAGATACTGTAAATACACTTGATTTCACCTTTGAGGGAAGGAGGATGGTCTGGATGACTTCTTGAGGTTTCTTCTTACACTGCATCCCTTCTAAAAATATATTGGCACTCCATCAAGGAAATAAATAAATAAAAACCTCACTGCAAGATTATCTTCCCTACTCTCCCCTTTTCTACAGAAATCTAGCAAAATTCCTCCTTCTCCACAAATTGCCCACTAAATGCACAAACTAGTTCAAATCCTTGCCTTAATTATTCAGTGGTTTACCTAGAATTCTCTCTGGATATCACCAGCACTGGTCAAGTTCCCAGCAAAATCTATATTCACTGGGACACTACTGGGACACACTCTAAGCATCGGCAGCAGGAAATGCTTACACCTGGAGCTCACAGCCACGTGAGATTGAAAAACCAACAGTAAACAGAGGACTACAGGACTGTTTTATCTTCCAAAATAACCCTAGGAGTCAATGCTACAACTTGAGTTTCTTCAAAAATTTCTTACTGTTCACATCCAAGAGAGACACCTACGCATATAAACTAAGTATAAACTAATCAAGGTATTTCTCTGACAGACTGGAAAGAAAGAGAAAACAATGATGTTATTTTTATTTCTCTTTGAAATTATTTGGGAAAAGCTAAGTACTTTATTTAAACAGGCAGATTACATAGCTGGATAGATAGATTAGCCACACAAGATTAATACTGAAATGGTTCAGAATTGAATATCCAAACCAGTTAGTAAATCTCCTCACTGTAATCGTGCTACTTTTAAGAATTTATTCCTATCTACTAATTTAAACATTTACTTGAATCATTTTAAAAGATAAAATACTGCATCTAACAGTTCTCATGAGCTGATACAGAACTGGTATCCATCACCTGTAAAAATGTAAATACAATTTGAACGCTTTTCAAACAATCTAGATAACACTGAACAAAAAAGAAAACCTCTGTAACATCAGATGTTTGATAGCTTTTCCTTTATCTGCTTGATGTGACATTTAGGAAAACACATTTTAAGAAGTCGGTGATGTATTCGAACTGTAACAATGGTTTTCTCATACCCTAGAACCTCAGTAAAATCATGGAATGACAGACTTTTAATAACGTCCCCCAAAACAATAATTTAAAAGACTATTTTACAAGCATAATGCAAAATTAAATAAAACTAGCACCCAAAAGATTTTTTCACTCCATAGAGAAAGATGTGGTACAGCCTGCAGAGTTCACGGGGGACTTCAAAGTTGCTATCAATCTTTATACAGACAGCATTCAGATACAGCAGTGATGGGCAGCAGTATAAAACCCTGAGAGAGAGAAAAATAGATAAAATGCCCTCAGGAACAAGTTTCTTTCCAGGAAAGCTTACTAAACCAAGGCTTAAATTGAAACAGTATTATTTTTCTATGTAGCGGCAGTTTTTCATCTCTTAACTCTCTATTGTTTGTAATACACTCCCAAAATGAAATTTCTTTCCTAAAGGCCAAATTCTGCCAGTCCTCTTCCTGCTGAATAATTCCTCGTTGAACATGCAGCGCTGCAGCAGCTACTCACAGGGTACCAGTCCTGCCATGAGCACGCCAGGACAGGGCCCAAACGGAGCAAGTGCAGCCTCCCAGTTATCAGTCTCCCCACATTAGGGCACTGTTTGGCCCAATAAATCACTTCTACTACCAACAGTGAAAAGTAACAGTAATACACCTAAACAAATCAGGCACTGTTTTTTCCTCCCCAAAAGGAAAGACATCTGCTTTGGATATTCCCCATCATTAATGTTGTAAGCAAGCAAGAGATAGAGCAGCACTCAGCAGCAAAACAAAAACTCAGGATTTCAAAGCACGTCTAATTAAAAATAGCGAAAGATCATCAGTTGAATGTAAACTACAAATAACTCAGCCTCTACCTCAAGAACTGAAGCCTACAGAATAAAGAAGCACTAGCACACTTACTCACCAGCTGTTCAAAAGACCTGATTCCCTTTGCTTCCTCTGCAAAGGATGTTCACACTGAGATACAGCTAAAGGCTTAAAGAGGGAAAAAGGGAAAGCCTGATCCATCGCATTAAACAGGGGACAATTGGGTGGCTGGGTGAAGAGCTACAAAACATCAGAGCGATGCAAGGTGCAAGGGGATGCTCCTCCAAGTTCCTGGGATAGAGCACCCTCTTGCATTTCCAGGCTGCCCTCTCTCTGTCCAGCCAAGGCAAGACACCTCCTGCCTTTCTGTCTCTGCAAACACTTCCTATCCCACCAACCACGTTGCCATGACTAGAGGTCTGGAAATAACTCCAGAGAGGTAGAAATTGCACCTCCCGTGGCCATTAGAAATGGAGAAGATCTGAAACAGCGCTCACTGCTTTCCCTTCAGTTTCCCAGCCCTATCTGAATGGCAGGGGAAGCAAAAGGATGTGTAGAAAAAATGAGTGGGCATCAGCTATTTGGCAGCACCCTGCTCATTTCTTCCTGCATAGGCAAAATCAGCAGTCTAAGATGTGTGCATTGGGAGCCCTGGTGAGGCTGGCAGATACATCACAAGCTTTTTAGAAAATAGAGACAAACAAAAGAATGCATAAGGCTTTGACTTTTGAACCTTTTAGATATATCTGGGTTAGATTTACAAATTTCTCCTTTTAATCTAGAAAGGCATCTCAAGAGAGATAAAAAAAAGGGCACACCTATGAACAAATATTGAAAATTTAGATCCTTTTAAACTAATACACCCCTAGAAATACTAAATTCCTGCCACTCAAACTGTGAGAATTGGTACCAGACCAAAGAAGTATTTTTAAAAATGCATGTTTCAAAAATAAATCCCACTTAACTACTAGAGAAGCTTCTGTCACATCTTCCCTCATCTAAGGAAATAATCATGTATTTTCTGGCAGCCCTAGCATCCCAAATACTACAAGATTTTTAGAAGTGAAAAAGCTGTATGGAAAGAAACGATGTCCATCCCTGTTATTTTATCTAAGCTGCCAAAGACAAACAATAAAGATAATTAAATCACTAACATTATCCTGGTAACAGTACAAAGTGTTACCTGTAGGAGATGGAGGTATTTGCTTTTGAAAATATATTATCTCAGTGCTGTTTCCCCTAAGAAAAATACAGTAAAAGTGAGAGAAGATTTCCCTGTCAGCTTGTAACTGCTGTTAAAAAAAAAAAAAAAAAAAAAAAAAAAAAAAAAAGTAACATTTAAGCCCGAAGGAGCTCCTGGTCTTTAAAACTGTGAAGTACATACAGTTCTAGCTGAAACTAATAGGAGCTGCAGGTGACCAGCACTTCTGACTCGGAGGCCCCATGCACTGTACGGAGCACCACCCCTTTGAAATTTCAGGCTAACATTTATCAGCAGCCAATTTGCCGAAGTGTAAACCCTTTCCCCCACAGTATTTACTTTTCAAAAGCACCAAAGAGCGGTGGGAGATGCAGCTCCCCTGCAACGCCACAGCTCCAGCGAAACAGGAGGCGAGCATGAGAAAACAGCCGCTGTGAGCCTGACCGAACGCGAGCCCCCAGCCATTGTACATCACGATATTTCCAGAGCTCTCGGCCGTTGGGAAAAGGCTTGCTGTCTCACTGACCTCAGCCGCTTTGCTCTTCTGTCCAGCTCCATTTTGTCCCCTGTGAAGCCAGCCAGCAAGAGCGGTGCAGGCTGTATTTTTGAAATGCTAGCATACCGACACCGGGACCTCCAGAGAACCGCGCTGCTGTTTCCCTCACCCTGCTGCCAACACCTGAAATCTGCCAGACAGCAGAGCATGGCAGGCTGGCCACCGAACAGCAGCGATGGAAGGATCAAAGCCCCGAGGAAGCCTGGGGAAGAGGCATAAAGGTAGTTTTGAACTAAAGGTGTGTGATCACAACCCTGAGCATTAGGAAAGAGAATGAAAGAAGTAGCAGAGTATGAACTGGGAAGGCAGAGTGACTCATTCCCAAGGCGATGGAGTAGCATACAGCAGGCAGGTAAACCCTAGACACTGGTGACCACGCAACACTTGGTCCTGGCTTTACAGCCCGCACCACAGCCTCCTACCAGGCTCTTCACTTCCCTCTGCTTCTACTCCTACCCGCCTTTGTGAGCCCGGCTTATTTACATTGCTCATAAACTCCTGCAGGCAAAGACTAGCTCTTCCCCTGGTTTTGTATGCAGCTCAGCTCAGTACAACTGCACAGTCGGAGGTAGCCTGCAAACAATAAAACACCATCAAAAAATAAAGAGGGGAAGAGCACGACTGGCTTAGGAAACACCACCGAAATATCTGTTCTATAAAAAACATGTGATGGTCAAACGGGAGGACAAGCACCATGACATACACACAAGCACTCGCTGAAGGGCAAAAGGAAAACCAGAAGGGACCTCCAGAAGGATGAGAAAACAAAACAAGAAAAAAAATCCATAAAACAACGGAAACAGTGAAGAGGCAAATTTGGAAACAAAAAAAGAAAAAAGGAAAGATCACAGAAGAAAATCACGACTACTGCTGGCTTTCCTTCCATTCACTTCACACTAACAATACTCACACCTCATACCTCAGGCTCTTCAAGGTCTGTCCTTGTCACCTAAGCATCAGATTGCCTCTTTACCACTGAGACTGGTTAAAAAGAAGGCACGAACTTACCTGACAATCTCTTCTGAGAGCAAATGAGAATGGGAAGGAGGAGGAAGGAAATAAAATTCACATCTCTCTACCCCAGAATAGCTGACTGGCACAGAAAGGAAGTCACCCACCAAAGATTAAGAAGTAACAAACAACTAATAATTTATTCCCTTACTGAAGAACAGGAGAGATGAAGCGTAAATACAGTCTACTTCACAGGCTGTTGTTGGAGCATGGCAGTCATACTTCATCCCCTCCACACAGATTGTAAAATCACAATCTACATCTTTGTGGCCATTGGCACAGCTCCTTGTTCTGCTTTAAAAACACCAATAATCCACCCTTGTTTATAGCATTTTCACATAATTATTGACAAACAAAGCCCTTGGGACACAAGAAGTTACCAGCATCAGGAATGTCATCCACTTCTCTCCCACCCACAACATACCTTTAAGTCAAACATGCCATATATATGTAAAAGATATAAATATATGCTTTTTTTTTTTTTTATACACAACTATTTCCAACACACCAATGAGGGAAGCACATACGACAGTGTTACAAGCCAAAATAGGGAGGGAAGAGGGAGAGTAATGACAACAGAGAATCTAAAATAAGTCCTGGCAAGCCCCACAAGGCTGGGCACGAGGAAACCAAAGCCAGTTGGCTCTGATGACTCTGCATCCATCAACTACTCTTTAGCTAACACCTATCAGTAAATAACTTCTTTGCCATTCCCTTGCTGATTAAGAGGGTGCTGTAGATTGCAGTTATCCTAAAGGACTGGAACCCAGACCAGTCCTTACAAGTTGTGACAACTGTTTGCAATATCCTTCCCATCGGTGTCTGACAGGAGGCTCCGCAGAGGACAGAGTCTTGGGGCTGTGCGTGGGCACCGTTTGAGTTTCCCTCCGCTATGCAGCAGGATGAAGCAGTCCTTGGCATCCTTGTCCAGATGTCTGCTACATTTTTTAATGTCTTCTGGAAGAATCTGGGCCAAGCACAGCTTGAGTCTCTGCAATGGTGCAGGCTGGGCCCTGATCTGCCCCTCATGCTACTGGCCACACACCACAAACATCCTCTTCACCTGGGCACCCCAGCAGGATGCCAGACAACCTTCCCCATGCTGACTCAGCAGAGAGCTTCTCTCTTCTCCTCCAAGGAAGCAAGTCCTTCAGCACTACCCCAGTTTTCCTCCTACCTAGCAGGAGGGCGCAGGTGTGCTGGAGATCCAGCCTGCCTGGCACAGCCTCTCACTTCAGGTAAGTGGTTTTGAAAAAGTGCTCTGTAATGCTCGATGCCCCATCTGGGAGTCATATTGGGTCTGATTTCAAGTGTTTTGAGCACTCCATCTGTCGGAGCTGTGGGCACTCAGCACTTCTGGATAACCAGAGATTAACATGTCACTTCTGCAAATGTTTTTCCTCTGTTTTCCCAGCTTTGCCTCCACTATTACACCGCTCACGCACAATATTTGCTCATAACACAGCAACAGCATTCATCTCCTCCGGATTCTGCCTGAAAAGAGGGGACATTGGATACTAAACAGGTCTACCCTAAAACTCTTGGTAATCTGGTATAGGCTCCTGGAAGCTGAGGCCATTATTTGCATGCAGCCATTACGTGAGCAAATAAGGTGTTTAAGGCACCTCTCAGAACGGGCTGTGAAGATTAGTTAATGTTTATACAACTCTCTGAAAATTGAAATGACTGCTACACACTGAGTATTACCACCACCAGGGATCCATTTAAGTAAAAGCAGCACAGAGAGCAAAGGAAACAAAACTTATTTCTTCTGTCCAGCACAATTATTGCCAGACTTATGCATGCTAAAAACACCCAATAACCCATCTAACGCACTAAATTAATGTTTATGCTATTAAGTTTAGACAATCTTATGCTGAAAGCTTTTCAAACTACAGGAAATTACACGTTGCGCAGGGACAACTGTATACAATTACAGTGATTTTGTAAAATGGCAGAGATATAAAGCAGAAGCGGACCGGCCAGCGAGGCTGCTAAATCACACAGATAACAAGTGCATCCTGACGGGGCAGCAGCCTGGAGCTTTCTCCCGGGTGTTTGAAGAGCCAGGAGCTATAGCAGCAATCCCAAAACTCAGGAAGACACCACACACCCTTAGTCATGAGGCAGCAGCAGGCAGGTAGGATCAGCAGGTACCACTCCTGCTGCCACTCTGGAGTCACCGTGCATCGCCCAGACCCGTTATTAGCCCACCCTGAACCACCAGCTGGCACCCCCTGCAAAAGCACCACTGGAAAGAACTCTTTTACTGGGGTTATTTGGATCAACCCCCGTGTTTCTTCAGGAGGCAAAAGCCTCAAAGGGATACTAAGCGCACCAACACAAAATCCTGCAAGGAGAGTGCTCTCCCAGGCAGAAAGCTCTCAGCTGCTTTGCTAAAGGCCACGGCAATATGTCTACTTTATGCTCGTTTTCACAAAGGATTGTTTAACAGTACTTAGTGCAGCCCTACCTCGACACAGCAAACGCCGTCTTAAAACAGCCTAGGTGAAGCTTTCAGCTTACCAAGTCAGCCTGAATGCTTTGTCAAACATCTGAAGGACTGCAGCGCTTCTGACTTTTCTCTGATGTCTTTCAGGTACAGAGCGGTATTAAAGCTAGTTTTCACGAATGCAAAACCAGGCAGAGACTTGGAAGTGCTACCGGTCCTATTCTTTACCTTACTCATTGTCTTGTTCACAGCTCATCTCGTCGCCAGTCTCCCTCTCACTGAACAATTTCAGAAGTGTCGTTTGCACACGAAGCAAGTATATATTATACAGTTCAATTACACGTGGGAGATTATTGGTTTGTGTGTATCAGCTAAGCAGAACGTCAACAGCTGTGTAGACACATCTCAGCCGATACGAAAAGTAGTCTTGTCGGCAGTTTTGATCTTAAAGTAAATACACTGAAAAACTTAGCTCTAATTAGGCTTAAAGGCAGATATGATTTTCTGGAACGAACACGAAACAAATGCTGCCGATAGCACTGTCTTTGCAGAATATCTTGTTTGCTGTTTCTTAAGTAGACAGGGCTTTCGAGATAAAATATTCTGACTCACAAGTGATGCGTCCCTGCTGTTTGTGTGTTGACAAAAACCTGAATTTTGTATTTTAAGCGGCGTGCTATGCTTCATTAATATGAAATCATCGTTCTGAATCGCAGACATATTAGCTGAGCTCCAAGTGACCTAATTCATTTTTAATATTTCATAGTTGGTTAAAAGCTGAAACAAGAGATCGCTAACGCAGCTCTGACACCCTCGCCATGAATCAAAAGATGTAGGGAAAAGGTCATGTGCTTACCAACTGGCACCCAACCAAATTCATCACTATAAAATGAGAGAACAGAAATGAAGACTGCATTTCCCATTATGCTTCTCCCTTCGTAAGAGCATCCATCAACTTGCACGTTACCAACGAGCGGAATTTATTTATATGTGTGTCCCCAAATAAAAGGTCAGAGATGCGAGAGAGATGAAATAAGGACCAGAGCCTTTGTCTAACCAAGAAGTAGTTCCTTCCCTTTAAAGCAAACTCGGCAGCAACAGCCTTTGAAGACCAAAAGGAGAAACAATTCCCAACCACATAAAGAAACTAACAAGTCCCTTATATGGCTAAGAATTGCAATGCCATTTTTTTTTCCACAGCCGGAAAAATTAGAACAAGAGGGAAAAATAGAGCAAACTTTAAAAAGGCAGTTCTCCGAGCACCAGGGAATTCACGCAGGCACATCGTTCCAGCTTTAAGAACTGCCAGATACTTTCTTCTTGAAAGAGAAGGAGGACATTACACCAGGTGAGTCCCTGAAATCCGTGTTTTAACTCTCCTGCTGTAACTATGGATACCCAGCTTTCAAACCCTTTTGTGATGTGGCAGAACACCAGGCTCCCTTGTCTGCTCCTCTTGTGAAACACCTCCATCTGAAGTCCCCTAATCTCCCTCTACCTGGCAGGTCACCGATGCACCACCTCAAGGTTTTCCCAGCTCCCTGCATCCAAAGAAGCCGCCCGCCCTCTCTGCTCTTGCTCCCCTATCTTCGATCCACCTCTCCCCTTCGAGAAACCCTGAGCCAGAGGTTCCCGGCTTCTCACCCAGGACGGCAACTCGATCGCATTGTGTTTTGTTTCAGATAACCAGAGCATTTCTCGCGAGTTAAGCGGGATGCACAGCCCAGCCGGCCCCGCCACCACTGCGGAAAGGTCGGGCTCCCGTGCAGCATCAGCATTGGGACTGAACTTGGAACAGCTCGGCCTGGCCAGCCTCTAAATATAGCGAAGGGAGGAAGGGCTGTGAAAGGGCGTGGGGAAGGGAGTGGGCCCGGAGCCAGGCGAGCAGCCGGTGAAATAAGGCAGCACCACGTTGGCCTGTCCCGCTCTTCTCTCCCGCACCCTGTGGTGAAACAGAGCGGTTAAGCAGAGCTCAAGGATTTAATCTGTTAATGCAAACTCACAAAATAAGAACAAACTACTATTTGATTTATACGCTCTGTGTGTGCGTACAAATCTGTTCGACAACTTCTCTTCTTGGATAGCTTCGAATCGCATAGGAGTGACATCACTTCCACTACATGACAGCCTATAAATCACCATCAACCACATGGCACCATCCATAAAAACGTGTCAGGGAGACACCAACAAGGAACAAAATATCAGAGAGCTTTACATCATCAACAAGCAGTCGTATGTGTCTTCTGGCTTCTGCTATGATCTATACAGATCAGGTGGTTTATTTCATTCATTTGCATCTGAATGAAGTCGATACAATTAGCAGAGGAACCCTTATAGAAAATCTGTCCAAACAATTTAATCTGCATAAATTTACCAGAAATTAAACCTTTTTTTTTAAAAAAAAAAAAAAGATAAATTGTTATGTGTAATACTGAAATTGATTTGACAGAGAATACATTGGCAGGGACTTCATTCCCATCACTGTTACAAGAAAATGAGATACAAACAAGCAAGACAAGAAAAAATGGAAAAAAAATGGAAAAAAAGGTCCTTCCATCCAAAAGCATGAACAAAATCTCTTTCTCACTTGACAGTGTCAGGCCTAAAAAAAGAAAATACTCTCAGCTAATAAAAACTTCTAGGAGAAGAGATTAGCATTTGCTGTAAACCAACATAATCAAAAAGACAGTGTGGCTAAGGAATCCAACAGGAGCCTTCAATTTAGGACTACAGATATGGTAAGTAACCTTTGCTTCACTTCTCCATTTAGAAACCCTGTGTTGTCAGGAAAGACCTACAGAGAAAACTGTTTCAAGTTTCAAGGAAGCTACACAGTATTTTTATCTTAATAACTACACAAATAAAAGCAAAATCCCTGCTCTGTCCTTTACTTCTTGAGGATTAACCATGCTTACTCTCTCACAGAAATTGCTAATCTTCATTACAGGCACCAGGCTCTACGCGAGACATCTCATATGACTCAATTAGACTTCCACTACATATAAATCATATCTCAACTGTGGCAGAGAGAGACACAGACAGAAAGACGGAGAATAAGCAGGACAAAAAAAAGATGCTGTAAAAGTATAAATCAGAAAAAAAGGCATTAAATAAGAGATGTAGCCTCCGAAAGCCCAAAATGCTGTTAAAACATCAGATGAGGTATGTCCTCACCCAATTGTACAGTTTAGAATGTTTTTGACAGTTCTCATTTATTTAAAAAAAAAATTAAAATAATAATGTATGTTGTTCATCTGTCCTGGTTTTGCCCTGGAGAACAGTATGTGCTTTGTGGGCCTGATTCTGTGTTACTGAAGACAACTGAAGCTCTTTCATTGATTTTTCAAGGGAAGCAGAACAGATCCCTGTTGCTATAATTTCTATTCAATAATATTATTGTTAATCAGCTATATAAAATATTGGTATGTCATTCCGCATGAGTACACGCAACTCTCAGGCTGAACTCTCCGCACAGTGAGAGTAGCTCTCCATGTAAAAATGTTTACTTCTAAACTTCCTTCCAACACTCAGCATTGCCCATAGGAGTGGGAAAGAAATTGCGAAACACCACTATGCAAACACTCACAACATACACTGTGACAATATTTGAGTAAATCACTGTTCTCGGTCTCCCTTCTCTGCCCATCTGCAGTCTTTGGTATGGAACAACTATATCATAAAAGCTCTTATTCACACATGCTTTTGATATTACACTATTTAATCACATACAGCTGTAGCTGATGAGACTGTTACAAAACACAATTTTAATGCAGCACTGGAAGCAAGTTCTGGAGACACATCAACCATTTTTCTCTACATAAAATTCTAACATTAAAAGACTTTTCTTCAAGAAAAAAAAAAAAAGAAACAAAATAATAAAAACAGCCCACTCTTCTTCTTTTTAAAAAAAAAAAAAAAAAAATCTGCTTCTCTTCCTGGACACTCCGGAACGGGCTTGTTTGCAAGTGAACTCAAAGTCCCTGCCCAGAGTATAGATAGTGACAAACCCACTTCCCCCACACCAGAAAAAATAATAATTAAAAAACCCTGCTTGAAATTATACGCAGAGAGAACGCTATCCAGGCTACTTACAGCAAGACCTGAAATGAACTCAGACATCCTGCTTGGAACAAGTCTTTCCTTATCTACTTTTTAATTCATGGAAATATACGAACTAACACTCCGATCATTTTTTACAAAGATACTTGCATTAAAGTACAAACATACCGTTGTGATAACTTTGAAAGCCCACAATACATTAAAAACCAAATCAGTAATTCAGAAGGTTGCCTTGTATCAGCGATTACAATTTATAACTATTAACACAGCGTTTGCCACAGTAACACCTCGGTAGCCTAATCTGCCAAATGCTTGCAACTTCCATCTTTCCTTAAGGAATTAATAGATATGCTTCCAAAATAATTCCCCACGGCATACAGTAAAATATGAATGTTTAAAAGACTAAAAATTTGATCTTTCCTTTCCCACTTCTTTTTTTTTTTTTTTTTTAATTTAGCAAACTTACATTGAGACAACACTTGAAAAGGACATCAACTAAGCAATTCAACGTTGTTTCAATATGTATCATGGTGTCCCTTACAGGAAGGAGCGTGTATTTATTCAGGCACATAAGGATAGACAGCAAACAGTAATGGAAAATGACCAAGTTCATATATTTTTGAGTTTTTCAGAGGACCATTGCTTTTACCTTCCTTACTGTTTAAAGCAAGAGGCAAAAATACTAGAGGTAGATGTTAATGTTACTGCCAAAATTACAACTGGGCTGACGTGTTTTTAAATGCCATTTGAACAAATTTCTTGCAACTTTAAGGCAGCTCTCTGAGGCATTTAAAACACGCCGCCACGTACTGAATCAAACGAGGGCTCAGCGCGAACAAACTTCATTCCTCGAAATGCACTTCTCTATTTGCAAGTGTTTGCCTTCACTTTTGGCACTATCACATGGGCTCCAGCTAGACTTTTGAGCTCTGGCGGCAGTCCAAGCTGCAGATGGTTGGAAATGCAGCCTGAAATCAGTGTGTGGTTGATGAATTACTCCTTACACCTGACCCCGGCTTCACACCAGGCACCAGGCACAGTCTGAGCACCACCAGCCAGAGAAGCCCTGTCAGGCATCTCCGTAGCTGGAACGCTTCCTTCGAGGCCTTCTGCGGGGCCAGATGGCCAAAAGCAGGGAATGCGGTAAACTCGCTAAACAGAAACGTGAGTGACAAGAGAACGCGGGGTGGGTAGGTACAAGGTGAAGAGAGGCGAGAGCTCCGCGCCGATTCCAAAAATACGCTTTCTAAAAGCGGCTGGTGGCACGAGAAGGGAGGCGTGCTGGTGGCGTGCAGCTGAAAGAGGTCCCTGATTCCTTCCTGCCAGAGAATGCCCTAAAAAAGGAAAAGAGGAAGCGAAACAAAACAAAGGGCTTCATCCAAATGCACACACCCAAACACGCACCCACGGAGAGACTTTTTGCAGTTTAAACACTTCTGAGTACACCTGTTTGAGTTTCCCCGTTGTTGTCTCCTCAGGTGGGGCAAGTATCTGTCGCTTCACAGCCACGCTCATTAAGCTCCTCTTGCCTGGGGGCTGGTCCACATGTTTCTCACATCCAGAGAGACAGGATTTTACTCACATAAGCATTGGGAAATTGCACTTCTGGCTTTTGCATGCATTCACACGTGCATTGGGCACAGAGAGATTAAGGCGCACTGCGGGTACAGCCAGCGCTGCCTCCCTCCTTGGGGTATTTCGGCCTCCTCGCTGGGGAGCAGGGTCAAAACCCTGAGAGTCAAACCACCAAACCCAAACCGTGACTAACAAATAAGAAACATCCAGAGAATGCATGAAAGCAAACCGCACGGAAACAGCTGCTAAACTGGCTTATTTTTACCCCAAATGCAGGTACAGAGATCACAAAACAAAATTCCTGTCTGCAGGTAACTGTGACACCTTCTCCTTCCCACCGGAACGATTAAGGTTTTTTCTGCATACAGCTACTGAGCAAACTTACCCCATCTCTAGGTCTGATTGTAAGTTGCAGGGAACAGAGATAAAGCAGAGCATCTACTAAATTAAAGCGACTCTCAAATATACTCAGATAGTTTAGGTTAAATCTTTTTCTTTTCAAATCATTAAACGGAATTTAATGGTGCTCAGTTTTGTTTTTCCATTGTGCAAAAGGGGAACGAGAAAAGAATTTGCTTTGGCAAGCAAGAAACTAAAGAAATAAATGCAGACCTCAATGTGAAATTTCGTCTCATTATCATTTTATACGTGACAATTTACAACATACTGCTGTAAACCAGTTGCTTGAGTAGTTACGCCATCAGCAAGGAGACAAGGAAATTTATTTAACAGCGCAAAATAAAAAACTGCTGTAGCTTCTCATCAGATAGGTTCAGATCTATCTCCTCACAATATTCTTTGCGGCAAGAGCACAAGACTACCCTTGATTCACAAGAGTAACAAAAAATGTTTGTTTTGAAGTAAACTCCTAGCACTCCAAGAATGAGACTCTAGGCAGATCCTGGGAGCAGAGAAGTTCAAACACTTCGCTTCCAAATTGCAGTTGTCAGACAGTGTCATGCCAAAACAAGAAAAATAAGGTCGCGTCTTTCCTCAAACTCAATGCTTGTCCTTAAGAGATATATTGAATTCCTTGCAATTGTCTCTTAAAAACTGACTGACCTTCCCCCCTGATTATTCTCAGTTTTGGATGACATTGGGTTTATCTAAACCTGCAATTAAAGTTTTAGCTTCAGTGGTGGCATCTGATAATTAAGGAGCACAAGTAAATTGAATAATAGGAGTGCGTGCTTCACGTTGCACAAAAGGCCACAAAACACTTTAAAAACTTAAATCAATCAGCCAAACATATGGAATCCATTTTTTCCTATTTATAATCCTATTACCCATATAGCTATTCATTTACACCACTTCTGCCTAACTACGTGCCAGCTAAGTTAGAAGATACGAACGCAGATTGGAGACTTAGCTCTTACGCAGCTTCGTGCTCCCCCAAGAGAAGGACGTGATGCAGAGTGAGGCAGTGCTTCCCTGAGAACAACCGAGACAACTTCATGAAACACGCAAAGCAAAAAGCAGCACTTCACCCAGACGTGGTGGGGTACACCCATTTCAAAACTTCGCCCATTTAACATGCTGCCACTCGGCGTTTCACAAGCTGTAGACAAATGCCATAAGAAAGCCTAGAATTTCTTTCTTAATTACAAATGAATGCAACCCCCCCCACCACCACCACCACCCTCAGCGTGCATGTCTATGAACATAAGAACACATTATTTCCTAAGAGCTGAATCCTACAACATTCTGTACAAAGGACAGTTTTGAGAAATTAGAAAAAAAAAAAACGATGAAGTTCACAGTACAGTCAGAGTCATGCAGGGGTTTATTAACATGAGTTGCTCCAAAAGGCATGATAAAAGATACAGCTCTCCACCACAATGTTATTTGATTACCCGAATATTAGCTTTAGACACACAATGGATCTAACTGCTTTAAAATGTCCCAGAAGCTGATGGCTAGCTTTAAGGTAACAAAATCCAGATGCTGCCTGTCTGCACTACTCTAAACTCTTAAAGTCTATAGAAGTGAAAAAACTCATATGCATGTCTCTGTATGCATGCGTGTATGTGTTTATTATTTAGGTTTTATCCATGCACTTAACTGTGGAGCGAGGGAGAAAAGAAAAATTAATGTCATATAAACTGTAGCACCGATTTGCAATGTTACCTGTCCTTGCAGCAATAGCGCATGTGTGCGCAGACAGGCGCACATGACTTTTCACCGGGTTGATAATTTTATATACCAGCTATAAAAGCGCGTTTAATTTAGCTTTTCCGTACCGTGGCTTTTTTTTAACCTAATGCTTTAAAAAATATCATTACTATTTTAAGCTCAAATGCAAGATTAACTTCCTTAAAAAGCTTATTTATAAAGTTTTAAAAAAAAAAAAAAAAAAAAGGAAAAAGTAGAAAAAAGAGAGACTGGCAAAATGTAAGCTACGTGAGTAAAAGGCATGGAATGTCCAATATTTCTCCTCCAATACTCGAGGCTATTGTTCTTTCAAAAAAACACCATCAATTGTTTCATGTCCTTGGCTTGCCAGGTTTTGAGGAATAGCATCAGTCTGCGTCCCCCAATCCCCCAAACAGTTAAAGCTATAGGCAATATTGCAGTCAGGGCTAGTGACGGGCTGCTGCTGCAACAGCAACAATACACACTAAATGGTCACAAAGGTAAAACGCAATTTGGATCGACCTTGAAAGGAAGAGGAAAAAAAAGCAAGAAAAATCCCTACAAAATATAAAATTAAAAAAAATCTTAAATTTTATACAAAAAGCCTGCACAATAGGCTGAAAGAAAGAGCCCAGCGAACAAATGAGAGGTAACCCTGTTAGGAATTACAAGGCTATAATCACATTGAGTGGTTCTGGTGTCGTCGCAACTCACCCCAGCCTGATTCTCAGTTTTGACAATTAGTTAATTTATATCATGCAGCAGTCTGGCTATAAACGTTAACGGGAAAGTAATTTTATTAACGGGGAAATATAACTTAGCCTTTCAGAGCCGCCACCAGACCAACGTGTTTCAAACCAAAAGTCTGCACGAGCCAGCCTCCCCAGGGCACCCCACACGCGCAGACACACACGTCAAACGTCCCATGTGTTAAATTCGCCACAGAAGCACAACGTGTGTCCGTGTACGTAGGGGTACATGCATGCGTGTGCACCCCAGCTATATTTTTTTTCCCTCAGAAGGATGTTACTTTATTGACTGGAACTGTTAATCCGTGGCTGTGAGGTTACACTCCAGAGCAGGAATTTTTTTTATTATTATTTTTTTCTATACCGTGTCCTACCAGGGCTTGCAAACTTTCGTTTTAGGGTTTTCTTTTGTTACTGTCCCTTGGTTACAAAGGATATCTTTTCAGAGAGCAGACTATTATACAACGGCACGAGAAAAATAAAGCTTTAATTAACCAACTCATGGCCAGGTAGTATTGACTTTGCTCAGCCCCTGAGGAAGAAGAAGATGCAGGCCTGCTTTCCAGTCTCCCGGCATTTTAAAAATTATGGAGAAAAGAAAGAAGGAAAAGGAAGAGCCCATGCTTGGGTACGCTCTCCAAAAGTAGCTACCCTCTATTTCTAGACCTTTGAAATGCAACAGAGTAGAGCCCTATCATCCTCAATGTGTAATGAAATATTAAAAGCAGTGCAACCCACTGACACAAACTCCGCCAGATTTACAGCCCGTTCGCTCCTCATCCTCCCCAGCCCTTCACAGCATCTCCCGCTCAGCTGATTAAAAGTTTGAGTTTCCACAGACGCCTTTTCTGAGGGCAAAACGCTTTCAAGCCCCGGGTGAACTGGAGGGATCGCTGCAAGAGCCATCGAAGCAGCGTTTCGTGCCTGATGCTGTCCAGAGCAATCCTCACCCTGTGCCATAATAAACACGCTACCTGCCCGGCGTTACGATAGCGCTCACCAGAGCGCTCTCCCAGAACAATAAAAGGAATTGGCCGACGCCAGCGGCCCTCGAAACAAATCCGGTCGAATAAATAAAATTAAAGCACGGACACCAACCTTCCTGCCTCTCTCCCGCCTGCTCTCTGCCTACCAGCTCGGCTCTGCGTGACACCCAAGCCCAGGAAAGGAGGGAAAGGCAGCGAGCCCGGCCAGCAGCCCCTGCCATTTGCACCGCTCGCTCCCCATCGCCCGCCGAGTGCCCGGCGGGACCCGCGCCCTACCTTGGTTTGGAGATAGTGGGGGTAGTAGTAGGTGTACTGGGGGTACATTGGCTGCTGGTCCAGGCGTTTGCCCATGTAGCTGGAGTCCTTCTGGCTGGTGCAGGGAACTCGTTGGCAGGGTGTAGTGCCCCAGGGCCTTTTTCTTCCCTCTCACGCCGCTATTCCTGACAGCGCGGGCGACGGAGGAGGAGGCTGCCGAGACTTCCTCGCCGTCTACCGCGCGCTACTTCCAGCGCAGCCAAAAACGCACAGGCGCGCACATCGAGGGCTGGGTGGCTGGCTGCGAGGGTGGGAGGAGGTGGGTGGCAGCCCCCTGCCCGGCTGCCCCCCCGCTGGCAGCGGCAGCAGCGTGCCTCCGGCGGTGCCCGCTGCCCGGCCGGGGAGCGTCCTGCGAGCGGAGCCGGGGAGGCAGCGCAACTCCAGCCCGCTGCTTGCTTGCTTGCTTCCTTCCTTGCTCTTCTTCTTCTCCTCCTCCTCCTCCTCCTCGCTCGCTCTACCTCGTCCTCGCCCCGCTCTCGAGCCCTCCCCTCTCGCTCCCCACCCACCCCCCTTCAAAAAAAAAAAAAAAAAAAAAAAAGGGAAAAAAAATAAAGAGGAAAAAAAAAATTAAAAATTTAAAAAAAAAAATAGGAAAAAAAAAAAAAAGAAAAAAAAAGGGGGGGGGAAGGGAGGGAGGGAAGAGCCTTCCCCAGCCTAGTTGCCGCTGCCTCCCTCACGGAGTGACATGGTGCTCGGGGCTCGTCCTGTCTTTCATTCAAACCCCCTCCGCGCCGCGCCGCCGGTGGGAGGGACCTCGGCGCGCCGCTCCCCCGGGAGGCCGGCGCAGGCCCCGCGGCCGCCCCCGCGCCCCCGCCCCCGCCCGCTGCCGCCGCCGCCACCGGCCCGGCCCGGCCGGGCCCCGCCGCCCCTTTTCCCACCCTCGCAGCCCGCGGGGCTGGGAGCGCCGAGAGGCTGCGCTGGGACCTGGGGGGAGCCCGAGCGGTGGGGGTGAAAAATGCTCCGACGGCGATTTTTGGATGTATTGGGGCGGCGGGGGGTGTGAGGCTGAGCAGGGCAAGGCGGGGTGACCCCCTCGCAGCCCGCCTCAACTCCTCCGTGCAGCGCTTCCCCGAGCGGCTGGGGGACGACCCGGGGCCAGACATATTAAATACATACTTTGTTCGAGCGCTTATATAAGGCTGGGTTTATTTAAAGTTGGAACAAAATGGAGGAAGAGGGTAAAGAGGAAACTCGCCCGGCGTGACTTCGGGTGCCTTCGGCCGGACACCACCACACCAGTTACACAGTTGCCACAAAAGTTACACACTGGTCCCAATGCCCCCAAAACCAAGCGATCAAGGCTCAGCTCCCAAGGCCATAGCAGCAAATCCCACTCCAACGCACCCCACCTCAGCCAGGTGAGGGGCCAGGCACCGTACCCACACCTTGCCCACCTGCAGGACCTCACACCTGCATGGGGTCCCCATGGCATGGATCGGTGTCTGCACAGGGCCTCCCAACATCCACCCCCTGAAGGACTCAAAGGGAGAACACATCGTGCAACATGACTAAATCACCAGAAGAAAGTGTGTGAATAACAAAATGTTTCCTCTTGTACACAAGTCCCAGCATTTCTCCTTTTTTTATGAAAAAAAAAAAAAAACCTATCCTTTAACACGTCATCAGATTCCTGGGCCTTTCTACAGTGGCTTTGCCTATTTCTAAATTCACGGTGGGGAATATGGGGTGGCAGCTTCTTTTTGTTTTTATTTAAATCATTGATAGTATTGCAGTAGGATTGTCAGCTGCTGTATTATCAACCAAATTACTTCAAAAAAAAAAAAAAAGAATTATAAAAAGAATTTCTTTAAAGGGACACTTCTCAAGGCTGGTAGAGCTAAAATTAAACTTGCCAGCTGTGTTTTGGTTTGTGGGCACGTGCTTGAACATGACAGGAACATGGGAATATCACGCTTTACGCTGGCAGTTTGCTGTTCGTGTAAGCAGGGATATTTGTTCTGGGTTCCTCTAACTGCCCCATCACCAGCTAGCGGGAGAGCAGAGGAAAGCAGCTGAAGGAAACGGGCAGCACAGGACGCAATATGAACATACAAAATACTGCCTGCATGCATTCTGGGGTTTTACGACCAGGCAGCATTAATTACTGACACTTGGGTACCTGCGCACATTGTAGGAACAATGAAGTGCTACATGTACACAAGTGTGTGGCACCTGTTTCAGGAGAGAAACTTTTGGGGAACCCATTCTCTGTTCCCAAGCCACTGCACCAGCATTAATTTTTGACCTCACTCAACTCGGAGCACCTTGAAATACATCCCGTTGCCTCAGCTCCCAAAGTCATGGATAGAGATTCAGCAGAAAGGCCCAACTGGACAAAGCACTGAGTACTTTCTATCTGTCCTACAGTCTGGGCTGCTCAGGAGTGCTGGGTCCCGTGTAAGCTTGAAGCACAGGTGGAGAAAGACAGAAACTGGAGGAGCAGCCTGACATTTCTCACTCCCAGCCCTAAGCTGGTTCTATTGCTACTCAGCTTTAAATACACCACCTTGCCTCGTACTACATGATACTTGAGTGATGCTCTTGCTTACGCCCTTTTTTCTTCCCACACCTCTCCAAAGGTGAAATAGGCTGTTGGAAGGTTTGTATCTGCAGGAGCAAATAGCAACTGCTTGGCTGTGTGCTGTGCTTTCAGCCTGACAGCATTCAGGTTGTTCTTCCAGCTGCCAGAATTAAGTTGCTGTGCTTCTCCCCCCACCTTCGCACTTCTCCCTCAGGATATTAGCGTGTTTTTTCTTCCTAAGCGGTTTGTTTGTAGAAGAAGATGTAACCAGATTTGGGGGAAGAAAGAACCTATGTGTACAGAGTGAAATAAAAAAGGATACTGAGGAAGTAGAAAAACTTGCACTCTGACCAAGAACTCTCCTTGAACGTGCACGGTTTGCTGTGGCCAGTATTTTGCAACCAGGAAGGCCCATTCTGTCTGTTTCACCTTACTGCTCTGAGTATTTCACCTCATGACATAAAATTTAGATACGAGATTTCCACACGTGCCCCATCACGTGCACTGACTGGTACCACCAACAGCTTTCCCTACCAGGAAAATGTCGGGAGGCGCGGGAGAAGCCGGGCTGTTCCCAGGCCAGGTAGGGCTGGCTTCAGATCTGCCATTCACCAGCTCTCACCCAGCTTGCTGATGGTTTGAGTTTCCCTTTTCACCTGTAATCCTGCCAAGGTGCTGAGCAAGAGCAGAGACCGCTCAGCATCTGGCATGCTTGAGCCTTCAGAGATGCAAGATAGAGTGGAGGCAGCAAAAATAGGAATCCAATATAAAAGAGTAGGGGGCCAAGGGGAGAAGGCAGGAGGCAATATAGCAGAGCAGAAATGCAAATGAACAGCCACAAAAGCAGATTTAGATAGCACACAGCCTCTGAACAAATGCTAGCGCTGGAAAATGGAAAATTTCCATTTGCAAAATACAGACATCAAAAAGATCATCTGTGACTTGGGAGCACACTGTTTAAATAGAATCCCCTTCATTTTCTGGCCTGTGCATTTGAATAACCGAATCCACTTGCAAACTGAAATACCAGTTTGCCTACTGAGTGTTAAGTATAAATGTTCCTCAAAAGAAAAGACAAGCTGTTCAGTCCCAGCGAGCAAACTTCGCAACTTTCCTTCCTGCTATTGGATGCTCGTTGTCAACCCCAAGCCCGGAGCACTCGTGGGAATCCAGCAAGCAAGCCAGGACCCAGCACACCTGAAAAGGAGTTGCTGCGCTGGTGTCACCCGACGTGCGGGGAGTTTTGCAAGACAGGCGAGCAATAGGAATCTCTTGGACAGGAAATTTAGAAATCAAATGAAATAAATGGGAACCAATCAGCTGGAAACCAGACAGCCAAATTTATTCAAAGGCAGATGCCAAAGGATATTAACTCAGAAACAACCAGCGCTGTGGATAAGCAGCGTGGAGTTAACTGACAGAGGAAAAAAAAAAAAAGAGAGAGAGAGAATAAACTGAGGTAAAGAAATTATGTATGTTTGGATGTATTTTTACATTTCATAAAACACAGATTTCTTCATTCACAAAAAGAGATTCAGAATAAAATCACAGGCACCTACTAGAAGAATGTAATTCAGGGGCTCTTATTTGCTAGATACATCTCTACATGTGCTCTTTTTCCCTATTTTAATAATTTTTTTTAGCTTTCTATGAAAACCTTCTTAATTCACATTGAGCTGACTCATGGAGCAATTCAAGCATTTTCTAGCTCCTTGCTCTTGAAAAGCAGCAATGTGTACTCTAGAAGAATTACCCTTTGACAAAATTAAGGCAAAATCATCTAAATCAGGACTAGGGAAAAGTCTCTCATTCAGCAGCAGAAATGCAGCAGCCATCATCTAAAGCAATATAATAGGTTAAGGAAAAATACCAACAATGATTATCTCGGGCTTACATTTTTGACACTGTCTCTCAGCTTTTATTCTCTCTATTTACTCATTAAAGCTGGTTTCAAAGGAGACTATAGTGATGTCTGACAGCTTGTTTACAATGGGTTACAAGAAGAATACTGATTTTATTTCTAGATCTGTCAGCTCCTTCAGTCCAGATACTTTAAAACTACATTGACGAACACAGGATCTTGCTATTTATTAGTTAGTTTATCAGGCTGATTTGCCTAAGGATAGCTAAGTGAATTTCTATCAAGCGATATATTCCGGTGCAACCAGGATCACTAAAGCATGCAACAGAAAAAAGGCAGAAAAAAGACACCGAGCAACAGAAGACTTAGCATTGCAACAAGACAATTAGGGAATTAAGTGCTTGAGATCGACAAATTCTCTCTGAGGTGGGGGATGCCACTCTTTTCTGATGTGCCATGCCTCAGCCCTACCTGTGGCTCCAGAAAGCGGACCCCAAGATTAACGTAGTGGAAGCGATTCTCTATCCCGGTCTCATCCTGCCTCAATGTGGCATTTGGCTGCAGATGGAGGACCCCCTGTTCACATCTCCTCCCTCCCTCAGCAACCCAGGCTTTCTGTCAGTAGTATGGCATGAACGTTACATGCCATTTTTTTCAGTAAGGGGGAGGAAAGGAAGGGAAGACCCACAAGAGATCAACAACACAAAGGGTGGCTTTCCCCACACACATATCTCCCACCTTCATGAAGCCACACAGGTTTGTCCTCCAGTCTTTGGCACAAACCATGGCAGTACCATGAGGTCTAAGATGAGGCAGAGCTGCAGGCGGGTAAGATATTGGACAACAGCAAGGGTTAGCTATCTAGCTATCATTAGATTTTATTATTTTTCTCCCCATCATCATCTACTTAATATTATTCAGTATTTCCATGTTCAGTATTTCCACTGATTGACTTCTAAAGGCTCAGTCCTAAAGGACATCTTCAGACAGTGGCAGAGTGGAAAATTTCAAGAAAAAAGGTGAACAACAGTGAACATTCACTGATAGCAAATTGTATTTTCCATCTGATACAATCTCTTGCCTGCACAAGCAAATGAAACCAGCAGCCAGTTGTACAGACAACCCAAATTTATGTGCTAAAGTCCTCTTTCTGCAGATGTTAACAGGCACAACCACAGTAAATAATGTTGCCTTTATCTTTTATCTATGGTCTACTTCTTATGCACCTGAGAAGCTTTGCAAGCATTGATTCATTCTGTGATGTGAAAGAGGATGAAGTGACATAGCCAACCAGTGGCAAAGCCGAAGTTGTTACAACAAACGGTGGATGCCCATCCTCATCACCCATCACCACACCGTGATGGCCATAGAAAACATAACCTGCAGGTAAGGACTGGTGCTTTCATCAGTCCTGAAGGGGATTCATGAGGGCAGAAGGTAGCTCAATGGCAGGGAAATGCAGTGTGGGGACATGGGAGAGCAATATGGGATGCAGTGACTCGCTGCTACACCCTCAAACAAGATTCACATCAATAATTCAAGGCTTTCAGAAAACACCGGGATTTTGCAGAGGTTAGGCCTTTCAAAGGTTGCATTTTCTATAGCAACTCCACATCACGAGGTAGTAAATATTGTGCCTGTTCTTGAGTCTATACAGTTAGGATAAAAAGGGCAAGCTTTTCATGCCCCCAGACAGCAGCAGGACTAACCAAGGTCATTTTGCTAGTCCAGCACATTAACTTAATGCTACCAGCATTACAAGTGGCACAATGTCAGGGAGAGAAATTCTCCACTTCCCACCTTCCTCCCTCCACAGTCCTGCTTACTAGTCACCTTCCCCACCCCTCTGTTTACTTAAAATCAGACTGTAATCAGGAAACGTGAGCTTTTTTTCTTGAGGAAGTTTATTTCTGAAGGTAATGGGGAGACGTAAATATGCCGCCTGTTTACTGAGGCTCATAAACACATAAGAACACAGGCAATTAATTGTCACTGAGAGAGTTCCACTGAACATGGAAAATCCTAGCTTTTTAGGGCACGTTTAAGTAAATGTTCACCCATCATGTACTGAATTACTTAGTGAGATATTAATTTTGTGCTCCAACTGAGGGTAATCACAGAACAAACCAGCATTATTCACATTGCTCTCTGAAATTACAGCAAGGGTAAGCTGAAGAACAAAGGCCAGCAGGAGTCGAGCCTCTCGACTTGAAAGGAATTATCTTTTCCTCTAATTGAAGCGAGGGCTGTTTTGTTTTGGTTTTTCTTTCCTTCCTCTCGCTAAACTTCCAGCAGCACTCCTTGGGAGAATGGCTCCTTGCAGCGGGCTGGTGCTCTTGGAGCCCAGGAGCAGCGCCTCATCTGCATGGGAAAATTTACTGAGCTGACTGTACCAGCATCCTTGGCAGACGGAGTTATACCAGCAGAGCTCTTCATGCGGGCTTACGCCAGTAAGTGGCCCTATTTACGTAAGGCCAGAAAGCTGAGAGGTCTGGGTCCTGTTTGCTGGTGCTGCCCCTGACCTAGGCTGTGACCTTGGACAAACAAACCACTTCTCCATCTCCCTCCTGCCTTGCTCAGCCTCAAGAGCGTCAACTGGAAGCTCTCTGCAGCAAGAGCAATCTGCTGGATTTCATAGCAGCAAGGGAGAACCTCGATTTTGGTAGGGCACCACAACAGCACATCATCAGAAATCTGTAATAATGTACGTAAACTGCTTGTTCTTACACCAGCCAGCCAGCTGGTGCTAGATGACTCTCACGGGCTGGGGCATTTTTTTTTTTGCATGGGAAAAAGTTAACAATAGGCAAGAACAGAGGGTCATCTCAGGCGAAATTCTTTCGCTATCAAATATAATACTTTCAGCTTTCTCTATACTTATCCTCCCTAGCATGCCAAGACACATTTCTTCTTGTCTCTTTCATATCTGGCAGGCTTTTTTATCCACTAAATAACTCTTCATCTAATGCTGGCTGTAAATAAGGCCTGAAGGAGCCTTGGCTAATAATTTCCATTTCATTTGGTAATAGACCCCCTTCTAAAATGCAGTACAATTACAGCAATACACTTAAAATTTTGCCCAAAACTTCATTCAAGAGTGTTTGTAAAAATATTGTTTTTCAATTACCACTATTGCTTATTTTATGGTTATGATGAAATCTCAAAATATGACCATTTTAATTCAAATTTTGATTTTTTGTTTTAATTTTTTTTTTTTTTCACGCAAGTCCTGCTTTGACCCATCTGCAATCAAAGTTTCTCCATTTGGTCACACTGAAAAAGGAAAAAAAAATAAGTCTAAAAAAAAGTCTGTATCATTTTTTTAAATACATAAAAAAATCTTTTTTTTTTTTTATACATGTAGGAAAGCATTGTTTCGGAATTATACAGACAAAATACCAGTATTTAAATTGGTCCCTAGTGAAATGCGTTCCTTGGTTGTTTGTTTTTAATTGTAGTTCACAACTGGGAAAAGCAATTTGCACTTTAGCTTGTCCCACTAAGCCACTCTGTAATTCAGAGTCTGTTCAGTCCGAAGTATTTCATAAATAAAGAAAAAATGCAGGTTAAGAAAAACCATAACCTTTGGACACAACAAATGCTATTCTTCTCCTCCTCACCTAAACACAATCGGGTAGTGCAAGCACATGAAAACACTTACTAGAACCTCTAGTGCCTTCTTATCAACGTGTAAAGCTTCCTGGTGACACTACATGAGAAATTATAAGTGTCCACTAAATATGGAACCAAAAGATTGCGTGTGACAATTCCCAACAGAGGGGGAATTTCCGGCTCTCAAATTATCCCCTACCCAGATACAGAGAAAATGCGCAGCAAATGGAGAAGTACAGTGCTGTGAGCTGGGTGAAAAGTTCTACGTGCAGATAAGCTGGAGACTTGAAGCAATTCTCTGTTTTTCAAATCAGTTCACTCTTCTGTAGGAATAATGGCATTTTTTGTAATAGACAGCTTCCATTTACCACAGAACCAATGCAACCTGCCGTGCAAAATCAAACTTTATGTCACGCCAGATTACTGTCCATCATAACCAAAGAAAATGTATTGAACGGAATATATTTGGTTTAGGAAATCTGTATTTTGTCAGCTGCAGTATAACTCATTGTCCATTAAACAGCACCAAGCCCATTCTAAACAGAGCACACTCTATAAATGTTTAACCTCCCAATCCTATACTTGTCAACTTTCCAGAACAAAAGTGAGGGTGATACCTGACATCTAACAAAAACAGAGTTAGGGCTGCCATTTTCCTGTACCAGAAAAATTCTTTGGGTAAGAGATCATATATTTCCTGCAGACAGACAAATGCTAATTATAGCTCAAATCTTCCCTCTTTCTTTCCTCTGCCATTTATTTCTTTGCCTTCCTCCTCTTCCCAGTGCATCTTTTCTTCAGTCTTGTTCATCGAATATCTTTTGCCTTCAAAAAAATCTCATCAAATCTCTACATTCTCCTACAGTTATCTGTTTTGAGAATAATTTGCCTGCCCTCTTTTATATATTCCAGCTGGAGTTTTTAATAAAGCACAGGGACTCAAGGCTACTGTATTTTTATTAGGAGATGGTGGAAACTTTATAATGATTTCTATTCACATTCAGCAAACGCTCTTCCCTATTGTTCTACCCTATTCACCTCTGCCAACATCCTATTCCCAAATCACTTTTACTCTGTAATCCTTCATCCATTTTGTCTCCTCTTCTTTTCTGTCCCCACCTAACCCCTATCTTGCCAGTACAAGTACTTTCCTTTTCTTAACCTTTTCTCCTTTCCTTTTTTGTTGCCCTGATTCCTCAGTCACAGATGTTTTAGGTTCCACTGATATTTTTCCTACTTACATCTCAGTTCTTTGAATACAGAACCAAGATGTTCTTGTGGGGGGAGAAATCACTGAGCTATTCTTTTTAACTTGGAAATCCGTCCTGCCAGGTTGGAGGAGAAAGCACTGTATGCCACAAACATCTAAATTCATGTCAGCCAAGGTGCCCCAGCAGGGCTGGGGACAGAGTTAGGGAGTTTAAAACATAGTGGAATGAGAGGATATTAAGTTCATTAAGTGGGGAAGAATTAGGTCTGATAAACTGAAGATCCAATCAATCCCAGCTCTTACTGACTTACTTTCAACAAAGGGATTTACAGAAGTTTCTGCTGGGTATGAATATACACATCTTCCCTTCTCCTAACAAGTGCAAGTTGCCCACCCCTGACAACACACTTGTCTCTTCAGGATCCCACGGCAGCAAAATATATCAGCTTAAAAACACAAAAACAGTCATTGCCAAAGATTTCTCACCTCACATACGGTGGGGTAAGAATGGCGAGGGGAAAACACTATGAGCATGTGGGAGTGAAATATTAATCTTCTGGTATAGTTTTCCAGCTGAAATACTGACAAGAATTCTGTTTGCAGATAATTTGTGGTTGGGCCATTTGGTACATTCCCACAAAGCAAAGGTAGACATTTTTGTACTGTGAAGACATTGTAGACAAATATATATATATGTATATATATAATTTTGGAGTTTTAGCAATAGATATATCTTTGTGCTAGTTATCTTACTTGAATGTTTCACCAGAAGGGCTGGTAGCATTCTGTCACTATGGTTATTTGACATTTCCCATTTGAGTTAACTACTGGTTTGTCAGATATCTACCACTTCTGTTGAGTATTTCCATCTTGTAGATCACTTCCTCGCTTTGAATTCATGTTGAGAAATTTCAGTCAAACCGTTTGTCTTTTTCATGTTTCTCATGAAAGATACCTGCTGAGGTGCCAGGGGGTTACCCATCACTCACTGAGATGAGGAGTTGTGGAAGAGGGAGCCCAAAAGGAGACTGAAGAGTAAAAGTAAAGAGGAGAGTAAAAAGGGGGGACATGTCTAGGTTATATGGGAGGACTAGGACAATAAATCAAGGCATGGATGTTGTAAAAGGAGCCCAGGGTGGGTGAGTGTCACAGTCTACAGCAGAGAGGGGTCAGATGGGGAGGTGGGAATAGTTGTGCAAAATGGGAGGTGAGATTAAGAATGGAGTAAAACTAAGAATCAAAAAGCAGCGGTGTTGGCCACCAGGTAGCTGAGAAGAGCCAAATGGTTTTGGGGAGCAGGACAGGACAAAAGAGAAGCCAAAATGTGTGAGAATGGAAGGGGCAGAGAGATGTATAAGGAAAGGAAAAGACAGCCCTCCCCATACACATCCTGGACCCAGTGACATTGACCACTCCTCTGTTGTCAGCAACAATCACCTACGTCCAGCTGCCAAGTGTCCCAGCCCTTTCTAGCAGTGCTTTGCAGAGACAATTAAAACCTACTGCTGCCAGGCTCTCCATGTCTGTGTGATAAATAGAAAGATTTCAACCTTGCTGACAATCCATTTGTCAATGTGCCATGGGATGGCATTTGCAGGTTCCTTTTTAAAAAGCTAAACCTTTTTCCACACAGAAATTAAATTAAAAGAACATGGGGGAAAATTCCATGTGAGCCCATATTTAAGGTTAATGAGTAATGGGATAATTATAATGAATAATAAAAAGATAATGAGTGTTCATAGAGGAGCCCATTACAACTGTGTAGACAACCATTACTCTGTAATTTTATACCTTTTGAACACTTGACTTTGCAACCTTAATGCTTTTTTAACATTGTTTTTGCCTGCGTAATGATATATAACAATCTCCAGACACCATCTGCAGTCTTCATATTTCCTTGATCTCTTTCAAACAACTTCTAGTACTGTGTACGAGAAGAGGCAAGTGATTACTTCACTGAGTAACAGCCAGGAGATAGAGAGGAATATAGTTGGTTGTTTTCTTTCTTTATATTCATAGCTACTGTCTCAACAGTTAGGACCATGCTACAAGCTCTTGGGCTTTGTCTGCTTTAAAGCTTCTTCGTTCATGACAATTTTGTCAAAACTTCTTGATTCTGCAGTTTGCTTCTCCCATTGGTCTAACAGCCGAACCCAAGATAATTAGGCTTCAAGACACAACTAAATATTTAATGTTTCAGTTAGGGTTGTGGCCGAGAGCATGGCATCAACCATTTTCTTGATACCTTTTCATCTGACACTGTGCCAATTGTTTTAGCTGTATGTGCTCCCCTTCAGTGCTGGACCCCCACCTAGACGTGGTACCAGGCACATTTTTTTAATTGGAAAGAGGCATTGTGCACTTACAGACTATCATCATATGTCAAGTTTACTGCTAGAAAAAGCCAATATTAATAAGGGTTGCTTTTGCATTTCTTTAGGCATTACATATTTTAGCTGCAAATGTCAGCTCTTAGCAAGTTCTTAGATGCTGATCCCGAAGTATTGTAGTATCACTAAATGCCCTGTAAGACTGTCCCAGTTCCTTGTCACTCTAGCAACTCTGGGTCACCTTAAAGCCACTCCAAGTCCCTAAACATCTGCATCATTCAGACTGGAATCCTAATGTGTACTGTGCAGCAACCGTCAGTACGCTACCTGCATGCTTATATGCAGGTGGCTCTCTTGGCAGCTGAGATTTCTATTTGCAATAAAAGAAAAAACTGTTTGCAATAAAGAGCAAACACTTTGGGGGACCAGCTCAGCGACTCGCCTACCTGTGTGACACACGTTCTCATTTCCACCCGTATGACCCTGAAGCAGTCATTGCAGTCTGAGTGGAAAAGGGGAGTTAACACTAAATAATATTAGATAAGAGCCAATCTCTACTCAGCACTCTTCAAACAGCGAGAGAAACATGCCTTAGGTGTAAAGTGAGAGATCAAGTAGGAGGAAACAGTAGTGAAGAACGACAGGGCAAATGAAAGACCCTCTCTGCATGCCTCTCTGAATTGGTCTTTTCTATTATTAAGTTCCTGGCTGTAAGAGAAAGGTGACAGAGATCCCATGCTCTCACTGGCACAGCAAGTCGTTCACTTGCTCTTCAGCATTACAAAGAAAGAGCAGTATATGAACCTGCAGTGTTTACACCTGCAATTTTATGCAGTAATTTGGTTGCCTCCCTGCATGAAATAAACATGGCAGCACCTAATTCTGGGGATAGCCTTGTAACAGCACTAACCACAAAGAGGAAAAAACTCAGGCTGCACACGGATACTTAGTTGTATAGCTCCTGTAAAGGTGAATGGGAACAAGGAGTCTAAATCCCAATACGCTGTTTGAAAAGGACCATCTCAGAGCTGAAATGATGGACAGCTTTATGCGTACGAGGACTGGTGCACATATAACCCAGGATCCATGTAGGATGGTGGATGACAGCGTGCCACTGTGCACTTGTGTCCCGTAGGACTGTCTGGAAGCAGTTTGACCCGGTTCAGCAGAACTGGCCCTTAAATATCACAGCCATTTCCTGAACCAGCTATTAAAAACTGCTTACAGCAGTGGACTTTGCAAGCTGCAGGCCCTGCCACTCGCTCATGCTCCCCTGGGAGACCAGCGCCTGTGGCTCCTCCGCTCAGTACATGGCTCCAGCACGCCTTCAGCACGGCTCAGTCCCCAGCCCTGGCCTCCTCCCCGGAGCTGGCGGTTGTTGCATGTCTGCCAGCGTGAATACCAGTGCCTTTTGGCCGGGGAAGAGGTGGCATACCAAGCCGGGGATTTCTGGAATATGATACTAGGGTTTCTCTGCATTAGCCTGGTAGAGCTTCTAAATTTCCACCTTAGTCGCTTTACGTAACACAACCAAGTAGACATTAAAAGAAGAGTTGCAAAGTAAACAGCTACAATTTCTGGAGTACCAGAATTGAGGCTGCTTATTAGACCTTAGCTACCCCCTCAAGCCTATTCATTAGGGTAAAATCTGCAAAATTACATGTAATGCCAACATCAGGGCCCCTCACCTTCTCAGTGTTGGATGGGCATCTCTAACTGAATCACTAAATATTTCATATTTTATTTCCTCTTCTTTAATACCTTACTGTATTTACTGTACAGTGTTCAAACTCTGCTCTGAAGACAGAATTATTAATGTTTGCACAGACTTTCAAGCAGGTGTTTTTCACTACAGTGACAGCGTGCTTTATAACACATGTAAATTTATCCTCCTAACACCCAGCACGATACAGAACTATGTTCATTTCTAGTTAACAGGTAGGCAGCTGAGGCACATAGAAAATTAACTAAAAAGCCAGCACAAGTATTTAGTACACATTTTGGGACAGGGCCTCAATTCTCAGAACACTGTGCATCCCATAGCACAGCCCTCTCAAAGCCCATACCGTACGCTCACTGTTCCCAACTCAGATGTAAATCAGGAGCTTCAAGCAAACCATCTCTGCCATGGCTCCTTCACAGCGTTAAAACCTGCAGCTCCTTCTCAAAAAGGTCTCACATGGAACCTACAGGACATTCCTGACCCCACATGGGGTCAGCTCTCTGCGGAGCCATGGCCCACTGGGTGCTGCTTCAAGCCTCTAACCTGCGCGCTCATCTCAATCTTCTCACTCAGTAAACTTAATCCTACTGTTACAGCAACTGAAAAGAAGGATTTACGGTGGAAGAGGATGGAAAACCTTAACAATAAGCAGTTCAATCAATCCCTTTCTATATATAAAATTAATGATAGAGAATTGTAAAATTATCAGAGAATGAAGCAATAATTTTATGAAATAGAGAGCTAAAATACACTCCAAGGGATTAACATCCACAGTAGATTATCCCCTCCATACAAAATTTGTAATGGATTTCTCTGAATGGGATATTTCTTTATAGCAGAAGCATGAGATGCTCTTTTTAAGATCTCTACTATCTGACTTTTGCCTTTTGTTTTCTTTGTTCTTTGCTACAGCCATGTAGAAATAGTGATCTTGACTGATGACATGGGGAAGATCTCTTGATGAGAGGTTTTAATATGATGGGGAGAAGCACACGGGCCACACGTGATCTTGTTTGGAAAAAGCAGAGTTCTCTGCTTGAAGATTTCTGGTTGCTAATGGAGTACAGTGGGACTCGAGTAAGCAAAAATAGCATTGTGGTTAAGATACTGGCCTAAACTTGGAAGATATCTTCTGGTTCCTGGCTCTGCTGCAGACATCCTGTGTGTCCTTGGATAAACGCCTCTTGTGAGGCTAATTTCATTTATGTGCTCACGTACGTAGTAATGAGCCTCATAAACAGCCTATAAATATAATCACTTGAAATTATTTTTAAGGTACAATCTCTTGAATTCTGTGAGGGATTTCATGTTCTCTTGGGAGAAGGGAAAGTGTATGCCAGGCTAACGGCATGAGATTGATTTGGATCTATCTCAATTTCAGTGGCATGTGAGCGTATTTAAATTTGGCATGTGCAGACCATTATGATAAAAAAAGAGCCTGCATTATTTGCACTATTTCTTATTTTCGTTCTCAGTCTGGGATTCTTCAGACTGTAGGAAGCAAGGAGAAACACATATAGATGATGATATCTTTGAAATATGCACTGGCTCTGTGTCTTTTTTGTTCAAAATTCAGGCTTGGGAACATTCTGTAAAAATCTGTGTGCATGCACAACAGTTGTAATTATTCATACAGACCCTACTGTAAACCACAGGCTCATATGTACACCTGGAAGTTGCACATCTCAACACACAAAATGCATGCAGCTATGCAGTTCACAAGTCAACTTCTACAGGAAGGGTGGTCCTAGAGCAAATGCAGGTCTGCCAAGTTTGCTAATTAGGGTGGTGCCTCACCACTTGTGGTGTAAGCAAGTGCTCTGCTGCTTTGCTGGTGCTCTGGCAGCCTCTGCTACAGACATCCAGCAGTCCCGGGTAAACAACCACTGCTTGAAGCAAGTGCAACATGTCATGAACACTGGGGCCAGCCAGCAAACACAAACTGTGGCACAGTTAGACCACCATAATACTCCCAGCTCTGTTTCTCAATCCCTCTTCAGCCTCTTCCTTTTCAACAAGAATGATCTCCTCCAACATATATCTTCAGACAATTGTTGACCTCCAGTTGCTTACACAAAGCAAACAGAAATAAGTAAATTACACATTTTGTAAGTCTATATGTATTGTCTGCATCTCCACCTATGTCTAACACAGATTTTGTAAAAACATATTTACCAATTTTCCAAAGTAGATATACCTTGCCTATTTCATTACAGAAAGATCTTGTGTGTGTGTGTATTTTAACTTAATACATCCAGTTAAAAAGCCATGCACATGCAGCCATTTCTGTATGGATTGTTTACAAGCAAAACAGTGTCTGTGTTTGAAAACCCACCCATCAAGAATATGTTTACCATAAAGCAAAGTGTTTCATAGTATGAAAGTGCAGCTGAAGGTACTCTTGATGATTAGTGAGGAACCAGCATTCATTATTCATTTGTAAAGTAATGATTGTTTCCCTTAAATCTCTATAGCATTCCTTGCATCACGTTACTGCTTTCAAATAACTAGAAATGCCAATACCTTAATGAATCAGAGTACTACTACATCGTCAAAAGTTGTTAGAAGACACGAAAATTATCAATTTCTAACATGAAAGGGAGCAGGCAGGAAGACAAAACTAAGCACATAAGCAAAAGGTAGCTGCTATTTCCAAATTAAAAGCATCTCTTTAGATGCTAGAAAACCTGGGATTGAAGTTTCTGCAAGAACCGATAGTTCAAATGTGATCACTTACACTACTAGTTTTTTCCTGGATGGCAGCCCTAATAGTTACTCAAGTTGATTCCAGTTCACATAAGGGCAAAGGTGTGCTTCTGGAATTACCTCTGCTGTCCAGTCTCTCAGAGAATTAACGACCTTGGCAATTAGGAACAGAGCCTTACCAAGCAGCACCCTTGTTGAAGGGAAAGGAGAGGACATGAAATTAAGAGGCAGTGCCCTCTTCCCTTGCTTCTCAGGAACCGTCTGAGATATTAGGTTAATGCCTTGGCACTGGGATGCCTCAGTAACAATGAGGCTTGTAGCAAAGCAAGAATCTTGACACTCCCAAAAACTTGTTAATTTTGGCAAGTAAGTTATGTCTGGGGAGCTGAAGTGGAGAAAATAAGGATGTAATAATGTTGCAATGCAATATTATAACATTATGAATAACATTCATAATGCCATCGGATACATTCCAAAAGAAGACTTCTGATATAGAAAAAAAAAAAAATTGGCTCCTATTTTATTAAAGCTGAGGAAACAGTGACAGCTCAACAGTAAACTGTATGTAACAATTACTCAATAACAAGTTTTACAGCAAGCTTGGGTAGTTTCTTGCTTGTATCCTTTTGGCATTCATGTTTTTTTTTTCTTCTTTTTTTTTTTTTTTTTTTTAAGTGTAATGACAAGGGCATTGCTCATGTTCACTGAAATACCTCCAACTACATTCAAGCTGTGATCAGTATCACATTTACCACTGTCTCACAGTGCCCTTATATTAGTATTTTCTATTTCTTAGGGAAATACATTTCACATACACACACACAGAGTAAATCCAAAATGAGCCTTAAATAATCTTGTTCAGGGCAACAGAGAATAATGACTGTGTCTTCAATGAGGGGCATAATTACAACAAGCTGTCAAAGGAAACTTTAAGAAGGTTTGGGGGCAGGGGGAATTAAAAGCTATTTACCTCTATCAAAGCAGAGTGAATAAGGGTAATGAGTAATAACCCTGAGAAAATGACAACAAAGGGGAACATTCTCAGCACCATGAGTGGGAAATTAATCAAGTCCCTCTTTTGTTAACAGGTGTTGCACAATAAATTCCCTCTGTTCCGCCCTGAAAAAGCATCCTTAATATTAGAAAGGAAAAGTTCAGAGAAGTAAACAAGAAAAATGCTACCTTGTACTTACAACGCATCATTTGCAAATGTCTCAAAGCACCTTTCAGTTCAGTACAGTAAAATAAATACTGAAGTTCAGTATCTCACAGCATTTTAATTTAAAATAATGGAGGGAACACAGTGCCCTAAATTAACAAGTAGGCAATGGATCCATGCCTACAAGATCAATTTGGACAATACCAAATGATTTTCAGGAAGCCTCCTGTTGCAGCTAACAAAGTACTGGAGTGCCTTCTGGAGATGCAGAAACTTGTACATCTTGATTACATCTGCACCACCTCAGTCCTCTAAGTCAGGGAATGCTTAGTTCAAGTCAGAGGAGCACAATGCAGTTGTGTAAACAGAAGATTGAAAATCAGGAAATCCTTAGTTCTAAAATGGGATCCAACTGTGCCCTTTTTCCTGTCCACAAAAAAGTTAATGAAGCAACCTAAGCTGCCTGCCCTCTCCTCCCTCTCAAAGAGATGTGGTAGTACAGAACTACCAATCTCGGCGACCTGCTGGATGGTTTAAATAAACTAACGTGGATACATTAAATAAGTTCACATCTTTAAAATATTTTGAGGGAAAAAAATGTTCTATAAGCATTAAATATTACTGAAATAGAGAGCAGAAGATCTTTTCAAGGGGGGATTACTACATTTCCTTTCTTTACATATCAATTACACATTAATGCAGCAAAACAAAGAAAGATGAGCTTTGACAGTTCTCAGAGAATGGTTTTCACTGTTGCATATGCTCTTGATTTGACACTACAAATAAAAATGTTATTCTGTGTATCCCTGATCATGTTCCCAAACCATTACTGAGGCCTAGAATATTAAGAGTCTGTGCAAGCTCTCTTCTGTAATATCCAGTCCAGCTTAGTCATACATTTAATAGACGTGCACAAAGCGTGTTACTGTTACTCCTTGAAAAATTAAGAAAAAGATGGGAAAGGGAATGAGAAAGGGAATGGGAATGGGAAAGGGAAAGGGCAAGAGAGAGAGAGAGAAAGAAAGAGGGAAAGAGAGAAAGAAAGAGAGAGAGAGAAAGAGAGAAAATTTTAAAAAAAAAAAACTTTTCCTTCAATCACTTTTTCTATTTAGGCAACTGCTGTAGTTGCAGTAAGGGACGTATGTAGCTGTGAATGACAGTTGCTAGTATAAATGAGACTGGATAGGAAGTGGTGTTCAGAAAAGACCCTCTAGGAAGAAATGAGCCGTGTAGAGAAAACATGAGAACCCTTTTGCAGAATACAAGGCACAAAATTGCTTTTGAATTTTGTTCTTCTTTTAGAAGCTATTTGAAAATGAATTATGTTTTTCTAGTAACCATAAATAATTTTTAAAAGGAGAATATTCCCATATAAGCAATCTCAGTATCTGAGTCCAGAGTGAAAGAGCAGGTCCCAAAAGGTGCAAAGTCCAAGGCAGGCACCTTCCTCCCCCTTCTGCTCTATAAAGTCTACCCCAAGAAGCTTTCAGATTTTTTATTATTATTATGCGTTTTTCCTTCATGCTGAACAAATATAATTAAAATAACAGTGCATAAATGTTGGAGTCATGGGCCTCAGATAAGTCAGTGAATCTATGCCAAGTTATTCCTGCTGCATATTTAGCTCTCAAATAAGATTTCATTTGAACACATACAAGTCTTATATTGCTTGTTAACTTGCTCTGTAGAATAAGACAGCAAAATTGATCCAGCCTCGCTAAATTCTGAAGAACGAATGCATGGCTTGAAACACTTAAGAAGAAACCTTCTTTACTCAGACTCCATGCTTAGAATACACACAAACTTTTGGACCATCGTTGGCCATGCTGAGCAGGCAGGCCTGTGATTTCTAATCACATCAACCTCAGAGTGATTGTGAAACCAACAGCTGTGTCTGAGCAATTGGAAAAATAGATACAGAACAAAGGGGAAGACCCATCTCAACAGGGCTTCTCCCTCAAGTGCATAAACTCAGCTTCAGTGGAAAACATAAATATTTCATTCACTATTTTGTACTGTATTTCTCCTGTGATTTATGCTCCAACCATTTTCTTTTAAAGGTGCATTAATGTCTTCTTCTAACAGCATCCCTTCTAAACTTTTCCCCTTGCTTAATGGGCCTGAAGGGATTAAACTCTTAGCAGAAAAATGCATCTGTTGTACATAAGATCACAGTATTAGACTATCATAATACCAACTCATTTATTTTCATTTTGTGGAAGTATACCTTCCCTTGAGAATGATGCTACAGGGTATATTTCCTTCCTGATGCTTCCTTTCATGTATTGTATGAAATTAAGGAGAAACACTTGTATTCAGACATCAGAAGCCCAAGGCTCACTTTTCTCCTTGCATTTTGAGGACACGCTATACCAGAAAGTCAGCTAGGCTGACTAGCAAAGAGCTGCAGAAATCCTGCCTGTCTCGAAGAAGAAGCGATGCACATTCCCCATGCTCGTCACGGTTCTGGACACCGACCAGGCAGAGCTGACTTCAATTTGCTTTGGGTTTAGGTGACTTCCTTGCACATAAGTCAGAGAAAGCAGAGCCTAACATTTCAGCGAGGTCAGCTGTGATCTCACTGCTGGAACACATACCACAACAGTCAACATCAGCGCAAACAATAGCACCATTCATCTTGCATTGTTGGGCGAGTCTTCATCTACATGCAGTTACAGCTGCGCTATTCCTTTGGTCTTGGGATAAATAGGATTCCCTACAAGGGGTGCTCTTAGCCTTCGTCATTAACGAATTCAAGACCAGGTAATCAAAACAGCCTTGAAATCTAGAAATATGAGGATATACAGTTATCAAATCTGGTAACTGGGTTACTTTGGTAACTTACCAACATTTTTACAGTTCACCTGGATGGAAAGGTGCTGCCTCATCCGTAAAGTAACTTCACTTTAAGCCTGCTAAGAGGAGCTGTGTACATTTGGCACTAGAATCACAGGTGTCTTCCATTTCTCAAACAGATACATGACAGTTCAGTTAGATTTTCCAAGAGCATCTGGATACTCACTCTGGGGTGCACCCCTCTAGATTCTGAGCAACTCCATGTCTTCAGTCACTGGTGTCTAATTTGGCTGGCCTAACCCCGTTTAACACACTCACATGCGAAAGCCTACCTGACCTTGCAACACATTCCTAACAAATATAGTAACAGGAAAAAACATTGCACAATCATTTGGAGATCGATAAAAAAAAGTTCTCACAATGTTTTCTTTGAAAGAGCACAGGCACACCACAAAGCACTTCCTAGAAACCCACAGAGGTAAACTATGATGGAGCAACAGCTGCTGCAGGCAAGAGGAGTAGAGTAGCAACCTTAAACTTGGGTGTCTTCCTGGAGAGAAGTTAAAACAGCCAGACATTCTCTCGTTTCTGCAATAAGCAGGAAAGAAAATAGTATGTCAGAGAGAATTACAGGAAGGCAATCACTTTTATTCATTATATAGCACCTCTACACAGCACCAGGTAACGTTATACACAGGGGTTGGCAGCCTTCAGGACAGAAATGTGTGAACTTCAAAACAACGTGGTACCTTGCTGCTTTTAGCATGAAAATTACCATACTGGGATGGTGATGACAAGCACCTCAAACGTCTAGGTGGATTTGAAATGCATCCATTCTCTACCTAACAGCAACAGAAGTAGCTACTGCACTGCATGCTTCCTGCTAGGTCTTGTTGGGGAAGGAAAAACAAGAAAGAAAGAAAGAAAGAAAGATAACTGCTCTATAATAGCTTGGGGAAAGAAAAAAAAAGAAAAAGAAAAAAAAAGATCCAAACATGCCAGATTTTCATACTTTATCTTGTTTTTATTAGTATACTGTGAAAAACATATTCTCTGATATAGTTCCACAAACGAACTACAGAAAAGCATTCTAGCTTTGTAGAAAAAATTCAGAGGTTACATGTTGAAGGGTAAAAACATAAGGCAGCCACTTTCCTATTATGGCAAGAGAGGAAGGATAGCATTAGGCAAAATTTTCCAGGGGCAGTTTTGAAGAAGCAGTTTGTCAAATGCAGTGGAGCAGGGTGTTTAATTCTTCTAGCTAACATGATAGTGATCAGGAAGAAATACAGAGCCAACGCTTAATGGTTCAAATGGAGATGTTGGCAAGGAGCTGTTTTGGAAAGAGGCAGATCTGCAGTGTTTTTGACTCAATTTTAGTATATGTTGAACTGAAAACGCAAAGTGCTAGAGAATGAAAATGTACCAAATTTTCCTGACTGTTCCTTCGTGCTAGCCTTTTTGCAGGATGCTGCAGTCTTCCAGGTCTAAGGGCAGTCATCAGTCTTACCGTAAGAGAAATTTAAGATGTCTGGTAAATAACACGGGCAGAGGATGGAGGGGTGGGGGAGAGAACCATTACTTATCTCACTTCAGGCAGAAGGGAGATTGTACAGCCTGCAGTACATTTGCAATACGACAGAAATCTTCGAGTACACGGGTGTGTTAATCAGTGGCTAGGATGTGTCTAAATGCATAACAAGCTTCACCTTTCAAGAACTCATATTATCCAAGAGGGGGGTTAATGAACATTAGCACAAAACAGAACCACGGTTGCAAAATCCTAAAATGACAGGGAAAGGAAAATAACACTGACTTGGAATCGCTACAAGCTTAGCCACTGAATGATGCTGAGAAGAGCACAGTCCCTGTTGACTGAAACTGGAGATGAATTCAAGCCACACAAATTCCAGCTCAGTTTTAGACTTGCCATTATTTTTGCAACCCTGCACAAATCAGCAGTCTTCTCTGACTGGACTGCCCCTGCTGTCCCTCTTTTTCCCAGTGCAAGCAGCAGAATAATCTGCTCTACCTAATGCACAGAATTACTGGGGAAGAAACCTGTGCTTCTTACCCATTTCTGTGCCTTTCCTGTTTGCTCTAAATCGTTTTCTATTAGAAAGGGAAGCAAATGCATTTGACTTCCATCTTTCAGCAATGTATGGTTGCATAATCTTTCAGTCCGGTCAGCTTTCCCAGTTGTCGTTCATCTTCCCTGCAAAACATCTGTTTTTCAAAGGCAACAGATTCTCTGCTGCCGTCTTGGGACAATGCGGGGACATTGTCCCTGAGGAGGGCATCTTCTCACTGCCTTGCTTTCTGTAAATTAGCAGCAACATCTTCCGAGATTCTTGCTAAACCTTCAGGGACGGTTTTCCTTTGTGAGGTGTCTGACTAAGGTGTCAACTGTGTTTTTGCAGCGGACAGCCAACACGTACTGCTTTGCTGGTGTTGTCACTGTGCTGAACTGTATGAAAACCAAGGGACAGTGTGAAAGGCAGAGCATAACAGTACTGTATTATTAACATCAGCATCTGAAACATTTTTGTGATTATTTATCTCAGGAAATGGATAGAATACTTGACTCAGGGTGGCTACTGTTATTGTTAGATGACTATTTTCCATGTCCTGCAAAAAACACACAGCCCTATTGTCCAATTTTGTGGTCTGTTTTCCTTTACCCTCACCTGATATTTCTCATTTATTTTTTCACAGCATAGTGTATATTACACGGAAGCTCCTGAGACTAAGAACTTTAAGGAAATAAAAATTGACTTGTTTTGGTTCTTCCTCCATTATGGAAAAATGTTCAATTAGAGAGCCCAAAAAGAGACTTAATCTTCAATATTTGGTATTTTTTCACTTCTGGAAAATCAACCCCTTTGTGAGTTGTGTCTTGTTAAGCATTGAGGATTACATTTGCTTATTGGTTTTGAAAATACGCATACACCTATATACCTATAAAATTCCGTTTACATCCCTAGTGCTATCCACACATCTAATTAATCTGAGATGGGTCCAAGACTATATTGATCTTCAGAAGTTGGCTGTGTATACTCGTCTCCACTTCTTTTTTGCAGAGGGTATTTCACTCATTGACAAGGTAATTGGACCACCGGGTTAGGTATAATGCTACAACCACTACTGCATCCACAGGAAGTCTCTTTCTGATTGCATTTTAAGTTACTTTTCCCCAAGCCACCTTTGTCAATAAGCGTTGACATCTGCACAGCGATGGAAGATTACCTGAATGATGTAGAAGAGGAATATATGAAATTACCAGGCACTTTTGAAGGCTGATCAGAAAGGCTTTATAACCAATAAGCACCTGAGTCAAGTAGAGTTTGAATTTAGAAAAAAAAAAAAAAAAAAAAAGAAGCGGAGGAGGGCTCCATCAGGCAATATACAGTTCATCTTCCAAATGAGGAAATGATTGCAAGCAAGCCTTTCTGCAGGACAATGACTGAAGATTTGTGCAACACAGGTGAAGAAAGATAAGACCAGGGAGGTTAGATTTGTTTTCTTATCCCTTATGTTGGCACCGAACAACAGCGATCCTAAGGACTGTGAATAGAAAACAAAGCCTGGAAATTCTGCAAAGATTGCAAGGTACCACTGGAGACAAAGTGAGTCAGAATTAAGTCAGTCAGAGCAGCATCCCTCTGACTGAAGACAAAGCGTTAGCCCAATTTACTTTTCTCAGAAAGCCAGGCATCTCCAGGCAGTGATGCTTCAAAAGCAAGATCATTTCATTATACAGTTAGGGTCAAATTCTAATCTCAGCTATCTTAATATAGAGCTACTCCATCAAAAGCAGAAGAACTACTTCAAATTATTATATAAAAGTGAAATTACTATTTTTAAATTAATACAAGGAGACTATGATTTTTATTTATTTGCATGACTTTTTAAAGAGTGCAAGTATGACCTTGAATTCAAGGAGACCCCATCATGCTCATACTCTAAAGAGAAACTTGTCCCTCCTACATCCTCTTCCAGCCTCCCATCAGATACCTGCCTGACTTCCCAACTCACGATCATTGCTCTCCAAACCCTCTCTCACTGAACCCACTTCCAAGTGCTGAGTGAGACAGGCAAGAGGTGGAACCTGCACCAAAATCCTGACTCATGCAAGGGTAAATTGGCTGCTGAGCATCCAGGTCTTGATGAGTTCCTGCTAGCTGCCTTGCACAGCAGAGAGAAGTTGAATACCCATCCCTGGAGGTGCACAAGACTAGGTTAGATGAGGCCCTGAGCAACCTGATCTAGTGGGTGGCATCCCTGCCTATGGCGGGGGGGTGGAACTAGATGATTTTGAGGTCCCTTCCAACCCAAGCTATTCTATGATTTAGTTGCAAACAGGCTGATTGACAATAACTGTCTCCTGCCTCTTGCTTAAATAAGACATTGATCAAATATAAGGCCAGATATATTGTAGGCAAATTTCCTTGGAAAAAAAAAAAAGATTTTCTAAACACTCAGATTAATTTGACAGAATTGAGAACTCAGGGGTCTTTTTGATTTGTATTAAAAATATTTACTTTGGCATCTCTACGATTCCAGGAAAGCTCAGTGAGGTAAATCTCCATCTCCCCATTCCACAGTCTAAACTTAGACATTCACAGAAACTCAGTCAACTTCAGAAGTTATTTAGAAATTGTACTGAGCTAAATGAATATGCAGTACCATCTTCCTTCTTAGCTAGTTAAGCAGCCAGTTTATCTTACAGGGACTCATTTTGCATTCCTCAACTACTCCTGTTGCTCTTGTCCCTAAGAAATTTAATAAAGAGTAGTTTCCTTAGAAATGGTTATTTAAATTGACCACCAAGAGTAATGAAGTTTTCATCTTTCCTCAAGAGAAAGAGGGTAATCAATTTTACTTTAGCATGAATTTCACAAGAGCTATATTTCCTTCAACTCAACATTCTCAGTATTCCCCAAATAACTTCTTTTTAAAATGATGCTGTATTTGCCGTACCTAAGGATCACACCAAAGCTTTGAAGTGATTTAATAGCAGATGGCCACTGGTCACAAAAAAAAAAAAAAAAAAAAAAAAAAACAAATAACTACAACAAATATTTGCAAACTTCAGAAGCTATACAAATTCATTGCTTCTCATAGCACATTATATAGCTAAGCTTATAAAAACAAATTTTAATTATTGCTAAAAAGCAATAAAAGTGTAAATTCAGGCTTTTGCTCACCAGAAAAAAATTAAATAGATTATAAATAGCATCTCAAAATAAAATGCACTAGCTACATTCTGTGCTAAAAATAAATGATCCTGCTATTATTGTAGTGAAATCATTTTAAAAATTTTCTAAAGCTTGATCCAAGGCCCAGTAAAGCTAGTTAGAAGGAAAATACTGCTCTGCTATTCAGTTACAACAAGAAAACTTAAGTTTTGCTTGTGAAAAAGGACAAAATTGTTTCACTGCTGTGTGATAACATACTCCCTTCCCTTTTTAACACCAGCCAGACCACTGCAAGAAATCAAAAATAGGTAATTTCCAGTTCAGGCAACAGGTTTAAACTCACCAACATTAAAATGTTTCTTCACAGCAAGTATAAACAAACCACAGAACTCATTGCTAGAAGACAGCGTGAAGACCAAAATCACAGAGACGTTGGAAAAGCTTAGGTCTGTGAGGTGTTACCAAACACCATGGTTTATATGTAATATAAAGTGATGAGAAAGTCATTCACTGCTGAGGGCTGAAAACTGTATTAGTGGGAAGATCACTGTATAGGTCCTTTTTATAATCTGTTCTTAACCTCCAGGCTGGCTGAAGCTCCTGCATATCCACAGACATGGCCAAGAAGCTCTCCCCACCTCTCCAAGGCACCTGGATCAGGACACTATGGTTGAATTGAAACTGCAATGATAATTATACATTTGTACAGGACTAAAAGGGGAGAACACTGAAACTTTAACTCCAGTAGGGATTCTCCTTTAACCTGAATCTCTGCTGAAGTCCCAGGATGTCCAGGTATATGCATCAGAAACTGAGAAGAGAGCAAACCGATAGGGCAGTACACATTTTGGAATTGCCAGTAACGTGGAATTTGCCAGGGATCAGCTATTAAGGAAAGATTACTACTAAAACTCAGACCAAAATTCATATCAAAATTTAGGGCCTGTTTTGCAAAGTGAAGTTGCCGAAATTTAGCCCATACCCAGTAACACTGCAATTAACATACAATTTGTGTATTATGTTATATATATATATTTTTAGGCTTACACTTTAATTATTTTCCTTCAAATTTTAATTCCTTCAAACTTAATAAAAAAATATTATCTTTCTTTACATACCTGACAGTAAGGACAGTTATCTACCTGACTGGATATTGTATTACTCCAAAAAGAAAGAGGAGGAAGATAACAGATGTAGTGGGAGAATTTTACTTAATGAGACAATGCCCCATGCATATTGATAGTCCTCACAGTTTGACCAGGCAGTGCAGGGGTTCAGATGACATAATTAAAATTGAACTTAACTTTTTGTCCTAAATGCAATGACTTTGCTATATTTTAATTTTATTCAGGAAAATATCATGGTAATAAGCAAATGAAATTATGTATAGAGGTCATTTCCATTTTAAAAAATATTTTTAAAATAAATCGTTTGTTTCCACGACTTTTTAAAATTTATTTCTCCTCAAGTTTCAAGTTATTTCAGAATATACTTGTTCATATGTTCACCCAGGAGTTATTGATAACTAATGAAATACATTGATGGGAAGAGTCAAAAACATTTTCAGTTCAGGTGTTTGGATTAAAGACATGAAGTCAGTTGGCAGCAGCTTGACTATAACCACAGAAGGCACTTGAGCTCCTCTACCATCTGAGCTTTGCATTCAAGCCCATGAACAGCTTGGCCTCAGTTTCTGTACAAATAACGGGATATTACAGCCATTAATGCTTGGGGCAGTGCCTGGTTTCCCCCAGGCCATCCCTCACAGAAACTGCCGTGGGGAGGACTTCTCCACAAAAATCTGTGAAAATTGTTCTGCCCATCTTTCCTTGGATTTTCTGTGTTGTGTCCAAAAATGCAGGTAGTTAAAGAAGACTGCCACTTCTGGCTCATATACTGCCTCAGCCACAAACTCTCAGGGGCCAGGAGAGCAGCAGAGTCCATCCCTGCATTTGCCACGCTCTCATCCCGTTTCTTAGTTATCTTTGCTGTTGTTGCTGGGAATCGGGGCTGTTCAGACAGCCCCTCTTTTGCTCATCTTGCATCCCCACATCACCAGTTGCCTTTAACCTTGACCAACACCATCTCGTTGCTTCTTTGCAGGGCTCTTTCTTCTACAGCCTGTCTCTCACACCAGCCTGTAACTTGTTCATGGCAAGGATGGCCTTGTTTGATCTTTTCTAGTTCAGAGCCAGCCTGGCAGGGGCTTGCAGTATGGACTGGGACCGCAGGCTCTGAATTCATGAAAACAAAACACCACAGCAGCCACATGGTAATTTCTTATTAGATAAACAAGATAGCTTAGAGGTGATCTTTGACATACAGCCACAACCTTCTTTGCAACTCTCAAACACTTCAAGAGAAGAAGAGGGGAGCTCAGGCACAGGGAATGACAAGTGAAGCCACCTTGTACGCAAGCCAGCAGCTCCTGCTGCTTCCCTGATGGAAACGTCTAGTCCTGTCCTGGTCACCCGAGTCCAGCCTCAATGCCCTCAGCTCTGCCCTTTGCAGAACATCGTGGCAAAATGCCTCAAAACAAACAGAAGCCATCTGAAACATCACCTGGCAGAGCTGTACTGCCTGTGTGAAAATGAAGGCTAGAAAAATTGACGTATGCGCTCTGGGAATCAAACTGGAGAACAACATATAGCAACCTAGTTAAAATTGTTACTATGCCATGTCATTGCTAGTACTAAGGTTGCTTTGCTGAACTCCCCTTCACCAAATAAATACGTATAGGTTTGGTTTGGTTTTTTGTTTTTTTTTTGTTTGTTTGTTTGTTTGTTTTTCAGTGTCCTGTACATAATGGATTTTCAGGCAGACAGCTTGCTTTTATGGAATGCCCAACTATTATCAGAAACATTTCAAAATACCCTAAACTTCCTGCAGCATCAAATCAGGAACCATCATCAAATTCTCAGGGCTGTTCTCTTTATATGCTTCTTTAGACTTGAAACAACAGTTGTGTTGGTGGTTGGTTTATGTAGCTCTCAGCTTGTGACTTATTTACCGCAAATAGAGCTCTAATGGAAAGCGCTTCTCCTTCCATACCCTAAAATTACACCTGATAGATGACTACAGCTTATAATAAGTAGTTAAAAAAATATCAACAACAACAACAAAAAAAGACAAAATCCCCACAAGCCTCCCAAGTATAGCACCTCCTGCATACGTGACTGATGGCAGGATGTCCACAGATGAGGGAAAGGTGGCTCTTCAGCTGGAATGAATTGTCATATTAACGGAGAGCAGAAATTTGCCATTTAAATCTGTAGCTGATTTCTACATCATCTGAAACATTACAAATTACATTTTTCATTATGAAGAAAAACAAAATCACTTGGGAAATTAGTTTTACTTCTCACCTTCTCCGTGTTAAAAGCAGAATGTAAAAATCTGAAATGAAAAACAGGAATAATTGACAGTCTATTTCCCCAGTGAAGGGTTATTATGGGAACATATAAAACTGGACAAGTATTTTTAATTCATCCTATAAAAAGAAAGCCAAAAACTTTTTTTATTGTTTTTATGCAGGTATCAAATAAAAAATCTTTCTGTCCTAGAGACTACAGACTTGAAAAGCCATGGTAAAATATTCTGTTAAGATCTCACTTACCATCAGTGTTGAATTCAAATGAGATTCAAGTGTACTGAACTATCACTTTGCAACATATTACTTACCCAGGATTATTTTAATTTTCATCCGGTGCTACTAAAAATTCAGATCTCCTCCTTTGCCACATCTTTGTGTACATAATGAACTTTATGATTTCTTACAGGCACAATCTATTGCTTTTGGTTTGACTTTCAGGTAGTTTTTCCCAAGTCATTTTTCAGTAAATGAAGTAAGCCCAAATGCAACAACTTGCCTTATGAGATTTGTCATCTTATTTTATTACAAGACAGGATACTTTTTTTTTTTTATTATTATTATTTATTTTGGTTTAAGATAAAGGTATTGGGTAGGTCTTTACAGAGCACATGCTTCAGAAATGTTTGCCCTCTTGTCAACTCTAATATGTCCAACAGCAAACTCTGGGAATTATAAAAACAACAGCAGTAACAGACAAACAAACAAACAAAAAACAAACAAACAAACAAAAAAAAACCCACAACCTTAAATCTGTGTAACTTCTTTAAAACACAGATCCCATCCATTTGTGGGGGCTTCTACAAGTATGTTGCAAAAATACTTCATTTGACTAGGTCAGCTTTCATTTGACTTTGTACTTTGACTTTCAAAGTGAGAAATCAAACATGTCTGCGGGAAAAAAATCCCAAATGCTGGAAGGAGATCCATGTGTGGAGCCCACTTTCATTCCTACCACAGGCAATCTGTACCTATGCACCCAGGTTAAATGCTGTCTCAGGACAGATATTAGTTTCAAAACATTGGGATGGCTAATGGCAAGTATTACTGCATCACTCTGCTATGGGGGAAAATGTAACAGAGAAAATGGGTGAGTACCTTCTGGTACATTTAGCTAGGTGGTAGGTAATAAGAAACATGAGTTCCAATCTCAGTAATGCTCCATATCTAATTTTCACTGTACATCAGTTCACCTAAGCTATAAAGGAAATGTTCTCCCATTGAAATACTGAGAATAACTGCGGCTACTTGTGGAATGCTATAGCATCCTTTTATTAATTAATCTGAAAATTGTCATCAACTGGTGTGCGAGGGAACCTCACAACTCCTGGCCCTGGAGCCTGGGCCGCTTCTGACAGCCTGCATTGCCTCAAAGGAGGTAAAAGCAATTTGCAAATAAAAAACAATGGTGACAAAGTATATTCTGCAACTACCAAAATAATTTCTAAAAAAAAAAAAAAAATCACAAAAAAACATTTTGAAAAGTATTAAAGTAAGTATAAAAGTAAACAGCAAAAATATTTGTATGAGACAGAGATGGATACTAAGAGAAGAAGAGTTGAGGGATGAATTCCAGCTTTGTAAAGCTCTGCAAGTGGGTGGCTGTGTTAAATATACTTTATTCCAGCATTTTTAAGCATTCTGAACACTTCTAACAAAATAGTTAGAAATAAGAACTATCCACAATTGACAGAACAAATGTAAGCAACAGCAACCATACAAGCAATTATGTAAAATGTGTCTAGGGAATTTCCCTCCATCAACCGAGAAAACAACACTGAAGAAAACCATATGGGGATGGAACATAACATGAAAATATTTTAACTGTTGCATCAATAGGAAGAACACTAGGATTTTCCGTGGGAGCATTCCTTTAGATGCTGTTCCCTAGAGAGTATGCATTTGCTTTCTTTACCAATTGCAGGAATAGTGTTATTTTTATATTCCTATTATTTAAGAGCAGATATAGAAACGAAAGGTGAATTTCCTAATCGCATTCAGAAACATTCCAAACATCACTACTTATTCATTCTGCAAGTGATGCACCGGTGATTTATCAAGGCAGCCTGTTAAAATGAATAGTGCTACTACCTCCCTTCCCACCCATCCTAGAAAGTAACTTTATTACCGTGCTGTAATCTAGGAAAATTACTCTTACTTTACAATTTTATTTAGGAAAACACTACCAAGATAAAGACTTTTTCTCTAATTTTGTAGGTTTAACTTGAATCATAATGAAAGAAAATCCTTTGTAGGATTTCATTTTATGAGGTTTGGAGTCTTTTAAGGATTCATCAAAATATTCAATGGTGTTAATGTCTACACTAATTAATCTCAGGAAGGCTCATTATTTTTTCTCCTTGGGTTCATTTGCTTTATTTCTGCATGGCACTCTCCCCTCTGATGCACAAAATCCAATGGAAGCAAAGTGCCTAGCCAAAAGTAAGTTCATTTTAGGGTGTACGTGCCCATTTACAGGTGCTGGTCTTTGAATTTTTCACGGCTTGCTGAACACTTCATTTGGGTTGGCAGAGCTGGTGGGTCATATGGCGACAATTCTCATTTTCTGCAGCATCTGAAATGTCCACTCATGGTATCATTGACAGCTAAAATTAGATATTTGGCAAAGCAGTCCTAGGAACTAAGGGCTTGATTGAGTTGCCTAATTATAGCTGCCTCATGCCATTTGAGATGCCCGAGGGTAGCCCCAGCAACCACAGAGGCCCGGCACATATCACACAAAACCTATGGGACACCTTTGGCCCTCCCGAGCAGGAGCTGTAGAGGAAAGGAAGGATAACCCCCATGACATTTCAAATGGCACAAGGCACTTACGTTCAGGCTCATTTAGGAACAGAACACTCTGTGGTTGCCACCGGTATATTGAAGAGATCAATTCTCCTGTCTTAGCTCGCTCTTGCTTAGTATTTCCTCTAGTTGCAGGCAGGCAAGGGGACTCACAGTGCTGCTCTTTACCCACGCACATGGCAGGGAACATGAAATATGAAAACAGGTCAGAGCAAGCTTCAATGTTGAGGGGGAGAGGGGCTGGAGGACTTCTTCCAGGAAACTGAAGGTAGGGACTAAACATTTTGTCCATATTCATCTCATCCCTGTTCACTCAGGGGAAAAAGACAGCTCCTAAGAAAGCGTGCATGTGAGCTTCCACTGTATCATAGGTTTTCCTTGGAGGTATCCAAACCAGAATCCAGACTTGCTTAATTTGTGAAATTTGACATGATTACAGGCTGGGGTTGATAAGGTTTGTGTTTAGGGAATCTTGATGGCGTCTCTCAAGATTGTAATTCTTCATCCACCTCTCTTTCTTGACAAGATTGTATATAAGTGGAATAAAAAATTGCTTTATTCTCCTTTTCCACATTAAGCAGAAAATGGCTTTCTTGAGAGTATGCATTTGCACTGGACTCAAGAAAACAGACCCCTGTGGAGCATGAAATGACACTGGGGAATATATTTTCCTTGACATAGTAGGTATTTTTCATCTGTCTGAGGCAGCTCTCCACCACCTACCCCCCTCCTTTTTTTTTTTTTAAATGAAGTTATGCAGTATCTTATATCAGCACTCGTCCTTATATTCTCTTTAACAAAGTAAATGAGCACTGACAGCACAGAGGGACAAATAATGCTTATCGTAATAAAAACAATATGGTCTCAAAGAACCAAGCATTACTTGGAAAATGATATTAAAAAAAATACAATGCTCACATAGTTTCCTGATGCCCAAAACTTCACATTTACTCATGAAGGTGTAAAATATTTCCTATAAGCCTGCTGAAATTACATGAAATCTAATAGTTTGATGCCCAAGGCAGGACTAATAAACTTTCCCCGATTCAGCCCAGCAATTCTCCTGCCTGAATAAGCAATACCCAACTACTACCACAGGTAAAGAGTCTACTGAATATCAAATCCCCTTTTCCCACAAAATAACTCTCATTGAGGCCAATATTTATTCTGACTGGCATACATTTTGATTCAGATCAGCAATTTGCTTTTTTCAAATGTGAATCAATGTACAAGTGAATGGTCTTATATTTTTACAATAGGAAAACTGCTTCCAAAACCCTCCATTCTCTGCATTAACCTGATCTGTTCAGCTGCACAATAGATTGGTTAAGATGATTATTGGTGATATGACTGAAGTTATTCTGCCCACTGTCATTATTAAATAGTGCACTCAGAGAAAGAGCTAGGAATAGCTTGCTTAAAGTGTGGCTAAAATGGAACAAATGTTTAAAACTAGCATGTAGTTGAAGAACAAGGATATTCACTGAAGTATTTATCAGTCAGAAACTGAGATTAAAAGCTTCTTGTTGAGCAAACGTGATTTCAGATATTTCTGGAGCCAGTGTGGACTGGGGATGGCACAACAGCCATGGCAAGAGTCCCTGACACTTGGTGGCTTCCACGTGGCAAATGTTACCAGACTGCACAAACCCATAGGCTTAAATCCAACCTAGGTGTGTGTACCCTGAAATCAGAAGGAACAAGCTCCTGGAAAGCACAGTGACTAGGCACAGACTGCATGAATACTGCCAGAAGTAAACACTTCTGTTAGAGTTGGTCCCATTTTAGTACCTAAACATACACATCCTGCTTTGAACCATTTTATTTTCTTTATAACTGTTAGTCATGCTGTTATAAAAACACCATCCAAGAAAATGTCTTCAGCTTGACTGAAAAGCACATCAATGTTTTTTGCTCTCTTAATACTAAACTTTAAGGAAACTTTGCATTTGGTTAAATATTAGTAAATTAAAATGTAAAAAAATATAAATATATCAGTACTCTAATAAATATCCAAAATTTAGCAGTCCCAAATGTTTAAAGCAATTTCAGATACAAGGGATAAGATTTGAAGAATTTTAAAATATAGGTTAGCCTATTAGACAAGATTTTGAACAGATTTTAACGAATTACATTTGGATTAAAAAGATCATGTATTCATTTATTTATGCCTTATGTTTCAGCTTTGGTCTTAAATCTGTCATAATGCTGTAGAGAATAAAAATATTTTAAGATGGATAGAGACGGGAGAGTAGGAGATGAAATGGAAAAGTTTATGAACTGCTATCCTTTGCCTACAGTGTAAACGAAATGCACACTCTTCCTATTAAAACCCTGTGGCACCCTGATGTGACAGTCACTTCTGTAGCATCTGGCAATGTCAGGTAGAGTTTCTTGAAGGCTCAGATCTTTTGGTTTCTAAAATAGCAACAACAACAAAATAAATAAATTAACCAAACCAACGCTTTTCTGAATCACTGTACTGAGCTGAAACAATCCGCACAGGGAGGCAGATTTTTTGAGGGACTCCATACATATGACACCAGAGAAATGGTGTGGCCTCTGAATTGCTAAGATACAGATGGTGAAAAGGTTCCTTAATTTGCCATGTGTGTTGTTTAAATGTGAACACAAAGAATCTGACAATTTTAATCTTCTGTTTATCTGAGAAACTGGACACCTATTCCTTATACTTCGAAAGAGATTTCCTGTCAGCATTCATGAATTTCTCTCTCTGACCCTGAGCAGCAAGAGAAACAAGTCTGAGATATATTGCAAAGCCAAATGTTTAAAGTTTATATCAATATACACGTGGGACAAAGGTAATTTACTCAGTGAAGGAAGAACCCCCTGCTACATTTAATCATGCTCAAGTACATGGGAAAGTGCCCTTATGGCTGTTGTTTTGTCCTGCCTTTTTAACCAAAGTGTTGAGAAGCACTTTTCTTCTCATGAAACACCTTAAACCCAAAGCCTAATTAAACTACTAAAATGCCATTAAAGCCATTGAGCAGACTTATCTCCAGCCACTACAGTTTGCAATTAGATTTTGGGTGAGGGTAGAGGAAATCAATGTTGTGTTCACTCTTTAATGAGAACATAAACACTTCACATTAAAAGATTATTTTCTTAAAATCCCCACAGGTAAGTGGGTGTTTCACTTTGCTTGCAAAAGAATAAAACATAGGAAAGAAAATAATGGAAAAACAACAACAAAAAAATCTTTGCTTCACGTGAAGAAGTGTTTTCCCTTCTCCCATGATCTCAAGAAAAGCCAGAAGGGGACAGAACAGAACAGCATATAAGTGTAATTGAAACAATATGGTCAGGTTAAAAGAGGGCAAATTTGTCCCTTTTAAGAACCACAGGAACCAGGCTCATTGCAGTGTACCAGTGAAATAGATGATACCAGCAAATACATGACAAAAGAAGTCCACATCTGAGTCAAACATACTCTTTGGCTAACCAGACCATCAATAGGAAAGTCTTGGTTGAGACCAGTGGGACTTCATCACTTGTGATCATCAAGGAGCTCAGCCAATGCCATTTATTACACATTAAGAGCAGGGGAATACTTTTGGTGTTAACTTTCTGGTTTTGAGTTGTGTTTTAGCTTGTTTGTTTCTTTGAGGGAAAAACTGAAGTGAAATATTGCTGGGAGATATTTTGCACAATGGTACAAATTTGCACTCTTCATTCTGGAAGCTGCAACGTGAATATCTGATTTACCAGCAAGGAGTCTCATTTGCAGCTGCAGATCTGCTGGTATCGCAAGCATTGTTGGACAACATTGTAGTGAGCACTTTGTTGAAGAAACCTTCCCTTCCTCACAAAACTCAAGTATTGTCTTCTCCTTCTAGCTATGTCATTTGCACAGGATGACTCTTAAACCTCTCCTCGAGTTCCCCTTTGAACCAGCAACTCATCTCTTTTTGATCACTAGCATTATTTACATCGACTTTTGAATTACATTTAATTCACTTTAGTTCAAATCAGAATGAAGCATGAATGTAGGAAATAAGATGTTTTTATTGCTCCAGATTTCTGACTGTTCTAAATTTTTATAAATTTAAAAAGCTTTGCTTGAGCTGGAGTTACATCTGTGTTGGGTTTGGTCTTCTACTTTTTTTAAGGACTATTTTAAACAGGATGAAAACAAAATTTTTTCATGTTGCAGGTAGCAATCCAAGTTCACTTTCATTAAAACATATTACAATTACTGTATTTTTTTCTCATTCTTTATATTTGACACATTGTTTATAGATAATTAAATTTTTACCCAAAAACTTAACTTAATTGGCACTTTTCCTTCTGTGTGCACTTATTGTCATCACAACAGTGAGGAAGAAAATCTTTCCTCTCTCCTGTTTTTTTTTTTTTTTGTTTGTTTGTTTGTTTTTTTTTTTTTTTTTTAAGTAACAATAAATATTTTTAATCACTCAAGCTACTCCACCCAGGAGGATGACCACCAACACAAATCCCCCTAATTATGTTAACAAGACAAAAAAAAGGGTTTGTTCACATGGAACTTCTTAGAGTAAAATACCAAAATATGGCATAGTCCTTCAAATCTATTCATTTCTTTTCAGCCAGTTAAAAAGATTTCAATGCTGGTTGCCCTTTAAAAAGCAGTTACTCATGAAACCATGCGAGTTTGCCTTCACAAAAGCTCTAACATGCTTGACTTTCTTTTATTAATGTTATGTGATTTTTTTTTTCTACTTCACTAACATTTCAAGAGAAACAAAGTGATTGTCATGTGGTACACTCAGTTCTGGAACAGGAGCACAGCTGTTTATTCCCAGACTCTGAGCATTTTTTAGATCTGCACAGCAGTCTGTATTCTCTCTGAAGGGAATTATACATCTTCCCATAAGCAGATATACTTTCCATATTCAGTTTGCCTATTGTACCATACTTGGCTGCAAGGACAACAAAATGGATGCTTTGTCATCTTTCTACTGGCCTTTTTATCTCAAATTAACTCCTCTGGTGCAAGGAAAGAGGACAGAAAAGAGAATCACAAAATTACTCCATTTTGTATTTCAGAAAAATCAAAATGACCAAACATCTGCTTCGGACACCCTCTACTGGAAAGCATCAAGTTCATCTCTCTGTTCCTGAATTAACTGATCGTGTGTGTGTGTGTGGGGGGGGGGGGGGGGGGGAGGAGGAGGGGGAAGAAAACAAACAAACAAAAACCACAGCATGAATAGTATCTCTTCTATATATCATTGTCTTGTATTTAAGGCGAGGAAAGGATTTGATGATGAAATTATTTGATCTCAGCAAAGGAGGAAAATGTGCATCTGACTTCTTTGATTGTGGAGCAGCAAAAAATAAAGACTGCAATGAAAAACCTTAGCCATGATACCAACTGTAACCTGACTTATTTTCTCCATAGGTGGGAAAAAAAAAAAGATCTTGAGACTTGTAGTAAATGCCTTTAAATTAAATCTGCTCATTTTGTGTAATTCTCCAGCAACAAAAATGTCGAGGTACAACTGTTCTTCAGTTGTAAGTTACTACAGCTAGAAATGCTCTTACTTTAACCAGGGCAGAAGTTTGTTCTGTAAACAGATCTCTTCCACCATTAATCTATTGAATCTATTCACTGGGCTGAAACCTCCTATGTAGTCAGAGTAACTTAACTCAGTAATGGGCAGGGGAGTTCTTCAAATAAAGACTGAGACTTCCTCTCTTCAAAACCAAACTTGATGCTACCTACTTGAAGTCTTGACCCCCATTTTCATCAGGGATTTTTTTTTTTAAGGGGGTGGGGGAGTGTCTAAATAATGATCTACTAGCATTGCTCTGAAATCTACATCCCAATGAACTAGACAGAGAACTTTCACAATTTCTTTTCCTCATGTAGCAGTGGCAAGAGATTTTGTCTTAAGAGGATGAAAAGACAATTCTATCAAGCTTCAATCTATAATTAATTCTTTTACTTTTCGACTCCCAAATAAAGCATTAAGATAAACAGTCTGATTTGGTATCAAGTGTTGTTCATCATAGACTCTCCTTGATGATGCTAAAGCTTTCACGATTCTGTTTGACCTGCATAATGTACTGTATGTGGGGCAGTGAATTACATTCCTTTCTCAGAGACCATGCTGAATTACAATTTCTTTCCCACTTCTTTCAGAGGTGAATAATTGCACCTGTCCTCCTTAAGCAGACAAAAGACATTAAGTAGTGGCCAAATGGAAAGAAAGGTTTTAAAAGAAAATCACTTTATAGTTTGGTAGGAAAACAACTCAATCCAACCTTTCATCCAGCTGTATACAATATGAGGATTTCTACTTGTGCAGCTTCTGAAGAAAAGGAAGCTTTCAATCAAAGAAAGACTATGCTGATAACAAAGCAAAAATTGAGGTGCTGGCTAGAAGTTTAAAAAAGCCTACTTTTAAAATCAATCCTTGAAAATATAAAAAAGGCAGCCACACATCTAAGTGTTTGTGGGCAAACTGTCTCATTTACATGATACAAATGAACAAATAAAATAAAAATTAAGATGTGGAAACAATAAAGCTGTAGGGCTTTTCCAAGACCACACAGAGATGCAATAGCAGAATGTAGAACGGAGCAGAAGTGAATATGTGGGAACAGACCACAACCTAGATCTCCTGACAACCTTCACACTGTTTTTGACCATGCTGCACAGAAAGGTCAGGTTTTGCTCTTGCAGACTTCGAGTGCCTGGCAGGGAGATCAGCAGCGGCTCTGGTTTCATCAGAGCCATGCTGGCAGATATCCAAGGAAAGGTCACCAGGACAGAAGGACAGAGCTTCAACAGGGCATTTGCCTCCGGTGCCAGGAGATTTCTAGCACCTGATCATGCCACAGGGCCAGTGCTCAAAAAGATGAGGAAAAAAGAGTGAATGGTGATGATACTATAGAGAATCTCCACAGATGTCTTTGCAATATTTCCAGGTTCTTTCTTCTTTTTATTCTTTCATGGAAGCTGCCTGTATATCTATGCTAGCTAGGCAAATGACAGAATGGAAGGACCAAATGAAAAATATTCTGCTGCTTGTGGAAGCTAGTCTATTTGTCAAAATGCAAAGAGTCCATCTTGAAACTATGGAGAGGAATATCACTGAGAACTACTAAAATATTGAGACAGAACAGAATAAAAGCAAAGAAACAAAGGGGTAATGCCTTGTGGGAGTGCCCTGCAGGGAACGTGCCTCTTTTCCCCAAAAGCACAAATGTCAGTATTGAACATCCTTGATGAGAACCTGACGTAGCACAAAAGAGAGACACTGATTAAAAGGTAACTAATCATACATTACTTTCAGCTGGAAGTCCTGATCTTCAGGAAACACCTCCAGTCATCTTATACTTATGGGTCTTAGAACAAAATTAAATACTGTCTAGTTATATACTTGGAAACATACAGAAAAGCAGCCTGGTTTGACAGACAAGGTGTCCATTTGGGCTTCACAAAAACCAAAGCCTACTGCCATTCTTTCTTCCAGAGCCCCTGCTTTCCTTCCCACCTTTTATCCCACCTTGTTATGTGCTTTGGGACAGGGACAGTCTTTCACAGTATGTGTGTATCTCTGAGGTTGATGCTTATTTTTTCCAACTCCCTTTGTAAACAGAAGTTGCCATTGACAGTGTTATTGAATATCATCCCATTTGCAGGACTGATGTAAACAAAACATCTTGTATGCCAAATGAAGCAGGTCTACATACAGAAGGAAAATTTCTATGCCTTCACTAAACAGGCTGGTTTTCAGTTAAATCAATACCCCCAATTAAAATTAAGAAGGAAGAGAAAGACTCCATCAGCAAAATTATTTGAAGCGATATTTGTTCAGACTAGTCCAAAAATCTTCACCCTTGGGGGCTGGAATACAAGGAAGTCTCCTGAGCATGTTAATTATTTAAAATGAAAGCAACACAGTTGCTGGCCTTTTGAAATAATCAATCTTTCCAAAAGTGTCAGGTGTCTCCAAAACATGTGACAGGTTGGCAGTTTGTAGCATCTATTCTTGAGCCCTAATACCACAGTTTTCTCTGGAGCCTGGAGGAACTCATCACCTTTACTAACAATTCCTAAAGACAACCTGTCTGGCTCACTGAAAACGTAATGGAGAAGCTACAATTAGAACCACGGACCTCCTGTTTGCTCAATCAAACCAGAAAACCAAAACAAACATTTGAAGCACATGTACGCATATATAGAGACAGACGCATATAGATGAATGCAGACACAAATACATGTATAGATATATATGGGTATATATATATACATGTAGCTGTAAATTATAGACATTTACCAAGATCTGTATTTACTGCCTCCTACAAGTCTATCTTATGATCTAAATTTAGGGAGTTTTCTTCCCTTCTTTCAGAAGAAAGAAAAAGGCAGCATCTGGTTTGTATTTTTCAAGTCTGTTAAAAAAATACCTTCTTTCTGTATGTATCTGCTTCTTCAGTACACGAGAACAAAAAGCTGGAACCAGCAAGAAAATTCCTACAGATTCTGTTTGTAAACAGAAAGTTCCCATCTTCAGAGCAGCTGACCTTATTAGCACTTAGAAGCAGTGAGAAACTTTACAGTCATACGTACTTTGCTAATACTGTGGATATATATCCCTATATATTTTTGGTCATACCAAAGATTTCGATCAGATTTTCCACAAATAAATCTTTCTTATTTAAAATAAGTATACAAGGGTTACAGAAAAAGGATTTTTTTGATTTCTTCAATATTGTTATTTTGGATAAAAAAATTGTGTCCTATAAGTTTGTGGAAAATTTGATTTCTTCTCCTGAAACACAGGTTACAGACATATCTATAAAATAGTGAACATGATTAATCCAAAATGTTCTTTAATTAATCTGTTGAGAAAGAAAAACCAGGCATGTAATGACAATATGCAATGTGTAAATAAGTAGTGGATATAGAAAAAAAAACAAAAAACAACACATTACACTAACATTCATACACAAGAAGTCATAATATTGAAACCAAACAGCTCCAAACTCAAATTTAGTGTGGGCTTCTCCATTTTCCCACCCTTTTTGAAAAACACTTCTTGTAGATCCTTTGAAACACTTTACATTTTCAGTGCTCCCTGTCCTGAGAGGCCCTGACATTTCTAACTAGAGCAATCAGCTTCAAACTGGAATTGCCATTCCCCAGAAGTCCTCCAGGATGGAGAACCTCACTTGGTCAACCTGAACCATCCACAAGCAGTGGCCTTCCTATCCCCGTGTTTGCCCTCCCAGGCCTGGCAGGCTGCATCCATGGTATTGTATCTTTGCAAGAGCCAAACAGACCATAGACAGCATTTAACAAAATTATCACAGCATTATATGTATTTTTTAAATAAAACTACTCTTTGAGATAAAATACAGTAAACTACTTCGGCTAAAGTTCTACGTACCAGCAACTTTTCTCTACAACCCCTCAGAGAAGTACAATTTAAAAGGTTAATACACAAAACAAATATTCTGTATAACTCAAAGGCTGAATGTAAAACACATTCGTGGATTTTGTGATTTTTTTCTTAAAGGCCTGGCCAAGTTTTAATGGGCTGTCACACACGAATGATTATGAAAGCGCTACAATGAACTGAGCTGATAAGCTGATCTGATCAGAATTAACTGCATGTGATTGCTGCTTTGAAAAGCTGGCCTAAAGAGGCAGCATTGAAAGCAATCTCACAAGTCACTGGTACCACTTGCCACAACTCTAAGTAAGCACAGATGGTGAGAAAAGTTAATTAAGAGGCATATTTGTTTGGGGGTTTGAAATTTCCACCCCCCTCTTCCCCAAAGAAGCCAAGCCACAGTGAAAATGTGTTTTACGTTTGTGGCCTCATAGGTTCATGTTTGTGGGGCTCTGTTCCTGTAGATAGAGGTAACAGATAAACAAAATAAATATTTTATGTCAGCAGTTAGCATATGGATTTGCACTTGATCACTAAGCTCATTGCACCTGATAGCTAGAACATCTTGTCAATTAAAAATATTCTTCATTTCCTTTCCTCCTACCAACACAGCTTTGCTCTTGTACCACAAGTGACACCCTACAAGAAAGACGTTACCCTTCTCATTCTCACTTAAATGACTGCCTCTTTCATTTTCTCCATTACTTCTTCTTGCACTATTTCATAGGTAACATATTATAATACATAAGCCGTTACAAAAAAATTGCTTCTGGTGATCTTTCTTTCTTTTCTCCTGGTTGGGAACTCTTGTTCCCCCTTTCTCCAGCCCACACTCCATCTTTTCTCAGATTAATTGGCATCTTGGAGATACGGTGTGACAGTTCTCTACAAGGTGATCACCATCATTAGAGGATCAAAATACATCCCTTATGCTTCATATACTGTAATAGTGTAACCAAAGTGTCATGTAGCACACATTTTTTTCAATAGTTCTTCAACTGTGCATGTTCCTTTGGACCAGTTTCCATTATAATAATAATTATTATTTTTTAACCTGTGGCTATTATAATGGCAATAGCTGGTTGCATCAAAGAAATACTGGTTTAAAAATGGTAGGGATCAATCTCTCGTGAAAGACCCTGGAAGGTAAGAAAGAGTTAAGTCTAAGGATGGAGAAAACCAAGATTTCAGAACTTGAAGTGAAATTGAGAGGTTCTTAGACATTTCCAATTTATGCCTACTGTACTATTTATTTCCGTTCCCATCATTGCTGATTATAAGGATGTGCATGTGTAGAAGTTTCTTCATCTCTAATCAGACGTGCTCTATTCCATGAATCCACAATTCACTGTTCGTGACATTACAAAATGAATCAGGTAGGAGGATCAAGCCAGATCAGAAAGTGACAGCTTCTGTTTAAACAGATATCTTGGAAATTAGTGATGATGGAGGACAGTATTATACTGATAAGCATTTAACTCCTAGCACCATCTCATTCTCTAACAAGAAGTATAACGAAGTTATTTGCTGGAAAGATCTTGGTGAAAAAAAATGAAACAAAGTACTGATCTGTTCAAGCTTATATTTCTAGAGCAATAAAGGCCTCTTTTGGATAGGACACCCATGCTGTAGGTGTTGAACACTCCCTGAATTTAAGGAAATTTTCTTCTTTAAACATTATCTTTGTGCTATAGAGTACAGTCTCATCTTTTATGGGCTATCATAAGAATTTGGTATGAATCAGTTTATTCTTTCTGTCAGTCTTATTTCTGTGCTTTAGAACTGATTTTGGGTAGGATATAACATTTCTGAACTAGAATGTGATCCCAAACTGGGTATACATTTCAGATGACAGGATCACATCAGAAGGCTGGAGATCAACAACTACCACCAGTCCTACATTTAGAACCTTCCTATGTCTTTCTGCAGGGATTTTAGCCAAGAAGGGAGTCTGTGTACATATACACGCAAACTAATAATTTAGCCAGTGCACGTATCTGTGCATACACATAGAAATTAATAGTTGCATCTCACATTCTCAGATGGTCCCGAAACATTGTGTTATCTAATCAGATAAATATGGCAGGTTTTCTAATGTAATGAATGTATACAAAATAAATTGTTAAAAAAGTCAGTCGCTGAGGGCTCAGTACAGACGTTAATCCAATTTGTGTGGTAATGATCAAAACAGTCAATTTACATAAAACATTACAGCTGTGCAATATTACAGTCTTGCAGTTCTGTCATCAGCAGGAAGGGTTAGCTACCTGCCATGGAAATGTCTGCGATGCACTCTGCAGAGTCATGCTGACAGTGAGTGGGACCTTCCATTAGTGTTGCCCATAGTGACAGCCTTGCTCCCTCCTTGCTCTTTCTGTCCAAGAGCTGTGAGTGTGAACATGTAAAGGGAGCTACAGCTCCTTCTACTGGGTCTTCAGATTCATAAGATTAAGAATCTGAGACCCTAGTAGGGCTCAGAGAAATGAGTGAAAGAAGGCCATAGAGTTCTGTGCCATTTCTTTTTTTTTTTTCTTTTTTTTTTTTGAATTCTGCTTTGCACATTCCCACTAACAGTATAATTTCAGAAGCAATCACGCATTTAAAGAAGTTAGCAGAAAGATGTCTGGGGACAGAGTGTTGGAATGGGGACAGCAGTACTGCTAAGCAAACTGATTGTCTGATCCACATATGACATCTCAGATGTAACAGCTTGTAAACATTATCTGTAGAGCTCCAAATAATAACTTTACAGATTTAACCAATCATGCTTTGAAGGCTGTCACTGATCCAGCGAAGCGTGACCAAATCCCGTTAGAGTGCAGAATAGATTCTCGTGGAAAGTCTTTCATATGCTGAGTTGCATATCTAGATAAGGAATGCAAAGACACCACATGCGCTATAGAGATGTATGCACATGACGAAATTAATACCTGCAACTGAATTCATTGCCTCATGGGCCTACAACAAAGGTTTCAAACCCTGCAGGGTACCTCAGTTTGCCGTGGTACTAGGTGCTCCGTCAAAGAGTATCACACTGACAAATTCCTTCTTAAAGAAAGACTGACTTCTCCATTAGCGAGTGTGGCAGATAGCTGTCACTGCTATATGAATATTCAAGAAAGACATAAGGGACTCCCTTAGAGTTTCAGCTGAAATAGTCTAAAGCAGACCAGGTCTTGCTGACATACTTGTGTTTTGCTTGCCCACTTTACACCATGCATTTCTTTAAAACTACAGCACAATGTAAGTAGTCATTTGTTAGACTTAGTTCACTGAACAGGATTTCTGAAGATCTGCTGAAATTCCTCAGGTAAATTAAGCGAGTCCTTTAGACACTGCAAAAAGCACGGGTAGAAAACCTGCACAGATGTGAAAGTGGTCAAAGGACTGTTACCATCCTGCCCAGTGGGGATATCAAGAATAACTTGGACTCTTCTTTATCTCTTTTTATCTTCCTTATGTGAAGAAAGTTCAAGAGTGTTAGATAGCTAGGTGTCTCCTCCTATTCTGAGCACTACACACTGTATTGTTCTGGCTGCAAGCCTATGCATGTGAACACCAGATGAATTTCTAGTCCCTAATATAAAAAACAAGTAGTCATGTAATTTGTAAGGGCCATCGACCACATTATTACTGATATTAGCATACACAGATCCTACAGGATATCCTGCCTCCCAGGATAGCTAGGAGAAGTTAGCATCTTGTTTCTTCAAAAACTGAATTACACTGTTCACTGTGGTGATTTGCAGTCTTTTTTTTTTTTCCTTAGATAACTCCAAGAGCTGAAAACATACTCTGTTTAAATGAACTTCCTGTTCTTCTCTTTCTTAGGGTGGAAAGATTGCTTTTAATCAAGGATTGCTGCAGCATGGAAGAGAGATGCAGACTGTGTTCTCTGATCAGAAAAAAAAAAAAAAAAAAAAAAAAAAAAAAAAAAAAAAAAAAACCCTGCCTTTGGCTCAGACATATTTCTTAGGACCAGCCACAGTCATAAGGGTGTCTTAACACTGCACTTTGTATGATATTTTTTCTTTCATTTTGGAGGAAATAAAATGAATTAGAGGTGTGTGTTGGTTTTTTTTTTTTGAGTTACATTTGGGCCAATTATCATGAATCTTTTTTTGTCTCCTACAGCTTTTTTTCAAACAGTAGAGAAATCCAAAGCGTTTCTCTTGGCTCTCTCTCCAGGGACTAATATCTTTAAGTACTTCAAGGCCAGATCCAACTCCCTGACATTTGTCTGCCTTGAACTTGCAAAGCGCTCATAAGTTTGTTAGCCTCCAAAGCATCAAGAAACTACAATGATCTTTAGACATATTCCATGTGGGAGGTTTTGCAGAAACAGCTTCATACAGCAATAAAATCTACAGCTTGTTCTGGTGAACCTGTGTCAGATGAGGGCAAATAAAATCCTCAGAAGTATAGTAGATATCCAGTTGAGCATGTTACACTGTGAAGATTCATGAATAAAGGAGCTCCTCTGTATCCAGCTTTTATTGTTGTCATTTGCCATAGAAGTGTTGGTTTGAACCCAGATTAAACAAATCTAAGTTGGAAACAGGAACCAGACTAATTCTAACTTTATCATATACACTGCTACAGGTATTGAAGCAAATACTATGGCAGCATTTTATCTTGAAAACTTGACCCCCATCCAATGCTGCAGGAGGGAAGAATTGAGTTTGTTAGAATGCCTTGCTCTGGCCCCATTTATGGCCTCAAATCTGTGAGCCTGCAGAAGTAAGGTATGTATTGAAAAAGTATGTGAGTACAGTGGTAGTAGGCACTGCAATGGCAGTTAACCTGGTACAGCATCAGTGAACAGCACCAGTGAAGTCACCTGCTGAGTAGCACCGTCTCTGATGAGGAGGAGCCAAGAAATGTGCCAAATTTTCTAGCCTGTTATACCCAGGGACACTGTGGGCAGGATTAATTAAACACTTCAGTTATTTACCTTGTGCTTCTTTACTTGGTTTTGGCTTTTCTCATGTGCACACAGATTTATGCAACTCTGGCTACTCTGAAACATCTACTTAACAATTACCATCTAAATCAACCTCCAGATGAAGGTATCATTTCCTGTGACTACATATTAAAGAGCTCGATAAAAACAAATATTGTACAGGTAACGTGATTCCAGTTAAGTTACCACCAACTTTAGTCCAAACAAAGGAAAGAGAAACTGTGGAATTATCCTTAAAAAAGACTCCAGCATCTTGACCGACACTTTAATTTGTAAGGATACAAAGATGTCTCCATTTTTAAACCATCTTACAGGAAGTATAGCATCCTTCTTGTATGCCCTTTTGTTTAGTAGAGTCAAAGCTTGACTCACAGAGAGGGTAGTGTTTATTTTAAATGATCAAAGTTAAGGAGCAGTTAATGACTTGAATACCCACAGTTTATTAAGTTAAATTAAGCTGTACAGGGACTCTTTCTGAGCCATCATTCTAAACAAGGAAAATATCTGTGCCCTTCTGATGCCAAATACCTTTTTTCCCTTCACAACAGTTTTTATCATTTTCAATGACACCATGAGGGAATTGAGCAAACAGCAGAGTCCATAGAGATGTTCAATTCACTCTGAGATCTCACCATCTCAGAAAAGAGATAAGACTTTACAAATTTATTCCCCTCCTTTATTTCAATTACCAAGTTAATGCTTCAGACAATTCCTAACCCAAACTTCTGGCCAAAAGTCTGTTGGCAGGTAAGATAGCAGGCCTAAATCAAATCACACAGATCTTGCAATAAGATTGCATAGCACAATTTCCCCTCTGTAGTAAAAACTGCACTTTCCCCTATTTTCCTACTAGAATTCACTGTAGGATGATGAAACTTCATTATATACACATGACAGGATGTTAAGATAGCATGTCCTTTAAGAAACGCTAACAATATCCAAAGCAAAGTTCAAATCCAAACATTAAAACAACAAAAAGCATAGAGTGGGAAAAAGGGAAGATTGCTTACACTAATGAGGTCTTCCCCAGATAACTCTCTCCAAGCCTTTCAAAAATAGAAACTAAAAGAACCAAAGGGCTCTACTATAAACAGTCTGCTACACAAATATGACAAAAACCACCACCAGCCTTCAGCTGCGACCCTTTCATGGTTGTCAAATTAAACCACACACCAACAGTGAGACCCCCTCCTCCTTCGCTTTGGCCACCGGTTCATGCAAATGACAGAGGACCAATAGTTTTTGCCTAGCAACAAGACTGCATGTTCACTACTGATCATGTTCATGATAAGGTAGTGAATACTAACAAAGCTAATGATGAGAAGCGATTCCCTCCTTCGCTGACTCATCCGTACAATTTTAAATCTTCAAAACAAAGAATAATTCATTCATCTAACAAACAGACTAGAAAGAGAAAAGAAGCCATCAATAATAGTTTTTTCTAGCCTACATCCCAGATATTGAAATCAACGCATACCAAGGTACTTTCATCCAAGAAGGCTTGCTAAATGTACAAAAATACAGGTATTTCTACCAAGCCATTAAACTTCCACATCTGTTTATATCTTAGACTCATTCTAATATTTTCCAGGGTTACATTTAGTACATGGGAACCATCCTGACTGCCATGGGACAGAAGGAGCACTGGCCGAGCATGCTGAACCATCAGCCCCTGAGTATCACCACCTCCCAGGGAGTCAACACAGCTCATTCAGGTAACTGCAGAAAAGGTTAATTACTTACAGCAGGATGTCCAGCACAGTAGGTGTAGCTAGCATGGGACTGGTAGTGCAAGCTTGCTCTTGGGAAGGTGTATGTATTCCAAGCAGGTTGGCTGCTATTCCACTGGGAGCTAAAGCCAGGGCTCATGGTCACTCTCGATTTACTGTTTTGGTACGTTCTCACTGTGGAGCTGGACTATCAAAAAAGAAAGAAATGCAAAGTAAAAATAGCTTTTAGGGTAGAATACGAACAATGCAGCTACACAACTTCATTGCGCATGTACAAACTGCCACACAGTCTAGACCAATTTTGAATCATTCCTGTAACAAACTGGGAAAAGCAAAAATTTGGTTCCTTCAAATACACCAGTGAAACAGCTACGTTTCTCTAATGCCCAAAAGCAAGACTGAATGACTGTTAGACTTCAGGCTAGGATGTAAATCAAATAGACAATGCATAGGTAATAGATATAGGAGGTGTTCTGAAAATGCGTAGAAGGTGCCACCTTACAAGTTCCATAGTTGAAACTTCCATATTTGTTAATTATAATGAGCTGAATATTATCATTCATTTCACTGCTGATCTGGTGACTAGGATAGGCCAAATCTTTACAAAGCTACTTCTACATTACAAATATGTAACCATCTAAACAGACTTTTAAACATCACAATGTATTGTTTTTTAATTTCTTAAATTGCAAAACAACAACAAAACACAAAATCTTATTTTATTTATTTTAAGTTAACTCAGTAACTTCAGTTGAAAGTGCCCGCAGACAATATGTGTCATCACTTGCGTTCTTTATGGCTTTCTCTGTTGTTGCTTTAACTGATTTTTTTTCAGTTTCTAGCCCTCTTTTGTCAAAAAATAAAATAAATCCTAATGGATACTTTTACTGATGGGGTGGTTTATTAGTGCAGGAAAAAAATGTATTATCAAAAAAGAAGCAGACGATACATTCAAAGTGAATGCTTTTTAGAAGGTATTTAGGTTGGCCTTCAGCATCTGGTAAATCTGCTTTTTTCTCCGTATTCCATTCTACATGTAGGTTTTGCTGCTTTGTTTTTTTCCTTGGTAAAGGTGTTCTCAATATCCCATGCAAATTTACACCAATTAATTGTGATTATTATAACCCCCAAACTGTTCTTTTTAAAGCACTAAATTCATCAAGGCCTTGGTAATATTACAGTGAAAGCTTTAGAAATACAAACACAAATAATATTTCTTAGAAATACTTATAAACGTCCCTGTTAGTAAATCGATGCTATCGATTTCAAAAGCTATATTCAAGAATGACGCTTCATTTATTTTTATCTTCCGTTCAAAGACAATTTTTATATGCAATATACGTAGCATTAATGACATGTTACTACAAGCCACCATCGAACAAGGTGTGTTACACAGCCCAAGACTATCCTTAGCCCAAAGTGCTTACAAGATAAATGAGGACTGGGAGAGAAGGAAAGAAGAGAAACTGATGCAGAAGCAAAGAAAACAGCTTTGGAAGCACAACTTTCGGTTTCATTTCAGTGCTTCAGCTCAGTTTCTCTGGGTGAGGATTAGTGAAATGGAAGGAAAAGGAATGGAGTAAAGACATTCAAAAAGGGCTTAAGGATGCATCTGAGCTATAAAAATATATATCTTGTATAATCTTTCCTATTTTTATAACGTGTTTAGATGAGCTGGTTTTAGAAATTACTACAGTAGATGCCACATTGGCATCTGCTGAACATGCCACATTTATTTTGTTTAATTTTCAAAAGCTTAAGTACACAAAGTTTGCCTCAGTTATCAGCTGCTGTATAAACTTGAAGTTCAAGAAAAGGCCAAATGACTTCCTGCATGTGTTTATTTCCTGTACTGCCGATTAGGAAGCCTGAAAAGAGCAGTTTCCGCTCAACAGTTCTTAATATCTCGACAGATTCGCCTCCCGCCCCCACCCCTAAGCGAAGGATTCCTGCGGTGTGATTTCTAAAGATTTAACTTACGACTAGCTGAACACAAAGCGTATGAATGAACACTAAAACCCACACTAAACTCTCATTAGTCACTGTGTGTGACAAGTGGTTACTTTGTTCTTACAAAAGGCTTTAGGAAAAAAAATCTGCCCCTACAGTTAAAGGGGCTTATTTGAAATAAATCTTTTTGTATGAATTTAAATCATGACATATCAAAGGAAAGAGGCTATGGCTGCAGCTAGAGAAAAACTGAAGGGTTTTAATGTTGTGTTTTTATTTTTTTTCTTTTCTTTTCTTTTATTTCTTCCCCTTTTACCCTCTTTCCCCAAGGAGCAGAAACGGTATTTTCTTTCCTTTGACGTATTACTTATCTTTCAGATCACTCCTCAAAGACAAATCTCTCTTTCTAGGTCCTGGTAGACTTGCTTCTACATCAGAGATGAGGGCTAGGTTTTGTTTTGGACAGATCAAGCAGAGTTTTAGCCATAATGTACTTCTTCACGTACATTTCTCTCCTTTATAAACATCAGGTATTTGAGCGTTGCTGCTTATTAACTCCTCTTGAGCAGTTCATCCCTAGACGAATATTGTGTGCATATTGAGCTGCCGTACCCAGACAATAGCTCTGTTCCCTCCTATTATTTCTGATATGTCTGCATTGTATGAACCAGTGGAAATACCTCTCCGGATGATGGGATGTGAAGATGTATTGTCAGCTGTGGTGATTGTTAACTGGTTATTTTCCCCTTGTGTGTGTGCTACACAAAACCCATTCCTGTACCTAACCCCTGGGGCTACATTCAGGGACAGAAAGGAACCCCACCACTCCCTTTCTGCTCTTCCACCCCTCTTGCATCATACGGTGAACATATGAGGAGTTGTACCATGCCATAAAGCTTAGAGGACTGAAAGCACAGGGTCCTGCAGCCAGTGGAGGACCCTGTGCTGGAGGAGGTTTCCTGAAGAAACTGAGGCCCATGAGGAGGGCCTGAGCAGTGTGAGGAGGAAGGAGTGCCAGGGAGGTGCTGCTGTTCCCTTGAGGAGCTACGAGCGAAGGAGTGAAGTTGAGCCTGAGGAACAGGGTGGGGAGGAAGCATTGTTTGAATTTTTCTTTGCTTCTCATTAATTGGCAATGGATTAAGTTAATTTTCCTCAAGTCGAGTCTGTTTGCATGATGGTAATTGGTGAGCCATCTTCCTGCCTTTATCCAGGAAGCTTTACTCAGGAGCTTTTCCTTCTCATTTTCTCCCTGGCTTGTTGAGGAAGGGGAGAAAAAGAGGGGGTGGGGGCATCTGGCAGCCAGCAAAGGTCATCCTGCCACAAATTGGCAAGTTTTGTGGCACACAAGCTTTTATTCAGCATGTGAAAGTTCACCTATTACCCCCAACTCTACCACTTACTCCAACAAAAGATAGCACTTCTCCACATAACGCTATCTTATTTATATGCCCTAGGTCATCAGTGTTACAGCACCTGGGACCACCTGATCAACTTTTCTCCAAAAATTTCTGCAGAAAATTATCAGACTGCAACAAAATAGAACTATTGTCATGCTTGTTATGACTTACCAGAAACAAGATATATTACAAAGATGGGGGTGATTTTTTTTTTCCTTGAACAAGTCACTCAGGCACTTTTATACCCTAAAAGTCTGATGCAACCTAAAATTGGCATTGCTAAAATTGATATCGAAGCGTATTTTAAAATATGATCCTGTTTATTCTGTGCCTTAGTTTTTCAGGCTTATAAATACAGATAATCTTATTCTTAAAATTTTAGGCTTTCTTTCCCTCAGGTTTGTAAAAGTTTTGAACATTTTTGGACATAAGCATGACTGAAGTACATGGTATTATTCGTATTATTTCTACTTCTTCAGCTTAACTGCTTTCAGGTCTTAGTTCTTTTACTAGCTGATATGCGAAGTCTAACAGTGGAAAAAATAGACATAGTATTCATGGAGCATTTTTATCTTTAAAGCACTGTGCAGATGTTAAACAGGGGCAAAATTTCTGACTGGTATGCTGTTTCCAACTTTTTAAGAAGTTTATAGTAGATGTAAGAACTACCTGGCACTCCTTCCTATTTGCATGTGAGTAAAGCACACAATTTGATTAGGATGTTAAGTAACATAGATAGTTCTGATGTAGACTTAGAAGTCCTCATGTCATCACACATGATCCCTACTCTTTAGCAATACAACAGCATCCTGCAGAAATTAACAAGAAAAATATGTGCTAATTCTGAAATTCTACATCACTTCAAATGCAAGAGTGACTGCATCTATCAAATATCCTTCTACTAACTGTTCCAAAATGTTGTGATTAATAATGGCTTTGGCACTCCAAAAGAAGTGAGAGGCTCAGTTATTCACCTCTACCTTCTCTCTCTACTTGTACTACCTTAAAAAAAAAAAAAAAAAGACAAGTGGGAATAAAGAGGTGTAAATAACATCTGAATTCAGCCTCCCACTACCTCATCTTCAAAAAGCAACTTACCAGAGCTATGATGTCATTTTCTTAGCCCACACAACTTGAGCTGTCTCCAGTCCCTTGGATTTTGATTACAGAATAGTTCTGTCTTTAAATGTACCTTTTTTTTTCTTCTTCTTTTCTTTTTTTGGTTTGGTTTTTGTGTGTTTGTTTTTTTGGATTTATGTAAAATGATTACATGAGCTGGGTAAGGCCAAGTAAATAACCATCCTGGAGATGCTGCTTGCTTCGTCTCCTCATGCCTGTATTTGGATGAGACCATGATGCAAAGCACAGCCCTGCACTCTTAAAAGTTTGGATGCTTTACAAAACACTACTGTTCCCATAGAAATCAAAGTTTTCCTATAACTGGAAGAGTCAGGAATGAAAAGAGCTGCCCTGGAACACTATTGCATGCGCTAAAATGATGCATTTGTTTTCTTGCTCACAGAAAATATGAAACTGGCAAACCAAATCTGAAGGTAGTTCATCACAAAACCCACCTGAGAGACCTTGAAGACTGTAGTAATTGCAAAACTGAAGACAATGAGAATTTTTTTTTTTTGCCTTTTTAAAGTTTTCATAACAATTCAAAATGAAAAAAGAAAAAAAAACAGTAAAGATATTTCAGAATATATATATATATTTTTCAATAGCAGGAACAAATAGTTTTGTGCTGCTACTTTTCCAAACAGAATCCTTCACTATTTCTTGCTAATCATTTGCATTCTAGAACCAGATTCCATCTGTTTCAGTAAGAACTAAGATGTTAATACTTGGCCACTACAAATTTAGAGTTTATCAAGTTTGTCTCATAACCTTTATGAAAAAGTTTCAGAGGCATGACCAAACTTTAAGAGAAACATTGTTTTTCCAGACATGGTATTGAAACTCAATACACTGTACCTGGAAAAACAGGATAACCCGAGAGAAATGGCATTCCACTGAAACCACAGAGAAATGATGAGGTTATATTTCATATCTCGGCATACATACGAGGCTATTGCTCATCCACTGGATCCAAGAGCACCAAGCACTAGCCCACATCAAGCCAAAAGGCAGAGGATCCAACCCAGCTGCCCCAGCCCTGTGGGCTTGCTGCACTCAGCAGGCTCCCCACAGACAGGACCAAGGGGACCCAGGATGGCTGGACACAACAGAGAGCTAAATTCCTTAGAGATGGGGCCCAGCAAAAACACTGAGTTTTAGGGATAGATCCCAAATTATCTAACTAACTCTCAAGGAATGTATTCTAGAAAAATAAAAATAAAAAATAAGAAGTCAGGCAGTCATTGTTATGTTTCCCCAGAGTTCTGCCTTGAAAACAGAATATATATGGTTTTCACACTTTCCCGGTTAGAGTTGCTGTCATTTCCAGTGACTCAACACTGTAATTCATGTTGTTCTTTTAACTGTTACTTGAATCCTAAGAGTATTTTTTTCCTGTGCAAAGTATGAAACATTGCTATTGAAGTTACAGAGATTGAGCCGGGGAGCTGAAAAAATATGAAGGCATCATGGTTCCACAAAGCGACCACAAAAAGCCTGGTTTTTGGCCACCATACCATGCAGGTCAGTGACAACAGGCAAAGAACTCATGACAAGAGGCAGGCTACCAACAGTTCAGATTAAAGACTTAAAAGTCTCTTAGTTACCCTATGTGGAGAGCCTGGGTGCAACCAAAAGTTATTCAATGGTTCTCTAGGCTGGGCTATAGACAATTTCTGCGCATGTGCACCTCCCAAAAAACATTGTCACCACTTGCATCTCCACAAGCAAGCTCAATGCAAAGACGGTAAAAGGCACAAGAAATGCTGCTGTGCTTAAAACTGGCTTCTGCAGAGTAGGAAAAGGATTTTCACATGCAGAAGAGAAACTTGTACTGGTTTTGTTATGCATTTTGTACACAGATGTGGAGAATGGGGACACTTATGCTCATGGGCTGCTCACATGTAAGTCTTCCTTCCACAGAAGGAAACGTGAAGAGAAGCTCTCCAAAGAACATATTTTATTTTTGTCAGATTACTTGTAAAAGGTAAACTGGGAGTAAGAGGTATGTTGTTAGACAGAATTCATATCGAGTATCTTGACTCCACGTTCCCACCTCTTCCACTTTGAAAAGTGGAGTTTTGGACAATAAGGACATGGAAATGTCAAAGTTTCCTCTGCTCAGATTACTATTTAATCAATCTACTGTGAGAAATTTAAGCCATAACAGCCTCAGAAGGACATCTAATGTGAGCCTTTAATGGTTGGTCTTTAAGTAATTATTTTCTGAAAATAAAACACACTGGCATCTGTTAAATTTAAAAGAAAAAACAAACAAACAAACAAAAAAACCTGAACATGCTGCACAAGTCTGATTTCTAAAGAAGTCACACCGATGAACCAGTCACCCAATACAATATACTCCTACGAAAGCACACATCTGTATGGAGTGTCAGGAGAAGATGATGTTCTTCCACCAGGAGATGGAGAACATACAAGTCACAGAGGCACATGGCTTGAAGGAGAGGATTTGTTCCAGATAAAATCTGATGGTCAACATTAATCTTCAGGTAAGTCTTTATTGCATACAAAACATACCATCTTAAGTCTCTGATCTTGGCAGATCTTTGGAGTATGGAGTAGTGTTTTTACAAGGTCTGAGAACTTTTTGTCATATTTGACAACTGCCACTCTCAAAGTCTTTTCTGCAAACTACTCAGCAGTGCTTGGGACTTGCAGAATTCCCTGGGTAAAAGACAGGACACAAAAGGATGCTGCAAAAATTTAAGTACCATCTAGAAAAATATTTTAACGTGTGATGACTACATTTCCTAGGACCACATTCCCAGACACAGAGGGCTCTCATACCCATTTTTACCTACATCTTTCCTTTTTTTGTGGACCTATGCTCTGCTGACTGAAACACAAGTTCAGAAGCTTTACTGATTGATGACTGATTTTAGCACTTGCCTGTCTGCTAGATTGGGACTTTTTACAGACAGCTAACATCTTTTGTTAAACTCATTAGGTTTTGATAGCTCAGAGGGAAAAATAATTATTTCATTAACACTTGAATTCCTTCCCCTTTTATCGTACCCAAAGGTGTGTTTCACTATGTGCTGCAGTATCTTAATGTTTTTTTCTGATATATCTGTTTACTATATGTATATTGAATTATTCCCTGAACAATAAATCAACCCCTGTCTTGGATACAAAATGATTTTTCTCACACTAGGTCTGCAATGTACAATTTTTTTTTAGACAATCCCAAGAGCAACACCTGGCTGACAATTTAAGCAAGTCTGCAATATTAACCAATGAAAGCAATCCAGACACACATGCCAGGGAAGAAGGATGCTTATGAACAACCAAAAAATGTCTGTGGCACAACATCCCTTCTATAATCCTACCAAATGAGAAAAAGTCGGATTTCTTTCCTCAGCTACAATAGACAAGGCATTGATTCCACAATGACACGCACATTACGGCTCTCTTAATCCACAAATGCTTACTTTACTGAATACACTGTGATTATGAAATGCATTTGGCCACTGGGAAGAATTCTATAAATCCTGCAAAGCTACCCAATGTGCCACTCCGCCACTAACTCATGTGGATGGACCTGCATGCTTTTGCAAACCTCACTGCGGGATTAGGACATTTATCAAAGCTATGATTTCTTTCCTGCAATGTTGTATCTATTGTATACCAGGAGTTCTGCAGGTGCATGATTTATCCATCCTGTCATTAGCTACAATACCCTGCAAACAGTTTTTATTTTGTGCTGGGGAAACAAACACTCCTCCCATAAATTGTTTTACTGCTGAATGGGGAACAGGCTCCTGCTCTCTTGACAATAAAACAGCTTGCTTTCTCTGACCATGGAGTTATAATTTCCATCATAACAATCTGAAGCTCAACAACATTTCTTATGGAATTAAGTAATATAGGGAAAAAAATATTGCTTACGCTTTTTTCAATATCACATCTAAACTCTCATCGTGTGTTAAGCACCGACATATTTGATTGCTTGAGGGACATTACAGACAACACAGCCCCTGAAGATTCAACTGAGGGAATTCAGGAGGAGGAAGCAAATGTCAAATAAATTGAATGAACAAAATTTTCTCTTAAAATGAAAACAAAAACTCAATATGAATTTTGTTACTGGGATCAACACTGGCCAAAGGTTTTGGTTTGGCAGAAAACGTTTAATGAATGTTTTAAAAAGCAAGGAAGCAAACTAGATATCCAGGAAATCCAGAAATGAAAAGCGATTTCTTACTCGGTGAAATCACAGTCAGATAAAAGACTACAGGCCTTTCACTCAAATTAAATATTCATAGAACCACATATATTGTATATGACATATTTGAATGTGAAAAAGCTAATATCCTCTGGCTTTTCCCGTACTCATCTAATCCATTAGAAAAGTAATAGACAGTCTAACCATTCCATGTCTTCAGTAGAAGATATGAAAAATAAAAGAGAAAGCAGAATGAACTACAAAGTGAAGAAGAAATAAGAAAAGATGTACCCAAGTCCAGCTCTCAGGATACTCAAAATCAATTTCAACTGCCCCAGATATCTGTCGAGTATCAAATACAGAACAGAGGAACATGCACAAAGGGCTACAGATTTACCTAGAAAAGCCACTTCCTCTTCCCTTAAGCTTTGGGCACTCATGGGAGAGGGAGAAAGAGAGGTCATTAATTTATTAAAAGGGATGAACCAATTTTAACCACGAAGTTGACTATAACTGATTTGAATTCAGCGTAGCAAAGCCTTGCTTTCCAGGATATGTGAAATTAAGTTTCATGAATTTTACCCTGCTGAGAAAAAATACCCCCAGGAGGTTACACACTGAGGGGCTTGAGGTGGAAGGCAGAGATCTTTTGAATCCTGTTGGATCAAATAAGAGAAGTCGTGGAACTGCAAGAGAGGAAATCTAGCTGAGCTCCTTGGAGCCTGGCACGCAAAGCTGCGTTTCTAGGAAAAACTGACAGCTAGGGGAATAACTCAGCACAGCTCGGCCTATGGGATTTTTCTGCCCCAGAGCCCAATGGTATGAAGAAGATTCAGATCCTTCCTATTGAAGTTCAACATCATAAACCTGACAGGCAAAAGAAGGAGGGGAAAGGGGGCAGGGAAGGGAAGCTCTGTTTTTGTGTTTCTTCCTGCTGTAACCACAGCACCCCTTCCTATCCCCAGAAGTTTGTTTGGGCTCTTAGGACTTTGTCATCTTGATTTTAAAATGTAAGTACAGCACTTATGCCCAGGATGCAAGAACCAGACGAGAGACGAGGAACAGAGACTGAGGACAAGAGAGGAGATGACCAGAAATCACAGCATGATGCTCCAAGGATAAACAGATGCTACCCTGCCTCATCTGTGTTTTCTGTTTTGTGTTTCTGAGCCTACTTCTCACTAGACAAGACAAGATGTGGAACGAATGCAGATGGAGATTTCTGTCACATTATTCCCAATTGGTTTAAAACCTCCGCTTATCAAGTAAAATCCCTTGTAGAGCTGATGACTGCATTTATAAAACCTAAGGATGGATAGAATTTCTTACCACTCCATAAGGACACCGGTCTAAGAACGCTAGAGGTTTAACAGCGCATTAAACTATTACAGTTACTACAGAAATTCCTTTAAAAGTTATACTTTAAATTTCATATTTCTTTTGCGTCAGTAGACAGAACTCTGCAGCCCAGTGCTCAGAATACAGATTTCAGGAAAATTTGCCATATAGCATATTCAGTTGTATATTGTGTTTCCTGACACATATGGGTGTCACAACCTTATGACAGAAACAGGAAAAAACAGTGATATTAACAGGGTTTGTACAGAGGCTTACCCATTAGTTACACTATTATCTACCAACACAGTTCTGAATCACTTGTGGGAATACCTTTGAAGGCTGTTGAAAAATATTTTTATGGATACATTATTTGTTCAGTTTAAAACATATTTTTAAAGCTCCAAGAATCACATATACGTGGCTTCATTATTACTCAAGAGCAACTCTTAGCATGTAGTAAACTGTTACACAGATACTAAGACAGAAAATTAATGAGTATAGATCGAACAGAAAAGAACTTTGCATATGATACTGGGGGAAGAAAAAAAAAAAGGCCTTATACCTAGAGAGGAAAACAGGAAAACAATGATTTGGAAAATAAAAAATCATCATTAGCTCTGAAACAGACTTCTTGAGTGACCCAAATTTTCCAAGCTCTTTCCCAGTCTCTGTAATGGGAATATTACTGCTTCCTCCTTTGTACCCTCTGGGAGAGGGAATAGCATCTACTGTCCATTTAAACAGAAAGTCCTAAATCATCATAATTCTACCAAAACCCAAATGGGCCACTACCTCCTACGGTTATCAAAGATGGTGTCTTGCACAGTTCAGCTTCCAAACAGTGAAAGCACATCCATAACTTGCTGCACTGAGCTTCAGTTCCACTGCCTCCCTCTGAGTGTCTGAGAAGCAGTGAATCTGCAGAAAATCCAGCAGGAAGAAAAACAGGGTAATAATGCAGGTAATACTGAACTAAGTTTCCCAAGCAAAATCACAACCATTCTGAGGGATTCTGTCCTTTTGCCCAAGGAGGGGGGAAAAAAGAGAAAAAGTTTCTTCCTTCTGTGATTGTCTTAAGGTTCCAGACATCCAGAAGTCACTAAGAAGCCGGAAAACAGTGGTAGAAAAATTGACAGTGCCTAAAAATTGCAAGCTAACGCCAAATGTAATAGTAAATTTGGAAACAGAAGAAATGAAACCCTCCAGCTAATTCAGTTTCAAGATACTAAAAGAAATTTGGGTGGCAGGAAAAAAATTAACCCCAAATTGCAAATACCTGCAGAAACTTTCTAATGAGCTTTTCAACATTTTCCATTTATATAGTAAGAACAAAAGCTACTAAAACTGGGAATAAACACTGCAAAAGATAGGAAGGGTCTTACGGTAATTCACATACATACACGTAAGCGTAACTAAGTGAAATAAAGAACACAGGCAGAAAACAGGATATTTCCAAGGACATTGAAACCTGTTGGAAGTGTAAATTCTTAAGAAAGCTAATAGCAGAACCATGAATTAGGTGGATTTAGGAAAACTAAAGCACATACAAAAACAAATATAGGGAAATGTAGGTTTGGGGAGGACAAAGAGCCAAGTAACAAATAGAGCTTTGCTCCATCTCATTTATCTATGTGTATTTACCTGGAAGGGGAGGGACAAATGTGAATCTATTCTTTAATTGATAAAGACAGAAACTGAAAGTTGTTAAAACTTTCTAATTGTTTTTGAAACTTTTTAATTAAAAAGAAATACCTAGAAACATTGACTTAAGGAGAAAAGTTAATTTGTATATATATTAAACTGGCTGTTGCTAAGATTTTTGCTTTATGTAACATGGATGAAGGCCACAGAAAAAAAAGATGGTATTATATACCTTAAGTATGGAAGAAAACTTTACCTCATATTCCAAAAGCTAAGTACATGTTCCCACCCCTCTAATTTTAGAAAAATTTTGTAGACTGTCATTATACCCCGATTATTTGCAGATGTTATTGTACAAGTGAATAGTCAGAGATAAAGTGTTGAAATATTTGATGGCATTGTCAACCTGTTAACAAAATAAAATTTATTTTTTTTTTAAAAAATAGACACTGAATAGATGCTAACACCAGCAGAATCCTGGGTTATCAAATTTTTACAGCTCTCTTTCATTCTGGCCATGATACAGAAAAATACATATTTGCTAAGTATACTTAACTAATAGGAATCACTAAATTAAATCAAAACAATAGAAGATGCATATATTTTTTTTTTTACTATTGCCTAAATACCTAATTTGAGCCAGAAGCATTGATTCATAACAAACTCTCAAGAGAAATTATTAGTTAATTCAAAAAATAATAATATATATTTTTTAAGAAACTGAATCTTTTACTCTAAAAAAATATATTTTTTAAATTAAAAAAAGTAAAATTTGGGGATAAAATAAAAACTTTATTTAAGAAGAAATGCACAGAAGAAAGAAGCTGCTATGAATACTGAATTAAGGTAACAAATTCTATGTAATTGTGAGCTCATGGATCAAATCTAGCTGATCAAAGGACAGCAAACTTGTTAGATGAAGTAGCAGATATGCTGTCTATTTGTTTCTTTAACATCAGAATCATACAGTTTGACAAGACTGATAAAAATTCATCTATGAAAACTGGAAAACTTTAGGAAATACCATTCAAGAACAAGATGTCAATTTTGTTCTAGATGCAATGGCCCCTTTGCATCAAGCTCCTTATGCGTACGTTTAAGTGTAAAGCACACAAGGAATTCTACTGAAGCCCAGAAGATTCTTTATATTAGTAGAATTATACATGCATTTTCATTTATAAGGCTTATATGTCCAACAGAAATTATCCTATGCTGAAGAAAAAAAAAAAAGTATTTCTTTGCAAGAACAAAAAGATGGAGACTTCGATAGGAAAGGGGGGATTTTGTTGTTTGTTTTAAAAGGATATAAATCTTCATGATACAGGCTGTAAAAGAAGGCTAGGAAGATTAATACTCTCTGGGCAGCATATTCCACTCTTATTATCTACAGGATATCTTGCACCTTGTTCTGAAGCATTTAGCAATGGCTCATGGAACAAGGGATGTTTAATGGTCTGATATGGCCTTGCTGCATCGATCACTGTGATACAGCAATCAAAACCAGAGGATGCATATGGCCCTGTTTGATCTTTACAAGAGAATTCCACTATGCTAATCTCTAAAACACAGTCAGATTATTCATTTCTCTCCCTTGTGTATTTTCTTACTTAGGAATAAATAAATCAATCAATACAGTCATCATGCAAAATTTCTGATCTTCGGGGAAGTCAATAAATAGTGCTTTTATGCACATACCTCTGTGGGTATCAGGGTTGCAAATTGTCAAGAGCCTTGTTGACCTCTTTGTTTTAATAAACTCATTAAAAAAAAAAAAAAAAAGGAAAAAAGGAAAAAAAAAACACATACACATTCATTATGTCCCCTACTTCCTGGAGAAAATATTGGTGCAGCTGAGGTCTAGAGACAGAATATTCTTCTACACAAGCATTCTTCTAATTTTACTCACTTTCTATTAGGGCTAAAATGTTCAAAAGATGATGCACTGTATCTTTTTTTTTTTTTTTAAATCCACATTTTTGCATGAAAAGGGATGACAATGCATAAGAAATAGTTGTGTAGCTTGAACTGGAACACTTATTTTTGCTTTTGAAAAATCAATAATTTGCAGGAAAAGTAAATTTAAGTAGGCAAACTGCATCTAGATGTAAACTTATGACTGACTTCACACTATTCTTTAAAACCTTGGATGTTTCAGTGAACCTGTGTCTCCCCTGATTCCTCTCCTCATTCGTTTGCACACACTTTTGTGAAACCTTTTTCATTTCTCTTTATTCAGATGTTGAACAATTTGAAATTAGGTCAATTCATGAAGAATTCCCCCCTAAAAATTTATATCCTTATAATTTGTCTTTTGGGAAACAAATAACAGTTTAAAGTACAAGATTAAACTGGTTGTAAAACAGTTTGAGGTTTATAACAGCCAACAAAGCTTCAGTACCCAAATGTCCAACATTAATGAATCTACTTTTATTAATTGTCTCCAGCAAGGAGCACAGACATCCCAACTGATTTTAAGAGCTGTTATAAACTTTTTGTTGTTGTTGTTGTTCAGGATTGACAAAGTGAGTTATGCTGAGATAGTGAGATAGCCACAGATTTATAATATTCTTGAGAAGAAAGATTGTGGACTTTTTTTCTTTCTCTCTCTTTTTTTTTTTTTTTTTGGCTACTATAGCTTGAATATATAGGTTGCAGGGTGGTCATTTTGTTTCCCTAAGGCTCACTTAGCATTTGTGTGCTTATTATTAAAAAATAAAGCAAAACAGTCACAACATCATCCAGGTTGGAAGGGTAAGGTAAGATAACACGAATTCATGCTAAAGTCACAAATTGAGCAGCATCACTGTGAAAAGTTTCAAAGAGAAAGCCATGTACAATGCTCAGTTACATGCTTTATTGTCACTACAAAATCCATACATGCTGCTGTTAACTCTGAAAGATGTTCTTCTAAGCACAGTCTACTAGCATCTTATCTTAATCTTGTGCTCCCTTAGAAAAAGACCTCTTACTGTAATTTTGCAAACAGAAACACTGAGGGGTAGCCCTCCTTTCACTTAAATAATCGACAACTTTACCAATGAGTGCACAATCAAGTGTTTTCCTTCTTCCTATTACAATTTAGAGTCTAAAAAGAACATTTGTCACCTTTTTTTTTTTTTTTTTCAAATATCACTGAAGAAACAGGTGATGTAAAAACAAACAAACAAGCAAAAACGCTAATGACTAAACCTGGGTGAAATTTCAAAAATTACTGAAAAAGAGTTGGGAACACTTCTGTTGGAATATTGTTATGTACAGATTTAAAAAGAGTGGAACATTGTTCTTGCTAAGTAGTATCAACAAATAACCTTAAGCAATACTCAATTAAGAGCTATAAAATCATGGGACTCTCCACCGAATGTTAACTATTCAATAGATAAAATAGCTAAAATACTTTATAGGCCCAAATTAAAAAACAGTAAGTTTCTTCTACTGAATATTCCCTAAAGGTTATGAAATGACCACATTGGTCTGGGTGTCCATTCTCAATAATATACAAGTTTATTTATTATATCATAGAAAAGAATCATACAATAACCTGTGTTAGAAGGCATCCCCAAGGATCATCAAGTCCAACTCCTGGGTCCCCAAAGAAACACCCCAAAATCAGACCATGTGTCAGAGCACTGTCCAAACACTTCTTGAACTCCGGCAGGCTCAGTGTTGTGACCCTTTGCCTGGGCAGCCTGTCCCAGTGCCTGACCACCCTCTCAACGAAGAAGGTTTTCTTGATACCTGTCCTGAACTGCCCATCACAGCGTTAAGCTGTTTCCTCAGGTCCTAGTACCCCCAAATGGTCCCCCAAACAAAGGAGAAACAGAGGAACTCAGTACATCTATTTTTTCTCCTGAGGCTGTGCAATGAAGCATCAGTCCAACACCAGCAGATGTGAAATCAATTCTTTTTGCCCGCTATATCTGTGCAGGAAAGTTGTAGCTGGAGAACACAGTTCAATCGCTAAATTAATATTCACACAGTAGTTCCACATTTCTCCCCCAGAAGGAAAAAGGTCAGACCATGTGGAGACAGATTCGGGGTAGCAGGGGGAAGCCAATAACGGAAAGGAAAGCTAGGAGAGCTGTAGCCATGTTATGTAGTGCAGAGAATGGAAAGATCACACAATGAAGCATTTTGACTTCTTGCCAGGTGTACCCTGTGAAATGAATTTGAAAACAAAGTTTTAAGTTACAGACGGCTTTTCCAAGCCTTTGCTGGCATGAGCACTACTGCAGAAAAGCTGTGACACCAGCAATCAGGGATAGAAGAAGCTGAGATATTAAGGGAAATTTGTAGAGCAGAACTTAAAATATCTAAATATTTCTCATAAATATTCCCTGAATGAAGAAATTGATATTGCTTTGGCTCTGTTTGCCTTCTGGATATTATGGGGGAAAATATTCATAGACATTAGTTCATAACTTCTATAAACATAATCCTAATTCATGTCTAAAGGCAGGACAAACACAGAGGCTAAGGATGGAATTTTTAAGAAAATATATAGCTTGTGGCATGCCAGCAACACAGTCCTGTGAATTTTGTTTGTCCTGTCTGTCCAAGCAAAACACATTGTGAGCATCTAACCAAAGCTCCTTGAATCCCTAGCTTAATGTTTGCAAGCAAGGCAGATCAAGAAGTATGTGCTGAAAGAATGAACTTGATGAAGAGAAAGCATAAACATTTAATGAGTCACAAATATAGCCAATTACTTCAGTCCAGTCTTAAATGATTCTTATCCCGTATTAGTACTTATCATTCACTGAAAAAATTCCAAGCTCATCATTAACATTTTAAAAACACCATGTCACATCTGCACTACCATCACCACCAGAAGCGACGACTGCAGGGAAAAGCGTCAAGGATTTTTTTCCAGAAAACCTTGAAAACTGTTAAAGAAAAGATGCATTGAATAAATTAATTCCTGTACTTAATAGAAAATGATGTTTGTCCTAAATACATATCAGTCACCAACTAATGAACCTGTTTTAAAGTAGGGCAGCAAAAAGTTCTCCAGTTTCAAACACCAGACTCCAGTGTCAAAAATGATTTGGTATCCTTTAACTACCAACAGAGCATGCAGAAGATACTAAAGACAAATGCAAATAACTGGGCTGGCTCCTGGTTCCACAGGGTCAACTTTTCCCATTGGTAAAGTTTCAGGAAGGATTTATGAAAAAGAAAAAAAAAAAAAAACCCACCCTGATGTTCAGTACCCATTAAATGACTCTACCAAGCTGCTGTCCTCACCTCCTCAGTCAGGTCTTCTAGGATAAAGAAGGAGAAAGGATGTCCACGCTGTGCTCTGGCAATTACCAGCCACAGGAACAAATCAGATGTTCTCTGTTAACATGAGGTTAAACCCACGTAGCTCCAGTTTGCTGCAGGAACTATGTCAGCTCTTAGTAAATCTCACAGAACACAGACTTTGCCTTTTCCTTCTAGCTAAGGATTGAGCCCCATAACTGAATTTTGAGTATCCTCAAAGTTTGTGGATCACAAATTGTAACAGATGTCCCTGCTGTGCAGGGAGTTTTGCTTAAAGGTCCATCTGCCTGCAGACTGAAATCTGGGATTCTTTGTTCGCATCCTGCAGAACTAGATCTTTCGGACCAGTCACCGTAAAAATATGGGAATTTTTCTGAGGTTTAAGGAAGACCAATATATTGTGTATGTTCCTCTCTCTTAAAAGAGAAGTATCTGAGACCATCTCAAGGTTTGGCAAGACAAAACCTTATTTGTGTTCCAAAGAGTTGGTTACTTACTGCAGGAAGGGATTTGTTATACACACTTAGGGCTTTTTTCTTTAAAGCCCATATATCAGACTGCAGTGCTCCCCACTTCTGGGAGCATGGGAGGGATGAAACTACCCCTGCACTGGTAGATGTGGTACAGGGCACAGGTGGCAGAACACAGGCTCCAGACTACGGTCATTTAGAAGAGAAAGCACAGAGACCGGAGCACTGCTATATTTAGTGAAATGATTTAGGTACGTTTCTGAAATCGGAGCAAAAGACAGGACAACAAAATGACAGATGAAATCAGAATGGAAGAGAAGGGAGAGATTATGAAGGAATGAAAAGTGGGAGATAGAACAGGAAAATAACAGAAAGGGGACAAATGAAAAGAGAGAAAAAAATATTTACTATGCAATTAGATTTCATGCGGGGAAGCACTCAATTCCTTCCTCTCTACAGCTTACAATACCACTTTTCAGAAGAAATTCTCCACACTCCCCTCAGTATATGAAGGGGAGGGTGGATGGGGGAAGGGCTTCTTCAGCCCCGCTCAGACTTCATTGCTCCTTCCCAGGTTCTTCCGCTAGATCACTACATTTTGGGTTTGGGATGAGAAACCTGCAGGATAGAATGGGATATTTGTACTTGAACAGAGATGAGCCCAACCCTAGGGGCCTTCTATGCAGGTATTCATGATACCCTGTGAAGAAGATGCTCCAGTTTCCTTCCTTAGCTCATTTTCAGCACAGCAGCTCTATGTTTCTTTACAGAAGTAGCACCTTGCTGTCTGGGCTCTCCCATCATCACCACCTTCCAGTGCATCAACTTCCCCTCTACTCATCCTGTAATACCATGACAATATCTTCTCCTGAAAGAATTTGTTATCATTTTTGCTGTGTAACTCCTTGGTGACAAGCAGGCAGGCCTACAAGCTTGAGATAGGATTCTAGGGCCAGCCAAAAATTTGTTTTAGTTTGCTAAACAGTCTCAAGTGTTGTCTACACTTAGGTCAGAGCTTCCTAAAAAAAGACCTCATTGCCCTTCCTTTGACTCCTCTACCAAATCATGCATAACCTCTGCTTTGTAGCCAGCTTCCTTCCTCCTGGTTCAGGTCCTGCACATGCAATCAACTCCAACACAACCATGCCTCTCCATTTCTCTCCCGTGTCCAAGCTGAGCGAGGAATGACACGCATCTAGATACATAGCAGTGAATAACATGCCAATTTCATAAAATTAACTGGAATTCAAAAGTTATGACAATGTCCCTTTACATAAGCCTTTACTTGAAGCTGCTTGCAAATGTGCTTATTTCTTCAATTCTTCACTGCTTTACAATGGTGCATTTTAACTCCACTTAGCAGCCAAAGGAAGTCAAAGAGTGCATCTTCCAGCTATTTCAGAAAACATCAAGAAACAGGAAATATATTTTTTTCAGATGCTTATGGTAAATGCTAGCCATTGTTTTATAATCTGGCATCCTGTTCATCAGCTTAGAGGTAATATTTTAGAAAACTTCCAAAAGGATTGGTAAAACACACTTGGAAAGTTGGGCAATTCAGCAGTAGAGGGTTCTTTTTCAGATACATTTGCATGCAGAAATAAGAATGAGTTATCTGTACATTTGCCTCTTTGTAGAGGCAAAAGATCATGGTCATAACAACCACAATGTGGCCACCACAGCTTGTTTTCTCCTGTAGAAGTATCACAGATTGACTATGTTTGCATAAACTATTACTTTATTTTTATGGAACATCTTTACATTCTATTGAAAATCAGATGCCCATGTTCTTTTATTACTGGCAGAATTAGAAAGAGAAACAAGTCAAGTCTTCAACATGACATTCATAGTTTTTCATATATCAGTGAAATGTTCTGTGCCTCATTCCAGGTTTATTCTGTTATTTTGTCAATTATCTACACTGTCCTTCTCTTGTTCACATTAGAAAGCGATGGAAATTCTCTAAATTCTTCAGTCTTTCTCCTTTTTTTATATTAGAGCATACAGTGGTGATTCTTCACATCGGATTCGTATGTATAGTGATCAAAAATTGTTACACCACCTCTTACAAGGACCCATCAGTGGCAGATTTATTTTCTATTCTTATACTTCAAGCATGTGGCTAATCTATTTGCTTTTAACCGCTGCTGTTTGCCCAGCAATATCTTTTACTGCTTGTCCGTGACTTCACCTCCTAAACTGACAGTCAAATCGGGCTTGGAGAATTTTTAAGGGGCATTCAAGTCCTACTGATGGTTAGACAGCAGTTCAGTCCTCTTTCCAAAGGAAAGACTCCTCAGGCAGAGTGCAATCTTTAATTGTTTCCATAGTCATTCAATGAGTCCAAGATCCAGAAGCTGCCATACAGCTCCATTTCCCATTTATACTAGTGGGTGACAAGCGTGTTGAAAAAGGGTTAGACTTCAAAATAAGGAAATGATGTCTTTTTTTTTTCTTTTTTTTTTTTTTCCAAAAATAGAACATGCACAAAAGCAGATGAAGAGAATGCATGCCGAAAACGAAAATGAATTAGCTCCACTCCACTAAAAGAAACCAACAAATGCTTTTACGACAACAGTGAAAAGCTGACTAGGGCCTGAACTTGCTTTCACTAATGTCAGTAACAGTTTGACTCAATGGGAGCAAAGTAAATCCCATTAGAGCCTTTTATAGAAAAATCCTAATAAAAGCAGACATTACAAAGTAAAGACCCCGTTCAGCCCTCACATACTCTACAGCCATTGTAAAGCCACACCGCTGTAGCTGGGGGTCTGCAATCAGATCTGGAGTATTTCAGCTCTACGTTCACCACATCGCAGAAAGCCGAAAGGAGATGCTGTGCTGAAACAAGAACTGCAAATCTCTCCTGACCATGGATTTAATACATTACTGTTAGGTTTACATAAGATCTGGCTGGGTCCCAAACGTGCATTCCCCGACACTCATACTGCCTGATTTATGCTGTCTGATTTGGCTGGTAAAAGAATCAAATTGGTGACTGGTTTTGAATGAAGGCAATTAGGGTGGTTGATTGGTTTTGTAATTTGGAGAACACCACTCTAGAGTATAAGTCAATTGTGTAGAACTATCCAGGTCTTTAATCACTGGTTTCGCTGTGCAAAGAGCCAATGCTTTACATCATCTGAAATTTATACTAGTTATAATCAATTCCATTCTCCCCGTTTCTCAGCCCCTACCCTTATGGCATCCTCCACTGCCCCACACCTGGCACAAACATGACATTTTACCAGAGAAAAAAGTTAACTATTAGTGTGGCCAATTATATTTCCAAGGTGTATCCAAATTTAATTTACAGGGTCAAGTGAGTATGTGGGGGTAATTATCTTTACAGAGCATCTGACAGCTGTTGTGATATAGTGGTCCAACAGTTCCTGCTAGAAATCTGTCGGGAAGCACTTGTTTAAGTTTGAGTGAGGTTAAACAACAGACTTCTGTCTGCAAGTCCTGGAAAACAATGTCAATAACAAAGACACAAATTTTACATAAGTCTCTTGGGTCCTCCCTGAAAGACTGGAAATTCTCATTTCAAAGAGGGCTTTTATTTTCCTTTTTTTTTTTTTCTTTTTTTTCCCTGAATGGATCCTAAAATAGGAAGATCTACAGGTATAACACACAAAAATTAAGCCAAGCACAGGACAGGAAATCATACATAATTTGCCTATAAATAGTAACCATATACCTTTAGGAAATACAATTTCTTATTTAAATACACACGCTCCAGAAATTCCAAAGCTGAGAAAAAAAACTTCATTGTAGAGTTGTTTCAAGCAATTTTTATTCTAAAGAGTGGAGTGGAAATAAGGTGTACCTTTATGAGATAGAAATGAAATAAAAACAAACAACAACAACAAAAACAACAACCATAATTCTGAAGAATTACCTATTTGATTGGCTTCTGTGGCAATATCTTGTGCTCCCTCACTGCAATACACAATTTTGACATCCATTCAGAACAAAGTTATGTTTTGCACAATTATTTTCAGATAGATAAGACGTAACTTTTGGGTGAATGGTCTGCCGATAGTCTTCAGCATTAATCACTGATCACCGTGACATTATACGAAACATTTAACTGAAGTATCAGTACATCTATACAATGCTATAAGCAGATAAGACACCCTGAACTCCTCTTCTCAGCAAGGGCATACAATAACCTGTGCTTCACTGAAGGCTGCCATAAAGCCTCTGTTCAGTGAGGAAGAGGTGAGGCAACTTTATAGCCTTCCGTACTGTGCCATGTCCTCACACTCCTCATTGTAATTCCTCTCTCTAGCTAAACCTTGGAGCCTTGTGCAAACTGACCATAACTGACAAATGACAGTTTGGAGACCCAGAAGTTCTATCAGTAGTTAATTGAGTAACTAAGTCATATTAGTAGTTAATAACATGTAGGATTATGCATCTTTGCACAAATTCCCTGTATACACCCTTAATTTATTACGGTACTGATAGTCCTGAGATTTTAATAAAGTCTGCCAAATAGAGGAAGACTCTGGTTTTCACACTCCAGTAAGTATTGAATCTTACTGATTATTAGGCAGTTAAAAAAAAAAAAAAGTCAAAATTTTGCAAAGCATAAGGTAAATTATGTAATTGTTAACAGGATTCAATATTACTTACAACAAGCAAATTCCATAGCAAATTAAGTGATCCTATATGAAGGAAGAAAAGTATTAGATTTCTGTTTTGTTTCACCACTTTTAAGCAACAAAGAATAAATGGAAATTCATTTTCACACTTGGAATATTGATTCTCTACTATTATAAACAACTGTGACATTGCAGTGCAATTTAAATACCTAATTTTCTCATCTCACCTTCTCAGAACACTGCACATACTACATTCAAGATGACTGCTAAACTTGACTTGGACTTACTTTAAAGTCCTGATCACATTCACATACATACTATGATGTAGGACAAAAACATTTTCTTCCACTGCAGCCATACCGATATTGCCATTTGCACAATTTTTTATTTTTTTTTTTAACAAACCACAGGAGCATTCCAGGTAGAAATCACAGAGTGGCCAGCCAGATGCTTTGATGGAGTTTCTCCTTCTAGATGCCCTGGCCCAGTGGAGAAAGGGCAAGGAATAACAGATTCTCCAGCTGCCCAGGCCACTTTTTGTGCCTGCATGAGGTTACAAAGTAATATGTAGAGCCAGCAGAGCAGCATTTAAAGCACATAACAGATTAATTTGGATCTGAAAAAACAGCCAAAGCTGACATAAGTATTTAGTTGTGCTCATCACCAGGGAAGTCTAACTTAAAGAAAAATGGTTGGAATCCCACACTAGGCTTCCTGGGGCCTACTGTCAAGGATTGAGAAGGATGCCAAGGAAGACGACGCTGCTTTTTCCAAGGGTGAAGGCACAAATTGGTAAAAGGGAGCTATGAGTGTGCCTCAAAGAGCTGGTCATGGCGTATTAGCCCTCTTTGAGAAATCCTGGAGTATTTCCCTTCTTGTGCTCATGACACAAGGCTGAAAGGATACATGGCAAATTTGTGGCTGAAGGTGCATGTCTACAGAACAACTGTGCTTTGCTGTCTTCCTATGGTCAATGAGTAAACACAGACACCCAGACTCCAGATAGAAAAAGGATGTGAGAACAAAGAGGAAAACTCCTGCCCTGGGAATGAGGATTCATATCTTCAACAACCCATAGATGATGAAGTTATGTCAGGGTCTGGCAGAGAAGGAGAGGAAGGTGTGGGACCTTCCAGTGATCCCCCAGAACAGAGCTGTTTCCAGAACTGCCACCAGAAAAGGAAACGAAGGAACAGCTCTGAATGAAATGCCCCAGGGATACCAGTCAGAAGCACAACCCGGGACAAAACAAGGAGCATTGAGAAAACAGACAGCAAAAACCAGGTCTCCCTCATGAGTTGTGGCACTTTCATTTCAGCAGCTTATCTGATAGGGACGGTGGCAGAGAAGCTACACATCCCTCCCTCAGCAGCAGGGAGGCTGGCTCCAAATGAGTGAGGAGATTAAGAGATCCCATCCTTTGGAGGAGACAAATGAGGAAAAACTGCCAGAGGCCTCTTGGGCTAAAACCCTTTCTCTACAAGCAACTGTTTGGGGCACCAACAATTAGAAAAATGATTAGGAGTACAAAAGGATGTTGGGGAGGACAGTGCAGGGGGTAAGGGAAGGTGCAAGTTCTGCTCTTAAAAGCACCTTCCTCCCCTAAGACCACAGGCTGAACACTAAGCTAAAGGGTTTTAATAAAACTTGGACACAGGTAATAATTACAGGAATTGTTCTTTTACAGGCACAACACTGTGAATCACAAAAAAGGTAACAGACAGTTATTTCATTCTCGCATTGTCCACTTCTTGTTGAAAAATCAGACCCCTGAGAGTCTGTGAGATTTAGAGAAGAGCAATCCAGCACACTTAAACCTGACGTTCAAACTCCCCTCTGGGCCTCCTGAACAAGGTGCAGGAGAGAAGAGGTTAGCTTTTCAGCCTGCGGTTACGCTCACAAACGCTCTCCATGCCCCCTGCTGCTCAAATTTAGTTTTACCTTCAGGCAAAAAAAGCCATCATTCCGCTTCTTAATATTATGAAGGATTTTCCTGACTGCTCTGTTAACTGCTCCCTGCAATCCCTAGGAGCCACACGTTTCTTGACAGAGCAGTGGGAAGCAGGGGGAGGAGGAGAAAAATTGCTGCTGACTGGTTCTAAAAAGAGATCTGCTGATTAAAGAAAGAAAGAAAGAAAGAAAGAAAGAAAGAAAGAAAGAAAGAAAGAAAGAAAGAAAGAAAGAAAGAAAGAAAAAAATTAGAAAAGTAGCAATTAGGAGTACTATAGCTGGGCACCAGAGTTTTCAGATTTTTCCCCAAAATCCAGCTCCCCAGCACCAGGATTCTGCCTGTGCATCCAATAGCAAGGGCAGGCTCCTGCTGGCAACTCTGAGGTCCTTATCAGTAATATTTCCCACTCCAGTCCTAACAGGTGAGCTTCATGCCTCGCTGCAAGGTACCAGAACCACATGGTGACTTCACAGGATATGGCTAAACAGTTGCTCTTGAAATAGGAACACGAGGACTCCCCTAAGAGACAAAGGAGAAAGCTGACTTGCAGATGTTTAGGAAACTTGTCAATGCACATCTGAATGATCCTGATTGATTTAATGAACGTGGTCTGTACAACTGAGGAGGGATTTACAAAAGTAGAGTTTAATCTAGTGAGACCATGTTCCCACCAGAGCCAATGAATAGATACAGGCTTGCCCTGGGCAATTTAGAGAATAAAGTCATGCTGAAGACTGCCTTTGTGAAATGGTGCATTGTTTCCCACCATGAACCGAACAACCATTTGCTGACATGGACCATTTGATATATCGTGCACCCTTTCTGAAAGCACTTATAAGACAATCTCAAGAACAATTAACATGGAAGTGATTCCAGCTAATTAGAATAATGAATAAAATGAAGAGGTCAACTGTAAAAGATTCTTATTTCTCCTCCAGTTAATTTTCAGGGAACAAACAAGGAGGAAGTACTAGAAAACAATGCTAAACGTGTGGTTTCTGAGCACAAAAAAAAATGTAAGCCTCCCAGCCCAAATGCATTAATGGAAGGTATTAGAGGTAGAAAGGAAAAAAAAAAAAAAAGGAATCTGAAGACTGAGCAGAAGGAAAGTAAGCTTTGGGGACCCTGGAGGAAAAAAAAAAAAAAAAAAAAAAAGATTGAGACCATCTTCAAGAAGTAGTATTGGAGTATTTGTTTTGGAATTTGTTTTGGATGCATCTCCCTCACATCATCTAAGATGTGACTGCACTCATAAGCACATAAGTATTAAACGCCTTAAAGAAATACTCATCTTAGTGGCTCCTAATACAGTAAACTCATAACTTTTAGACATTCGAAATATTCTACAGATTACTGAAAAAGTGACAATTCAAAATGAAAGCATCAAGATGCTGTTAGTAACAACCAAATTGCCCAAGCCCTGTATGGGACAGTTTTAGCAGAAGATTGTATTTTGAAGGCTGTCAGTGTCTTGAACATTTCATACACTCCACTAGCTCTCAAAATAGAGAAAATTGCCTAAGTCCTTTTGAAAAACAATATAAATATATTTCTGAGAAAGTAAAAAATTCAAGCCTGTCAATCATACAGACTAATATTATTCTAGATAATCAAATATTGGCAGAAGTCTTGGCAAACTGACTGTACTCTTGCCACTAGCACCAGTTCACTTGGGCCAGCCTGGCTTCATTCCACAGGCAGACGTAATTCCAAATATTTGGTGAGCACTACACATTATTCTTCACTTAAAAATAATATATTTACCTGATATTTGATGTAGAGAAAATAGCCCACAAGTATTTCTCTAGATTTTTTTTTTTATTATTATTTTTTTATTTCAACCTCAGGAGACACTCAATTTCAGTTAGTCTTACAATCTCTATCAAGGTAGTTTACGATTTTCATTATGCTTTACTCAATTGAAACAGCTCTTGATTAGAGAGCCTACCTTTAAAATGCAGTATAAAACAGGCGTTTCTTTGGTCACTTCATCGGTTCATTCTACACATTCAGCTCCCTTCAATAACTACTTTCGAGTCTCATGGGTTTCACAGCATCACTATCCATGCTCACACAAAGAAAAGAAAAATCTTTTCATATTAACCTCTTTCTTTATTATAATGAAGTGCAAATCTCTATTCAGTACCTCAGAAAACCCAGAGTCTGTTGTACCTGGTTTTCATGTCAATGTGGGCAGAGTTTATGTTCACAAGCAGGCAGGTTTGGCAATTTTCTGCTCTGCATTTCCCATCCATGAGCCTAAACAACATAACTAGCCTAGTTCTTAATATCCTATACTAAGACTAGCTGCACTGGTTTGAACTGAAACTAAAACGACCTTTTCTACGTGACTCCTCTCCAATATATGACCACAGGTCTTCTCCCCTGCTTCATCCATAGCAGAATTTCTGCACAGCTGTAACAAGGAAAGACCTTGTATTCTTCTTCAAACTCCAACACAGCAAACTAACCTTAGTGAGGAACTAAGCCTCCTCCAGTAGCCAGCCAAGACAGAAAATGCAAAACATGTACTTACACCTTGATTACTCCTGATCACAGCCTGATATCCAAGCTAAAACTGCTGATATGGGGTTTCTCTGTACCAGGGCTTGCTGGAGCAGATTTACTTTTCTCAGTCCCTTTCTGATGACTTTCCTCTGTCAAATCTTAGCATTGCACAGTTGGACAATTCTTCTTCTAGTCCTCAACTGCTGCCACAGGGTTTATCAGAGATCCCTGGCCAGATTTCCCATGGCTACTGAGCAAGAAGTTCCATTATGCACAAAGAAAGAGGTAGTGGAAATATATGGAGCAAAACAAATAAGCTCATATCTCTGTAGCCATCTCTTTCATCTAAGGATGCTTGAGAGCAGGTTACTACAAATTTTACATACCCTGAAATTCAAACCTTAAAATTCCTCCAAAGGAGATTAATGGGAGCAAAGCAGGTGCATCTCTCAAGCCTTTTTTTTTTTTTTTTTTCAGAATTTGACAGCAAACATTTCAGAGAACTTACCCATTTCATTCAATTCACCTCAACAGTAGGGACACTGAAAAAGTACTAATTAATCAGCTCATTAGAGTATGCTTGAATCACAGAGTCAGCATCATATAGATCAATTCCAGCTATGAGATCTACATTGCATTAGCTTCCAAGCAGACTGTCATTGAAGAGAAATACACTCGAGAGAAGTTACTTGCAAGATCAACTCTGTGATGTGGGGTCGCGTCAGGGTGCATAAGGTATCCTCTGTGTGCTTACCTCAAACCTAGAGACACCACAAGAGTAAAACTAGAGAACTACACTGCCAGTGAAACACCTGAAATACAGCCTGAGTTATCATAACCAAAATAACACCCACATGAACTAAGGGACTCATATATTATTTCCATATATCATGATAAATAAAAGCTAGCAGGTAACTTTTGATTTCTGAAGCTACCAGATCAACACTGATAATAACCATCAGGCCAAAATACTGATTGGAGTGACAGGGACAATAAAAAAGAGAGCATTATTATTAATAAATATTATAAATACGCAAAGAGATAAACAAAACTAAGCACTTGTTAATAGCAAGCAATGCCTAATACACTCTTTTTCCTTAGCAAACACAAAATGCATAACTGTCTAGTGCCTCATTTTCTCTATACTGAATGCAATTCAAATAAAAGTATTTATTAGTAAAGTTGTTTGAATGCTTTTCCTCCTTCAGCCTTCTTACACACACTTTTTTTTTAATTCCTTCCCAGCTCAACTCACCTCTGTTTTAAGCAATCAATTATCAAACAAGGAAAACACAATGAGTATAAGGAAGGGAGAGAATTAAAATAGTAAGTAGTAAAAAAGGAAGAAGTTTAACTGGGAGAACCAGTAAGAGGAAAAGAATGAGAAGAAGCTTGGGCTGCAGGAATAGTAAACAGGACAAAATGTTTCCACTTTTGAATTAGACAGTTCCTCCCCTTTTTTGATATTTCCTCCAGTCAAGCATTTTCAATTAATAACCTACTTCACCTTGAGGTGTTTTTCAAGGCAAATCTCAGTCTCTTTTTTTTTTTTTTTTTAACAACAGAAAACTGAGCTAAAATGGAGTTGCATTACTAGCATCGTTAGTCCAGTTTTATTTATTTAAACTCAGAAAAAAAAAAAAAATGAGGTCTTATTTGAGAAATCACTACGCAGGAGTAGATAGAAGAACAAGACCCAATGACTTTTCCTGATGCTTGCACTGACTCATCTTGTAATTTCTACACAGCCAGCAACTGGGGTGCAATGTAGTATTATTGTGTAAGAACCTCGTTGGGTAGCAAGAAAACAAGTTGTTTTTAAAGCACATTGATATAATTAAGGATTACTAAAGCAGGGATTATGTTACTGTAGCAAAAATTGCTCAATTGTTCTGTCTTCCCCATCTTTATCAGTTTCCCTGTCCTATGAACTCTAGCTGTGAAAAAAGCATCCGTAATCCTGAAGGGAAGGAATAAACAGAGGCTGCACTGGCTCTGATACTTCCCCAGTCCAGATTTAGTGACCTTACTAATCTTCCTAGGTTAGTCCTTCTTCCTTCAATGCCTTACAGGCAAGAAAAGGAGAGACAAGAAAGGCTTGTTTCAGGCAAAGTGCAATATGACTTTGAAAAAGCTTAGCATTTTAATTGAGAGCTGGGATAAAAACAAGCATATACCACTAACTAGATCACTATTAGCTCTAGGTGACAAATTTTCGTGAAAAATTATTTACAAACCAGACTTCTTTCTAAAAGTGAATTTTGCAGAAATTGTTGATAGTTTTTAATAAAAAATTATAAACTAAATGTTTATAAAACTATTTAGATTTTCCGTATTTTTAATAATAAAACATCAATGTTATCAGGATAGCCCTTGGAGTAAGAAATATGAAAAATTCTGTAAAATTAAAAAAAAAAAAAAAAAAAAAAAAAAAAAAAAAAAAAAACTTGTTGCAAGCTACTAAACAGAAATAATTGTAATGTTTAGAAATCAGGTAATTTTACCTTAACTTGAATGAAATAATATGAACGGAGATGGGGACACAGTATGAACTTATAATTTCTGTTCTACTAACTGTAGAGTAACCAGTAGCCTTGGCAAAAACTCTGGGTCACAGATCCTGAACTCGTGTGGCTGCTCCTCAACACCTCACCCTGCCAGCTGCAGCAGCTGTAACTTAAGAGTAGAGAAACTCCTTGTTCACAGAGCACTTTGTACCACGAATAAAATGATGAGGCTAAGATATACCAATAACTAACAATGTGATCTATACTACCCTTCATTTAAAATGGTAATAATAATAAATATATTGTCTATCAAAGGACTATGTAATTCATTAGTGCAATATATTCTTATGGGTTTGACTTACAAAGCCTTAAAAGACTCATGAAGAGCACTTATGCTCTTCCTCTGCTGGAAATGGACCCATTCAGTGTTGGAGGGTTTGGGTTTATTTTAACCAGTTACTAGAGCTAAGTGATGAGACCTTGTTATTGCTATTTCATTTATCTGCACAACATACAATGTCCTTTCAGGGACTGTAATGAACCATGCAGAAGGGAGAAAAGAAAATATCAAAGGAGTTACTGACCCCTTCTCCAAAAGCAAATTGTAAAGCCTTTCTCGTATTTTTGTTGATGCATCTTTCTACGTGTTGCACCCTATCTGTGCTGGAAGTTATGTCAAAAAGAATTGATGTCCAAGTTGGTGAAAGCTGACTGAGGTGTCAAATGTCTATGGAGTTAGCGAACAATGTAATCAATACAGGTGGTATAGGGCATGAAGTTCGTATTGGCATAGCTTGAGTCCTTTGATGCTTTGTTGTTTATTTACAGCACGTTGGAAAGCTCCTCTCGACTTGAAATGACCCACTGAAGCTCAGAAGGTGAGGTCAGACACCACTTTCACAAGAACTTCAGAGGACTCCATCATACTTCTCCTTTTGCAGAAAATACCTTGGCATAGAAAACAGCCTTTCAATAGAAAGAAAACTACTCATCATTCCTGCCCAGAGCTCTGGAGCCAAAACACCGGAATTTAAGACAAGCCTGGATTAACATTTTGAAAGTCCTCCTCTGATTTGTCATTCTTCACTGCAAGCAGGAATAAATTGGGCCACTATAACTTCAATTATTTTCCTAATTTTAGTTTTCAAGTATTTAAGCACATTGTTAAATCAAAAAGGTAACTATTTTCCTAGGACAATCACCATAATACCCTGGTAGCCAGCCTGCACAAATAGCATATTTCCATTGATTGAGATAGAGTAGTTTTAAGTGAAAATAGATCATATCACCTCAGCACAGCAGTTTTGATTTACTCAAGCTGAGAATTTGAATTTAAACAGTACTTTAGAGGTTAGTTTTCTTCATTTTTGTTACTTCTACTTATTTCCCTGCCATTATTTGTGGTACAACCTACTGATATTAAAAAGGTTCTATTTTCAAATTAATTTCTGGGGTTTCCTTCAAGAAAATTGCCTCTAGGTAATGCTAATTTTGGAGGAAAAGAAATGTGTCACATTCAGTAATCATTTTATAAAATGAAAGAATTTCTTCTTCAACATCTTACTTTGTCAAGAGACCAAATACAACAATAGAACTGGATTGGTGGAAAAACTTTCATTACAGACAGAAAAATAGTCTTCAATGATAATTAGTCCAATTTAAACCTCACAGAACCATGAGAGGACTCTTTGGATCATAAAAACTTTGCCTTAATTTCTATTAGTGTGCTATAAAATGCAGAGACATGCTTAAGAACATATATATATATATATATGTGTGTTTGACTTGTTTTCACTGTGACTGATGAGATACAATGATTTGGATAAGCAGAGCTATTATCTCCCCACAGAAAAATCAGACACTGTCAGTACTAGGAAGAGGAGACGGAACATTCTCCTCCTCATCATCAGCAGTCAGCATGGGGAAGTCATGCCTGACTGACCTGATAAGCTTGCAGAATGAAATCAGCAGCCTGATGGACGAGAGGGGAGCAGTGGACGTTGTCTTCCCGGACTTCAGTAAGGTCTTTGATACTGTCACCCATAAGATTCTCATGGAGAAGCTGTTGAAGTATGGGCTATATGAGCAGATGGTAGGGTGGATCAAAAACTGGCTGAACACCTGGGTCCAGAGGGCAGTGGTCAGTGGTACAAAGTCTAGTTGGAGGCCAGTAATGAGCAGAGTACCCCAGGGGTCAATAGTGGGTCCAGTCCTGTTTAACATCTTCATTAATGATCTGGATGAGGGTGCAGAATGCACTCTCGATAAATTTATGGATGGCATAAAACTTGGGGCAGTGGCTGGCTCACCTGAGGCCATGCTCTGTAAAAGCAGCCTGGACATGCTCCTGTCCAGCTGGCCTTAGGTGTCCCTGTTTGAGCAGGGGAGTTGGACCAGATGGCCTCCAGAGACTCCTTCCTACCTCAACCATTCTGTGATCCCATGGTAGTCAGAATCATCAATGCTTAAACAAAATAAAGAAGAAAAACAGAACCTATTTTTCTATTCAAAAGCTGACATTTTTATGTGGCATTAAATGGGAATTGTTTCCCTTCTTATATGCCAGCAAAAGCCAGGTGCTGTTGAGAACTGTCTGATTTTGGGACAGAAATAAAGAAAGAAAAATCAGTATCATCAACACTGTGCTCTTTAGAAAGCATCAGATTACCGTCAGGGTTATTAGCGTAAGGGACGCATGGAAAAGAGGAATGAGAAATTGCAAACCTACTGTTTTTAATGAGTTCCACTGCTGGAAAGTGGGTGGTTATTTCCTGCAAAATCTGAATTCTGTCACTGATAAATAGCAGCACTTTGTGATCATCCTTTCTGAGCTCTGTGGCATAGGGGTCCCTGGGACAGGGGGACTGAGCCCTGGGCTAGGAAAAGAGATGGCCTCTACAGTGACAAAATATTATGAATAATTTAAGGCTTATTAAACAAGAACAAAGGACCCTTATGGGCTATGCTTCAACCACATCTGAAATAGTGGTTGGTTATCTGGGCACTTCATCTCATGATAACCATAAGCAAACTAGGGAAGTTACAGAGGAGGCAATGCAAGTGATCAGAGATGTGAAACAGTTTCCATGCTGAGGAAAAGACAACACCCAGAGAAGAAGGTGATAAAGGTCTATAAAAGAAAACATGAGTGATGCAGAGAGACAACAAGGAATGCAAGGATAAGAGGCTGCACAGAAGTTAATCAGCAGACTTAAATCCAGCAGAAGAAACAGCTTTTTCAGGAAGTGCACAGTTCAAGCGTAAAGTTCACAGCCACTGGATGTTTTGGTAGCCAGAAGTACAAACATTTTCAAAATGGATCTTGGGGAACAGGTCCAGTGGTCACCAAGAAGGCTAACAGCCTGGATGCAACCTCTGTCTCAGAGCCTTGAAGTCAATTTATGGACAGGAACTGGGAAAGTAAGCAGCATAAGAGGATGGCTTGCAACTAGTGCCTTTCATGTTCAAGACATATTCAAGTTTATACATGCACTGTATTTTGATGAGAAATTCTGCCTGGCTCTTTCCCAACAAAATTCCATCAAAAAAGGTATGTTTCCATAAACATTTTGATTTTGACAAAACTGGCTCTTTCCACCTAAAGAAAATAAATAAAATCCAACTAGTTCTTAGGCTCCATGTAACTGAAAACCCAGCAGCGATTTCCTTTGCAACTGCTTCAGACCTGGAAACCTTCCAGTCCAGCCAACGAAGATACTGCAGGGTTCAGAAGAAAAGCCGCCCACTGAGGCTTGGCATGCATGGGAGATGCCAGTTGTAGCTGCTGCTTACCAACATGGGAGAACCTGCATTGCACTTCAGTTGGAGAGTTTAAACAATACAGAATTTACAGCCTGTGCTTACATTTTTTCCCAAAAGAGCTTGAGTTCAATTTTTCCAAAAATGGCAGTCAGCCTCTTTCTTTACTTTTCCCCTCCAACACAATGGCAAAACAAAGACACACCAAAAACAAACAAACAAACAAACAAAAAAATACCTTATATGGATTATATTTAATCATTTTACATAAAGTTGTTTAACTTTTGTTTCCAGTGTTGTTGTCGGCTATGATGAGGATGACCAGTTTTCATTGGGAACTCAGAGAGCTTGCCAACTGAAGACAAAGAGTTCAAGAAATACTACCTATACTTACAAAATATGGTCCTTACACTGCTGGTGCTTACACGTGGTGATATTTGAGTAAACAGTTCTATGTATGTTTAAGTCACTCGGTATAAACTTACGTTTGTGCTTGCTTGGTTCATTAGGGAATAATCAAAATAGTAGTAGTAGTAGTAACAGTAAAAGAAGGTAAACAAAATAGCAAAAGTAATAAAAAGTAAAGTTTCATTTTATAAAGTTTTTTACAAAGTAAAAAGAGCAAGAAATCTTTAAAATTACAGGTACTGTAGGAAGAAAAAAAGCACTCCTCTCTCCACTTGAAACAATTCTAAAATCAGAAGTGATGGAGTGAAGGATGTAAAACAAGAAAAGTAATCAAGCAATCACTTCTCTGTAGCACAGTTATTTTATGAAGTTACTGTGTATATTTTTGTTAATGTTAGAGGATTCTTAATATCAAAATCTAAGATTTTAAAAGCATTTATATTTTATTTTTATAAAACCTTATTTTCAAGTGATTCATCACCTTACTGAACTGAAATATAGATCCACATTAAAGATCAAAGACAACACATCACAACCCAAATATAATTTAAACTTGCAATCTGTGAGGTACCACCTTATAAATATCAGCATTTTTTCCCCCAAAATATTAGCCATTTCTCCCCCAGTGTACACCATGGTAGAGAATATGCTCAACTCCATACTAAGTCCGCTTTTTTTTTTTCTTTGCACACAAGACCGTGCCTAGAATTCTCCTGGTTTTAGGACATTCGAAAACAAGACTAGAAAGTAATATTGAAGGCAAAGTACCTTGCCTTCCTCTCAAAAATATCCCTGCTGTTATATAAGAAAAAAAAAATGCAACAAAAATTAGGGAGACTGTAGGAAAAAAATATCCCGTATTTTTTCTTAGAAAAATGCTAATTTCCATTCCCAGTTGTATTGAGGCAGTGCCAATGATTGGCTCCATATGTTTCAGCAATTGGAGCCATATTAACATTCTTACAGTTCTTTTTCTTCCACATGCTTTGTCTTGGTTACGTTATGCAAACCTGGGAAATCTAACATTTTTTAACACACACACGCCCCCACATAAAGACTGATTAGGTTTCCTGGCTACAGTGTTTTCTCTATCCTACTTGCAACAACTGCCATGTCTTCAGACAATGCAAGGAGTAAGAAGGAAACCAGATTTGGCTTTGGCATGTTGATTTTTGAGGAAATTATGGTTGACTTCATAGCAATATGCAGAGATCACATTTAAAGGAAGAGCATCCTTGCTCCTTGTTACAGCAAAATGTTAATCGATTCTACTTGCATTCTTCCTTGGAAAAAAAAAAGATAAGTAAAAGTATTCTGATCTAGTGACAAACTAGCAGTAAAATGCTAGTTGAGCTGAGACAAAGCAGACAAACTTAATGGCTGTAATTTTCATCAGCACTGGAATATGAGTGGTAGGATGGAAAAAATCACTTTCCAATGCATAACACTGGCAAACATGTTTTTCCAAGACAACCTGTTTTTCTAATGCTATTGACCACAAAACAGTTCAAAGGCATGGTTTTCCTCAGAGATAGGTAGATCTGCTTAAGATGAGTAAAACTACTACAACATGATTTTTACACAGTTTAAAAGAAAAGTTTATTTATCATCATAAAAAAGCATGGGACTATCCCAGCTGTGGGAGAATACAACACTTCTCATTCAAGCAGTATTACTAAAAGTCAATGAGTCAAATCATGAAACTTTTACCTCATTAAAACTCCCACTGACATTAGCGTTGGGAACAGGGCTCTAAGCAATAGCAGATCGTTGAGGAGAGCAAATACTGGTTCCAGGGATTTTACCGCATAGCTGTGTAGAGGGTGGCAGACCATATCCCCACTCCTAACTAGAAGATGAAACTACATCATAAAACACGATGGCATAAAACAAGCAGTTATGGGCTGTGTTTTTGTTGTTGTTTTTTAATTTTTAGAATCCGACAAAACCTGAATCTGATTCTGACTCCCATTACAACTTAGAACAAAAATTCTCGTGTGACTTCCAGCCAACAGTTTCACAAGCTAGAGCTTTGAAGTGCCACCTAACCTGCAATAAAGTGGGCATCTATGCGATGGAAACACAGGGGAATTCAGAACATTCCTTTCAAGGACAGTGGAATTTTTAGAACTCTGCTCCATTTATAAATATCAAGCATTTTCAAAGCAGTAAAGAGGAGAAAAGAAAAAAATCCCCTCAAAATGAAAGCTAAAACCTTCTCTTAGCCAAACCACAGATTAAGGATAGGCTTTCTGACACGCATTTTATGGTATTTAAAGAACTTAACTAATGAATCTCTCAGGCCACTGGTGACTGAGATCTTGCTGCAGCAAAGCCTTTAAAGCATCTACTTAGACTTAAGTCAACTGAAGTGAATGAGTTTTGAGCATGCATCAAAGATTACTCAGGTTATAAAGTCACGAGGATACGCCAAAGGAACAAAGTAAAGCAAATGACAATTAATCAGATGACAGTTATGAAACACATACTTTCAAGTCTAAAGCCATTTCTTTATAAAAAGAAAATGCAGAGAATAGTTAGAACGGGGGAAAAACACATCCTAAAATTATGAAGGAAAATAACTCGCAACTTCCAGGCAGCTGAATCACTTAGGAACAAATCATAACAATCACTGTTACATTCGACAGATCTTCTTCCCCCCACCTCCAAAATGTGATGACGGGAACTCGGCAGACATAACAGATTTAAATTTTAGTGCCACATTTGTCAAATGCCATTGTGAAATCTTATTCAAGTATTCAAGTTCTGCTGGATGTAAATAGTGCCGTGAAGACTGATCTCAACAAAAGGTACCTGGGTTAAAACGAGTGTCCAGATTGTACAGATGCATTAAATAGTGCTGGAAAACCAAATGACCACAGTCTAGGCAAAAAAAAAAAAAAAAAAAAAAAAAAAAAAATCATCATCCCTTACAAACCTGTTTTACAGATGACTATTCCTTACTGTCAGGGTACTGTACTGAATCAGGTACAAAATCTCATTGTACCTCTACCTCTCATTTCTAAAATCCCAGATTCTATCATTTGCAATAGAAATTTCATTTGAGAGTTGCGTGCAAATCCTTTTTCATGTAGAGCTCCTATCTATTTGAAATAAATTTCAAAAGATTAGGTACTGAATATGCATTAAGGAAATCCATAAAGTGAATACAAAAGGAAATATTTACCTTCAACACAGACACTTCGTAGTTTTAGCAGAATTGATGAACGTGAGCTATTTTTGCCCACCCATCTTCATTTTACAGAGGTGAAACAGGGACAGAACAAGTTTGAGCAACCCATTATGCTGTTGTATGACTTTGAGGGAGAACAGGACCTAACCCTCAACTCCCAAAGCCCTAAATCTAAGCTCAGACAGCACTATTTCCCTTGTGCATTACTCTTCAGGATATGTAGTTGGCATGAAGACAAACACACAAAGCAGGCAACTTTTGGCCACTAACTCCGGGGGGCTGGAGTTAGATAAACTTTAAGGTCCCAAGCCATACTATGATTCTATACATAGGGTACAGTGGTATTACTATTTCTCTTTGGTCTTTGGAGATCTTTGTTGAATCTCCTCATCTCTCACAGTACCCAAACAAGTTATTGGAGGTCCTGCTCTACACCAATATCTTGGCAGATCCCTCAATCACTCTGGGGATGTTGGAGGAGCATGGTGTCACGTGCTGCTATTTTAACCAGACAGTTCTATGTTGCAGAGGAAAGGAATCAATTTTCTTCCTCCTATTTATTTATTTGCTGGCATGGGGGCTGCTGAGTGTCCTTGAACGGTCCCAAGACATTAAGGCAAGCCCTGAAGTAGAGAAGCAGAAAGCAGCAACAACTCCTGTAGTAGCAGAAGCAACAGCAGCAGGAGAGCAGAAATGGAAGCTGGATTAGCAGTGTTCAGCAAAAAGTTTCAGAAGCAGTCACCAACGGGCTTTTCTCTTAGGGATGACATCCCAGCAGGATGTATCCATTTTTTCTCCTGTGCCTAGTAGCACATTTATAGGCTACAGAACAAGGATAAGTGGCCATTACACACAGGGATTTGTGCACCAACCTTAAAGAGGTGACGAGTAGGTTTTTCCACATGATCACACCCACAGACATTACTTGGCAAAACAGATAATGAAGTAAAGTAACTGAGGTGACAGTAAATAACTGCTAAGGTGAACTTGGAGTCCTTTAATTTTGCAAACAGTTCTGCGTGCCATTAATTATGGGCAAGACAAAACAAGAACGTACCTCAGAGCAGGATACTTTGAGAAGCAGAACATGATAGCATGAGAATTCTCTCCAGCAAAATAAGGATACACTGGAGACAGTAACAAAATGCTCAGATGGGCACCTTATTATTACCTGAAACACTCCACTCATCAATAAACATATCTGCCTAACACGTACATTTGATCAAAAGCAAACATGCTAAGAAGGAGGAATTTATCATTTTCAGGACAGATGTAAAAAAAAAAAAAAAAATTGTTTACTGTTGTATGAAACAAATGAACAATAATACACTTCATTTGGTTCTTGTGATCTGTTTGCAAGATTGCAATTGTCTTTAATATTAAGGACAATAAGCCTTTTATTTACTTTTGCAGGGTTTTTTATTTATTTTCTTATCACCATTGTTGATCAGACTATCAGTTCTGTTTATATCTTTAAATTAGCAAATAATCACCCTTTCCCAACAATCTGCAAGAAAGGGACTCCTTCCCAGAATGTAGCAAGACAGCTGTGTTTACAGCAATGTCATCAGGACTTTTCTGGCAGTAACTAATAGATCTCTTCAAGACTCAGCGGTCTGGTGGTCTGAACGCTCTGCAATGCGAACTATGCCATGAATAGCCAAGCCTAGAGATGTTATTCATCTGCCTTAGCTCTGTAGAGACCTGCCGGGAAAGAGCCATGCTGCATTTCCAGGGCACAGCTCACTGGGAAGAGAAAGAAATTTTTTTTTCTCAGAAGAAAAATTAAGCTATCACAGGAGGGGACCAGTCACTGCAGGGAGACAGCCCTTCTGCAGGAGAAGCAGGTTTGGGACTGGATCCAGCTTTTTGCTATCAAAGAAACCTGTCTTCTCTAATAGGCAACAAGGAGAGTGAAGAGATTCCCCCTGCCACAACTCCCTTCTGCACAGCTCATCCCGAGTGGAGACAATCAGACCAGTTACCAGAAAGAAGCCAATCCAAAAAGTAAATGCTATATTTCGGGCTGTTCACGTGAATATTTATGATCTCTGACCAATGATTGCCTTTTGACACCAATGTAAGAGGAGTATGCAATGTTGTTGTCTGGCTGATACAACACAACAATTTCCAAATTGGGGATGCTGAGCAAATGATCAATTTCATACACTCCCACAGGAAGCTAAATTATTCATTCAGAACACCTTATTTTTATACGTATTTGCATTCAAAATCTCTTTTCACCTGTTTCCATGAATGCCAAAATAAAAGCTTCCACTCGCTCTGTTTTCTATTTATACATTAATTTTTTTCCACACAGCACAATGTATCTCTCTGCTGCTTCCAAAAAAATCTGGTCAACAACCCACAATTAATGACACCACGTCTCATTTCACCGAGGTGAAATAATAGCATGTCTCACCAACATTTTAAATAAATGCCCACTACTCAGCACAAGGGTGAAGGATGCACAAGGGTAGCACCTGCTAAAACACTAGATTTATTATGCCATTCCTGTTGAAATATTTTCCAGTTTTGACAGGATTCAGCAGAAGGCATCCCAAGAAAAAGAGAGGAGAATGGCTGTGAGGAAGTCTTAAGTTTTTTACAGGAGTTTGTTCATGCTCCTGTTTGCCAGGGTCACTTCAAAGGCTTTGCTTCCTACCTTGTAGGAAAGAACGCATACGAGAGAGAAGGTGAAGGACCACTTCATTACCTCTTCTCCTTATTTCGTTAGTAGCTGCTACGAAGGGCACTCAAGACAAGAAAGGGAACTACGATAACCTGTTACACGCCCTTTTGTCCCATGCCAGACTCAGAGGCTGCCAAGGCTGCACGCCCTGGCTGTGCAAGGGTTACAACGCATAGGCAAGGACGTGCAAACTTCAAGTGCTACATTCTTTTACATATGACATGTCAAGAAAGTGAGACAAAAGGGAGATCTAGATCCCTCCACTTGTCAATTGTTTCAGTATACCACAACAAAAGGCCCTCGAGACGATAACATTTTCAAAATAGCTACCTAAATCATTGACTTTGATGAAGAAACTGTGCGACTTCTGCTCATGCTGGGGGAGGAGGTAAAGGTAGATGAGAAGAATTTGAGCCCTAAATGCAAAGAGGAGAACAAGCACTTTTTAAACTTGTTTCAGAATGAGAACTCTTGACCCCAGCAGCCCTCCAACTCCCAATAACCCCAAAGGAGAGGGTTATTTTTCAGTTAAAGACTCTCAGCACCATAACCCTCACCTTCCTGGTCTATCACATTTCACATGTGACATGTAGACAGTTCCACAATGGGATAATAACGTTTCTTAACAAGGTTTTGTCTCATCTAATTAGACTGAGTGGTTCATGGAATTCTCTTTTGAAGTTCAGGTAAGGAGCTTGGAACAAGAGAGTTGTGATTTCCACTGATGTTTCTTGTGAAGAAAGGGTAATGCCAGCAATACACTTCCAATCTTTTTTTTTTTTTTTTTTTGAGAAAAAAGTGCATTTTAAACATCTATAGCTCCTAGTTCTACTGCTTACTGCTACACTCAGTATGCTGGGTGGGATTCAAGGACAGGTCACTTCCTGAAGTAGTACCACAAAAATGAGAAACAGTTTTTAAGGACCCCAAAAGGTGCCAACATGGCCCCATTTTGCAGCTCACCTGTAATCTTCAGAATAATTTAAGAAAGTGGATAAGAGAAGCTGTGGATGCCACCTTCCTGGATGTATTCAAGGCCAGGCTGGATGGGGCTTTGGGCAACCTGGTCTGGTGGGAGGTGTCCCTGCCCATTGCAGGGGGTTGGAAAGAGGCGTTCTTTAAGGTCCCTTCCAACCTAAACCAGTCTATGATTCTACAACCAATTATTTTTTTTCACATGTAGGAAAACAGACACACAATGACTTTGCCCAAGGTCATGCAACAGCTCCAGCAGCCAAGTAAAGGACAGGACTCAGGTGCTTTATTCCTAATAAACAGCCTTGCCCTCCTAATCATTTTTTATACTGCCATTTCCTATGTACACTGTGGCATAGCAAACTCGTTAATTTACTAGCAACTGTTGGTAAACATTTTCCTGTAACATTTCCCCAGTTACCAGCTAATGTTTCATTTGAAAACTGAAGCTTTTATTGACAAAGCCATTTAAAATGTAAAATTAATCGCGCAAACCTGCAAACAGGAGGGGAAGAGCAATCCATGGAAGAATTACCCAGGGGTGTTTCCAAGCGTGAGAGAGAACAGCTAAGGAGACATTCTCCAGCCAGGCTAGTGGGGAAGGAGAGATTTCACCTTTAACTGGAAGCAGCTGTAGAAACCTGCCCAGCCCTGCTGGAATGCGCGTGCCGGGGCCGCGTCTCGCCGGGGCTCTGGCACCGGGACTGTGGCAGCTTTCCTGTGGGCAGGCGGCTAACTCACATTTCTGTTATTTTATCCTTAAAGAAGTTACCATGGAGACTGGCATGAAGATGGCAATAGGCCAGCCAGATAGAGACAGAAAGCGCGGGAGGCCGATAGACCGGCGCTCCTAATAATCCGGCCGAGCCCTCTAACTTCTCAGGACGCGCTCCCTGCTTTCCGCCTCGGTGAAGTTAAGCTCCATCTTTCACGTAGCCACAGCCTATCAAAGAGCATTTGATGGAGTAGGTAAATACCAGCCATTAAAAGTAATCTATCACAGCTCATGAACACCTAGTTAACAGGCATCGTATTGCTTAATACGCATTTGCGCGCGCAGAAGTGGTTAAAAGCAGCGTTAAAACGGCACAGTAAAGGTAGGTGATTATTTCCTAGGACAAAGAGTAGAGTGCAAAAACCCTGTCTGAGCCTTGCTTTTTCTTGAAACAAAATAACGTTGATCAAATCCCACTCTCCAACTCGCTACGTGCAGGAGTGATAGAACTTTTTAAGAGAATTAGGAAAAATCTCTGATGCGTTACGGAAGGAAGTCTCACATTTCTGATTATTACCATGCTCTTTGGAAGCTCTTGTAAGAGCAGCAAGTCCCCACAAAAACTGTGTTTTCTGAGGGAAGGACCTGAAGAAAGCCTCCTCCAAGGGCTGAGGAGTAGTTTAAGCACACCACAACCCACACAGCGGGAGAGGAGGAGGAAAGGAGGAGATGCCATTCCCACCCGGAGGTGCTGGGGGCATCTGGAACACATCGAACCTGAGAGCTGGGCCGCCCGCCCTGTCCCCTCCTATCTGGGCACCGCTCTTCAGAAAACATTTCCGTACAATTCAAAGCTTAAGACTCTGCCCAGGACAACAATAAAACCTGTGAGAAAACAGAAGAAAAAAGGGCACAGGATGAGAGGAACTTCCCCCATGTGTTTTTTTTTTCCCCCAGTGCTTTTCTTTCTTTCTTTTTTTTTTTTTTTTCCTAAAGGAAGGCAGAGCTGATGAACCACAGACTCCCTGCTGCTGAGTTTCGCCAACAAACGCAATAGGATTCCAATGCACATTTCTGCTTTTCAGACCCATTGTGAACTTTATGGACCATGTTCTTCCTCCATCCACGGGGCAAATGTTCCAGGAGTGATTCACAAGCCTTGCCACTCAGTACCAAAATGTGCTCCCCTGAGCAGGTTAATTTAAGGCTGGAATTAGTCTCTTTGTGCTGACAACCTTTTTATGAAGGCAGCGTAACCCCACAGAACACTTACTGCAAGCGTTTCAATTCCTGATGTTTTATAGTGTTACTTTTTACAACATATGTGTATATTTGAGAGCTTTCTTTAATACATTCCTTTGCCACAGCACAAAGCATAAAACACAACCCACAGAGCTTCCAACGTATTGACATTGCTCCTTACATTTGCGTACATAATGGCAATGCCATTCAAGTTGTTTTGAAGTACAATTTACAGCATTAAATAAAACACTGATTTTAAATACATTTTTTACAGTTACTTTTGTGCCACAGTGCAACTGCTGGAGTCTGTCTAGACAAAAAGGTAGTTTAAGCCAGTAATCTTTCTATAAACCACTGTAATAATGCCATCTATTTCTGCATATGTGTCTCTGGAAAAACTAATAGAGTTTCTGACATTTCTGGAGATACTAAAAAAGCCATAAGTGACATGCAAGCATTCTCCATCGAGAGTTCTGAGGTCAGATGAGGAAACCAAAGTATTTTAACAGACTGAATAGCTTAAGCTCGCATTTTATGACACTGAGTAACCATACATACCCTACAGTTTTACATCCCTACCCTCATTTCTCCTAAATCTCTCCTTAGAAACATAATAAATGCTATGTGTCTGCAGTGGCAGAGCTGCTTCTGGGAGCCCCAACCGAAAAGCCATCAGTCGTGGTCCCCAGGGATGGGGCCCTTCCTTTCCTTCTACTGGGCAGCTTCACAGATGGCTGCACCCGCAGAGCAGTCCTGGAGTGGGGGCTGCTGGATGGAGCACACAGGAGCTACTCCTACTCGGGCCCCAGAATAAAATATGCTCAGACTACACCATAAGTTAAAAGAAAGGCCTCTTTCCTGCTCTCTTCCAGTGCTTAAAACCTGTAGAAAAGCATGTGCAGCCATGCAGTTCGTTCATCATGTCATCCTTTAACGCCTATACCATGGCGTTGTCCCCATTAAAGCTATACTTACTTGCAATGCCCTGCTGTAAAAATGTCAAAGCTGACTTCTTCCTGTTTTTCCAGTAGGCTTTCTGATGAACAACTTCTTGTCAAAAAAAAAAAAAAAAAAAAGAGGGACAAAAGGGAGAGGGGACTCCTGAAAGCACAGGTCCTGGAGATCTCAGAATTACTAGCAAGCACGCTAATTAATCTCAAATGACACAGAAACAACTGTCCACAGCCATGGGCTGGGGGTCCCCTACCATGACTCACCTTAGGGTCCTATAACCCATTTAAGCACCTGCCAAGCAAGGCCTTAGTTTGCTACTTTCAGTGTTACAAATTCTGAAAGCTAAGGCTTTTAATACTTGCTTTTATTTGTGTACACAGGTGCATCTTTTAACGCCCTCCTGTCGTACAGTCCAGCAGATCTTATTTGGGACCATTTATGACCTCTCTAGTGCACCCTGCAGCTTAAGTCTCTGATTGTTTAAAAGACATTTGGATGAGGAGGAAGTTTGTATCAAAACAGAGGGAGAATTATTATGTCCAAAAAATCCTTATACCTTTTTATTTCTCTCCCCAAATATATTTCAGGAGCTGTTCCTACTCTCTGACAGTCAGGCATCAATGCATGTGCCACTGTAGACAGAATACAATAGCAATCAAAAAAGTGTCACCACAGAAGAAATGCCTCTCCATGAAAAAACAGACAGATATGGTTTTGTTCACAACACAAATTTACATATTAAAGGCTGTATGTATCAATATTTGATTTAAACGTCTGTGCCTGCACATTTATTGAACAAAGCCAGATGGGTGCAGGCAGTTGCACATCTGTATTCATTAATAGAAAGGAAGAGAGACATTCACAGACAGCCACAGCAACAAATAGAGGAATGTAAAGTATTTGGTTGGACTGTAAGTATTTTACCTACTTTAATCAACAACAACAACAAAAATGCATCTTTCCTTGGGCCCGTGGTTCATCCTTATCTTTCACAGCTGAAGCCCTTAAGTTAGGAGAGCAGCTGATGCAATCAGTGGAGAGAGAGACACTTGCAGAGGTGATACAGCCCACTTGAGACATGATTAGGGAAACCTCTCCTCCTTGGCCACACAGGGAAGCTACTATTCCTCAACTCTCTGGGATAAATTTCAGTCTCAATATTTAACTGCCAAGAACAAATTTGTGTTTATAGGGAACTAAAGTGACAAAATGCTTTCTACGGAGCGGGCTTATGCTGTCAGTGATGCAATTAAGTTTTCAAGGATGTTCTTAGCATTAAGGACTGAAGTAAAAGTTTCTATCTGTGCTTTAAGTTAAAAACTTAAGTGCACTTTCTGATCAAAGATGCAGATGCACTACTTATACAAGCATCACATGCAATGGAAAAAGATGTACAACCCAGATCCTCCTACATGTTATCTCCACAGACAGAATAAAGGTAAAAGGAAATCTAGAGGAATTCATCTGCTTATAGGATGAGGCCAACTATTTGGGACAACCTACCTTTAGATACCAGGAAAATTACTTTCAGGCATACAAAACACCCATCAGTCTCACAGCTATCATCAACAATGCAGGCAACAGCCCACATCCAGATTTTCAGTAGCACTCACAGACATATCAGCAAGTTCGGAGTCTTCAGGAAACTCACTTTGCTATCAGGCAACAAAACTATCCATTAAGCTCCTTTTGATTGCAGAGCATTGCATTTACCAGACTTCTCAAAGATGTATTCTTGCTTAAACAGGAGCTCAGTGTTCTAGAAAAATTAATGGTTTCATAGGTGCTGATCATCTTTAAAGCTTACAGTGCTCTCTTAAGACTGTAGGCTGACATAGCCAACTGGAGATCATGCTGCATTAAATGCTAAACTGAATAAAGAAATTATTAGGAGAGAGGACTGACACACACAGTGCACGTTAGCTCTAATAGACCTTTCTCAAGGGGAGGACAAGGCAAATGGGGGGAAATGGCTACTCTTTTGCATCGTTTGATGCAAATCAAAAACTAGTCTGGCTTAGAACTGAAGCCATCATGATGAAAGGCCCTTACATGCTTCAAAATTTAATGGGACCTCAGCACAGGAGGTACAGGTAACACTACCAGTGAGAGAGATGCCTCCTGCAACTGCACCAAAATACAAGTGTGTTGGATAAATGACTGAGATCATGGAGCCCAAACCATGCACAGCTCGCTCCAAGTGGCAGAAAAGAAAACAAAAAACGCTGTATTTCAGCCTAGGTCACTAGCATCAATAGCTCTCCTTTCTAGAAAAGGAATCATACACAAATAATGTAAGTGGGTATATTGCTGTGTGCAACAGAACTTAAAATTAAAACACTGACATAATCAGGAGTTTGGATGATAACAGCCTCCTGCCAGTTTACAATATTATGCTTAAATCTGCCAGAAGAACGTGGAACAACATAAATATTGCATCAGCGCTTTGGAACTTACAGCATGTTACAAGTTTGCTTCACAAGGAATATACTTCATGTACTCTCCAGTGGGAGCTAATAGTAATTCAGCAGCCCACTGAAGTGCTTTATGCTGAATAAAGGCAAATACCTTAATGCCAGAAGGAAGAAGTTACTTGTTACAGACAGGTTACCGAATAAAAACATCCAGCTCCCTATTTCTGATTTGCTAGGAAGGATGCGATGAAAATGGTGTCTCAGCTCCAGCACTGGGCAGCAGGGACCAAGCAGACAGTGCTGCCATGGGAATGGCTGTGCCTTGCATCCAAGAACACCATCTCCGCAGAAAAGCCTCAGCTACTTATCTTGGTTGCTAATCACCACTTCTGGGAACACAACAATGCGGCAGGAAAGACTTGGGTTTTGCTCCAAAATCCTCACTACAAATTGACTGGAAAAAAAAAAAAGAAAGCGAAAAAAAAAAAAAGCCTTTTAAGATTTTAAAACTCCCTCTAATTAATCTTTTTCGTGTGTCTCGGAAAGAGAAGACAGAAATCCTGCCGCTGCCACAGCGCAGCCTGAGAACACACGTCTGATTTTGAAGGGAGGGAAGTTTCCCTCTGCAGTGCCAGCTGTGCACTACCTGCATGAGCTTCCCAGGATCAGCCAGCCATCACAGGGCACTGCCATGGGCTGGGAATGCCCCTTGTGCCTCCAGAAATGCTGCTGGTACCCCACTGCTTGGAGCTTGCTCCGCTCATGCATGCACACTGCTCATTCCTTCCCTGTGGGCACGTGGCAAGAAGGTGCTGAAAGCCTCACACAGCTCGTGATTGCAGTGAAGTTTGAACCAGCCCAGCCTGACACCTCCTCTCACACACACCTTGTCTCCCAAGGAGGAAATTAAGAGCCAGACAAGAAGTGCCTAGGGCAGGACTTCTCAAACAAGCTCGCAGGAGCTGCATGCAGGGGTCTCCAGTAAGTTGTCAAAGCTCCAGCTACAGTGCAAGCATTATGCTAGCGGTTGCTCAGAATGATAGGTTTTCACACGGCGACCACACATGAAGTCCCTCACCATCATACACGGCCACCAATGCAGTGCTTGAGGATGACATGTTTACCAGCACAATTTTATTGGTCTTTTACTGCCAGGAAACTGAGGTAAGGAGTATGGTGGGGGGAGCAAAATGTTTGTATAAGGGAAAAACATCTCTGAGCCTGCCAGGAGCACAAGCACTTCATGCCAGTGGGCTTGGCCCTCCTCTGGTTTTTGATCATTTCTTCATGGCTCTGTTGGAGTTCAACAAGAGAACACTTGCTTAGCAGGGGAAACCTGATGGAAACTCCAGGAAATACAGCTTCCCTGTGACCAGCTCCTACAAGTCTTTTCCTAAGGGATGAGACCTGGTGTTGACTTAGCTTGACACAACCTTGATTTTGCAAAACATTAAACCCTGAAGAGCTCCAAACAGGTACCTTCTATTCTGCCATAGGAGTCACGGTAGCCTCACTGGTGATTTTCTGCCATATTTGCGTTTCACTAGTAACCAGTACAGCCTGAGAAAGAGCAGTTTCAGTCTGTTTTCCCCTGCCTACAAACTGCTATGAAAACTGCCAGATCTCACTTTCCAACCAGTTTTGCAGCAGGAGCAGTCCCTGGGTACCAGCCCTGCAGAGCCCTGGGGACGTGTCTCAGGCTGCGGCACTTAGAGGCTGTCCCAGCAAGGAGGCACCTGGCAAGCCTTCAATTCAGAAAACCACAGGAAAGCAGGTAGGGCACCATATTTTTTCTTACTGTTGCAAAAATCTCACCTACTGCCAAGCCTGAGATCAGAGAAGAGTTGTAGCTCCCGATTTGGCTCAGAAGAGGAACTCTCATGCATTTTAATAACTCAACTCTCTACAGTGTGTCATGGTGGATGAAATCACATATATTTCCTTTCCAGAGTGCTTTCAGTTGCTTATAAATTGGTTAGACCAAAGTCAAGGCCTGGGTTCCCACACAGAAGAGGCAGATCAGAACCAGACTGCAGCATAAGGGCGTCTTTGTCCCTCCACCTTCCCTCCTGCATAGTCCTGTTGAGGCAAGAAGGGCCTGGAGGCTGCAAATGAGTATTTTTCAGGCAAGGCAGGGCCTCTCTCATGAGAATCTGGGAGGCAACCAGTTGTCTCCCATTTCTTTCTAAGAAGGTGGGGTTCCCCTGAACTTACTCCAGTAGTTCTTTATAGATCTGACACCAGAGGACTGGTTGCTGTGACTGAAGGATCATGGCAAGCAGTTTGCTTGGCCAATTTTTACTTTCCGCAGCAAAACTTCTCCAGCTTTTCCTGGTGTAAGTACAGAGAATTCTGTCTCTGCTCCTTCAGTGGTTTGTAGCCTTGTGCTACGTGGTCTATAAGTAGCTAGTTAAATAGTTAAAGTCCAAACTTAAAATAGGAAATTCCAGAGGAGTTGTTATTACCTTTGATAGTCTAAAACTCGTCAGGCTTTCCTGTTAAAAGTAAATCACTCCAAGCAATCAACGTGATTTGGTTTTAAGCCAAGCACACAGATAAGCATGGTGCAATATCCTGTGAACACCTGAGATTTCACCTGCAAACACATGGATTTCAGCTCTTTTCCCCCCCATTGCCTACATTAGACATAGTCAAACATCTTTTGCTTGAGGCCCATGTTGCACACACAGCAGTGGTCTTGCAAATAATTTTGCATTTGAAGAGCACAGAACCAACCCTCCAGCACAATGCCTGTTTCCCCCAAAATACTTAAACTGCATGTATAAGTAGTACAACAAATCAGCTACCCTCCAATTAAAAGTCACTTAACGTAGTGCCAATTAAGGAAGCTGCCCAGATAAAACACTTTGGTGGTTTTCTGCAGGCTGGCAAACTGCATACACACGTTTTGTGCTTCACCATGCTATGGTACTGCCAAGCCACTGTGGGCTTCTGCTTCAGGTTTTTAAAAGCTCACAAAATCCAAACTGATTATATCCTCTTGGAGAAAAAAAAAAAAAAAAAGTGTATATATATTTTATATATATATATATTTATTTATTTATATGTATATATATAAATCTTTGGCTAAAATTGTCCCCCCCTTGGCAGGAGGGAGGAGGGCATGAAAGGCAGACTCTGGCAAAGCCCTTCATATTAAAGGATTGATCCCACTGCTCTCTTGCAAGCAAAACTCCCACACTGAGATCAGCAGGTGCAGAGACCAGGGTCAAGTTTTGTTCCATTTTTTGTTATAGAAATTGCTTGGAGCGAGGCTCCCTTATCTGCGCTTTTGACAAATGTGATTTGCCATTAAACTATATCAAGGCCTGTGCACTGCTCTCTGCTTCAACAACTTTTTAAGTCATCATCCCCTAGAAATAAGAAATGTGCACAGTGTGTGTTGTAATCAACATCACAGGAGAATTCTGCTCTGTTTTACACAGAACTTAGCCGATATAGTTTTAAAAAGATACATTTGGCGTAGACAGGTAGATGGATAGATTGCTCTAGATAGATTTATAACCTCTGCTTATGGACACACAGAACCTTAGATCCAGCTCCCTCCTTCAGCTCAGAGAGAAACAGCTGGGCAAATGGCTGGCAGTAGGGCATTTTATAGTTTAAACAATAGACACAATCCTCAAATATAATTCCTACCTGAAAAAATCCTATACTGTGTGCTGACTGACATGGCTCCTGAGGTCATTTTAAAAGCTACTTGTGTCCTATGGGTTTATTTTGCTGTAGGGTTGTTCTTTAATCTCTCAGTACCTATACATCAGGACCGTGTACCATCTGTCAGCTGATGGGCTGAGGCAGGGTGATGGAGAGCAGAAAGCAATGAGAATTCACTGCCTCTTGTCAGTCACTGGGAGGGGACGTGTGATTTTTCCCTGGTGGAGCATATAATGAAAGGTTGCCCACTGCCACATACTCAGGGCAGACAGCACAGTGATGAGCTTCTCCGAATTTCAAACAATTTCAGCACACATTCAGGAATTTGGACCTCAATGCAAGTGTATATCTGGACTGCTAGAAATGTCACAGTCATCAATGATACCGACTCAGAGATGAGGCAAGAAGCTCTAACTTAAGAAGAAGAATTTGGGAGAAACGGCCTGCTCTTGTGAAACTGTATGATACCATGTTTTCCTTTTTACTGCCATTATTCACTGTTAACAAATAAGAGAGACATTTAAAAATAGTTCATTGCCAGTTCAACACACAGAAGAGTCTTCCGTTCCAAACCCCCGAGGTTTGAGACCGCAGATGTTCTCCCTTGGTACAATGAATTCTAAAGAGCCTGATGGTGCCAGGACCCTTAGAGCTTGCTTGGCTTATCATTACTTCTATAGATTACATTTATGAAAACAAAGCAGGGCAGTCTAAATGAACTGCTTTTCTAGGAGCAAAGACAAGTAGTGATACTGCTAGCCAAGAAGTGAAGCATTTTCAGCATTTTTTTCCCCACATAATATGGCTTCACCTCTCATACCTAAGCAACCTGAAGTTTCCTATGCTGGGGCAGGCTGCATTCCCAGAGTCTGCCAGCCAACACGTAGGATTTTGTGGTTATAAAGAAAGCTTGCATAAAGCATACTTGGAAATGCAGTACCCTAGCAAGAGCTCTGGGAAACATTTGAGCCCAATGCCTCAGAGCAACAGGGGCAGAAAGAAGGGAACAGATGTAGAATTAAGTTGAACGCAGAGTTCTCAGTTCCGCAGTTACCAAAGTGAATGGGAAGAATGTAAAAAGGTAAGGGATTTATTTCAACCACGATCTCATTCCCTCTACGTTCCTGCTAATGCGCACAAGAATCTGGCGGGTTTGCTTTTCAGTGGCTGCTGTTTCCATGGGCACAGAGGTAGTTCTGGTCTGCACAAAGGCAACTCCTCTGGCTGTCCACAAAAGGCAATGGGTATTTCTATCAATCAGTATTATTATACTAATACAGCAGTATTCACTGCCGTCTCCATATTTAGCAACAGACCTCCCCCCCAAAATGGTTTTAAAAGACAGCATGCTGGTTTGGTCAGTAGTAGTAAACTCATATGGACTCATGCTCAAAAAAAAAAAAAAAATTGCTTTATTTTTGCTTGGTTGTAAGTGCCTGCTTTCTAAACACACACACATAGACGACAAGATGTGCCACAGAGCTTTTGCAAATGTCACTTCGCAGGGCAAAGAGAGTGGACTGGCAACGGGGCTGTTGTAATATCTGCAGAAATCGAGACCCATGCCCTTGTGTGTCTTCTCGCTGTCTAAGATGGTACAAGGATATCTAGTGCTTTTGTAGAAGAGCCATCTGTATCCCTTTTGTTTGTTAAGAGCATACAAGCAGCTTCATGTCATCATATGGTGCACAGGCAATTAATGCTGGCATTTCCATTAGCTCCTGCAACACAAGTGAGACCATGCTATTTCTTCACTAACACTTACAGGTTGAACCAGACTTAACCTATCAGATCTTAAGTATATTTGTAGTTTGTTGTGACTCATGCATTACCAGTGATGAAAACATCCCCAATTCCCAGCTAACTCAATTTACAGTCTCCTGCCATTCACAAAATGTAGATTAAGTCACTTCAATATCCATACTTTGGCAGGACTTCTTTCATAACTAAAGATCTCCAAACATTTCAATGTCCATGAGAATAAATGCCTTCTTTCAGATGATAACTTCTACCTACATTCACCATTTGATCTCCCTTCTTAAATAAAATAAAATAAAATAAAATAAAATAAAATAAAATAAAATAAAATAAAATAAAATAAAATAAAATAAAATAAAATAAAATAAAATAAAATAAAATAAAATAAAATAAAATCGTACACCTTTTTTTGTTGGTGTTGTTTTTAAGCAAAAGCTGTGATTTAAACCATAATAGGTAGAAAACCAAATGACTCAAAATCACGAATGAATATATGTATCTTAAAACTGAACAGGTTTGAGTGATTTTAGGAGGAAGGGGAGATTTCTGACAGGTGTGACAGGCTTTCCTTGGATAAGCAACCTGTGTTTTTCCTGCCTGTGCTGAGCTGCACGTGGCTGCAGCTTTGCTGCTAACAGTACCTGAGCTAACAAGGCAAGGGAAACGGGAACTCCTGCTGTCACTGCAGGGCAGGCATGTGCAAGACTTTCAGAAACCAATCCCAGAGCACTCAAAGCCTGTTAGAGTTTTCTGTTAACATCAGCTGTAAGGGAGTTGATCATTGAATGGCTTGGATTGGAAGAGACCTTAAAGATCATCTACCAATCCCCTTGCCATGGGGCCATGATACCATGGCCTGCAATGTACATAAAGACAGCAAACTCTCCGTGTTGGTATCCTGTACTCTCTAGAGTACTCATATTAACTTTTAACTATACAAGCAACAATTACTCCAAAACAGGCTTATTTTCAGAGACATTCATCAAATTTCTCATTTACTTCATTGATAAGCAATGGGGAATTCAGGCTCTAAGGAGGGAAAACAACATTCCCACTACCTTTTCTAAATGCATGTGAACAGCACACTTGCATATTTACTCTAGTGGCTGTAGATGGTGGGATCTACCTTTGATGCCACCTTAATGAACCCAGCATAACTAACATCCTTTGTGTAGCAATGGCAAAGAGCACAACAGTGTTTAAATACTTCAGCAAGGCCTGCTTCAGCAGCATGCCAGCATCCACCCTCCAGGTCCTTCATGACACTCTCCCTCTTTTCAAAATACTTGTTTTCTCTCCAAGATACAAGGCTCATAGCTGATGTAAAATGATATAGCCACATGTAATATTTACTACTAAATCATCTGTCTGGGAAAGAGGAGACATAAGCATATCTCGTCCTTCTCCATACTCCAAGGAAAACTGAGCAACTCCCTCTGATGCCCACCAGCCCCACGTACCATGTAGTGAGGTTTTTGGGTTTGGTACCAGTCTGCTGGGATTGGAAATTCTGCGGCTCTCACAGCAACTCTCCAAAGCAAAACACTTGCTCTAATTAAATATGAAAAACTGATTAGCACAGCACTTGATTAATCTCTGTATGTTTGATTCTGCAGTTCATACTTTCAATATGTTGCAGCACTGTGGGTTATTAACACACAGTTATACTGAACAGACTAAAGAACTGAGTACAAGCAATATTTTGGGATAACCACATACTTGTGAATGCTTGGAGACTACTATATGACAAAGTGAATATGACAGCAAAGTTACAAAGAAATCATGCCCTTGTTGAAAGCTAAATTCATATCCAAAAACATCTCTCTGAAACTATGCACAGTGGGGTATACCTGTCATCCCTAATTTGGCAGTCATGGGCTTTGCTGATTATGTCTTAGAATTCAAATGTCCACTTTGTTAAGGGAAAAAAGAAGGCCAACTCTTTTCAACTTGGCAACTTAAGGTAGGCGCATGAATCCGGTACTTATCACAGCAAAGGCACTCTGAAATACTCTGTTCCTTTTGTCTTGAATGGATTTCGAAGTGATTTCAATAGACCTCCTTACTGTGAAGGCAACATCCAACAGGTCAAATATATGACACCTGGTGAAACCAGTGACAGTTTTTGTGCAGTTCCAGTGAGTACTCAAGAGCAGGGCTAGGAACTATAGGTATCCTCACACCAAGTCTTTTAATCCAGCTCTGACACTGCTTGCACCAACTATGATGAAGTTGAGATGATCTGAGATATGCTACTGCGTGATCAGAATGAGTTTGTCTCTACATCACCTACGACCTTTCAAATGCCGTATAAATAAATTACAACTAGTATTTTAGCTTCTTTTAGATGTGGCCATTATAAGAATGTCACTGACATTTTAGTCAGGATATTCTATTTAGTATGAAATATGATGGTAGTCTAATGAGGCTTTAACCAAAGAAAGGCAAACACTAAGAACCCTGAATCCAAATATATCCAGAATAATTAAAGGAAAACACCTATAAAGACTATACAGACAGCAAGCTGATGGTACCTAATGTTGACCACACTCTTCTTATCTGGAGCTGTAACAGCAAAGCCATAAGGAGGAATGTAGCAGTGGAGGTTATGCTCTGGCTGCAGTACAGTTACAGCATGACCGGGTGCCACTGCAGCAAGGGCACACTGACTGCAGCCTCCAAGTCCTCAGTTGCACGAGCAGGATTACACGTGGCAGGGTAAGACCATGCACCCTGTGGTACATTTGCCCTCAGGCACCAGGCAATACGAACCAGGGGAATACTGAGCAGGACGTCCTGAATAGCAGAGCCCCTGTCCCATTGGGGTAGAGCTCCTTATGGAAGAAAATGTTCTCCTGTCTTCTCCCTTACTTTTATCCAACACAAGACAAGCTGCAGCAACCTCCATATCTTTATATTGTCGTACTCATTCATTTTTTATAGCTCACTACAGGAAGAATTGCATAGTTTACCTACGTGCCACTTCTTTTGTTTCTGCTTGTGAAAGATGAATAGAGAGCTCCCTCATACCATTAAACATCCATCAGAAAAATAAGTGTAGTTAGTGAAGGATTAACACATCCAAAATATCTATATGTTCTAAAGTTAATTAATTTCTAAGTACTAGTCACTCATAAGACCATTGGTTTGAACAACTTAAGAGCCATGCTCGAGAAATATAAATTCAATTAAAAACCTCTTCTGCTGTATTTTTAAGTGGTGCCCTCATAAACCTGTACGAAATTATAAAAACTAGGAATTAGGAACAAAACTCTGACTCGACATTCTTTCTCTTAATTTGAATTTAACTGGATTACACATGAATTACTAATTGCTATTTCTAGTGACCCATAGTGATAATATGAGCTCTGTATTACAATGACCTGACATTTAATTAGTTTGTATGAGTAGATTATGCAAAGTTTTATCATAAAGTGATTTAAACGCATATTGCCGTTGGTAATGCAACACAGCAATAGCAAAGCCTATGTATTGGTACCAACATAACATTTCAAAGAGAAACCATCACAGAAAAATCAATTGATTAAATGTAAAATAAAAACAAGTTCTGCAGAGTATTAGGTACTAAATTCTATTCATCCAAGCCTCAAACTTTGTAATGATCAACTTGAACTATGCAAAACAAGCATTAGTCACACTTCAACTACCAAATATCTCAGTCTGTACATTACTTGCAACTCAAAAATTTCCAGAGAGCAGCACTAGCATTTACACACAAGTTTACAAAACCAGCCAGTCTAGAAATGGTTTTGTATGGAAAACATTTGCCTGACTGGTCATATTATGGAGTACCAGTAACATTTTTGTCCACCTTCAAAACCCCAAAATGGGTAAGGGAACAAACTGGCATCGACATTGCACTGCAGGAGGAAAAAAACAGAGTAGCACTATGATAAACTATCTTCCCAATAAACTGAGAAAGTCTCTGAAGAGACAAATCAAACTCAAACAACACAAAGCAACTAGAAAGAGGCACAGATGCCACTGAAGACCATACACCACTTAATTCACTGCTATCCATCACCGTAGGATCTCATACAAATCAATAACAAAAATTATAGCCCTTTCTGACCTCATTTACCCTTCCAGGGTAGCTTTTGATGGGAGCTGAAATTTGGCTTTGAGATTTTAAGTTCTTACAGATTTATTAGGAAAGATGGCAAAATCAACTTGGGAATATCAGCTTGGAGACATCTGACTCTTATATTGAAAGAATTCTCCTCCTACTGAAGAGACATCTATGTAGACTTCCTACAGAGTTCCTATGGATTTTATCTTTACCTAATAATCTCTAAAAACTTGTTTTCTTGCTCAACCATTTGATCAAAACCGTATAGGGCTGCTTGCTGAAATTTTGGGCATCACTACAGAGAAATGAGTTCAGGCTCCAGAGGAAATGCTTGCTTGTCTAGAACAGTATGGAGTAAGAAAGGGAGGCCAACTGTCAGCTTTGCAGCCAAGTCTCAGGGACACAGTATGATGTTGCCAAACAACCGAGACAGCTGTTGAGTAATAACCCAAGGCCTGCCGATGGAAAACAGACTCTGATCTTTGATACAGAAAAGTGAGAAATCAGATGGTGAGGCCATGCTGAGGATCAGTATCTTCAATCTTATTGTTTCTGTGCCAGGAAGGATCATTTGATCTGCAGGACCTATCTAAGCGCACCTGGTAACCCTCTCACAGAGGCCAATCTGGTATAGCCCTTTTTGAAACGTTTGCCTCAGCACGTCTCGGAGGGAATGCCTCCACTTCTATTTCTTTTTCCCAGGTGTTTGTGTGTGTGTGTATATATATATTTATATAATAGTAATCTTCCTAGCCTTGCATTTCTATCAGCATTCATAAGTGAAATATGCTTTCAGAAATCATCATTCCCAATCATCTTACTGACCTTAGACCTGTCAGGATCCACCAAGATGCTTAGAAGACACACACGCCCACTTGGATTTCAAAACGATCTGAATACAGACTGCTAGTGGCTACTAACTGTTCCAAATCCCAGAAACCTGTATTGTTCCCTACAGCTAGGAAGGTTTTTTGTTTGTTTGTTTTCTCCAGAACAGTGTCCCATCCCCTGCACTTGTCACCTGTATGTTTCATGCTATTTGCTCCCAGCTCCCCATGTATGGAGCAGCCTGGTCCTTTTGTCACTTGTCACTACTTCCTACAGCCTGGGCTGCAGACAGCAGAGCTGCAGTACACTTCAGCAGTGCCCCAGAGGCCACCAGACATCCAGATGGGCTTGTTAGGCCTGCCTTGGCAGCATCCACACCAGGCTTGAGTCACCATCTTTAAATATTTCCTCATTATTCATTACTGCAGCCCCCTCGTCCTTCAATGCCTCTGGTAAAGGAGAGCTGGTCTTACAGGAATAAATCTTATGGAGAAGAGGAAGCAAGTAACCAGAAATACTGTGTTACAGATGTCTGTGGCCATGTGGTTTGCCATGCCCATCCACCCAGTGGCAGAGGATTTTAACTTTTACCAGGGAAAACACAAAACAAGCCTGCAAGAACTTGCTCACCTCTTGCCATTAATCTTACTGAAGTTGTACTTCATTTGCTTTCCCTTGTGCGTACAAAGAGCTCTGTACTTCATTGAACTAAGGCTGATAATTTTCAAAATCATTTAATGGCCACACCATATACAAGTCATCCATTTCTCATTAGCTATTAAGTTTTTAAAACATATCAGTGGCTTTAAAAACTCCACGCAGAGTGTATATCTGCAAATTGTTTGTAATATTTGAAATCTACCCTACAGCCTGAATTTGAAAACTGCACACAGATGAAGTCTACCTCTATTACTCACTGACTTCAATGAGACCATTCATGCAAAGGGTCCAAGGCAGTTTTAGGGCTTTCAGTAATGTGTGTACGTATATCTTTTTACTTTTAAAAATGAAGAGGGAAATCGGAACAAGTGTGAAGATCATAAAACGGGTAAAGATTTTTTTAAACCACCACCAAAGTGCAATCATGCTGGAAGAAGCTGACAAATTTCCCCAGCTCTTTTTCATTAAACTACATTACTTTAAACAAAACCCCCCAAGGCAAGCTCTGTGAGAAGTTTGCCATGATGGGAATATACTCATGTGAAAGAAATATAGCACAATCTAGCACATTCATAGAAATGTCACTTTTAAATATAAAGCCCATTATTCATTATTAAAAGAAATGGATACATATGTGAGAAAAACACCCATCTTGTGGCTACATGCCTGGCAGCAGCTTATATTCTTTACAGAGTATTTTACATCCACAATAAATGTAAAATAGACACGTATATATCTAGCTTTTAGGATGTTTCTTCAGGTTTATAGTCATCGGGAAATAGCTGTGTCTGATTCAAGAAGAAAAGAAAGCCACATTTATCGTGTACGTAAAAGTGCCAGGAAATTCAAAGAAACGGGAACACTGGACAAGTTGAGACAAAAATGTCAACAGCTGCATTAGACTGCACACCGCTCATTGCCCCCGATAACAGAGGGGCATTGTCAAGAGCTTGACAAAACCAGAGGCCAACGGATTTTGGAAAATAAAGTGGTGTAAGTCTGATTTCATTAATCAAACAAGTGACAAAAAAAAGTTACAGCAGTTCACAATGCGAGGTATTGCCTCAGCATTGTGAGGGGAATTATTTCGGTCTCCTGCTCAAAACCAGCCAGAGAGATGGATGTTAATAGCACTGATGGATGCACCAGCAAGTTTTCAGAGTGCACCTATGTTAATTGCTGTTGTATTCCTTAACCTTTACCAGGGCAACATGAACATCGAAGAACAGTGTCTTGCACCAGAAAATCCATATTTAGTCAATGGATCATGTTAAGACTTGGATTTTTTTTTTCTTCAGCAGGATGCTCCCACTGTTAAAATTTCCAAATGACAGATGCTCTGAAGTTTTCCATAGTAAAGAGATTTTAAAGACATTTAAAAGAATGTCATTATCATTTTTATATTTTCCTGAAATTGTAAGGTTAAAGCCCCTAAGCCCTAATGGTCCTCTCCAGTTGCATAGTTAGACAGAGCTTGAAGACCACTTGTAGCAATTTCAGTTCAAGAAGTTTCTAAAAACACACCGCCATGAAGTGCAACTATTTCAACACATCGATTTGTTTTTTTTCCTTTCCTTCCAACAACAGATGAAAACTTATAACCAGGGACTGAAGAGAGATTGGAAGGAGACAGAAGTGAGTGTTCATTGTTTGTTCCCATCCCAGAAAACACTTGCTGCACCTCACCTGACAATAGGCCTGATGACGAAAAGGTCAGTTCTGCAAGCATTATCCTCAGAGCAGAACAACTTGGTTGAATTCAGAGCTCAGTTTTAGCTGAACTACTTGGAGACTTATTTGCATGATGTTTATGTATGTGAACACTTACTAGAAGAGCACATTGCCTTGCACATAAGGTACTATAAAATAATAATCACCAGAGAACTCTACCTCCATGATATACAGCAACGGGTTTTAGTCAGGGCTCCTGTTAAAAGTAGCAGCAGCTTTTGGGTGGGTAGAAGCACCAGGCTGGACTCTGCACACGATGTACAGGAAGGGCAGGCTGGCTTCTGGAGGCACACAAGGCCTCATATGAATCAAAAGGGACTGAGTGTCCCTCTTTGCAAAAAGCCAGTGCCTGCTGGGGGGAGCAGCAAGAAGCCATTTGCTTCAGCAATTGGGATCATGCTCAAAATATCCAACCACCCAGCCACCTGGTGCATTCATGAAGGTGTTACTCAGCCTGCAGAGGTGGCCTGCCCATCATCTCCAGTGCTTGGCTTTCCAATGTCCCCATGCAGCTTGAATTTAGCCACCCCTGTGACAACTACTAGACCGTCAACTACTTCATCACAGGACTTTCTCTTTTGGAGTATGTAAGCTGAATATATGAAGAAGCTTTGGATGTCCCTGCTTGGTACGGGTTTTCCCCAAAACAAAGAATGGTTGGAGGAGCCAGGTCCTCTCAACAGCATCTCAAGAAACTGCAGCCCTCCACTGGTACATTGAAAGGAGGATGAGCAACAGGCTGCTGGAAACCTCTACTGGGAGAAGTAGTATCTTACTGCTCACTGAAAAGCAAGAAGTTATTTTTTCCTTAGTGTTCCTCCTACAACCAATCCACTGCCCTTCTAGAACTTATAGTTCTTTCTCCATCTTTGCATTCATGGCACATGTGAGAGCCTGGCTTTAAACTGCATCACGAATTCGGTGGGTCACCAGCACGCTTTCTGGAGAATGCAGAGCAACAAATCGGGTGGCAATTTTTAATATTTGATTCTTCTTGCAGAATTTGTCATTCTATGGAAAGAAGAAAATAAAATAAAAAGGGGCATTTCTCTAGCCAAAGGGTATCCTTCATTCTGCATATCAATAACCTGCTACAAACAAGAGAAGGGTAGAAACTTCTTGAAGGAAAGACTGCAAGCATCCTTTATAATGGAAAGCTTTAAAGAGTTTAAAAGTAGGTATTGCTACCACCTCCCACTCTAAAACATGAAAGATTAATCAGTTAATCCAAGGGAAAAAAAAATCCAACAGAAAGAAAAAGCTTCTGAGCAAATCTGTCAAAACCAGGAGCCACTGATCTCACACAGGCTCTGCTCCTGATTAGAACTGGAAATGTGAGTTTGCTACCGCACTGGTGTTTTGCTCTTGTGATTTTGAAGCAGTGCGAAGGGTGGTGAGGCACAGGCTGAGTTTTAATAGGAGTTGGATCCAGACTCAACTCTTCACCAAAGGTAGACTGCAATCATTTAGTAAAACTAATGACACATGGAGGAAGACAGTGAAAAACTTCTGGAAGTCAAAGCATTGTGGAAGTGACAGCTATATTGCCAGCAAAATAAATCTGCAGGAGCAAGTCTCTACCATGGCTAGATCCTGACACATTAAGGACCTTGAAAAACAAGAGGTAGATTTAAAAGCTTGAGTCGTTCAGTCACTACCACACATTTATAAACTGCAAAACCAAGGCGGAATGCATATCATAGATTCACAAGCCTAAGCATAAACCTGCTTGCAGTAACTACATATCTTTTCTCATTCCAGTAAGGATGAACAGAATTTCTTTTGCCTGAGGAGAAAGAGCATATTATCTCTGAGCACTGAAAAACTAAATAATTTCCTGAAGCCTAAAAGAAGCAGGTTCAACAGCAGGCCAGAGATGGAGGACAATGAGCCAGTCCAAATGTCACAGCTAGCTCACAGACCCATTGAAATTTGGGACTGGAAACTGAGTACAGATTAAGCACAGATCCTGTTGTCACCAAACGCTTCCACAGCAAGATGATGCAAGCAGATGTGTAGACAAATGTATATAAATATATACCTCCAGACAAACATATAAAGGAAGCCTTGATAACATTTGTTTCATTTTTTTTTTTTTCAAATACCTTGAGCAGCATTACTGATTAAACAATGTAACTTCAAATCCCGGAAAGATATCACAAGAAATGAAAATATTTGCAAGCAGCAATTAAGCAGACAAGAGAAGTGATAAACAAACAAATGACTCACATAACATATTCAACAAACCAATTCCATTCCATTATTAGTCTTATGGAGGATACAAAAATGGTGGCTGTATAGTCCATGACTTTAAGGATTTTCATACTGCTTCACAACGTTCTCATAAATACAACAATCAAGTAAAGTTAGGTGAAACTGTTTAGTTTAGTGAATAACTGTCTGATAAATTACACAAACAGCAGTTTACTGCCAAATAGAAAATCTGGATTAAGTGCAGGAATCTGTTTTCATTCTGGGACTCTTCAATATTATCATTAATAAATTGGTACGGTAAAGGATAAAATGCCAAGTCCAAGGAGAGTATTGAGCTGGGAAAGTACAACAGATCCTTCAGAGGAGCTATTTAGATCTCAAAACAATCTTGAGAGACAGGGAAAACTGTCTGAGAAAATGAGGATGCACTTCAACAAGTGTGAAGTAGCACACTATGAAATATGTCAACAGCATGTACATATATACATCTGTGTGACTGACAAAAGACATGAGACAGGAAGAAACTGGAGAGGCAGTGGGTCTTGAGAGAAGGATTTGGGAATCATAACGGATCGCAAACTGAACACAAGTCAAGGGCATTTTGCTTTGGAGAGAAAGCGTGTATCAAAGTGGGATATATAAACAGGAGTGCTATTTGTAAGACAGCTAAAGTAAACGTGCTTTGCTAAGCAGTAAGGCTCTGGCAGCTGAAGATCTGCAGCCAAGTTTGGGCACAGCATCCAACGCAAGAACAATGCAGGCCACCTTGACAGAGATAGGATGAAAAGAATTATCACCAGAGGTATCAAAACCTCTCTTCAGATGAAAGATGGGGAGAGGCAGCAGTGTTTAGTCTAAAAATAAAGGAGACTGAAGGGAGACATAAAAATTTTCAAATATAGATAAAGACTGCTAGAAAAAGAAAGGAAATAAGACCTCTTCTGTGTTTGTTAATGTTAGAATGTGTAGAAATAGGCTGAAAATGCAGCAAGAGAGATTGAGGTTAGACTTTAGGAAGCACTTTCTAGCAGTAAGGATAGTTAAGCCCTGGAATAGTCAGTCTGCAGAGATCTCCATTATTTAAGCCTTTTAAGAGGAGCTATATAGACGTTTGCCTCGAATCTATCAGTAGTTTCTGTATTGTCTTGGGGCAGGTGGAATGACCTCACCTTTACAGCCTTCTTCTCTTTGATCTTATTTTTGTAACTACAAAAATAAGTGTGATTGGAATATTAACATCTTTTCAGTTTCTGACAGACCAGCTCTGCCTTCGAAAACATTTGAGTTCTCAGTAGACCAGCATTGGTGTCTTCATAGTGTCACCTCTGAGCTCTGGTACTTGGACCAAGGCAGCAGAGGAGAATGCAGCAGAACTACAGTCAGATCTGAATATGGTTTGCAACAATAATTAGCTTCTCTTCTGGTGAGAAATAAAGAGGAAACAACATGACAAGCTCCATCGCTTTGTGTCCCCAAGGAGTAGGTATGCAGTATTTGCCCTACTCACAACCTGGTGGCAGGAAGGGCACCTTGGGCAGGAGATGGTCTCTGACACACTGCCCAAGAAACAATTTTATCCTTCAGGTTAGCACAGTAGCTTTGAAAACAAGGCTTTTTGCTATCAGTAAGTGTGCAAGAAGGAATATTGTCCATTTTCCACTAGGTATTTACCCCAAAGACTATAAAACCTTTGCATACATTTTGGACTGGTATTTTATTCTCTTGTGGGAGTGCAGTAAACCACTGGCTGCTGCTAATGTACCTTGGTGAATAATCACACTCAGCTAATTTTCAGCCATGAATGATTAAGCACTTCATACAGTATGTGAGCATAAAGAGCCATTTCCTCACACTTAAAATGTATTTGATTTGAGAACGCAGTGGAGCGAACCCACCCCATGCCAGTATAAGGACAAGTTGCAGAATTAGGCAATTACTCTTTGGCATCCATGATCTAGTGTGACATACAAATTCTGCATGAAAGCTGTGACACTCCTGCACAAAGCAATATTCCTGCAACATTATTCAAAAGCAGATTGCAGGCACTGCATGCTTTCACCTTTGAGATGCCATTCATTTATTTATTTTTTTTTAAACAATTTCCAGAAACACATCTAGAAAATTTGAGTGCTGTTTACATAAGAACTGTCTGAGTTTATCAGGTGACTTAAGATCCAATTTTGTAAGCCCTACTCATTACAATTAGTTACTCACTCCGACTGTCCTCTGGAAGTTTGTTTGACAAAAAAAAAAAAAAAAAAAAGCATTCAGTGATCTGACAGAAATTGCCAACTCATACTATTAGTCTACATGAAGACAATTGCTGTTGCTTTATCACCGAGCTGGTATGAGGTTTTCAGCCTTGAGTTAACCGAAATCACGCACTTATAAAGCTTTTTTGTGTTTTGTTTTTAATGAAAAAAAAAAAAAAAAAAAGACATTTAATGGTCTCCTGAAGCTAGGAAAGTCAAATGCTGAGTTGTCTAGAGAGAGATCAGGTCTTTACTCTTTCACTTGCTTGTGCGTCATATATGAATAAATACCACTAAACAAGAGAGAGGGTTCTGAGCCTGACCCCTGACCCTGCAGTTACTGAAAGCATGCTTCCAACATGCAGTCACCTGTGTTGGACTTGATGATCCTTGCATATCCCTTCCAACTCAGTATATTCTGTGATTGTCATCTACTACTCTCAACTACACAGAAGCAAGGAAGATACTGTATTGTTTGACAACTGATAGGAATTTTGGAGGTCACACACACTGTGAGAGCCCTTGTAGTTATGCATCGTATGTAGTCATCCTTTCATGAGCATCTTTGGCATCCTTCAGAAACTTCCTTGCACGACACACACAACGCAGCTACAACGAGTGCATGCTGTCAGGAAATAGCAATTCTGATTCTGCTCCGCCAAACTGAGGTCTATACATATGGTAATAACAATTTACTTTAAATAGAATAATAATAGGCTTGGGTAATTCCTGTGCCAACAGATCAGTGGCTACTGTTTCCACTCAGAGGTTATGAAAGATTCTGCCCTCACCCCTTCCCAATGGCCTGTTGTTCCAGAACAGCTGAGTGCTATTTTTAAGCCCTAAAATTGTAGGAGAGTGGACGGGCAGCTATTATTAACAATCATAGAGAATTCTGCATAATGTGCGTCTCAGGCCATTTTATATTCTACCACTTAGGCAGTGGAGAAAGTGCAGACAAATGATTTACAGTCAAGTGACATTTTGCATATATAAAAGATACATGTATTTGAACAAGATGGGTTCAAACCTCCGGTCTCTGTTCAAGGAAAACAGAAATATAAGTCAATGAGAACAAGATCTGTGAATATAGGCCTTGCCTGGCTGTCCTTAGAGTCTAAGATCAATTTTGTTCTTTCTAAAAAAAATTCCTCAGAGCACAGTTCAGCACCAGCTCTTTTGTCTTCTGGTTCTCAATTCCCGTGATGGTCCAGATCCATATTCTACATTGGCCATCCTCCTACTTATATAATGAGTTTTTCAGCCTTCTTCTAGTTGATTCTCATCTTTGCCCCATTAATTTCCAACCTCATGCCTGAGGACCGCATCCTCCTCCCCTTATTCATCTCCCTTATGGCACAGAACTTGACAATACAAAGGTGAGGAAATTATATGAATTTTGGTCCTAACATGAGGAGCAACAGCCACACCTGTTCAGTGTTTCTTAAAGCAATTTTTTCCTTGTTTTAGATTTGAGAGAAGCAAAGTAAAATTGAACCTTTAACTCCAAACTTAGATGTCCACCAGGAAATTAGCCAAAGAGCTAACAGCCCACCCCTCCACCCTTGCCCAGCAGGCCTTACAAACATCTAAGATTACGACAGTTTGTTAATTGACACTCAGAAGTTATCACATTAATGCAACTGGGATGCCAAGAATAGTTTAAACGAAGTTAAATGAGTAAAGCACGCCTAGTAGTTCCCATTGTTCAGCCTCATAGACACTCAGCGAGTTGTATAATTGGGCACACTGACACTTCCAACTCATTTGTTTCATTACGCTGCATTGCTTGCACTCAAACATCTGCAGAACTGGTGAAGGAGCAGATCTAGGAATTTTTCTTTGGAAAAAAAGCTACGTTTTATTTGGACTCTGATCATGCACGAGGAAGTTGAAGGATTAGAGCTATTGTTCTGAGCTTTGTTCCTCCCTCCCAAATGAAGGACGTTATGCAAGAGCAACACAGGCCACTGAGGTCAAAAATGCTAAGCTCTGCATGTCATGCGATGGATGTCATATTACAATCACACCCCAATAAGATCCTAAACTTCCCCTAACATCACAACCCATGACCACTGGATAGGTGCCCTTCACCCTACAAGGACAGCTGGTGCCCTGCAGGGTCAGATACCCACAGGCATATTATTGCAGTGCCTGGGCTTCCACTGCTCCCGTGGGCACAGGGAGGTGTTCTGCACTCAGAGGTAAGCATTCTCCTGCTGGCAAATAAAACACTCTTCAATGGATATAATTCACCGATGGCTTTTTCTAGCATTTTACGGATATAGCTCCCCTGACTTCCACAAATTTTCCCAGCACTGAACTGCTCTAACAGCAACAGTTGCAGAATTGTCGAATTAGGCACCACTTACTGCTGTGACCTAACATGACGCTGGAACCCCACGATGACCCTCTCGGTATCTTCATTCTGGCATTATAGGACGTGCCAACACAGATCAAGTCCACTCGTACATCTAGTTCAGTACCCTGCCTCCAGCAGTACCTTTATGCTTCAGGGGGAGACAAGCCTTTTGTACTGTGTATAATGAGAAGAGAATTTCCTCTCCCTAGCAAGCCATACAGTGATTTCTGTATACCCTGATGTATGAGACTTGATTAGCAGGACTTAAAAGGTCAGAGGCATGCACGAACCCCATATGCAATATAAAGGAGAGTTTATCCTCTATCACAGAAAGCACATAGTGAAATTTTCATTGTTGCTGACATAGTATGTAACATACTGCAACACCAGGTTGCATTTTTAACACATCCTTTATCCTTAAAAAATCCCATCGGTGTTACGTTATTCTTTCAAGCAGACATTTTCAGCCGCTCCTGGCAAGACAGTTGGTTTTTGTAAGGCTAGCAAAATTCATTTTTGTTTGCTTAAGATTCACAAATCTTCACCTTCTTGAGAGGTGTCAACCAACTGGCTGACCAAACCCCCTCAAAATCCTAATGCTAGAGATGATTAATTTTATTTCTACATAATATTCCTGACCTTTTCTCCTCTTGAGAGATGTTATTTTCCAGAAATAAAGAGATCAAGATTTTCTGCAGAAGCAGTCTCATTTTCCAAAATTTCATTAAGAAAGAGATCAAACAGACACTGCATTAAATACTGAAACAAAACTACAGTGCAGCAGTTGACAACCCCAAACCCCTAGATGTTCTCAGGCTGGGATGAAACAGTTCAGATACTAACTCTTCTACAGAAAGGGCATCTTGTATTTGCAGTGGTTCTTTTCTAATATTGTAAATTTATGACTCTATGGGGCATTTTTCTTATATTTTTTTTTTAAATACTCCATAAGGTTTCATAGTATTTGACAGAAACACTGTGGGAATGGTTTTAAGTTTTTAGTCAAGGTTGCGAAGAACCATCTAAAAATCCTGAAACTAAATGTTTGAAATCCATATGATAAGAAAGAACAGAAAAGTTGGTGCTTTGCAGTTTCATGCAGTCTCAGCTCTTAGGGTTAGAGCTGTTTTCTTGAATGTGAACATGAGCAAAAGATTAAGTAAGGACATTAGAAAGCAAGCAGATAGTGGGCCACTTAGTGTTTGCATATAGAAATATTTTTATGCAACTTGAGTTGGACAGCAAAAGATTTTCATGAGATTTTATGATGAATACAAAGAGCATTGGTGGTAGCTAATAGAGCAAATACCAAATACTTGCTCACCTGGAGTTTACAATAGCTCTATTCCTCTTCCCATGTACACACACAAACACACATAGGCACATGAACACCTTCCAAATAGTACTTATAAACATTTTACCATTTCAGAATTAAGGCATTAAGCACCATGTCTTGGAAAGACTGGAACGAAAAGCTGAGTGCCTGTGCAGTCAGTGGGATTATAACAGAAAAATAATACAGGTCCTGAAGTTATAGCTGTTATGCTCAAGCAGCAGTAAGCAATTCAAGCAGAATCTTTAGCAATAGTATAAGAGCAGCAGATCATCATGTATTTTTACAGAATTTAATTATTCTGTTTCATTCTTGCACCCTTCTTCCCATGTCAACCCTGCTACAAATATTCCACTAATATACTTAACTTTACTTCATTTTTCAACTTGCAGCCCCTACATGAATCATTATTTCTACAAGAGAAGAGACAACAGCTACACTAACCCAGGCCAGTGCAGAACTCGTAGAGAACTCCATACATAATTCACACATGTTCCCATCATTATTTCCTATAGCTGCATCCTTTTTATTTCAGCCCCCCTGGCCAGGAAAAGTCAATAACTGTGGCACAATGAAACTTCACAGCCTGAGAACTGGACCCATTATTTATTTACATGTAGAAAGAGGATGCACATCATATGACTTTTTACTGCTTTATTCCAGTTTCTATTTAAGAATATTTCAGTATCTCCCAACTTTTTTTTTTTTTTTAAATTAAGTACACTGAATGCCACAATTAGTGTCTCACCTGGATAGCTAAAGCAGAAAATGGAGTTTCATTTGGATCCTGCCTCATAACAATAGAAGCACCCTTTAATTTAAGGAGAAACTTGTGGCTTCTAATACAACCCTGAAGAAATCAAGAACAAAACACAGTTATGATTTGACCCTGGGACGAGAAAAAAGAACTGCTATGCTCTAATCATTGTTTCAACTTGAGGCTGATTTTCTGGATTTTGAAAAGCTGCTACTCAAAGAGTGGAAATGGATTTAAGTTTGTATGTGCACATGACACAGACCTTAGCAAAAAAAAAAAAAAAAAAAAAAAAAAGGATAGCATCACTCAATAGCACTTCAGAAATTAAGGTTGGGAGTAACTTTTTAAGTGAACTAAAATCTAACCTAATGAAAAAAAGCAATGTATAATTATATCCAATTATATTTTTTCCCTATTCAGGGAATTGAATATTATTTGAACTTAAGATTTCCTTTTTTTTTTTTTTTATTTTAACACTTCTGATCCTCATATAGTAGTTGTAAATATAGGAAATAAAACTAAGTTCTTCAATATTTTGTACTCAACATCGGTAAAAATCCCTTGAAGTGATTTGTGTCATTGTATCTTAAGGTACTTAATTCAAAACTGTCTAAACTGAAAGAGTAGTGATAAAATGACAAAAAATTCAAGGTATCATTTTACCATGTCTTAACAAAGCTCCTTTTCAAAGACCAAGATGTCTTCCAAAAAAACTGAAGCTTTTTAATGTATCTGGTACTTGGCCCTCATTAAGGCCCCCTCAGTTAAGTTTGTGTATCTAAAAGAGCCAAAGCAACATGTAGGCATGCTGTAAAGAAAAACTGGAGAAAAGGAAGACCTGAGGAGAGCAAGCATAGGTGAGAAGGGTACAGGAGGGAATGGAAAAAGTAGGTGGGGTGAGAATAATGGAAAACAAACCACAGCCTTGCTCAGCCAACAAATATCAGTAGATTTTAGCTGAAGTAAAAGCGAGGCTAAAAGCTGCAAACTGAGAAAAGTTCAGCAGAAAGTTTAATAAAAATACAGAACTATGCCAAAACTGGATTTTTATTTTTTTTAATTTTTGATTTTTTAAGACACACAGTGCACTTTTCAAAGACAAGAGTCTTGCCAGCAAAAAGATGCGAAGACCCAGGTGTTGCATTCACTGCCTCTATGTCCCTAGCCCAGGGACATGAAGCACCTGCAGTACGCAAGCCTTGAGCTTTGTGTAGCCACGTGGAGAGGTGTCTGGGCTCCACGTTGCATTTCAACCTGAGCACATGGGTTGCGAGCTAAAAAAAAGAGACACTGACACCAAGCAAGTTATACTCTAATATGAATTTTATGTACGCACTTATGTATGCACATAATGTTATAGACATGCACAAACATATATGTTATTCACCTCAAAGCAGGCTAGAATAAGCTAGAAGCAGATTTCAAAGAAACCCTCACAAGGTACAAAGTGCTTGCCTGCCTGTGGCATCAGTTTTAAGACTAAGCATGATAATAAAAATCATCATGAAATGGCATATGGTACATTTTTGTACACATATTATTCACTCATTTTTTATTGTATTTGACTTGACACTGACAATATATCTTACTCATTAGGGGAGCTTATATTTCAGTCTCAGCTGTATGTTAAGAATCTCCCACTGTTATGTGGCAAGAACACATAAAAAACAAATAGGCAAAAGCACGCTTGCCTGGAAAGACTTAATATTTCTCAAAATGTTCAGAAATGATTCTTCCCATTAAAAATCCAAAGTCAAAAGGGGAAAATACAATTGTTACCCTTGATTTTTCCCTGGTGTTTCATTTATTACATAAAGAGTTTCTTGATTGGATTCAAATGCAAAGTTACTCCCATGGCTTCAAAGTCAGACTAAATTGAAAAATGCACTTCAACAACATTGATACTGAAATAATATCCCAGAATGCTGTCTTAATGGCTTTACTATTATTAAACAAAGACATAACAAAACTTTGGGGGTCCTTTTAAATGAAATAACACGATTAAAGAAAGACAACAAAAGGGGCCATGTACTAAAGAGAACCTTTTCCCCTTTTGAGGACCCCTTTGGAAATGGCTCCAGCATTTCTGCTTTCCTGTGACTCTGAAGAAGTCCACATGGAGTTCCAAAGAAGCGCACATGGTCCGGTGCACAGGCATCCAAACATCACATCCAAACCAGCACACTGGAACTAAAGGGATGGCTGTCACTATAGGCAGCTCTTTGGGGAAACAGTTAAGTGGAAAAAACAGACTGGACCCTGGGAATTGCTGCATCTCAGATGAAGCATTGAGACACTGCTCTCCGCAAGTTTTTCTCCAGGTATACCTGTCCATCTGCAGAACAGCAGGCTGGGAAGGAGGTGTATGAGTTGCTGCTGAACAAAGCCTCCAAGCTATCAAAAATCACTTAAATAATCTATATATACAGTTAGCCTAAAGTATATATTCCATCATAATTTCTATTTTAAGTTACACTCCAGAATTATAGGCAGCTGCCATTTCATTTTGGAAAACAGTAATGATGGAATATTTTGGGGGAGCTGAGGCCAGAGAGCTACTGCTGTCTGTAAATAATACCAGCTGATGCCACCACTTCAATTCTAGTCTTTTGGGATTGCTGAGACCACATGAATTCCAGCCCTTCCTTCCTCTTGGCAAGGAAACCCAGGAGCAAAGACACATCTGATGCCAGCACAGTGCGTATTGCCTTCCCACCAGGTTCCCCCTTACTCCCTTCTCAGGTAAACTTCTGCCTGTCACAGCTTTCTTCATGTCCAAATCAAGGTTTGGCACACTTTGACCAGCCCAACTCAGGCAGAAGCACCATTTGCGAAAAGCAAACGAGGGGAAAATGCTGGATGGACACCTGTTTTCCTCGACCACGTTGCATCTCCAGGAGAGCAACCTGAGAGCACAGAAGGAGATTCAGCTGGAGCTGCAGTGAGCATGCCAGCCCCAGAATGAAAGGGGATAAGGATGACAAGTCCTCGCAAACATGCCAGACTGGGATTGTGCGGCTGAAGAGAACCAGCTGGACAAAACCCTTAAAGCCAGATGAACTCCCTGGGACGATGAAAAGGCAGCGCCTCATCCATACCGCCAACTCGCATACTGTCAGGGTGTCAGAGGCACTGTGCTGCATGGCACAAACACACAGGATGGGGAATGTGTCCTGAACTACAGCAGCAGCCCAGACAAATGGGGATTTTCTGCCAAAGTCCTGCACTGCTCAGAAGAGGAGCAGGCAGAATAGCCTATTTTACCACTACTGCTAGCTCAATAGTAAACAAATGAATATTCTGACTCCTTACCTTTGGCATAGAAAATATTTTTTAGGAGTTATCCACCAGTAAGGATATGGAGTGGGTAAAATTAATCTAAGTTTAAGCTCTGAACTTAAACTCTGATACTTTTACCTCGTATAACCCTTGGCATGATGGCATTTTACACAAAGTATATCCAAGTTTCACCTAAATCACACATCGTGATTAAGTAGGTTTTTCAATTTTCATTTTTACTCCTCCAGGATATGAAGCCTAGATTTTATCTCAATTGAGATATTTCAGCTTTGAGCAATACTGCTATGCGGCGCTGGTGATTAGTTTCCAACCACAGAAATATTTTCCAAAAGTGATAGAGAATCTTCACCAGGAGGAGCACACAAGGCTTTACAGACACCAGGCTTAGGATTGTACCCATTGCCACACAGGTGGCCCAGCATAAAAGGATGCTGGCCAATCTGAGATGCATGTGAGGACTGCATCTCCAAGCCAGATATGGCTTTCATTACATTTATGAATTATGCCTGACATTTAATATTTGAATGTAATATTTTTTGTTTTAATAAAGAATCACTGGATCATCAGAATAATGGATAGCACTGGTGCAAATATAATGAAAATGCCAAGCTTTAAATAGCTTGTTTAATTATTAAAAATGTTACAGGAAAAACTAACTTTGCATTGCTGTCAAGATCAAATGAACATGAATTTCAATCAAAAGAGAGGCTATTGTACAATATATTAAAACATGAGGTTCTGCCTACAGTAATTATTGTGCACAGTGCACAAAGGGGAAAAAAAGCAACGCTATCAATCACAGTCTGTCCACATTCAGTCAATAAGAGCCGCTCCCCTGCTCTGTTGCACAGTTTTTCCTTTGTTAGCCATATTATACAATACATGGGGCTTTCAAGAGCTTGGCCTTGGTTGTGCATTAAGGAAGGCTCTTGAGATCCATCTTGAAAGAAATTCAATATCTTTTCTTGTTTGAGAAAATTGCAATAAACTATACAGCATCTTCTTTTTATTTATTTATTGTTTTTCTTATAGCTAAATCAGTCATCCACTACTTACCACATTATCCTTTCTATGTGATCAGAGCAACATACTACACAAAACACAACCTCCTCACATGTCCATCCTCTGCACTGTGACAGTACAAGCAGCTCTCATTCAGGCTGCTGAACGAATTATTTCTCCATCCAGACAAGATAAAAGAATCAAGACTTCCATTTTGCACCACCGTGGCAAGTGCACTAAGTCAATGCTCTTAATCTCCATGTAAAGCAACTGCTGGGGATAACACAGAGCATGTTATCTTGTGAAAATCCAACCACTGCACCTGTGCATATTAAAACACTGAAACTGCACAAGCGTATTAAGCCCAGTGGCTCTGGTATTCTTCTGCAGAGAAGCAGGAGATAACATTGTACTCATGTATGACCATTTAGTCGCATGCCCTTCCTGGCCATTTTTCTGTCTCCATCTCACAAAACTCCTCTTGTAGGCAATTTCTACATCAACTAGGATGTTTACTGTATATCCTTAGCAGCATTCCACTGACACTTAAAAATATTTCCTCTGCTGCATTTTAGACTTAAATTCCTTCCCCCTCCCCCATTTATTTTTAAGATGTGTATTGTTTTCAAAATACCCTTTAACAAAATTGGCTAAGAGGTTGTGATCACTTTTCTTCTGTTTTTAGTGGAAGTTACGTTATGGCAAAGACTCTTGTGCTGTATAGCTCACCTAGATATCAAAATGAAGTTCTACTTTTTAAAGGATGAGATTCGACCTTGAAGAAGTTCTAGCTTTATGGTGACTTTAGTCTAAATTCTGAGCTACATGCAATGCAAAAGCTGAAAACATTAGAACACAGATGATTTTTTCCTCTAACTAGCTACAACACATCCCGTCTCTCTCTGTAGAACTACTGGTGAAGACCCACCCCAAGTGGGCTTCCTCTTAGAGGAAGGATCTCTGGAACCAGGATCTCTGGAACCAGTTATCTACCTTTATGCTAAAGCTGGTGGGAATTTTGTCCTCAGGCTTCCTACCAAAGTTAACACAGTCACAAAATTGAGTTAGGAGGAAGACTCGCTGCCCATTTTACTCAACAGCCCCATCATAGAGGTGTTTGCTCACCCGTGTCTGTGAAAAGCTTTACATACTCTAAACTGAGGATTCCCAGGGGTGCTTCATATTAAATGTCAGAAACAAAGTGCCCTCATGCACATTCTTGAGGGAACAATCATAAAATCTGTAACCAGGATTTAGATAAAGTGCTATATAGCCATAATAAAAGCCATTTTATTGCTATACCGCCCCATGATGGGACTGCTGTCGTGTCATGAATATTGGTGATCTCCTATGCTTCACTGTATATGACCCCAGCATTACAGACCATGAAGTGTCCAAGTCAGTCCAGCAAACTGCTTTAAACTCACACCACCTAAAGTATGCGTTTGAGTCCTGTGGAGACTATTTGCAAATTAATTTCTAAATCAGCACAGGCGAAAGCTGCATGGGTACACCCTACACCGACATTATACAGAAAGTGAACCGCAATGGGATAGGATGTTGTCTTTCCATCAGTCCACTGGAAGAAGCCTGTAAGCTGAAATTGAAACCTGCAGACTGGCTATATTTTTTCCCCTAGTTTATGGGACAGAAGCCATCTCTTCTAATTTCTAAGGATTTTCCTGGGAAAAGAATAATTATTCCTTTCTGCCAAAATATCAGTATGCCTCCTTATCAAGGCAGTCATGAAAGTTACAGCCAGAATACAGGAGATGGATTAAAGACTGCATAAAATGCATTTAATGGAAAGCTTGTGGTTGAAAGACTTGCACTGAAGCCTTCATTTTCTAGATCTTCCTGCTCTTCATATCCCATGGCCACTGCACAAAGCTAGAAAGAGCAGGATCACTCCGCAGAATCCCCACAGAAGCCAAAAAGCAGATTTTATGGCACAGCACCCCTCTGATGCAGCTAAACTACTTCCAGCCCACAAATGGTTTATCTGTAGCTAGCAAGTGGTCTTGCAAGCTCAGCCTCCTCTACTTCCACCCACGTGGACTGACGCTTTTTAAGCCCCGCCATTGTCCCTGTACCAGCTCTGCTCCCAGTAGGGGTTTCCATAGTGAACAGCATTGATGTCAGGAATAACCCAAGAAGTACAGAAAATAATTGCAGGGCTGCCTCAGCTCTGTGCAAGTCAAGGGGACAGGGAAGGAACACGCTCAACGCAAGCTGGTAGTGACAGATAATAAGTAGTGACATATTAATTTAAATAATCACGTATCTACTGAATACTAATAAATCAATTACTGAAAAACTGCCCATCCACCATCAACTCCCCACCCCATAGCTTTTGGGGACAACTTCTAATGATCAGATAAGCATAACTGAAGTACATGAGCTCAGCTGAGGCACCTCCTGCAGCATCGGGGTCTCTCTCCTCTAGTTATGACCTCTAGTAAATGTCTGTTGGTTTCTAAATGTTTTTTAAACATTTTTTCCAAGTTTCATGGATCTCAATGCAAACATTTTAGCTGATAATAGCATGGAGAAATTGTTTGAGGAAAGTGTCATCTTGCAGCCACTTTAAAACTGCCTGTGATGTCCCAAGTGAATTGGTCTTGAGGACAGGGGCAGAACAATGAATTTATTAAACACATTGGGCTAAAAGCAGTAATTGGCTTCACCCAATATTCTGCAGACCTTGTTGCATTATGCTGCATTAACTTTTCATGGCTTCACGCAGTGTACATTTTTGACATTGCTTTCTCCTTGTCCCCATGAGAGTAGTCTGTCTATTCATTCATCTTTGTTTACATTCTTTCAATAAATTATATGGATAACTCTCTATTTTGCCAATTCTTCACTGCTGGCATTTTTAGTTTTGCATTTACATAAGACATTCTAAGTTTATGAATTGAATTGGAGGCGATAAAGTTAAAACTAACAAGGCTATAAAAATGAATTTGCTTTAATACTGCAAACATGCTCATAGCAAAACATTAGTTGCAGCAAGCTTTTCTTCATTTTCTCCTGCTTTCCCTTCTCAGGCAGCATTTGCCTCTAGCCATGGAGTAGAAGGCACCTCACCCGAGCCCTTCATTAGCAGAGTCTATCATAGCACATAGAGGAGGATCTCAGTATATAAATTAAATTCTGGTGCAAGCCAACAAACCTATCCACAGCCAGAAGACTCCAGCCCAACAGCATCGCTACTACTTCGCATTGCACAGTTTGGGGGTCGAGGAGCAAATAATCACTATACAAAAATACAACTGGAAACACATTAAGCTGCTTGACGAGGAAGGTTCACTGTAACATCCCTACAGCTGGTCAGGAGAAAGACTTATATCGCAACTGAAATAACAATAATTGCAATTGGAGGTTAAAAATATATTTCCAGAAGAGCTGGTAATACCCATGGCAAAACAAAGGAAATGAGAAGTGGCTGGGGATGCCACTCTACCCAGTAATTCAATCTTAACAACACTTCTGTAGGTGGGTGGGTGTCAGTCGGTGACTGCATTTTCCCATAAACAAGGCAGGCGTTGGTTAAGTCTGATAAAGTCACTTTGAAAAAGTGACTTCTGCTCAAGGACAATCCTTCTGCTCAGCCATCCCAAGGAGGAAGGTGAGGCATTGCTGAGCTCTGTTTAACTCGCACTACCTGCGGACACAGCTGCACCACAGCTGCGCTGCATGGCCCCAGGGAGGAGCAGGCGACAAGGCAGAGAATTTGCTTGCTCTTAAAGCAGAGAGCTGGCGTGCGACGATGCAAGTCTAAGTTAGCTGAGGAAGTTCAGACGTTTGCAAATTAAGGTGCTTCAAGATTCTGGGCCAGACATATACTTGAAACTGCAGTGCATGCAGTTAACGGCATACAATAGGAAGTATTGTGAAATAATTAATTAAAACAATAAAAACACTCTGGCTAGACTTTAAAGCCTTGCTAATATTCAAATGTCAATGAAAAAAATAAATTCAAGATGACAAGAAGTTTGGTAAGATTTAATCATGCATACAGGGAGAAATCTTGTGAAAATATTCTAACCAGAGGAATGAGAGCCTGATGGCAATTCTGATGATCTGAAGGCTCAGAAGGAATGCCTAAAAACTTAATGCCATTGATATGAAACCATTTTCAACCAGTTTCCAGTAAAGTTATATATATCAAGGCTAACTTGAGAATTAAATGTACGGGTTATTAATTATAATTAGAAACACTTGTCATATTCCAGACAGAAGATGAAGATTATTTCCTTGACTTGCATGGTACATTATCCTGATATTATCCAAAACTATAGCCTAAAACAAACAGCAAGAAGAGATCATTCCCAAGAGCACAACAGCAAAACCTGTTAGTTAAAAAAAGTATTTCAGGCCATAAGAAAGATAATGGATTCTTTCTCTCCTGTGGTTTGCATTTAATTTTTGGGTGGCAAAGCTTGTTAATGAGTAAAACTTCCACTTCTTCTGTAGCACAACTTGGTAAAAAGTCCACCTCCTTCAGGCAGGGAGCAGCTATGTGTTGTTAACTCCGGCATTTTCCAAAATAACATTTCCATGGAAAAGCACTTCTTTAAAAATAGCTCTTAGAAAAGCACAATTTCATTCAGGAAAAAAAGAATATTCTTGTAAAGTTGAAAAACTTCGACCTTTTCAAAATGTGATTTGATTTGTAGTTTTTGTATTATCTGTGTGAGGTTTTTTTCTTCATTAAGACACATTTTTTTTTTTTTTTATGAAGAGGGGAATTGCAGAAAGAAGTAGATCTTTATAAGAGATCTTGAAGTTTTGTTCTTAGCCTGTTTGGAAGATATTTTTTTTTAATTGTCCCCAGACTTGGTGTGAGAAATCTGGCTCCCACCCACGAGCTCTGATGTTTTCGTAACCTCTCCTGGTGCTGGAAGGTACTGATGTATGCATCCATGATCAGAGAAGTGACAATGAGAAAACACAGACTTGGTGCCCACTGTTCATTTTTCAGTGGAAGCAGGAAAGATTATGGTAGGTTATGGGGTGATTTAAGTCTTGCACTGTTGTTGGAAAAGCTCACTACGAGAGAAGATGAGGCTTAAAATGCAGAAAATCCCCCTCTATGTTGCTGGGGTTGGGGGACCTTAACGTGAATGGGGAAGGCTTTACAGATAAATATTTTTCTCCCACACAGCTGCAGCGTGGTCTGTCCTGGCCAGTGTATGCAGAAAACGGTGCTCATTTTCTTCCCTGTGTCCTGATAAATGCAAATCAGTTGCAGGTCCCACTTGGGCAGGGAAAGCAGTGAGAACAAAAGACCAAAATCTCCAATGGAAGACCTCAGTCATGGAGAAGTAAGGCCAAACCCCCAATTTCAGTGTGTTTTCATAATAAAAAATTGGCTACTGTAGACAGTGTAAACTGAAGTTGCCACCCAAGGCCCTGTTGGGGCAGGGGCCTGTAGTCAGTCTCTGTGCTGTTTCTGCCCACAGCTCATTGCACATCTCTGTGCAGGCTCTTCTGAGCCTCGCACAGTGGTCATATGATTTAGGGCTTTCCATCACTCTCCAGCACCCCTAAGGACTATTGCTACAGGACTGATTAATTGCAAAAATAATCTAAATCCACAGACACTAAATAGGAAGCCAAACATTGTTATTCATGCATCTGTGCTACAATGAGCATTTTGCATGTGTATTTTTTTCTCCAACAACTACAACTTTCACAAGTGAAGAGCTTTAGAACTACAGCGATATGCTGTTTCCTGCCCAGAATAGGCAGTCTGCTATTAAATTACCACCTCATTATTACCCCAGAGGGGAAACAGTAGGATGTTGACGTCGTGCTCTGTCCATGTTCTGGCATGGCAATACCACCAGCTTCACCACCTCATTTGCTTGGCCTCCAGATCTGCTGTCAACCAGAGACAGGTGTAACGGGCTTCACTTACTTGTGAAACTTGGACTTCAAGCTGCATGCAGTAGCACTACCAGTTCAGCCATTTGCGTCCCTAAATTTTTAATAAACATGCTTAGATACGTAAAGTAGATATACAACCTGATTTTGTTCTGAAAGAGATCTAGTCCATGCACACCAAAACCACATCGTGAATCAAGCCAGTGCATCGTAAGCAGAGAGTTTTAGCAGACTCACTCCAAGGTTGCACCACTGCTCAGAACAAAAATGCTAACACAGGGGCAACCTAGGACATACTCTGCATTTATCTGTGGTTGAAACAACCTTTGCTTGTTCCAAGCAGCGTAGACCTAAGACTAATATTGGACGGAAAGGTCTTTTTTTCCCTCCACCAGATATTGTGGTGGGTTATATATTCTAGATGCAGTCTTATAACTTTCCCCATTCACGAAGCAGAAGGTTAAAACTAGCCTTGAAACAGTTAACCTGTGTATCTGGTATCAAATTAGCATGCACTCAGCAGAGAAGAGTACTCCGAGCTGCAGGAGTGTGACTGAGTGGAGCCCTACCAGCTTTTTGCAGCATAACCTACCAGGGGGTGCCTGTATAGCAGGATCTCTGCTCCCTTCCTCCTGATATCATAAAAGCAGGACCAGTTACTCATTTTCCACTTTCTTTTCTCTTTGGAGCACTTGAAGTTAGACTAGCCTAAAGAAATCATAAATATATATATATATAACCATTCACACAAATCAATACCTACAATGAAATGACAACTTGGGTTTTGTTAATTTACTCTATGGTCCTTGACTAAATATTACCACTAAAAAAAAAACAAAAACCTACATGTAGAAAGTCTCCAGGGCCTATTTTCACTGTTAAGAATTAAAAGAAAAAACATACACTTAATAGCAACTCCTTAAAGAATTGATTTAAAAAAAAAAAGTAAAATAAACATTAAATATATATTTTCCATACTCAGAACAATTTATATACTTTTCCTTTCTAAAAAAAGTTTTAATGTCCTAATAGCAAAACCTGAGCTCTTACCGTGCTCTTCATTGAGCAATTCCTTTTTCTTGACTTTGGCTTTATCCTACTACAAAAAACTTAATGGAATGAAGACAGTATTGGTCGCATTTCTCCCAGAGACTGCCAAAGTAGACACACTGCATTGCAGTGCACTAATACCCATACCATATATCCATACATAGCAGGGTCTCTTGTTAACAGAGCAGCCTATACTCAACAGTGTTCACATTCTTTTACTAGAGGCTGTATATGAGGTGCAAGTGAGGTGAAACGGCGATGAAAATATTTTCTTTCATTCCCAACCATACGGAGAGCATGGATTTCATCAGCTGTCTGCTGACAGATGTATCGCTGTTTACTCCATGTCCTTGCTTGTGGGTTACTCCTCTGATCTCTAACAGGATCCACCGGGGCTTGCCAAGATTCAGCTGCTCAAGTCTCATTCACAATCTCTTCTCACAGGAGCCTGTAATGCTCATCACGGGAAGCCCTGTAAAATTCAGCTACAACAGCATCACATACTTGCTAAAATCCAAGAGGGACAAAACTGGCCTGCAGATGATGGTGGGCAGATCACAGTTTCAAGAAAAACAGCAGCCACACACTTACGGATGAAATATAACCTAGGAATAAATCCCCAGTGCTGGGAATAACTGGGAACAATTTCCAGAGCCAAATACCTGCTTTTATCATTTTGTATTTTCATAGGTTTCATATTGAGTTTCTCTCCTTTTATTCAGCAGCAGAAAATTTATAACAAGTAATGGTGCTGCCACCATTATACTTCCTTAAAGGCTCCGCTTGATTTATGCAGGGAGCAAACCAAAATATGAAAAAAGGCCCTACTGCTAAATTCATGAGTTAGTGCTACAGCCTGTCATTTTTTTTGTGGAGCAGCTAAGAGATAATCAACTGCCTTCCTACATTAAGACATTTCAATGCTATTTTTCCCAACAATTCAGCCTGATCCTGTAGTAACTTGTCATTGATAAAGTGTACAGCACAGAGTACAAAGGCAACCAAAAAGGTTGACATTGTTTATAGGTAAGCAAACAGGCAGCTCCCATAGGAGACTTGGAATTGTCTTGGGACCAGCACTGTTTAATATCTTTATCAGGGACATAGACAGTGGGATTGAGAGCACCCTCAGCAAATCTGTAGCTGTGTGGTGCAGTTGATACAACAGAAGGAAGAGATGCCAACCAAAGGACAAGCTTGAGAAGTGGGCCCACGTGAACCTAATGAGGTTCAACAAGGCCAAGTGCGAGGTGCTACATGAGGGTTGGGACAACCCCAGACATGAGGACAGGCTGAAAGAACTCACTGAGAGCAGCCCTGCAGATTGGGGGTTCTGGTGGATGAAAAGCTTGACATGAGCCAGCAGTGTGTGCTTGCAGCCCCAAAGGCCAACTGCATCCTGGGCTGCATCAACAGAGGAGTGGCCAGCAGGCTGAAGGAGGTGATCGTCCCCCTCTGCTCTGCCCTTGTGAAGCCCCACTTGGAGTGCTGCACCCAGGTCTGGGGCCTCCAGCACAAGAAGCATGTAGATAGGACAAGGGGGAATGGTTTTATGTTCAAAGAGGGGAGATTTAGATTAGATCTTAGGAGGAAATTCTTTAGAGGGTGGTGAGGCACTGGAACAGGTTGCCCAGATAAGCCATGGATGCCCCATCCTTGGAGGTGTTCAAGGCAATGTTGACTGGGGCCCTGAACAACCTGATCTAGTGGGTAGCATCCTTGCCTTTAGCGGGGGGTTTGGATCTTGATGATCTTTAAGGTCCCTTCCAACCCAAGCCATTCCATTCTAAGTAGAGTTTCTTACCAAAAATAGATAGGCAGAGATGTTGGGGGAAGAAGCCCCTATGTGATTATATTCAGATCAGGATTAAAACTTATGGGATATTTTCCATGCAAACCTGACACATAAATCTAGTATGATAACCTATAGAGACTGAAAACAGTTCTAAGTTACAGAATATGCCCTTCCTGTGATAAATGTAATTTTCAGAAAAGTCATGCCCTTAAGACCCAGTTAGCTCACACTGGATAACAACCAATGTCCTGAAAGCATGTTCATTGTTGAGAGTAACCACGCATTTAGCCATCAGGACCTTAGCTAGGCTAATAGTCCAGTCTACTGCAAGGCTGATATAATTAGCAGCAGGTTTACTGCTAAGATAGCAAGTGTTAACACTTCTGAGAGAAACTGTAAGAGGATACTGGGGTTAAAGCTTTTGTCACTGTACTGTCAGTGAACTTGCACTCCAAAAGGCAGGTCACTAGATTTTCAAGAATGAGGCTCTTGCATTTCATCACCTAACATGGCATATTAGAAGCTTCCTACTAAAAAAAAGTTTGATTTATTTTCCAAACTTATTGAGAATATCTCTAATTTCCACTAGTTTAAGTGAAATGTGCCAGAGGATTGATCTAAAATGTGAAAGCATAAATCTATGGAGTAGGAAAATGCATCAACCAAGACAATACAGTCTTGGTTAATGGTTAAAGCAACCCATCAGCAACCTATTCCTAACAGCAGAGACCATTTTGTAAAATGTGATAAATGGTAGACATAGTAGAAGCTGCTAATGCAGTTGTCAACCTCTAAACTCATAAGAGACTGGGTAACCTTGGATGCTTTTTCTGAGCTGGTATGTACACTCTAAGCACAGTTTGCAGTGTCTGATGACAAGTACCATAGAAGAACCTGCATGAATTATAACGTAGAGCATACTGTGTTTCTCACCAGATTACTATCAGTTTATTAAATTCACTTTTCTGTTTATTGTACTCATCAATACACTAAACTTTAAGCTTACTGAATTTGAAATTTATATCCATAAGTACTTTGGAGAGATTAGATAACTATTCCTGACTCTTAAATCAAAATATGGCAGGCTCCTAAATAAACAAGAGCATTTTCAAAAATATTCTACAGAAAAGTAAATAATATTTCATGTGGACCTTGATTTTGTTATAAAAAGTCATAGGAATCATAGGAAAATTCAAGTCAGGCCACAGGAGGCTTTTAGTCCATCTCCTGCTCAAAACAGGGCCAGCTGTGAGCTCAGACCAGCTTCCACAGGGCTTTATCCAGCTGGGTCTTGAAAACCTCTAGGGATGCCTGACTGCACAGCCTCTCTGGTCTCATGGGTGCTACATAGAGGTGGATAAGCACTTCCTTGGATCTACAGACTCTGCTCTTGCTCACACAGCCCAGGAGGCCACCACACTTTGCTGCTGACTTCTTTGCAGCTCACGGTCCACTGTCTCCCCCAGGGCCTTTTGCCCAGCCAGGCAGCCCCAGCCTGTCATTGCAAGGCTCATTCCTTCCCAGCTGAAGGACTCCGCATTTGCCCTCATTGACCCTCATAGGGTTTCTGACAGCCTGCTTCTCCAGCCCTTCTAGTTCCCTCTGGATTCCAGTCCAGCCCTTGAGCGTATTAATCAAATCTCTCCAAATTTGGTGTCATCTGCAGACACAGGAGTGCCCTTCATCATCTTCTGCAAGTCACTGGTAAAGATGTCAAACAGGAAAGGTCCCGATACAAACCAATGTTACTTCCCTCAGTCTTCTTAGGCAGGGTACAACCCCACCTGGATCTAGCTTCTAGACCTGATCATCCAACTAGATAGTTTTTACCCATCTTGTTAACCACCCATCCCTAACTGGGATGAAGAACATTACAGGTGACCATGCCAGAAGTGTTGCTGAACTCAAGGTAAATGATGGAAGGCACCATTCCAGGTTTTCTCTCAAAGCTGTGTTTTTTTCTGTTTTATATAACAGTCCAAATTCCTTTTTTTTTTTTTTTTTTTTAAATGAAGACCAAAACCTTGTAAAGCATTGTAACTTTCTGATGTGCAAGCACAAATTCTGAGTGGAAGTTTGCAACTAGATAACACTCAAGGTCCCTAGAAGTACACAGAAATTCTGCCTCCACCTGGGCTAACAAAGGAAACATCAGTAAGAGCACATCCTGAAGAGTGCACATTCCCATTTACTTCCAGTGATTTCTTATATAAATCAAAGTCTTTCTGCTTGAAGTACTAAATATTCATAGCCTTTAAACCAATAATCTTTTTTTCCTAATGCTCCTTGAAACCAATAATTCCCTAAAAGCAAATACTTAAGAGCAACTGAGAGGCTTGTGGATAAATACTAATTTGTAAGTATCAGCATTTATGACTAATGCAGCATACTATCCTATAAAAGAAGAGTGCAGACCACTGATTCTTTACTCTTGTTGCTACAACTGTCAGTGTAACCCCACTAACTTCAAGGTTACTATATGAGAAATAACAAGTTTTCTGCCAAATATATTCCAAGTCAGGAAACGGTTAATTAAATCATACAGAAGAGCCATGGTTGTGGTCTTCAAGTTAAATTGGTCTAGTCTAAAAAGCTATCCTTTTTAACTAGTAAATGATTTGTATCTATGCATGTATCTTAGCATGCTTTGGAAGGACCACAAAAGCAAAGTGGTTAGCTTTTAACTGTGATACAGCAACCAAGTCAGTAAAGAAAAAAAGTAGGTTGCATTCAGCATGAACATATGCAGGGACGAGACCTGACTTCAGTGTTTGCCAATAACGTCAATCAAGCCTGTAAGCTTACTCAGGACCATAAGGTTAAGCATATATCTGAACACTTGCAAGATCAGACCTTCATAGCTCAATCACAGACAGACCAATATAGCATATATTGCTAGGGTGCTACACTAAACATCTCACATGTTAAAGCCAAAACAAATTATTATATCAGACAAGCCAGAAGCAGACACAACCACTCTTTTAGTGCATGCAGCCTGCTACCTGAATTAAAGAGGACCCCCTCCCCCAAAAAAAAGCAAAGAAAAAGAATAAAACCAAGGCCAATATTCAGCCACCAGAATCACATGAATGAAGATAAAACATCAATAGAGGAAACTGTAGTTTTCCAGGAACTGTACTTTCAGAAGGTAGTTGAAAAAAAGAGGACCACAAAACAAATACAGGAAGAAATAAATAACATTTCTCTGTCTCGCCTCTAACACATGTTAAACATGAAAAGGGAGGGAAAGCCCAGGCAGCTCCTACAGCCATGCTAGAAGCAAGGAATTAAGAGTTCTGAAAAACTGGCAAACTTGCAACAAAAGACAACAACTGACGTCACAAAAGATCTGTCAGAATACATTGATGTGTATGAAGATATGTTTATCACTGAAATAATCTTTCATTGGCAAAGGAAAGAGATCCCCCAAACCTTAAAATTATTAAAGGGATGGATGAAAGGGACAACAAGCGTAGCTCCATTTAGTCATAACAGGAGCTTTTCAAAACCATTGGTACTTTGAAACAACAAAGAGGAATGCCAATCATTCTGAGAAACCTTACAAAATACTTCACTCACTGCCTCCTACCTTCTCAAGTATTCTGGATGATCACATCTCCGAAGTGAACCTAATTTCAGCCTCTGCTCATTATCATAAGCAGGACTTATTGGTAGATTGGTAGCAGGCAAAGATGAAAGGAGACAAGAAGAGTTTTCAGGCCCTTCTGCATGGTAAGCAGTAGCAGGTGTCTAACAGGTAACAGAAATGAGCAAGATGCATGAGTTTGTGTGTTGCTTTTTTGTTTGTTTTGTTGTTTTTGTTTGTTTTTTATATATGCACAAAAAACTTGTACATCCTGAAGCATTATCAACTGGTAAATTTGTAAATTTCCTGCTGAGGACATCAAGGCAAGCAGGAGCTTTCATGTCTGCTACTAGTGGAGCAAGGGAGGAAAAGAAGAGAAATCAGGTAAAATGTTTTTAAGATTCCAATCCATTCAAGCTTTCTCTTGTGAGACTTTTTGTTACCAGGAACCCTAACTGTAATTTGTCATTGAGAAAGAAATGGCAAATCTTTCCATAATTCCACCTGGATATTGCAAACCTGTCAAAAGGAACCTCCAGAAATATAGGATAGGTGCTCTCTTCGTTTAGAAGGTTTTATCATATCCCGTCATTTACACTGAGAAAGTAAGCAAGCTGCTGAGTGTCAAAACTTGGGACTTCATTTCAACATCTCTAAAGCAAGAAAGGACTGGGAGAAGAACCAACACACAGCCTTGAGAAGATTTCTGATCTCCATTTTAAACTTAGTCTTGTCCTACTTGCCAGAAGGAACACACCTGAGGAATAAATCAATAAATAAACATTATCAAGTGTTTGTTAGAGATCCCACCTCCCTCTGTGGAAGATTCATGAATTGCAAATTCCCACAAAGCTTTAGAGCAGTTTCTCTTACTCACTCTTCAAGAAGAGCTATCACTAGCACCAAAACTGCCATCATACTAGTCTCCTACTTTATTTGAAATCATGATGGGACAGATGACCTCTAAATGGGAAGTAGGAAGTAGAAGAGGAAAGTTTGCCCTTCCAAGGATGCTCCTCCAAGGACCTACAGAAGGGGTGTTAAAAGTTTTCCTGAAATATTCCTGGAGGCAGTGCAACCAACCTTATTTAGTGCAAGATTGAAATGCTCACCATAAATTGCACTCTGCTCCTAAGCAATAGAGGCAATGAAAGCATCCATGTGAACTTGACAAACATACAACAAAATACCAGGTGAGAAATCTGCCAGAGCCACAACAGTGATGGCCAAGTTAAAAGAAGAAAAAACATCACCACACACTGTTTCCAGGAGTAGCAGGAGGGAACCCTGAAGAGGCAACCTCCCAGATATATCAGTATAGGACGTTACTAGAAGACAAAGCTCTACCCAGGGTCAAACAAAAGGAAGTATAGCTGAATGACATATGCCAAGGGTTGAAAGAAAAGGAAGAGATAAGGGCACTAACTATAGACAGTGTAGGGGGGAGGATTGTATGCGTAGTAGCTGAGGAGACCATCTTCTGGCCTTCAGGGCTCCTGCATAGCTACAGCACAATCAAAACTTATCATAATGAACACCTCAGAAACATGATTTCTGACCGACAATAAAGACAAGGGACATACAGTTGCAGAGACAGAATTTAGAGACTACATTAACTCTAAGAATTAGATAGATGAGAAATGTCACCAAACAAGTTCACAATGTAGCCCAGGAAAGCTGTGGAAGCAAACATACAGATCATTCATTAAGTATAACAAGAAAAGCATAAAAAGAGTGAAAAATACAGAGCTGGCACAAAATACAAGGTACAAAAAATTAAACAAATGTAACAAATAAGTACAATATAGAAAAGCCATGACAAAGTTCATAGGAAAGGCTTTGCATATGGAATCAAATCTAATAACTCTGACAAGAAAATTATACCTTGCCTTGCAAACCAAGGGAAAACACACAGCAGCAAGAAAGCAAGCAGTCCCAGAAGATGAAATATTTTATGCATATGACAAAACTAAAAAGAATGAGAGTGGTTTTAAATCACAGGCTACTATCAACACCAAGGACATGTTTGTGTGTAGCAGGCACAAAATAGATAACACAAGTAAATGGCTCCAGAGGCAGCAAGGGAGATCAGAATTACATCTTCACCTTTTTGCTAGAAAGAGCCAGGGAAATAAAACACAACACAGAACAGTATAAATATCTGATTGAGAGCACAGCTACCACACCATGGGACCATATGCATGCTATCCATATAAAAGCTACTGTTATCTGAAAAATATAAGCATTATAACACATATCTTTCCCCAAAAAAACATTAAGTCTATTCAATGGTTATTTAACTTCATAAGCTGTAAAGACATCCTCTGAAGTGTTCAACTTTGCAAATTGTGCTGCAGTCTTCTAGCAGTCAGAAACAGTCGTGTCTCATTGAGTCTCATTGACAGCTGTGCTAAAAAGCTATCCCTGTCTTGAAATTCTTGGGAGTGAGGAAATGGAACCAGCCAGCATCCATAGCTTCCATACCAGGGTCACTTCTGAGGAAATTAAGAATCACCTAAATGGAAACAAGAGGGCTCACCAAGAGTTAAACTCATGTCACACTATTGTAATCTTAAACAAGAGTGGGAAGTTGTGCATAGGAAGTATAGCAAACAGACAGAGAGGACTTTAAGGCAAAGCCACCACTAGTAGAATTACAAGGAAAAAAAAAAAGTAAAGGGATATACAGCTGACTTATATAAGACATCTTGTAAGAGAAAAACAGCATCCAAACCAAAAGGAATTCTTAAACCAAACAAGCTTCAGAACACTTCAAGGTAACAGCTGGACAAAACCCACCTGATCCTACCCCAAAAGTTATATCAATTCCACCTCCATAATCACCAGACACTGCAGAAAAACTTCACACAAGAACATTTTAAGTCTCAAGGTGATTTGAAAAATACTTCAGTGTCGCACACGATGAGACAAAACACTTTGTCTGTGTCCTTAAAAAAAAAAAATCTCAAAAGAACGTAGGATTTGCTCTGAAATAGAAGCATTTCTCTGGAGGACCTAAAGATATAAGTGGGTTCCCCAGACATGGCCACGAGTGTTGAGCCCTGCTGCAGAATCGTGGTATGTGCTGGGATGTGCAGGTTAAGCAATGGGCTCCAGCCATGCCATGCCATGCCGCAGAATTTCAGGCAAAGTAGGAATCACCCGTTTCACTACAAAAAGCACACAATAACATCATTATCACAGGCTATTATCTAGACAACTGGGAACTAAAAAAACCTGTCAGACATTACCTCAGTGACCACTGTAATCAAGGCAATGGACCATTTGCTCAGCCATGATATCTGAAAGCATGAAGTATCATTAGAGTAAACTGGGTTCCCTTGTCTGTGTGTGATTTACCTGGAAAGGGGAAGTCAGGCATATCACACATCATTTCCATAATACAGAAGTCAGTCAAACGACAAAACTGAATAGGCAGTTAAAGTTGTTATGGCTATTCAAGACAAGAAGGAAAACGTGTGGCAAGCCATTCTTAATGGAAGAAGCTGGTAACACTCATTCTTCTGGTGCAGCAGTGTTTTCGGCAGCTCCTGTGTGACAGCAACACATGTCCTCTGCCATCTGCCAAACATGCACAACAGTTTGTGCAGCTCTAAGATGTGCAAGAACAACCCTCCTAAATACAGCAGGAGAAAGGTGAATTGCCAAAAAGTTTAAGCGATTACGAAAAAAAAAAAAGGTAAATATCAAGTTTACATAAATAATACAACATAGATCTTACTAGTTGTAACAGGACATTAAGCTACTTGTGGATATACATGTAGAGGATTCATCCTACATTCTTCATATTGTTTTTGACAGATGCATCAGAGGAGACAAGTTTACCAATATGCAAGGCCTATGGCACAACAACGCATAGCATTGAGATTATTTTTTCCTGGAAGCACTTGATGAAAGCATGAGGAAGCATAAAGCAAAAAAGAGAGGCTGGATGTTAAACTGCTCTGGCTATCTCCCTTTTAGCATTTAACATTGAATATAATCAACAAGAGCTGCATGTGATCTGATAAGGTGAAAAGAGGAAAATAATTTTAGGTCAGGAATTTGAGTTTATCGTAGAAGCATATGATTATTTTCTGTCCACAACTTCCATAAAACTCAAAAAAAAAAATTTGGTATCTCTCCACTTAAGTGTGTAGAGTCACCCTTTGATGCATACACTACCTAACAACATGCAAACGTGCTGATGCTTTATTTACCCAACTACCTTGCCCACAGTCTCACTGGATATTAACACATGAAGATGGACAATATACTTAATTAATTACAGCAGGAGCTAGATGATATGATCCCAAATTCAAGCCTTGGGCTGTGTGAGGATGTGCCCTCAATGTGCCACTTGTACAAATACAAAGGCAGTGCTGTTAGCACACGAAGGTTACCAGCCCCAGTCTTGCACACTGTAGCAGAACTGGGGCAAGCCAGCCTGCTCTCAGCACTATGCATTTGGGGTAGCATGCTGGATGACAGTGAAGCAATTTGCTGTGTTTTACCAAAATGCCAACATGCTATAAAGTGCTTTTTTTCCTTCTTCTCTCACTTGTAAAACACTAAACCACAGAAACATTATGACTGCATGTCTGATTGTTGCAAGAGCATCAGCAAACACCTTTGAAGTGTCATAATCTGTAATTTTAACCTGTGATACATCTTCAAACAATAGACTGCAACATCCCCTTATGGGCAGAAGATGTTTTCCTTACACATTATTTTTAATCAGGAAGACTTCTCCTCCAAGACAATTTCAACACATGAACTAACTCACACTAGCAGAGATCAGGGTTATAAAGCATATCGCAGAGGATCTGTATTTACAGCCAGCTAGATAAAGTCTAGCACAGATGGTAACAGCTAGGACACCTGACATTACAGATGATAGCATGTCCTTAAATAAATTCCATTATGCCCAGGTATGTATTGAGCCACAGTTGTTTCAGATGACTAAGTGACTTCTCTGCCACATGTACTTTGATACTTAAGCAAAGCAGGCTGAATTACAGACAAAATGCCATTTTTCTCTTTCAATTTTGCCTCCCCTTCTCCATTTCTTTACATGCATTATGGAATATGAAAAGCATATACAATAAACCACTATCAAGCTTTCAATGCTCTGTTCACTGGGACGCAAGTGGGATTTCATTCACATTCAGTAGCACTATGTAGGGATCAGACTCAATTAAACTGCTCATGCTTTTTAGAATTCTCTATAGCTTTTCTCTGGGAGAATTATTACAATGCAATCAGACCACATCCTTACAAAGAAGGTAGTCCAGAAACAAGAATATGCCATGCTGCGTTTCTAAATTACCACAAGCAGCTGAGTAAGCAACATATTAGCTGAACAGGAAGCCAAGCATGTTTGAAAATACAATTACTGCAATGTTAATGTGTCACTGTCACAGGTCTGGACTTCAGAGTTGCCTTTACAAAGGGAAATGAGCAAAACTGATAACTATAAAATGCAATGGGTGGGAAACAGTCAGATAATCGCTGGCAGGGGTGGTGGCAGAGAATTTTACTTGTCGCTGACATGTTTTTATAACTTCTTTTTTTTTTTTTTTTTTACAACCTGAGAAAACATCAAGTAAAACCACATAGACAAGAACATGTTTGATGCTTTGGATTCTCCCCTGCAAATTTTCCCTACGTGATCATCTTTATACGTTAGAAAGAACCTATAGATCCTCCAAAGCGTGGTTTTAACAAGCTGAAATATGTACCAAAGAGCAGACTTAGAAGTACTGTATGATTTAGTGCTTCTGCCTCCTTGTGGTAGAGACTGAGATGGCTTCCCTCAGGAGCTAGCTGCAAATGTAGCTGTCGGCTCTGACAAACACAGGAGTGCTGGCTCTCCTACATCATATAACGTAGCTTACAGCTACCTTTTATTTTATTTATTTTTTTTAATGAGTGATAAACCACAACAAGTTGCAGGACAGAGAAGCAAGGAAAAGCTCTCCGCAAAGTTTGTGATGTTTCCTCCTCCTCTCAAGCCTGTTCAGAGCATCTCTGGAGGCACCAGATTGCAATGAAAGGGGAAAGAAGCTAAGCAGCATCCCACCTCTCACCCACATGCCTTACCCTAAACCAACCCTAAACATCTCCAGAACCTTCTGATTCCTGGCTGTATCGCACATGTCCTTCATAAACATTGTGGGAATTAATGGCTTTGACATAGAAAGCCTTAAGCTGCTTGTGACTTGGTTTGTGCAACGCTTACTTCTCTTCTTGCTGTATTAACACAAGAGCACTACATTGTGGAGGTGGATTATTGTCACAGTGCAGCAGGTGCTGGAAGAACTGGTCAGCCCAAAATGTGAAAGCTATTCTCTATAACTTAACATAATCATCACTTTGGGGACACAATGTGAATTTAAGTGACAAAAGAATGACTGCACCAATTCAGAGTAAAGGTCCAAGTGGGCCCTATCCTCCTCCAGAGATGAAGGGTAGCTGCTGCTTCATGAAAAGGTACAAGAAACACCACAAGCCTGGAGTGGGTAATCCCAAATTCTGACCACAGACTTCAGAGCCAAGAGTTAGGTACACATCATTATGTTGAATATCCTTCAGTAGGCATTTTTTATTATTATTAAAGCTTTAAGCACATTGAACCTATCCACACTCTGCATCCACAAGGCTGTGCAGCAGTAAACTCCCTCCACGTCCTTTACTCATTTCACCAGAACAATCTCCCTTTTTCTCACTACCTACCAGGCTCCTAAGAAACAGCAGAGGAGATGGATTCTCTACTAGTTCCTCCCCCCCACCAGGCTTTTGACTCTGTACACTCCTGCTAACCTTCTTTCATGTTACATTTTTCTCCAACTAAAGCAGCCTAATATACTTGATCTTTGCTGAGGTAGAAGTGTTTCCTACTCCTGATCAAATTTAATAGCTTCCTATAATTCCATTGTATCCTGTAGAAATGGAGTAAAGTAGAAAGAATAGAAAAAGATTGCAAGCAGTTCTCAAGAAGCCAGCAGACCCTGGTTTTATGCAATGACAGTGACATCAGCAGTTTTGTTCTCCAGTCCTTCCCCCTTAACCCTAATATTCTGTTACTTTCTATTTTCAGAGGACTGCATGTCATAATTCTACTGACACTCTCGAGCAGCAAAAAGATTAGGACCTTCATGTACGTAACCTGGCATATTTTCTCTTCATCTCACTCCCCCATGCATTTCTCTGTGCCTCTCCATAACTGAGGCCCTTTTCTCAACTTTTCTCAGTTTCATGGAGCCTACTGTGCATTTTTGATTTGTTAGAACTACTGTGGGAAAAGGTAATATATTTGTATGTTTTCCAACTTAATTTTAATCCATAAAAGGAACTTTCAACTTGACTTATGAGGATTTAGTGAGTTTTCTGATTTATTTTAGGCACCTTCAGCCAGTTCTAATGTTGAAACCCATGTTGCAGGACCCATGCCACTTTTAACTAGGAGTCTATCAATGCCTTGATGGAGCTCAGGTGGGTGTTCACTTTCCCTGAAGAGATGCCTTTATGTCAGTTCTAGACTACAAAAGATTGTTTTAAACATTTTTTCCTTGCTGATTTCAAGTGCAATGTATCATACTACTGCCTCTTAAGGAGAATGGCTTTATATTCACCATCTCCAAGATAAGTAAAGAAGTATAAGCCTGAGTTGGAAGTTTGGTAGCTTCATGACTGAATTTATATGTGGCTCTTAAGCCCCGCTGATACTGCTGGTTTTATTATATTCAGAAACCAATCTGGAGTGGTTCTGAAGAAAGATCACATTAAGGACAATATGGGAAAAACAGCAAAAGAGTCCAAGTTGATTCTGCAGACGCTTTACTCTATAGGCAAGTACTTAGAGGATTTTAAAAAGATAGCTTTTATTTTGACTTACTTCTTTCTCTCTGAAGATTGACCAGAAAAACTGCAGCATTAAACATAAGGAACTGAAGCAGTTCTGGCACAACAGTAACCTACCTGGCTGTGGCATGAGAAGACTCCAGTTCAAACTTTCCGTACCAGTCAAAACACACGGATTTTTATTTCTTGTACTTAGCGCAGCTCTTTCAGATACTTTGCACCGTTATAGACAGGATTTCTTACTCATGCTTGTGCAGCAAAAGCTGCCACTCTTGTTTAGTGACTATAGAACTTCTCAGATCCTACCTCCTGGGAAATAATGTCACTGAAGAAACAAGATCAAGGAGAAGTTAGGAGGAGACTCCAGACTTCAAAAAGAGTAAAACTTAAGATAAAATAAGTATGTACTTCAGAATGCAATTCAGTTATTTGAATAACAAACTGGAAACAAAGGCTGCCAGGCTATTGTGCTGTGATAAAAGACTTGGGCCTGGGTACTAGAACTGAACACAAGTAGCCAAAGGGCATGGAAAGCCTTTCGTTCTGAGCTGGCTGTTTATGCTGGCCTAAATAGCAAACAGCATTATTTTCACTTATTTTGGAAAAGTAGTTTTGGAAAATTAAGTGTTTTGGCACAACATTCCTAGATAAAAATCAACATTGAGAAAATCATACAAACATGAGATGACAAGCCAGCTCAGATAATGCTTCACAATCCACGCTTTGTCAATACGCAGCAACTAGATACCAGCATTGCCCTGTCACACAGGACAAGGAACACACGTGATTGCAGCTCAGAATTAACGTGTTTATTTTGCCAAGTGGCAAACTAACCCTAGGATTTGCATTTCCCCAGTCCTAAAGAAGCATGAGATCTCATGAGTAATTCCTGTGATGTCCTATTCTAGTCAATTCATACTTGTAATTTTCATTATCAAATACCCACAGTATGCTTCACTTGTAAGACAAACTCCTCCTTCAGAGGTTTGGGTAGCATACAGAGGTGTGTTACATCCTTTAAGGGAGATAATTTTGTTATAGCTTTGTTTTCCAAAGGAATCCAAACAAAGCTTGCCGGCCTATTGCATAGTGTCCTACTACAAGGACTAAGTATTCTTCAATTTTCTCCTTGTATGGTCTATTTTCAGTTCAATACAACTGGATTTCCACTGAGACCATAACATCATCTGTTTATGTATTCTGTCAAGTGTTCCCAAGACCTACTTCAATTGTTTTTCTAAGTGTAGGGCCTCTGCTGTAGGTCCTCAAATAAAGTGCGTGCAATATTGATCAAAGTCCTACTCTCGCTCCATGCAAGATTCAATATATTCCTATTAGATAGATACAAGCAGAGCCTGATCTCTAGCAGGATAAGCAAGCACTGTACTGCAGGAGACAGAGCTCAGTTGTTCAAAGTGGCTCAGAGTTTTGTCTAGTCTTTGGAGACCCATCTAAAAGTCACTGGGAGGATTAATGGCATTTTTTCCCCACTCCCTACAGTCAGCCACAGCTATGGAGGCACACTGCATAATGCTGCTTACTATTTTCACTGTTCACAAAGAACAAAAACAAATTGTGTGCCTTAAGTCAGAACAGATACATTGCCATACTTTGCCAGATTATCATTTTTCTTCCACAAGCTTTGGATGGGTAGGTTAGCCACCTCCACAACATTATAGCTTTCCCTTCTTAATTTTGCAACTATACAGTTAATATCTGCATTTAACCTATGCATGCTAAAGAATTCAAATCAGTCTTATCCATTGAGACACTATCACTCATTCATTGCAGCTCATGTGCTTTCCCATTTGAGCACCTTTCACACTTACTAGCAGAGAAAACACCAAGACTTAATTTTGTTAGAGCCAAGTCTTTCTGACATTGTTGCTCAAAACACTGTGTTTCCATTGAAGCCTCCAGGATTTCTAGATTCGCTACTTCAGCCTTTCCAATAGATTGTTTTACATTTTTCCTTCATTTTTGAAGCCTTGATTCAAGTTTATACTCCCATGCAAATTTTTCCCTGCCACATTAATAATCATCTTTCACAACCCCATAGCTGAAAAAGGAAACACAGTGGATTTATAACAAAGTCTAAGCAAAGCTTATATAGAATTGCATTATCCAGTCCTTTGCCTACATTATCCCCATTTCATCTTCTTTCTTAGAAGAGCTGAATATTTCATTTACAGCAGACTTAGGGTTCTGGCCTGATATTACTGCAAGTTATTTGCAGGCCCTTGGCTTTTTAAACAATCATTTCTTCCCAAACGTGCAAAAGATTGGTGCTTATTAAAATAATACCAGTCAAAACTGATAGCCCGCTTCCTTGTCAGTGGGCTGTTTACCCTACAACACGTTCCCAGACAGCAGCAGAACTACTGAGTACTAAAGGTGATCATCATGCAATTAAAAGCAATTCTTCAGTAGGGTACATGACTGCTGATAGGATTAGTGTAACGCAAGCTTCAGTGAATTTGGGTAAGCTGAACTAGCGTCTGTGAGGAACATTTCAAGATTCCTTTAAAAGTTCTCTCTAGATCTAAAAAGCTGATCATCAGGATGGCATGGGATCTCTAGATATGCTGGGAGAAGTGTCAGCTTGAAGCTCCCGCTAAGTGCAATTGTCCACAAAGTGCCACTGTCTTTCCAGCACCATATTCACTAACCAGTGGATAACTTTCACTGTTAACAAAAAATGGGGAAAAAAAAAGTAAACTCAAAGTTAAAAGTACTTTTTGATTTCAAATATCAACATAGCACAACTGAACAAAAGAGGCACACTCGTACAATCAAGATTTTACTCAGGAGGTAAGATACATCCTAAAACATGAAGACCAGCATCCTGATGCAACTGAATTTTACCAGCATTCAATGGCTATTTGAGCACATGTAGAACCATCCAGGGGAAAGTAGAGCTCACAAACTGCTGAAGTAAAACTGAAATACTGAGATCTCTAATACAAAAAGATTCTTAGCCAAGACCAACCCCCTAAAAACAAAGAGCTTCTAGAAAGTAGAAAGAGTCCACATTCAGGAAACAACCCAGGTCAAACAGACCAATACTGAAGAGAGAACCTCTCTTTGTTGACAGAGTTAACCTGAATTGTATCTGTTGAGGAACTGGACCATATGTTCAAGAGGTATTTTCCATCGCCAGTTTTTATGATTCATACATAGACTGCAATTTCACTGCTACAGGGTAAATACATTTTAAATTAGACTATATAAAGAAGCTCTAAAGTTGCCATGACAGTTGCAGCAAAATGCCTTGCCATTTCTCATTACAAAGCATAACCTATCTTTATAGCCAAATTAGATTTCTCAGCTATTCCCCAAAATGTAGCCTGCAGATCTGTTTTTGTTGATCCACTAATTGTTTCTTTCAGATTTGCACGGTTAATTATCAAACAGAACAACCATCATTTAGGTCATTAAAACAATCCATCAGCCATCTTTGTTCTCCTTCATGTGAAAGATAGGAAAGGTGAAAGGTTTGAGAGAACACTTTGTCAGGAGCTCATTTAGCAGATGCAGACAAACAAACAGCTCTGCGCCACCAGCCCTGATCTGACAGTCTTCCCTAACCATCCTCACAAACTGAAGCTGGACCTGCCCTTGGACACAGCTCAAGGCCAGCTGTTTCTCCTCTGAAGGTTAGCCATACTCCTCTGGACTGTTTGCTCTGGAAGGCGATCAACCCTTTTGTTAGAGCAGCTGATGGCAGATCCAGCGGTGGTCTCTTGGTTGCATTTCCTTTCCAGGTTTAAGGCTTCAGGAGCATGAAGGATGAGAGGCACGAAGAGCAGAGTCCATCTGTTACTTCTAACTAATAGGACAGAGGAGCAAAAGTCACCTAAAAATAACAAACTCTTTTGCTCCCACCTATCTTCCAATCTTTAAAAATGTTGGAACACAGCAAGGGGGGAACAGTAGTACACATGTAGGCTGCAACTTGTCATGCTAATTATCATTTGCATCAAATTGATTGCATTAACCAGCAAGCAGCATTTTAAAAAATCTTTATGAACTGCTCTCTCCAACAACAATTAAATTTCAAGTAGGAAAAATCATGATGAATTACTAACAATTGTTAAATCATCCACCAGCAGCTTCTTTTTCTTTTAAACTCTCATAGTAAAGTCAAAATCAAGAAGCCTACATTACAAGATACCAAACAAGACATTTAGTAGAGCATGAGAAGAGAGGTTAGTCTGTAAAATTTGTCAATCTTCGCTATTATTCAGCATGTACACACTGGGGATACCACAGACAGAGTAATGGAGAGATCCCACTGTGAGATTATGTACCACTCCAACCAATGTTGTTTCTAGTTTACCTGACCAGGTCTGACCTTAAAGAATATTCAGGAATAATGTTGTGAAGCACAGCAAGAAAATAGTTTCCTTAAAAAAAAAAACTAAAATTTTCAAGTTCTGAACTCAACTGATCTAATAAAGAATTTTGGTCGAATTCACCAGTGTAGCCATATAAACAACAAAACTAATGAAGCCTGATGGTGAATGTACATGTCTCTTGCAGATGATTGACTTGAATTGAATTATTCCCTAGGCCCTGGTATGAGCTCATCCTTTAACCAGAAAATCTGCACAGGAGAAAAAGCTTAGCCTCTTTCTTGAAAGAACACAGACACCAGCCACCAAGACTTTCTGTCTCAATGTTAGGAAATCCATAACATCATTGTCCCCCATGAATTGCCTGGTGTCTAGCATGGGGTGATCTCATGCCTTCCCCTGGAGCAACATTACTAGTCTCTCTTCTACCAGGCTCTTCCAGAGCTGGATTTTCTGTGTGAACTGTAAGGTTCAAGAAACTCGCACTTTTTCCTCTCTGCAAATACTGGTCGAAGAGGCCAAGCTATAGGGGAACAGTAAAGAAAAGTCACAAAGAGAATATTGAGAAGCTTTGTTTGCTAAGAAACAAACTAAAAAGTTATAAGAAAGAACATTTCTGGGTGTTATCAAATAGAACCTGCAGTTTTGAAGTGGGGTTGCCAAAGGAGGCAGGGCAGCTTTCAGCGACTACACAGAATGTGACACAAAAAGTGAAAAATTTTGACTTTATTAATTTTAAATGCAGTTTCTGCAGAGCCCTTCAGTTTCAGTCTTTTAAAATCTTATAAAATTCTCCCAGTAAAGAAAATAGCTGAGTGACAAAGTGTAGCTGACAGACACTTTTTGGAAAGTTTTTGTGTATATAGAAGTCATCACAAATGCTGTTACTTTCCCTCACCCCTAGGACAAAGTTCTCTTTGCAAACTTGAGCAAACTGAGCACACATTTTGCATAGCCCACTCACTTCGTGTTTGTCAAAAAATAAGTAGAAAAGGTTAGATGTATAGAAATAAAAAAAATTATGACAGCTGTTTGAAAACATTAAAAATAACACTTTCCTGCATGCTCATTTTAAGATTAACCAAGTTATAAATGGAATCTTCTGAACCTCAGCTTGAAAGTGCAATTAAATACCAGTGCTATCTCCAACTTTGACTAACAACATTTCCTGAGAAGGAAACCAATATATTTTCTTCTCACTCTTGAAGAGGAGAAAAATGTTACAATACTGAGTCCTTATGTTTCCATAAGGATTATACTTCAAATTTAATGTTTAAATATTATAATTTGAAGAAATTTCTGAACTTTGAATCCTTGGGTCACTGCTGATATAGCATACATACAGGAAACAGGCTGAGATGGAGGAGTTAAGTGAACAGACCAATTAAACAAAGAAGCATCTGGTTTAAAAAAAGTAATGCAAATGAAACTTCAGATAAGAAGGTCTTGAAGATTTTAGCATAATTAGCTTACCAAGATTTAGATCTCCATAATTTCTGCAAAACATGTACTTGCCAGACTAGGACTGTAATGCTAGATTCATGTAGGTGGTGTGTAACATGAATTAATGCCTAAATCTCATGTTTAGAGTTTTATATTTATGTGTCCATATGCAATGGACAATGGAAACGTGTCCATATGCATATTTATTAAAAATATACAATTTGTATGTATGCAAATTATACAAAACAATGTATTTTAATACAAATATACATATTTATTAATTACAGACAATACACCATAAATCTGTGATGTACATAACATTGCATATACTAGGCATGTAATAATGAGCAAAATTGCAGTACTGACCACAGACATATGATTTTTTTTTCAGTCCTCTTGTGAACTTACAACAGTATTAATTCTTTTATATATCATGCCTTGCAACAAGGCTTTCACTAGCTAGCCTTACTTCTGCAAGGCATGGCCTCCACCTCATACTTAGGTTTAATGAATCAAAGGTTAAGTCTAACTGAGGCTTGTTGACATTCAGCAGGTCTGTCTGACAGCAAGTCAAGAAAACCCTTAACAGGAATTCACTTTTCTCATTCCACTTGATTTTATTCCACATGCTTACCCAACTGTGATTTTAAAAAAAAGATACATAACTAGGAGTCAAAGTGCTGTAAGAACTGCCCTCAGTTGCTGTAAGACTATTATAAAGTATGGCATTGAGGTATGTTTTATCCTGAAAAGATGTATTACAAAAAGGAGGGCTTTAGGGATTTTTATACTCACAATTTATCGCAAAACTGACAAATTTCCCTCATTAACTCTGATTAATCCCACTGAATTTTGCTACAGTTTTTTGGTTATATGCCAAGTACCAGGAGGCAGCAACATATTTCTGTGGCTTGGGTTGTCTGGTCTGTTTCTGGAAGTTTGCCAGATCTCATCTGACCTTTATAACAGGGTTTAACCCTAGTAGTTGGACCAAGTCATTCTTGTTAAGATGAACAGACCAGAGCAACTCAAACCTAGGTCAGTAGCAAAGAAGCATCATTGCCATTTGACAGCTGTTCAGTGGCTTCTGGGAAAGAGTGTTGGTTTTCTCAGTACATTTTCTAGTGGACAAGCACTTAACCTAAAGTTTACTGACACAGTTTGCAATGCTCAGCTGAAAGGCAAACTGCTGAGTCAGCAGGGAGACAGTGACTTTCTCAATACTTTTTTTTTTCTTCAAGTCAAACTTGAAGCACCACAGGAAAACAAGCAAACAGAAGGAGATTGGAACAGCTGAATATGAGAATATTTACAGTATTTGAAATCAGGCATCTTCCACTAGTGAAAAAGGAAAAGTCACTTCACAGGAACAGATCTTTTGAGCCACTGTGTTCAGTTAACATGCCAGATACCCTAAAGGAAACTCACCCATCTTCCTGCTCTAACAAGTGATGAATTCTACCTGCAGGTCCCTTTTGTTTTGCATACAACCAGGCTGCAACAGTCTCAGCTACTGCTGCTGCTTCTGCCTGAACCATTTCAATGGCTACCAGCAGCCATAGCCAGGATGGCTTCCTAAAACTACATGAACACACTACTCCTGTACTAAATAACATTAATTCTAATAAGTAATGAATAACATTTATTTTGGCTTCATGCACTAATGGAGAAACTACTGAACTAATGTCTGCATATAATTGTCTTCTTATCAGATTGGATTAAGAAAGGATTCTTCACCAAAAGAATGACCAGGCACTAGAACAGGCTCCTCAGGGAAGTGGTTGCAGCACTGGGCCTGCTGGAGCTCAAAAAACACTTGGACAAGGCTGTCAGACATGGCTTGATTGATGCTCCATACATGCAGTCCTGTATGGAGCCAGGAGTTGAACTTTGTGATCCTTGCAGTTCCCTTCCAACTCTGGATATTCTATGACTATTAAGGTATTACTGCTCCAGTACATATGCAGGAAGAATATAAAGCCAAAAGCAAGGCAAAGGGAAGGGAAAGAGAAGTGTGGGGAAGGTTGGCAGTAATGAGGAGTAAACAAGAAAGATTAAAGTTCTATATGCACTGAAATCTCTGACCTGGAATTCAATGAAACAGCTACCCCAATAAACTAGGACATCAATCCTCATATTCCTCCTTCTTGGTTGGGATTTCTGTTATCTCAGTCATGAAGTTGTACAATAAGCTAACACACACAGTGTTAAGAGTTAGCCTATTTAAAATTTAGATCATACACCGAGTGGTTATCAACCTCCCCTGTCTGTTCCAAGTCCTCCAAGAAAGCTGCTAACCTCTGGGTACAAAACTATAGTACTTATCTCTATGTTTAAAGATCAGGATATTAAAGAAAAAAACACATTCAGACCTTAATTAAGGTACTTATGCTGAATTCAGCAAGGGACAAGGCTCCATCTGTAATAAGCAAGAAGCTTGTGTTGCCAGCACCAGAAAGCCAGAGTAATAATTCTGTAGCAAAGCGGCAGAGAAGCCAGACAGAAGAGCAATATGGAAGCTGAGAATCCTCCTGTCCCTTGGCCCATTGGACACCATTTCATTTTCTGTATTTTTGCTCCATTAGCTCCAACTAATGCCTTGCTAATAGGAATGGGGTGGGGGAAAGATGCTGAAATGTTCTATATTATTTTTAATGGCATTTAAGACACACCAATTGTTCTGCAGGCTCATTTAGCACATAGCACTACAAAAAAAAAATGTCCATATACTTTTATAAAGTAAGATAACAGAAGCATCTCCAAATCCTAGCAGTCCTTTTGCAAGAGAACTGCAAGATTGTCCCGAAGGTGCCAGCCAACAGCAAGGGCCAAGTGAACAATCTGTCTTGACAAACTCACTCCTATGCCTACAAGCAAGAAGAGACTAATTCAGAAAGTATCACCGTCTTCTGCTTGCATATTAAGTGGATTTCTTTGTGTAATCTGGGTAGGTACTATGCACTTTTTGCTGCTCATCGACATCAGGAACATACACATGTTACAAGGATTGTTGTGCCTTTCCTCTTTCTTTTAAGAGGCTTCATCTATTGATTCTTCAAATGGCTCAACCTTAAACTGCCATCTGAAATACTGCATTTCTTGTTTTCTAAGTTTTTTTGTTGTTGTTACATATTACCTACATCAGCTATACCACCCCAATAGGTTCTAGCACTTGGCTTTCACGTCGTTACCAGTAGAGTATTTTGATGTTAAAACTGCTTCTAGAGACAGCAGAGCTGCAATACTGAGTGCCTTACATCCCACCCTACTTGTGCACCTACAACTCCTAGCAGGAGACAGACCATCCCACACAGATGCATCGTCACTATAAGGCACCCTGCCTTGGCTGCCATCCCACTCTGCAAAAGCAGCATCACATTAGAAATCAGCCATATCACCATGCCTGAAAGAGTGCTCTACTTTCTCCTTCATTTTCATCAGCAGTGAGCACATACAGTCTTCAGAGTACCACCGAAGGACTAAATTCACTTCAGAGTTCCTCACAAAATTGCTGCAGACTTCTTCACACATCAAGAGATGCCACTAGCCAGGAAAGGCAGCACAGGTAATTTTAGCTTATTGGTATCCATTTGTATCTACTCCTTGATTCCATCCTTCAAGCAAGTTTAATGCATCTGGAGCCAGTAAGGTCCAACACAGCTCCTTAGATGCCATTTCAGAAGCTGAGATCTGGTTTGGCTTGATTACCCACCCCCCATCCTCTAATTAAATAGATTAATTCCTTGGCTTCAAAAAAAAAGTCAACCTTTTAGCCTACTGGCTTCTTATTTTGACACTGAAAAAGTAGAGAGCTTGAAAAGAAAAAAAAAAACTGGCTTGAAGCAGGTAATGTGTCTTTCCCAGGGCAGTCAAAAGGAACCTCTTAATCAAGTTTTAAAGATACCTCCCCTGCAGCAAGACACTTTCCCAGGCTCGAGGGGCAGGAGAAAAAAAAAATCTCTGAACAGCTTCACATCAAAAAACCTGAGCACACAAATTCCACATGCCCATGAGAGCGATGAGTTAATAGGAACTTATTAAAAACCTTCCCCAGATAGCGTATTTGAGGTAGATAAACATGCTTCAGCTTATCCAATACAAAATATAAGCATGTCTGGGTAGTACAAAGCAAAATAAGTCAGTGAAAAATGTGTTATTTTCAGTGACTTGTTGACCCCACCTGTAGAACTCCTTCAGATCTCTCACCCAATGGACCTTCAAACTTCACACAGACAGAGAAAATGAAAGAAGAAAACTTGGGGGAGGGAAAAGAGGAAATCAGTTTAACTTTTAACATTTCTTAGATGTATCAAAGGTCTCAGCCATGTAGCTCTATTAGGTTTCTGTGCAGATTCTTGTAAGATCTATGTGGAAAAGCCTTCACTGGGCTCACTGCATGAGGCTGAAGAAAATGCAGACAATATGAATCTGAACTTTGATCTTTTTCTTTCTTGGAAAGCCATCTTCAAAAAATGTTAAAATAAACTATATATAGATGCTGGCAAGTTGCAAGGCTGAATACAAATCTCTGATCCAATACAAATATTTTGCCACTTTCAGCTCGTGAGAGTGCACAGCAGTATTCAGGTCTCCCGAACTGAACCACTGCATGGCTACACATCCTCACAGTTGGTACTAGTATTTGTAATATCCGTGAGGCAAGTTTATAAGCTTATTAAACCCAAAACACAGAAGACAAAAGCTTACAATAAACAAGGATGAAAAAGAAAAGATTAGAGTGCAAATGACAAAGGAAGGCAAGATTAAAACATGTGGGGTACAACACAGGTGGAGGAAAATTACCACAGGCATGCTTTAATACAGTAAAACCATTTTTTTCCTGCAGATGCTGGATGGTCTAGACATACTTTCAAAGAACATTCCTGGTAGTTAATCCCTCAACTCTACTAGGGATTTGACAGGGTTGTAATGCTACAAGCAATCTTTATTATGTACTTATCTTTCCCCTCCCTCCTCAAAAAGGAAATCAAGTGTGTAGAGCGTAAAGTGCATTTCTTATGATTTGTTAGGATGATCTCCTCCTGACTTAGGAATGTGTCTCCCATTAACCTTAATGAGCAACTGCAAATATCCAGAAAGAGGGGAACAGTCATTGCCATTTCTGCCTTGTGCATACTAGTGGAACTCCATGCATTTTTCCCTACTCACTTTGTGATCCCGTAGTATGGAGTAAGAAACAAGCAGTGGAAGGAATTAACAATCTCCCCCAACCAAATGTAAAAATTCAATGCTTAAAAAGGGGAAAGTACATAGAAGCCTCAGCAAGCAGATAGAACGCATATAGAGTAGACCAAGACTCATAGAACCCAGAGAAAACAAATATTAAGATTGCAAGGATGGTCAAACAGGTAACTCACTGCATTAAGCATTTAGCCGCTTTCTTTCCCATCCCAATTTGAACACAAATGAAATTCATCATTTCTCTCACTTAGTTTTCAAGACCAAGACTCAAGTTATTGGAAGTTTCCCCTCTTAGCATACACATGTGCGTAAGAACAGAAATCCAGTATGCTTAGTATTTTAAAGCAGCAGCAGAAGTAGAAAGACATTAGAAAAAAGCAAACGTAAAGACTCAGGGGAAAGCAATGTTTATACGATCATCTCTGATCAAGTAAGTTTTGAAAGAGGGAAATGTTTTAAATGAAAGATGGCGTGTTTCAGCTAAAGTCAGTCATGTGCTTGTCCATAGTCAAAAAGGGTTGGTTTTGATAGAAGAGAAACATCAATTAATATTCAATTTTTAATGAGAAATAATTTACAATAATATTGCTTCCTGACCATTACTAAACAGTTTTTTCCCCTCTGTTTCCTGTTTATAACAAGTCTACCCAAATATTTTATACGTTGTAACTACTTTATAACTTCGTTGTTTTAAGTAGTGGAAAAACATTAGGTGGAGGGAGGGCACACTGAAAAAACACAGTTTCATGCACTGCTAAAGACTTTGTTAAACTCATTTCCAGCTTAAATGACAGTCAAAAGACTGGAGGATCCATCTACAATAGTTTCCATGGTACAATGGTATCAGGGATGGTTACATCACTGACAATATATTCAGAGGGTTGACCAACATTACCTGCAGCTGGGCCAGCCTCCCCTCTCAGCAGCTAACCATTGTCACAGCTAATCTTCATTTTCAGACACAGGTCACCAGAGCAAAAAGAAATGTGCATATCCCATCTGCCTTCCAGCCTCCAACCTGGAACCCAACCATTATCAAACCTTAACGGAAGGAATTCCCTGGAGATATGAGACAGGTCCTAATCTATTATCTGCTTTCCAGGTCTTTTATCTGGTTTCCTTTTTGTCAAAGTCTTCAGCCACTCAAATGCATTTAATATTACCAGGCAAGCCATACTTTTAACACACAGAGAAGTCATCCCATCAATATAACATGCTTCACAGAAACAGATTCCAAGAAAAAGACACACTTAAATTAGCCTCCTAATTGTCACTTCAGACTATCACATGTCCTTTTGCATTGTTGACACAACATATTTTTTCTTGGCCACTAACCATAACACAGTGTTTTCTGGAGGAATTCCCTGGAGATATGAAGAATCTCCTAATACATCATCAGATTCCCAGGTCATTGTTCTGTTTCCCTTTTTGTTTAGGTCTTGAGCCAACCAAATGCATTTAATATGAGCAGACAAGACCATCTTATTGCACACAGAATTCTTCTGTGTTCCCCACCCAATTAGCGTGTTTCACACAAACCATATTCCATGAAAGGCACTTCAAAAATTTGGTCATCTGATCTTCACATTCATCCTCTTAGGCCAAGCCCCGCTCTCAAACCAGCCTCCATTATCAAATGGAGGAGTTCCCTGGAGATATGAGACTCTGGAGGAGTTCCCTGGAGATATGAGACAGGTCCTAGTCCGTAATTAGATTCCCAAGTCATTGTTCTTCCCTTGTTGTCTAGACATTGAGCCATGCAAATGCATTTAATATTAGCAGGCTAGACATTCTTTTAAGACACAAAATATTTCAGCCCTGTTGTGTGTCCGTTCCATTTCCCCACCCCAGACCAAGCATCATGATTCACACAAACCATTTTCCACACAATTGCATTACAGGAGTCATAGCCGTACAACGCCTCTTCCATAAGCATGAACTGCATCTAACAGTCCATCACAGGACATCCTGCAACAATCTCAGAGATGAGCAGGACCTACATGGGTTAATGTAGGTAGATACCTCTCCCCAGTCCCCTCAGAGATTCGTTTTAAAAGGAAGCTTGTGTCATCCTGAGCTTCATATCCTTTTTGACAAGGGCAAATTACCTGATGGGGCTGTGAGCTGGACCATCTGCTGTAGGAAGGAGCACCTGAAGTCTTGTTGGCTGTAGTTCTCTGCAAAATAGAAGATTGACATCTCAAATATTCACCATCTCCACCATGCACATAGTCACCTCCCATTTCAACCATATAAACTCCCATAATAAAAAACAAACAAAAAGTCTCAAGAAGCCGTAAATATGATATGGTACCATTACAACCAGAGGTGAAAGAAGTCTGCTGGATCTGCTACTAATGAACTCTTTAGCCTTTGACCTTACAACCTCAGCTTTCTCCTCAACTTCTGCATATCACCTACACTGCAAACTTAAATACTGAGCCCTAACCTAAGATGGGGCTACTCAGCTTTAGGCAACTATGCTCTAAGTTTATGTCCATCTCACAAACTCATCATTAAAAGGATTTGTCTGCTTGTTCTAAAAAGTTATATTTTTATTTTTTTTTCCCCCTAAATCAATAGCGGTTTAATTCCAGACTTCATGCTACTGTTACAGAAGCTCTTTTGAACTCACAGAAAATTAAGTAAGGTTTTTCTTTCAGGATCCCTCCAGCCTCACTCCAAAGTCAAATTTTAATATATAGCACTCAAATATACCAGTTATTTATCAGCCTTCTCCTGGAAGAGAAAAAGTCTGTCTTAATGATTAATCCCTGTACTTTCCTCTGCATTTGTTTTTATCAAATCAAAAGGAGTCCATAGCATGGCCTTTCATATTCATATTTTGTATGTCACTTACACACCTCATAATCAAAAGGCTTTTTACAGTACAAAAGAATCAAAGCAATATGAGATCTATCAGAATACCAGTAACAGGATGGATGCTATAATGGGAGCCAGATTCATATTTGAACGATTTGGATAAGCTATATTTAAAAAAAAAAAAAAAAGCAAGTAAGACAGTCCATGTAAGATTTATAGTACAGTGTAGTATACTCTTTGTAAGTATGAAAATAAATAGCTTACAGCTTTTAACACCCAAGGATATAGTACATTTCAACACCATTTATAACCACTAGGGCTTATAGATCATTACATATTCTAGAGCTTGCATGTCATTCATATTAGTGAGAAAGAGCCACTGCTGTAATCATGCTTTTGTATTAGTCTATCAAAAAACAATTATTTTACAAATTTAATTATTAGCATTACTGTATAACATATCTAACTTCTACTAGACACCCTTAAAAGGATAAGCATTTTTAATGAACAGTTATGCTGTGCAACAGAATAACTCTTTTGATAAAAACTTCAGAAGAAACAAAATGCACACAACGTTGATTAGTTTATGAGAACTAATGAAAGCTATCTTCTTCTGCTACAGAAGAAAGCCTGGTGAACCTATATGAATGACAAGTTGAGTAACAAGATAGCTGCAGTTTTTCCGTTTCAAGGGCATCCCCAAGAAAGATATCCCACAGAGAAACAGTATCATAATATTACTACCGAACAGATGAACACTTTCCAGACTAGGCAGCAGATGAATACCTTAAAGACATGGGTATCGGATCATTCTTTTGAACACCCTTGCAAACAGGAGAGAATAAGAGCCTCAGAAGTTCTTCAATATTAACCTCCATCTTCTGATTCGATTAAGAGATGGTCATTGAAGAATACTCATAAAACTAGTAGTATAAAAAGTCTAATCTCATCTTTTATTCCCCCATCTGCCCAAGCTCCCCCTGCCCCCCATTCATAGATCAACACACAGAACCACTCACATGTTACTTAGCAATCACAATACAAAGTTATAGTGAAAAGGCTTACAGCATTCACACACAGGAGTTTCCACATCAGATCCTTTGGAGTAGATTCTGAAAGATTTAGGAAGTATTTCACTCTGAGAGCCTCTCCAAGTTTTATAGGGTTACAGGGAAAGCTTTAACGCCAGGTTGCCTCAGGGCTATAGCATTTGAAACAGGTGACTTAGAAAAATTAAAAATGCCTACACATGAACTAACCCCAAGCACATACACACTTGTATTTTCCTAGAATCTGTAGAAATTAGGAAGCCACTTACCTGGAGGAGTTTGGCCATTTATGCCCAGCAGCCACAATCAGCAGCTACAGCACAAGCTCTACCAGATGAGCAATTTCTGCATGCAGCTCACAACACAAAGGAGACCTCAAGGCACAGGTTTTTTTGTAAGATATTTTACCAGGGAAAACCTGGGCTGCACTTAGCACCTTAAGGCTCTTCTCTTTCTTCAGGAGAAGTCACCTCTCTCATCACTCTCCCTTTCAAGGAATAGGAAAGACATACGCAGAATATTTAAAGACTTTCTACTCATAAACCTGCACTCTAGCTTTGTACAGATCCTTAACAACATCATTCAAAAGACCTAAACCAAGCACCTCTCCACTTCCCCAAAGCTTCCAGCAAGCCCCCAAGCTTCGTAAATCTTCCACCTAGCCATTCTACCATCCCAGCTCCCTCCTGCAAAACCATTCTCAGCCATATGGAGGTACAAGCTCCCCTCCCCTCTAGAACTATTAAAAACTAATTAGGACTGCTGATTCTAATCACCTGCTTGTCCAAGCTGTTCCTAATGTCCTCACCTCTTCTCCTCTTTCCCCCCACCTGCGAGGAGGGCATAAACTCACAGAGCTGCAGGTGACCACCAGTCTTTTTTAAAAGACCAATAAAGATCCATTAAAAATTTCAGAAGCATAAGCCATTTTTTTAATTTTTTTTTTTTTTTTTCTTCAGCAGACCATGCTTCTGAAGGCAATAAAACTGCTACTTGGACATATGGTCTTTGGTATCTGAGCTGGGAGTTACAGCAAAAGAGACAAGAAGAAAAAAAATGATGCTCAATGTGCTGCATACTGCTGCCCAGGCAATAGGCTGCCTGAAAGGAAAAAATCTGACGGGGAAAATGCTTTCTTTCAGGTGCAACACGTGCTCCAGGCACATAGCTGGATCCGAGCCTGAATGTGAGGAATGCTGATGAAACACCAGGCTACCTCCAAATCCCAGAGAGAGCAAAACAAAGTGCTTTTCATAGCAATGAAGTGCTACAGATAAAAGAAGAGCAAATGATGTAGTGTATGTGCAAAGCTGCTGTTTTTACACGCAATTCACAGGAAAACAGTTTTCTCTGAAGATTCATGCTACTGAACAGAGTATGCACTGTATTAAGGGGCTAGAAAAAAAACTTTGAGTAAAATACTGGCATATCTGAGTACAGCTCAACGGGAGCACTCCTGAAATGATATGTTACTGTTCCTCTCTTGGGTTGAGGCTATTAATGACTGTGTACAATACAAGCCAAGATTATATGCAGTCCATAAATACATTCTCATGCGTTCATGGAAAGCTTCGCGGCAAGGCCAGATTTCAAAACTGGGAAAGAAAAGCAGAGCACAAAGAAAACGACGCTTGTAACTTTACTCCAACAACATTTCTAAAAGCAAAATAAAGTAAACACTCTGATAACTAAGTCAAAGTTTATTACCTGTTCTAGAGCCAAATGAATTTGTAAAACTTTCTGATGGGTATGGCAATTCATCCCATTTATCTTGGCAACGTATCTTAAGATGGAATGAATTACCATCTGGAAGTACCTGTCTCTTTCCATCCACTCACTGGAGAGAGAGGTTGAGCAGCTCGTTTAATTGAGACATCTAACTTTCGATGGGTAATGTTAAGTGAAATTAAATCTGCCCACACTCCTTGTTCTCCTTCCTACCAAGGGACCCAGGCAATTTGTCCTTTTCTAGGGTTTACAGGGTTATTATGGCAGCAAATTTGTTATGTAATCGGGGTACCTTTGAACTGTGTTGTGAACTCCTATGAACCTTTGTTAATCTTTCAAACACAACTTACTGCTAAAACTGAGAAGCCTTGACTTCCAGGGCTTAGCCAGAATTTTTTGGCTGGGTAAAAAGGGAAGAAATTATTTTTATTTGTAAATGGGGGAAATATAAGATGAAAGCAAATGGAAGATAATACTAAACATTTAATCATCACAAGAACATTTTTTTCAAACTTGTACTACCTTGAGAATAAAGTTACACTTCAGTTCTAGTTAGAGTTGCACAACATAACAGCAGTTCCTGGGCTCTTCACATCCCTGGCCTAAAATCTTGCTGGCATTCAGCAGGTATCTTGCTCATTGGTCTTATTGGAGATGTTCAGAGTTTAGGATGCAGCTATTTATGCAAAGGCTAACATCAAACTACAGGATATATGTTGCACCGTGCAATACAGAAGTTCCTTGATTTTTCCTAAAACTCAAAAATCCATTTGCTAAATGAAGTAGTAATGGTATCTGAGAACTGTAACACATTAAGGCACTGAAGTTCTGTCTTTGAAGCTTTCTTTAGACTAGCTTCTCTTGTGGAGGTTTGTATAGCTGTGACTTTTGCAAAGCAGAACCAGTAAAGTTATATTAAAAAGGATCAATATTTAATGGCTGTTTATTGATGGGTACAGGCTTTTGGGTTCGCTTGCTTATTTCACAGAAGGAGTTTATGAAGAGAAACAAGTAAAATATAACATTTTATCCTCTCTTACTATAAATGATGACATTGTCCCTTATTACTCTCCAGAAACATATAACTAGGTGAAGTCCTTTTGCCATTAACCATAGCAGACCAGGAGGGAAGTGGCTGGTTTTGAAGTATTGATTTTTATTTATTTTCATTTATTGAGCTTTTCCCACAATAATGCAGTACAGAAAATGACAAGTTACTAATTGCTATTTCAAGTTAAATAGCAAAGGTGACAACTCAACAGATTCTATCTAATCAAAAATGGTACTTAGAGGAATTACATTTTGAAATTGGAAACAGCTATATCTCTTGAAATAACATAGACTTCATGCCTAGATATCAATCTATCGCTGCCCCTGGCCTGGCTCCAGACACTCCCAACCCTTGGTGATTCTCTGTGTGGGGTAGGACCACGCACACGTAAGAATACTAAATCCTTCATAGGCTCTTCCTCACAAATGCCATCTCAGCAGATTAGAGGAGTCTGCTCAGTTGAAAGCATCTTTCTGTGCGTCAAACCTACTACCACACCTGGCTCCAGGGAGGAACAGACCCCACTGAAGCCTGCTCATTACAGATGCACCACTCACCCATGAAGCTATTTTTACTCCTGTACCATAAATATACATGATCCCTTGCTCCCTTCAAAACCTCATCCTATTTTTCAACAATACCAATATTGTGTTAGAAATTCATTGCTAACGCCACTGTGGACATAAGAGAAAACAAATTGCTAATACGTTAAAGATCCATGGTTTCTTCAATACCATAAAAGTAAAATTAATTTTCAAGTTCTCTTTCCTCAAAATAAAAAACCCTCCACAACAAACTAAAAAAACACCTACTTTGGAGTGAGATGAGTGCTAAGAAATTCCAGAGACAAATGTATTTATTTATTTTTTGTCAGAAACATGAAGACAGGAAAAAGGTTGCTAATCAAATTAATAACAGGAACATCACCTCGTTTGCAGCAGTTTTTACTCTATGCAGCAGTTTTTCGACTCCCTGGCAAGCGCTGCTGGTCAGTGGACACAGAATGAAGCATAGTGGTGTTGACGGTGGTGGAATGACAGTACATGGCATGACAATATTGCCTTCTCTTCCATGCAAAGGGGCACAGTGCACTTGTCAGCTAGCTTGGCTGCAGAGTGACTAGCATATGTCAAAGTGACATCATTGCTTCGCAGTGATGAGATGATGCAGGACAATCATCAAGGATGTTGTCCCATAAAAGCTTAAGAGCAAGAAAAGACATTAAAAATAGCAGTTTGTCTGGATATAGTGGTCAGGATGTAAAACGTAACAGACTTGGGAGATGTAAAGTTTGTAAATTGTAAATGAAATACATTTGTAAGTTGTATATGAGAAAGAGGGCAGTGGAGGAAAAAAAAAAAAAACTTTTCTAAACTTTGTTGCACAATGTCATCAGAGATTACTTCCTCTAACTTACAGAAATCAATGTTATGACAGGAAGAGACAGAGCAGGAGAGATATTGACTGAGCTGTCAACCATAGGAGTATATCTCTGTGAACCTGTGGGTTTGGGCTTTGATGAAGCAAATGCATTCAGTGGATGTTTTTACAGGAACTCAAGTACTCACTCAAAGTACTCACTTGTGTTTTATATTCACTCTCTACTCTTGGTTGTCAGCATAGTGACTCATAATTGCTGAGGTGCTATTGCAAAAACTAATACAATTTATCTATTGTTTACCCCAAAAGCTGAATCTTTATGGTTTAGCGATTTTGACTTACTTAACCACGATGTATGGTTTTCATGGCACTGTGATTCCCACTCCTTTTTCTCTTTGTCACCACTTTAATACAGATATTTTTGCACCCTGGAAGGAAAATAATAATTCCGGACAAAACCAGGGTTGACAATATCATGTCTATATAACCTCTCTTTAGACTTACCAACGGGGAGTTTTACATTTAACAAAAAAAGCTTCACTTACTGACCTCCCATATCCTATATGATTGTTAAAACTAATCATGAATGTATTTGAAATTTCAAAATACATCTTTGAATGGGGATGATGTCCCCAAGCCTTTTAGGTATCACAAAGTGAATAAGGTATTAGAGACTGTGCTCCCTATCTCAAATCAGGCCTACCTTAGCAGAACTTTCTGGCCAAGCTCTAGCCAACAGTACTGTAGCCATTAACTCCTTCTTCATTGTCATTTGTGTTGGCAAACTGAAGTGCCATTTAATCGAATCACAAACAAGCTGAACAACTGTTACAGTTGGTGACAAGCAACAACTTCTTTCTTAGGAATTTTAATATGGTGAAAGGACTTCCTGTCTGTCTGGGGATGCTACACGCACTGTGATTAGCTGTGCAGTCAGCACTTTCTCCCAAAGCCAGAGAGTTTAGAGATAAGCTGCAAAGAGTTCGAGGAACAACCTACAAGTCTTCCAGATGGAGTTGACATAAAGTTGGCACCCTTATCCCATAAAATGTAGAATTAAGAAATTGTAAGTCACAAGACTTGGAAACACACAGAAAGATAAGGAGGAGAAATCATCTCATCTGAGTGAAGAAAAAAAAATGAGAAAAACTAGAATATGGAAACATTTGATGCTTTGAGGTCAAGAATTATCCCAAGTACTGAAGAGAAGGTAGGGAAGCACATCACAGCCATATGAGAGAGCAGAAGGTGGATCGGGGGATTTTTTTAGGCTAGTAGATGCTTTTGCAGAAAAAAAAAAAAAAAAAAAAAGAAAAAAATAAAAGACTACACGGTTTGAAGTAAATATCATATTATGTTGAATGACGTTACATTATCTGCAGTCAGTAACTTCAATCAGTCAGGGAGCACAACGGTATTGATATTACCAGGATATTTACTCATATTGAAAGAATGCATAATGAAATATAAGATGCACTATCAGAGGAACTTGAAGGAACATATGACATATTTTATGTCCTTCAGTCTCTCACCACTCCCTGAGTAAATGAAACATTAAGGCACGAGCAAGATGTAGGGAACCAACTATAAAAAGACAGCCTTAGTTATAGCAGGCAGTGGAATGGGATTAGTTTTGTGAGACTGACAGATGTGGCTTTCTTCAAAAGTTTGCGTAGGTCTGCAAAAATGTTGTTAATTAGCTTAACAACTATATGTTTATTTGAGACAAAGGAATATCAACAGGAACCTAAAAGAATTGTATTGTAGTGAGAGCTGTTCTTTTCTGACAGCAATTCTAAGATATTTGTCGCATTAAAAAAGCAGGCCAAAATATTAAAAGTGACACAATCTTTGAGGGTTTGAGGTCTGAGGTATTAGAAGATAAAAAAGTGACCATATGGAAGACTAACATTGAGCAGAAGACCTTCAGTTACACTTCAGAGAGTATCAAAAACATTAGAAGATCGTGAAATGTAGAACAGTGGATGCTTTCATAAAGGTGTGTGTCTTTCCTTCATTTATTAATGTCATGAAAGAATTCAAAATTAATCTTATGTTAAAGATTATAAGAAAGTCAAAAGAGACAAGAGCCTTGACAAGATGATACAAAAGACAATACTGCAGAAATTGAAGTAGAAGATGGCAGACAGAAGATGTACTAATAAGAATATTTTGCATGTATTACAGTACTGGGAGGCATGAACGTGAATCATGAAGGTTCAGGAAAAGATAAAAATGAAAATCTTTATTTGCAAACAATGCAATCACAGAAAGGTGGAGGAGGTACTCTAATGATATCTTTAATGGTGAGAAAGATAAAAGTGAACAGCAAAGGCCATTTTCTAGATGAATGAGTCATTCTCAGAAGAATCAAATTTTTACAGTATTCAAAAGGCAATTAGACATTCAGGAATAATGCTGGCAATTCCTGCTAAATTATTAAGACCAGGAAGCAATAAGCAGAGTCAAAAATTCTGCAACCTAATTTTGAAAATATTCCAAAGGAATGGAAGGAGAGTCATATTTCCAATTCCAAAGTAGGGGTATATTGGAAATGTAAGAATTAATTGTACATTTCTTCTCGTTACAACCTCAAAAAAACATCTTCCATATTTTTTACAGGCACATACTTATTAAGCAGAGGAAACAGAGAGAGACAGCGAGTATTGGTGTCTGGCAAAGACCATGATGTTCCCTCCCAAGATTACTCACAAAAAGAAAAAAAGAAAAACAAGCAATCAATTTCAGTTAGATGTGGTCTCAAGTGAAAACAGTGATATAAACACAATTAAGGTGTAATTTCTTAGAGGATTTAGAAAGAATATACTAGTGGTTCTTTGGGCTTTAGGAAGAGAATCTGACATCTTTAACACCACATTAAAAGCATGCAACTGTCTGCGTGACGTGTAGAAAGCCGAGTACCTTCTAAGCAGGGAGACAACGAAATTTCTGCTGTGTTTCAAAGCAGCAGAACACTAAGGCAGGATGAGGAACTAGCCCAATGCTTTACAGAGCAGTCCAGCTCCTGGGGAAGTCTCACACTGGAAGGAACTGAAGCAAACTGCCTTGACTTCGGAGAAGTCGCTGCTGTAGAAAAGACGAAGTGGGAAGAAAAGGTTGTTTTCAGATCAGTAGGCATACCAAGATAAATTCAAGGAATATAAAAATAGGTAAATAGCTGTGTAATTATAAGATCTTGAGCAAGCTTTCTGTCAGTCAGTGACCTTGGGCTGCAAGGAGTTTGGTAGCTTAAACACTGGGCAGCATTAAATGATAGTGCAAGTTTGTGGAAGGAGGAAATTCAACTGTTTGCTACTTCAGCCCTAGCGTCAAAGGGGAAATTTCTCTTTCCTAAAAAAAAAATAAACAGACAGCAAAGTAAAAGAAGGATCATTTGAGTAGTTCAGCATTCTTACTGCATAATCAGCAGCTGACCTAAGAAGCTGACAAACAAAAAGGGTGGCATAGTACTGCAGTTTGACTGTAGTCAGGGCTAGCATAAAATAACTAGCAAGGGTGACAACCGCTGTGACTGTGAAGTACATGGTTTATACCCATCAACTGCCGTAGCTGTCCAGGCTCCTGGGTACAAAAAGCACTTTCATTTTGTTACAAACGCTCCTACAGAGAATACTGTTAGTTAACTGTTTTTCCTGCAATCCACACCACCGTTACTGCCCAAGCAATATGCTGGACGTGACTTTTGTATAGAGATTTTAGTAAGCCAGGTAATACTCTTCTGCAAACTGCATGCTCTTTTATCTAAAGGCTGTGAGATCCTCTACCTCTTGTCTCCGCCACCCTTCCCTTTCCATGAGTGCGAGCCTTTCAGGTCTCCTCCTTGTTGGAGCCCTTGTGCTTGCTCCCCGTGTTCAGCTTGTGCTCATGCTCCCCCATCACAGGATCTAAATCACAACAGGGAAGGTGAGACAGGCATTCAAATGTGCCTGTCACTGCAGGAGGAGAGATGCGATAGAGTGGCTAGAGCAGCAATAACCGAAGAAATATATCATCCTGGCTTCTTCAGATGCCCCTCCCCGCACTGTGATCGAGGCACACCATGGCAATAAATTCTTCTAAGAGCCCTTAAATCTATCACACTAATTGCGAAATGTGGAGTAGCCATTCATCTTTCCTGGTAACGTTGTAATGCATGAATTTGCTGTAAGAATTTTTTAAATATTTCCCTATGATTAAAGCATAAAATAAAAGAAAAAGTAACATCACTCTGCCTACTTTCAGGCTAATGCTTCTTTTTGAAGCCTGGAGAGCAGTTCAGGATTGAAAACATGAAAGATAAGGAGAACTGTCAGTAGAGAGGAAAGAACATTTCCCTGCTCTATTCACGTACAGTCTTAGCATTTAACACACTTTTTTTCTAGATTGCAGAACGAATAAACAGTACCCATATTTTTAGAAAACCTTCTCTTTAAATTTCCTTCTGGAAATCTTAAAGCAATTCTCTATTTATTCAGCATAAAGAAAAAGTGAAATTGGAATATATTTTAGCAGATAGGTCAAATATTTAAAATCACAATATTCTTTTCAGTTGGTTGATAAATATAAGTGGAAAGACACTTCAAGGAAAACATAAGCAATAATGAGAGGCAAACTCGGGACTGTAAGCGTGCCCTTTGTCAATTTGTGCAGCACACAGTAACCTTGCCAAATTAAGGAATTTCCAAGTGCATTAGGAAAGGCTGCCCTCTTCAGACAAACTTAATAAAAGGTACCCAAAAGAAGTTTGAAAAAGAAGTCTTGAAGCTAAAATAAAGATGTGGTGAAATGAACTGGACAGTGCCATACCAAGACAACAGCAACTTTCTTCTGCTTAATAACAATTAATAACAATTTGCTACTACATAAATAAAAGAGTGTCTTCTAGTTCCTAGCTGCATATTAATGCGACTTTGCTCAGACTCACTACAGATCCATTTATACACTTTCTATAAGGCTATTAAAACTTTCACCCCTATGCTGAAATACAAAGACATTAATTAACAAAGCTACTGAGTCTGAGGCTTCCCTGTAAGGTCAAATGGAAAAATGACCCACTTTGCAAGGCTGAACTTTCATCGCACTGCAACTTTCATTAAACATGATAAAGTTGTTTCCTTTATCAAGACTTTTCTTTTCCTCACTGTTGGACATCTGAGTGTGTTCACAGGTTATTTTATGGATTTTTATTTTTTATCACATCAGGTTGCAAAACACAATGCCACCAGGTACTTTTCTGGAGAATATGGATGCAAAACATGAATTTTCATAGGGAAGCGATCTCTATAAGGAAACTGTGTCCGTTTTTACTGGTGCAAAGAACAGCTTCTAATTATTGGGAAAGGTGGATATAAATGTTTTTAGCATTTTTTTTTCCTTTGAAAACTGTAAAGTGTAGCATGGAATATGCTGAGGAGACACAGAAATACAGATTATGCTGCACATAATCAACTTCAGGGTGAGCTATTGAAACTTTTCAAGTCCTTTAGCAGGACCTGGGACTGTACTAGACAAATTTTTAAAACAGATGTTAACTGTCAATATAGCACCCTAAAACTGCTTCGGAACAGGGAGCAGAGATGATGTTACAAGGAGGGGAAGTATCGCCAGTGACAGAAAGATAAAAAGGATTTAGCTGCCAGCTTGATGGAGTCTCTCCATTCATCCTTAGCCAAGGCTTTTTTTCAGCTTTTCAGCAAAGCCTCCAATGTCACCATGTCTCAGGGGAACACGCCTGTCTGCCCAGTAAGTTTGTGAGCTGAGATATGGCTCTTTTTCATCGCAAAACATTTTTTTTTTTCTGTCTCAGAACACTTCCCCTAAGCATGATAAATCCAGTTCAGTCCATTTTATATTCTGCTCCAAACTTTGACTTGAGTTTCCTGCCTCCTTCAGCACATCCCGCAGCTCTGCTCACCAAGTAATATCCTCCTCAACCATTCTTTTCCATAGGATGTCTCCTGACTCTGGGAGGCAGGCATCATTTCTAACTTCACTTTAATAAAACAAGCCACACACTTTCAACTTTAACCATGTGGGCAAGTCCCTCTGAAGACTCCTCTTTTTTGCCTTTGTTAAATAGGATTCAGTTTAAGATGTACTTTAAGTTAAACATTACTTAAACGCTTTGCTGAACTGGGGCCTGAAATGGGACTTTAATTTCCTTAACAACTCTCAATATACCATTACAAGAATAAATGTAGAAAAATCAGACTTTCTGAAAAAAAAATGTGTCTCAAGGGCACCAGTACAAGCAAATTACAGAGAAGTTAAATAATGCCAAGCTATAAATCTCTTATCTACCAACACTTATCCATCTGTCTTACCAGCATGTTAAGGAGCAGGTCTCATTTAAAAACTGAGATGTTAGAGCTGGAAATGAATACTTGCCTTTTAGTCCCCTCCTATACTATGGTACTCGGTTTCATGTATAATTGATGGGCTGAAATTTTAAGATAGATACTGTAAATAAATTATGAGTATTCAAAATATCGCCCTTTTGCCAGTAAAACCCTGTTATTCTTCACGCTGGCTCGGCCACCTCTTGTGCTGCTATCTGTATTTATAGGAGCAGTGTTTTCTGCAATTTTGTGGTACACTTGCTAAAATTATTTTGATGGAAAACACAACCATGATTTTGTAATAATCGAAATACAGTACATTTTTGTTTGGGTATTTTTTCCTTCACTCAGTTGAGCCACAGTGTAAAAGAAAGGCATTATTAGTTAGTTGAATACGAGCGTTTTATATGCCATTGCTAGTTCTTGCACAATAGAATTCCTGAGATCTCTGCTGTAATTCTTTCCTGCGGTGAAACACAGGGGTGTCCACATTGGCATTCTTGAATTTTCTTATGCTGTTAAATTATAAGACTGCTTGTGCTATGAAGAGAGATTGGGTTATGAATTTTCTGACGTGACAGACTCCGTTCTATAAACCACTAGCGAGTCTGGGAATGCCATTCAACATTTTCAGCTTTGGAATTAATTTTATTCTCCTCCTTCCCATGAGGAAATTGCAAATGTTCGCAGTTTTACTGGTAGGGAGCACAGTTTCCATGACAAAGTCACATCCCTGGGAAAACCCCAAGTACTTCTCCTAGCGTGGGAGGAGAGAGCCGTGGGTGTACTGAGGTACAATTCTGTCGTGACAACTCTGCACCTGTTGTGATTCATTGAGAAACTCAAGCAAGGATCCTAAAACTAAAAGGCTGCTCTGCAAGATCGCTGCAGGATGCTTTCTGTAGAAAATGAGGCTAATGAACTTGGAAAAAATGATAGATGCAATAGTTTTTGTGGAACACATTAGAAGTTTTTTTGTTTGTTTGTTTTTTGTAAAAGTACTGGCCTTTTCTCCTAACACATGCAAGACTTTAGGTCTTTCACTTATTTCTGGTGAATAAGAGAGCGGGTCAGAGGAGTAGACAGATGAATCTGTTTCCATCAAGCATTACAGACCTGGCATAAAAAGTGAACTGTGAACTGATACCACTTATAAAAGTTAATATAATATTCTTAAACAAATGACTTCGTTTAGTGACAGTTTATTCTCAGTCACAGCCTACGGAGGCCATTTCAGAGCTTCCTAGAGTAAATAACGTGAGCAGTGAGAACCCTGCTACAGACAGCATTTGGCAATACGATGAATTTGAACAGGTAAATGAACACATGGAAATGTATTAATAGAGAAGCAACACAAGAAAGAAAAGCTTGTAATTGGATAAAATACAAATTCATATTTAAACATCAGAGGAAGCCAGCGGAAATTCAGGGAATGTACAGAGATTACTGATTTTTCCTTAAATAAAACCGAAAAAGCAGCCTAGCTGTCTCCCAAGCACTGGCTGATAAATTCTCTTCTGGAAATCCAATTTGTTTTTGTCTGTCTCCATTTTCTAGGCAAAAGCCATCAAGAACGTAGCACCATTATTCCAAAATCTTGGAGCTTCGAGCTTTGGGGGGGGGGGGGGGGGGGTGGAAATGCTCCTCTCTAAATACCCAAACCTCTTGACATTTTGACATCAACTCATTACACCCATTCAGAATTACTTTAGATTTTACCCCCAAAATAGACAAGCATAAAACTTGAGGCTTCAGAGTGTATCTCCAGCTCTCTTCAATTACTTTGGGCAGAAAATCCCTCAATGAACGAATGCTAGGTGATTTCTAATACCTTCCTGTCGTGCCAAAGACAAGTTGCCAACTCGGGCTGACCACCAGGCTCATGCACATGCAAAACCAAGGTCAATTTTCTCATCACTTCACCCCTCTGCAAGCATCAGCACGGTCATTCACAAAATGTCTGCAGCTTGCTTTCAACACCTGAACACTTTTGAAGGCAGAGTATGAAACTTTTCACAACCTTAAAAGTAACCTTCAGTTAGCAGATGCAACCCCTGAGTAAAATAAGTAGACCTAAACACCTTCTCACTGGATTTTAGGAGGTCAGGTGGCGGAAATGAAAAGCTCATACTCATGGACTCAAGTTCTACAAATTGGCTGCAATATTGCTCTAAGCGGTAAAATGAAGAGAAAAAAAAAAAAAAAAAAAAAAACAGTTCTGACTGTGTCACAAAAAATACATGTTCATGGAAAAATACAGAAGAAAGAAAGGAGAGATCATATTCATTAAAGAAAAATAGGAAGAAATTACTCAAGCCTATTTTACTGTACTTAAACACAGTAGATATCCATTCAAGTACCTGAGTGGGGGGCAGGCAGAGGTTAGTTTAAATCCAATCTGGCTTTCCAGGTTGCAGGCAGAAAAGTCGTGATTCAACCTACACAATGTGCTTAAGTTTAACCAAAAAAACAGCGAATGAGGGCAGAGATCCAATGGAGTCCCAATGAGTCCTTCATCGGGTGTACAGAAGAGGTTCAGTTGTGTAATATCAGCAGTGCGTTAAGCCAAGTCCTGTGTCAGGGTATTTGGCTAGTAGAAACGCAATCTCCAGTTGAAGCAGGCCACCTTTCCTTCTAACATGAAAGTTGTGTCCAACATACTGCATAGACACCGGCTCCATTAATAGGTTTAACAGCAGGAATTCCAAATTCCCATTCGAAGCAGCGGGTGTTTCAGCACACTGTGCTGATGAACGACTCTGTGCTTGGCCGGCGCTGCTTATTCCAGCTCCCTCGGAGACACGGCCACTTCCCTTCCAGCTGGGTTATGTTGGTCAGATGTCAAGATTTCGTAACACCCCGTAGGTCCAGCTTAGGTACGCCAATACAAGTCCATAGAGTAGGTTTGGATCGTGCATGTGAACACAGATACTGTATGATGCTTCGGCAAAACAGTGACTGAACATTTAGTCTGTGTCCTTGCACCTTTGAGACGGGACTTTCAAAGGAGTTTGAATTTCGCTGGTAGATGAACACATAATAAATACCCCTTCATTCCTTTGAAGAGGTCAGTCTGAAGCTGTAATGAGCCTGCAAATAGTGATTAGCATCTAAAGTGGCACCCTCAATAATAAAATCTCTGTGAGCCAGATTCTAGCTTCCTGGAAGTGAAAGACACTATTCACATTTACCTCTCAGGGCCTAATTTTGGTTTCTTACTGCTAAATGAAAGGTCACAAGGTATCAGCTCCAGCAAATTGCTCCTAGACTCTTCAGGTAAGATTTAATTCTCAGCATTTCAATTGCACGCCTTCTGGAGGCTGCAGTCTGCTTCCTTCTGCTCAGGCACCTGAAGAAAGGTACTTGCTGTCAGCTGGGCTGCAGGACACGATACCTTCCTAGTCCAAAGGCTCTGCTTCCTCCAAAGTAGGTTTGAGGAACCATTTCCAAAGTCTGATTGTCCCATTATGCTCAAAAATCCTGCTGCCCAACTCTGGAGCCAGATGGAGCTGTGGGGCTGCGGGGGTCCTTGTGATACGCTCCACACCTCCTCCTACCCACACAGACTGAACCCACAGTAGCTACTCACAGTCCAGCTCAAGTCTTCTGTAAAGTATTCTACCAATATTTGTTGCCAGAAAAAAAAAAAATGGGGCTAGTTAAAAGCCCATGGGAGAGATTTATCCTGACATCAAGCAAAAGCTTAGTAAAACCAAAGTAACAAATGAACAAACCCACAGCCAGGTCAAAATATCTGAACCCACAAGCAGGGAAGCGTTCAAGCAACAGCAAAGCTTTCATTCGGAACCGCTTCTGCAGTAGTAGGTGTTAAGCTAATCAGAAATGCCTCCTGGAAACAAACCTAACCCAGGCAAGCTGTTTCAGGAGAACAAATGGACAGAAGAGTCTCCAGATGCCCATGGAAACACCATTACCTCTCCTGCTACCTTCTGCCGCATCCCACACAAGGACATTGGTCAAAGAGTTCAGAGAAAAGGCCAAGCACAGACACAGGAGCTGTACATTCCCCAGTCTTCCTCTGCTGTGATTTTTAAAACTCCTAAAGTCTCTTACTTTTCTACATTAATCTTGAAATCTGCTCCATTTTCTATGCTTAACTCTAGAAAGCCTCTCTGAAGTCCCTGCACTAACAATATTAAGCAGAACACCAAAGTGTTTTTAAAACACTGCAGCACTCCAGTCTCTGCCTGCCACTCGGTGGCACATAGCAATTTAAAATTATTGAAGCTCTCAAATTAAGTGTTTAAATTTGAAGGTGATCACCACTCTGAACATGTGAATTGTACAGCTATCCGAACTATCAAAGTGCTTCAATTTACTCTAAGCAGGTCATTTCTGGAAGTGATAAGGGAGCCTGTGATTGCCCATCCCGCACTGATTTAAAGCTAGTGAAGTTTTCAATTCATTTTTACAAGTACCGGAGCTTGGGTGATTCTGGTACACATCCAAACAAGTTGGGGGGGGGGGGGGGGGTGTTGTTTTGTTTTGTTATTAGTTAGCCATTTTGCTTCAGCGTTTTCCTTCAGAAGTCCAGTCAAAGAACGTGTTTATCCCTAGTTCTTCCACTGTTGTGTGGATATAAAAATTGAACACCATTTTCAGAAGTCTTCAATTCACTTAATATACAGCATACAATTTTCTGAATGTACTGAAAATTTCATTGCTTTGTAGCTACAAATTGAAACCTATAATGCTCATCTCCAGGAAGCAATCATTAATGCCTTTTTTTTACAATAGAATATACTTAGTCTTGCAATTTTGGCACACAGTGCCTTTTGAAAGTATTTTCTTAAATGAACTGGTAATAGCCAGTTACTCCCTGTAATATATTACTCGGTGATGAAATAGTTATATTCCATACACAAACCTTTCATAGCTGCAAGGACTATAAAAACATGAGAGATCCTTAAACTGCAGGATGATTCTTTCCTCTGCCATTCAAAGTAGCTTGGGGCCAGAACGAGGCCTTGCCAGGTTTTTTGGATTTGGACAGCTTTCCACATGTTCCCAGAATTGTTAAATATTGCACTATTTCCCACACTGCATAAAGTTCAATTAGAGAGATTCTTTCTGTCGGCCTTTCTCTTGTGCTCCTCCAACTGCCCCGTGGCACAGCTGTCATGGCTGATGCCTTGCCCTGATTTGCAACTCCCAGCAAACATTTCCCATTTGCTTTTCTGAATAGTTTCAATGATACAGCATAATTATTTGAAAACTCTGATGACTTCTGGCATTTGTTATAAATTAATTCCACTCAATACCTAGTCTTTTAAAGGCACGTTCTTTCTCTATCAGAAATAGCTTCTGAGATGAAAATTTGTAGGTTAGCCTTCCGGTTGTAGACACTTGAAAATCAAATCTCTTTTAAGTGGAACAACATTTGGGTTATTTGGCAGCACTTCTGTTTATACATCTGTACTGGCCCGTGATCGACTGCACAGGATGGGCATTACCATTCATGTGCTTCACCTGCTAAACTAACGTGAGAGCTGGGCGGTGAGCGGTTCTTGTACGATATCCACCGGTAACTCATGTCTGGTTGATAGGCACCTCGTGTTTATGACACTAAACAGTCTTGAACAATGTGGAATTGTTTCCATTTGAAAGCTTTCTATCATCAGCAAAATTCTGTCAGCAGCAAAATTTAACTAATTCCAGTGTGCAGCTTTTGAGCCATACAGTGCCTGTGTTGTATCCATCTACACTTTTCAGCATAATGGCCAGTCAAATATCAGAGGTGAGATAATACAACTGTGCTTGACATTTATCTATTATCAAATCATTCGCTCGAGTTTACATTGATTTAAGTGTGCACGCTGCACCTTGATAAAATTATTTTTATTGGCATACCACGACACATCAAGATGTTTCAAAGTAATTCATAAAGGAGACTGTCATGTGATTTCATAGAAAGTATGAAGGGTTATTTTACATCGTTTGATGCTCCCTCAAATGATTAACCCTTGTGTGAAAAATCAGTTTACAGGTAATTTTCCAGGCTGAAATCCAGGCTTCATCTCAACCATTTCTTTCATTTTGTTTTATGCAGCAATATGTAAGAGTTTGCCTGTCACTGGAAGAAGTATAACAGTTGCAGTTGCTTAGTTTGCTAACTGCTGTGATTCCTTACAACACCATTCTTTGGCACTTTGACCATAAGGCTGCATTCCCCATTATTCTGCAAGATTTTCTTGGTTCCTTACTTTGATGAAGAGTTCAGTAATTTATCTGCTGTCTCATTCTCACAAGCATTTCCCTGGTGGGTTTGAGCTTCACCTGAAGTTTTCTCCAGTTTATGAGTATTTATGGTAATTTTCTACTTTACCTGTAACAGTAGATGCCGTAACAGCAATTTCAGAGTGGTCAAAGTCTTAACCAAGCTCAGCAGTTGAGTTGGTGGAATGTTTTACTACAATTCCCATTACCAACAGACTGAACTTCTTGATGATATTAGCCTTGTTGTTCTCGTTTCTACTCATGCAGCCTCTTACTGCACTGTCCTTTGTTTTACATCTTTTTGCTGCATCTTTTTTTCAGAGGTATTTTCGAGGAGTTAATGCCTTTTTTGGCTTGTTTCTTTTCTGTCCTCCAGTTATGCAGACTTCACAGACACTTTTCTGAAAATCAATAACAGCTGTTGCAACATCTATGACATGATCATTCAAAAAAAGACAATGGCACGTCAGTGCTGACTTGTACAGGACACAAGCCTCAACACACGTGAACAAATTTGTTGTAAATCTGTTTTCTAGTTTCTTGATTAGTCTTTTCCTTAAGTGTTTTTAAGATTGTAAAAATGAAGATTTGGAAAAGAATTCCAAAGCTGTTTTGGCCACGCTCTCTGCATTAAGTTGGGATCGAGCAGTTGTAGCCTCTTTCCTATCAGTTTCGTATGCTTTGGGACATTAAGTTTCCCCTCAGGCCTCTTTTTGCTAAATTAGACAAATCAGTTCCTTCACCTTGTTTCTGTAAGCATGTTTTCTAATCCTCTTTTCCTGTTGCCCTCCTCTGGACTCTGTCTGGTCTGTGGTCTGTTTACTCTTAAACCCAGTTCCCAAAAACATTTTTCAGCTATAGCCACACCAGTTCCATGAGAAGCAGATCACTTTTCCTACCACTAGAAAAAAATGTAAAACATCTCAAAGCGTCACTCCCATATTTTTGCAGCAGCATCACAAAAGGAAGTGGTTATTTTCAATGCATTTGTTCTTTAGTCTTACCAAAACTAAAACTATAACACATAATGTCTTGAAGAGCTGACCTAAATTTCCTTTCAGTGCATAGCTGGTTTTAAACCAATCCCCAGTGACTCCATCCCATTTGGATGACTCCTATGTCTTGCAGGTAGCCACACTTGCTTATCTCAGATCAGTCCCCTCTCACTCTGATCTCTCGCACTAATTATCATTTTTTATGCATGCTGATCTAAAATACAGGGATCATGCTTGGTTATTGCTTTCTCCAATATATAATAACTATCCCAACTTTTGTTGTTGACGTTATTGCAAAGAGCTGGCCAAGAAGTGTTGTCAGTCGGAGCATGCTGATGAGTAACTCCATAGTCATAACTGGCTCTTAGCCTATGAGTGATGATTCCGTTTCTGAATTAAGGTTATGCTCACTGAATAGTAACTATCTTGCATCCTTGGATATATTACAACTTTTTTCATTTTTAAATTGCTTTTTGTCAGCATTGATGATTGCACACTCCAAGGATTTAGGGCTTGCATTTGTCCATTTCTTTCATTACCTCTATCAACTTCCATTATTGTAGCTATTGTTCTAATGCTCTAGAAATTCACTTACCTACTTACCATCAGAAAAGACTGTCATAGAGGCTTGGCTTTACCAATGGCTCACAACAAGATGCGCAAAACCACCAAGTCCAGTACTTTGCTAGTGTGGCTACCTTAGTGTACTTTTGATTCTTGGCTTTATATTTTTTTTATAATGAATATAAACTATAGAACTATCAATCAAGTGCTAGCCTGTCAAAACAATGAACTTCATTTCTTCTGGCCTCTTCAACCCATTAGACTTAAGTGGCCCTACCAGGAGTTAAAACTCCAGCCATTATAGATGACAGGATCATCAAAACACAGTCCTCTTCATTACCTCAAGGGGTAGCCCTCAAAGACTGAAATCTCAGTACTGATGCTCGTAACGATTAACATTCCTGCAGCAAAACACTGCCCAGCATTTCAAAACACTTCTACCTAAAGCTGACATGAACGCATATGTAGGCAATGAAACCAAAGCAGTCTGTTCTGGGAAGGTGCTGAATACTCACAGCTTTCAGTGAATTTCTGGAATTAAATATGAACAGTAGGTGAAATAACAGACCTAAGAAAGACAAACACAGTGGCATATGGCTATCATCTTTTCAAGACTGAAATAAACCTTTTTATTAACTTAAATACAAAATTCTGAAATTGTAAAGTGACTAATTGCTTCTTTTTATATAGTTTAATTGATGGCCTAAAGCCAAGAGGAGCTTTAAAATTAATCAAAGTTTCATAAATAATTGTGATTTCACTGTGATACAACCCTGAATAATGGACTAAATAATAGGTTAATCAATCTACTGCTTCCTTACTGAGCTGAATAGCAAATGAAAATATTCACCTATTATTCATTTGTATTTAGATGTAAACACTTAAAAACCTGACTCCTTGGCATATTGAAACATGATGGAGTATTAGAGTGTGATGTGTTCAGAGAGGACTTGCCATCCACCTGAGGCTGCAGACCAGGGTGATGGTAACACGTGGTACAGGTTGCTTGATATGTCAAGGAAAAGGTACGAACACTTGGGTAGCCCACCCATCAGCATTACTTCTTTGGGAAAGTCCTCCCTGTTCTCTGCAAAAGCCTCAGGGCCATACAAGCAGCGCATGGAGCTGGACAATACAGTCCATCGATACAGGTCACATACAACATGCTCTGTCTAATACCATCTTGCAGATTTGGGGTGTATGTAGAACAACCAATGCACTTCCACCAAGCTGAGGAGTCTTTACTGCTATAAGACTGATACCACTCCCAAATAACTTCATATAATCATGTTTTAAAGGTGATTTTTATGAAAGATTCAATCCAGCTTATAGTATGCAAGAGCACAGTTAGCATTTGTTGTGAAAAGGGACCTGAATGTGGAGGGAGATGTGGATATAATCATGAAATAATTATATCCATGAGTCTACACTGAAAAACAAATGTTTTGAAAGTAGGGCATTTGTAAGTCAGGTGCCAAGCTAACAAGTTGGCAGGACAGCATGTTTTCTTTAACTCCTTTCACTAGTTCTAGGTTATATTTTCAAATGTCAAGTCACATTTCAGATCAGTGCTGCGTATTTTCTTACCAGCAAAGCAAAGCAATGCTGATCTTCTGAAATAAAAGTGCATTTTTATTTGAGAACACCCTGTAATATACCGGCAGCCAAATTAAACTGAACTTAACATTTCCTGTGCTGGTTTTGTATTATTTATCAAATGCTTCAACTTAGTAAAATGTATATATATTTATATATATATATAATATGAATAATTTTGAAACTACATTACCATTTCTAAAATCCCTCTGACAAGGGCTTTGTTGTTCAATGCTGCTGTAAAGAGAGCTGCACTAAAGGGAGCTATTTGGACTGCACAACAATGAACTTTATTGATCCTGCAAAAGCCATAAACACCGTTACATATTTCTGAGTGCCATCCATGGGCACATTTGCCATCAGCTGATAACGTGAGTGTCTGTGTGCCTATGTATTGTTGTTAAAGACAATACCAGTATGCAGCAAACAATTCAGCTGACACATGTTCCAGAATTTCAAATTCTGGAGTGCAGCCTTTGCAACCTTAATGTTCTGTTACTGTAATAATATAAGTTTAATTGGCATCGACCTTGTACCCACAGTGAAAGTGTGATGTTATCCAAAACTGCAAAGATTTTCTGTCTTTTTTTTCTACAATAGGTTACGCTGTTCCATTTGTGGCCTTGATGACGATACGTGCACACCAGTCCATTCACTTGAATGCATAAAAACAAAACAAAACAAGCAAAAAAATGTTAACTAGGCACCTAAATAAGTGTCTTCACTAATACTGTGGCAGGGTATTCAGGAAGCACCATATTTGTACAAATTCTGTGTATAAAAAGTACTAAGACATATAGTAGTGTCTGCGCCAATGTCTGGATTTACCAGTGGGGTAACGTTAGCTTATATTCCTCCTTGCCTAGTCCAGCAGGACATCTGTTGGAATATGTCTTTGCTCTTATCCAAGCACATTTCCTTTCCTAAAAATCCAAAGTTTGGGAGAGCGATGTGCTTGCATGGCCAAGTCTTATCCCATCTGGAAATTACGCATGGCTAATTTGTGTGCCCAGGCTGGGAAGCATAGAAAAGAGAGCTCTTGGAGTCTGGTACCATAAATGTGGCCAATGTCAACAGGGTTTATTTCACAGTGAACATTAAAGAGGAGATTTTCAAAGAAACAGAAGAAAATCATGAGTAACCTGGGATCAAACACCTTTAGGCTCCTCTGAATAGCGTAAGCTAAAACAAAACAACCACTACACTGGCCCATACCAATTGCCACATTATAATACTCCCTGAGGCTTCAGTCCAGGAAATCAGGATCTTGTTTATGGAAACATAATTAAAGCACTTTCCTTGCTTTCCTGTAATAGACACTTTAGCACCTGGTCATCAAAGGGAAATAGCTGAAAAATCTGTCCTTGAGTTTCACTTGCAATAGAAGCCTATTTGCCTTCCTGGCCCCAAAATCACATGCCAGGGCTTCTTTGACTCATTGGCAACAAAAGAGACCACACAGCCCTAAATCCTCTGCTGCCTGGTGCACCTACCTGGAGAAGCTTTTTTTGCCTTCCCACTAACATAAATTCTACTATTTATCATGCGTTTTTAAGAGGCACAAGTGGTTTACACTGTTTAAATGTTTGGATCCTTATACCTGCTGTGATGCTGAGAATATCAAATGGGAATCCTGCCCTTAACACCCACAAGTGATTCACATGCATGTTTCCCTTGGCTCAGACTGTGCTCAGGCCCATCTGTTTGAAAGCACCAATCCTTCTTGCTGGTACAATGCTCACACAGAGATGCCAAGGGACAGGAACGCTAAGGAGGATAGTGCTAATTCACATAAGGCTACAAGAGTCCCTTCTTTTGCTGCCACCCCTGCAGTCACACAACGTCATTTCTGCTGCAGATCCTGCTGAAAAAAAAAAAAAAATGGGTTCACATCTGCTCGCTCAAAGTATGCTGCCATGGAAGTGAGATACGCTCCAAGCGAGCTCCAGCTACACATTGTGGCTGCTGCAGATGAAGCCTTTCTTCAGAGGCTTGCCCAGGAGCTCACGCCCATAGCAGAGATCTGTAGCTCAAGAAACGGCAATTCTACTGTGGGCAAACCTCCTTCTTATATGAAGGAATTAATCCAGTGGAGGTGCCACAGGGACCTTCACAGGGCTCCCCCTCCCCACGCTTGAGTCCTAAAATTCTAATGAAAGACACAACTCAGAAACAAAGGACTCTGAGTAATGAAATGATTAAAGAGAAAACACAGTTGAAAACTCCTGGAACACATTATAATTTAATATCTCATTATTTACTAGGCACATTGAACATAACATGAATTTCCCTCTGCTCCACCAAGCCCACTTCATATTCCACAGAGCCTACGCTTCTGTATCTCATCCAAGTTGAGATGAAATTGTCTTGTATATCAGACAAATGTACTAGAGAGTAGCCTACAGTTTGATAATGTACAATCTGAATGTTCCCAACAGTCCAACTTCCACATCATTTAGAGAATTTGCACTCACACATTTTCCATGCATAATGAGTGGCTTTAGCAGTTCATGATTATTAAGTAGTTATTTCACATGCCCTTGTGACTGGTAAATAATACCACAGAGAAAAACGTAACCAAGTGTTTGAATAAATGATTCTACATAAACCTGGAGGTTCTTGTTTTAAATCTGCATTATCATGTTGGTTTAGATCGGTAGGCTTAGATCTGAACAAACATGAACTTCAGGGACATTTGAAATTCAGCTCTGAATCCTGACCTGGATTTTCTAAATGACCTTTGAAATTTGGAACTAAATCCAAATGTTGCTGAGTCTCTATCTGGAAGCCATTCGCTGATGGGTTTTCATTCAGTCTAATGTAGGTGGCAAATTATGCCTGGAATAAGTCATTTTCAGGAGATCCAAGGTCTGGCATACAGACTACTGCATCCAGCAGGTTTAAATGGAAAACAAAGGTTCTTCATTTACCTCTGAGGCTTCTGTCTGATTTATTTTGCTTCTCTGGTTTGCATTTATTTGATTGTTTGTGCCAGCTATAATGGAGAAAATGCAGGCACTAGTGGGGAAAGCCGTTATCTGCAGTGCTCTGAGGCAGTCCCTGAACCACGGTGACCTCTTCAAGATGCTTCTTCTGAATTGGAGCAGAAAGGCAAGATGGCATCTCAGGGCTGGACGGACCCTTGTAGCTTGCCCAGATGTCAGCTAAATTGTTCTTACTGGCTACGACTGAGATGAGCATAACTTTTTAAAAGGCAGCAAAGCACACACTTAACTCTACTTACATGTTTCAAGTTAAGAATGCACTTAGCTGCTCGGCTGAGCAGGGACAGGCACCGCGCCGTGCCACACTGCTTTGGGAAAGCAGGGTCAGCCACTCTCAGAGCCCTGAAAGCTTCTCGAGAAGTCCTGAAAATGGGGAATACAAGAAATACTATTTATTGGGTGACAGTTCTTCAGTGTCAAGTCAGCAATTAGGAAGGTCTCCCTTCTGAAGTCTCTGACAGCATCTGATACCACGCTGCAACAACCCAACAGTCCTCTACCTTTTCCCATTAAGGCAGACATCGAGCATGTATTGGTAAGCTAGCAGACCTTTCCCTAGTAGTAACAGAAGACAAACAGCATCACAGAAACAATCTTCTGAATTATACTATAACTAGAATTAATATAAAATCATAGAATCAATTAAGCTGGAAAGACCTCTAAGACCATCCAGTCTTACCTGCAACCTTGCACTGCCAAGTCCATCATTAAACCACTTCCCTAAGCTCTACATCTACATGGTTTTTGAAGACCTTCAGAGATGGTGACTCAACTACTTCCCTGGGCAGCCTGTTCAATAAAGGCTATATACAAAAATAGCTTCCTGAAGAAGCTGATATTATTATTTGTCTTGATTACACAGGTCTACACACAATTAAAAATAATAATGCAGCAATATATTTCATAAATGCACAAATATTCAGACTCAGAAGTCAGTCACATTTTCAGACATCTATCATCTGCTTTGCTAATGTGTTGAAGAAAATAAATGAAGAATTTTAAAAATAAGACTACCTATTATCTATAGGAACTGACTGTCCTTGAAAATAACTTCGGTTTTATGAAAATGTACAATCCCCAAGTTTCAATACAGATGTGACAAATATCTCCAGGGACTGCAACTAGAGCTAGAAAAACAACTATTTTTCTTGCCTTTTGACCACTTCTGCACACAGAGCTCTCCAAAGTGATATCCCAATCTGTTCCCTGAGTGGTTACAGTTCCATGGGAAAGAAGCAATGTACCTTTGATCATGCATTAATCTGCATTTCTCAGTACAAAAATTTCCGGCTGTTGTGCTGATCACCCAACTGGAATTTTTAAGTACCTTCCGAAATTCTCCTATCTAAATAGCATTACGTCCTTTGCACATTGTGCTATCTCACCGTTCATTCTTTTTCCTTAATGAGAATCACTAATGCATTTTATTTCTGCTGTACTGCCATAAGATTTAGGTCTCTACAGATTCTTCAGCATGATTGTCTCTGCATTTTGTGTGAGCAGAGGTGTGATATTTTGGTTTTGTTTGCTTTTTTTGTTGTTGTGGTTTTTGTTTTGTTTTGTTTTAATTGCACATTCATATTTTGAATAGCTATATTATTGCACATAGATAAACAGAACCAAGTTCATACCGATTATCACACTGTTTTTTGACCAGTATTTGCTGTGGTTCAAAGATGACCTGAACTTTCCTCCCTCATCTCAGAAAAAGAAACATGAATCAAAAGTCAGCCTCACATTTTAATCAAATTGCCCTGATTATCCAGTATGGATCTAAAGGAGGGAGGTTTAAATAGCTCCTACAATGGAAATATTTCAAAACTAATCTGACAGTACAAGCAAAAAGAAGTAATTAATAAAAGCAAATGAAATTACATTGTAGCAGTTAGGGAATGGCTCAGGAAAGGGCACAAAGATTACAAGAATCAGATGATTACTGTGGATTGTTTCTACATTAAAAAAAAAAATAAAAAATCATGCCCTTCAGGCTACAGAAAAGGAAGAAAGAAAAAGAGAAGCATAAATTTGTCTGTCTATACAAATGCATTACTAGATTGCAGCTTGCTGGACTTTCCAGAAAGAGAGCAGTTTCTTACTAATGAAAATACAGGTTTGATGATACGCTTTGCTTTCTGGGGAATTAGGGATAATTTTCTGCAATTTAATTTATGTGGGTGTTAACAAAACTGAGTGGCAAATCCTGAGCCAGACTTCTTGTTGAATGCTTAGGAAGGAAAATGAAAATCCTTCACTGACGATAGAGTTCCCATTTCTTTCCCTTCCTATCACAACTCTTGGGAATGATAAAGTTTTATTTTGCCCAAGGAGCCCCTTACCTGGAGGTATTGCCGATAACTCTGTCATCTTCTCATCCAGGCATAAGAGAGAAATGGTACTGGAGAAATGACATTGGGCGATATGGACAAACCCTAAGAGCTATGGAACAGTTGAGGTCCACCTTACATCCAAACGGGGGTTTTCTATTGAGCTCTGGCCAATGTGAAACTTGATGAACTATAAAAAGACCCTAAAAGCACTCCCTGAGTCCTTCTTTAGCCAGTAAGAAGTAAAATATCACAGGTCTTCTGCCTCAGTAATGTAAAGCAATCATGATCCTTGCAATAAAATGCCAAAAAAAAAAAAAATTGGTACCCGAAATTATAATTCATTATAATTCATCAAAGGTCAGACAAAAATATATCACATGCTAACAGATTAGCATCCTAAAATATTTTTCAACCTCGATTTGTAATGAGCAAATTACAAATTAAACTGGTTTGGGAGGATGTGTTACAAGGACATCATTGGATTACCTTTAACAACTGACTTTCCCTGTAAGATTAATCCTTAGTTTTCCAAATTTTGGTTAAAGGCAGAAGCTAAAGCAGATCTGTAACCCCTGGAAAGCCCTCTGCTGTAGGAGGATCAAGTTAAGGGATGGCAAATTGAAAAGCTGTAATATGAAACTGAATGTATGGACATCATCAAGTGAGGTAACTACGAAACTGTAAAGCCTTGCCTTACATTTAATGCCTTAATCCCAATATATCATTCACACTATGAGAAGTAATGTCAGAAATCAGAAGCCCATCAAAAAATTTAGGAAAAGAAAAAGAACAAAATAAACATTGTGACTGACAACGTGCTAACACTGATTTGTTTTCATTCCTGCAACAGGTAGCTTACTTTCTGGTTGGCTAAAATTTGACAGCATTCTTTATGTTCAGGTTATTCCGAGTCCTGGTTGGTCATGCCTTTAACTAAATATTAATTGCCAATACTTATGTCAAAGACTGCCACTAAAAATATGGTGCTTATCCTGTCCAATGGCTGAGCTTAGAGTATTTACCTATCAACATTTCGGATTGTCAGAAAATAAAACTGCTAGTAAAGGACGTGGTTAGCTGTTAAACAGTGGAGAAATTTCATTTCAAGGAAACACAAAGAGCAAAAGAGTTTCCTGATTATTAACAAAAAGCTAGTGCTTGGGGCCTAGCTACATCAAAGCCAAGCATTCAAGCCACAGAGGCAACAAAAATGACGACTGCGCTGACTGTGTGTTTTGATTGCATGCATTACATGTTTTGATTATGTTTTTGATTACATGCTCCTTCTAGCACTTAGCCTGGACCCTGCTCATCTGCTGTCCCATGACCAACTATAGCAGCCCAAAAGCCACCAACTTTCACACTTCTGCAGCTGAAGAAGTGAGAAGGAGGTAAGTACAGCCTGAGGACCACTGTTTTTCAAGGGCTTGCTTGTATCTGCCTCCCTGGGGCAGCAGACAGCTCAGCTCCTACAAGCTCAATCACATGTGTACCTACATGGATCAGGACTCGGTACCCTGTACCATGAGTGCCAGGCCAGGACTCTCTGGCATGCCCCATGGGATCCTTTCATCATCACCCAAAAGGACACAGAGGGATTTGTATGCCCTCTGTCAGAGGGAGTCTTTATGTGGAAAAGGAACAAAGGAAAAAACTCTTTTGTGGATTTCTTTTTTTTTTGTACACAGGTTTTGGAGGATTTTCTGGACTTCCCCCAAAGCACTGAGTAGGTAACAAACGGGGATAAGTGGAAAAGCCAGGCTGGTCCATCTTCCCAGGCACTGCAGCAAGACAGATTAGTTCCAGCTCCACTCATGGCTGTACCTGAAGTACTCGGTAATGCAGTAATACAGCTCTCTTAGGAAAATGAGAGGATAAAGCTGGATAAAAGCCAATGCCAATAATTAGACGGATGCATTGGGCATGGCTGTGAAGGCTTTGGCAAACTGCATGGGTGAGATCTGGGTTACCCAACTGTGTACACAAATTGGAGAAGCGTCATCAAGATTCAATGAGGGAATGCAATAAGGTCCACTGCAATAGCCACATTGGTCCTAAAGTTTTCTGTTTGGTGTTCAAACAAGGGCTGCCTTGAGATATACCAGATGTGGGCCAACATATTAGAGACAAGAAAGTTATGTACCCTCAAGGACTATATCTAGAAGCAGGACTATATAACAGGACCAGGCCATGGGCTTTAGCAATAGGCTTTTGCAGCCCATTGTCTTTGCTGTGTGTTATCATAGTCCTTGGCCTTTTGTTCCCAATAGGCTGTTCTGTTCAGGTCACCAGGTTTTGAGGGGCAAGAGAGTTTATCAGTGTGCACACACAGAGCCACAACCCTTGGCTTCAGAGACAGCAAAAGGCCTAATGTCTTACTATAGAGAGTTGGGTGCGTAAAAGATGTCCTAAAAAGCAAAGGGAGAGGCAGTCATAATGTTACCAGTGGTGAAATATGGTCAAGAATAGTATTCGACTGCAGAAAGAGCAGGAGCAGGAGCAGCAGCAAAGTTCTGCAATGCTCCAGTTATTGCATCCTGGCATGAGTGGTTGTAACTGATGTGTTTCCCTACCATCAAAAACGTGCCAGTACTGATGCCTGCACTATTTCAAAGTCACAAGGAGTCAGGAACTGTTGCTGCTGCTGATGGTGATGCCTGCTGCCACTGCTAATTGTGGTACCCTTCAGAACAACCCCTTCCCTAAGAGATGGTAGAAATGACAAATTGAAGTGTTAATTTGTTAAACTGCAATAGCACTGTCAAATTAGCCTGGCTTAATGCTAAAAATAATTCCATTCATTACTACGGAGCCAAAACAAGTATCATCCGCAGAGCCAAAACAAGCATTATACCTTTTGATAATAAAATCGTGTGTGTGCAGAGCAGTCTCGAGAGTTCAAGAGGAAAAAAAAAGAAAAAAACAGAAACAGGTAGGAACAGGGAACAGGTCAGTGGCAAAGAGTGTTCAGCAAAACTGAAGCTCATACAAATGGAGCAAGGCTTACAATGATGTTCCCTCTGAAGCCGCTTCAGAGTGAGCATATGCAGCTGCTGAATACCCCTGAGGTTCACCAGAGAAGTGCCTTGAACCCTGGCTTTTCAGCCTGCTGCTCTGGTGGCATCAAAGACTGCTCACTCGTGACAGAACCAACAAGTACCAAGAAGAGAATTGCCTCCTAGCACAGAAGGAAGAAAATACCCTGTCACAAAATTTTTCATGGATGGAGGCCAAGCTGAGTCCTTTCCAAGCATCAGGGCCAAAATATCATCAACAATTAGAGCGTCGCTGACAATGTTGTTGAGGCTACATGAGACAGAGCAGATTACAGGTCACCCTGCAGCTTGGAGGTATATTGGCACCATAATTGTAGCAATAATAAAAATGTGTTTGTGTCAGTAAAGTAAGCAAATATGACTCAAAAGCACACAGGCACCAGACATGCTGAATAAGAACTCACTTTTCAAAACGTAATCACAATTTGAAGTGCCAAGGCATGGTGGCTTACAGAGCCTCACCACTGGACAGCTGCTGTGGCAATCCAGCAGAAGATAATTGAAATTAATGAATAGGAGAAGCAACACTCGCAAGACTACCACAATCACTGCTTTGCTAAAGCACAAATTTCTATCACTGACATATGCATGGAGATATTGGATAAAGTGAATTTATGCTATTTGATAAAATTCCATTGTATAGGGCTAATTAACAAGGAGCTGAGATTAACCCAGGCACTGCAGAGGCCCTGCCATACTCTCACAACATGAAATACTCAGTAGTGGAGAAAAAAAACAGGACCAACTGGAACAGAAAGCATAGCCTTCACCATCTGGTAACTCACTCCCCTTGTCTGGGAATGATCTCTAAGCCCACGTTAGAAGATCAATGAACTGCAAGAGATGTCTCAGTCTGCTTGGGAATCTGAAGAATGAATGGAATTTGGGTTTGCTTTGATTTCAATTTACCCTGCCCACATTACAATTTTGTAACATACTGTCAACCTAAAAATATTTGTTCTGTTGCCAGTGTCCTATCACTACAGAAAGGGAAACACTGATATTTCCATCGTGATGGGCAAATGGCAAAAACACATGAAATAAAGTGGGGGTGTGGTGGCAGTGGGAGGGGGGATAGCTGGGGGAAGAGTCATTCCCTAAATAACCCAGTAAGCCAATATTTTAATACTCATTGTAAAGCGTGATCACGCTGCTAATGAAGCAATAAATCCTCCCTTGCACTGGTGCTTGAGGGAGGGGGGTCAGAAGGTGGAGAAAAGCTCCCTTTCCTTTCTCATTATAAGCAGTGATGCAAAATGCTTTCATCGAGCTCTGTAATGTCCTAGAAGGGATAATCAGCTCGTGTTTCTCCTCACTCGCCCATGTTGGGAAACGGCAGGGCTCCTCCCAGGGGCTGCATCCTGTAGAGGGCACAGGGCAGTGAGGGCCTGACCCTGCCCTCCTCATCCCTCCTTCGTCCACTTCGGTGCTTGACTTCCAGACCTGCACCAGACAATCTGAGCAGGAGCATCACCGATTAACGCCTACAACCGTGCACACTTGCATATTCCTAAAACTCCCTGATTTGAAACCATAAAGGAGAGAACCATTCGCTTTCCCCAAATTGAAACTGGCAATGAAAAATGAGCAAAGCCTCTCTCTAATTAACGCTAATCTGTCTGCCTTGTGTATGTGCTAGTGAGGGAGCCACAGTACGCTGCAGATCAGAAGATAAAAGCACACTCAGGAGTTCAACTGCTTTAGAAGCACAACATCTGTTAGCCATGTTATTCTGCAGCTACCCAACAAGCAGAGCACTCTTCATAACGCTTAGCAGCTTATGCATTATGTATGCAGCCCTTGATACAGAGGCGCTTGGGTTCAGGGTTTCACTCTGCGCAAGTCTCAAATTATACCACTACCAGCGAATCTGGGCAGTGGCTCTCTCCCCTCTCCTTCCTCGTGTGGTGCCTGAGAGCTCAGGGCCAAATCCTGCTCCCAATTACACCAACGTGGCTCCGCTCAACAGCAGCTCGGCGCAGGGTCTGCCTCCATCCCTAATTCACTCGCTGTGTGGAATTAGAACGAAACTGCAAGGAATCTAGTTAGAAGAGAACATTTTAAGTCACCTATTGTTGTAATATCCTGGATTGATTTACCCACTACATTATTATTACAAATTAAGAAAGGAAGGGCATGCATTGATGGAGTTTATAGGTTTTTCAATTACTGTTTTCATATTATTCTTTCTATTATTCAATTCACCAGCTACTTCACATAATTTATCTATAACTCCAATACATTTTAGTGCTTCAGAATTTATGAAGTATATGCAAAGCATATAAATCCTATTAACTCATCCTATCATACTTATAATTGAGTCAATTAAAATGTTATGTGTGTCTACAGTATAAAAAGGGGAGGGAGGATAAAACTGAGACCAAGGGGTTAATAAATTCTCAATTATTTATATTTTCCTAAACTTCTCTGCCACAGTGGAGCCAAGACATGGCATGAATATGCTGCATTCTGCTCCTCAGACCACTTAGCCAAGGATCATTGAACGTAAGAGACTTGTGAGCAGCTTACGATGGTATTATATTCATTTTGAGGCCAAAAGGACCATTTTGTTCTTTTAATATGACTACTTGCATGACACAAGCCCATAGGATTTCACTCAAGGATTCCTTAACAAACATTTCCTGGATGAGTATTTTTAAAAATATCTAACCTTCATTTAGGGATTTCTAGCTATTTGTTCCAATTTTGTAACACAGCCTCACTGATAAAAATATACATCCAGGCAGGTTTCCATAACGTAAATGCATGCCAGTGTTAGGCATCCAGCTTAGGAATGATTCAACAGATCAAAGAGAAGGGCTTGGGTTCCCTGCCTAGTCGATGAAAAGAGGCAGTCAGCTCCAGCGCATTGAGTCTGAGTGGCTAAATGAGATGCCTGAAAAAGCTAAAAGCAGACCAAGGGAATAAATACCTCCCTAACTTCTGTTCTGAACTGATAAAGATCCTCCTACTACTGATAGCTGTTCCTTCCAACTATTGTCTTTGTCAATATACTTCATTTGCAAGACTGAATAGGAATTTGCTTTCTCTGTAGCCATACATACAGCTCAGTAATAATTAAAACACATAATTGAATTTGCAAGGCAAAAGCAAGACAGGTTTTCCATAACTCAGATCATTCACAGGGGTCCTTTCTCACCTCTTCCCTATTTGCTGCTGTCTTTCTTTTAGTGCCAATGTGCACTGTCACTCAGTGCAGGGCTTCACCAACAGAATCAGAAGTGCCACTGAACTGAATTTGTGCTACAAAGTCATTAAAGTGCTTTTGTAAATCACACCCTTGAACTCTTGATACAACTGCAGCGTTATCCTGGCCACAGAATCCCTGTGCAACATCAGTGTATTAATTCCTATTTGTAAGGCACTTTGAAGATGCTCATGCTACTGCATTGCACCCTGCAGATTTCCATTGGTGCTAACGTGGCACAACTCTGATTCTCCCTCCCCCCAACATGAACCAGTCTATTGAGAGGAACAAGAAAGACCAGAAAATGTGTTTTTCCCATATATTTCAGAAGACAAATTTTGATGTCCCAGCATGAATTATTCCACACCACACAAAATGCTAATTAAGCCTTTATTCTATAACCTGACAGATGTTTCTGATGCACTGTTCATTCATTTTATACTGTACAAAAGCTAAAGTTTTAAACTTTTTGTATTATGATGAAATTAGCATTATTCATGAAGACAGCCATCAAAAGTCTGCTTGAAGGGCCGTCCCATTCCTCAGAGGGAAGAATATGGAAAGACACAGCTGAAGACTGCCCTCCATTGTGCGTTAGGTAGATACACCGCATCCACACACGTGCACAAGAAGTCCACAGACCCCCATTTTCCTTCTCCCCACACACTTTCACTTGTCATTCCTGTTAGGAGCATCCTCCACTCCACGTAAATAACAATACTGGTGACTTAAATTTATTTTACATTCTCAGCCTACACAACCTGATGTTATTCACACAGAGAAACAGTTCAAACCAAAGAAACAGCTGCTTTTGTGACCATAACACCACAGGGAGAAAGGTGAATCCAAAGATTTTTTGCCTGTGTCCTGATACTTCCCACAAGGAAGCTGCCATTGGCTCTCATCTCCTGTTTCACTGCAGTGTCACTGCAAATTCATCTTTATTACATTTCCTTTTGTCTTATCCTCCACACGTTTACCCAATTTCCTTCATTATTTTTTGACTTACATATATGTATCACTATTCCCCTTTTTCCCCTGTTTCCCTGAAAAAGTGCATTAATCCGCCAACCTACTCAGTCTCCTGACCTTGTCACCAAACCAACATCTGAGAAAACACTTGTCCTTTTCTCTTTGCTCTCTGGAGTAACTGTCAGGAAAAGAAAGATTTCTTTAAAAAATACAGATTCAGCAACTACACACTGCTGTTTGGAAGGAAGCTTGTCCCTGGGGTGGTGATTATACATATAAAGACAATAATAAGACTGAAGGCTGCAAAGCTGTGTAGCAAAGGTAAGAATCTTAAAGTCCGTCTTTGCAATTCTCCAGAGGTTTAATATACAACATAAAAGAGGTTACTTTACACATCTGTAAGTGCTGTGGAAACAATTCATTTGTCTGTTCATCACAAACTGCTCTACAACGCATCTCAAGAAACACATCAGTAAGAGGATAAACAGAAACAAATATGCATGAAGCAGATACACAGAAATGAACATCTCTAATAAAGGATTAACCTGTTCTTTTCTAATCACATTTTTTTAAGTTGCATTCATTAATATATATCAGAGCTATTATCTGTTGCTAGAAAGCTGAAGGCATCAGGGATCTGGTCTACCAGTTATCAAAGGAAAGCAAAGCAGTCACCTATCGTTGCTTTATGTACTTACACAGTCCTGCAGTAGATATTACTCTGGATGAAGAAGATTGCTAAAAGCTAAATTTAACTGAGCCAAAATGATCTATGCCAAATTCAGTGCTCACAATAAAGACAGTTAGGTAAGTGAAACCTGGAAGCACAGCACAGACAGTTTAGCTGCAAATGATCATAATGGAATATTAGACAAAAAAATGGAGGATGCAAGGACTTCCCTATTAGGATCTGTAAAACCTAAATTGGATGTTCCTTTCTTCTACCAAATATATGTTCAAAAATCTGTACACTGAATGTATATCTAGTACAAGCAACTGGCAGATCTAAGAAGGACTCAGTGTTGACACTGACCTTCCTGTGAACACGTGAGGATGGGGAGAGCCAGAGACAGGCTCCCTGCTGGATGGATCGCAAGAAAAACAGAAAGGGCACATTTCCTCTTGTACAAACTCAACTACTGTGTGCTTCGGGATTCATAACAACAGAGAATGAGAAAAGCAGGGAGGATTTTTCAAGTATCTGTTGCACAGTGACCTTTTACTATAGCCTTGGGTTAGGGCAGTCCTCTCAGATGCAGGACAGTGGGGTATGAATGAACCCAGACAGAGACAGGAACTGACTTCAAATTTCCTACTGGAAAAATAAGAAATAAAAAGTGTGTGAAAAGTATTCCTGATCAGTATGCACTTGTATGGAAACAGCTCCCTTCCTTTATCTGGTGAGTTAAAAAGAAAGCAGACCTATCCGCCTCCAAATGAAGGACCAAGTCCTACTGGCACACGTGGAGAGGTTCAGTGTACCCACAAAGAGGTGGCGTACGAGGGGTTTGGGAGCCCTCTGATCAATCTCAGCATGGCCTAGGCAAAAACTCAGAGCTGAGGAGCTGTGTCCCGGGGAGCGTGCACGCTTCACGATGCTCCCTGTCATCCCAGTTGCTGACTACACACATCACTGCCCACACAACGTCCCTTCCAAGGGCCTGGGGAGGCCAGGCCAGGCATCGGGCCTGCGTGCAGACAGCACCCACCGGGGCGCCTGCCCTTGCTGAACACTTTCTACAAGAGCTCACAGAGAGCTGCAGCACGGGGAAGTCTCAGGGACTTCCTAAGTTCAGACACCTTCAAGTTGAGGTAGTGGCTGTTGAAGGATTCATTACTTCTTTTTGTGGGATATATGAGACACTGGGGGATTCACCTAATCTATATTTCGACATCTACCACATTGACCTAGTCACCCCGCATGCCCTTTTTAGTCTATGCAGAAAATGAGACATCTGTAGGACATGGTTGACTTAAACTGTTTTAGATGTCTTACTTACGAGGAGAACTTTCCATCCTCTCTCCTGACAACAGGATGGGTCTAGCTGAGCAACAAGAAGTGGACATCTGCTGTATGCACATTCACATATCATCAGAGGCTGGGTCCCTTTTGTTTTATGTGACTACATCCTGTGGAGATAGCCCTAAAGATCATGATGACTCCTTCTGTCCTTAAAATCTATTAATCTTCTAATTAGAGCTAATTAAAATGAAATGCATTTTTACTTTTTTTTTTTTTTTTTTTTTTTCTAGACAACTATCTCCTTCATCATTAAAACATTGACATTTTTCAAACAAGCTCCACTAATGACAAGGGAACATTAATATACCTAATTAGTATTCTTTTCTAGTAGTAAGACAACAAGCTTGTCCAATTACACATTTTTATACCATTAGAAAACAAAGTGTGAAGCTTTTTCAGGTTACATGCAATGGCACACTAGTTAGTGCAAAGAACCCAATGTAAATAGAAGCCAACAATTAAGTAATATTTCCAAATATTGGGGGACCAGGGGAATGCCCAGAGGGGAAATACTCTGCTGTTGTTCATGAAGTGTCTTTAAATGTACGTGCAATAAGTTTTTTAAAATATTTGGGATGAAGTTGAGCGATGTAAAAGCCAGAGAACAGCAGGAAGAAAGCAGGGGGCTGCCTAAGTAGGACATGTCTCCTCTCAAGCTCCAGCTCTCTCTTTGTAGCTCTTATGAAAAGCTTGCGGTGGCAGAAGACAACAGGAGACGTGCCATTTAAACACAGGTAGGCCATTAATATATTGTTTAGAGTAATTGAAATTCACTGCACAGGATTAGTTGCCTGCCAATCATCCCAATTAAGCAGGCGTGTCATTGATCAGGATAGCAATTAAGAGGATTCTAGGGTATCAGCAATTTATTCTTAACTGCCTCAAAACTAATTGCTTTCAAGCACAGAACCAGGTTCAACATTCTTTACAATAGAGAAAAGAGGGAGTTATTGGAAAATTTCATGTCCTTTTCCCCATGAATTTCCCATTGGCTAAACTAGATTAGGAGAATTTAAAACACTCCGAAGCTCGAACGTGGTAATGAATTATTCCATCATTATCTGCAGCTAGCAACAGGAAATGACAAGATAAAATGGAGCTACACTTGGTTGTTGTTTTTAAAATGTGGATTCACAATGTCTAAGAGCAATTCAAACCTCAGAGCCAGCCTTCGGTGAGGTGCAGGCTCTAGGGCAGCAGACCACGTGCTGCCCTGCAAACCACCCAACTCTTGGCACCAAACATCCAATTCAAAACTGGTGGGACTCTCTGCACAGCTCTGTGCTGCAGTTGGTGCCCTTGGACTCTGCATCCACTAATGGCCAGGTCTAACCTCCCAGAAGCTTGATTAGTTTGGCTCTTGGCTGCCTACGTTAAAAGCACGTCGGGATGCCTGGTGGAGGGCTGGGCAGCTCTCTGCTGCATTGATCTCCCTGTGCATGAGTGAGAGTGAAAGAGGCATCGAATGCAGGGTAGTTCAGGGGCTCTCAGGAGCTGAGTTCCCATAAGGACAGGTCGGATAGAAAAAAAATGGATAATTAGATGGACAGGGTGAGCAGTGCTGGTCTACAGGATCACTGGAGTCAGGTTTGGTCATAACCTCAGCCTTGGCACAAATCAGAAACCTAACGAACCTACCGAAAGCTACAGTGAGAATTTTTGGCTATGCTGCAGCACATTGCTCTATGTTGGTGTTTTTTACCTTTTTTCCTCCTTCTTTTGTCACATTATTACCATCCACATACCTTTTATTCATGTATATCAATAAGGAGACAACAAATATCTTGACTATTTACACTTCTGTTCTTATTGCTTTTTTAACATAGAAAACAATGTGAATATGCCAAAGAAATTATATAACACCTCTAAAAAGCACACTGATAATATTTTAATACTTACATAGAGCACCATCTAAGAGTATTATTTTGAAATAAGCTTCAAAACTTTGCTTAGGGTTTTACCTTTCTGAAAAATCAAGTATTCAGCACTATAAGAATACTTTCCCTATTTTGAAGTATTTATTATGCAGAGAGCATAATGTTTGCTGTTAATTATAGGATACATTAATTACCTCCATATAAATATGCTATTTTGCAAACTACTCTTTACATAAGGTGCATTTTACTTCAAGTGCATCATTTCCCTCTGCAGGATCGGAGGTTCCTAGAGGGGGGTGGCAGCAGTGATGCAGACCTTCACCACACAAAGAGGAGGAAAACTTCTTCTCACTCCTTGAAAAATGCCAGGTCCCCAGCCAGTTCAGTCTAAAGCCTCCAAACCCTTAGACTTTGCTGGTGTGAACAAGCATGAATTCTGGATGAATTCTGGCTTCATCTCTTTAACAACACCTAAGCATCTCCTTTCTCTTCCCTAACTGAATTTATCCTCCCCAGACCTCTAGACCACGGAATTGCTAATAGCCCTGTATTAGAGATGCGAAGCCCACAATGACTCACTCACCTGAGATCACACAAGGAGAATTGGCAGATCCACAAATGGGATTTAGCAGTCCAGAGCCCCAAGTCTATTGCCCTAACAGCTGAACATATAAACCAGGAGTCTTTTTAAGGTGCATCTCTTCTTTTTTAATGAGCCTAGGACTTTCCCTCGTGGAAAAGGCATTATTCTGTAGCTTTGGACAAACTGCAACATCTCTCCTAAAAAATTATCCTTGTACAATGAATATTTCCACCCCTTTAAAAGGCATTGCTGTCCTGGCCTGACAGATGCATTTGCATTCATCCATTAAATGCTACTGGCACAGTGGTACCTTGCACCCAGAGCAGAGAATGCCCTACTAACCTGCTCCTAGCCTAAACAGGAATAGTTGCAGTGACATTTCAAATCAGATATAGCAGAGGTCAGTAATGCTGTAGTGGGTAACAGGGGACAGAAAGTGCAAAACTAGCAACTAGGATAGCCTCAGTCTATCCTAATGAAAGGTGCAAGAAAATATGGTGTATATATACATACTGATTTTCTAGCCAATGAAAATATCTTTTGTAAATGCTTATCTGGCAACTCAGCAGGTAAACAAATGGGTCAGTGAGTTACGAAAAAAAATGTTTCTTGCTCTATCATTTCAGGAGGATGAAGCCTGCAACAGCCTACATTTTAAGGAAACCAGACTCCTACTTGCAATAGTGGAACTGTTGATTACACTGCTTCCTCAGCTAAGCATTTGCTTAGAAAAAGAGAGCACAGCCCTAGTCCCCAAACCAGCTTTTTCCTATTAATTTAACTTTGCTTGCTCTATGTGTAATGCAGCCATTTGAAATCCTTCCATCTTGTTTGCAACTTGAATCATGTCTCTATTTTTAGAGGACTTGGAGCTATGCTATGACTTTACCAAATGGAAAATGTAATCATGTCTCTGTTATGTATAACAAAGTGTGTGTTTGCCCTGAGCCAGATGAACTGCATCATCAGGATTTTGGACAGAGTAAGATTTTTGGGACAGTAACGCTCCTAGGAACTGGCCCTGCCAGCAACTTTTCTTTCCTAACTTGCATTAGCTTGGGGTTTGTGACAGCTCCCCAGAGAGCCGCACTGAGGCAGCGCAACAAGAAGACACAGTGCCTTAAGAATGCATGAAACCAAATGACTCAATTTGTCCATATAGCTGATGGGGATTTGATCTGTTTGACACAGCCAACTTGGGGAAAGGAAAGAAAAAAAAATGAAGAAAAAAAAAAAACATGTTTCTTTAGGAATAGCTTGTATATGACATCGCTGTAACTAAATCTCAGCTTAACCAGCATTTGCAGAGACTGGAGAGGGTGACACAGTCCTCCCAAAGTCCGCATGGGCAGATTTATGCTGCTGGACAGCATTTGCATGTATTTGAACTTCACTCCTAGCTGGTCACATCGAGTACTTCTGCCCTGCTCCAGAGGCGCTTCCCACCCAACTTCCAGGCTCTGCATTTAACAGGAACAAGCACGGGGAAGCTGACAGCGAAGCTGAGGAAACATATGGCAGCTTTGTGCATACGGAAAGGCGAGGTGTGACTGGGAGCGCGCTGCATGCTGCTGCCGTCGGCGCCCCTCAAACGACCTACATAAATACAGCAGGGAACCGGGAAAATAAGCTGTTTGCTCACGTGTCGGTTTTCAACAATTCTTAACCTAACAATAACTAGATGTATTATTCAACGCATTCAAGATCAAAAAACAGACATTCTTTTTAAATACTTAAAATTTAGTATAGAGTGTGCCTTTACTGACGGTAACAGAGGGGCATAAGGTAAAAATACCCACATGCATCTAATCTGGTTTTCCTCTCACAGCAGTTTTATACGGGTGTAATTTCATTGATCCCTGAGAAATTGTTACAGATTCAATGGAACAGAATCCTGAGAGAGAAGAATCAGCCAAAAAACGTCACTGCCTTAAGACTGGTACATGATATTTTATAAATGCATACAGAAGCCACAAAATGCCTTGCAAAAGGAATTCTGAATCGTCCACATGTGGGACAATTGTTCCTCCGCAGAGTGGTCTTCCCTCAGTGGAGAAACTGTCAGCATACAATTACAGATCTCTGAAAATCATTAACTCTCCATGTTTACTGGAAATGCGTTAGTGAGAAAACACCATTCTACTTCTCCAAATGCCTTTTGAACATAATAGCTTTTTTTTTTTCAAAAAATGAAATTCCCAAATCCACTAAGAAATTACCACAAAATGTCACATTTCTGTAATTAATAATTCAAGTCTTTTCCCTACCCAAGCCCATAAAGAAATCAAAAGTACAATTGAAATGCTGTTTGCCTGGCAATATGTATTCTACTTCACAGCAGCAGTTGTCACAAAAATACTTTTGGTGTTAAGAAAGACACTCTGGGCTTGGTTTATAAACAAATTTTTGCTGGCTCAATTGACATAAATCAGGCAAACTACATGATTTACATCAATTGCATTAGATCAAATTAACTGCTATAATCGAGCAAAACCATTCAGTTCCCCTAAATATTGCTAAATGAAGAAAAGCAATTCACATCAGGCAATTTGTAAGCACTTCAGAGTTGTTTGAAAAGTTATGCTCCCACTTTTAGAAACACTGCAAAAATATTTGGCATAACATCACTCTACCATACGGTAACTTTGCTCTGTATCAATTATAATCTTTCCTTCGCACTTTGCTCTTCAGCAATTACGATGCTCTGCAATTTAACTTTGCCTCTGCTCCCGCGTGGGGGAATATGGAACAGAAGGAGTGGGTTGGGCCACGGACCCAGCCATTTTCCCACTTTCTACATAAAACCCAGTGCCAACCAGCACAGCTGTGACAGTGAAAAGATAAAACCAATCTGCACAGGTAGAGGACTCTTAACAAATGCTGGGGACCAAGGGTGCACCAAGAACGCCAGTGTGAAGACAACAGTCTGGCAACCTATTTAGAAACGAAGTTATTTGCATCTTTCCGTGCTCTGAAGGTTTGGATGACTGTCTAATGGCATAAAGTTGGCCTTCCAACTCCAAATCTTAGGCCACTCACAGTCAGATGTTGTAAAAGGCTGCCTGCAAGTGAAAAACTCCTCTCTTTGGAGACCGTATTGATCCACTTCTAAAGTTCCTGGCATAATTTTGTTCAGTCTTACAAAGCACCATCTCTAGGCAACCAGTCTTTGGTGGGCTCCCAGTTATTGCTTAAGACAAGTTTTTTCTGTGTTATATCCATCGTCTCCCATTCCTTCCCTCTGGGCGTTGAAATCTGTCAACACTTTTTAAGACAGAGGCAAACGGTTTTATTTCTACTTGACCCTGTGGCAAAAGTCTATTGCTTTCCTTCACTGCCTTCAAATTCCTTATCACTATCGATTCGCTTCGTATTGAAACTGTATCGGTAATTGCCAGGAGTCTTGTCCATCAAAATGGATTTGAATTCTAGCCTGTGATTGTACCAGATTTCCTTTCAAAGAGCATTTAAAGTGTATTGTAAAGGTGTCTAAAGCCTCTGATATCTGTGCTAGATACCTAACCCACCTCCACCACAAAGGTGTGGTAAGAGACAGCGTCCTTTAGCAAGCTGTATGGGCTCTGCTGAAGCGGGGAGCCCTCGGTGCCCTCAGAGTAGGACCTGGGCCTGGGACACCTGCCTGGTTTCCACAGGGAGGGACGGGGGCCCAAGGAGCTTGGATGCAACTCAGCCCCTTCGTTTGCACAAGCTGCAGTCAGTGGGCAAGGGTCAGCCACGTGCTTCATCTGCTTCACAGCCCAGACACAGCAAAGCAGATCAGGAAAAAGGATGCGTGTGTTACTACTCAAAGTGAAATAGGGGACATTTTGAAGAGGATCCCTCCTCAATCTCCTCTTGTCCTCCTCTCTTCAATGTTTCTTTTCACTGTTTTACTCAGATCCCCCTCTCCCCACTTTCTGACCCTCTCTCACCAGCAGAGGAATATGTTTTAGAAATATATTTAATCTCTCCGGCCCTGTTGTCAGACTTACTGGAACTGTTTTGACTTGTGAAGAGCACCATGTGCTGCTGATTCTCGTGAAGGCCGTGCTTACATTTTATAGACGGAACAAGACCAAAGGAAACATTTTTATATCATTTATAATTAGCCCGTGGCAACTCATCTCCATGGATTAGGAAGTTTCATAAAAGAACAACACACCTGGTTCACCCATTGCACCAAAAAAAAAAAAAAAAAAAAAAAAAAAGGTACTTTGCAGAAAAGCTTCTTATGAGGGGAATTTTTTCTGTATGGAGGAATTTTCTCTATGTGGGGAAATTACACCACACAACCTTGCCAAACCTACAGCTTATAGACATATATATTTAAGTGTAATTAATAGATCTGTTTCAGGGCATATTTGGATTTCATGTTTGGACAGAGAAAAGGTTTCCATTTTTCAAAAAGGAGGGTTGTTTTGGGAAAGCCTTCCACTCCTGTTTGAGTGATACAATATTAACCGCTGTCAGTGAAGGCAGATAAGCAGCACTGTTTAAGAATAAACATCTCTCTTTCTTTCTGTATGCATGTATGTATGTAATCAAATTAATCCTTGAATGACTCCTTTGACGTCAACTTTGCTTGATTCATGGCAAGACAACAAAGGAAAAAGTAATTCTTTGTTTATAATTCAGAAACATGAGAAACCTAATTGTAATAAATGTATTGCCTTATGCTGAACATGCCTGTATTCCCATTTTGAAATGCATATGCTTATGGAGCCTCAGCATTTACCACAAGGAGGATATAAACCTCACAAAGGAAATTGCTATGGCTGGAACACACCCAGCAAAACCAGAAATCCCATACCAGTTGGGTGGAAATCCCTTGCCAGTTGAGTGGAAAGTTAAAGCCCTGTTTGGTCAATGTTAAGATACTAATCTTGCAGATTTTTGAGTTGCCACCTCAAACATCTCACCCACAGCCTGTGCTAGGTATTTATTATTTATATAGCAATATTATATAGAAGCTCCAATCAATGATCTGGACACCAGTGTACCAGCTATTACAGAATCGCAGAATTTCTAGGTTGGAAGAGACCTCAAGATCATCGAGTCCAACCTCTGACCTAACACTAACAGTCCCCACTAAATCATATCACTAAGCTTTACATCTAAACGTCTTTTAAAGACCTCCAGGGATGGTGACTCCACCACTTCCCTGGGCAGCCCGTTCCAATGTCTAACAACCCTTTCGTTAAAGAAGCTCTTCCTAAGATCCAACCTAAAACTCCCCTGGCACAACTTAAGCCCATTTTCCCGCGTTCTGTCACCAGGCACGTGGGAGAACAGACCAACCCCCACCTCGCTACAGCTCCTTTAAGGTACCTGTAGAGAGCAATAAGGTCGCCCCTGAGCCTCCTTTTCTCCCAGCTGAACAAGCCCAGCTCCCTCAGCCGCTCCTTGTAGGACTTGTTCTCCAGGCCCTTCACCAGCTTCGTCGCCCTTCTCTGGACTCGCTCAAGCACCTTGATGTCCTTCTTGTAGTGAGGGGCCCAAAACTGAACACAGTAGCAGGATTACAGAATCACAGGATGATTTGGGTAGGAAGAGACCCTCAAAGAACATCTCGTTCCACCACCACCACCCCTGCCATGGGCAGGGACACCTCCCACCAGCCCAGGTTGCCCAAAGCCTCACCCAGCCTGGCCTTGAACACCTCCAGGGATGGGGCATCCACAGCTTCTGCCTGTGCCAGTGTCTCAACACCCTCAAGTCAGTGAGTGTATAGTAAGATACAGTCTTTATTAGGATATAGATGAATGATTGTTTCTTTCCTACTGAACTTGATGAAGGCATCCAAAGCACAAGACTGACCTACAGGAGGAAGAGCTGTTTAAGAAAACTATCTAACCTGAAGCATGTGTTCTTCAAAATGTAAATTCTTATTTTCTCATTCATTTCAACGTGTTCTGAATGTTTAAATTTCTGCAGTCTAAAATTAATGTTTTTGTTTTATATGATCCATGAGTTTGATAAATATATATGCCCTCCCTTTACAAATTCAAAGTGTAATTAGTTGAATTCTTGTTTTAAGCAAGTCTGAAAGTTATTCTGAACAGCATCGCTTATAATGGGAGATACCCTGTAGGGAACAGAGGTCACATGGGCTGCAATAATTCTAAACAAGAACATTTTGCAACTCTGTCAAAACATTATGAAGCCAGAAACCATATCAAATGAATCAGGCAAACTCATTGGTACAAGGAATGAATAGGAAAAATTAGCTGTGGTTGTAAAGCAATCATGGTATTATATTATTAGCATATGGGGTTAACAGTTATGGTTAACCATTACACCAGAGGAAATAGGTCCAATGCCAGAATATCAGCATTCAAATGTGCTCCGGTCAAGATACAACTTATCAGTAAGACTCAAATGAACGGTATCACGTGAATTAGCCAAAACTAAGCTGCTGACACCTGACGTTTACAAAAGACTGATAAATATTAAATTAGCAAAACAGAGGTTAATTTTAGGGACATTTTCAAAAAGTTTGAGCTAGGAACAGCATGATTTTCCCTTTCCTTTTGACTTCTTCTAGCAGTAGCTCAATGGAGGCTCAATTTGTTCAAGAAAACAGTGTTAAGAAACATAGACCAGATTCGGGTTAAAGGTGGATTGAAAAAAAATAGCAGAAACTCTAGTAGTTAGGAGGCAGGACTGACTGAAACAATAAAGTTATACACCCCTGACAGCCCTTGTACCTATAGTTCAACACCGATGACTGTGTAACTAACTTGCCAGGTCTGCAAGTCTGGATTTGCAGGAGAAGTGAGCAACCTCTTGTGCACAGTGTTAACAAGTCTGAATGTCCCTTCTTTCTTAAGGAAAGAGGAAGCCTGAGGCAAGGCTAGATTCTTGCAGTGAAAAATCCCATCATCCACCGGATTTCATGGGGAAGACCTAAAGGTGTTGAGCAGGGTATAAGTACACACAGGGGTGATCACTTCTGCCCCTGGAGGCTAAATGTGAAATGTGTCGCCAGTTTTTGACTAGCAGCAATCAGAGCTGTTTTAATATTTTAGTCAGAAAAAGCCTGAAAAATCCTATCATGCTGTGTGTTTTATCTTCCATTGCAGAAAAATAAAACAGCAGCAGCAAATAAAGCTTGTACCAATTCAATTTGGAAATAACAAGTTCAGCAAAAATGAAGAGACACAACAAATTATTGAAGTTACCAGGTTTGAAAAGACCTTTATAGGGAGACAAGGTGAACTAGAGGTGTAAATAAGTTTTTAAAATTGAATGAGTTTTCTAAGAAAGCTTTAAAACAGACAAGGTGCAAGGTGAGAATAAAACAAAGATTTAGAATGTCATTTAACCACAGGAATTCAAAGCATGGAACTAGGCTGTTCACCTCTCGGACAAATCCTCCTACTCCCCACTGAAAACGCTAGAGGGCAAGAAAATCTGAGCTGTTCTGGCAGCAAGCGGAGTGTGAACACACAGAACCCCATCATACACCCATGGCTATAAAACCCCAGAAGGAACTGAAAGCCTGCTCCCATAAATCAACAGAAAAGCAAAAATACATGAGGACCAGGACACACATATAAGCTTCCTTTTACATGCCAGTTGCCGTTAGCAGGAAGGAGAAGAGAGTAAGAGAGGTTGTGCATTATCTCCATGGCAAGAACACTGGTGTGACGAGGACAATGACAAAGGCCATGCCTATGTTCTCTCGATCCACAAGCAAACCAGTGTGGGTAACATTGCAAAGCCAGCAATTCTTTCTTCTCATTTCATCCATGAATTGTCTTGAAACATATGATATTTTGGTGATATGAGTGAAGGTGACGGAGCTTACAAGCATCTGGCTTGAGAGCAAGTTACTGAAAAATTTCTCAGACCTTCAGGGGTCCTTCCAAGCCTGCCCTAATTACCTCTACTACAAACAGGGAGTCACCAAAGGACTGCCTGAAGAATGCACTTTTTGTAGTTCAAGGACCTTCCTTTTTCTTCCCACTCATCTCTGCTGGCAGGTAGATTTTCTCCTCAATCTGGACTAAAAAAAAAATAGACATCAATTTATTTTTTGAATATGAACAAAACCCAATGGGAGAATCAGGCAAGAAGAAAATTGCAGGCTTTTCAATCTCCTATTGTAGGGAAGTATGCTGGAAAGACATTCATAAAATGAAATGAATGTAAAGAGTACATCCAAGAGTGCAGATTAGTGAGGAACGCATGTGTTAGGATTTGCATAATTCCAGCTGGTTGGTGGAACATTTCATATTAACAATAATGCTAAAAATAACATATTTTGAATATACTTGAATAGACTACGCTTAAGCAGTGCTGTTTTCTTCACAGTTCATGGGTACTCTACGAGAATCAAAGGCAAATGCAGGGCAGGAAAATTCATCCTCGAGTGAGGTGGTTGCAGACAGCATTGCAAACGGGTACAGCTATTGCAGTGAAAAATGCCAACATATATAACCAAACAAGACAAAATTCCTCCACCTACTCATCAATAATCCTTTAGTGCTTGTATGAATCCAGACATTCAGTTCTTGTTCAAGAGAAGTTCAGATCTGTTTGATAGTGGGTCTAAATTAAGCACTGCAGGGTTGAGAGACTCCTGAAATTGCATTGTTTTAAAGACTCACACAGTTTCAAGGGTCTTTATTTCAGTGACTCTAAGCATTGAACTGCTAAAAAGTTATTCTTTTATGCCTTTAGTTTGCTCTCTGTCTAAGGCTCCTCTACCTCTAACTTGTACTGTTATTTTGTGTATTTTGACTTGGTATTTTTCTAAAAGTCCCATTCCTTCGACCATAGCACTGGAACGGGCTGCCCAGGGAGGTGGTGGAGTCACCATCCCTGGAAGTCTTCAAAAGACGTTTAGATGTAGAGCTTAGGGATATGGTTTAGTGGGGACTATTAGTGTTAGGTCAGAGGTTGGACTCGATGATCTTGAGGTCTCTTCCAACCTAGAAATTCTGTGATTCTGTGATTCTGTGATAGGTATCTGTAAAAATTCCTTTTTTTTACTTTAAAATAAAAACCCAGATGCTCTTAGCCTTCGTTATTGAAAAGGGGAGTTTTGAAAACATCACTAAGCTGAAGATAAAAGATCAAAAAACAGAAGACAAATAAAAAGAATGCACATTTTGTTTTAGAGTCCCTTTTTTTTTTCAGCCAACATCATGATATTTTTGAAGTGTAACATGATTTATAAAAGTTGGAACTGGAGAAAAAAAAAAATTCAAAGAAAGTGCTTTTACCTGCAAACATGAAGATACCCATTTAACTGTACATACCAGTATTTCCAACAGGTTAATGGAATGACTAATGTGCATAAGAGTGAACATGTATTAATAGTCACAAAATACGAAAAACATTAGTGGAAAGAACACTTTTTGCAGACTCAGGCTGAATATCAAGCTTTATTCATTTTTATTTTTTTTTCTACATATTAAAAGTGAATATCAGCCTAGAGGATGTAACTATGGCTTAGCCTACAGGCCATCTGAAACCAAGATCAGAAGTGTTGCAAATAAACATGCAGTATGAAGAAAGAAAACGGAACATCCACCAAGCTCTGGACCTACCAGATGACTAAGCCAATAAATAAAATGGGAGTAATGACCGGTGAATGAAAATACTAATTAGGTAAGGCTGAAGTTTGGGTGATAAGGAGAGAAAAAGCAAGTTCTCAAATTGAAAAGTCTTCCTGAAAGACTATGTCAGTAGTCTCCATTAAACTCAGAAAGATTTGGTTCGTAAGTCTAACTTACGAACGAACAGTAGATATGTGATTGACTCATATGTACCTCCGCTTTAATTTTTCAGTATGTCACTAACTTGATTTTCAGTCCCAGAGCACCTACAGCTCCACTGAAGTAGTAGCAGATGTAAGAATTCAGCCTCTTTGAAAATTCAGCTAAAGGCACTTGGAGTTAGGAACAAAACGTAGGCTCAGTTGCATGCCTATTACTGTATGATCATTACGACTACTCACAAATTAGGCACACAGTCACACACATGGTCTTAGGCACATTGGGGAGAGTTTCAAAGACACATCATGGGATGATAGGATTCCAGCTCCCTCTAAAAGCACATGCCTTTGAAAAGTTCACCCTGGACTTTGAACAGCTTTCCACAATGGATCTCTTCTAGGATTCAGTGGTAATAGAAATTGTTCCTTATATATCACCAGTTAATAACTCAAGATTAATGAAAATATGCTTAGTTTTTCACAAGAGGAAGGAAACTTCACGCACTGCTCCTAGGAAATGCGTGTTGCAACAAGAGGACCGATGTAGGGCAAATATCGTACAAGAGAGATACATACAAGGAACAGAAATCCTACATGGCTTTGTGAGAGACATCTCATTTTAGTCACCTATTTAATAGCTTGTTTGTTTACAGTGAAACCATGATGAGGGGGAAAAAATAAGCTAATTCACAAAAATAACACATTTTTGAAAAATCCCTTGTGTGCTTTTGTTCCATTACAGTCTGAAATTAACATTAGTAGTTTAGTGGGTTCTTTTCACTCTTCAACATTTGCCTTTTTATACTGGACCCAACACTTAACTATAGGGCATGTTTCAGTGGGGGGGAGGAGGGTTAGGAAGAGAGACAGGAAAGAGAGAAAAAAGCTAAGAACCTCAATTCATCTCACTCAAGGGTGTTAATTTAAGATTCAGAATGTAATCATACATCTTTTTAAATCATCCAAATGTATTTAAAATGTTTGCTTGTTTAAATCTGTTATGCTTTGATGGGGTATGGCAAGGAAACAGAATGGCAGGGAAATATGCAATATGAGTGACAGCAGTAATAAATAATCATTATAAGCTACAACTACACCTTTACGTGATCTTTTGATCTACCATGTAAAATGCACTTAAGCAACAGGTAACACAAAGTTCCTTGGAGTATAGCACCATCTGAGAGGCTATGAAGGAACAGAAAACTAGCGATCCATCAGGTAAAGCTGCCCCAGAAATGTGCACACCAGCCCATCTTCCAGCTTCACAAGCCTCTTTGCAGTTCCTTGGCTAAGGACAACTTTGGCCTCTTACTAGGGGAATTATTGTTAAGGACAGGTGGATTATTCAAAGCAGTTTCAGGATGATTTATCGTGAGCTTGATCTCTAAAAGACAATTACGAAACTGAGAGCTGGACATCTGAATATTATGCTTCCATTTTCATTTCTCCCAGCGGGTAAATACTTGATGCTATTGTAGGTTATTATATAAAAAGAATGACAGTTTCTTCACCTAAGCCTTATAAAGCTTGATTAACAACCTAATCCCATTTTTTACAGAAAACAAAAGAGTGATCAAAGCATATTATTGATGGCCAACTTTTATGCAGAGAACTTAAACAAGTAGTTTGACATCCTAGAGACCAGATTTTCAATTCATAACAGAACACGACCTGAGCTGAAGATAGGTCTGAACACTATCAAGATATTATCTGTCTGCAGAAAATCTGCAAAGAGGAGGGAGGGAACATTTTGGGAGTAACTGCTACTTGATTGTCCATGATCTAAGGAGGAAAAGGGAAACTACATCTTTCATGACATTAGAGATATTTGAAATAGTTTCATGGGCAACTGATGATGTTATGTATTGTCTCATCTTGGAAATGTTAGCTTTTCCTCTCCATTCCTTTTATTTTGCCAGAGTCTGGTTTTAGCCTGATTTTCTTTTAGCCGAGTATTTTTTCAGCTTAGCCATGGGAATTGTCAGGAGTCCCGTATTTTCTTTGTCAGGTGCAAAGATGCCTATACATGCTACGGTACAGTTAGTTTCCCTCATAGTAGTTGTACCAAGGCAGGACAGAGGATAGCATTTGTAGTTTTAATTTTATTTTGTTTTTTGTTTGTTTTTTGTTTTTGTTTTTTTTTTTTTACAAAGAATACCAGGGGAAGAGTTGCAGCTATGCACTAAGGTTCAGTCACTGAAGCTGGACTGAATCCATATCATTTGCTTCCATCTTTACAAGATCTTCAAGGCATATCAGCTGCAATGCGTTATCCACAATGTCAAATATTCTAGACAGGCCAGAAATAAATCTGTCTATGAGCTATGACTAAGAAATCATCCATTAGCAACACAAAAGTAATCTCTGCCGTATTCTAGTCTAGAGTCCAACTGAGAGGGTCTAACATATTGGCCAAGATCAGCTGCTTCTGAGGATGGCTTTTTGCCATTTTCTCAGTCATCCCAGAAAGAAACAAGAAATTAGGCAGCGTGTTAGCTTGCCAAATAAATGACATAAAAAACTTTTAGTGCTGATCTGATTGTTGTGTTTTCAGAGACAGTGATAAATAAAGAGAAAAATATATATCTTACATTATATATATATAATGGAAAGACTTTTTAGACAGTCTTCATAATCTGTGGCATATCAGCTATTTTGTTCTCCAGATTCTTTCTCTCTCATAAAACTTCCCCAAAGAGCTGATACGCATCAAATTCTGGAGACCATAAAGTCCTTGTGAATTTAGCATCTTATCTTCCTTTCAGGTTAAGGGATGGGTTTGGTGACAAAGGAGAAAGCACGGTGCATTTGAAAAAGTTAGAATGGAGTACTATGAGATTTTTGATGATCCATCACATTTCTGGTGAGCTAAACATAACTGTTCCCTAGAGAAACACTTTCCAGAAGTACAATACTTTTCAAGCAATTGTCCAGGAGGAAAACATCATCCATCAAGACTGTAGATAAGCATGCTATGCATACACTGCAGACCTTCACATTAGTTGTAGAAATTAGATGACTTTTGCTATCAGTATCAGCCCATTTCAGAACAGCCCCTTGCACCCGAGCCGTGGCACATCCTGCAAGCAGGTGAACTCACCGCGTTTGCACAAAGATATCCCAGCATCTGCTAAGCCAGAGGGAGGGAAAGCAACAAGGTCACCTTTCTTTTATCATTATATGATGTTACAGACCTCTAAGACCAGTCTACGATATCAGAAAGAGGGGCTAAAAAACTAGTTTCATCTGACATATTGGTTTTGTGCCTTTTCTAGATGCAGTGGGGAACAACTGCTTTAAATAGGAACTTCTACTGCAAGCCTACTGCTAAGGGAGGGCTTTAAAACCTGCAAGCATTTTTCCCACTATCTGTAGGACTCCTGCATGCAACTTGCTGTTCGAAACAGCTAGTTTTAAAGGGGGGGAGGGAGGGGAAATCAAGGTATGCTAAATATTGCTTATTTCTGTTTGTCCTGAAAACACACCACATCCAAACACAACATCCACTGCTGTTGTCTCAATTTCTGGTAACAGCAAGCTTCAATATAGGCCTAAATCAGCTGCCACTGAAGTCGATGAGAGTACTGCTTTAATAGGAACAGCACCGGTCCCTGCTGCCAGCACTGCCCTATAACACGCATCAGCAGCCTTCCTTTGTACCCCTCCAGTGAAATCCCAGTCCCTCCAAGCTCTTGCCTTAGTGGCAGTGGCTAAACAGAAAGGAAAGCGCAAACACTGGGTATTTCCTTCATCTTTTTCTTTTTTTTTCTTCAACAGAGCAAAACAGACAGCCCATGAACCTCCATCTGGAACAGGGTGTGCTAAACTCATCTGCTCCAGCCTCTCCAGCAAGCAGCCTTGCTGCTAGGCTCAGTGCTAGCTGCCAGCTCCAGCCCCATGGGTTGGGTTTCCCAACAGTTTTCAGATGCTGCCGCCCCTTGGCTCCCTGAAAAACAACCCCCAGAACCCATTCCCTGTCCTCTGTTTTGGACATCCCTTGCCCTGAACATTGTTTCTGTGCTGCAGACAGCAGGTTCCATACAATTTGCAGCAGGTAACAACTGTGGCTTGACACAAATAGGAGCTTATTTGACAACAGCTCCGCCTAGACCCCATTGCAGGGAAGTAATGTATTTGGGATGGGACTCACCTGGCTGACTTTATTTCCAGGTTAGGGCATGCTTTCTAAACTAACCAGCCAACTCCTGTTTTAATCAGTGAGGACACAGGCAGCTGAAGATTTATTTAATTCCTGCACAGACGTCTAAATTAAGTGCAATGAATTTACCTCCTTAACTCATTGACTGCAGGGGGAACCCAGAGAATTAGCTCAGGCTGCTCGCTTCCCTTTTTAGGTCTGGTTAAGCACTAGTTACATGCTCTGAGCCCCATGCAATAGTGTCAGATCCCAGTGGGGATCTGATTGGCTTATATATTCCAAAAGATTTCAAATATCTTCTTAGTGGCTCTCTGTTTACCCAAAACACCATATGTTCGGTAACTTCCAGCCAACCTCTAAGAAGTCTAGCTGAGGTGTTCAAATGTCTTAATCTGCTCCTCTTAGGAACAGGAAAAATATGTTTTACGAGATAATACAGAAAAGTCCATCTTTTCGTATGACAAACACAGCAATACTTTGTTTTATGTTTGGTTTCATGCATAGGAAAAGAGGTGCCTGTATTTTTCAAAGCATTATATTTTGCAGCGTGACTTCTCATCAGGCCTTTAAATCTGGACGTAGCTTTTGCTTTGTCAGCCCACTGAACGTCCAAGTAATTTTATAATTGGTGTCGGCATTCAACCGAAGGAATGGAGTCTCAGGTATTTTGGGGTAACAAAACATTTTTGGTTACAATTTTGAAGCATACGAAAAATGATAATGCAGGAAGCTGTAGTTGCATGCTACATCTTCCAGATGAGAACAAAGTAATGAATTAGTGGGGAAAACTCTGAAATGCTGACAACTGCAAGCTAGACTTCTGTAATGTACTGGCAGCATGGTTAACAGCCTGCAACCAAAATGTCTTATAATCTTTATGTGAACCATCAATTTATGCCTTTAAACTTACACAGCTATTATACTGTTAGATTTTTTTTTTCCTTGCCAAAGCTTACTTTATTTTCCTGGGCAAATTCTACACTAACAAAATGTTGGCCTGGGGCTGTTAGAAGAAACAGATATATAAAGAGAAGAAATGAACATCCAACTTAGTAGCCGTTCACACCGGATAAAGTAGGTCTGCCTTGCATGTTGAGATGCTGGAAGGGCAAAGTAGCAGCAAGAATAATTAAGAATAAAATGCAGTGAAAGCCATGCATCATGCTATCTTACAGCCTCTTTAACTCCCTGATTTTCCTTTAGCATCTTCCCAGTCTGATTTTCTTGCACGTCACTTATGTACTAACTATTTACATGCTCCATGTGAAAATAGTGCCAGCTGAATTGTCTGCAGGTTGCACTGATTTCTAACAGTGAGGCTGCTGAGACCCAGGTTTTGTGAAAAACAGGATAAAGAAGGACTTTCTTCAGAGTTCTGTCATGGAGAAAGTTACGAGATGTTGCTTTTCCATTATTTTTTTCTCTACTGTTCCAGTATCCTCTGGAAGTTCCCAGGTCTGGGGAAATGTAAGGACAAGACATGAACAGAAGCCCACTGAGACATCCACTACTTTCTACTGCTGCAGTCAGGGCATGGGCAACCTGGCCTTTCACTCACGGTGGCCTGTTGCAGGCCACTCTTACTTCCACTGATTCCTACCTGCTGACATAGACCCATAAGTCTACAATCCAAGGTGCCCATGGGGCCATCCCTGGCATGCAACAAGCTCCAAACCAGCCCTAAGTCATGTTTTCTCCCTGCAGAAACCTATGCCAAGATCTTGTCTTTTTGAAATCTCCACTATAACATTTCATGGCCATTCCGAAAGACACCACTGCTTACAGAGTGTAGTTATAAAATACTATCCCATAAACTCTGAAAACTATTCGGGGACTATAAAATTCTTACAACAACTCCCACTTGTATTATTCACCAAAAATAGAAGGGGAAGGGAAGAGGAATAAAAATCCAAACCCCATGCAGGAAAGATAGTGAGTACGTATTTACTTGATGCTAATTAACTCCACCTCTGTGTGACCCTCAGTTCTTTTAAGGTGTCCTTCTAGGCATTAATTACTGAAAGGTAAATTTTAGCCATTTTTAAAAGGCAGAAAAAATAATTCCAAGTGAGAAAAGTGAACTGCTAATCTAAAAACAAGATATTCCAAAAAATCTTACAAGTACATTCTGAAAGAAATAACTGGCTTTAAGACCTAAAGAGTCCACTTTGTTTTTATGTTGGTAGGGTGACATCCTATTCCCCAAAAAAGCCAATGGAAATTTTGGCATCAATTTCTATGGTGGCAGAATTTCATTCCTTGAGTTAAATAAAATTTATTCAATTTTCATGTTAAATGCAGAGAAAAATCCTGCTCAGGTTTCCTGCTAATCCAGACTTAGAGTTCCTGCATCGTTACAGCAAGAGAGTTGGTAACCTCAGATCTTTTCTCTACTGTACAAAAATGACCCAATTTCCCACATTCTTTTGAATACTAACTCTCTGAAGCCTGTGATGTGAAGAAGAACCGCTATGTTGCTCTTTGAGTTTCACTCAATATTCCGACTGCAGTCTTTGTAAGTCTGCAAGAATTTACATTCATTGTCTCTCCAGAGTCACTTGCAAAATGATTTCCGAAAAAATCTCTCTTTCAACTACTATCAGACACTGTAATACAGGAACAAGGAATTCCTGGACCAACGGCCAGATGCGGTCTGCAACTTAATTTCAGGCAGACTACAGACAAAATGGTTTTGCTTGTGTGTGTATTTATTACTGGATAAAAAACAAAGGTGCTTATTTACACGTGACTTGACAAACATTTCTGAAGACCTAGCTGGACCTGGTCAAGGAAAAGTCCTCTGCCCTAGGTCAAATAAGCTGTAATTCAGCATTACATCTACCGACCAAGCAAGACAGAAACACGATGTTGCAGAATATTACCCAATACACAAATGCTGTATCCCAGTGTGATTGTCAAGTGGGCTTGCTGTGGTGGTGCAAAGGGCACCACCAGCAGACAGAGAGGTTACTCAGCATGGGCAGCTTCACTTAAGTCAATGATAAAGATGGAGAGAGAGGAAAGGAGAGAGGGAGGGAAGGAGGGAGGGAGGGAGGGAGGGAGGGAGGGAGGGAGGGAGGGAGGGAGGAAGGAAGGAAGGAAGGAAGGAAGGAAGGAAGGAAGGAAGGAAGGAAGGAAGGAAGGAAGGAAGGAAGGAAGGAAGGAAGGAAGGAAGGAAGGAAGGAAGGAAGGAAGGAAGGAGGGAGGGAGGGAGGGAGGGAGGGAGGGAGGGAGGGAGGGAGGAAGGAAGGAAGGAAGGAAGGAAGGAAGGAAGGAAGGAAGGAAGGAAGGAAGGAAGGAAGGAAGGAAGGAAGGAAGGAAGGAAGGAAGGAAGGAAGGAAGGAAGGAAGGAAGGAAGGAAGGAAGGAAGGAAGGAGCCAGGTGAAGAGAAGAGGTGGAGAGGCAAACAAAAGAGGGAAAGGAAAATGTAATGGATTTACATTGTCACCCTTCATAAATCTTGATCATGTCTTCAACAAGATCTAGAAAAATCACAGTTTCACTCCGGGACAGGGATGTTCATTACGCAAGTTCAAACCGTATGAAAAATTACTGTGGGAAAATCATTCACAATTGATTTATGGCTAAATTGAGAGAAGTGGAAGTGCCATGGCCAATTGGCCGCCTTCAAAATATCTTCCAATCTTGCACCCCCACTAAAAGCTTAGCACAAAGCTGCTTCTATCATGTGAGTACCCAAACACAAGGTATTAACCCAGCACATCCCATTAATCATCACAGCCACCTAGGAATGAGACCTGCAATAAAATGGAGAAAAGGGAGAAATGAATAATTTAGTAATTGATCTCTATCTGGAAAAAAATACACCATTCTAAAATAAACACTTCTCTCTTCACAAGCCTGAGAAAGTCCTTAACAATATTTGCATTTTTTAAAAATCTAATTAATTTATTCATGTTTCTTTACAAATAAAGGAAAAAGAAAAAAAAAAAAAAAGAAAAGAAAAAAAAGGAAAAATCTTTCTGTCAGGGGGAAGAATTAGGCTGCAGGATTTCTGTTTGCCTTATTTAAAAATATATATCTAATTTTGCGAGGGCTGTTTAGAGCAAGCTGAGCAGAGGGAAGGCTTTGTGTGACAGATCTTTCCAGAGATCAGCTGTTCGATGTCTCCATATACTTCAGATCGATACAAAGGGCACATGGATGTTTAGATTAGTATCTGTGTTCCAAGGAGTGCCAAAATACCTAAGGCCTTGCATTAGCTTCTATGCTCTCCAGCAAGTTTCAGCAACAGCCACGTCACTTCAGAGCTGCATCATGCCTCTAGGAAGACTTAACTCGTGCACTGCCATGGCACAGGGAGTGTGTGGACCCGGAGCAGTGACCGAATATTTGGGAAAGGAAGGGAAAAAGGATGAGGAACAGTTCTCAGATAAACAGTTTCTCAAAGCAGCAGTCATCTTTCTGACACTGTGATGGGAGCTACGACCCACTGGGGAAAGAGCCATCTACATAGGCCTCTGAAAGAAGGACGTCATGAAAGCCACTGAAAAAAATGAGCCTTGTTCTTTTTGCATCCTACCAAACAACACCCTGTGATGTTTCTCTATAAATTCATACGAACACCCCCCCCCCACACACACATTTGTTTCATATAATACCTAAGCGAGTGGCTTTAGGCCAGCTCATTAAGCAATGAAACGCACAGCTTTTTTTTCCAAAGCACATAAATTAGAATCATGAAATACCGCACATTAGAAACGAGATTTGAAATGTGGAAGTTGCACAGTAGCTGAATGGCACTGTAATAGCACAAGCACTAGACATCTCTATCAAAGGCTTCTTTTTTTTTTTTTTTTATTTTGGATAAATGAGCACAGTACACTGAATTATTAACTTCTCTTATAGAATGTAAACAGGATTTCAGAAGGATGAATCAGGTAAAATTCAAGTAACAGTTTAAAAACTGGAGCATGAAGTAACTAAGCAACAGCCCCTCTGAAGATGCACTTTTGTCAGGAGTTAGGCTTTTGTAAGGACTGTAGCCGTAACCCATCCTTTCCTCCTCTTAAAACCTTATTACAGTTGAATTTATGACATGAATTTTCAAATGTTAGGATCACCTCCCCGATTAGCCCCAGGTAGTATCTTTTTGAACAGCTGTCAAGTTTTATACAGTGTCCCTGTGGGCCTGTGCCATAGTAAGAGAATAGGGGATGTTCCTGACCGCTCCTCTCCAACATATTTAGCCTCCTCCAGCCCGTACAATTTCCATTCTTCTGGATCTTCTGAGGTAAAAGGTCTGGCCTCCCTTTGGTTGGGAGTTTTCCCAAGCTCTTGAATACTCTTGTCACCCTTTTCCTAATGCCCTTCTTTCAGCTCCGTCATTTTTGAGAAGGGGAGGCCACCATTGCATGCTGTGCTCTAGCCGAGACCTCCGGCACTGGCTTTACACAAAAAGCTCTGTGATACCCTCCCAGTTATTCAATATCTCAGTTTTCCTGAATGATAAGCAACCTAATATTGCAGTTGGGTTTTGATCATGGCTGTAATTGGAGCAAGTGCCCCCACTATCTCCCATACTCAGCTCCTCTGGATCCTGCAGGACTGCTCCCGCTCTCCCTCCCAGCCAGTCTCACCCGCGTTATTCCCCTCTTCTATTCAATCTCTCTCTGCCACTGTCCTGCCTGTTTTCCAGACAACTTTACAGTTCTTTGAAAGTATTCATAGTCTGTACTGCTTCTGAACAGACCAAGTAATTGTTTCCACTACAGATTTTGTTACTTTCCTGCTCCAGCCCTCCAGTAACAAATGGGTTAACAACAAGAATCTCCGCCAATTTGCAGATGTCCAAATCCAAACTTCAGTCTCCTTCTACTATAGCAGATTAGGCTAACCCTCTGCTTTTCCTCTGCTCCCCAGCTTGCAGCCATAACAGCATCCTGCCTCTGACTCCACAGCATCGTAGCTGCTGAAATCCTTTGTCCGGAGCTTTGTCACAGAGCGGCCGCTCGCAGCATTTGGTTTGCAATTACTCACAGCTCCTCCAGCACAGTCTCTATTCTAGGAGATCACTGAGACGTCAGCTCGCATTGTAAAATACACGCTGGTGGACTACATCGTGCCATAATCTCTCTGGTGCTTTACTATTGTTTCTAAATGAGGATTTCAAGCTGGTTGCCAGCTCCAGATGCAATGTGTTACTTAAACACATCACTGAATTAGCTAACTATGCCTGTAGCTGGTTCACAGGCGAAGCTCTGTTTTCAGCAGAATTTATTGAAGAGACACAAACCTCAGATCACTGCTAAACCCAGCCACAAATCAAAGTCCCCTGGCATATGGGACCAATCAGTCTAGCAGAGGTTTGCTGCTGGAGCACTCGTCACAGCCATTCGCCGAAGCATTTCTTCTCCCAGGGCCCTGCTAGTGCCAGTAGTGCCCTGCTCTCCTTCCCAGACTTACCACGCACCCGTGCAGGGCCACTGCTGTTTTTGCATTATTTCTGGGATCCCAAATGTGTCCCGTTCTTCTAGAAGTCCTTCAAGGACTCCTCTTGCCTTACAGCCCTCCAGGTGTTGTACTGCCATCTTCAAGAGCACTGGCCAGGCCCAGTAGCTAAGCAACAAATGGCTGCCATGCAGGAATTTCAGTTTTTGATAGAGGATGGGAATCAGGAGTGCATGAAGAATGGGAAAAACGAGCAGGACGCTGTCTTCCACGATCTCTGCTGCACTGAGGAGGCTGCTCTGTCAAGGAGTTGTATTTAGCCTTACTCTGAGGAAAGGAAACCCAGATACTGTGTGCCTCTGAGGATGGGCGCAGGGAAAGAACAAGCCAGAAGAATCCCACTGACACAACCACCATTTGGGAAGAAGGAAGGAGAGGAGAAAAGAAGACTTAGCACGTATGAAATGGTCCAACTTCACTTCCATCATCTTGGAGGGAGAGTCGGAAACTACTGAAGCCAGACTAGAGGCCAACATGACAGCAAGGTTATTGTAAATGATAGCCATAATAAAAAATGCCATAAAATTACAAGGACGCAGTGGTGTTATTATACTTTCCCAATGAGATTTCAGCACTGAAAAAAAAAACATATGCATAGCCACACTCCGAAGTCTGTCAGACAGCCCTCACAACAAAAGCTCTGCTTCCTCGGGACTCAGTCCTTCCCTGACTTGCTCTGCTCTGCCTCCTCGCTTGCAGCAGCAGGGCTGGGACCTCGGCAGCTTTGTCCCATGTGAGCACACACACGGTTGGCAGGAGGAACGGCAATACTCTCCCCCAGATCCCTGACCTGCACACCTCCTTTGTTCAGAAGTTTGCAGCGCTGTTGAATGTCTCATTATTTAACCAAATACCACCACGGCGATTGAAATGTTGCTCAGATGTAAGCACTTTTTGTTTATTTACCCCAAAGTACACAGCACACGGAGCGAAAGGAGAAGAACAGCAAACCCTATGTGTCTGCCTCCCCTTCTCCATCACAGCTGCATTTCATCACATCCACCCTGGAGTCACCATCTCGCCGGCAGGAGAGTGGCTCTGCTCCCAGCGTGCTCCCCATTTGCCTGTCAGTTGAGCATGATGGGTGCTGAGTAACCCTCCTTCTTCCTTACGCCAGCATCTTTAAGGCTTTAATATTCTGTTTGATCTGAGGCTGTGGGAGGAGTAAGCAATCTTCTGTCTGGGTTATTAACTAGGTAGGGAATACTCCCCAAGAAATATATTCCCCAGCATTTCCTTTAGATCTCTCATCCATGCCATTGTGCTGCAGTTTTGTTTTGTGTGCGTGTGGTTGTTTCTCTTGTTTGTTTTTCTTTCTTTTATTTTCTTAAATAAGACATTTTATTTATTTATTTAATGTTACACATTCTGGCAAGAAGGTATAATGCAAATAATCTGAGAGCCAATGTTATTTATAACATCACTGCACATAACACCCTCATTCTCCCCACCAGCCTTTTACTCTATAAAAATACACAAGAGTAAACAGGCACTCCATAAAAAGAAACCCAGGCACCCAGTGTTAAGACTGAACAGCTAAGAACTTAGCAGCAGCAAATATAACCTCACCTCCTTGTGAATAATGCCTTGCTATTTAGTCTGGTTACATGATGACGCACTGTACTGCAAACACGACGCTGAGGTTATCAGCTTTCTTCTACAATCTTCAATACAAATCAAGAAAATTATGTATACAGAGGCCAAACAACCCATTTGAAAGGCTGGGAAAAAAAATATATGCTTGAAAATCAAGAGTGTTGTAGAAGAAAAAAATAATTATACAAATCAGAATGAAAATGCTGAAGCGCAGGTAATATAATGCAGAAAAAATGGCATGTACTTCAAAAGGCAAGATGTCATTGCATATGAAAGGAAAGGAAAAAAAACAAGGAACTACTTTAGGTAAACAGCTTTGTGCAGCTCTTTGCCCTGGCCTTGTGAGCAGTGAAGGTTCATTTCAGTTGTCTTCGCAGCTTCTTTGGAAGTAACAATACAGGGCTAAGAGTGTGACCTTAAATAGAAACATCTATTATCCAAGTTTCCTGCTCAACACAGATGAGGCATATCCTTGGTTAACAAGGTGGGCTTCATTTTTTATAGACTCAGAATATTTTCAGAGCACTTGGCCAAAAGTCCCAACAATCCTGTCACCAGGCTGGGAAATGAAGAGGGGGTGCCCGTCTGTTTGTTTTGTGTTGTCTCATGAAGAAGATCCTTAGAAGAATTTTACAGGAAAGCTTTTAGAGAAAATAAAAATATTTATTTTTTCCTCTAGTGAGGATTTCTGGGTTCACACTGACATTTGACTTAGCAGATATTTAGCATGCTGTACACCATATTTCACTTACAACAACAGTGGATACAATAGTATTCTCTTCCCCCAGAAGATGACAGTAAGGTACATGTTTCATAGGAAATTACATTTTCTCAAGGTCTGGGGGTGTGCTTTTTTTGTTTGTTTGTTTTGATTTGTTGTGGGTTTTTTGTTTAATTGTTAAGCCTCAAATGAAGGAAATATGTTTGGAAGAAAGGGTCTGCGGTGACACTGACATTGAGTCTGGGTGTACAGAATGTATTTCTGTAATACATTAAATATCCTACCACGTTCAAACAAACACACAATAACATTTATGTGCAAAGAAGCCATAGGCACAGCTCTGACACCTCCTCTAGAATTTGCTTCAGCAGCAGATTTCAGTCGTCACTGGGCTCCTGTAAGACAAAAGAATAAGGAGCAAATGTTAGCAGAGAGACAACTTCTTCCATTCAGTTTGCTGCCCAACGGGACTTGCAAGAGCCTTCAACATCTATCAGCACAGAAAACTACTTTGGCTCCCTGTCCTGCATGGCTCTGTGATAAGCAGGTGAATGCCATCTTGTTTATCTTTCATCTGGGTGTTGAGCAGGGCAGTGGGGCATGAGGACACCCATGAGTACCTCAAACTAGAAAAGACTGACACAGCATCATGTTTTGGGATTACGTTACTCGTGTTGTTAAGGGCTTGCTGGGAAAACTAAGACAGCAAGCATGCATTTGTAATACACCACCTAGCTTAGCAAAAGGAGCTGTAAAACCTTTTAAACAGACACAACAGCAAAAACAATTAAGGGAACTCCTTCAGTTCAGAGCTACCTGGGGTGAGCACACGAACTGGCGTACGAGCTGCCCAGAGGCCCTGGAGAGCAGTTGCTGAATTAGCAGGGAATGGAGCGCCTAATTGGTGATTGTTTATCAAATAATACAGCAGCTATCCCACTGTACTCTAAGGGGGAGGGAAGAATAAAGCTGTATCGGGTGCCACCACTGTGAACTTAGCATATTTCTGAGATATGTAAGACATATTCTCCAACGCTTTTAAGTGTCCATATGCAGACGAGACAGAGGCAGGCAGGAGGCACATTTAAGAGCGCATTTATTTCAAATGCCTCTGCTAGTTCAAAGGACTCAAACATAAACAGTTGTCTGAAAGAAATAGATGCATTTTGAAGAGGGAGAGGAGAATTTATCACTTTTGAGGTGGGAGGAAGGGATGGCAAATACAGTGCTAATTAATGTAAAGCCTTCTCTGTCCCTGCTGCCCCTTTGTCCCCAAACACGCGAAATCAAGAGCCTTCTCTGCCATGCTCTCTCAACACGCTTGGCACATACATCTTTCTCTGTCTCTCTTGCACTTATGCACTCTCTCTCTCCATAAAGGGGCATGAAATGAGAAATTTTAGCAAGGTTTCTTTACAGAAGAGAGGCTTGGCTTCAAGCCCAGTATACAGATGTGGGAGGCAGCCTTGAAAGAGAGCCTCCCTCAGCGCTGCCCAAGGAAGTGGTACTCCTCAAGAGGAAGCCAGGCTCACTGGGACTCACTTTCTCCAGCCCCATCGGTACTACCTATTTTTGCTCAGAGACAATAAATGCCCAAGAAGGTGAAAAAACTGCATGGTGCTGTCTTGAATTTTTCTCGGCTTGAACTTCAGGCAAAAATGTGCACATGTTGAGAGGAATGGTCAAAAAAAAAAAAAAAACAGAACTTGTGGCATCCTTGGATTTGGTATTTACTTTTCACACACCATCTCCAGTTATAAGAATTAGCCAATTTAATACGGAGAATTGTTTGTTATCTTTAGCTTCAGATAGATTATTTCTTTTCAGCAAGCCCTTGTAGATTCTTGTAATAGTTTATTGCTACAGTTATACAAGCATAGACAATTTACACTAGGAAAAAAAAACCTTTTGCAGGTACAGTTTTACATCATTTCCATGAGCAAATTAAGTTGTCTGAGAAAAAAAATCCTTTTTCCCTCTAGTGTAACTTCATATATATTAGGGCTTTTGCTAGCATAGCAATGATGACAAAAATATAATAAATCCCTTCCTGACACAGCTGTGCCAGCAAGACTAAAGCCTTAGTCTCAATGAGATTGAACTACTTTGTATTTCAGCAACATTTAGATCTATCGAAGGTTCAATTTCTAGAAATATTACAGGCTTTTTCCCTCACAGCGCAGTGCATCTTCCCCAATTGCCTGGCCTGTCCATGCTCTGGTAACCAGTGGTCTGCTGGGCTACCTTTATAATATCAAGTATTCAACTGTATGCTCACTAAAACCATTGAAAAGATGACTACTATGTAGAGTTAAAAAAATATATCACCAACAAAACCTTTGTCTCCATCACACAGACAGATGCTCCACAATTTCTGCTGGGCCCCCAGCCCCAGCTTGTAGCCAACTCTAACCCACTTGTAGGTACTGCAGTAGTAAACACTGTCCCACATGGTTGCAATGTATGTTTGCTTTAGTTATGTCTTGCCCTCCTGTTTTAAAATGCACAATATAAACCAAATGCATCCAGTTTCTGAAGCTGTACTTCCACTTTGAACGTATCAGGAGGTAAAGAAAACAGACAGCTCTTTTTCTTTTTTTTTTTCTGTAATTAAGAGGGAATTTCTTACCATGCCCAATGAAATCCAGAATGTTTCAGTGCAGATGCCTGAAAAAGAGAAAACAGTCTTTAAAAGACAGCCTTTTGCTCAACGGAAGTCTAACTCTGAAGAAACTATTGCCAGCATAGTTCTATAGGTTGAGTTAAATAAATAAATACTTATCTGATGAATTGTTGCCTGGAATCCTTTTGTGCTTGTATCTCTTGAGTTAGAGGCCATATTAAAAAAAGCGCACAGGAGATTTGAAATCTGAGGCCAACCTAAAGCTTGGTTCTAAGAAGTCTCAATGCACCAGCACTTTCCCGTGGCGTGGGTGAGACAGGTTTAGTCATCAGGTGTGACAGAGAGCAGTCTGTTGCAATCCAACATTACATGGAGAGCCAACTAGAAAGCAACGTATTTAGCACATACACTGCACACATCACAGTACCCTCAATGAAAAGAAAATCAGGTGTTTCAATGCACAGGTTTTATTCAGGTCAGCTGCATTCCGGTCCCTCCGAAAAGCTAGAGCAAGTGCCTGGATATAAAGATGATCCCCAGTCAGAGGTTTTTGCCAGATGTCAACATCACTGTTACACACATGAAATGCTACTGTCCTCTGTACAGGTATTTAGATCAAAACACCCTCTAAAAGTATTAGAATATCTTCACAAATTAGGACTTTACCTAGTATGTATTTTCTTCCATTTCAATTCTTTAAAAAAAATAATAATTCTTCTGCCTCTCTCTTCTGCAAGGACTCCCACTGAAAGTTTTTCAAAAAACTCAAATTGACTTTTCAGGGCAGCAGCTTCCTTTGTTACATGCTCAGACAATACCTGCCATAGGATGGGTGTAATTACACAGGAATAACCAGACAGGATCAGTTCAGAGGCTGAGGAAGTCAACTGTCCTGTCTAGGCTCATAATTTATCCTCTCTCCTCCTCTGGCAAGTGCCAACAGCCTCCCAAGCTCTGGGCCTTCCCAGCTCCCCACAATGTCTGCATTTTTGTATACAAGAGTCACCAAGAGAGCTTTCTTTAAGGGATATGTCCAAACACCATTGTCAGATTGTGAACTTTTGGCATCTACAATATCCCAGGGCAATTTCACAACTATGGGAAGTCCTTTTTGCTTGTTTTAAACTTGTCACCTAACCATCCACTTGAGGCTGCCTGGCTCCCACGGTATGGGAAAGTGAACAGTCATTTTCCATTTGCTTTCTTCGTGCCACTCGAGACTTTACAGCCCCTTCATTTTCTTCCTGCTCAGACAGGAGGTTGAAAATCCCCAAGAGTTTAGCTGTTTTCCATACAGGAGTCACCCACATCTTTTATTGATGTTTTCTGTATTTTTCTCCCCTTCTCCTGCATCTTTGTGAGAGGAAGGAGTAAGGATGTAATGGTCAAGTGCACCACACATTTATATTGTAGTGTAAAGATCTTTCAGTTTTGTTCATGACTCCTCTCCCAATAATTCCTAGCATTCAGCATTCGTTTTTGTTTTTTTTTTTTCCTTATTCCTACTGGACATTCAGCAGGCTTTTTGTACAATTGTTATAACCCAAGGTTTCTTCCCCAGTGATAATTTAGATTCCATCACTGTATATTTCAGCTTAAGGATTTTCTCCTGCTCTGCACTGTTCTGCATTCATCAGCACTGAATTTCATCTGCTGGGTCACCCTCCAGTCACTCTGCATTGCGAGGCCGTTCTGCAGCACCCAGCATGTCCTCACCTCAGCTATCCTGCCTGATGGGGTATCACCAGGACGCTTCTTTGTCTCATTCTCCATCTCTCTCAGGAACATGATGAACAGCACCAGTCTGCATGGAGATGTCCCAGGTCACCTCCACCCCTCTGTTAAAAGCTGGCTCCTAAACTGAAACGATTACTAATCCAGGTAAGGACCTTACCTGAATTATTATCCCAAAGCTTGACTTCATAAAAAGTTTTTGAGGAAGCGGGGGAAAAAAAAAAAACTTAGAATTTTGTTTATTTGACTCTTCCTGTTTTCATCTTTCTTGTTTTAGAAAAGCTACAGCGCTCTTCTCCCAGTTTCATCCTCCTTGTACATGGCACGGCAGTGTGCTCACGCACAGGTTGAACAATGCTACATGTTCCTTCACTGGCTGAGCTCTATTTTAAATGACATGTTTACACAAACCCTCTGGTTTTGAATGTCATTCAAACAACACAACGCCACATATGGTTTCCCAGTGTTCAAGAGCAGCTCAAAAGTCCCAATTTAGACTCTGAGGCCCACCAAATAAAAAGGAATGCAGTGCATATGTTCCCAGAGCTGGCTCAGCAAATGTAGGCTGCAGAAGTTCAGAGGAAGAGCAAAAACACCAACCCTGCTTACTAAATACTACAGTAGATGAATAAGTCTAATTTTCTAAATAAGAATAATTGGCTCAAATATAATGCCAATAACCCTTCGGGGGACGCAGAGATGGTGAGTGCCTTTGAGAGTAATAAAGGAGACGATTCTTATTGCATGCATGTACTTAAACTATAGAAACCCATTATGAGAATTGTAATTCCAATTATTTGGCTAAAGCTGGCTGCCCTGAATCAGCAAACAAAACGCACAGGTAAGGCAAAGAAGAAAACAGAGGAGCTGCAGTGCAAGACAGCAACCCGGCCTCGGCCAAGCACTGCTCTAGGGACACTGGGCCAGCATGTGGGCAATGGCTGGGATGTGAGGTTTTAGGGTCAGGATTTCCACCACGCTAAGCACAGACCCACAGCACGGAGATCCTCACACCAGCCTGAGCTGGCTGGCTGCTCCTGGCGGGCTGGTGCTCAGGCCTCATTGCCATCACCCAGGTACTGCCCCAGGAGCGGGGAAGAATTGTTTATAAGCAATCGAGGGTCAGAGGTGTCGGGAGAAAAAGGTAAAACCTGAACAAAATTTGTCTGTGTAAGAGTCTGAGTGTGCCTTCTCCAGTGGCGCTCCACACATCACATCCTTCAGCACAGAAGTAGCCGGTGCTTTCTCCTCCCAGGAGACTACGCCGGTGACTGGTCAACACCGGGGCTAAAGGATGCACTTCCTCATTTCACATTCCCTCTAGATTTCCCCTGGGCACCCGGTGGAAACCCCAGTCTTCCCTTTTTAAGGAAATAAACCCTGTGGGAAGAGAGCAGTCAGCCCCTTGCCAGCCTGCCCAGGACCGCGTCTCCTGCTGTACACATCCCCAGGACAGTGCAGCACGGAGCAGGGAGTGGATTCAGCCCAGCTCATTCACCATTTAAAAATTAATGGCAATGCAGCCTCTCTAGCTATAGATAAGTCACTCCAGAGACCTCTGGAAACTAATGTCAGCCCTCCAACTCCTGTTCCCATTACGGCGTTAATCTTAGAGGCTGATCCGCACACCAGTAACTGCTTAAAGAGGCCTGCTGGCTCTGCCAGGGGGCTGATTCGCACTCAGCTCACATACACAGCAAGGTAAATGCAACACACCAACACGCGCGTTCTACTATCACAGACCGACTTAGAGGTGTCACATTTTTTAATATCACATACTTATTTACCGACGCCTGCCTTAGTAGGCATATGTAACCTAATGCTGTATTTTACTGATATTGCAGATGGTATAACCAATCTCCTAAACTCTCTACCCTCTCAAAGGATTAGTATGATGTGTAGAGCAGTTTTAGCTTACAAAGCACTACTTTAGTGTGTAGGGTTATTGATTTAACTTAGAAATTCTGCTATATAGTGTAGTTTTACTGATTTACCTTTTACAGGAGTGTAAGAATATCTTTTTTCCCCTAAAAACTTTGACACACTTCATTATCCAGTACAAAATATTGCTCCAGGTAGGATTTCAGGGCAGGCATTCGGTAATCAAAATTATGGACTTTTTGAAGAATTCTGTGTTGCAGGTCTCCTCCTTCCTTCCTTGTGTCTTCTTTACTAAATAAACCTGGCATACTCCCTAAGCTTTTTGCTACAAATTTCTTACAGAAGCACCAACAGTTATATGCCAGCACATCACCTCTCTTCTTCCAGCCTCAAGCCTTTAAGCCAGAAATCTGTTTTGTTATAGGGCAGATACTGACACGGGGGAGTTTTTGCCCCATCTGAAATACTTCCCAAATGTGCTGATACATTTTCTTTCTTCTCAGCCATAATAGTCATTCAAATCTCCAGTCTCCTCTCCTCTTGATTGCTGCAGGGATCTCCTGTGCCATCCCCAGTCCCAGCTCACACAGTTCCAGCACATATGGGAAGCTGCAGCTGAATGATGCATACACATGACAGCAAAAAGATAATCCCATGACATTGCTGAAAGCTTATTTTGAAAGCATACTTTAAAAACATGATCAAACCCCAGAACCACTGCTTATGGCATTTTCGTAGCCTTTCTTTATGACCAACTGTATCTGCAGCCATGCAACTCGAACTCTGACCCTCTTTCCTGCACCACTTTCCATTTTTATCTGTCTTCAAGCAAGTATATTCTCTTATGTTAATTATTCTGCTTAAATCCTCTTTTATTCTGCTGTATTAATCACTTCCCCCCAGTTGCCTCTATCTTTAATTTCTCTGCTACTAAATTCAATAAGGAAAGTGATTCAATTTTACCTTGTGATGACTTCATGGGGCACAAACCATTATCAAAAAGTAGCCTAGAGTCTAATGTCAGTAGTTCTACTTTTCCCCCTTTTTCTTTGCAGATGAAGAGTTACAAAGGTGCTTAAATCTGTCAAAAAGCTTTCCCAGTCTGTATCCTTGAAGTATACCAATTCATTGTATTTTTTGTACATTCACTGGATTATAACCTTAAACTCTTTTAGTCCAAAAAACTGTGTATTAGTATTGCCAGTAGGCAGGGATATGACAACGTGTCACCGCCGTAAAAGCTTAGGCACACAGATCAGTTGTTTGCACATCTGTTGATTCACAGCAACTGACCACACACATATATATACGTATATATGTACATTGCCAATGGCAAATACAGGATAAGTCATATCAGCTTAAAAAAACCCCTTGCCTCAATAAAGAATGCCATACGGTTATATCCCACTCCAACACCACAAGGAAGTAGCCGATGACAGGTGAGGATTACACAAAGGCATTACCTCAGTCTCAGATATTTTACCTTGCTTTACAGTGTTTCCACACCTTCACGCTTCAAGATAATGCTATAACAATATCTGGTCCCTCCCAAACGCGCAGTGTACTAAAAAAAAATATTTAAGATTATATCTAAACCTCTACTCTGCTAAGGTAAATAAAGCAGTGTGATTTCAAAAGGTACATAGATCATAGATAAACTGGTCTAGCAACCAAAACCTTCTCTCGCATGAAATGATAAATGGTGCCATTCCGGCAGCTATTTAGACCTTGCTGCCTGAACTCAGGCTGACCCGAAACATAGCCATTCCTTCATTACCCCAAGCTTTGCACCGTGTGCTGCATCAAACACCTTATCTTCTCCCTTATTACAGCACCGCCAGCAACAGTTTTCTTTCCAAAGGAAAAAATAAAATAAAATAAAAAAGGCAGACTATTTAAAAAGAGCTGATGCTTACAAAGTTAAACCCGACCAGCACACCCCAGACCGCTCGGTATTTTTCAGCCATACGTGGCCTCGGCCAGCTGGGCTCTCTGACCCTCTGAGTGATCCCTCGGGTGTGCTCCTATTTTATCAGGCGGTGAACTCGCCGGCCACAAAGCCAGAGAGGAGTTTGTCACTGGGAATGGGAAGTGGCTCAATCAGAAGCAACCTTGATGTAAATAAAGTGGTGAGAAAAGGCACAGGCGGGAGGCTGGCAGCTTGGAGAGTACCACGGGGCACACCTCTTCTCATTACCAAGGTTACTCAGGACTTCCCTACGTAAAATTTCATTTCCAGTTGGCAATAACCCTGTGAAACTTTGACCCCCTTGAGTGGAAATCTGGGTCAGGCATATGTTGTATATGTGCTGCAGTCGGGGCTGGGCTGGATATGGTTTCCAATATTCAGAAGGTTTCCAAGTATCTCGGGCAGTTTAGAGAGAAAGTTTACAGGGAAAGGTGTGGGGGGAAGGTCTTTTCCTAGAAAGGCTGCTTTGGATCTGACACTGGGTACGACACATCACAAATCTGTCCTTTGCGTCAGGAAAGTGTCTAAACAAAAACCTGCCCAAATCTGGACAAGTTGTAAATCCTCAAATGAAGTGGAAAAGAAAAAGTCCAGATCAAAAACTGTCGATAAAGATGTCTCTGATGTTAGCTGTCTCAGCTGAGAGGCTGTTGAAGCATTTTCCACCATTCCCTCAAAGCTCCTGCCCCAGCAGGTTTGCTCCAGCCTGAGGCTGAGAAGGACTTTCCTTGCAACTGCAACTTCAGCTTGCTGGATGTTGCCAGATCCAGACATCCAAAACAAAAGCTAGGATATTCTTTATCCCGTCAGTGTTTTCCCAGCCAACATCCCCTGCTTGGTACATGGAATGTGGAAGATTCAAATTAGCAGCACCAAATGTAGAGGGACAGGAGTGGGGCTTGCAAAGTTCAGTGAGAAGCACAGGGAGACAAAATACACAGGTTAGGAAATGTCTCCCTAATGCCCTGGTGACCAACCCACCGAAGCTGGAATAGGAATGGGAGAGAAATGGGCTCTGAGAGCTGGGGAGTCTGAGATCATTGGCAGGCTTGGCACCAAAATTTGGCAAAGAAAACCCTGGCAAGAAGTCAAGATGGTGTGGAAAAGTGGGTGAGAGTCACAGCTCCAATAATCTTGGATGCAGAAGAAGTACTGAGACTACGCTGAGTGGGTACCAGTTGGCTGAGCTATGTCTGGACAGGAGCTCAGGGCCGGGGCTCAGTGAGAACACAGCAACATGGCAGAAAACACCAAAGTCCAAGCAGCCACAGATCAGAGGAAAATCCAGGATCAGGGGACTTCCTGTAGCTGAGCCAAAACCTGAGATTTCTGTCCAGTATCTGTGAAGCAAATCGCAAAGCAGATTGATGCTGCATCTTGCTGGCCTGCAGGGAGGATGCTTGGCGGCTGCCCGTTACTCCGTTAGCTCAAGGGGCCGGTGGACAGGAAGAACTGCAGTCTGTGCAATGACTCAAAGGTGTGATTCACTCCCTATCGGTAATCTGGTTTTTCATAAAAAAGTGAGTTGTCAGGGAGCAGCTTCTTCCCCTGAGCCTCTCACATCCCCTGCTCCGTTCACACAGCATTATTTTAAAAGATCAGATTTGGTTATCTGTGTGGTGCCTCACCCTGGTCTCATATAGCTTCACTCGATGTTCAAAGAAAGCAAGGAAATTCTGTTGCCTTTCATTTCCTGGGAAACGTACATGTTGTCCTTGCACAAAACCCTTTCACTGTGGAGGAGGAGATGGGAAAAGGGATATTTTACATGCTTGAGGAAGAGTTATGGCTGTATTGAACAGTACACCCCCTTCCTCTCAAAGAGGTTTTTAATCCTAATATCATACAAAATGATCACTTGCACATTATACCAGAAGCTGATCTAAGCATCTTCGCTGTCTTAGGACAGCATAGCTCCTCAGGAAGGAGCACAGACAGTATTGCTCTGGGATTTTCTCGCGACTTTATTTAAAACATGGTAATTTCAGGTTTAGCGTGCCACTTTCCATCAGTTACTTAAAACAAACAAACAAATTGCTGAATAAAAGCTGCAAGCATCATTACAGATGAGAAAAGCAGAGAGAAGAGTATTGGCCAAGGTCCGTCTCCTGCAACCCAGGAGGCGAGCTCAAGAGAAGAGCAGTGCTGCATAACCTCCTGTGGCGCAAGCCACCTGTGTGGGAACAGAAAGCCCAGACCCGGGATTATTTAGTGCATGGTGATACTTGCCCTTCAGTAAAAGAGCTGAAAAAGCCTTGATTGCTTTCACAGTTCATAGACTTGCATAAAACTTTCCAGTCCAAAGCACAAAGTAAATCTGGCCTATCTGGAAACATGATGCTGCCTCACCTGCCGCTCTGACAACTCTACCAGGTCATTTGTTTCCTGGAGGGATCGCTTCGTTCAGACCCTGCCTCCGCTTCCTTCCCAGTGCTGTCCTGCTTGCGTTGCTGACCGAGGGAAAGGCGGTTCTCACTAAACCTGCAGTCCTGCGGAGTTTTGAACACCTCCAGAGAAACTTCTTACATTTCTGCTGCTCCTTCTCCCTTCAGGTGATGCTTCGTAAAATCCGCGGTTCAGGACAGACCGAGGATTTGTTGCATGGGAGCTGGGCCTGCAACAAGCCATTTAGCCTGACAGTTTGTAGGAAGATGGCAGAACGCCTTTTGCAAAAGGACAAACACTGACTCATGTCAGGAAATGTCACTTGTGCAAGACCACCATGGTTGCGCTGCCTCACTCTGATCAGCCACTTTAATATTTGAATACGGGATGACAACAGTTGAAGATTAATTCCAGTAAGTTATTCACGCCTGGAGGCTCAGATTTCCAAGCAAAAGCATGTGGACTACACGATGGCATTTCACCACAGCCCCAAGGAAAGTGCAGTGGGAAGTCACCCAGCCCCAAGAGGGCCAGAATAGGCTGTACCTTTGTAAAATAATCCCTTGTCCTGCTTCCCTGGATCCAGGGCACTTCACCGCAGGAGACAGTATGCCAGGGGCCATTTTCTGCTGCCAGACAGCGCTGCGGGACCGTATGTTTATGGAAGGGCGTGTGGACATACCCAGCCTTGTACCTGTTCCCTTTGGAGAAAGATGCACCATTTATTTAGCAAGGGAAACAAAAAAGGCTGTTCTCAGACAAGCCTTCCTTGCAAGACCAGGACGTGTTTCTGTGACTGATCGAGATCAAGCCGAGAACAGTTTGGCCCATCGCATTTATTTCAGTTCCACACTCCTTACATAAGAGTCTTGAAGCCAAGAAGGACTTGAAAACATGACAGTGTGAGAAGAGATACTGTCAAAACAAAAGCGTGAAGGCCTATGCAGTGAAGAGCCTCTCGAGAACGCTTTACACCACAAGGACAAACTGTTTCCCGTGGATTGCTGTTAACACACATGGAGCATGAAACCGATGCAGGGGAGCATTACTGGAAAGCCAGCGCAGCAGCACGCGGCCAGTCAGCACCTGACCCTCTGCAGGAGAGCCAGGGACTGCCTGCCTGCCACTGGCAGTTCTCTGCTAGGACTTGAGGAATATAAACAGCAGTGAAGTTACCTGAAATTTCCATAATTTTCCTGAAACCACATTTTTTTCTTTTGCCTTTTTTTTTTTGGTTTTTAATTTTATTTTAAATAGAGTGGGAGATGTGGCTTACTTTTCAGAAGTGCTCAGCAACAGCAACATCCACAGGTGCACCTTCAGCATGCAAAAGGCCGATGAAGACAAGGACTAGGAGGTATTATATGCTGATTCCCACCTTTGAAATGGAAGTTCACAATGAGCAGAAGGAAAAATCTCTCTGTTGTTATATCCAAGACTACTGAATTGCTATACAGAAGCCATGAAGACTTCCACCCCATCAGGTCTTAAACACGTTGCTGTTATTGTTTGGCTGTCTTGAAAGTTATTGTCTGATATCTCCACATAAAAAGTAACAGAATGTGAAAATGCTGAGTGTCTTAATTACAAGATATGTAAAGAGCTAAAGATTGAATTATTTAATATACTGAACACTAGTTTAATGATCAAATTGGTGTTTATGCCAGCCACATGTTCATATAGAAATCATCTTGAAACACGTAGCTCTCAGTTTCCCCACAGAAAAACTCCAGTCATGCAACTATTAAAAGTATCTGCAAGTTTTCGGCTCATTGGTAGACACTCAAAATCAGAAAGTACTCAAAATCAGAAAGTTTTTTAAAGTAACTAGTAAGATTGTGAGAATATTTCTAAGGCTAAATATACACAGTACAAAACATCGATCTTTGAGGCTCTCGGGGCAGAAGAAAATCCAAATGCAAAAATCCCCTCCTGCTCCTCCCTTCTAGTTCCTGGGCAGAGACAGGAGACATTTACAGTGATGTGTAGTAAAGTCAGTTTTTTCCATTGCTCTGCAGTTGCATATGCCTCTGTAAAATGGACAGAAAAATGTTGCAGTGGGAAGACACGGAGAATTTGGGGTTGGTGCCTTTTATCCCGCGCTACTGCTTTACAGCAACACCAGCACGGAGCAGGCTCATTCCGCTCTCACAGATCATTACAAGAAGCCCAGGTCAACAAAGATTACGTTCCTCATCCAAACTCTCAGTCATTACCCTGATGCCAGGATTATTTCTTTGGGTCCCCAGGGCTCTCTGTGTCCTCTCCCCTCTTGCTAAGGCCGGGCAGCAGCAGCTCAGCCTCTGGCTCCCTGTGGGCTGGGGGCCAGGGGCCTGCTTGGGCCGTGCCAGGCCTCTCAGCAGTGCCCGGCACCCTGAGGATTTTTGGGCTGCACAACTCTCCCACCTCCAAAACACGCAGAGCCTTGCTGGCAGGGGCCTGCTGGATGTGATTCAGTGCTGCTGTCTGCTGAGATTACAGGAATTTGTGTTTGGGTTGTGTCTGCTGGCTGCCACGGCCAGCCCAACCATTTCCACCGGGCTTCAAAAGCGCCCCTTGCGCAGCTATCAGCCAGCAGCTCGAGTTGTTGCAGCAAATCACCCATGTGGTAAAGGCAGCTCTACGCTGCTACAACTTGCGCGAGATTGCCAGCACCTCGAGGAATTGAGCTAAACAAAATTAAATTGAATTAAAAAAAAAAAAAAAACACACACACGCACACACAAAGGTAACCCCCCCCCCCCCCCCCCAAAGCAGAAAACCATCTTCACCTCTATGATTTAGAAGCTCTATTTTAAAAGCAGCAAGCTCAGGATTTCAGCCCGAGACGCAGACAGTGTTGAGACAACAGTTTGCTCCAAATTCAATATACCTAATATTTACCAGAGGAGGAAAATGGTTCAGAATATAGAGCAGGTCAAATAAAAGGATTGTGCAAAATTGAAAACACCTGCAAGGTGGGGCGTATATGGAAGGATGTGCTGACTATTAAGGGGTACTCAGAAAGAGAAAAAAGAGCTCGGGTTATGGCTGAAGTGAAGAACTGCCTACTTCCACGAGACAACATTCAAAATGGTGAAAGCCACTACAGCCACAACCCACAGCAAGGGGCATTGAATGGGGCTGGGCTTCGTCCTCACAGCTTCGCGAAGAAAGGCACAGGAACTGACCACAGAGAGTCCAGTGCTTTCCTATCTCGCCGTGGTCCTTGGCAGCTTTCGGCCTACACCTCCCAGCACAGAGCAAGGTCAGGTGTGAGTGGGCATTTTGGGAAGTGCGGCCAGTCGTCCTGTTCAGGCTTCTTGCAGCACAAATGAAAGAAGGGCAGATACACGATTAGTCTGAGCAGATTGTGAATAAAATATTGAAAAAAGGGGGGGAAAAAAGGTATCCAAACCGCAAGGGGGAAAGCAGTGAGCTAACTTAATGAGAGCTTTTTTTTCTTCCCTAAAATTTTGCCTAAGAATCAGTTCCCAAACCAGCTAATGAGAAAAGAGAAAATTCTGGAAGAATGCCTGAAAAGACCGGGTCTTGCAGCCTCTCTTCTATACTATTTTTTTCTTTAAAATAAAGTTTCCTATAATAAAATATTCAATATTAGACATATGCTATTTGGAGAAATAATAACAATGTTTTAAACATTTTCACCAAGTTCCCTAGCGGCACCTCTCCTGAGACAGGCACCAAGCACCCGCCAGGAGGAGGCTGCGACAACTCTGACATTTGGCAGGGGAATTGAAAAGGCAAAAACAACAGCAACTAGCTAGGGGTGGCTTTCAATTTTTCTATATAATGATCTCAGGAAGGAAACTTAGCTCCCTTGCTCTTCCACTGCTCCACAGAGGGGTTTCTCCCCTGTACCCCCAAACGCAGTCCCCGAGCAGGTTTAGGTCCTGATCCTAGCTGCCCGTACGTGCAAAGTCAATGAAGGCGTGAACAAATGAACAGATGATTAGGCCTAAGTATTTTCATGTTCTGCCTGGTCCTTGCTCCATTAATCCATGCGCAAATGGCCTTAAAGCACCGGTGGTTAACACCGCCTGAAAACAGAGGTACCACTTCTGTACCTCACAGCAGGCGAGCATCTGAAGATGCGGCGTATCCTTTCACATGAACTCGGGCTCCTACTAATCAGAGGCCCGGCGGAGCAGTACTGTTGGAAACGCCACTTGATTAGTCTGTGACTCAAGGAGAAGAGCCTTATTTATTATTAAAGCTAAATTCTCATTAAACTGTATTTTTCGGTAAACCTGGGACAAGCTGTTCTCCATGACTTTTTAGCTCATTCTGTTACAGGCTTAAGCAGCACACCAAATCCCGTGTTTCCCAAAGCTGGTTGGAAAGAACATGTAGGGTCTTTTTTCCCCTTCTCATTTCAGTTAGTATAATGAACACAGCAGACATACACAATTAGAGAAGAAGTGAACTAATACTTTCCCCCTTCCCCTAATTCTTACAAAGTTCACTTTGGAATAAATATTTGGGGAAGCTCAGTTTCCTTTCACAGCTGCTCTTTGAGACCTTCTTAGAGCAGACACAAACATTCAAGATTTGGAAAATGAGAGGTCACGTAATTCAATGGCTTGAGATAATCAGAGTTACTGAGACATCAGTATGTCTGTCACTGCTTCACAGAAACTTAAAGCACATAAACTAAATCAATTCTGAGTCCAGAAACCCAAATAAATAAATAGGTTACCTACACAGATGAGAGAGGGGGGAGCAGAATGTTGTTTTCCCCAAAGCCACTCCGATTTACATCAGCAGCACACAGTAACCTACTGTTTCTCACTACTTTAGAATTGTTAAAGGCAAAAGATAAATCGACCGTGTTACACCGTAACGTGGTCTTAATAAATAAAAGCAGCATCAATACCCAGTTCTATTCTACCTACCAGTGGTCCAGCCTACCACTTTCAATTTATTATTGACCACGGAAACAAAATGTGAAGGTGCCTGTTTGGTTTTGAAGTTAATTGGGGTGTCAGCATTCACCAGCAGGTAAGTCGGTACAATCACACCCTTATGCATGGTCCTAGGCCGTGATGTACGAGCAAGCTCTCTGCAGAGGTCAACAAGAGTGGTATATGTGTACGGGGTTCAGCCAGATACTGGGAGAATTATGGAGTATGACACCTATTCTATTAGAAATAAATGAGCTCATTTACATTTTAATTCTGTGGAACAAGCCACTCTCCAAAGGGCAGTTTGCTGGAGTTACCGCAGATGTACAGAAGTTATCATTTTCATCATAAATGCACATTATACAAAAGTCTCATCAGAGAAACCCAAGAAGCAGTAGGCACATCAGAGAAACTGCCTGTCCGGGAGGCCCCTCCAGATCTTGAATGCTGCCTCTTCCTATCAGGCAGGATGCTGCTGTGTAGCTAAATACCACAAGAAGTCTCATTAGTCAGGATGGAAATAAGTACAGAAAATATTGTACTTTCCATTGACCCTTTGACATGATTAACACCATACAGATGGAAATCATGCCAAAATATTTAAAGTCATAAATAATTTAACTGAACAAGCTCAAATAAATACATTACACGACCTACAGAATGTACTGATTCTCCTCGTTCTTATTGAGGGTTTAATTTCTCTCAATCTTGTCATCCTTAAGTGAAAAACCTGCCATCACTGACTAGACCAGAGGATGGAGAGAGAAAACTCACTGTGTAGGTGCTGCTGTGCACCAAAATACCATTTCAGTGCATTTTTTCCTCTCTTAGCAGAGACAGCAATTACGGTTGGGTAAAGTCTGCTTAGGGAATGGGGCTATCGGTTTTATTGCACACCTTCAGCGTGATCAGACTATGGATCATGAGAAATTCAGGTAATATTTGGCAAGTAATAACGGCATCTCAATAAACCAATCCAAACCCCTCAAATATTGAAAGATCTTGGCATATAGCTTTTACACGAGAAGATCCCTATAGTGAGAATCACTTGTTTGTGGAGTGCTGGTATTTATGACAAACAGGAGGGCAGACTACTTACTTCAAGTTGTTGCTTTTAGGTAGGGAAGGGACCTAGGGCTTTCATTTCTGAGGAGAGAGACCCAATCATTAGATTGAAAACTGTTCTCAGTTAGATTTTTAACTGAGCTTGTATCACTTTTAAGAACAATGGCGGAAGCCAAAATGAGAAAACTTCTAAGGCATTCTCTTTTCGGCCCTACAAATATTAACACTATTGCTTTTAAGATGGAAGAGCTAGAGGGTAACGAACCATCTTGGAAGAACTTATAGCTCCATATTAAAAGCATTCCCCAAATGGGGTGATAGATGGGTTTGCACAAAGTGAAGATCCAGGCACAACCCAGACCAGGTGTGTGGGATCTGTGGCGGTGGGATGCAATGAGTGCCATTTCCTTCTTTCTTCTCTGCTCCCCTCCATCACTTCTGTGACTCCCGTTCTCTGGTTTTATTTAGAAAATCTCAAGATGTAGTCTGTTTCCTTAGGGCTGAGTCTATTCGTTAAACACAAGTGATGTCTGCAAAATGTTTTAGCCCAGAAAAAAAAAAGAGAAAAAAAAAAAAAAAAACTTCTCGCCCAAACCCCTCCTCCCTATCCTTCCAAAAGAAATGAGGAAAGCTAACCTGGCATTATCCACTGATTCAGCATCCACTATATGTTGAAAAAGTTGTGAAGGCAATCAGGTCATTTTTAAGAAGCAATGAATGGTAACTAAAGGGGTGGCTTGATGATGTATTTTCCTAGATTTGAATTTTATATGTAAATAGAGAGTATGGATTAGCAATTCTACTCACACCAACTTTACAAATACGCTAATGTCAAAGAAAATTGTCACCTCAAGAAAATAATCGTTTAAGGACTTTATGGACTCTGGCTTGGATGGGGGCACCTGAGCAAGGTGTCCGTGCAATCGTACACGTATGTGGGAGCACCACTGCTACCTTCGCTAACCAGGCACGAAACATGCCCCGTAACAGAGCGGGTGAAGGAAGCCCACAGCCTCCAGAGTAAGGAAAGAGTCAAGAGGGTTTTGCTCATCCCCCCTCCCGCTGCCCCCCCTTATCTTCATGCAGGAGGAGGAGGGCGATCTATTGATAGCGGTGCAAAGGCAGCCATTCTTCTGATCCACTATTGCTTTTGTCAACAGCAGCTGAGCTGGTGAAAGAGAACAAACAGCCTCCCCTACGTGCATTGTTAGGGTAGGAGACAAAAGAATACCTGTTTTGAATCACTGAGGACTATTACTCTAACAAAGTACAAGATAACATTTCGCCAGAGGATACAAGAGATCCTGAGAGGAGCGACAATGAAAGCAGACAACCTTTCAGTCATCTTATCAAACTGCTTGGGGTACTTACTGAACAGTGGGGGGAAATAATAGCAAATCGAGAGCAAGCCCGGTTAATCTTCATACAAAGGCTTTTTGATAAATAATAAAATAGAGTTAAGGCTGGTGCGCCGGCCTTTGCCAACTTGCGTTGCTTAGAAGGCAGGATATAAGGCAGGCCCAAACAATTGGGAGATAAACAAATACATACGCAACAGGGAAATGGTGCATGAATGAATTTCCTCCTTCGCCTTTTGCAAGCTATTCAAGAAGCAATCAAAGCACTCGGCATGCTTTTACGTACTTCTTTTTTTGACACGTTACTTTGCAGAAGATTCATAACAGCCCGCTATCAGTAGCTCTGGTGTCACTGGATGGTATGTAAATGGAAATAGGCAGATCTTTGACATAAAAATAATAATCTCCGGTAAAATTACAGTACTACAGTGTATCATGGCATCAGAACTGTGGAAATATTAATACATGGATCTTTGACAATACAATGTAAGATGTCACTTTGAGCAGTTATTATGCTAATGACGGATACTTATTATAAAACAACATGAAAGAGGTAAGCTATGTGGGTGTAGAAAGGGATATTTAGTATTCAGAAAATGTATTAAAAGAGAAGAAAAAGCTGGTGCTTCATACAGCATCTAATCCCACATTAGGCAGATGAGGAGTTCCCTGGCAGACGGGTGTCAGGGTACCCTGGGACTTGGATGAAGCGGCATATTATCTCTCAAGGGAGCATGCATGCCAATACAACTTACAGCATCCTTCAAGCTGCTTTTTGTTATGCAGCGGGCCAAACAGTGACTGAAATCTTGAAGGAGGGGGAAAAGTGGCACTAGAGCTCTGAGGATTAAGTAGGAAAACTGCTAATCAAGTCTACCCCGGCTTCAAGAGAACGTTCTGCACTGTCTGTGCTCACTACTGACTTTAAAAAATAAAATTAAATTAAATTTAAAAAGCAAAACATCCAATATTAAGGAAAGAAAGAAAGAAAATTCACATGCCACTATGATGAAAAAGTCTCAGACCAAATGCCCTATACAAAACAAGCATGCGAGCCAACATCACACTTGGTTCCATCTAAGCTACAAGAAAGTCAATTTAAATTATAGGATGGGGGGAAGATTCTGCAACTAAGAAACATTGCGTTTTAAGCCAAAGGAAATATTTACAAAGGGTTCGCAATATAAGGAGGAATCCAAGGAAAGAGAGCCTCTGTCAGCCTGATGGCTAAAGCATAAATTTCTCTAGTGTTTGTCTCTTTGGGGAAAGAGCACGGTACAGCTACCCTGCAGTGACTCCCTCCGAACCCTAAAGCCAGTCTCACCCCCCCAGGTACACCATTCAGCCCTGAGACACGTGTACCACAGCTGTGAAGACAGAGCGTGAGATGCAATGCTTCAGACACCAGCCATAAATAAGATTCTTACATGCACAAACTTAATCCGTTGCGAGCAGGAATGCTGGTGCTCAGGCTGTAGCGGTTGGAAATACCTGTCTTTCAACATTAAGCCCTGCTCGAGTAATGCTTAGCTGCAATCGAAACCTCAGCGATTGCAGCAGAACAACCAGAAGCAGCTGGGTGATTGCTTATCACTGCTCCCCATCCAGGAGAGTGCAACGTGCCACGTAGCTGGCATGCAAGCACGAGGAACGCTGCAGAGCCCTCACCTCTGACATGCAATGAAACGTGAAGTTTGCTCACAGTTGCAAGGGTTTCCTCATGCACGCTTCCATGCACAGATGCATTTCTAGGGCAGCTGAACTGACCGTGGACTGTATCACAGATCATTCTTTTAATTGCTTGGCAATTTTTTGGGTCACCTATATTCAACCACCCTCCAGTGTTCTCCCCCCAGCCCTCTCCAGATTCCTGCAACTTTTTCAGGGTAGACGGGGCCCCCTCATAACTTTGGGGCTGTTTACATGGTTTTTAGTTCCTTTCCTGATAGAGAGAGGGCAATGGTCGTCTGCATAAGCTGTTAACAGAAACAGCCACTGGTGTGTTCAAATTCCCAGAGTGTCACAATCTGCAACTCCTGGGACAAGTCCACTGCAGAAAGAAAACTTGTTTTTCCCCTGCTTTCAGTTCTGAATTTGATTAGTGCCCCAAATACTAAGAGCAAGATTTGGAGACGAGCAGTTTCTGGCAGTAGAAAGCACGACTGCAGTTACCAGCATGCAGCAGAAAGCACTTCTGCACTTGGATGTGGAACAGGCAGGGAACACCACGAGAGCAAAGTATGCATATATGGGAGAGTAGCAAGAATTTTCCACTACACACGCCCTTCAGAGACATGCAGACTTAAAAAAGAAAAAAAAAAAAAGAAAAAAAAAAAAGGAAAAAAAAAGGCTTAGTCACATTCCTGCTTCCTGATCTCACAATCAACTTCCTACATTTACAGTAATTATTTTTTTCCTAAACCTTCAGTTGTAAGAGTCAAGGGACTCTGTTAGACTTGCAAATTTCAGTTAAAGAAAGGTGGTGGGCTGGGCATAAGAAAAAGCTTGAGAAAGGATTCCTCCACAAGCTAAAAAGCAGAAGTCCTTCATAAATCATTTATCAGTCCTAAGCCATACTCATCACTGGGATCCTGATTCATGATTCGAACTGCTAAGTCTAGCAGAACTGCTGAATTTCCCTTCCCGACAGGTGAACATAACTCACTTTACTCCGCGTACTAGGGAGCCCTGGAAGTTTTCTTGGCATTTGAAGATAAACTATCCCTTCAGGCTCTAACAGTCTCCTCTTCCCTTCTAATACCAAAGCTTCAATTAGACCATGATTAAAGAGGCTGTACATACAGCTCCTAGCAGAAGGTCCAGGTTGTCAGTTTTATTGCAGGTCAGGAATTTGTTTCTCTGTGTACTCTGTGCTTCCGAGTTTAATGTGTGAAGAGAGTTTACTAACAGGCAAGTCAAATTTGCTAAACAACGGGATTCGGTCTTGATTATCAATTAAACAGGCATAAAAACATCTAAACAGATGGTTTCTGCCAGTCAACAGAAGTCTTCAGGGGAAGACAACTCACATTCATTCACGGAAATATCTTAGGCAAAACTAAGACAAATCCAACACAAGATGCACCTCACACAATGCTTAAAAAGTGAAAGGAAACCGTGAATACAGGGAAATATTGATTATACAATCAAATTCTCCAGCCCCTTTTCCTTGGTGAATTTGTTTCTTACGATACAGAGCACCTATGGGTTTCTAGAAAATCACGATGCAAAATTATTAACTGCTGCTGCTGCTTGGGAATGCCAGACAGAAGATCTCAGTCTCAGTGCATTATGTCTCCAAACACACACACAAGCACAAGACAACTGAAAGCAAAGGCACAGGAGCCAGCTGTTGGAGTCCTCTGCCCGTTCTTGAAGCTCAGCTCGGTTTTCTCCCCTGCTTTTGACCAGTCTCACTCTGCATTTCTCCCCCTTCAGCTCCAGCGCAGGTTCAAACAGATGCCTGTTTTTTAATTGCCAAAGCAAACGTTGCTTTCTCCCGCACAGTTCGCCACGTGGTTTCCTCACAAAGATGACACTGTCCCATAGTGTTTAATCGGCAACACTCGGTTTTGGATCAGTAACAAGTTGGAAGTCTGGTCGAGCGCTCTCTCCTAATTTAGAAATGGGGCTCTATAACACAGAAATACTGCAAGAAGTGCCACTGCTTGCCCTTCCATTAATTTTGTTACTTACTGTGTTGGATTCTTATCAGCAATTCGTAATTGATGTACTGTGAGCCATGCCATCAAATATTCTCTATGGATCTAGCTGGCAACAATGGCTAGTTTCTAAATTTTGGTAGGCTACTGATTATGTAGATTGTGATTACTTCAGAGTAAAGATCTTCTTACATTTTGGAAAGCCCCAGTAAATAGTGGGCACTGCTACAGATAAATAATATACTATAATAGGGATTCTTATGATGGTAATGTATGATGTACAGCCATTTTCCAGATGCTGCAGAACTAATTGTGCTGCCAACTGAAGAAGCCAAATCCAAAACAGATCCGTAAGAGGAATTACTGCTGAATCAATCTCATCAGTGAGAAATGCTTCAGTCCTACAAACCCTTGTGCACATTGGGATGGTCTTCATAAAGTTAATGAAACACAGTCTGCCCCTTCCGCAGCTGGAAAAGCAAAGTAACTCCCATGCAGGTGACCTGAATTAATCTGAACTCGAACTGGCATAAAAAAAGACAGAACCAAGCACATTTTCCATCAGAACAAAAAGCAATCTCCTGTCAGAGTTGTGTGACACCGCTGCAAAGAGCTCCATGATACCAAGAACAGTGCGGTGGCACAGCCACATCGCTGCAGTGACACCACCAGACTACCAGCCTTTACACCAACAAGCATCAAAGCAGAACTGGCCCAGTTTGTCTGTCTGTAGGGTAAAATATTTCTCCTTGTACATAACTGCACTGCTATCAAGTTTTAAAGAATTAGATAATTAAGGTATATGAGCTTCAAGACCAGAAAGGAGCAGTAAAATCACCTAATTTGACTTTCTTGTAACAAAAGCCAAAGAACTTCCCCCAGAATATTGTCTCTTTCCCCAGACAATACAAACCAAAATACCAAGAAGCAAACTTACACCGCACCCTTTCCTAAGTCACCACTTAGCTAATCTCTATATTTTTCGTCTTTTTAATTCTCCCTCATAAATCAATACCTCTTGCTCCCAATTATTTTAGTGGCAGGCTCTCCGAGCGGTATCCTGTAAAGAAAATTAATGACCTTTAAAACAGAAAGTTTACTTACACAGACATTAATTGCCATTGTAGCACAGCTGAACCGTTAAGCAGGCCCGTGAAGTGTTTTACTCAAGTGCCTCATTTCAGCGAAGGTAATACTTTACTCAAATCCTTGGATAACAAAAGGTCAGACCCGATGAAGTCCCTATCAGAGAAATAAGCTACTCACGTCTATTTGCCAAGCACTGCAAACAAGTTAACCATATACATCATTAGGTTCTGAATCCCATCCTGATTATACGGCATAAACCCGACTGCAATTACAGTGCCTTAGGTAGAAGATATCATTTTAAGTAGGGAGCCGCCACTCTGGACAAGGTTTATAAATGACTCTCATTGATTATCATTTCCAATTAGAAGAAATAAAAGCACTAAACGGCCACTTCGGTGCTGAGAGTGACCTTTGACCTGGACTCTTTCCCTAACAGATGAGGGTTAAATTTCCTCTGACAGCCCCTAACCACATTTCATAGGGGCTGTGATTTGATGGTACCGGTGTCACGGCGGCGGCGGGCTGGGATGGTGAAACCATTGCATGCAGGGCTTGTATCGGGAGTATGCTTATTAGCATCCTAGGGAGTTGGAAAACGCAGGCATTTTCCAATTACCTAGTTTACACTGCAGCAGCTAAAAAATGACACACCGCTATACTATTACCTACAAAGGGATTTTTCACAGGAACACACATTTTTCTCTCTCTCTTTTTTTTTTTTTTTTTTCTGTTTAATGGATCTCAACTTTATTAATTTCAGCTCCAAAACGTTCCTATTCCCAATAACAACCAATAACCAGGAGTAAGCAAATCATAGGTAACATCCTCCTCTCGAAACAAAGAAAATATTGTATTTCTAACGTAGCACTGCCTCATTCGGTTAGCACAGCAGTGTGAAATTAAATATAAAAGCTCTGGTGAGCGATTTTTTTACTAATCCTGTGTAACACATTTTGCAAAAGTGTCAGAAAGAAATATAGTTCAGTCGCTGGATATGGAATGGAAATGATTTACTTTACAATCCGAACTTCTCTATTTACATAAAAATAATCTTGCTGCAGCAGAAATTTTAGGCTAACACGCAAAATTAACGGAGTCCGATCGCATATTATTCCAAGTAGGTTATTTTATAACCATCATAACATTAGAGCTAAATACAAGACATACGCTCACGGTGTATTTTAGTGCACATACAATATTTCAAAAAGTGCAGTAGGGAAGTATCTGTAACAAACATTCCCTTTAAAAAACATATTTCCAGAGGTGCACCAAAGTCTTATTTCGGTATTAATGTTGCTCATCTCAGACTTACAGTTGATATTCCTATAAGGAAAACTGACAAAAACTTCCTGGTAGTGGAACGAACCATGTATCACCTTTGTTTTATTTCTTCACTAACATTTTTTTAGTGTTTGTTTACTGGCACAGATTTGTTTTATATTGGTATTACTAGCGTCCTAGCACTACTTACTGTTACGCATGCCTCTCTATAGTCCGTCCACGAAGGAAATGAATCATTACAGCTTTTAGTTACAGAGCCTGGCTTTTTAATGCAAGCTCTAAGACTCGAGCTTCCATCCCCAGCATCATCCAGCACGGAGGCCCTTCCATTAGACGGTGCTATTAGGCAGGAATCCTCCAGAGAGCTTTGCTTCCACCGGGGAGAGCCATAAACATGAAGCTGCCGCGAAAGCCAGCTGGGAAGAGAAATGCATTGCTCTATCTCTGTAACAGAAGAAGTTGCTCCCTGGTGCTGCTGGCAAGCTGCTCCCATTAGGACCCAGCCAGAAGACAGCAACTCATGTACACCAGGAATTCCTTTCATTTTGCTTGTGTTTTCCTTTGGATTGAAACAGTATCTTAGCAAGCTGAATCACATTTGAAAAGCCACACACCACCATATACCTGGGATAGTCTACAGACTGCAGCTTTGGGAGGGAGGTGAGCAAAAATGACACTTTTGCTCAAAGTAGCCATGAAACTGCCAAGCACGTTGATGTTCCCAGCAGCTGCCAGGCATCACCAGGCCAGGGCTTCTGGAGGGCAGAGCTCTCGGTCCTGCAGCCACACTTCTGCACTCTGGGAAATGGGAGCTTCCAGACGTTTGGCCCAGCTGTTTCTTCAGAGCTCGCTGAGTTTCTGAAATATCTAGGCTCTTTGCTGAGGACCTAAGAGGTAAACACCAGTTACTGCTGGGACTTCCACAGTTTTCAATGTCTTGGGTCCACAGCACCAAGTGTGGAAGTGCAGGGATATCGTTTTTTTTCTGCAAGGAGTATCCTCAAGTAACAGGTCCCCCTTCAGCCCACTGTGAGTCCCGATGGCCCCGTGATCAGTCTTGCATTTACTGAAATCAGACCAAACCTGAAATGTTTCAAATGAAAGATTTTGCAAAAATCTTCTGACCATGTCTCCTTCTCCCATCTACCCCTTATTCCACCACCAGTTTGCTGCTTGGGAAGAAGCTGTGTCCTCTGGGATCCACGAGGAGGGACAAGAAGGTATGTGGGGGGCGAAGAAAGAAGTAAGTACAAGGAAAGCTTGACTCGTTGTAGGCCTGATTCTCACTTACATTTGTGAAGAGCAATAGAATAACAGCAACAACAGCAGAGAATAATACCTCTTTTGTAGACGGAGGGTAGTTCTCAGCCCCTGAATGTGACTGTGCGATTGTCAGCAGGCTGTAACCCTGTGGCACACGTAGTTCACAGCAGCCAGTTGAAGGCTTGGTGTGCAAGCCTTGCCCCAGTAACGAGCAGTGACAGATTTCATGGTGTGTTTTCCACTACCGCACAATTAGTCAGATGATCCCATAGGCATGACCAAGGAAGGTAAATGTGAGGGTAGATGGTAGGGATGAAGTAAATGATTAAACGGCCTTCAACTAAACCTGTGACCTCATTCCATCATAAATAGCAAACAGTGAGTGACCTTGTGCTTGAACCAAACAAGCTGGCAGGGCTAGCTGGGCACGCGAGACAAAAAAAGCACATTGCCTGCATGCTTGGGCTGCCGCAACATGCAGCGTGCAGCAGCAGCGTGATGATCTGCGTTGCAGCTGGGTCCCAGAACTACTCAGTGGCCTTCCCGGGGAGACGATCAGACTTCTTCCACCAGTAACTCAGCAGCAGCTGCTGACTACGGAGAGCCAAGAGGCAGCACAGACACCTGCATTGCCGCTGCAGAGCAGAAAGCAACAAAAAGGCAAGAACACACACGAAAAAGAAGTCGCTTTCCAGAAGTCACTTTCCAGACTTCCCAGCTCCAAGTGATCTCATGATGTTAAGGATCTTTTCCAACCTAAATGATTCTATCGTTCTGTCCTGTGATTCTACAGTTTAGTAGCTGATGGTTGGAGGCGATGATCCTAAGGGTCTTTTCCAGCCTGAAGGATCCAAGTGCTGGGTACAGCACTCCAACTCAGGAGCCCGATTCCAGGCTCCTCTGCCTTCATCACTGAAACATCTGCAATATCCTTTAAGCTCTAGAAACTGTGTCCAAGAGGTGTCTTTGTATTTCTAAGAGACTAGAGTCACCAGGGAGAGGCAGCGGGATGAGAACAGGTCTTCTTTGTTCTCCTCCCCTCTCAGCATTGCTTCTCTATGGCTAATTACAATGGGACCCCAGTCCATTTTATTAGCAGCTGTGGACGTGAACAAACCATGCTGTCCTGTGACACTTTTCCTTTCCCAAGGACCAAGCAAGAAATGCTGTTTTCCAAGCCTGTCCCATTTCATTCTCTGGTAACCACACAAAGATACTTTCCATTACCTGACTGTGTGGGAAAGGCAGTCACCTCAGCAGACAGATCTGTGGCATTTGCTCCTTAGGAACACTGAAATACAGCACTTCAAACTCCTAATGAAGACAGAGTTTGCTGCAGCTTTTAAGGCATAATCAGATACGATGAGTTTCTGGAAGGAAATGTGCACAACTGTGCTGGTCTGTACAGGAACTAGAAACTGCTACTGAAGACCAGAATCCTGTGACTGAAAGATTGCACAAGAAGCTGCAAATAGGAAAAACATGGGCAAAATAAAGTCATTTTGACCTCACTCATAGCAGGCCAGCTTGAACCAAACACACATTTATCTTTCCCTCCTTTTTTTTGTGTTGTAATCCCTACCGTTGAAACTGGGCACTCCTGTTACCTGCATAAACAGATGACTATCCTTTAGTGCTGAGCTTTCTAAGCATCAGAAGAACTGCCAGTTCCTCCCCTCAAACCTCCTCCTTCGGTCAAGTCAAAGCTAAACCTTCCCTGCCGATGACTCCGTGCCTGAGTCCTGTTAGACCCTTGGCCTCAGAGATACCTACTGACAAGGAGGTCCACGAGCAATCAGCTCCCTGCATGGCAGAGCGCTTCTTTTTACTTACTTTAGAGTTTGTCACTTTTAAGCTTCACTGAATGCTCCTTGTTTCTCCCTGACGGTAGAAGAGAAGAATTTCTTGCTCGGCAGAGCCTCTGCCTTCGCTGTCTGTAACCTTTTATCATCTCACTTCTGATTCATCTGATTAATCTCCTCTCCAAGGTAAACAGTCCCAATCTTCTCAATCTTGCGCTATATGAAAGTTTTTCCATGTCTGTTTAAAAACTGATTTAGGTAAACAGTTAAAAACTGACTCTGTTAGCTCAGCTTATACCTATAAATTACCTGTGCATATTAAATTTGCATTAGCTAGGTTTAACTGAATTAAGTGTATCCACACAGGGTTTTTCATCAAATTCTTTAAGTCGTTTTAAAATTATACCTTTTGTTAAAACAGAGCAAACTAAGTGTAGTTAGGCCACAGACAGTTCCTGATCCTCAAGGACTTCCAGGAAGAATTCAGGCAGTGCTTTGGGAAAGGGTCTGCTTCAGCAGACCCCTCCGAGTTACTAACCTCTGTTATCCCGAAATTCACAAAACACCCATGCTCAGCAGAGAGTAATTCTTCAGGAATATTTTCCATCATCAGCACAGGGATTTGTTACAGAATTAACTTAGCAGGTTTTATCTTGATAGCACCACCGTTTATGAGAGATAGTTTATTGCCTAGGCGAGTCAAACTGCTATTAAACCACAGATATTAATTTAGCTGCAAGTGAGCTGCCCTATTGTACCCAGAACACAACAGAGATATAATGAAATCCGCTATAAAATTAATTCTGAAAATATCAAATGCAAGCATTGTTAAGTTTAAACAAAGGATATTTGCTAGTTCATTCCAAGACTTAGCTGCATTCAAAAATCCAGTGCAAACTGGCTTTCACACACACACCAACACACAGACACACTTCTGCTCATGGAATAAAACTTTTAAATTACGGCTATTAAATGCATGGTATTTCTTAATGATAGCATTCATTGTTAAACGCATAATAATATATTTGACAGAAGGAAAAAAAAGAGGAATTTATCGAAAAGCTGCCAATGGATTGAATAAAAAAGTGCTCTCCTATAGAAGGCAACGTCTTTATCTACCAGACTACAAAGTGCTCGAGTGTTTCACAAGGAATTCAGAGGTACTATTTTGCAACAGAAACTAACCGAGAGTTACAAAGAAGCAGATAATTCTAAAAATCCCATGTACAGGTCACCGAGTTGAAAGAAAGTAATTTCCTGCTTTAACGTCAGCATCTGCTATGTATGCATACAAAATTTTCATGCAAATCGGGCTTCATTTACTGTATAGTTTGTCTTATTTAATTAAAAGGGAAAAAAGGAAAGAAACAGAAGAACACCGACTCCCCTCCATGTTGCCTATTAAGTTGTTTTTGCCTATTAAGCCGTTTCTGCCAAGAGGAGCCTCGCTACGGTGCTTCCATTGAGGCTAATCGCAGAGGAGAGCTGTGGGCACAGCCACGAGCCTGGTGCTTAGGGTACAGAGAGCGGCCACCCAGCCTGTCCATCAGGCTCACCTCTATTCACCGGGTAATTGCTGCGCTCTCTGGAAAGCTGACTAGACCCGTCATGATCTCAGAAGGCTAGTTATCCCCTACTGAATCGTTTGGGAAATTGGTAACTAATACGGGTAATAGAAAAGCAGCGGATGGCAGAGCACTCAGCCCAGAGGCCCCACTTTCACCGTGTGCTGAAGCAGCTGGGATGCGCCCTTGTCCCCATTACAGCCATGGTCCTGCAGGGCTGCCCCTTGTCCACACTGCCCCGTGTCTGCCCCACATGCCGTGCCCTTTTGATGTTCCTATAGCCCCCATTGCTCCTTCCCCAGTGGGAAGCGTGCCGGCAGCCTCCTGCCCTCGGCTGCTGAGCCCAGCCTGCCTGCCAGCCCACCTCCCTGTCCACCCCGGCTCTCCAGGGCTTCCAACGCCTCCTCTTCCAAGTCACACCTCCTCCTCCTACTCCGAAGCCTGTTTTGTGGGAATGCGGAACGCATTTGTTGGCTCACCGGCCCCTAGCACAGCGACTGCTCATTCAGTAATGCTCGCACAAGACTGGAAAAGACTTGTCATCCTCTTACTGTCTGGCACTCCGTTACTAGCTTATTACTGTTTCCCTCTGCAGTGCAGGTCCAAATTGGATGTCAGACACAGCAAAATGCCAGCAAAAGCTCCGGTTCACAGTCAGTAACCAGTCAGCGGACACGGTCCAAGCCCAGCCACATGCTGGCACGTTCCCGTTAGCACACGGTTTCCCCTGAACAAGCCCTTTGCCATTCATCCGCTTGTAGGCAAGGATGGGGGGGACATGGGGGATTGCAATACTTCACAATATTTGCAAGGTGCTAACATCCCATAGTGATGGCATCAGTCAAAAATTCAGGTGGGCACAAGGACAAGCAGACCCTCTTGCTTCGGCAGCCAGGTCTTCACGGGACAAATTCCCACGAAGGTCACACAACCTCCAGTGTAATTTTTTTTCTGGTCATCCAAATACTCAGGCAAGGAAGGAAGGGATTAGATCTGTCAGCCTGCAGGCTACCCAGCAGCTGGCCTGCCAAAAACATCCTCCCCAGTCCTCCCCTGCCTACCTGTGTGAGCCACAAACCTTCCCGAGCTCAGCAGAGCCCATCAGGTACAGCCGGGCATCCCTGCAAGCAGCCAGGTTGGCAGCTAAAATATCACCTGGCCATCAGCACAAGCAGCACAGGTAGGGCAAAGGGGAACAACCCAAGATGAGTGCCTTCGGTCGGTGAACAGCTGACATATGGGAATTGGAAAGGGGTTGCCACACCACGGCAATTATAAAAAGGCTGAGGCTCAGCTGAAAGAGCTGACAGTTGGAAGTTGTGCCCTAGCACAAAAGAGAAGAAATGAAAGCGAAATGTGACCGAGCTGTTGTCTTGCATACTCATATTTTGTTGACAAATAAATTTCTGGCTAGGAGAATTCAGCCCTTTCTTAAGAGTGTCACCATCAGCTGCTCATAGCAATGTGACCCGCACCTCTTACAGACGTGCTGCTCCTGAAACCAACACGTGAGTGCAAGGACAGAGCACCCTGCTCAGACACAGCTGTTGCACATGCTAACGCTGCGGTATCACCAGCAACTTTGGACATCACCATGCAACCCTTCTACAAGCAAAAATAAATAAATAAATAAATAAAATAAAAAATAAAAAGACTACTTGGAACTTGAAAGATTGCATTGTAATGAAAGACATCTTTAAACGTATCACCCTAAGAGAGTGCAATTTGGCTGATGGTTACAACTTTAAAATGTATTTTATTTTTAAAACGCTTCAAACCACCGTTCAGCTATTACTCTAGCACTTTACATGAACTACTAACTACAGTAGATTCAGGGTAGATACAGTCTTTTAGGATATCACTTCCGTAACGCACTTTTTTACAGAGCTCCAAGGCTGTCCTAGATCCAGTTGGAAATACAATTTTACCCTGTTGAAATATACTTTGTACTCTACATATACACACACACACACACACATAAGTATACAGGTTTCATTGTAGCAGCAATGTTTAAATACACAGGAAGAGCTGGTGTTTACCTTCAACAGCTCAAAATTGCAAGGTCTGATCCCGCAAGTGTATAGATGACTGTGAGACAGCAGTGAGTAATTTTACTTAGAGTCACATTCATTTTATACAATTGTCAGGTAATTCATAACAATTCTGGGGGAGTTGAGAGCATCTGAAACTGCACAGATGAAGTTTCATTAAAAAATGAATAAAATCAATCGTCTTCAGCCACAGAACCACCATAGACTGAATTGGAAGACTTGTGGCATCTCCTGCTCCAAGGAAAGATCATTCCTAATTTTAAACCAAATCTCATCGAGGGAGTTTCTGTCTTTTGTTTGGAACAGAGCAAGATTTGGACTATAAATGTTCTGTAATTGTGGTATTTTAGCAAACTTTAAACACCCAAATTTATTTTAAACAGCGATCTGTGTTCCTTCCTTCCTTCTTTTTCCTCCAGTTGTGAAAATTATTCCCAAAATTACAGTGGGCAAAACAGTTCTCCTACACCCTTGAAGAGCTTAATATAGAGACGTGAGTTTCAATTTCCCATTCATGCTATGGCATGCCCTTCTGCTAGGTATGTAAATCCAAGAATCCTTTAAACTGCTACAGCCCCGGCAATGGACATGACTACCTCGTCTGCTCCTACTAATCCCCGGCCCTCTGGGTTGTTTTTAACAGTCTGCACCTCCCCTCTCCCTCCTGTGCAGCTCCTACTCCAAACAAGTTTTACTCGGTCATAAATCATTCCAGGAAGGGAAAACAGAACATGCTCTTGAGCCTGTGAAAAATGGGTGACAAGCTTCCTTTGCCAGAAGGATGCAAAATTTGTCCTTAAGACTACCAAGAGTCAAAAAATAGATCTTGGTGTTTAAAATGTTGGTGGCATTTTAGAAGGGCTTTTCCAAAATGCATGTGTTGTTTTTTTGGTTTTTTTTTTTTGTTTTTTTTGTTTGTTTGTTTGTTTGTTTTTAATTTAATAGCTCATTAGTTCTTTCAACCCTTGTAGAGCAGGGTCAAAGTGCCCAAGTGCTAAAACTGCTTCCCGGCGAGATACAGCAATACCCACACCAAGGGTGCAGCCTGTGCCCCTGCTCCTGAGCCCACGGGAGCACTGCCAGCACACTGTGGCACTGGTCTGGAAGATCAGCAACCACACCACAGGTCAGAGGTGATGCTTTGTCCCCCACTAAGGCCAGCACTTCACTGGCACCCAGTACCACCTGGACAGAGGACAATACCCAAAGAGAAGTTCACCAGTGGTGAAAGTGCTCCCAGATACTTCGGAGGAAGCAATGGCTTGCCGTACAAGCAGGTCCCAGTCCCTCACACCTGCTAACAAAGAGGAGGATGAATAAACTGCCTTGTTCTTCTTTTCCTTATCTTTGCACCTAAAATTCACCAGTAGATCCCATTGCCGCATTTATGCATTTTCTGTTGCTTGGGCTTGTATATGTTTTATTATTCTTGCCTAGCTGTTGCACGTGTGCTTTCTCCTGTTACTTTTATGCACCGTTATAATGTAATAAATCTTACTTGGAAGCAGAACTTAGCATTTACCTTTATTCTACACGTTACGTATACTTCTGCTCAAGCACCCAGCAGCTCGGTGCTCAGCACATTTCTGTGCTTATCCTTAGGTAACTCACCTTTTCAGCTCTCTGCAGCAAGCTTGGCTTTCAGAGATCCTGCCTGCGACTGCTCAAGTCCTGCACTCCTCCTCGCGTTTTGTTTTCTGGGGAGGTGTGACAGCCTCTGCCACGGCACTGCAAGGGAACCTGCCACGCACAACAAAGCGAGGAGCACAGGGCATGCTGAGACTGTCGATACCACAGAGCTGCGTGTCAGCGGGTGCAACCGCTCTGACCTGCATCTTAAAAATTGCAGAGGTCTACCTGTGACTGCTGTGGTATCCATAAGACCCACCTAAAACTTTCCTTTGTGTAGGTGAGAAACAGATCACCAGCATCACCAGATGAGAGAGCAAAGCTTGAGGCACCTGTTAACTGCTGTATCCCTGCCTGCCTGCTCCTAGTTCTGAGCAATACCATACAGTTGACAGTAAGTGCCTGCTATTTATGGTTTTCTACTTCTCATGACCCTACTCTCTTCCAGTTATTACCACCAGATGTGAATATATGAACAAGGAGGTGTCCTGATGTGATCGTGGGTGACATGCACAGGCACTGGGGAAATGCAGGCCAGCGGTGCAGGCTGCCACCTCTTTGCTGACACTGACTGTACCCGCAGAGAAAACCAGCATGCTGGATGCTTCCGAGGTACTGAGAAGAAAGCCACGGTCTGTGGGACAGTGTGATCCAACAGATAGCCTGTTGCGGGGCTGTAGGTCTAACTCTAAAGCAATAGCTGATATGGGTAATTGCAACTGCACTACTGGATAAGAAATAGCTTAGTCGCTATTCTGCATGCAGTAGCACGTGAAAGGAAGTGACTACAAAACACCACCTACGGAGAGAAAGGTGGTGGGTCTTACAAACAGGCAGCACATGCACAGAGCAGAGCAGACAAAAACCAGAGCCTTGTTCCTGCCCTGAGCAACATTTCCCAGCACCAGGTGAATCCAGCTCAGATGCGGATCTTGCTGATTGTCTCGTGACAGTCCTGTGGTACGACCCTGCTGGTAAAGACTCCCTGAGCCACGCTGACCTTGATTGGCTCTGACTTTCTAGCCTCCACATGGCTTCCCTTAGAATCGATTCATCATTTATTTATCTTCTGCAAGGAGTGTGTCCTCTTGACATGTTCGGGAAGTGGCACATTCAAGTCCCCACTCTAAGGCCTCTGTGTAAAACCACAATAGCAGGCGACAGGGAGCTGCCATCACACCGGCTGCCTCCCTGCTGTGGACGGCAGGTAAAGTCATGTTGGGGATGAATGTCAGTCTTCCTTACTGACTTGCTCCTCTTGAAAACGTATGGCTTTCCTTCCCATTAAGCTTGCTGGCTTCCTCCCTTCTCCCTCTGGAAACATAGCCATGGCCCCCTCCAAACTTAAGAGCTCCCTGTTTAAATAAAAATTTCCCCAAGTGCACAACAGGCACTCTTTAACTGCGCACACTTAAGTGACTACAGAACATCTGTGGACGCGTCTTTGAGGCCGTGCCAGCAAGCTCCCCATTTATTTCCCCGCGTCCATCTTAACAGCCCTCTGATAACGGTGTGCCATTTCCTGCACCACACGGCGCGCTCGGATGTGGATGGCGGTGTGCGCGGTGGCTGCCCCGCTGAAGGCACAAGTCAGTTTATCACCTGGAAAGTTCGGCGTGTCTCCCTGCCAGGGTAAAGCCAAAACATGCTTCTAGTTGTAAATCAGTTCAAACAGACGTGCGCACACACTTCTCATTCCCTGCAACTGGACAGACCTTCCTGAAACCGCTTATTAGATCTGGGAAAATTAGCCCAAGTCCGTATCATATGAGAGCCGTGGGAAAGGTAAGGCAGGATAAAAAATGGAGATTGCTTCAATTTCTCAGATCTTTGGGGGTATCCTTTCTAGCTAGTCATATCTCAAAGCCAGCTAACCTAAATATTTTTGTATCTGTTGGCTTTGGCAAAAGCTCACTGTTGCCTTTTATTAGATATGAAGCAATAGGTGGGATGGAGGGAGCCAATTAATTATTAAAGTGACTTTCACATACTTTGAAAGTCTGCATGTCCTCGAAGCACACTCAATAAAGTTAACAAGGCTAACCGGGGCACTGTATAATGTCTGTGAAGCCTAGATATGCATTTTGTGAACTCCAGGAGATTCTGTTGTATGCTTCCTTAACTCCACATGGACCCAATACACACTTCATAAAGCTCTTTCGTCTCAAAATACAAACCTTACAAGCTCCTTCCTTCCAGTCCTACTCTGAAGTTGCTGTTTTCAATTAGCTTTCCAGCCAGGTCTCCCTCTCTGCCCTCCACGCCACTCCCTTTCACTCTTCATTCACCTTGAGAGCAGAAGGTTTTTACATCCTGTCCCCACATAACGTGCTCACCTGCCCATCTCTGAGGACCTGCAGTTATCCTTCCTGTGGTACGTCTGATAGACACAGTAACTATCTCAAGGCACTAACACACTCTTCAAATTCTCAGCACAGCACAGTGAGTGCCTATTATACCATGGCTAATATCTAATATCATACTACTACTAAATATAATAGCTACAGCAACTATTTTTGCTAGATATTACTCCTTTAACCCCCCTTCCACACTCTACTTGAGCATATCAGTTTGGATCCATGAGGTCTCCTCCGATGGGCTCCTGGCAGTGAGTATAGATTAGTAATAACCTCGGTGAGACAAAAGTCAGCAGTCAGTAGTGAAGAAGAGGTGTCAGTGGTGCTCGAGGCACTCGTTGAAATTAATTAACATAGGCCCTGTTAGCAGAACAGGCGAAGGTCCCCCAGCGTTTTATTTTCACTCTCCATCCAGTGATACCAATCCTTTGCAGGAGGTCTAGAACTAGGAGTGGAAATACATCTACAATATAATAATCTGCCCGCAGCATTTCCAGTTGTTGATCGCATTGTCTCTTTGACCAAGTTGAGCAGAACATCTTTTCGGAAGGAATAAACTCTGAAACTATAGGCCAAGGTGATCGAAAGGGTGGACTCCGACACCAAGGGAACAGTAAGTGTATTAACCAAGCTTTGGGGCTTGAGTCTGTAATTTTTATTCACCCAACACTTGTTTTTCAATCAAGGAAACTATTTCCATTCTGCTTCTGTAACAAGATTGGTCTTCACGTAATCGAATGTATAATGAAAATAACAGCTGTATTTAAACTCATGGCAGAAGCCATTAGGCATGGAAGAATTACTCTTTTTCTAGTAAATCATGGCTGTCTAACAAATTTTATACATGGCAGTCCTTGTCCACACTAGGAGCCAAATTGTGCCTTGTTTTATCCCAGTTAAGACGCACTGGTTACTATAGTTTCTGGAACAATTCTTATTCCCCTTATAGCTCAGAATGCAATTTGGGGAAATGAAACAACAGACAGAGGAGACTTCCAGAGCCACGGAGAAATGGCAAGGAGTGAGGAAGGAAAGAAACAACTGTAGAATACTTAATATTTATAATACCTTTCAGGTCTGTCCCTTTTTCTTTATAATGTTTAAACATCCCATTAGCACTTGATCCAAGCACTGCTTCCACGGAAATTATCATCAGTGCCTGTGTTGCCATTTTTTTCCTATTTACAGCTGCAGTCCCATTTTCTTTAGTATTTGGGTATTTTCTGAGCCCCGGCTTGTTAGAAACTAATAACTCTACTGAGACTGTGCAAATTTTATGCCCGTACTGGATAATTACTCCTGGCAGCTAGTCACTACGGAGACCCACCTAGCACAAGCTGCTGGGAAATAATCCCAGCCGTTATGTGAGCAGAACGGCTACAGCCAGGCAGAGAAGAACCAGAGAGGGAACCAAACAAAAACTGAACCAGTCCACACACCAGTCGCTATACTTGGTTCTTAGCTGTTAAGTAAAACTCAACCTCAGAATGGTAAGGACTACAGTGCAACACAGCACGGTGAGCTGTAACCACAGATAGAGGTGGTGTAAAAACACCGAGAGCACCTAGCAAAACACTGGGAATAGCATGCAACAGCACGGGCATTGTTCTTTTCTAGCTTCATTGATTATCCATTGTTTGGAGCCTCGGATTCGTTACAAGCTGGCACTCAACCCTTGGCCAGGAGTTCCTGTGAATACTGGGCTTTTGAGAAGGGCATGCCATGCCCTGGCTGAGCTCTGGGCTGTCATGTGCGGTCTTGAATAGGGCTGCTTTCCAGTCTGCGTGCATAAGCACAGCTACATACCACTACATCTGAGTCGAGGCAATGTCCCAGAGCAGATAACAATGCCCTTTTCAATGCTGCATCTTCCCCTGAGTGGGAATCCTCGCAGCCCCTCTGCAGCCAAGACAAATTTGCCGTTAGCCAGAGAGCCAGGCTTCTGCAAACAAAATTTGTGGTTCTGTTTCTGATGACTCAAGAGTGTTGTTTAGCTCCCACCCATGATGTTCATTGTTTATGTCCCTGGATTTGTTACACAATCAACTACATATGCACTTCATTTCACTCTGTGCTAACTGTGAGTAGTACTTACTTTTCATAAAATCTCTGCATCGCCATGTACATCGCTGTGTTTACCCCAGGAACCTTCCAGAGTATGATCGGCTTTTCAAGCTTCATCCACTTATTGATCAGCTGGTTGAAAAATTTAAACAGCTGCTCGCTCTTTGCCAAAACATTTCTCATGCAATTTATTTAAGGGGAGAACTGTTTTAAATAGCAGACTCTTCTTTCAGATGTCTCAATACTGTGTCAGATTTTCAAGAACCTTTCCTATATGCTGTCACATATGTTGTTTCAGTACAGACACTGGCAGAGTGCAGAAGTCAGCTCCTCCTTCCCCAGCCTTATGCTTTAACTCTAACATAAACCAGTGCAGGACCTCATTCTCCACACCCTAGGCTTTTAGTATGTCACTACAAAATATATTTTAAATGTGCATTTATTCTACTTCAGGTAACATTATTTCCCATATCAATAAAAGGAAGAATAGCAGAATAGGAGATAGCAAGTAATTCTGGAGCTATGAAAATTAGGAGGCCTGATTCCCAAAATCTCTTCTCCTTACAGATTCTCTGATGTCTAATATAGTGAGTTCATTAGTCTTGCCTTCAGTAGAGGTACTAACACTTTGTTTTTTTCTTCTCTCCCTGTCTCTCTTTCTATTCTTCTCATCTCTTCTCATCTGCTAAGTTTTGTAATAAGGCAAAATCCTAGGTTCATCTAAGGATTCTCTCTCTAGACAGCAAGAGGAGTGTGAGAGGCAGAGTACATGAAGCGCATGGAAATGCAGAGGTAGCCCTGCCTGCAAAGCAAGGCTCTCGGTTCACAGTGAATTACGTCTCCTGACTTTTTTAATCCGAAATGTTTTAAATTCTCCTCAGGGCAGATGGCCCCTGGGTCCCTCTCCCTGAACCCTGTCAGTGGCATGGCGAGGAGCTTTGCTGCCCGCAGCAGCGATGCAAAGGGCCAAGCCCCCTTCCAGAGGCACCGGCCATGCACTGCAGCTGTGACTTGGCAGCCTACAGGACACAGACTCAAACACGAGGGGCTCAGCATGGCCTGGGTGCGTGGTTCTGGGCCAGACTCACCACCACGCAGTCAGCCACCAGGCGCTGGGAGCTCTGGAAGAACAAGGTGCTAGCGCTGGGCAAGCTTCTCTTCGGACAACTTCATCAGGAAGACATGGAGCTATGCAGATCAATACGTATGTCACGACGGCCCACAGCATGGCAAAGAGCAGCTTAGGAACGAAGGACAAGTGCTTAAAAGTGCACGTGGTAAAAGCAGAGTAGATATTGCTGGGCTGAGGAATGATTTCTGGAACATTCTTAGCAATGAGTTAGAGGAAAAGCCATTGTTCTTCGGCTCTGTCCACACTGTAAAGATACACTGGGATTTCTCTCTGACATCAATCTCTCAGGATAGCAACAGCCACAAGTAAAATTTTCTCCCATCTCTGGGTGGGAAGAATTTGTCCGTCCCTGGGCAGCCAACGGCCTGACCTTGACTGTTCGTGTCTGCATTACGTCTTGGCAGGACCGCAGCCCACGATTCACCTGGCAAGAGGCCTTCAGCACTTGGAAGCTCCCACTAGAACAAGATGTTGCATTTTACACAATTATATGAAGCTGTTAACATATAAGAGAAGCTGCTACAATCAGCAACTGGTCCTATTGTCTCTGCTTTCTTTGTCCTACCCATTCTGGACTGGTCCCCTTATCCACTGCTGATTGCAGTTTCAGCCTTTGGTTCTTAACTTCAGGTTGTTCAGTGGGCTGGGTTATCTGAAAGAACATCTACACCTCCAGGGAAAGACGGTGGCTGAGAACTACTCTCCTGTGCATGGCGGTACTGCCTGCGGTAAGAGAAGCACGTCTGACCCGAGACTGGACTGGCCTCCCCCGAGAAAGAAACTTCCCACCTTGTGCTTCGAGCACCAACTGCATTTCTCAGGCTTTGTCTTCCCTGAAAGGCAAACACATAGGTACATACAGCTTCTCAAACCAAACCAAACTACATGCATAAGAGAAGATATTAAAAGAGAATTCGCCCTGAAGATCCTCTCACTCTTCCTGAGCCTTTGCTTGTGGAAGACGGGTGAGCAATCACCTTCATGTTGATGGCAGCAGCCCTGTAAATACACCAGTGGAAGGCTCTCAGATGCTGACCATTAGCTTTGTAGCACACCACGTGCTCGGCAGAACAGAAATCCCAAGCTAATACTGAGTGCTTTTCCCCAAAGCACTCAGCTTTCCCCTCCAGGAGCTCACACCTGAGCACCACTCACACAGCGACGTCGCGGAGGCGCATTCAGGGAAAAGGCATCCAAATAAGCCTGCCCAACACTTCAGACCCCTTATAGCAAACCCTGGCAAATTGTTTCTGAACTGGAATACAATGTACCCAGCCTAGATAGGTTTGCTTTTGCTGTAACCTTGGTGTGCTCATTTCCATGTAAATACACAGAAGGTTCTTCACCTTGGAGCTATTCCGCGGGGTTTTCATATCTGGGATGGAGGCATACAGTGAAAGCTCTGGGTGTGCTTGTAAACCATCCGTGCTAAATGATTTCTGCAAACCTCAGACACGCCGAGGGAAACCAAGAACAAAACAAAATGATCTTATTGGGGTGTGCAAGCTTACTTCTGCAAATCCCTACGGAGCAACAACTTTTGGAGGGCCTGGCAGCTTCAGCATGTGGAAAGACTGCGTGTAACACGCTGGCTGTGGCTGAGGGCTTCGAAGTCCTAGCTGGAGGCAGCTCCCCTGGGAAAACTCTGGCCATCCTGTCAGCAGCAGCAGGTTACCTGTAGCCACCACGCATTGGTCAGAGATAACTTCAAGGCAGAAGAATGGGGAGGAGGCAACCCAGGTCTTCCTCCAACAAAGCACTTAAGCACCCTTAAGTACACTTAAGGGTGTCAGCATCCCAGCTGAAGACAGTGGGACACATTTCAAGTTATCTACGTGTTCCAGAATTTTACCCAAGTTCAAAAGCAAATAAAAAATGAACACACGGCAGGTAAAAAAAACTATATCCGTATAAATGGCACCACAGTCATACCTTCCACTGAAATAAGAAATAATTCAGTTAATTCAGCAATGTTCCTTTTGGACAGTGACAAAAAGTACTTTTTTTAGAGCACATATGATGTGACCCACTTCCGTTTAGGTGGAAGCTCTCTTTTTACCTCTGACGGAAACGGAGCTGAATGACAAAATGTAAGGCTCTTTGTAATTCAAGAGTGATCCTAAAAAGCACACCCGGCCAGTGGAATCATGAGATTTTGTAAAATCTTAGTATTTAGATATTGATAGGCATTCACGTGTCAGGAAATCAAGCTTGCACTCTCTTTACAATTTCCACGTGGAGCACTTCCACTTCTAGCATGCACCAGAGTGCCCAGGGCATTTGTTTAAGGGTCAACCACACAACGGTACTGTTATTTCAGCCCATTTAGGAAGTTCCTAGCAAATGATGGTTCGAGCAATTTGTGGGGGGGTTGTTTTATGGCTGTAAATATTTTTTTCACGATACTGTTGGATTTTACTGCGCCTTTAATGTGTTTTCCTCTTCTGATCATATTTCTAGTGCCACTATTTTACCAGATACCTGAAATACTTTTGCACTACTAAGAGGTACCGGTTGCCCTGGGACAGCATCCAGAAAAGATACATATACATTTAGGGAGGTTTGAAATATCAAAGCACTTCCCAAAAATACAAGCTAAAGTCATTGCAAGCACTTTGGCAACGACAAGCCTGGAGAAGCTGATATTGAATTTAAACAAAAATAAATGAAGGGGAGGGGAATTTATCACAGTACTTTTGCATGGCTACAGCTGTGGGGAAAAACACAGCACTTTTCTTTCTATGTCCAAAAAAATCAGGCAAATGCAAAATAAAACAGAGCAACACTGTTAATTATTGTTAATTGCAATACTGCAGGACGTTAATTAGCCATACCATTGATAATCAGGCCTTCCCTAGTATTCATTCACCTTCAGTCACACATTGTTTGCCTTCCTCATGTCCGCGACCGGTACAACATTAGACAGGCTGTGTGGCACATCCGAAAGTAGCATGGATTTCTGCTGATGGCAGGGTTTTTAAACGCTCAAGGCGCTGGCACAACCAACTCGCGTGAACGGCAACCTTGGCTCTCCATTTTAATTACGGGGAAATAATGCATGTTCAATTCCATCAAGGAGCGTGGTGCAAGGGAAGGGATCCGAGGAACAATCGCCGACACGCAGACCGTTCAGCTCTGTACAGTGCCATGCAGTGACGACAGAATGAAATATTCAGAACCTCGGGGGAGACGAAATTCTGCGTGCATCTACCACGATACGAAAAGCACCAGGTATCGTTTTCAGAACAGAACCCCCCCGGATCCACCTTCCTGAGCTGTACAGGCCCTGCTCGAGCGATCGGTCTTGGATACTCTCCGTGCCTTAAAACAATAGGCTGGATTTTACCGAGCAGTGACAAACCTAAAAGTGGACGAGGTGAACGCCACGAACCTGGGGGTCTCCGGCTACAGAGAGCGTTTTTCCAAAATGCCCAGCGTTTCGGAGGACGATTGCAACTCCGGCCATGCGGACGCGTGGCGTGCCACCGCCGCTGCATGAATTTATTGCATCGCTGCTTTGCATTCCTTCATTGTGCCACCCTTCGCAACAGCACAAAACTCGAGGAAAACTAGTTGAAGAAACGCGGCTGGAACCCAGCAGGCTGCAAGGCTTCTTTTTGGCTGCTTGCAATCCGTCTCCCCGGATTGTGAACCTATTTCGGGGCGCTCACCCTCCCGGGGAGGACCGCTGGGCTTTCAGCACGCCCCACTTTCGGGCAGGCGGCGCCGGCGGATCGCGCCTCGCCACCGCCCGACTATCGCGACACGGCCACGCCACGACTCTCCCCTCCTTGCCCTGAGGGGGCTTCCCAGGCTCCGCTCACCGCCGAGATCCCACCGGGATGCCTGAAGGGCACCGCAGGGGGGTGCCCGCAGACAAAAGCGCCCGGTAGCAGCGCTCGGCGCTTTTGTCTGCGGGCACCCCCCTGCCCTCGGCGGCGCCCCCTGCCCAACCAAGCCCCCCTCCGGCTCCGGGGGCGGCTCCCCCAGCCCCAATTCTCTTCCCTCGTTCCCGTGGCCACGGCGGGGCGACGATGACACAGCAGGCCCTCGGAGCGGCGGGCGAGGGGGGCGAGGGGCACGGGGTGGGGGGGGGAAGAAGGAGCGAGCCAAACTTCCTCGGCGGCCGCCCCCCCCCCCCCCCCCCCAAGCCCGGCGCCTCCCCGCCCCGCCGCCCCCGTGTCCTCAGCCAACCTCCGGCGCCTCGCTGCACAAAGGGCGGCCCCGGGGGCGCCGGGGGGTGTCGCGGAGGGGAGCTCACCTACCTTCTTGTCGTCCTTGTCGCCGCCGTGCCGCCGCTCCGGGGGCCCGCTGTCGGCGGCGGCGGAGGGGCCCGTGTCGGCGCCGGGCTGCCCATCGCGGGGCGGCGGGCGCTGGTGCGGGCAGGCGGCTGAGCCCGCCGCCGGGGGGATGGGCTCCGGGCACGGAGAAACTCCCTTAACATCCATCTCCATCTTCCAGCTCACTGCGTGGCGAGACAAAAGCAGGCGAACACTTTCCACACCACCCCGCGTCTCTCTCTCTCTCTCTCTCTTTGGCTTTTCTCCGTTCGCTCTCTCTCTTTCTTTTTTTTTTTTTTCTTTCTTTCTTCTCCCCCCCCTCCTCACACACACACACACACACACACACACAGCACCTCAGGAGGCCGTGACACGCATGGCTCCGGCCGCCTCCGCCGCACCGAGCCGGCGGCTGCAAGCCTCCCTTAGGTCCTCCACACTTTTGTGCGAGCCTCAGTGTGTGTGTGTGTGGCTGTGTGTCTGTGTGTGTGTGTGTGTATGGCTGTGCCCTCGCTCCGACGGCCCCCAGCCGCCCCCCCCCGGCACGGCCAGGCGCTCACCCAGCCGCTCTCTCGCCCCCCTGGCAGCCCCCGGCCGTGCCCCTGCCCCTGCCCCTGCCCCTGCCCCTGCCCCTGCCCCCGGCCCGGCCGAGCCCCCGGGGCCGCGGCCCCGCGCACCAAGTTCGCGGCAGGCGGCGGGGGCCGGCCCGGGGGTGGGGGCGAGGGGCAGCCGCCGGGGCCGGGCGGGGAGCTCCTGACCAAAACCCGGTCATGTCAAGGAAAAAGTTAAACCCCCCCCCCCCTTTTCCTTTCCTTTCCTTTCCCTCCCCTCCCCCTGCCCACGGCCCAGGCAAGCGCAATACAGCAAAGCGAAACGAGCGGTTTCCGACCTGTGCGAGGTGCCGGCGGCGAGAAGAGCCGAGCATTGAGCCGGTTGTTGCCTTTATTTTATTTTATTTTCCCCCTTCTTTCCCCTCCGGTCCCCCCCCCCCCCCCCCCTCCCCTCACAGCTCCCCCCCGGCACCAGCCGCTATGGCAAATGGGGGCTGCTCGGAGCGGTTGTGTGGGACTGGAGCTCCCTCTCGCTCAGGCTGCCGGCGCCACGCAGCACTGCACAAGGAGAGCCGGGCTGAGGAGGAAAACAAGAGCGGATTCAGGCAGGAAAGCTACAGCAGGACCAGCTCTCCCCAAAAAAATAAAAGAGAAAGCCAAAAAAAATTTTAAAAAATCGCGTGGAAGCTGTTAAATCGGTCGTGACCGCAGCGTGCACGCGATGACTTCGTTCCTCGCGTTAGCCTCCTTCTCAGCCTGAAGTTGGACATGGTAGGGAAAAATGCAATCTCATTAAGAGTGTTTAACAGCAAACCCAGAACCGCCTTGGTGGTGCCTGAGCCAAGGCACCGCTCCAGCTACTCCCCTCTTCGTTGGGAGCAAGTGCACACCGAGCGCAGAGCAGATCGCTCTTAAATCAGGGCACCACCAGGTGACCAACCCTAAATATATCAGCACATTGTCCTGGGAGCAGCTGCTCCAAAAGTTCATTGGAAACCTCCACAGACAGTCTGCAGCACCAGGATACACCTCTGCCCCATATCTGCCCTATCTGAGCAGGCACTGACCTCTGCAGCCAAGACTCCTCGCTCCACAGGCACTGGGCCACCACCTCAGGAGCTGTGTTACACCGGCACAGAATCTGTCCCCAGGTGTGTTGGTACGTGGGTGACCCTCAGGTGTTGCAGGATGCCCACGTGCTCTTCACCTTGGGTTCCATTATTCCCCATCAGGATTGTTACTGGGGGAACCTGGACACGTCTCCTTGCAACGTGATGCTTGGACAAAGGGCAAGAGCTAATCTCGCAATGGAGAAAAAAATTTCTTTGTCACAAATCTAAGCTGTGTATTAAAACTGCACATCTCTAAAGATCCTTCTTCTATTCTTAAAGCACATCGAGTACTCGCGGGCCCTACTGTCCTCCCAGGTTGGTGCAAACACGGAGCATTTCTACTGAAACTGTCGGCATCAATGTTTAAAGCTGAGGTAAATAATAAGACAATCGAGCCCTGAATATTGCAGTTCGTAGTCAAATACTACTTACAATCACTTATTTATAATCATTTAAATATAGCCTACATTTTGGGGTGGGAGGATTTAAAGATCCTGGACACCCACAGAGCTTTAGCCTTGTTCCCAAAAAGTAGCACTGACTGCAGGCGTGCACGCTGGGGGGCCTGGCCACACGGCTGTGCTGTTCACAGAACACGTGCAAGGAAGGAATTCACTGTAGAGTTGCCTAAAGTGAAGCTGCGAGCACACATGGGTGGCAAGTTACCCCAGTGCCCGTCAGCCTTTGCAGTCGCCACCTCCCTCCATGCACAACAGGGCCAGCACCGCACACAGGGAACCAAAGTCTGGGCTTGGGAGCTTTTCCAGGTAGGGCCAAAGCACTTCCAGTAGCACAGGCTGGAAAACGGTGAGGTAGAAGTAAAAATAAAATATCATTCATCCAGGTGCTGCAGCACGCTCTTCCAAGATTACTAATAAATGACATAGAAACCTTCCCGCAATGGGTGATACTAAATAATGCTGTTAGAAAACGGCAATTCCCCATCTACCGTCTTCAGATCTCTAAAGTAAAATTCAAAGCAAACCCAAACCATCTAAAAATAGAGGGAAGCTAACCCAAATACAAACACTTCGCCATGTGCTCTGAAGCTTACTGGGGCTGGACATTGGCAGGGAACCAAGGAAAACTAATTCCAGAGGTGGGGGCCCTTGACTCAGACCGCTCTGCTTCTAATCCTAGAAAGTTTAACCCCCAAAGCCAACAGAAGCTTCTCAGATGATCTGAGTGAACATGTTCATGCATAATAAGAGAAGGGCAGGTCCTAGACTGTACGAAAGTCAGTACAAAGATCCGTACTTGGCTTTTGAATTCAAACATTTCCTTCCTCTCTTCTTTTTGTCCTTTTATTTTCCCCATCATTCCTTTTTGTACTGGAAAAGGTTTAGCACGCCACTGCGAAAATAAAATTATTACAAACAATTATTACACATACCGCAGTGTTCCCAGCTGTTCTCTGCACAACCCAGGTTTCTGCCCAGCTGCTATTATTTAGTGGATTTCAAGAGAATCCTAAGTAGAACATATTTTCTCAGACTAAGATAAGGGTCTAAAAAATCACCACAAACTTCCATGAGAGAAATGATGATCTTCTGGCCAAACATACTCTGGGATACAAACAGGAACTACAAATCTAGGAGCACTAACAGATTGGGCAGGAAGACAAAACCTCAACTAGCAGGCTGAGGAGATAAGAGAAATAACCTCCTTCCACACCACTAAGTGGTCCTTCTGACGAGTATCGGGTTCCTTGGGTCCAAGCAGAAGCAACTGAGCTTTCAGCCTGATTTATTTTTGGTAAGTGCTGAGAGAAGAGTGGTACCACAGACCCTAGTGATGCAACAAACCACAGCACTGAACAGTTAAGAAGTATTGCATAATGCAAAGTTCTCCGTACCTTCAGCTAACTTAGTACGTATGTCAAGCTGCAAACATAACTCTACAGAGTAATATTGGCAGCTGAGGTGGACAAATGGCACCCCAGAGTCCTGCACCAGGTGTCAACAATCCTGGAAGCCAACACAGTGAAAAGCAGAACCCAGGGACTCACCGGAGGACAAGTCAACCCACCCCTGCAAGGCCGTCTGTGTAAGAAAGCAATATTGTGTTCAATGCTCTCCAGATGTGCTGACAGATCAAAAAAACAAACCAAAAAAAAAAAAAAAAAATAGCATGGATGCTTCATCTCATTCACTGTGGTAAAACAGCACATATTTTCAATTCTATATAGAATAACAAACTACATTACTGACTATGGACTGTCTATAACCATACACAACATGCATAAAGAGTTTCTGAGCCCAGGCCTATTGTTCATTTTTCAAGAGAAATGGCACTAAAATATTGCTGGTGAAATCAATACTACAATTCATTAGCACATGCTCCATGTTCCTGCATATTTTGCAGCTGTGGGTTGTGCTATAAAACAGGTGTAGGTGACTAAATGGATTCCAGAGAAACTGGCATTTTAAAACACAAAAGCCAAACCTTTCAAGAACAATGACATTCTTCTTGTCTCAGAAAATGAAAATCTGGGAGTGATGAGACTATGAATTTAATTACAGGCCGAGAATCAGGATGACTCGATGGAAAGGGGCAAAGATTTCTTCTAGAACCCGGTGTCATTGTTCCATTCTTGTCCATGGTTATGATCAGACGATAGTACAGTGTTCTGTGCAGGCCACCTGGCAGGGGAATCCTCTGTAGTCCTAATTAATAAGGCCAGAAACGATGAGAAGACATACACAATTCAATGATTTGCCTGAGATCACAGAGTACTTAAATTAGGAAGTATCTATGTCCTTTCCATGGTCTCTTCTTTTGGTCATTTATCATTTGTTTCATTTAGCAATTTCTTTATCACTTTCTTATGAGCAGTTTTAAGATAACTGCTCAGAAATAAACTAAATTATTTATTGATGTTTATTTGCATAATGTTTCTTTTTCAAAGAGATTTTCATGTCTTTTTCAAGCACATATTTGTTAGTCTGGATAAACAGTAAATGTTGTATGTCAGATGTACAAAAATGGCGACTACAAGTTGGTAGGATATATGTAATTTTGTATAAAAATACAGCTATGATTGTATGAGATGCAGCATTTGCCTTTCTGCTGCTTCACCTATCTGTTGGCTCAGGATTCACCTACCCACTGCATTCAGCATTTGAATAATTTTGACCTTTTACCACCCGTAGACAATTCAAATCAAAGGTTTCCTGTTGTCAACGCAAGCTCCTTGGGGCCTCACTCAACACCGTATCTGTCAACTTGCATTCCAAGCTATTTCGTTTCTTGCTTGGGAGTTGCAAACAGAGTTGCTTTCTCATGAAGACTCTGACCTTATCGATAATTCCCTCTGTACTATACATTTCAAAGTGGCTGACACAGATGTTCATTGAGTCATTTTCCCACCCATCGATCTCTGCGCCTGTTCTCTGAGGTGCTTTACTGCACGGATGCAAACCTGGGAGCTCCTGGAGCTTTGGAGATCTCTCTGTGCAGGTATTTTGTGTCTCAGAAAGTCTATAATTGTATGCGCGTAGGAAATGCTACCCTAAAATAATTCTGTTGCATGGGGATGTAAAGACATGCTGTGGATATGCTTAGAGAGTAAAAGCTGAAAATACTATTTGAATTCCACTATTCTCAACACAGCCCGATAGGAAAATGGATACATTACAAGCTGCGTTTTCAAAAGCATCTCGCCTTCTAGCTTTCCACCCCCAAATTTGATAATATCAATTCTCCCCTGCATTCGAACATTTTTACTCAAAAGTGCTGAAGCCACAAAGAACAGCTGCACAACTCAAGCCTTGAGTGACATTTTTTTTGAGCCTTTTAAAGACTTATCTCCATTCCTTTTTTTGGAACAAAAAATCCTGTAGCCCCTGGGAGGTCTCCTGAGCTCCTACAGCTCCTTTTCTAGAAAGCCAAAACAGAATTGATAAACTTCACGACTTTTAAACATGAACACAGCTCCTCGCAGTTTATATTCTGTGTAACTGACAGACAAAACCATTCTGGCCATAGCCAGCGTTTCATTCCTCCTGCATTCACTTTCCACAGGATTGTCACGATTTTAACACCTAAGTATCTGCTCTGCAGGGTGTGCGCAAGGCATCATTCTGCTCAAAATTGCTGTGTGAGGTGGAAGAAGCAGCAACTGAATTGATGCTTCTTTGAATTTTCCAAGAGTTGGCCTGGGCTCACAGTCAGTCAGGACATGGCTGGGTGGACCAGAAGGACTAAGCAAGCTGTCTCAAAGGAGGGAAATGCAGCTCTGAGGCAAACGGGAGAAATTTGTACAAGCATCTGTATTTTCACTGGGCGATGCCGCAGTCTTCTCAGTTCCTGTGGCATGCCTGGATCCGTGCCAATTTGAATAATTTCACCTAGTTTTCAGTCTTTTGAAAAGGAAAATATCCACTGAGTTCGATTCATTTAGGAAACAGGGGGAAAGGTACTTAATCACTATAATCAAATGTTAGAAACAAATAACCAAAAGGGAGATGCATTAAACCAAGGAAGAAATGAATGGGCTCATATTATTTCTTGATCGAGGTCAAATCATCATTGACAGAGATTAAACCTTCGGGAACAAAGACAGGAAAATGCTCTGCAAGGGATACAACATCCCCGTGGGCAGGCTGGGCTTGGTGGGGATGGACTGGTCCACAGGAGCTCAGAGTGCCACTGGTGGGGAGAGACAGAGACTGCAAGGACCAGACGTGGGTTTGGCCCTTTGAACTGAAGCTTTTCTGCTTCACCAGCTGACCTGAAGTGCACACACACAGCTCAGCTGTGTTCAGTGCAGAGATTTGTGTAGGAACTAGTGCTGGTCCTAGCAGTGCCAACTCCTACCCAGTTTTCCATGCCATCAAGTGTTCCTACACCTTATTTCTGATACACCCATTGGGGTCCTAGAGAAAGAGCCTCAGAGCTGAGACGTGCCATGGGCTAAGGACAATGCCAGCTGTTTAGCTCCACTCATCCCTTTCTTTTTTCTTTCTTTCTTTCTTTTTTTTTTTTTTTGGCTTTCCCAGTCTCATTCTCACCACTTCTGCCTCTCGTAGGAGAGAGAAGCATAAGGGCTCAATGTGCTAATAGCATCTTCTTTTTTTGTAGCATACATATGCAAACACGGTTTTGAGCTGGGGTGATGGGTTTTGTTTAAAACTGTCAAAACCGAAGTCTGGGGAAATTTCTTGATGATGAAAATACATGAGCAATCCATTTGGTAATATCTGTGTAAACGATATGCACAAGAACACTTTCTTAAACTGTCTCTTCTTTTAATTTTTAAATCAATGCATACTGCTCAATTTGACTCCTTTTTCCAACTTCTGCTCATCCTCTGGCCCTGCTGACGCATGCCCCATCCTGTCCTTGTTCCTTCTTTAGACTGGAAATATATTTAAATTCACCAAATTTCTTAGATAAAAAAGTAAGTATGCTTAAGCATAAATTAAAGAAATAAGATATGCTTAAGCATAAATAAGACCAAACATCATTCATTACACCTTGTTAAGACTAAGAAAATGACAACAAATATGTACATGATTAATTATTCTTCTACTTGACTGCTGGGACATGAATTTAGGGTCTTAAAGTTTTGTTGACCGTATTCAGGTCATCATTTGTAAGTGGCTGAATCCCGTGAGTTGACTATATATATTTAAACAGTGTTGTTTTCACCACGTTAATTAATCTTTAGCCTTGCTGTCTTTGCCGAGGTTAAACCTCAATATGAGGATTACAAGGTGGAATGAAGAACTGGGCTTTGAAAGAGGAAAAAAGTGTTTCTGAACTTTCCCTTTCCAAACTAATTTAAAATTCCATGAATAATTGCAATATATGCGTATTTTGGAGCTATCAATGTCTACTTAATTATAAAGGGCACATTTCCACTATTTCTGTTTTTGCAAAATTCTATAGAAAAAAATAGCAGAAATTTTAAAGAGACATTTGCTGAGTGGGATATCGTATATTTTCCAAAAGCAACATACGAAATATATTTTTGTTTAATTTTTCTACCCACAACTGTAGTTAAAAACAGACATTTGAATGACTGTATATGAAGCAAATTAATGAGGCTACATGAGAAGACTGTAAGATGCAAAAACCCAGGAAACTGATGAAAGTGAAAACCCTGCAAATGGTTTTCTGACTTTGAATGGCAAACTCAAGATAGATGAAAGAGCAATGCATCAAAAAGAACATTCTTTTGTTCCTTGAAAGAATAGGTTATTGTACTACTTGTGTTTCTTGGACACCATCACTGAGTGCTGCACTTGCAGAAGACAATGGAAGACACAGCCCTGCCCCAAGGAGTGTACAATCCAAAAGCCAGTGGAAAGATGTCCAGTCATTTCAAAACGAGTAGGATTAGACCCAAAATTAGGCAAACAGACTTGAATAGCAATGCCAGCCAGCATATTAGCAATAGTGCAGCAAAAGACAACAGTCAGCCTAACCATTCAAAGACCAGATGTTTTGATGACAGATTAAAAATAAATAGACATGGTAATGAATATAAAGAAAATAAACTGAAGTTGCAAGGAAATGTTTTGATTAAGAAGCTGATGTTCTCAGGTCAACTATGCTGTCAACAGGGTATGACACTTACGGTCTCAAAAAGCATTCAGGACTAAACTTTAGCTTTGTGCATGCAAATCACTGGTGTGTGTGGTTGTTTGTCACTGTCACTTGTACAAGCAAATGATAGAATTTACATCAGTAAAAGCCCATTTGTGCTTAGTTTGTATTCAGTTAGCACATGCAGCTGAGGTTTGTATGCATATCTGTATATTTTATCGTTTGCTTGCTGAAAACGCAGTGCTCAAAATTGTACCTGGAAAAATAGATGTCATATTTCAAAAATCTGGCTTTGAGTAAAAAGAAAAATAAAAAATAAAAATAATAAAAAAATGCTGCAGATACAACCTAATCCATTTCCAACAATGACACCAACATAAGATAACATGAATTAATATCAAACAAACAAGGTGTTGGGCATCGTGTAGATCTTAGAATGTGTTTGCTTCCTTTCTGATGCCCTTTAACCGACAGTGAAGCAGCTCATAATTTTGACAGTCAGTATGTGGTCAGTTAACTTCAGAGAAGTTACTGTTCTTTTACCACAAGTAAACACAGTTCATAACTCTTGTTGGATCCTACCATGAAGACTCACAGCATGTCTGTTCTTTACAGTGGTGCCAGTTGCGTAACCACAAGTAAAATTCCTGGATTGGGACAGGTGTGAGTCTGGACTAAGTCAACTGAAGTCTCCCTATGCCATCTTCAGCATAAAGCGAGGTCCTTTGCTGAATTCTGCATCAGCACAGTCCCAGCTACCCCAGCTGGGTCTGAGATGCACTGGGATCCATGGGACTCTGCCTTTTTCCCTTTAAAATAGATTACTTCATTAATTATTGCACATTTGTGAATGACAATATTTTAGCAAAAGCTAAAGATTTTTTATTATTTTTTATTTTTTTTTTTTCAGTGAATATTTAGATTCTGAAAGATGATACTCAACTGCCAGAGTAAGGAACTGGACTGCCTAACTGTCATTGTCCAGCTGAACCCAGTTTAACTTTTGCGCTCGCCCTTAAGAAACAATGTTATCCCTCACAGTAAATCACATTCACTCATGGCCTGTGATCTTATCTGTTCAGCTATTCAGCTCATTCCGTATGAGCACCAGGAGAACACTCAGCTGCAGAAAAGAGTTGAAACTGGAGTCCAACAGCAATCTGAGAGATTAGATTTTCACCTCTTCATCAGCAGCTTAATCTATTCCCAACCTCCAAAAGATACTCTCCTTTGATCTACCTGTACCTAGCTCGCTTGACATTTGGTTTCCCGAATTTAAGCGCGGCTCCTCTGGGAACGCTGAGCCAGCATGTGAAACCTGAGCCCTCAAACCATCCTGCGTACACGTAAAAGTAGTCAGAATTCAAGCCCTGAGCAGTAATATCTCTTAAATTACCTCGTGCTCTCGTGAAAGTCAGTTCACATCTTGGCGTATGATAAACAGCACTCCACCGAAGCAGGATTTAGTATACTTAAAAACAGAATGCAAGTCTGAGAGCTGAGCGGTGTGTCTGAGAAGACACAGCTTATGTGCATTAGACCTAGTGAACACTTTCTGATCTAAAGAAAGAGCTTTGTCTGGAAGGCAGTCAAGAAGCTACCAGCTATTATTAGAGATAATCCAGCAGTGCATTAACCTGAGCAGGGCTGGTAGTGGGAAAACACCGATCTTCTTCAAACTAAGCAGCAGCAAGTTGCCTGCTGTTTCTGATGGTATTATCATACCAACGTCTCTCAATAACAAAACAATTTTGCAAGGAAAAAAAAAAAAAAAAGAGTATTTTCTGTGCCTTCTGTGAAATCAATTTGCATTTCTATTGCTTTGTAATAAGAAACATAACAGTTTACATACTTGGCTATATTTATACAGATTTTATAAGCATGTCAAGTTATCTGTTTTGCTAATCCTACAGTAAGTGCTCTGGAACAATTACTTGTGTGCTTACTTTATTATGCACTTCTCTTCTGCCTTTTCTAAAAGAAATTGGAAGAAAATTAGGAACTGACATCCTAGATAAGAGCAACAGGCCTTCTGCTCCAATACCCTGGCACCTGCCTGGTGCCAAATGTTCTTCAAAAGAAAATAAGTACGCAAAATTATTGAGTAAGTATGCAATAACTAGTCTGCACTACACATTTCCTCTTAATTCTCATCACACTGACATTAAATGACAAATTTTGTCTACAGAGTAAAAAAACATTTCTTTTTTTTTTTTTTTTACTTTTTTAACCTGTTTTAACGAAGCAAGCCATTTAAAGAGAACATTAAAGCTCTCACATAGGAGCTGACTCCTACTAAAAACACTTACATCCTGTGACATGGTTCAGAGGGATGGGAGGGCTAAATAGGCACAAGCAGTTGTAGTGCCTTTCGCTCACTCTTTCTGAACAAACTAACTCGAAGGATGCCAAGTGGAGAAGATTCTCAGGAAATATTGAGTATGTTTCAAGTACACCTGCAGCATACAAAAACTAAGAGGACAAGAAAATATTAAAGCTAATCTCTAGGTTTCTTTAAAAAATCCACTTGGACGACCCTGTGTAGGTGTTCATTTTGACATACAGGTATATATAGGTTTATACAGCATGTGCATGAATAAAGCATATACTTCCATATTATACAGACACACCTACAGCCACATATATGAGAAGGCAGAGAGGTTAGATGGCAAACCAAAACATCCCTGGTTCTTAGCTTTGTCTGTGTTGACGTGTTTCAGGATGAAATGGAAAAACCTTCACAAGCAAGATACCCTATGGCATTGGGAAAAAGTAATACCCACCCCCTGTCTCTCTCAAAGAGTATTTGTCGATGTAAAACTCTCTTGAAAGACGAAGGAGAACAAAAGAGAACTGAAGGCAGTCTCAAGGGGGGAAAAAAAGGAATAAAACCTTGATTGCTGTAACAATTCTAAGTGTTGGGGGACAAAAAATTAATCTGAGCAGAAACTCACTAATTGGTACAGCTGGTTGTGGACAAGTATTAAAAGAATAGCAGCCTGATTCAAAGAGCCAATATTAAATTTAATTGAAATGGATAGGGCAGACTGGCTGAAAAGCAAGTTCATAATTCATGAGAAGCAGACATAGAAGATATAAATTTAAAGGCTCTCGGACCATCTTGGCCATACGTGCCCTCAAGCCAAAATTCAGAAAAGCTGGGAAGTTAAAATTACAGGTACTGATTTCACTAAAAAGGAAAAGATATTGGAAGATCTCATTTGGATTGTTGTGCCAGTTCTGGATAGTAAGTTTAGTATGCATTCCTTGCACAGCAGAAAGAATTCTTAATTTCTTGAGATGAAATTTCATGGCTCAGGTCTCCCAGTGAATGCATTAAAAGGTGCCGAGTTAGTGCTATTGCATATTTTAGGAAGTTGTGGGGAAAACTTTTCTCTTGAGTAATTTCTTCTTCAAAAATGAAAACTTGAGATTTTGGCGCAGCAACCAAGTCAGCTGTACTATTTAAAATACAGCCCCTTGTTACCTCACTAATACTTGAGCAGAGAGATTTTGTGTTCAGGAGGGAACTAAAAGAAATGGGATGTAGGGATAAGATAAAAAAGGACAGTCTTTATGGCTGACGGTGGTCATTCAGTGAGTGAAATTCCAGTTCTTCAGAAATGAATTTATATCAATAGACATTTTAACTGACCTGAAAAATAGAGATCTCAAAACAAAATAGTTCAAAGAGGAGCAAAGTTTTAGAAACTCTTGAAATCCATAACTTTTGTTTGGATAAACACTTTCCTCTTAATGTTTGGGTGCTCGTTGGTTCACTCAAATTTTGGGTTTACTTCTCATGGCTTATCATCTCTAATAATCAGTAAACACTTGTCACTGTTTACTATCTTGAAAATTTGCCAGTTGTCTGATACCTCTAAGTTTTAGGAAAAATTATTCATCCTGTCTGCAAAAGATAACGAGCCTGTTCAGCTAAGTACAATTAATGGCTAAAGGAAATTCAGGTAATTTACTTAAAGTGGCTTACAATTAAACAACCTTAAAAATGCTCACAGTGATACTTCAAGGTTTTCAGCACAGCCTGAGAAAAGTTGTACCTAACATGATATCCAAAGGGATTAAGGTGGATTTGATTTTTAAAGACATCAGATAGTCCAAATCTTTTAGAGTTTTAATAGAAAGCTTCAGAAGGAGGTAAATATAATCCAGCTTTACACTTTCAACTACCAGAGGATGATACAGCCGATTTGTAAACAAATGGTTATTCATTAGCTGTGATGTCTGAGATATGAAGATTGCTTGGGATTTATGAGTGGAGTCATCTCATTTCTCTTAGCCATGGCAATGACTAGTTTTCCCAGCCAGAGATGAGTTTCTGTACACTCCACAGATCTTGATACAGAATTCATCTCTTGGATGCTTGTTTCTTTTCTTTATTTATTTTTTCTTAATTCTAAGAAACGATGGTCATAAGACACTACACTCATGAGGAACATTTACCAAGGCAAAGCACTGTGTACCTAGTGGAACCGTAGTCAAAATATTCTTTTCTATTTCATTAAAAAATTCACTTGCAATTTTATGTGGAAGTAAATATCAGTGTTATTTAGAAAGACAGTAGGTGAGAAATGGGTAAGTCAATAGTAAAAAAAGACTATAATGCTTGCATAATAGCCCGGTTACTGCTACTGTACAAAAGCAAAGGAAACTCCTCAGTGCTCAGCTACGCATCCCAAGCATGTAAATACAGAGCATCCCTCAGTGTGTGACCATGCCTTGATTCCTATCTCCAGGCCTCTAGCAAATGGGGCATGTAGCTGAATGACCAGAGAGAAATTTGTTGTGTGCCTGTCCTCAGTCCTGGCAAATTTCTCATCACTGAACATTTTCCAGGCATCTGTGTTTTGGGCTTACCCAAATATTCCTGTCTTATGGGCTCTATGAGTTTGAATATGTTTCAAATACTGCCTTTCCTTGAGTATTTTGATTTAGTTTCCCTAGTTTAGTAGAGAAGTGTGATGACAGAGACAGGACATACATAGGCTGTAAAAATATTCTAAGAGTGACCAACCCATATCCAGGTTTCAGTGAAAAAGCTGGCATCCTGAACTGATGAAGTAAGTATATGTTATTCATAAAAGCCTAAAGAAAATTGAGACCATGTTTGGAAAGTTGGTGCAACTTCCTAGCTTTTAAAAAGCAAAAATTATAGACATAAGTCATATCACATGGAAGTACTCTCAATTGGCTTGAGTTTTCATGTGCATAGCACAGACCTCTGACACGCACTCTAGAGAAAGTGCCCAAGAAGCGCAAAGCTGTCTCGGATCCAGACCCCATTGCCTACTCAGGCAGTTTTCTTTGTATTGCCGTGGCATCAGCAGGGGTTCTCTGACACTAAAAGAGAGAGAATCTCATGCTACAAGCTCTATTCCCCAAACCACAACACTTGCCAAAGAGAGGAGGAATTGCACTGAGTCCCATTCGGCTCATTCAGGCCAGGTGAGGAGCAGCCCCAGTGCGGATGAAGATCTTTGGAGAAGAGAGCTGGGCTATAAAGGAAAGCCAAATGTAGGCAGCTTTCCATAGGATAGCTCTTGCCAAATCCAGGCCGCTGCTCCAGAATATGGAGATAACCAAGTTTCCTAAGTAACCGTAAACATTTTTCATAGGGGCAAAAATATTTTCCTATAAACCTATTGGGAGGCGGAGATGGGCTCCTCGCTGCAGCCTTCCAAAGCAAGTAAAGAATTGTGTGCGTTTCAGCCTCAGGCACACAGCTGCCGTGGAAAACTTCAGCCCAAGTACTTAAAATTCAGCAAAATTGTATATCAGAAGGCACTTAATAAGGGAAAAAGATAATGTCTTAAATATAAGGAGTTGTTATTCTACCACCTATTATGTGTGTTTATTCTCAGTTTTGACTGTACCGCTGTTTCCTCTGCGTTGTGGGGATCAAGTTATTTCCTTTCGAGGGGATGAGAGTCACTTTGCAGACAATCTTGAAAACAGACTTTAACTAGAGCTGGCTTCTTTATTCTTCAAGGGCATGGAAGATATTTCAAACAGGCTAAACTGTGAACTGAACGAAGCTTGTTTTAATAATTTTTTGTGTATGCATTTGCAAGGCATCTGAAAAAAATACCCCTGTGATTTCTCCGGTTGCAGCAATGCTGGATGTGTTTCCCAGGATGAGATTAGGCAGATTGCCTTGGGTTTGCTCCATGGGGGACAGGTCAACTACCTTTATTGCATGCCATCAGCAATGTGCCACTGAGGCATTTCCAAAAGATTAAATACTTCTCAGGATTAAGAGGCCTGGTTAAAATGGAAATTTCCTTTTTTGTTTTTTGCTGCATATAATACCTATTAAGGGGCTATAAAGGGATTATGGAATCTTAAATCATCAACAGTATCATTTGCTGAGGTCTGTTTGCATTTTCCTTACATATATGAAAGCATGTGCATTTATGAATTGTATATGCATGCAATTTGCTCTTAAAATAAATGCAGAACACTATGCTGTTTAGCCCTTCTGGATGACTGCTGCATTTCTCCAGTCACCAGGCCAGTAAGCTTTGCTTTGTGGTTGGGGGTGGCAGTTGTTAAAACTGGTAAAGAAGAGAGATTTTCAAAGATTTACATTTTATTTTTTATTTTGTGGTAGAAACAGTTGTGACGCTCTGTCCCTGTTTTTTCTCATCTCAAAAAAAAAAATGAAGGCTGACACAAGGTATGTGATTTCCCAACATGATAGGTTGGTCTCAGAGACTGCAGGACCGTGGATGGAGGATCTTATTTCTGGCAGAAGTCTCATGTAGTCCCTCCTTTATCTGTCCCACTATTTCACTGAATCTGACCCTGTCTTTAAAATAGGAATCACGCAGTGAAGCACAGAAGCTCAAATGGCATAGATCTATTTTAAAACTTTTACTCCCCATACATCTCCTACAGAACTTTTTAACTTAAGAAAATCAGACAGATCAGGCCCCATTGTGCTAGGAGCTGTACCAAAAAGGAAAGAACAAAGATGACTCCTCCAAAGAACAAATATATATATAAAAGACTGGGTGGAATGTAATAATGCTAGCAGATTTTTATAGGCATTTAGGCATTAGTATAGGCATTAGTAGGCATTAACAATTTATAGAAAGACAAGTTTTGACATTAGAGACCATGCTGGATAAATTAAGGCTTTTAATCTAGGTAGGATGAAAACAAACATCCAAGGAAGTGCAGATGGAAAAAGCAGCACTGCGCTTTCTACTTCTGCCAGAATTAATCTCAGAGTAACTTAGTCTAAGGCTTGACTTCATCTAGCTGGAGAAAGACTGACAAAGTACATCCACTTGCCACATTTGTACTCGTACAGCTTCAGATTAGAAGATAAAGAAGATTCATAAGATAAAATGGGGCTTTGCCCTGAGAGAGTATTCCACTGGCACTGATTTCGTGTTCATGCTCAGCTTCCCAGCTGCAGACACATTGAGACCCTTGCCTCTTTGCAGCTTAGTGTTTAGAACTTGGATACAGCTTTTTCCCAAACAGCTGGACAACTGTTAACATCTCTCCATGCTTTTAGAACTTTTTTTTTTTTGTAATGGGTTTCTGTCTGTCTGCCAAGCTTATCAATACTGCAGGATATTTATATTTCTTTTACAAAATACTTATATTGCACTGGTTTAAAATTATTTACTCTGTCTCATGTTTTTCATGTCATGATTTTTTTTTTTTTCAGATTTTTTTCAGACTGAGTCCTTTGAAATATTTGGTTTCTTTAGGGCAAGAACATCGAACTCTTCTTGGTTTCCAACTCAAGTGTGAAAGTCAACATGACGTATCGTGCATAATCAAGTTTTGGATATTGAAATGTCAGGTGCAACTCTGAGAAAAGTATGAAGGCCACAGAGTGCCCAGGGAGACAGGCTGAGCCATTGTCTCCCAAAATACCTGCAGCCAGAAGGGATGAATGGAGCCATGGCACAAACTGAAGCTGTTCAAACCTGGCAGCACTCTTGCAAGACGATAGCTGTGCACACGTTCTGTGTTTGGGTGTCTGTGCACAACAAAATGTGGCTGTACAATGCTCTAGTGACAATAGCAGGGGAGATTTCCAGTACAGTCAGCAGGCTTTGGCACACAGGGTGTGTATCCAAGGTCTCTTAAAAATCTGAATTCCTAATATCAGCTTTTCCTTCACTATTACTCACACTAAATTGTGCATGTACTTGCAGGCCCACACTGTTTGGATATGAATAGGTTCACTGTGAACTTTAAGTGAGATAGATTTGCAGCAGACTGAACATTTAGATGAAACAAGTTTGAGGATGTTGCTGTCTTGAGCTGTACTCTGGCCAAGCATCAACTGCCTTGCAGTGACATAATACAGCCAGAGACTAGCCAGCCATGGGACCTCCTAAGAAGATTCACAATGCTGCAAAATGCAAAAGCAGATGGATCTGCGGGTTGTCTGAGCCCCAGAAGCCTTTCCAAGCCCGTAGGGTTTCTTACACCAAGCTGCAGATGTCCCATAGACCATGCAAAGCACTGACACACATCAAGGGGTCCAGCAGGTTGAGGGAGCCCTGTGGTCCGGTCCCTAAGGTCCAGTGCAGACATAATCATATTCATGAACATATGTTTATTTTTTTTCACTTTTCCACAAGCTAACCCTTCCAGAACCTCCAAGATTTTCTTTTCAACTCTAACTTCCAGAGAACAGAAAGCTTGGAGTGCTTAACTCTAAGCATGGCACCAAACCCTGACAGTCGGTACTATTATTGCTGTTCCATTTCCCCTCTCATTGTCCACCAGCAACTTGCTCGCTCAGCCTTGACTTGTGTGCAGCACTGCAGTTCCCTTCTAGTTCCTCCAGCGCTGGAGAGAAGCTGCAGTGCTGTGCAGCACCTGAAAATATGAGTGTGGAAAATATGCTCTGCAGCTCGAAGGTTGGCAGCATGCCCCGCCGTGTGACCCTGTCTGCAGGGAATGACCTACAACCAACGAAAAAGGGACCCAGCCTCCTCCTCTGCCACTAACAGCTGGACTGCATCTACCTTGGCCATGAAATAGGGAGGGGGGGTATCATTTTGCTGCTTGTAGCAAGGTAGCTCACATCGTGCCTTAACTTTGTGCACAGCAAAAATGCTGCATTGTGGTGGTGCATCCTCTTTTGCAACCAGCTCACAAAATTGGCAAGGTAAACTTGAGAGAACAAGATGCACTGTCCTGAAAGATGAGGCAGTTTATTTATGGGCTCTGCGGATCAGAGAGCTGGAGAAAAGAGTTTGCCTCCCAAATCAAATTGCTTGTTTTCTTCCATGTTCCAGTTCACATTATTATCCAATTTGCAGTTCAATTATTGTCCCTGTACCTTCCTTAATGGTACTACTTTCCATATTTCTCATATTGAACATTTTTCAAATTATTTTTCTCTCTATAATTAGCTTTGAATTTTCTAAGCAAAACTTTCCTTGTTTTACTCATTTCTTTCCTGTATTTGTAACCTCTTAGCTCTTTTTGTATTAGCTCTGTTTTCACTAATATTCACAACACCTCCTAATTTAGCATCATCCATGAAACTTGCTATCTTCTTTTTAACATTCCCTCTTTCAGATTATTAATGACTGCATTAAATAAGACACGTTTAAGAGGTTGTGCAGTTTCCTTCCTTGCATTCTCAGTGATGATTTGCAGCATGCAACCTGAAGAAATCTGTCTGCCTGACGAGCGATCCGCATAAGCGGTGGCACTGATGGCCTGGGGAGGGCACTGTGTTAAGAGGAGCTGGCACCTCTCTGATCCTCCGTCACCAAGCCCACACCCCCTGTATCACCAAAGAGTTCACAAGCTCAGGTTTTACTAAATTTAAGCAGAAGATTATCAGCTGGTAAACATAGTTGAGACACTTTTTACAAACTGACTGCTCTGAAGAAACTGCTCTCCCCAGCCACAACTGAACTAATAATTCTAAGCTAGACCAGGCATGCTAAAATACTACCGTGCGGGCTACTTTTCTGCAACACTGAGAGCCAGCTGCAACAAGATGATGTGCTGCACATCTTCTTGTAGGTGGCCAGACGGGGTACTACACCCATACCTTTCACAATGCTTTGGCTGTGACCCACCAGCTATGAGTCCCTGAATAGTGAAAAACGTGGAGAGGACTCCTCTCCAGTACACATCATTCACCTTCTTTGATCAAAATGTTCAGGTGTAATCAAGATACCAAAAAACCAGCTAATTTTCTGTTACATCCTTCTCACTTCTACATTCTTTCAGCAAAAATATACATAAGTGGCTTAAGCTATTTATTTACTTCCCTGAATGGTGAAAGATTTGCTGCCTCTGTGGAACAGATGACTTGCAGCCTAGCTTTTAACCTAACTAAGCAGCTGTGCTTGTCTCTGGTACTTCTAACCAACTGGAAAAAAAAAAGAGGATTTTTTTTATTTTTTATTACATGTGAAAAGTTATATTAACACATATGTTTAACAGAGTACACTGTGCATGCTTATATTTTGCTTTGTAACCTTTCAAGCATTTTATAAAGCTTGGTTACATTTTTCAGTATTTCTAATCATATCATGACCTATCCATAGTGCACAAAATTGTATTAGTTTAAATCATTTTTAATGTATATGATATATATATATATGTATATTAATGGCACCAGTGTGACAGTTTGTTAAGCTTAGGAAAAGTGAAATGGATCCCAGTATAGCTGCCTGAGCTCTACATTAATTTTCCCCAAATACATATCATACATTATTAGGACACTTTTAGGATATCTCCAACCAATGTGCTTGTCACAGATCTCTCACCATTTGCATTTCCATCTGTGCTAGCAATTACCAGCATTCAGGTCTACACTGGCTATAACTGACTTCACTGCCTGTTCTACTCAGAGTTAGCCACAGCTTCAAAAATAATGTGAAGCAAGCACAAGGAGAAGCTGCCACCAAAGGAAGCAGTCCCCTGCAGACATTATTCCTGGTAGTTCCATCCCCTCTCTTGTGTCATCAGATGGATTTACATGGCTACATGATGAACTGCATCAGCAAAGTAGCCTGGCAAACCTCTAACTCTTTACTAGAGGGAATGAGGGATTACTTTTGAGCCAGACTGGTTTTTTGATCTCATTTACTAAACATCCTCACAAACACTTGAGCTGCATCAAGTGGCACTGGCAAAAACAAAGCACCAGAGTCAAAAAGATGGGATCACAGCAATGTCAGTCTGATGCTTCAAAGCTACAATATAACAAAAGAGTGTGCTTAAAATCAAAGGGTACCTAAAACACATCAGCCATCCTACCACAGCTAATTCTGATGAAAATGCAATCATGAGAGATTTCCTGGAAATCTCTTATCTAAGTAGCATCATTACTAGATCAGGGTAAAGTATTTTGGGCAAAAGATTTTGAGTAAAACCACGCCATGTTATTTTTGCCTTAAGTGTTCCATACTGCCTGGTAAGAATTCCTCCATAGTCTGTGTAGAAGCTATCTATTAAAAGCTTGTTGATTTTGGCTTCTTCAGTTTCAGTTCTTTTCAGAATTTTTGCCTTACTGCATGGCTACTGGATTTTTCTTAGTAGTTTCATGTGAGAGATTTTATCAGAAATCCTTCAGAAAAATCAAAATAAATTATTTCCTCAAGATGCCCTTTATACACTGTATTGTTGACTCAAAGAATATAACAGGTCAAGAACACATGATTTACCCTTGTTGCAACCAGGCTGGTTTGATCTTACCAGCATATATTTATCCAAATGCTTCATTAGTTAGTCTTCAATTACACTCAATGAGTTTTTCTCATGCTGAACTGAAGTCTGCTAGGCTGTGGTATCTATAATCATCCCTGAATCCTGGGGGCAGTGAAAGACATTTTCCAAATGTAGAAATTTTTGACTTTAAAGAATGCATAGATTTGATAGTTTCACTTTCACATTCTAGATTGTTGTCCTGCTCTTGGAATTCTTTTACCTTTTATTCAGTAAATACTGCAAGAAGCAAAAATTTGTCTTCTCAAAGACAATTTATGTTTGCTTGAAGCTACAAAAACTACTCTGACTGGCCTAAGTGAGACGATGAGTTACTGAAAATATCTCTTAACATTGATATGTAATTATCTGAAACTTTAAAAAAAATCTGTAACAACTCAACAAGTTAAAAAAAAAAAAATGAAATGTTTCAAGAATAATTTCAGTGATACCTTCATTTTCTAAATCCTAAAAATAATTATTTTTAATTGTTGCAAGTATAGCATAAAATAATTTTTTTAAGTTTTCATTGAAAACTTTGGGGGGGGAGGTGAAGACCATTTATCTTATAGAATAGTGAAGTGAAAGCCTTCATGTTTAATATTAAAATTTCATCTGTCTCTGTTTCTTTGTTAATTCCATTTTTATTCACTTCTGTTTCTCTTTTCCTTCCCTACTCCTGGGGGTGGGAGTGAAGAGATGTGCTTTGATCTTTATTATATTTTGTATTTTTTTCTTTTTCAAGTATAATTTTAGTTGTAGGACAGGGAAATGGGTATTCTTTGGATGTTCTCTAACATTTCTAAAAGCTGTGTAGCAGCTAATACTCCCCTGGACAAACATACTATTTCTTAAATGAAAAAACTCTTAGGGACAAGTTGGAGTCTACAGAGCTGATTTTTCCAGTACTGAATTTAAACCTAATGTAAACCAAAAGGGATTATACACGAGGATCAAAGGACAATGAAACCCCATTATTAATATTGAAAAAAGGCATGTAGTCAAGATTATACAGCTGAAATGCAGTTTCTAACTGGTGAAAGATTTGCGTAAATCAATTCCTTCCAAACATATAAGGATCCAGCAATTTGTGAGAAGGCACTGAGAACTGAAGATGTGTTTACAAATAAAAAAGAAGCTTGTCTGCTCTTATTTTAACTCTAGTCTTCAGTTACCTGTTGTTGTTTTTTTTTTTTAAATTCCAGTAAAAATATTCAATGTAGAAAAATATAATTTCAGTTTTCAGCCTTACCTTTAACTTTGACATATATCAAGCTTGTTTGCAATTGTATCATGTCATATGCAATGTAATAAAAATATAAATTTTGTACATCCTGTCATTATTTTGGTACTCCTAGCATACAAAATATTAAATGCAAAAGCCAAACAATATTTACCAGGAATCCTATGACACATCTCATAAAAGCCTACATTGTTCTGCACTATGCAAAATGATTCTCAAAACATCACTGACTGTATCTCATGTGACTGTGTGGCTCTGCAGTACTTTTCCCATTACCAGGCTCCTGAGTCCTCTTCAGAGCTGAGGTACCACAGTTCTGAAGATGGTACTGACAAAGCAAAGTAAAAAAGGAGCTGCTTATATAGCATATGCTTCTGAAGAGAACTGTGGTAGGAGATAGGGCTCAGGGCACCTCCATCTTCAAAATGTTCTTCCATTAGTGATAATGAGGCCGCAATGTGCCCTTGCTGCAGAGAAGGTTAATGGCCCCCTGGCAGCATTAGGCGAAGTGTTGCCAGCAGGCCCAGGGAGCTGCTCCTTGCCCTCTGCTCAGCACTGGTGAGGCCACACCTGGAGTGTGGTGCCAAATCTGGGCTCCCATCTACAGGGGAGACTTGGGCCTACTGTGAGAACCGAAGGCCACAAGCATGACTAAGGGACTTGAGCACCTCTCCTATGATGAAAGGCTCATGGAGCTGGGACTATTTAGCCTACAGAAGGCTAATTGGGGTGTTGGGATCTTATCCATGTGTATAAATACCTGAAGGGTGGGTGCAAAGAGGAGTCAGGCTCCTTTTAGTGGTGCCCAGTGCCAAAAGGCAATGGGCACAAACTGGAACCCAGCAAGTTCCATCTAAACACCAGGAAGCACTTCTGCATGGGCTGCCCTGAGGATTTGTGAAGTCTTCCCCACTGGAGATCTTCAAAAGCCGCCTGGACCTGGTCCTGGGCAGCATAGCAAAATCATCCCAAAGACACAGATAACGATGAAAATTTTGTGATTGTTAGAAGGCCTTTCAGCAAACAGTGGAAGAAAACAGCATTTTCACAGGAGATAACTGAAGTAGTTAATAACATAGTTAGTACTTTACCCCATTTTGCTTTTAACATGTGGAGACTGTTTATACTGAGAAATAACGGAGGAACAATAAAACAGCTTCCTACCACCTACCTAATTTACTACAGTTCGGTCACTGTTACAGTATTTCTCTGTCACAGTTTCAGAATCCTAACAACCTCTGCACCTAATTTTTTATTTATTTATTTATTTTTGCTGTTGTTGTTGTTGTTCTGTTTTGTTGCATTGTGGAAGAGTTTGACAATAAATCTCAGTTGAATAAATGCCTTGGGCCAATATGATTGTCCTCAATGTGCACTACACTAATAGACAATACACACGCCTAATTTTTCTATTAAAGCAAAGATTACGACTCACTGACTTAAAGATTGCATTAATTTTAATCTGATCTTGCTCTGCACATAAATATAATACTACCCTGTCAATAGGATCAACAAAGCTGTCAGATCATGCAGAATACTTAAACACTACAGAGTCACTTTCTGAGTAGATGTACATCTGTAGTAAAATAAATAAATAAATAAATCACACAAATTCTGGCTCCCCTTTCTGGAGAGATTAAAAAAAAAATGTTTATCTGAAGTCTTTCTCCTTCACACCATATTGTACTTTGATTTAAAGGCAGTCCCTATAACACAGGTGAAACAATTTCCAAATCATGCCCAGAATAAAGGGATGAGGCTCTACAAGCAGTGTAAATGAGAATGCTTTTCAATGTTAATACACATAGGTAATACAAATACAGCCTTACTACATCTGACCTAAATAATTATGATGAGAAAAAGACTAGAAACAGAAGAGGGCTGGGAGAGCTCAAGTATGTGAAAAACATTTATCTTATAAGGCCTTCCTATAAGAAAAATTATAACAGAGAACCAAGCAGCCAAACATAAGGTAACAAACCCTGGACTTCCCTAGGATCCTACTTCCAAGAGGAATCAGTAAAAGAACTGTACTCTTATGTCCGAAGTCAGAACAGGTGACTGAGGTGTCAAGGGCTGTGAAAGGAACAGAGCACAGCAGTCTAAAAAGTATCAGAAGTTACAAACATCATCAGAGTTAGTTTGTCATTATCAAAACCTTTTTTTTTTTTTTTTTTCAATTAAAAGAGAGTACGTGGAACAACAAATAATAACAGATATTGAGTCTCAGTGCTGTATTGTAAAATATGCTGAAATAGGCTGAGACATCTGCATGAGATACGGACATTTCATTCTCCCAAACCAACCAGAAATAAATTGCATAAAAAGGACCTCCAGATATACATCCCTGCTCATTCCTAATGCTTAGCAGCAAATCTCTTTGCCAGTCAAAGAGTTGAAGCAGATACACACGCAAAGCAGCAATCTACTCAGGCATTATCTTTTCAATTTCTAAAGTTATCCTTGTGTTTAAATTCCCAAGTGTGCTGTTCATTACATTTGTAACTACAATTGGAACATCAGGTCTGTGTAATCAAAGAGTTTGCCATGAGATTGTCGTTCTTGTTTGACACTTAAGAGTTCACACTTTCCACATACCAACATATAGCAAGATTATATAAATTATCATTAATCTCTGCAGTTCCTAAATTTGTTTCCTATTCACAAGATAGAGCTTGTACTCAATCCAGCTGAAACTTAGAAAGGCAGATCTCAGGCATAATATTTGGGCAATGAGGCAGAAGAGAATAGCTCTGACTCCTTTTCTGAAGGTCTGAGTTTAGAAGTGCACCCAAGACCTTCATTAGGAATATGATGGTCTACTGGAAGGCTTTACAGAAAACAAACACGCACAGTGCACCCGGTCTTGTCAGAGAAGAGCTTCAGAAACATCAATACAATGTGAAAATGAGTTTCCACATCTGACTCTCCTTGATGCACTGGATGCCAAAAACTACGTCTGTCTCAGAAAAGATCACAGACAGAATGCAACCTTTTGGAATTGCGGCACTCCAGACTTGATCCATCTCCGGGTGATCAAAGCAATAAATCCGCACTGATCAAATGAGGTGAAATGAAACAAAACTACTTAACCAGACATGTGGACAGAGCACTAGTTCTGGCTGCAATAGTACATATAAAAGAACTAAACATGGAGTTGTCTCTCTTTTTTACTGGCAGGTCAAGTGAGTTACCTGACAATGAGCACAACTGCACCCCTTAGCAGATCTGGATTCTCTAAATCCCAGCAAGAAGAGATGCAAATCCGGTCCTAAAAATACCTGGAGTTCCTTACAGGAGGAATTGTTTATTACAAATGTAATGTTCAGGGTACTCACCAACATTATTTGCTTTTAGGATTAGTTCTTATTAATTAAAAAGTAATTTTAAAAATGCATTTTATAAGTAAAATACCAAAAATGCCTCCAGTGGTTAGTTATCAGCAAAAAAAAAAGTTGTATTTTGTAACTTTTTTCCTGGTTCCTTTTCCTTCTCTCTCTATATGACTCACAAGCTGTTGTAGGGCAGCTCTGCAACATGTCTCAGAATTAGTTCCAGCTCTTTTAATATAATTGCTGTCTCAGAGATAACTAAAATGCAAAATTTACCTAGCACATACATTATTATTTTTTGCAATACTGTTTCTATTACTTGATCATTTAACAGTATGGTTCAGTGGTTCAGAAGGACTCCATTTGTAAGGAAAATAATGATTTTTACCATAAAAATGGATTTCACATTGTCAAAGCATATGGAACTAAAAGCCCCGCTCTCGCTGATCCTGATGTGAGTACAGATTAGCTATATTTGCTTCAGGTTAGCACCTCGCTTCTCCCAAAGTTTTCTCTTAGTTGGAATAAATAATATTAACTGAATAATGGAAATAATTGTATTTGATTATGAAATTACTGAATAAGTAGTAGAGCTGACATTAGTAGAAACACTCCAAAAAGGAAAAACTTTGGACAAGCATTTTATTTATGCAAACAAATCAAAGCAGACACCTTCAGCTTTCTAGGCAGCACGCTCTGGAAGAATGATTACAAAATGCAACATGACAAACCAAACTTCCTGAGGTTGAACTCTCTGGAAAGGACTATGGATTTTTTTTTTTCCATCTTTCTTTTAGAAACCTTTTCTTCCTTTTTCATCTTTTCTTTGAGAAAGTATTAGGGTAGCTGCAGGACTTGTACTGGAGACAAAGGACCATATGTGGCCCTCTTCCATATTTCTATACAGAGGCGTTAGACAAGTATAAGCAGAAAATACATTATTTATAGATATATGTAAGAATTATTGGTTTTACTTCATGTTTACCACAAGTATTTCTCACTGTGCTCACTGAAAATATGATAAGTTTAACCTGATCGTAGTAAATATGGTTAATGTTTATTCACAACTGAAAATTACCTCTGTGGCTAAGGCTCAGCTCGGCATACAGGAAATTATTAGAAGGTATTTTACTGCAGTCCAAGATGTTTACATGGGCTAATTTTATAACATACCTGCAGTGATGGAAGAAGCCAAAGAATTATCACTGTTAGCTATTTTTAATGCAACGTAGTCAACAGATAATTGTGTTTGCCTTAATGTTAACTAATGCCCCTCCTACTGTGTTTTAAAAGGAAGTGGATCAGCAGGAAACATTTAATTTACAGCAGCTTCTTGCTGTTTATGTGAACATCAGCTATCAGAACACTAACCAGTCATTTTATGTATGATTTATTTTGTCTTCCCTATTGACAAAAGTTTCTCTTTCAGAATAACACATCAAGAAACAGGGTGAAATATAAAACACACATCTATGAAATGACAAAAATTCACTATTTTGCATTTAATGCAGCCTACACTCAGGCTGTTTCAGAATATTAAGACTATTTGTGAAGCTGTGTCCCTCAAAGTTGTAGCTAAGGAAACATAGCTGTATGTAACAATCAGCAATTCAATCTCATAAATACTATTAATTGCTAATTAATACTAATAATCACTTTCAATGTCATTAGTGAGAGTGCTGAATCTGTAAATCTGAAAAGCAAAAGGGCAAGGTTTTTTGGATTCTGCGTTTGTTTCTTTTAGGATGTTTTGTCTTGGATTCTTTTGCAGGACCTGATTTCATTTGCTTTGATTTATTTTACTCCATGTATTCATAAGCACCACCTGAGGATGTGCTTACACAAAATTCTAGACAATATTTTCAAGGACTTTTCAAATGGGACCACAGCTAGCCAGTTTGGGGTGCTAGACAAGAAAACAGATCAATAAAACAAATAGCTGCCATTTACCCTCTAGTATATCAGCAGTGCTACACTACAGGTTTATTTCACTTTCTGACATTTTCTTACACTTTTACATACTGTAATTCACAGACACTTCTCAGGCTCACCTAAAAAGGTTTTCAACCTCAGAAACATATGCTGTAAAACTGGTTGTGAAGTCTAACAGTCTTAAGTGATTTCTAGTGTATTTGGGGATGGAGTTTGGAGCAGCTGCTTTAATATCCTGTCTCTTGCCTACTTACTGGAAAAGCACAGGCAGATCTAGCAAAAGCAAAACTGGACAAAGAAAATGATACAAGAGATAAAAAGCTTTGCAGAAGCAGCTGGAACTCCACCTAGAAATCGCTATGACAAAGCAACTTCTGAACATTTCTCGTTAAAATGGAGGGGGGATGACACAACACAACACAAGGGATGAGTCTTACTGATACTGAATTTACTTCTATGGTTACTGTTTATTTAGAAAGTGTTTTTACAATTAATAGTACAGATGAGGTTCAGGTTTCCTAAGTTTCACTGCCTTGACCTTCTACCCATGGAGCACACAGAACTACACCTCTGGACCAGAGAAAAGCAAAGCAAGTCCTTCAGCTTCTCTTGCCTCAGCCCTGCCCCTCCTTACACATTTCCATCTTTTCCAAATGCTTTTTGGTTTATATGAAGATGAATTTGGCTGGGAACTGTAGTATGGCCATTTCAACCTTGATTTTTCAAAGGACTTAGGGTAAAAATATGTAATTTCATAGCTCTTGCCTAGAAGGGTCTTATCACTCCATACAGTTTTTAAACAACTTATCTAAGATGCTGGATAAAATCATCTATGGAATACAAACAACACGGAACCTAACCCTCTACTGTGGAAATTTCCAATGACCAAATTTAGTTTTTCTGCATTAGAAATAAATTATGCCAAGTTGTTTCAACTGGTTTTAAGCTGAAGCTATTCCTATGGAGTTATTTCAACCAAGCAACCAAACAGAGACAAAATAAATGTCATAATCTTTCATTACACAATGCTTATTAAGGAGACAAGGTGGGTCAGCAAACTAGAAAGCCATCCTTTGCTTTTGTTATATATATTATTTTTAAATGACTAGAAGTAAAACGTGATATGACAATAACAGATGTCTTGGATTTATTTTTTTTTTCTTCCAATATTTATACATACTTGTTATAGTAACAGTAATGCCATTACAGTTGATCATCTGAAGGTATTGTAAAAATCAATTTCAGTAAGAAGAAATTCTTTTCTTAGGCCAGATGATATGAAGTGTACATCAGACTTGTCTGCTAAAGTATTGCTATATCAGAAAAACTTTTTTCTCCTTCTGTGGAAATTATTAAATATTTCACATGTATTGTATGCTAGTTTTGTATCAGTACTTTCTGATAACTATTTATGATAACTCATAAATAAATAAAACAAAGTCTTTTATGTATCTTACCCACAACCATTTCAAGAGAGCATCTTGGCACACTTTTCCTTGAAAAAGATCATTTCAACTCATGAAATGTCATGAAAGACTCATAAGACTCACAATTTAAGAAAGCTGGAATATGATCTCCAGCCTTATCATCTCAGAAAAGAGTCGGTGTCTGGACATCAGCTGTGAAAAAGACAGTTTCTCTTTTCATCATTAGCAGTAATCATAGCACCTCATTTATTCTGCTGCAATTTATTAGCAGGGCAAGAATTCCAGAGTTCCACATTCTGAAAAACAGCTTTTCTTTCTGTGAGCAATGAGGCAAAACTCTGTCGCCTAACCATCTCACAAACTAATTATATAGATCTTTATAGAACTAACTTATGTAGATCTTTAAATACTTAATTTCACTGATAAATGAGACATTGCAAGATATAAATAGTGTATGTTACCCAAAAATAAGAATTTGGATGAAAAATGAAAGCCTGATAAAAATCACAATGAAAATCTAACTCATCAGAAAAGGCAGTAAGTTATTTAGCCAGGTGAGCAGATGTGAATCTGGGAAAAGGAATTCTTATTTAACGGTGTTTCTAACTTGTGAATAACATATTTTTTTTCAATTTCCACTATAGAAATCTTCAACATTTTTACCTACTACCTTGCCCATGTCTCCTTCAAAAGTCCTTGTTTCAGGGATCTTGCAACCACAGAGAACTTCTTCCTTGCACGTGTTGTGGATTGACTACTAAGAAATAGTGGTTATATCCCAGCACAGGGTTCCTAGTTGTCATTGCTCATTCCCCACTAAAATACACTAAAAGCACACTTGTGCCCACATAAACCATGGATACAGCTGACTAGCTATTCCCACAAGATGCTGTTCCTTCTGCAATCCTTTATGCTGAAGAATACAGAAATAGCTTTTAGTAAGTTATTCGCTGTTAGTCACAGTGTTGGAGAATTAGCAATGGAAAATCATTAATTTACACAGTTTATTAGATTACATAAACAGATTTTTAAAAGCACACTCCGAAACTTTCTCTTTTGTCCAAGTCCACATCTATTTTTATGAGCTTGTTCTCCCTAAACCAGTAAAATTAAATTTTGGTATTTAAGTGACAATTAACTGTAATGCTTTATTTCTTTCCATTGTATGTTAACAAATTTGGCTGCAAAATGAACTCCAATTCACATTTAAATTTATCATTATGCAAGTTTTTTCCAATTACAAAGTAATGAGATGCTATATCAAGCATGTATGTGTAACAAGTCAAGATCTGAATATTTTACTAGTATAGTTAACACCTCAATGCATTGGCTGAGACATAGTGGGCTTTTTTATTTGTTTTTATTTTTGTCTATAAATATAGAAAAAAGGGATGGCAGAGAAAAATCACATAAATGCATGTTTGACCTAATGATTGCACTAATATTACCAAAGGAAACAAAACCTACTTAAGAAAATAAAATACTCTTCATGCCTCGTTTTCCTTAGAATTGTTTGTAAAAGTCTAATGATAACATAAAAAGGAAAGTAAACCACAGTAATTTTCTTAGGACTGGTGATGCAGTCTTACCTCTGACACTACCACTGACCTGCTCTGAAATATTGTGCAGTATGTTTCACTTATCTGAGCCCCACGTGCCTTCTGATGGTCCGTAGGCTCTATTTGTACACTTGAAATATTTGGGAAGGGCTACCTGTCATGAGTACACCTTTTCAGTGTATTTCTACAGTGTTTCATGGAGTAGGCTTTTTGATGCACTTAATACAATAATAATTTACTGTTATTTATCAAGATTTTCTAAATTAGTACACACTAAGGAAACACAGGTAAATTTAATGTGATATTTCCAATAAATGGTAGATACGTTATCATTAAACTACTAATGGTTCACAGCCAGTTCAGAAGCACACAATGAAACAAAGAGCTTTATTTCAAGTGCTGCATGCGCTAACACTTAGTCTAAAGCTACTAAAGCAATTTGCCAAGCTGTGCACTGATGGCAAGTTAAGGAGTTCATACCCACACCAAATCCTGACCCACTCTGCACAGCTAACATTGGTTTTTGTTTCTTGGGCCATAATGCAAGCCCTGTGAATACTTCTGTGTAAACCCATTGTCTCTGACTTCTATCTGTATTTGCATAAATATTGTATGCGGTCTCAGGAAGTCTCTGTTTTGAGAAAAATTTGAATTGCTTCCCATTCCTGACTTTCTTATACACAAGGCAGTGATGTTCATTTTCCTTCCATAAGCCTCTCTCTCACCTACGCTAATCTCATGAATTTCAGATCCTACCCACCTTGTCAAAAATGTCTTTGGGCACTTGTAGTCGCTCACAGAAGAAAATCAGTGATCACCCATAGCCGTTTTCCAAACACCTAGAAGGAAAAGTCCTAAAGTTCCTACTTAGAATTGGGATCAAATAAAAATGCACTGCTGTTCTCTAGATTTCTTTATCACAAATCTTCAATCATATCAATATTGCCAGTTATAATAATTATTATTTCTGTCCTTCCTTGTAATACTAACAATTATATAGTTAGGAAAATGTTTTTTATGCCTCTTTATGATTTATCTGATGCTCAGTACTCTCAGTCCTACAATATTTTTTCTGTTAGGTTCTATTGTGAGTGCAACTTACCTGCAAACTTCTTACTGCTAATAGTTCATACAATTAACTCAGTGTTTTTGTTCACTTGCAGTTTGAAGAAATACCAATTGGAAGGTTTTGAATGTGTAAACTTAACTTATTTTTAAGGTAATTCTAGTTTTATGTCACTTTTATGCTCTTTTCACAGTACATTTGAGCTTTCAGTAGATTTGAGCAAACAAGGACCTGAACACTAGCATGTGAAGTCCCATGCTTCTTTTTAATAACTGTTCATTCGTCTCACATCTCTTAGGTCCCTGAACCTCAAGGCAGAGTTGAGGGGGGCAAAGTCTGTCCCCCTGTAAGTAAAGGTTGTTTTTGAGACCACCTGAGCAACCTGAATGTACATAAGTCTATGGGGCCCAATGCCATGCATCCCAGGGTCTTGAGGGAACTGGCTGGTGGAGTTGCCAAGCCTCTCTCCATCCTATCTGAAAAGGCCTGGCAGTCAGGTGAAGTCCCCATTAACTGGGGACATGCATCTAAAGACGTGTGGCCAGCAGGTTGAGGGAGGTGATTGTCCCCCTCCACCCACCCTCATGAGACCCAACCTGGAGCACTGCATCCAGGTCTGGGACCCCAGCACAAGAAAAACATGGGGCTGTTGGAGCGAGTACAGAGCTGGGCCACAAAAATGGCTCAGAGCACCTCTCCTGCAAAGAAAGGCTGAAAGAGCTGGGGATATTCAGCCTCGGAGAAGAGAAGGCTCCGGGGTGACCTCACTGCAGCCTTTCAGTACTTACAGGGGACTCTATAAGAAAGACAGAAAGAGACTTTTTACAAGGGCATGCAGTTGAATGACAAGGGGTAATGATGGCTTTAAACTAAAAAAGGGTAGATTTAGATGAGATATTTGGAAGAAATTCTTTACTGTGGGGGCAGTGAGGCACTGGCACAAGCTGCCCAGAGAAGCTGTGGATGCCCCTTCCCCAAAGAGTTCAAGGCCAGGCTGGATGGGGCTTTGGGCAACCTGGTCTGGTGGAAGGTGTCCCTGCCCATGGCAGGGGGTTGGAATGAGGTGATCTTTAAGGTCCCTTCCAACCTAAACTGTTCTGAGACTTACAAAATAATGCCATAAGAACAAGTATTTTTAACTAAGAGCAGCAGAAACTGCTACAGTAAATTCCATTTTGGGTTGAGGGTTGCTCTAATATATATTTAACAAGAAAGATTATCCAAGTATGATATCAATATGCCATTTATTTTTAAAATATCCCTACTGAGAATGTATTTAAGATCAATCAATAGAGTGCCTTACTCTTAGCTGCTGTAGGTCTTCCCCAAACTTTTTCCTATAGGGCAAAAAGCTGCACTGAGAACAGGCTGAAGCAATACACTAATATTCAGCAACTGCTTAACATTTCAGAACCAAATAAATATTATTCCTCCATCCTCTAGTGGATCATTGTAAAAACCACCAGTTTGGCATGATTTAATACTACACACAAAAACTGCTGTGAATGGAATAGCAGAAATGTTACAACTTTAAAAGAAAAAAAAAAGATATAATGTAAATTACACAGAAATGCTGTCTTGCCCATCTCCAGCAATTAAATCAATTTCTTATAGTGCAACCCAAAACACAGAGCTTCCTAAGTTTCCTGTTTAAAGACTAAAAGAATTAAGGAGTCATCCTGGTTATCTCTTCTAATTTAAAAATGCAGATGACCTGTGTACTTTCTGCTAAAAAATTCACCCTTAAAGAATGAAGTTACGCAATGGTATAATATCCTATTACATTTACTCACACCACATTTCTCAAATGAGCGTTTCCTGAACCCTATTTACATTCAAATAAATGATCACAAGTACGCTGAGCCAAAAATATTCCAGATAAAAAAGTCACAGAGTTCCATATAAAGATGCAATACCATACTGCCCACTTATTCTTTCATTACATAGAAGCCAAAGGTAGGCTTGCAAAGGTAGATTTCCAGTAAGATCCTGTAACACTTAAGTACCTCAGGAAACATTTATTGCATCAGGTGTCAAGCAAAAACCATATTGTGTGTTTTTTTTTTTTCTTTAATTGAACACCAGCGAATATCGTATTTGTGTTGTCTTCATGTAGTTCTATAAGAAGCAGTTGATTTCCTGTCTTCATGTCCTCAAGATTTTTGATCAGATGCATGACATTGCAACACTTTCAACTAAATGACCTCCCTTTTCTGCTAGTGGTGTTGTCATTTAGTTCTCTCAGACAGCACTAATTAAACAATTTTGGTATTAGATGTATACAAGATGACAACCTATTAGTCCGTCCGTCAAAGACTTAGCAAAGAAAGCTCACCCATTTCTATTTCTCTTGTCTAGGTTAAGAATACTCCAAAAAGGTCAGCTAATTCATTCCTCTTACTTTTACTTTTTGTACAGTATCAAGGGATGATACCACAATAATCAGTATTTCTGTGCTTTTAAAGTGAAACTGTTCCCAACATCAAAAACCTGTATTTATTTCTCCATTCAAGCTTCTTTGTTCTCAAGTGATAATAACTTTTACATTGTTCAAATAGTACACAAACAACCGATACAACATTGCAGGGAAAACAGAGGAAGAAAGTAATACAGACACAAGCAGTATATCTCAAATTTAATGAAACATTATTGTGTTTCACTTGACGGGACAAAAGCTTTCCCCTCTAAATACCAAATTCAGGTCAAATTGCAATCATCAAGTTAGCTGTTCCATTGGTGCAAAAGTCTGTGCATATGATGTACTTGTTCAGATGCATTTCATGCTAGAAGTAAGTTTTGTAGTAATTATCAGAATATCAACCAATAGATTTATACGGATACAATACATAAGCTTCACAAAATACAAACCAACCAACCAACCAAACAAAAAACATTCTGGTCCTGGGCTTTTAATTATTATCTTATTAATTCAAGGAAAACTAAATATTTATTTTCTCAATGACGAAAATAATAAAATAAAATCCAAACTAAAGCTTTATTTCTCCAGAAGACAAAACGATACAAAAACAGGGGCAAAAGAAGCATCAGGTGCTATGTGGATCCTCTCCTGCAAGGCAGGATAAACTATATTTATGTCATTAACAAAAGATGTTTGCCTTTTTTTTCTTTTAATTCCAGAGACTGAGACAAGTTTTTTTCCACTGTTTTACTATCTCAGAGGGCGGGAGGAGGGGTTGTTGTTAGTTTTGTTTATATCTCTGGTATTTTTCTCACTACTTTGAGCTCATTATTTCTTTTCCTAACTACCATGATGACAAGGAAAAAAAAAGCTTTTCCTCCCCTACTTGCCTTTTATATAGTTCATGACTGCTGTCCTCAGTAAGTCTGAACACAGCACATTAAGGCTTCTCTACACTAAACACCAGTTTTTCAGTACTTCTTCACAGCTCACGATTTCTATTCTCCATATAACTCCCAGTACTTTCTCCTGGATTCTGTCCACATGGACCATATGTTTCTTACAATGCTCCAAATCAGATAACTAAATCCCACTGTAGTGTTAACAGCGTAAGGAAAATGAAGGATTATTTTATGTGCTTTTGTCAGCTGTTTACTCGCCCCTTTCTCCAACCCCATACCTGTAGGATTATCCCAGCCTAAAGCATTATACCTCTTTTGTGCTGTATAATATCCCTGTTTTTCATTCATTAAGAACATTTTCACTTGTGTGGTGCTCTTTATTTATTAATTCATATTGCTGATGCAGATACTGAACAAAACCAGACGGAGAACAGGCCTCTGCAGAATTTCATTCATACATTTCCATGCCAGCAAGGTACTTCTACTTCTACAAGAAGTATTACTTCTTGTGCTACCATGTTATATTCTATAAAGTTACACATTTTCCTGCAAGGATTGAACCACCACAGATTGGTTTAATATAAATATATGGGTAAGAGATAGTGTTCTGCCCTTAGTTTCCTAGTACATCAGGTATCTTCCCCAAGTTCTCAACAGCCCCACAAGTTCAAGTCTCCAGGACTGACTGGGTATGCTTTGACTAGCAGAATCTGAAACGTGCGGTAACTGTCCTGTGTCACTGTCACCACAATACCTGTGCTAGCTACCAACCTACACACCCTTGACCTACCAGTAATGTATTATGCATAAAACATTTAACTTACCAGCTCAGTCTGCTGGAAACCATTAAAAGATTTCTCATGAGCCGACACTTCTACTTTTCCTCTTCCTGTTTTTCTATGCTATATTTTACTAGACAAGCAAAAACACCATACATACATCACCAAATCTTATTGCTGCCCCATATCTATCCTTTGTTAAGCCTCAATTGTACCCTACAAGCTCAAGTTATTTTTTAATACTTACCTTCAGCAAACTCATCTAGATTCCATATAATCCAACTTCCCTGCACTGACTGTAGCTTTCACACCATGTAATGCCAATATACTTTAGGCCAGTAAAAAAAAGATATATTGATATATTTTGGTAGTTAAAGTTTTTGAAGCTTACTCATATTTATTTTCATATTCCTTCCATATTCAATGCAAATTATCTCCTTAATTATTCATTAATTAATGCTAGTGACATAGGGATTTTATTATTATTATTATTATTATTATTATTATTATTATTATTATTATTATTATTATTATTATTATTATTTTATGTTGGATTGTAAGTATAAAGCACAGACTTTCTAAACATGTTTTATGAAAATAGATCCCCATACCAGAGTCACTTCAAGCACTGGCCTGCCTGCTGTCTACACTTTATGTTGATTTTATCAGCCATACCATTGTTATTCTCGATCTCTGCCCATATTTCTCAGGGAATTTTCATCAGTATCTATAAAACTTGGCTCAAAACAAACCAACCAACCAAAGAAAAAACCCCACAGCCAAACAACACTTTCCTGTATAGTCTACAACTGGATTCCCACATATAACAGAAGTAAAACATTTTGCCTTTTCAAGTTGCCACTGATGTATCTACAAGTGTTATTTTATTTTATAGTTCTCACAGCACAAAGAAAGCAATGCTGATTTGAAAACAGAATGACTAGAAATTAATTTTTGATTAAATTATAATTTGTACTGCATGATAATACAGCATATTCAATAGTTTCTGACTATAAAATGCCATCTTTTGCAGATTATGAGTGCAAGCAGATTTCTGTAAGTTCCTTTCTTACTAAGTAAAGAAAAATCAAAATACACACATTGTACATGGCAAAATGAAAAGAGAGTAATGATCCTTTCTTCTTCCTCCTCTTCCTCTTTTCCTTTTCCTTTTCCCCTTTTCCCTTTTCCTTTTCTTTTTCATTTTCCATTTTTCATTTTTCTTTTCCTTTTCCTTTTTCCTCTTCCTCTTTCTCTTCCTCTTTATTTATTTTCCATCTTCCTTTTCTTTTTATCTTTTCCTTTTCCTTTTTCCTTTTTCTTTTCCATTTTCCTTGTCCCTTTTCCTTTTTCATTTTTCCATTTCCTTTTTCATTTTTCATTTTTCCATTTTCCCTTTTCCTTTTCCTTTTTCCTTTTCCCTTTAATTTTCTGTTTCCTTTTTCCTTTTCTTTTCCATTTCCTTTTTCCTTTTTCATTTATCTTTTCGTTTTTCATTTTTTTCCTTGTTCCTTTTCCCTTTCCCTTTTAATTTTTCCTTTTCCTTTTCCTTTTTCCTTGTTCCCTTTTCTCTTTCTCTTTCTCTTTTTGGAGGGACTTGTTTTTATTTCAGAATCTTAAAAGATAAGTAGGAAAGGCCAATAGGAACTGTAACTAAATTAGCGTGACCACATTTCTTACCTAGGTTTAAGAATCTCCTGCTATTACATAGACATTTCATTTTTATTTAAAGAATGCAGGTAATGACAACCTAAATCGTGTGTTCCAAAGGTTAGTTACCCTCACTCTTAAAAAATACGTGGCTTATACATTAGTCTCCATTTGTCTATTTCAGTTTCAGGCTTCTGGATTTCATTATATTCTTTACTGTTTTAAAGCCATCAACTACTAGAAATCTCGTTTTCATGCACCTTATTTGTGGACTGTGATCAAATTACATCTGAATCTTTCCTCACATCTATTGAGCAGAGTGAGCTTTCTCAGCCTCTCATTATAACTCACAATACAAGAACCCCACAATCATTCTCATAGCAATTTCTGACCAATTTTTCAATATTTTTTCTTTTTAGAAATATAACAACTGTAACTGAAAATAATATTTCAGGAATAGTCTAAACTTCTGCCATTAGCTTATATTGCCCTACTTCCCCACTGCTATATCATTTCTATGTCAGCAAACAGTAAAGAAAAAGGAAAAAAAAAAGTGATCTATGCACCTATACACATTGCTCCAATTCTCGAGTACAAAGATCTAAAATTGTAAAGGAAATAACCATTAAGTATATAGAGGCAAATGGGAAATGAGATAAAATGACATGACTACCAAAGTAATCACGCTACAATGAGTGGTTGTCTTTGATAACAGAGCAAATTTTATGGTCAAGGAAAATACAGGAGAGGATTTATCCGGACTTCTGTAATACACTACAGGGAAATTTTTAGATAAAACAGAGATTAAACCTACAATTGTACGAAGCAAGGAAGTGGCTATGAAGGAGATGTCAAGTTCTGTGTGCTGGACCTCAGTGCTAGAGTGAGGTTGGTGGCAGAGTTCCTCAAACACCATCTTCGGGACCAATCTTCCTAAATATTTTTGGAACTCCTTGGCATACGAAGCAGGAGTGGTGCTGATGCCTCCTAACCATGTGTCAATACAGAGAGCTGAACTATGATAAAGGAAAAACTGGGTGACTTGGGGACTGGAGTAATAGAAGTGTCATGACATTTAATAATACAAAGTATGAGGTTGGGACACCGGCTCAGCACTCAAGGCTTCTTAGCAGTGTATACCAAATTGGATTTTGATGCCCTCAAGGAGAGGATAAAATTACTTATTTTCTCAGCATGAACAGGCATCAAAACTATATTTCATGGTGATGACAGAGGAATCACGACAGGAACATCCTCCCTGAGAAGTCTGTGAGCTGCTGAGCTAAGCGGCATTCCAAACACCAAGAGCAGACAGCCTCAGCCCCTCTGCCCCTTGCCCAAACACCCCTCCTCTGTTTTGGGGCTGGTCCATGCACCTTGGCAGAGGAAGATAAGGGAGCGCCGCTGGCGGAGGCAGAGAGGCGAGACGAGAACATCGTGGGTCAAAAGGACTTCCAGCTCCAGTGACAGAGAGCCAAGTTTCCCAAGTCTGCTCTGTGCTCACCTCTGTCAGTGGCCAAATCCCCCTAGGACACTTTATTATCTCTAATATGGAGAAGAGAAGAGGAGGAAAAAAGAGCCACAACTGAGTTAAATTCCCCAGCCCGAGTAATTTGTGGCTGGTAATTTGTGCTCTTGGCACCCTGAGCTGCTAAAGAAGGATGAGCTATGGGAGCCATCCTGTCCCATGAGGATTTTGCAGACATCAGCATGTCACCATGCACAAGGATTTATGCCTAGATCTAGTTCTGTGACACTTCCTCAGCAACTAATACACTGAAAACCTATTAGGGAAATGAAGATCATCACATATTAGTCAATCTCAGGACAACCAAACCTCCAATGTGATGCAACCCTACAAGGCAAACATGACCTTAAATCAGAAAAGATCATTGCAGAAGAGTAGGAGATGTCTTTATGCTATTTTACATTATACTAATGAGCTCTTGTGTATACAGATCTGCCAAATTCTGGCAACTTGCATTAAAGAAAAATGGATTTTAAACAGGACATGTGCAGAGAAATGTTACTAGGATGAGCAGGGAATGGAAAATGTCCTGTTTTATAAGAACTGAGTAAAAGCACTTACACTTGCATAAAGTGATGTCACGTTAGCTTTCCTCCCTTATTGCCAACCTTAGATCTTCAACCCTTACCCCCAAATTCCGTGACTGTTTCTGCTTCACCTTCAATAGCACCACTCTGCCAGCCCCAGTGCCCATGTAGCTACACTGGGTCAAGGAACTCATTCTTCATTAAGACAGCTTTCACACATCAGACTCCTGGTAGGGTTTATTTTCTGAGCGTGCATGTCTATGCTGACACCAAAAAAAAAATAAGGACTGAAGCTGAAGTAAGAGTAGCAATGCCAATTTATGGTGCAAGTGAATATTGCTGCTTGCTATTAGTCTATGTTAAAGGACAGCACTAAGAAAACAGCTGTTTGAACTCAGGGACAACAGAAGACAAAAGAAAATAGTTATAAATCTATTGCAAATCACTTCAGGCTTGAATTCAGAAGGCTTCTATCACCAGAGCACAGCTTTAATTTGAGGTTGCACACCTAGTTCTTACAGCAACTGGCTATCTATCAGTACTTTAGAAGGTTTTTCTATCCCATATCGAACAAATGGTCCATAATTTTCAATAATAGATATACATTTTATTGTGTTGCAGTGCGGTAAAAACAATCATTTGTCAGGAAATCAAGATTAGTAAATTAATAACGATTGTATCACTTGTATGAGCATCTGAAAAAGCTACTAATAAGAATATTTACTAATAAATTTAAAGGAAGCTCCAGGATGAACACCATTTCCCTAAGATCCCAAAACTATTCAGACAGCATTTTCATTAAAAAAAAAAAATCACCTATAAGTGGTATGAGATTTTCAGGAAGTGTCCTGTATGTCCTGAGAACCATTACAATACTGATGAACCGATTTCAAAACACTAATTTGATTTTCAGTATTTTGATTGTTTCTGTATTGTTGTTTTTTTTTTTTTTAATTATTTTTATTTCGTTCATATACTTTGATGTCTAAAGCCAATGATTTTACACAGAATAGGCTAAGCATATAAAAAAATCCCAAAATAAAAAATCCCAAAAGGTAAACAATCTTTTTTGATATACTTTAAATGGGAGTGGCATGTTTCTGAAATAAGTTGTCCTCCAAGTTCTTTGATGCAACTTTTAAACATGATTAGAGCTCATTATTTTGCATATGAAACATGATATACCACGGAGTCTCGAAGCATCCCAAACCACAGCAAATCATTTATGTTTAAGCACACGTGGGAAGCTGTTACTTTACATACCAGTGACTTGTAGTACAGCAACTCCTTTGGAGCTGGGAGCTCCAAATGTGCATTTCTCTGTTTTCACATTTTTTACAATTAAATAGTAAAGTAGGGGATTTTTAAAACAACTGAGTAGTTCTTTGAGATTATGATTATCAGATACTATAGAGCTGTTTTTTTGTAACCACTTCGAACAGATTCTAACACATCAAATGGGAATGAGACATACAGTTCAAAGGTTGGCTGAATTAGGCTGTTGAGCATAACCACTCAACCAAAATATTGACTTGCCAGTTGTTAAATAACATTCATACGAAGCCATATAAATGAGAACTATGTCTAACATCAAAAAGGAATATCCAAGTGTTCGGAGTTTAGACTTGATATTGCTTTCTTCCCCCTCAAAGGATGCCACCTTTGTGATTCACAGTTCTATTTAAACTATCTACTTTCAAAATACAGAAGTAAACTATCGACTTTCAAAATAATGAAACCACACAAAAAAGCAAGTAAAAATCTGTAAAGCATATGCAGAAAATAGTGATGTGAAAGGAATGCAGAAGTAGAATTATATTTACAAAGACAATAGCTTTTATCATGTCTTAAAACACATTATTATGGTTCTATAGATAAGTTAAAAAATAAAACAACAGTTAAAGTGTATTCTGGCATAAAACCCAGCAGAATATTTATTTTCTTATTACTAATTTATTTTTTTAAGAACCTGAGGAGCTTAAAACCTAGAAGTGGTTGACAGTAAAAGGCACAAACATCACAGTTCAAAAATATGAACCTAGCCTCATGCTTTTCATCAGTTTTAATCAGAACATTAGAAATGCATATTTTACAACATTTCATAAAAGGCCCCACTATTCTCTTGTGCAATACCATGCAACTGTCAGTTGCTTGATCCTCTAGTGCTGCCAAAAAACATTTCAAAACCAATAACAGCAGAAGCCAAATACTGCTGACAAACAAAATACTTATACTGATTATTCATGATTTCATTGTATTCCTTACCTGCTGAAATTAATGCTATTATTACAGCTGTTGTAATTGAGTTATTATGCCACACTAAAAATAAGCAAAGAATAGTATCAAATAATTTCAGCTTGATTTTCAAATTACTGTCTTTTTAGACATGGAGACCATTGGGCTCTGTTACTGCAAGTACTATTTTAAGTTTGTTAAGATCTGGTTCTAAGTTCAGTTTATTTTGTTACTTGGCTTTGATGGCTGTCATAGTTAAAAACCTCACCTCAAAGACAGGTAGATCCAGATGGAAGCACATTGTTGCTTTTGCTGACTAAATCATGATCCTCATTTTTCAATCCCAACCACTAATTATGCAAAGTTTTTTTCTTGAAATTGGGCTAGTAAATGTCCATCTTCCCTGATGTCAACCAGTTGTTCTTCCAAACTAATCATAGCGTGTTGCATGCTTATATTTTTTAACAAATGGATTCAAAAACAACAGAATATATCACTTGGAAATTTTTCAACAGGTTATAAAATTGTTTCCAAGTTTAAGCATACAGATACAAGATGGTTTTATAGATGACACACTTCCACTGTTTCCAGCAACAAAGCACATCATGGAAACATTTCCAAGTGTGTTTTCAAAATGCTATCTCCATGGCACGAGTTCCTTTCAAAAAGCAGTTAGTTTCTCCATCAGTGTTAAAACATCACCTTCACCTTGAAGGGACACATTGTGTTTATTTTATTTTAAATATCTACCAGGTAGCATGCTATTTGCAGTCACCTGTCATCGGAGAAAAGGTCAGCAAATCTGCAACACTTGTCTTTTTGGAAAAGAAAACACAGAAAGTTTGAAGCCCTTTTAAGCACTTTGCCAGGAGATAGTCGGTGAACCCCTGCGTGGTACAAAAGATTTTCATGGTCACTGCCCATTTCCTTATAAAGTCTAGGACAGATTTTGTGGCTTAAAGGGCTGTTTTTTATAGAGTTAACCACACTGATGACATTGTGTAGCCACTCCTGGCTCCAACGTTGCTGCTGTAAATAGCTTGCCTAAGAGCGATGCAGTGGAAGAGTGTCACAGGCGAAGCTCCCTGTAACCTTTTCCCTTTTTATTCCAGTCAAGCCAGCTGCTCTATCAGGGGTTACACTTGCACAGTTCTTCCATAAAACATTGTTTTTTATTTAAAAAGCCATTTACTGTTGAGAATATATTTTATCCAGCACTTCTTTCCTTTAGTGATTCTGAAGAGTAGTTCTGCGTGCATTTCAATATCGAAATGCAAATAGCATAAGCTGAGGCATGTTAGAAACGTGTACCTTCATCCAGCTGCATAGCAAACCTGCCATACTGCACAATTTGTTCTAAGAGCTGTTTCTTCAAATCTTCAGCGATGTCTTCTATGCATCTTCCAACAGTATTTGCTGACAAAGGAATGTATTTTAGTTTGTTGCTATATTGCTTTCCATGTACTTACTTTTTTTTTTTTTCCAATTTAATTTCAGTCTTGTTTTGATTGATCTAGTTCATTGAGCAAATGCTAGAGCAAGGACAAGCATGTTGGGGATTAGGACAAGCAAAGAGGAGGATGGGTACTCCTGTCCCCTTGGCCATGTTCTTAAAGTAATTCATAAAACACGGCTTAGGAACATCTGAAAGTGAGGTGGCCACATGCTGAGTTAATTCTCAACTGTGACATTACCTTAAGCAAATAAAACTTTGCAGAAGAAAGTGGAAGGAAGTTATTGTATTGGTGATAATTCAGAGAGAACAAGTATTAGCAAGGAAACCACGGGTTTTCATTTTGACAGGAATGCAGACAAACACTGCACAGGAGGTAAGGAGGTGTGAGTCACTCTCAAACATAGGCGAAAGTATAACACAAAAGACAAAATGCAACATTTAGGTGGGATTAATGATTAAGGTACTGACTACTGAAAAAGTGACGTTCATTCTGCTGTGGTAACTCCACATGCTTTAATATGTGCACCTACCATTAAGGCAGCAGTACCTGGAATAACCCCAAGTCAAGACAACAACTTCAGTCAGAGTTACAAATGAAGACGCATCAGGTAAGTACATCATCAGATAACTCACCAGGTTTTCCAGGGAAATAAGCGAGACTGTTACCCAAGAAAAGGGTCAAGCACGTTATCATAAGGATGGTCAGACTGGTAGCTCGATCCTATTAGCACTGTGTTCAGACAGGACAATGTAAGTAGTACTGAATGTGCTTTTGTTGTTGTTTGTGGGAGGTTTTTGGTGGTGTTTTTGTTGTTGGTTGATTGGCTTGTTTTGTATTTTAAAGCTTTAGGGGAAACAAAATGGACACATGGGCTGATACTGAATGGGCCTTCAATAACTCAACAGGTGAGCTACTCATCCAAAACACTTCAAGAGCATAGAGATTGATCAGGGATCCTAAATCAAAAGAAAAACAAAACAAAACACCTAACTATCTCCAAGACTATGGATTTCCTCTTTTACATAAATTTTCTGATAGCAAATGTGCTGCTGTGCAGAAGACTGAAATGTTACGATTGTGACACAGGGTGGCAGCACACAGCACACCATCAAAGCTTAAGTAGGGCCATTTTTTCTTTCTAAAAACTTGCATCAAAGAATAATCTTTCTCTTCTCTTGCGTTTTCTCAACACTGAAGTTGTGTAACTGGGATAGAAACTACTATAGGTGCAGACACATCCATAACAATAGCGTGAAAGTTGTTCCAGATGATTGTTAAGATACAGTCCTAGAACATATGGTGCTAGCATGGAGAAAACAGATGTAGGCTGTGCAGATGAATCTTTGCTTTGAAGAACCACTGTTAGATCCTTCAACTGACTGAATAACAAAGCACAACTTACTCTAGAGAATGAATATAGATGGAAAGATTATTATAGTCACCAGAACTCTCTGAAGTCTGCAAGTATCTGGACAAACAAATCAGGTTAATACAGTTCTCTCATGCTTCCAAAAGGTACTTAAGTTTCTTACCATAAGCTCCCAAAATAAGAATGCCACAGAATAAGGGTCCTCAAATGAGAAAAACAATTATCTAAATAAATAAATAAATGAAGCCACCACCACAAACATTACAACATTAAAAAAGGGGGGGGGGGGGGGGGGGGGGGGGGGCAGAATATTTGGTGTTCGCTCAGGAATGTCATTTCACTAATAGAATTCCCAAATGGTCTTTTCTTGACCTTAGCTGTGTAATATGTTCATAAATTATCTTGAAAAAGGAATAAACACTGAGATAAAGTCTGATGATATTAACTTGTTCCAGCAAGATGGGAGACAGAGGGACAAGGAACAGAAAAAAAAAAAAAAAGGAAAGAAAGAAAAAAGAAAAAAAAAGCTTTCTAGCTCTAACTGGGCAGTAAAATCCAGTGTAAATTAAAACCAAATCCAATGCAAATCCAATCAATTAAAACCAATTTTTTTTTTTAATATGAAAAAAATCTCAAGCTTACAGATATGACAGGCTGCGCATTGAAAGCTGCCATGCAAATGTGACCTCAAGGTTATAACAGCTCTCCAAAAACATTTGTTCCTTCAGTTCAGCAATAAATAGTAAACCAAGTATTAGGAATTAAGGATGGAGCAGAAGAAAACATCACGTCACTGCGTAATTCCACAATGCGCCCGAGTGCTGGAGGCTGCATACATTTTGATTCCACAATCACAAGAACAACAGTGAAACACAATAACAAAAAGAGACAAGGAACTACCATAAAATGACTTTCATGCACTTCCTTAGCTTAGAAAAGAGGTGGCTGACATGGTGGTAAAGCGGAGATCTTGATAGCATAGAGAAAAAGAATATGGAATGATTTCCGCTGTCCTGCAGCATGAGAACTAAGTGGCAGCAACCTTTGTGCACTGAAGGCTCAAGGCTAACAAAAATACTTCATACAAGTTGTAGTCACACTGAAGAACTCCTTGCAATGTCACATAAAAGTCTGTGTGTTCAAAACCAAGTGAGCAGTTTCTGGAGTTGACAAGAACAAGCCATCAAGACCTTTATTTGTGGAAGAAGGCATCAAGCTATAAGATGGTGGGAAATAGGTGCTCTAGGGGGGTATCAACACATTTTGGCATTGCTTTTACTCTTTCTTGCTGGACATTCAGTACTGTCTGATCAGAGAAGGGGAGGTGGGCTAGGTGGACCAACAGTCTGACTTGCAGAACTACTCCTATATTGCAACTGGGTTATGCTCGTTCATTTTTACCATTTCCATTCGTGCCTTCTGGTATTTTTGTACGGATAGCCTTGTTTACTTCTGGAAAGAGCGTATGTCAAGTTAATTGGAGGAAGAACAGGAAGACGGGAAAAATGAAAAATTTGGAAATGGAATAAAAAGATTGTCCATTATGCTAAATGGGGACAGAAAGCAAAACAAAACAGTGATGTATTGGAGCAGCCAAGGAGGAAATACACTGTTCTTTTAAGAGGTGACAATAACTGATGGTAGAAAAGAATTGCTGGGGGAGGTGGATCACACTTCTTTACAGCAGTAAAGCTTTAGAAGAAGAATTCTGAGTCCAGAAAGAGAATCCTGGCTCGGATATTAGTGCAAGGCTGCTGAAGAACTGGCTTATTGGCAGGAACATTAGTAAAGTGGCAGCACTTTCAGAAATTTGCCACAACTAAAGGAGAAGAGACTTCCAAAATTCCTGTTTCGTTATTTTTTTTATTATTTTTTATTTCCTATTTTACTATTCCCTCATAAAAATAAAGATCTGCAGTTACAGCAAAAGGAAAGGCCATTACTTAAGAGAAAGCAAAATGGTAAAGCTATGAGAAGTCCAAATGAATGTTTGTCACGACACAGAAATAGTTCAACTAAAAAGTTAGTAAATGGAGAACAAATGTTATAGGCAGAGGAAGAAAGAAATATTTGCCATTAAAAACCAAACACTTCTCCAAATACAATATTAGAGTTCTGGAAAAAAATATATATATACATAGATTAAAGAGAAAGCAATGAATGCTGTTAGCCAGTGTTACACATTCAAAGATAGGTGTGTGACATCTAGTGGTCAAACCCTTTAAATGCATTTAAAACAATGCTGTAGGGCACCTTGGTTTAGTGTTAAAGGAGATACTGAAGTCATCATCACTGATAGCTATTTACAATTTGGAAACAAAATACTGGGGGAGGGATAAGAAAAAACATATTCATACACTACTCATATCCTTATATTCTGTAAATATATACCTAGTTAATTTCTGGAAACCTCAGAAGAGTGGGTATTAGTAGGGCTTCTCTCTCGATCGTAAGATCTTAAAATGTCAAGTTCTAGAGTGATATATGAAAGAAAAAATAGTTTTTAACTCAAATGATACCATATATAAATTATATATATCAAATAATATGATATTTTAAATGATATTAACAAGGCATCCTTTAATGCTGTTAAAAAGACATTCTTTAATATTGTTAAACATGACACCTCAAATATTGAGGAAAACAGGCTGAATTGTGAGCCTAACCTGAACCCGGGTTCATTGCCCACCTGAAGAATGCTCCCAAAGCTGTAGCTGCAATTGGATTTGAGTCACAGCACACGCTTCAAGGTATGGCTCCACCGGACAAGGACACAGAATCCAGAAGACCAGTGCCTTATCCACTCATTTTGAAACCCTGCTGGAATGCCCCTTCCTCCCATCCATATTTTTGGCTCCATATACCTGTTAAGAACCATTCGGTTCAGCACTGCAAAAGCAATAATTTTATTTTGAGATGCTTAAAAGAAAGGGCTGTACAGGATTGATGCAGCATCTGTAGTAGGAGCTTTGAACTACTACAGACATTTTCATTTATCGGCTCTTAAGTTTGTAAAATGATTGAACATTTCATTTTAAAAGTAAATATATTTCACATAGTTAATGTTGAATTTTGAAGTATAAATATATTGGATAACTTGTTCACCTATTCAAGCATAAATTTCCTGTCAGTCAAGAATCCCTCCAGTTGACAGAAACATTAAATCAGAAAAACAATCTTGGTGATGAATAAAGTAACAGGAAGTGTTTTTAGAAACCATTCATCTACTTACAATCCAGATAAATCACCTTCCAAGTAGAAAGATTAGCAGACTTACTGAACTTGCATATTGACACGCTTATTTTCTGTAGTTATTTCTATTGCTCAGCTCTAATTCATTCTCTGCATTTTCGGCACTTCAAAAATAAACTGTTTAATTGTCCTGCCTTACAGGTAAATAGATTTTATTTAAAATGAGAAATTCAAAATTAAAAAAAAAAATAGAACTTTATTGTTAATAGTATAGAGAACAAATTAAGTACATGAATGTACCTAATGCATCCTAATTTGTGATGTCTGTCTACAGATGTCCAAAGAAAGTCCTGTTTCTTTAGTTAAAGACTTTGGAATGAGAGATAGAGTGAAGCTTGCAAGTGGAAAAGCAGCTGTTTCTTTGCTTGTTTTTGCAGTTACCCTCACTTGCTGTCTACAGCCCATATTTTATGTGGTGAATGCTCCTTTGAGAAGAACAGAAGCTTGCCTTTTAGGGTCAGCCAGTGTTATATGAACTTTGCTCATGACAAGCTTTCTTGGGATGTGCTTTCTCCTGAAGCTATGTTGCTTGGCTTCACTGAATCTCTCCTGCTCTACTCACTTACAGTAACCACAAAACTGTTCACATCTTTAACAACTCCTACAAAACTTCTGTATTACTTGTTCAAGGGGATTTCCTCCTCCCGAAGTCTCAATTAGTATTTGGTCCAACAATTTAAAAATGTTTATATATGACAAGAGCTCTGCAGTGTTGCAAATCACACAAAGCAACTTTTTCTTTTTAAGCAATCTATGATCCAGACGAGGATTTAATATTTACTAAATAGAATGAATTTACAACCTAAATGCCAAGGGCATGAATAAGTCTACTTTTCCTAGATGAGAATGAAGTAATTTATTGTAGAATATAGCGATGTATAGATTAAGGTCTACTTTCACTTTTTTTTTTTTTTTCTTAAGTAATAAAAATGCTGTCTTGCTGTCTTCATCATAAGCAAAGAACATCCTGAACACTCCAGAAAGAAAAACCTTGTTCTTAGCATTAGGTTGAGGTCATGTAACAGAATGACTTTTCTGACAAGAATAAAGTCCCTTCACAAGACTCCTGGTCGAGTGCATAAGGTAAGTTGAGAGGGAGGACAGAAGTACCTGGGTAAGAGGCCAAGAGGAAGCACAAATACCTCCTGCACAGCGTGACTAGACAGATACAGAATGAGGGTGACTGTGATGCTCTTCTACAAACAGTATTTTCTCCTGAGCATATACATTTCCAGATTGCATCTTCACTTACATACAAAGTCAGCTATACGCAGTGTTGTATGAACTAAGCCATGACAAAGATAAGGGTCACTCAAGCTTCTGAATTAGCTGTATAGAAAAGAAATATTGGTAAGAAGTGAGAAAATGTCTGTATCGTTACTGTCAGACCCGTACAGAAGAAGCCATTATGACAGTGTTATTCAGAGTGTATCTGTCTCATCACCACTAGAACTGACAAACTCACAAAAATAAATTCAACAAAAAATATTCATGATCAGACTAACATCCACTTACTTTTGACAGCAAAAACTGAGAATAATTCCTATCCATTAGGTCAAATTCTATCTACAAATTTTAGAATCATAGAATAACATGAGTTGGAAACGACCTAGAAAAATCATCACGTCCAACTCCTGGCTCCACACAGGACCACCCAAAAATCAGACCCTATGTCTAAATTCACTGTCCAAATGCTTCTTAAACTCCAGCAGGCTCGATGCCATGCCCACTACTGTGGGGAGCGTGTCCCAGTGCCCGAGCACCCTCTGGATGCAGAACCTTTCCCTAACCCCCAGCCTGACCCTCCCCTGTCCCAGCTCCATGCCGTTCCCTCGGGTCCTGTTGCTGTCCCCAGGGAGCAGAGCTCAGCGCCTGCCCCTCTGCTCCCCTCGTGAGGGAGCTGCAGGCCGCCATGAGGCCTCCCCTCAGCCTGCTCTGCCCTGGGCTGACCAAACCAAGGGGCCTCAGCTGCTCCTCATACGTTTTGCCCTCTAGACCCTTCACCATCTTCATAGCCCTCCTTTGGAGGCTCTCTAACAGTTTTATGTTCTTCTCATACTGCGGTGCTCAAAACTGCACAAAGTACTTGAGGTGAGGCCGCACCAGCACTGAGCAGAGCGGGACAACCCCTTCCCTCAGGCTAAATCTCAAAGCACTAGTATGATGAAAGCAAATATGCACCTTTACGTTCACTAAAATGCAGCCTTTTGATTTGTGTTACCTACTGCTAGATACCCTCACACCCCTTGTGCTCTCTTGTGAGGGGAAGAAGGAGAGGGGTGAGATCCCTTGAACACTTACCCAAAGCTGCATTGCCCAGCCGAGCCCACTCTCGGCACAGCCAGCCTCTCCACCAGGGAGATCAGATGTGTCTAATGATCACAACAGATGGATGTGGAAATTGAAATAAAGTCCTGAAGCATATTATCTTGGAGTTCTCACTAGCAGATGGTTCTGAGGACTTTGGAGGAATGCTCCACAGACCTCATATACTACATATTCAGCGTTAATTTTGCTGCCAATCAGTGCTGTAAGTAATCACTTTCTTAGGCAGGTACTAGGGAAAAGTATATGAAAGAAATCAACAGGACTATTAATCTCAGGTGCAATCTTGCTTTGCTTGTAGAGCGGCCTAACAAGCTTCCTCATAACCTTAACTGAGGGATGCATTTCAGCCAAAGGCAAGAACACAGTAATTCCTTTAAGAAAGATTATTTTCTTTACAAGAATGGACATGTCTTTATTGAGAGAAAGAACTGAAGTGTCTGAAAATAGCAGAAATAGGTATATTAAGAAATACAGGAATGAATTGGGTGACTTAAGCGGAAGTCGTATCAGTTACTTGGCAAATACGCTTGGTTGATCAGAAAGGCAAAAGGTTCCAGTTCACCCCTACACACAATTATTCCAACCAATCTAAGTCAAACTGGAAACCATTTGAATTGTCAACTCTGCTTCAGGCTTGAGGACATCTGTCCACACTTTACACCTCAGCTTTAATGAGGAAGGTACAGAGATCAGCGACTGGGACGTGCTATCTTCCCCCACTCAAACACTTCTCAGACACATAAGAAAGATGGCCTCTTCAGGCCTTTCCAGGCTTTTCCTCTTAAATAGCAGCCTAAACCAATACATTAAAGCAGAAATAAAAAAGGACATTCACACTTGGAGTAGCAAAGTTACACATAAATAAGAAAAGTCCGTAGTGATGTTACCAAATGCTTTTAAGAACATTTTTAAAACATTTTCAAAGGGGTCTTAAAAACCACTTTCTGCACAAAACAATAGATCTTTCTGGGCTACTTTTATTTAAAAGCAATTTCTTTTGTAATTTCAGCAATCAAATTTCCAGCTTACTGGTAAGTATATATCTAAATACACACTGTTATGGTGTTCCTGAACACTCATAAATGTCAGTACTGCAACAGTGAAAAAAAAAAAAAAAAAAGAAAAAAAAAGTGTATAAAAAAGTGTATACTGAGACAAACAGATTCTTGTGTAAATATAGTAGCATTCTGCTATTTCTATCAGGATAAAATAGGCTCCAGCTATGGGTGATATAGCAGGTAGCATGCAATGCCTTACTGATTTATTGAGGACTAAGGACATCTGAACGATGGTTAAGATAATATTGAACAAAAAAAGATGGCACCTTTGAGTGTTTTGCGGTTCTGTATGTGGGTTGTACGTAGTAACATCTTCCAGAAAAACATGTTATGTTGCTGAGGAGCAAGTGCTAATGAATTGAATAACTGGAGGAAGAGAGGATTACAGCTGATGACAGCACCCAGAACATACTCTCAAAATATCCACAAGCTATTTTACATTCAAAATTCCAAAAGGCGACATTTCGTATTTGATTTGTTCTGGCATGAGTGTGCATAAACCAGAGTGCAGGACTACCCAACATGAAGTTATTAAAAGGAAATTATACCCACAGTCTAATCCCTGGCAAGCACTCAAAAGCAGTCAAAGCAACAGTTATGCAATAGTTTGATTTTATGGTAAATATCAGACATTTTCATTAGTATACACTAGCAAGAAATGCATACCAGTGTTCTGAATGCCTATAAAAAGCAAAACGAAGACAAAAAGTAGAATAATTACAAGTAATTTATAAAGAAGATGCTCTTAGTTCTTCATACCAGTTGCAATTCTTTTGAGGTTGCCAACAAATTCTAATAGAAAAAATATTTTTGGAACCGAAAATTGAATATTTCATATGAAAGAACTGTGTCCTGCTAAGGCAGACCACAGGTCCACCTAGCACTGTATTTCAGAGTGGCAAAAGGAAATGCTGTTTAAGGAGAACACACGAGTCCAGCCAGTTTCTCTTGGCACACTCCCACAGCACCCACAGATGTTGGCTTATGGATATTAGGAGGCATTTACTTGCCTAGTCTTTTTTATTATAAAATTAAGCTGTCATTTTGTTATGACATCAACCCCTTTCTGAACCTGCTTACACTGCCTGACTCACATTGTCCAACGCACATTGCATAAAGCAGCACTTTATCTGTTTTAAATTCACCTCCTACTAGTTTGAGTGCCCTCTGGCTTTAGTACTGTGGCATTTTGCAAAAAATAACTGTGTTCTTTTACCTGCTGCCTTCGTGATCACGGAAACCTCAGTCATATCTCTGCAGCTTCTTTTTTCCCCCTCAAAGTGAAGGTATGGCTTTGGTCACACTGCTGTAGATATAAATATGGTCTGTCTGATAGTGTACAAAACATTTTAAAACCTACTTTATATTTAATTTTGGATTTTGAATAGAATTTTAGATCCACTTCCAAAATATGGTCTAACTTTTCAACTTTTGAAACAGGGGCTTGGAATAACCATTAGTGTTTTATAGCAATGAAAGCTCTCAAACAATGACTGACCAGAAATTCAACGTGACTGCTTTAAACCCAGCCATCTAAATCATACCATGTACTGTCTGCTGACAGATTAGAGCAAAGTATGCACCAGAAAGTATCTGAAAAAAAAAAATGCACCATCATAAGCAGTCTGTTTTGGAATCCTATCCACATCTCCATTGCTATCAACTACTGCATGGAATGCAATAGGAGGAAAAAATGAAGTACTTTTCTTACTTTAAAAGCTCTGTAAAGATAAACAAAATATATGATGAACGTAACACCCATATTAGCTTCATCTGAATTTCATGATAAACCAGTGTATCAAGAGAGAACAAGTTCAATCTGTCACATTTAACAAATCTAGTTTCCCATTTCATCGATATCCCTGCAGTGACAGGATACCGACTGCTCATTTTTTGAGTTCAAGAATTTGCATATTATAATTAAAAATAGCACAGAAAATACAGACAGAGCTTAGAAGATCCTTCAGTGATACAATTTCGAATTGCAGTCATCTTTATAGACATTCAGAAATTCTCACTGTGAATTTGAAAGGCCTGTTAATACTAAAATCCATGACAAATATTAGTTGTGCAGTCTTGCTCAGGTAGGGATCATCTTAGCATCATTTGATTCCCAAAGAAGCAATGACTGTAAAATTTCAAGGGCAAGAACGTCCATTGGATCAGCTTGCAGGATGCATGTTTTTATAATTCCTACGTTCTTAGTATTTTTGCAAAAACAAAATTCACAACAGAAATCAGAAAGCTTTTTTATTCCACTGCAAAAGTCCATGAATTCCGTCAGGACAACAACTGGCACGCCAGAGCCAACCTTTGCTCCAAGAAGTGCTGCAGCTCTTTAGACTCCATACAAGCAGGCTTGGCAGCTGTTAAGGCAGGACATATGAGTGAGCACTACAAAAAGCAGTGCTGTCGGCAGTTTTAGGGAGGGTGGTGATGGTGTGAGGTTCTCCAGAGAAATGGGCAGAAGAGCAATTGCCTGCTAGAGAGCATCAGGCAAAGGTTTGGAAGAGTTGGACTCTTTAATCAGTGGGCAAGATCCCGGAGTGTTTTTAATAGAGTATAATGAACAGAAAGCCCCAGGGAATAGAAAGCTTTGTGAAATACAGGTGGGGGGAGCTGGTAGATTTGGGTCTGCTAAAGGATACGATTAGTTTGCACACATCTATTGGCTCTGTATGCTTAAAAACGAGTCTTAGATCATCAGAGAGGTCACATTTGTTGAAAGGCAACTAGTTCTAGAAAGAGGTAATCTTAAAGACTTCTCACAAAACATTAGTCAGTAAAGTTAAATAGGTATCAATGGAAAAAAACATGAAGCCCAATCTAATAAAATGTCACAGGTAGTAAAAATTAAACATAAATCATTTTACCCCAATAACCGAGCACATACTCAACAGTGATTGATTGAGCTAATATTGAGCATTTCTCTCCAACTCATATTTTTTATACTAGGGCATGCTTCAGAAAAGCACATCCTACCAAGTAAATATATTCATGTCTCAAGGAAAAAAAAGAAGAAAAAAAAAAAGAAGCAACTAAGATTACAACATCTGTAGCATTATCTTGGCCATCTGCACACTTACCAGAGCTATTTCCTAGAGGAAGCTCTGGAACTGATATTCTGGCTTCCATTTTTATGGAGCTCAGACTGTTCAGGAAACTTTGTCAAAACCACTTATTCAACTGTGCATTAGTATTCACATCGCAATACCATGGCTGATTTGTATAAACTTATACAGCACCGTCACTTGAAAGTAGTCCCTGTTTGAAAATGGGAAATGTTTGACTCAAACCCCACACTTCATGCAGACAACGTTTTAATTTTCCATAGAAAAATCACATTTTTGCCAATCCTTCAAAAGAGTGTTGAACTGTATTTATTTTATACTGAAAAACAATCGTAACCACAAGTACAACAGAATTTCAACAAGGAAGATTTAATTATTCCCAAAGGTATTTTTGAATTATTTTTAATATCTAAAATAAAAGCAAGCAAGGGCACCAATGCTAAGCAAGGGCACCAACAAACTGGCAGTCACTGGATGTGTAACAGATTGCTTCAACTACTTCTCTATAAGCCTAGGAAGGTAGAATAAGAAAAAGAAAGAAATATTGTGGAGGAAAAGCAGCATCACATAAAATACATTTTTCAGTACACATACTTGAAATATTCTTCATATTTTTGAATCAGTTCTTCATATTTTTTACATCCAAAAGAACATCAAATATTTAAGACTCATGATTAATTTTATGCAAACTCGGACATGGATTGATTTCTCCTCTAAGAATTGTTTTGATTCCCTGAGTTAAGCACAAAAACCCATCCAGAAGAACAGAACCGTTAGGAAAGAGGAGTTTTAGCCGCACGCAGATGTGCTGGCCAACAATCTGCCATCTGCAGCAATATGCACTGGATGGGTTTCAACCATCCAGTGATGAATGGTCTGTTCTAGTGTGGGAATCACATCCTCTCCGTTTCTTCAGTTCCTGCATGTCAACAATCAGCATTCTTGGGAAGCGTCAAGAAAATATTTAGTCAGCTTTAGTTAAGAAATATGACTTTCTTCTTCTGAAATATGCTGCTCTAGATCTATACAGTGAGCATAATCACTGGGAAAAAATCTTGCAACTTCTGAAGCAAAAACAGGAACAAGGATTTTACTATCACGTTAATGCCACGGTGTTCAAAATCTTCTAGTTTAAGTTTCAAAAACACTCCTTCCACCTGGAGTGTGACAAGATAGATCCTTAAATTGAAGCACAGAATTCTTCCAGATAATCAAGAAGTTCAGCGTTGTCGTTTCTTCAAATGGAAGGGAATGAGCTCTTTTGATCTTCTTCAAAACAAAGCAGCAAAACTCAGATTCTCACCTGTTCATTTTTCAAGAAGAAGAGTACAATCTTCATTATGGTCAAACTCTGAACACTTCCTGAGGTTTAAAAGTGCAAGATACCTTCACAGATGAATTCCAGTTTGATGCCCTATGCCATTGATAATTCTGTTCTAAAGTTCTGATTTTGTGTCTTATTGAGATAAAGCCACTAGATGATATATTCAGGTTTTACCTAAAATGCACTCTAGTAAACAAAATAGAACTGGCCAACATTATTATTATTTTTGAAAGCTATGAATGGCTTGCAAGTAGCTCAAGTGAACGTGCTCACTTATCTAAACAAGCTGCAGAGCTGTGCTGGATAATAACCTAAATACCCAGAGAACTGAACACATGAAAAGAACTAAGGAGGAGGAAGGCAAGAAGAACTAAGGAATTTGCAGGACTGCCTGGATTTTGTTGTTTGTAGCTCTAAAATGGAGTGGTAGGACCCTCAAGAATATTTCGCAATCTTTCTTTCATCTTTAAACTGTTCCTTGAGCTCCTTCCTCAGATATCTGGTATGCTCTTGACCAGATCAAGATTTTGAAGTGTGATTTATGGGATTTGAAAGAAAAATCACTGACCAAGTAGAGCATAGAAAATTATCTTTGTTTTCTGCACTACAGTAAAAATCTCAGCTACCATGCTGCTATTTCCCAGACACTGATGAACAGTTTACCTGCTCGCCTGCACAATGATGACATTTCAACAATGAAATCATCATGTGCCCATCTACCTTCACTCATCCTGTGAAGAACAGCTCTGTTTTCTTGAATTGGAAACACGACTATCTGATGATCTTGGCTTTTAATTCTGTTAAATCAAAAAGGAATATTGCACAAAGGGAGTCTGCTTAAAAATTATTTGTTTTGATGCTTGAAAATGAGATCAAGTTTAACAGCAAAGACCCTTGCCCACATTACCAGGTCAATTACAAACTATGTCAGGCAAAACTTAAAAACAGGACTGCTTTAAGTGGTTTAACATGACACTGCTGGTACATGTATGCATGAAAAATCAACAATGTGTACTGACATCAGGATAAAGTCCCTGGTTCAAAGAATACTCTTTTTTTGTTGTTGTTGTTTTTTTCTGTCAGATACATTTAAGAGAATAAGTCATCTAAAAATGCATTCTCATACAAAAGCCCAGTAAAAGAAATGAGAGGAATTGGATGGGGAGCACAAAGAGCATAGAGTTTACCTTCAATGTAGTATACCTCTCTATACTTCTCTCATGATTTAAAAAAGTGGAGAAAGGTCCCCAAGAAAATGCTGCTTTTCAGGGGAGTACATCAATCTATCATGAACTACAATAACACCCCTCAAATGAGCAAAATGAATTATTTCATGGCCACCTGGAACATTCTACAAATCCATCAAGGAGCAGACTGGGACATATCTACACTCCTTTACACACTTCCCAACTTACGGCTTTGAAACTGTCTTGTTAGATCTTGAGCAGTTCATCTGTATTTAAAAGTAAAAAAAAAGAGGTGGAAAATAATGCCAGATGCCCTCCTTGGTTCTTGCTTACATTACCAGCAGCAGGCCCCAAGCAGCCACTCTGTTTCTCTTGAGAGAAGAAAAGAAAACAATTTCTTCTCCTTTCCCTACATTTTATTAATGTATTTTACCAATTTTTATACAAAAAGTAATTAAAAAAAATAAAGAAACAAACACCAGAAAATGCCTATATTTGAGAAAGTCAGTTTTAAAGGCTTGTAGCTACAGAAGTATCAAAATTCCCAATTCTAAATACAAATAAAAGATGAGCAGTCTGGGATTAGTGCTGAAATAAAATTAAAATACATTGTCAGGAGAAGGCAATGGAGTTTTAACTGCTTTTATCATATTAGCATACAGAATTTCAAACTTACTGCAACTAATGAGTATGAATTAGTGTGATCAGAAGAAGACCCTGGTCTGTTCCCTTAGCTAGAAGGCTACCAGAACACATCCTGAGGGACCAGAGATCTATCTGGCTCAGATACATTGATTCTATACTGCTAAAGATAATAAAAAGTGTTAGACACAAATTAATTCAGAGTGTTTTGCAAGCAAATCCATTGGCAATGGCTCAGGATACAGTAGTTTTGAATTCATAGAAAATAATGTTTTAAGAGTGCTACAAGTTCTGAACGTTACTGTCTTGTATATTTTATTTAACAGACATTAAGCCAGAGCCAACTACTACACCGATAATAAGCACATTACTTAGCTTATGAATTTCACAATCAAAACTACAAATGTCATAAAGAAACAAATAATTCATGATTTGATTATCATACTGAAAATCTTACTGCATTTTCTCTAACCCACTTACACCATATCCTAATTGTACTGCAGAAAAAACTAATGCATACATGAAACAGGTAGGAAAAAAGGACAGTGAAATATCACTTAAAATGCTTAGTTAGCTTGCTTCCATACTCATTAAGTCAGTGAAAAAACTCATACGAAACTCCAGTGTTCCTCAAGCTGCCCCCAATTCCTTCACAATCCCAAATCTATTTCTCTAAAAGCTGTAATGGAAGTTTTAAATTGCCATATTTGGAATGGAAATTCTCTTTCAGAACAGTGCTTCCTTCATGAAAACGAGCACGGTGTTTACCACCACATTAGTTCTGGACAGGGCTCTTCCCATTCCATTTCTCTTCTCATTCGCATGCATATTTGCCTCCTGGCAACATCAAACAAAAGTAAAAATACGACTTCTAAAAACCTTTTCAAGTCAGTTGTAAAATTGCATGACGGTTCAAACAGACAGCTCTTTCTAGCCTACTTTGATGCTTGGAACACTTTTGATGGATGTATTTTAGCTACTTTAGCTAAGAAAAGCTAGGGAAAGCCTCCTAACACAAATGGGGGCAATTTTTATTTTAGAGCCCCAAATAAGGAAGGGACAAAGTAGAAACATGAAAATAATATTTCATCTAAGTTCAAACACAAAATATTTATTCTTAATGTGGAGAACAATTTAGCATTTGAAACCCCGTGGGTATTACAAGGGCAACAAAAGAAATTTAGCCCAGCACAACTCAGCCAACATTTTACCATTGACTTTTCAGCAACAGCAAGCACTGCTTAAGCTATGGATGACAATAAAAGTTTGAATTTGGTTATTTTATATTTTTCCCCTTTTTAAATGACTTTCTCCTAACAAGAATTATTTCTTTACCTGCTAACATAGATGTATATATATTTATGGGGATTCACAAGTTGAGTAACACAGCTTCCAAGGCAGCTGCATTAGAACTACGCAAGCTGCACTTCAGCTTGGAGATTCTGAGGAGCTTGCTATCGCAGCCAGTAAACTTCCAAAAAGACTTACTGAGCATAGAGAAGGGGGAAAAAAACAGCCAGCAGACACTAAGTTTCTACCTGCCACCACTCCTTCCTTCACCCTTGTTTTGGGTGAGGGAAAAGGGAAGTTTTGGCAGTGAGCCCAGAAACCCCAAGACCAGGGAAAGCCAGGTGCTCGGGGTGAACCGAAGCGCAGGTGGTACCTGAGGTATTTTAAGCAGCACCCATTGCTTTGAGGAAAATCCGTATCGCCAGCTCTCCTCTGTCAACCAGAGCCCCTGATGGAGATGATCCTGTCAGCCAGTGACGGGTCGAGCCGAGCTGGCCAAGCCACCGCTGAGTGCGGCCTGGCCTGGCCTGGTGCCCCCAGCGCCATTGCTCACCTAATGGCCGCTCGGGGCTCTTAGGGCAGGGTGTGAGGGGAAAGGTGGTGGTTGTCCCACTGCCAGCCCCGAGTTTGATGGCTTTTTAGCTTCCAGCTAGGGCTGAAGGGTAGAAGAGCTGTTAGAAACAGGACTCTCATCTCTTTTGAAACAAATTGTATGCTACTTTCTCAAATGCTTTTCCTAAACTTCTGGAAATGACCTTTCCAGTTCCCTTCCTACCATGATAGCAGAAAAATGACTATGATGTACGGCAAGTTTTAGAAAAAGATGCACTTTTTTATTATTATTTTTTATTATTTATTTATTTTTCAGAAGTGCCTGTAAAGTGTTGATTCCTGTTGTGCTTTGATAAAAGCATCACCTGTGTCTGCCCCTCTTGCAGTGCTGCATTTCTGGGGTTTTTCTTTCCAGTCCTGTCTTTCTTTAGGGGTTGAAAATACCTCAGTTAACTGTGGGAAATGTACAACCGGTTATATTTTTTCTGACATCAAATCTTTCCTTTCATATACCTCTCAGAGAGGCTCTGTGGCAAAAGCCACAACAGCACCAACCAACTGCAGCTGCCTGAGACTGCAACAAGGTGCAGATTTACCTTCCTGCCTGCTCTGCTGTCTCCAAGACTTGCTTCGACTTCTCACACCTAATAAAGGCCTTGGTTTTGCTACAGATTTGTAAAGAATAGACTAGAAATCAAGCAACGAGGCAAGGTTTTTACCTTTTTCTCTCTATTGCTAGCTGTGACTCTAAATAAACCCATCATGGTTGAAGTACTGATGTTGCTTACCACACCTTGTGGGCATAGTGTTATGTTCCCATCTACGTTTTTGCAAGATAGACTCTGCAGATAGGACAATTCTGCACTTCTGCTCTTCCAGTGTTTGAAAGATTAATGGTGTGGTCCCCTGTTTTGCATAGGTTTGTGTATATGCTATTTCTCTCTGAAGGACTTGAGTTCACTTGCTATGAGTTTCTATCTTGAGTAACCTGAGGATACTTGATGAGTTGATGAAACTTAATACTGTAGAAATAGCTGCAATGTAATGATTATTTCAAGAAAAAGTACACAGTAATTTTGAAAACTGTTTAGTACTTCATTTTCAATTATATATCCTGAAAAAGATTGAATGACTTCTGTAGAGTAATTTATACTTAATATAATACCCGTAAACCCGTAACTAAAACTCAGCAAATGTCCTTTGTATTTAAATGCTACATGGCCTTTAAATACACTTAAGAGAAATATGTGGCAAAGATTTTAATTGTATATACTAACATTCTTTACTTCCATGTTATTATTGTAATGTGTCTTTTTGTCCTATTGTGGTGATAGAGAAGGATTGCAAAGATGGTGTAAAGGCTTTGTGAAAAATGTGTTTTATGATCTTTGTGCTGCTTCTGTATGATGTCAAGTACAGGAAAGGATCTGAGGAGAGTGGCTAAGAATTACTCTTATATCTGCAAGGATTTGCACTGAATGGGGAGCAAGTAAAAGTCACATTTTGCAGGCTAAAATAATCTGAATCAATAGATGCAGAGTATAAAACAACTTTTGCATCTGCAAAAGTAAATCTAAATTTGTTTTTATAGCATACTGGTTTTCATATCAAGTTTTTTATTCTGAATATAAATAATAAACATTTAGTATCATTCTAATAGTACATTGTTAAAATCACATATAGTAGTAACAGTCAAGAGAATCTGACAGTTCAGGGAATAAGTTGTACCAGGCAAAGATTTCCAATCCATCAGAGTTGCAATTATTCAGTTCTGTTCTGTGGCCTTAACATATCTGAATCTTGTATCTTCTATTTAAAAATTTCTAGAAGAAAATCAGATGTGAGATGGTTTAATATAGCTTGTACTAAACTATATTTTATCACTGATCAGTGTTTTCCCATGATAAAAATATTTTTTTCTGCTTTGTGACAAAACACTGTCTTTCCATAAATATGAAAAAGCAGCTGTGGAGTCAGTTTCTGTGAGGGATATACTGTTCTTCCGACTTATCAAACTGGAATGTAGGCAGTCCTGAAAAAGTATTGGTCTTGATTAAAAATGCAGCTTTTGACATTGGATGCTCTGGCCCACAACTTTGGGGCCATTTCTTATGTTGAATTACTTACAAGAGTTTCAGAAGATTTGGGAATTGTATTTGGTGTTTGCTTGAAAAGTCAAGTATAACAATTCTGCAGTGTTATGCTTGCACCTGATAGTGCACCTGATTGTACGTACTTATTGTGTGCTAGTATTAGGATTTCAAAGTACAGAAAAGTGTCTTGCTAATTAAATAATGTTTGGTAGATTGCAATATCTAGGCCAAACAGTCTAAAAAGATGTGGGTAGCAACGTGGTGTTTTAAGAAGAATTTATCTAAAGGTGCATTTCTTTCTTTGATTCTGCACCTGTTCTGTGGAATCATTGTATGCCTACGTGCCGCTGAGCTATTTCTTTTTACACTTTATAATTATTTTTTTAATCCACAACCTGTTCTAGTACTGGGTTGATCCTAAATCAGTTTTTCCTCTTTTCAGAAAATGTTATCTCTGTCTAGAAAAGCCAACTGGATATCATTAACTGTGGTTCACTTAAGTATTTATTCCCACAATACACAGTATTTTTCTGTCTGAAATGTTACAATCAGACAATAATTCTAACATTACTGTTTTTAAGCTGTTTTTAGATTTGTGCAACTGAGCTTTATCAGTACAGGCCAGTGGTTGGGTGTGGTCTATTTTTTTTTTCCCAGCATATATGATCCCATGTACTAAAAAAAATGCAGATTAAATACATGGATAAAAATATACATCATACTTAATGTATTAATGCTATTTGTAAGAACAGTGGACATAGTTACTAGTCCAGATCCTTATGTTTTTGTTCTGCATTTCGTAATGGCACCATTTCAAATCAACGATAGAAGGGACAGAAGAGAGGTTTGTTATATAAGGACATATGAGGACATGCTTCAATCTATGCTATGTAATTATTGGGAAAAAGGTTAACTTGGAAATGGTATTCCTGGAACTTAGGACACTGCTTTGGGAAGTAAGGATTTTAGATACACTGGAAAACGGAGCACTTGGCTCATAAAAAGCAAAGGTATGTAACCTAAACTTCAGGTGAGAACAATTGTGCTAGCATGCTGAAGACTCGAGTTGTTTTGAGGCCTATGAACACGACTAATAGAGATCTCGTGGTTGGTTTTGCGTTCCTGTCAGGAGGAACCTCCTGGCAGCTCTGCGTTCGCCCTCAACACCGTGGCTCCAGACTTGGTGGATCGCCTCGTCAGGACGATCAGAGCTCCCGCAGCGTGCTTTAAGCTTATTGCAGCATCCGAGGGGAAAAAAAGACAAAAAAAAGTGGTTTTGTGAGGAGCCTTCCCGGCGTGCTGCGTGCAGGGCCTTGCATGCCGGGGGTTGTAGGCGCCGCCGGCCGCCTCTCCCCTTCCGCTCGCTGCCTGCCGCCGGGGCGGGGCCGGGACTTCCCGGCACGGCGGAGGCGGCCGGGGCCGGGGCCGGGGCCGGGATCGCGGCCGGGCCGGGCCGGGCCGAGCCGGGCACGGCGATGGGAGCCCACGGGAGCCCGAGCGGGGACCGCGACGGCCGGCGCCGCCCCGCCGCCGAGGCCACCGCCCGCTAGCGAGGCGCCAGGCCCCAGGCGGGCCCGCAGAGGTCGGTGCTGCGGGGCTCGGAGGGGGCTCTGCCGGGACGGGGGGGCACGGGCTTGGGGCAGGTAGAGGGGAGTCCAGCAGAGGAAAGGAGCAAGCTGAGAGCTTTGGTGTGAATCGGGAATGAAGCGGGATGAAGGGCTGGAGCCGGCTGGAATGCAGGTGTTGCAGGCCGTGGTGCACGGGAGGAAGGAAGTGGGGATGGGTGTTGCGATGCTGTCATGCTGCTGGTGCCGAAAGCTGCAGAAATCACGACTGCAGATCCTTGTGTTTCACCCGGCAGGGAATTTACCCTCCTTAAATAAATCAGCTATCCAGTAACTTACACGCGTGAGCAGCTTGGGCTGTAAACCGTGCCACTGAGTGGTCTTGGGTGCTTTGCATTTCTCTTCGGACCCCCTAATTCCCTTCCCGTCTTACCCTCTGTGCACGCAGTAAAGCCAGCATACGGGAAGCCAGCACTTGAAAAAGCAGAGTGAGGGAAGAATTATTGTCATAATATCGTGGAGTCTGCCATGGGCTCCAAAGGTCAGATGCTCTTCCGAGATAGAGCTGCCTGTTGGCTGTGGGAAACATTTCATTTCCTGGGTGTCTAATGAAACGCTGCTACAGCTCTTAGTACCGGGGATCTGTCAGCACGCAGATCCTGGAATTTTTAGCCGAGAAACCAAAACAAATGTAAATTACTACTACATTTGGTTCCTCAAATAATGGTTTTAGAATGCAATGAGAGAGAAGGAGCAATAAAAGAACTCATGATAGGAATAAATGTTAATCATATGATCCCGGTGTAACTTGGGTAGGAAGTTATTGCCCCATTTGTGGGTAATCTGAGCGCAATTGTTGAGGTACTGATACGTGAGTGAAGTCAGTTATTTTTATTGAAAAGCTTGGGTCTGGTGCATGTAGAAAACTTTAAATTGTTTTGGTCAGAAGAGACACAAAACACTTAGAGTGAACTCTAGAACAGATTCTATGAGGGTTTTAGACACACCCTGTCCTCCCCCCAAAATAATTCTTTACTATGAAGGTGGTGAGGCACTGGCACAGGCTGCCCAGAGAAGCTGTGGATGTGCTGTCCCTGGAGGTGTTCAAGGCCAGGCTGGATGGGTCTTTGGGCAACCTGGTCTGGTGGGAGGTGTCCCAGCCCATAGCAGAGGGCTGGAATGAGGTTATCTTAAAGTTCTTTCCAACCCAAACCATTCTGTGATAACCTGAAAAAGTGCAGGCCTATTACTGTACATGCTGTTGATACCTGATTTCTTTAGAATGCAAATGCATGAAAAGGCTGAGGGAAATGGGATAAAACACAGTGGGGGTTTGGCTTTTGTTACATGTTCCTTAAACAGAGGAAGCCCAGATAAAGGTGTCCGTATTCAATAAAACAGAGTGGCAGCGAGACTGAGTTTGTTAAAATGGCAAAGCTGGAACTAATGGTAGAGTCAGGCTAGTAACTAGCATGGCAAAAGTCAATGGTGGGTTTAGAGACCCCAATCCAAATGTGATTTATTCAGAATAATCCATTTTATGTTTTTGTTAGGTGCTGTACTGTAATTAGATTCATTAAAAATACTGTGTGTCATAGAAAATTTGGAGTTGTGACCCACAAGTGTCATGAAGTCCAACCTCTGGCTCCACACAGGACCACCCAAAAATCAAACTCTGTGTCTGAGAGTGTTGCCCAAACGCTTCTTGAACTCGGGCAGGCTCGGTGCTGTGACCACTGCCCAGGGGAGCCTGTCCCAGTGCCCGACCCCACTCTGGGTGCAGACCCTTTCCCTAACCCCCAGCCTGACCCTCCCCTGTCCCAGCTCCATGCCGTTCCCTCGGGTCCTGTCGCTGTCCCCAGAGAGCAGAGCTCAGCGCCTGCCCCTCCGCTCCCCTCGTGAGGGAGCTGCAGGCCGCCATGAGGCCTCCCCTCAGCCTGCTCTGCCCTGGGCTGACCAAACCAAGGGGCCTCAGCTGCTCCTCATACGTTTTGCCCTCTAGACCCTTCACCATCTTCATAGCCCTCCTTTGGAGGCTCTCTAACAGTTTTATGTCCCTATACTGTGGTGCCCAAAACTGCATGCAGAGCTGAGGCCGCTCCAGAGCGGAGCGGGACAATCCCTTCCCTCGCCCAGCTGGCAGTGCCATGCCTGACGCACCCAGGGCACGGTCGGCCCTTTTGGCTGCCAGGGCACGCTGCTGACTCACGTTCAACTCGCTGTCAGCTAATTGTGCAGTCATGTGTGTAATCATGTAACTAATAGGTACGTGGTGTTCAGTATACAAAATGGGAGATGCTCCTAACATTTGACAACACATCTGGGGAGAAGAAATGGTGTTTGTGAAGGGGAGTGAAGCATGAGGAACTTGAATGTTGAAAGTTAGCCACTGACAAATTGCTTACAGAAACTTGTGTTCAAATGATTGGGTTTGTTTGAAATGATGAGATGTAAACCTGCATGTTAGTGAGTTACAGGATGACCATGGGCTATCAGCGCAAAGCAGGTTAACTCGTCTTTTAATAGCTGCAACAGGTGAGGTGTTTCTAGTTGAATTAACAGTTAATGCAGTTACACAAGGCTTTTACAATACCTTGTCACTAAACCCATGCACTTACTGAACGTGATTTAATATGGCAGTTGCATTAAGTGGGAGGAAACTTAAAACTAAAGGTAGGACCTATTGTATATTTTACAAAAGATATTGTTTTCAGAAAGAAAAATAAATAAACCGAACAACAACAAGAAAGCAACCCTCTTACTGTTCATAAATGTTGCTGTTCTTTATAAATGTTTTGAAATGCGAGGTGTCTATTAAAATAACAGATAATGTTAGCACAAGAGCATATGATTCTCTCAGGAACCTTTGAATAAACTTGTTTGATGTTAGGAAGGTCTGACAGCCAGAACACACATTGCTCCTTCCCGTGTTTTTTTTTTTTTTTTTTTTTTTTTGGCATTATTGCTTCTAATGAGTTTCAGGATTAAATCTGATAGTTTAATAAACAGGATTATATGACAGTGGCTTCAAATATTGGAGAACAATATCTGATTGGTTACAACGTCTCTTTCTTCTCCTTTTCTTATGGGTGTTAGGGAAAGTGATTAGGGACAAAGTGTTTTGCAGCGCTGGAGGCAGCAAAATGAAGTAATTGGAAGTTCTGATTCAGCTGGCATTGTTTTGAAGATCGGTGAGTATATTAGAACTGCAGAGCTGTGTCCTTGTAAGCAGCGATTCCTAGGGAGGGTTGTGGACGTTGCTGAAGGACAAGCAATGGCCAAAGATAACAGCGACTGGGCTGTGTGTAGGCAGAGTTTTTGTTCTAAAAAGGAAGCCACTATCTGCTTTTAAAAAGGAAAGTTTCAGTAGAACAGACTGTTGAGGACTGGAATCACAAAAAACTTGAGATCTCTGAGAGATGCAAAATGACAAATACTTCGGACGGTGAATGTCTTGCTTAAGTACCGTGTGCCATACACTGTGTGGGGTTTTTGTTGTTAGCTGCAGGAATTCTGTATTTTTTATTTGTTTTTTGCTGCTGTGCTGGAGTATCTTTCTAACCTCTGAACTATCCTGAAATTCAAGTGGGGGTTACAACACACTCGTTTCTGTGGGTCAGATATATTTGTTGAATTTAATGTTTTATTTTATACCTACGTGCATGTACGTGCCCATCTACATAAGGCGAGGTAAACCAGTACAGAAATTGTACTCTGTGTTAACACCTGGAGCCTGTTCATACCACCACTGTGAAGTCAAATCCCTTGAGTCTGAGAGGCAAACGAAGTAAAATGGTTTAGACTCTCAGTAGCCTAGGGGAAAAAAAAATCAGGAAAGCACCATCTTGAAATTATTTGCATTTGGAAATATTTCAAAAACCATTCTGTTCTCTCTCGGAGCACAAGAAGGGTCAAAATGGGAATCTGCTTTATACTGTGAAGAATTTCATGTAATCCTGCTTTTACCGTCTTTCCTGCTGATCCAAGTGCAAGATTAGGGTTTCAACCTACAGAAATCTGTTAGTGCAGGGCTCTGTTTGCTATTAGAGCCTTTGCATCCTGGAATTCATTTAAACTGCGTTCCTCATATGTAAAATGTGTTTTGTATTTAACCACCTCCCATGGTGTTAATGACTAATATTTGTAAAGCTCTCTGAAGAGAAAAGCTGCGGTTCTGCCAAGCATTATATTTAATATATTAAATCTTAAAGCTGTTCTCTAACTTGCATTAGGTGTCAATGGCCAGCAGAAGGGATTTCTGGAAACCATTCTTTTCTGCAGTACGTGAAAGAAAACTTGTGTGCCATCTATTCCAACTCATGTGCTTGTAAGCAGGGGACATAATTACTTCTGCTAGAACTTACTGCTACAGCCTGTCCTATGTTTCCTTTTGGAGAACATGAATCATTTCATACAAGTGCTGATACTGGTATTCATTTAATGTTTTTATTTGGGGAAATAAAGATTAGAACCCTTTTAAATGGGCCATTTAATGTGCAGTTCACTCTTAAAAAATATTGTAAATGTAACATGCCTCTTTGTCACAGACCTTCCTTAGGTTGGGATGTGTGGTAATTTGGGATTGTAAACTTGCTTTAGGTAGGCAGAGATGGACAATAATTCTATTGTTTAGCATTAACAACTTGTCTGTATATTAGTTTAAATGTTTTAATGTTTTAAATCTTTCACGTTAACTGGTTACCAGAGATCCACGTTCACCCAGGTGCTTTTAGAGTGCCAGCTGTGTGGCATTTGCAGCCCAGCACGTGTGCAGCTTCCTCCTGGGGAAGCCAACTGGAGTAAAAGACAGGCAGGACTCAGCAAACTGTTTTGCAAGCCCTTCTGCCACTGCTGGATTTGAGGAGTCCTGACTCATGGAATAACCTAATACACACATTATCTCAGAGGGCACTTCTTTGGTTGCCCTTTGCAGTTCTGATTTTCTAAAATGACATAATATATCAGTGGAGAAACTAAATTTTGATTCCTATGCTTAAACAGTAGAATTGAAAGCTGCAGCTGTTGCCAGGGATTTCTTACAGATACAATCCCATTTTTTGAAGTCTTGTCTTCTAAGGGTTTCACTTCATTGCTTAAATATCTTAACAAAGCTTCCTGTGAAGAAAAGTATTTGTAAGCATGCTATCTCTTTAGTTTTTTTCCTGACAATACAGCAAAGAGTTGGGTAAACTGTGTTTCACAGTAACCTTTATAGAACTGCTGATCTTACTGTTTAACAGCCAGGTTTTATTCTTGTATGAGCTTACGTCTCCTATTGGCCTTTTAATACCAGCTTAGCAGGTGCAGGAGAAATTACTTTGGGGCTTGATGGTGGCTTTGTTTTGTTTTGTTGTTGGTGTTTTTGTTTTTTAATAAGTCAGAAAGGTTTTTGCAGCATAGAGATGCACTTTTCTGCCTTCTTCCTTTTTTTGTTTTTAGGTTGTGTTGGTTTATTTAGATCAATTCAGCAATGCTGCTCTAATTTTCTGTTGCAAATTCTCCCCTGTGTTCGTATAAAGTGTCCTGCAGTTGGTGAGGTGTGTATTGGAACTTACCTTTGGGTTATCATTGAGTCATCCTGCAGAGAAGTCATAGCACCTTTTTTCCTTAAGACATTTGTGTTATATGCATGGGTTATGAGATTTGAAACCTTTTGAAACATGTAATAAGGAATATTTAGTAAGCACAGACAACAGTGACCTTTTACTTATAAAGTTAATTATTAAAGTTATGTTGTATCAATTCATACCTTAGATTTGATAAATACATTTTTCTTTATTTCTTGCTTCCATAAATTTGGTGCAATTTTTGCAGTTTTGTTAAAAAAAAATAGATGGTAGAGAACATTATTATGAGAAAAATGGGGAGCTGTTTAGACTGAAATAGGTGAAGACTTCCTTTCAGGTTATGACTGCTAAGAGATTTCCTCATGCTACTGCCAGACCGAATGGTTTGTTTTGCTTTCAGTTTTGGGATCAGTGCTCTTTTCAAAAACAGAAATGTCCTTTAAGATAGAGAGGGAAATCTCCAAATATCAGAAGCTTATTGTTTTATGAAACGTCTGCACTGTAGCTTTTTTTAAGTGATGTTATGCCAAATTTGCAGTAATGTAAAAATCTTATCGCTTTCTCCTCCATGTGATGCTCTGAAATTCTGAGTAAATTGGTGTTCGGTGGCATTCATGTATTTCCTTGAAAGTGACATCAGTCCCAAGCCAATGTGAATATCCTGGTGAGTTTTCATTCTTGGCTGAAGCTGTTGAGATTCCAGTCAAGAGAAGCATGTTTCATGATAAGAATTTTCTTTTTTGATTGAAGCCAGCAATTAGATAATCCTACCGGCCCTTCTGAATATCCCCCTTTCTGCATTTAGGCATGCACGGTGTCTGTTCCCACTGTCCCCTCCAAAATGTGTCATCATCAGATCTCTTCTCACAGGGGATGTCTTACGTGGGGCACCTCTCTCAGGCGAAGCAGGCTCTTGTTTGGCAGGCTGTTTGTCTTCTCTTGGTGTGCAGTAAGATGACTCAAAATGCATGTACCAGAGCTTCCTGAAGTGTTAAACTTGTGCGTTGAAATGTAGAAAAACAATATTAGAAGCCCTTCTGAATTAGGTGGAGGCTGATTGTTTGCGTTGTAAATAGCATCCTATGTGCTGCTTTAGGAACAGTATCAGAAGTCCAGAGTTCAGTAACCCTGTAGGTTATCTGACAGCCGTTACGTAAAAACCAGCCAGTGTAACTAGTCCTCTTAGTGGGTGCACTTTAAGGGTGTAGCTGAATTTATAAAAATATTTGTGCATATGGAGTCCTACTTACTTGGAAGGCCTTCCTCTTCTGGGAGGTCATAAAGGCAGCGGTATACCTCCTTCACTCTACCTCCTTCAATCAGGTAATGCCGTTTGAATGACAGTGCTTTTGGTCAAAGTCACCTTGTACATGGAGCTTTAAAATCCTTACCAGCAGAAGGAAACAAACTTTCTTTGCAAGGGTCTTTCTATGTAAGCATGAGGTGGAATGAGAGGCAAGGGAAGCTTTTTCTTTCATTTTCAATCTAGAATATGTAATACAGTACACAGTGCATCTGTTCACATCCTGAAGATAACCACTGGAGGAATTTCAGCCTCGGTTTGTGCATAGTTTTCTTACTGCTGCGACTCCACCGCTGCCTATTTAGTATCAACGAGCTGTCACAGCTTTTATCATGTTGTCTGTCTGGCTTGGAGCAAGTTGAGACAAATGTGGTAACAGCAGCATTGTTAGCTGTGTCTGGGCTACAGAGCTCTTCATAAAGCTGCAGTCCATGCAGCTTTTCCATCGCTAGGAACAGAGGAGTGAATTGGACCACATAGATGAAAGGTCAAAGGCAGTTGATCCCTGTACCTCTTCGTATTGCTGAACAAATATCCTAGTCTAAGAAGGAAGTCTAGTAACTGAAATTGCAAATACACAACCAGGGCACAGTTGTGGGTGTGGGTTTTTCCCCGCCCAGTGTCCACGTCTGCCCTGCAGAGTTCTGCTGATCGGGTCAGTTCTCCATTGAAAAAACTTTTTTGTTCAATACGAGCTGTCTTCGTTGCATTCATTTCTTTCATTCCAGTGTTTCTGTTGGGTTGCTATCTAGTCATCAGGAACGGCAGGATTTGGGGGTGAGGGGGTGGAAGGATTTATTTTTTTATTTTTTTACTAGTAACATCAGTAGTTTTAGGGAGAGCACAAGAAAATACACTACATTCTTGTTGAATATTTTGCTCAACCTAAATAATGTGTTGCAACGAAAGCTCAGTGCAATCATTACTTTGCGTTAGTCATTCAGGTGGATTTGCCTAGTGATGGTGATACTCTTCTTATGGTCAGATTACTGTCAATTTTCTGCACACATGTTGAGACAGATCATGTTGTGAACTACATTTCATTTGCATCTTATCTGCGGTTAAGAGTGGCTCGTTGTGTGGCAGGATGTTTTCTGCTGTGACTAGAGAGTAGTTAACGGTGTAGGCTTTTTAAGGATTAATGCTAGTGTTAAGGTTCCATTTAAAATTTTGGGAACTGTAGAAATATTTGCATTCAAGAATGAATCAAATTAAATGCTTCTCTTTTGGTTTGCTTGTGCTCAGGAAACGTAGTTGGTCAGTTTCTCACAACTGAAATGTTTTTTACTATAGTTCAGTGCGGAATTGAAAAAATCCCTAGTGAAACATGTCTGTAAAGTTTAAATATTTCATACCACCAGCCAAAGGTTATAGGTGTTAAACCTTAATAAAAGAGAATTTGGGGGCTCAGAAGTCTGATGCATACTAAAAATATTTTTATTAAGTAACATCTGTTTTGTTCTAACATGCATATCTTAAATGTAAGATGGGTTTCAAGATTTTCTGCAAGATAAAGATATTTCCCAGATATTCAGTCTTGTTGTCATACCTAAGCAGAAACATTCTCTGGTATTATTTTGGAGTGTTATTCTTGATAACCTTGTCTTTGTGAAAATTTGACTCACATCTATCTTTTTAAACAGCTGACATGGAGGAGCTGATAGAGGATGACATCTGCATTTTGAACCATGAGAAAGCAGACAACAGTCATAAGAGAGATGGGGAGATTCCTGTTTCAGCTTACAGTGGAGATGAGTCTGTTGCTTCCCACTTTGCCCTTGTCACCGCATATGAAGACATCAAGAAGCGGCTAAAGGAGACAGAGAAGGAGAACTCCGTTTTAAAGAAAAGAGTGAGAATTTTAGAGGAGAAGGTAAGAAAAATGTTAACTTATCAACTTTACCAAGAAACACATGGGTTGTTACCTTTTCGAAGTTGTAAATTTCAAAGTGTAATGAAAGTCAGGAAGTTTGCTAAGGCTTATGTTCTATCTGAATGCCTCTATTTGGAAATACATGTAAAAACTTTTTTTGAGGGTTGAGGGGGGAAATGTAAAGGACAAAACTTAATAAGTAATACACATACTTTGAAGGTCAATACAAAAGCAAAGGGCAGAGATAGCAAGCCATAAAAATAAGAGTTCTCATACTTTCTCCTGTTCCAGGTATTAATTTGAAAGATATTCATAGTAGCTATATTCCATCAATGCTTTGATTTTTGTATTCTTTTTGTACATCTTAATTTTTAAGAAAATACTTACAAACCTATCATGAATCTGCATTACGTACACTGAATACTTTCAAAAGTCTCAATTCTTTTATAGAAGGCGTGAAGAATAAAAAGAATGAAAAGCATAATGTGATAGTCAAAACAAGAACTTTCTATGTGAACAGTTGCAATTTGAGGTCTGTAAGGCTTCTTGCTGTCTTACCAAATACACTCTTACTCTGTCAGAAAGAAGGGAGCAATCTTATTGGTAGTGCTTATTCCCCCTTGCTTGTCGTTTGCCTTAACTGGCAATGCGACAGTGGTGATCTGGAAGTTAATAGAGGTATTTTTAAAATAATTCTGCTTTGGCTTTCCGTATAGGAATACACCAGGGGAAAAAAGTGGTATTCATGTTATGAGTCACTATAAATGTTTAGTTTGCTCAGAATTTTCTGTGTGCTATATCCTCATGTGCTTAAACCTCTTTTTCCAAAATGTAGAACTTGGAATTTTTCCATCTCTAGAACTTGGAAAAAAATTGTTTAAGGAATTGTCAGTGTAAGTAATCATGACTAGTGGATTTTTTTTAAATACTCATAGCAGAAGACTAGCAAGGACTAAATATGGTTTCTAGAATTCCTAAATGGTCTTTTTTGTACTTCTGTAAAATTTTGGTCCATATCAATGTGTTTCATTAACTTTTTTTTAAACTTAAAAAAAAAAAAAAAGTTCTCACTGTAAGATACAGAACGCATTTCTCATCTCTTTTCTTGTCTCTAACTTGTAGCTGCTTGGCTCCCGACTGGAGGAAGAGCGCAGTTCAGTTGGCCGCGAACAAGTAAATAAGGCGTACCAAGCCTATCGGGAGGCCTGCATTGACCGAGATAATCTGAAAAGCAAACTGGATAAAATAGTAGGTCTTCCTAAGTAATGACTTAAACACTTGTAGAATGAATTTTTAATTGCTGAAGATCTGAGGTATCACTCTTCTAGGTTTTCTAAGTACATGGTGATACTTTATTTAGGAATGACAATAGTCTTAATTTTCTTAGAGGGGTAGGCTAATGGTTTAAAAAAAAATCAAAGCAATATTTTTCTAGTATTTAGAAAAAATAATTGTTTTTAGAAAAAAATGATTTTTAGATGTGATAGAAGAAAACTTCCACAAGGCTTTTATTTTTTCTTCTCTCTTGGAAAATAGAAAAAAGAAACTGCAGAATCCTTGAAAGCCTTGAATGAACAGTTGCAGTCTAAGGAAGTAGAGCTCTTGCAACTAAAAACAGAAGTGGAAACTCAGCAAGGTATGCATTTGGTTACATCTTAATAATATGCTGACTAGTTTTAGTGGTTATATTATGAACTCAGGGCATTAAGAGTTTTCATCATATATAGCTTTTACAAGAAAATGCTGTCTGTATGTTTAAATCTATGGACTGGACTTCAGATTCTATACAAATGCAGTCATTTGAAAGGTTCATATAAGCAATGCTATGCTTGAATTGCATTACTTTCCAAGAGGACTTGAAGCATGTGATGTGGTACTTCCATTGCACAATGTTTTTAAACCTAGAGGAGCAAACTACGTGTTATAATAGCAGTTGTTGAGAACATAATGGTTTAAGGAGATATGAAGTGCAGAGTTTATGAAGAGAGCTTTGAAAATGTGATTTGAAGCCTTGTTGGGTAATCAATTTTATTCCTAAGTGGGCTCTGAGTGCCTTGTTTAAGAAACACGAGTGTAGCTTAAGCTTGTATAAATCATTAAATCCGGAAGTGAGTGCACCATGTCATTGAAGACTGGGGAGTGTCTTCATGTCTTGTTCTTGTCCTCTAGCTAGCCTCTTACAACTGATGAGATTAGGTTGCTTCTTAACAGTAATCACATGATTTTTTTTTTTTTTTTGTCTAATGGAAAAGTTTAGAAGTTACTTTTTCTTTTGTTTTTCTGCTTGGAACTTCTTGATATACGAATTTGGGAAAAAACAAAAACAAAAACATTTGGGTCAACTGTGCAACAATACAAACCTGAAGGGAAAAGGCTCATGTTTTCAAAGCATGTATGGAGTGTGCAAGTCAGTAATATGCTATGTGTTTCTGCCATTAACTGATTTTTGCATTTCCAGTGTTTTTTTTATGTTGCTTCCTCTTTTTGTTACTTAAAATCTCCAGTGCAGTTCTGGAAAGGAGGACTCTGTACTTCAAACTCAGTGAATGGATTATTTCTCTGCCTACAGCTTGACCGGTTGTACCGTCTCTCTGTTACCCTGAACTGCAGTTTATTCAGAAAATGCCAGATAAGGTTTCTGTAGAGCGTAGACTGATTGAGGTGAAACTCTATGTATTATAGGAGTTGTATTTCTTGAACGGGGACTGAAATCTGATTGTCTTGTTTGTCTTTTTTTACAGTCATGAGAAATCTGAATTGTAATCAGTCCAACTGGGAAATAGAGAAGTTGAACAGTGACCTGAAAGTGCATAGTCTGGAACAGGATCTAGAAAACCTCAAGCAAGAGTGCAGTAGTCTCAGAAAGGAATTGCAAAAATATAAGCAGAAGGTACCTTCATTTTTAAGGATTTTTTTTTGTATTAATAGATTTGGCTTCGTTAGAACATTTTAACTACCTTGTCCAAGCAAAAAAAAGGGTGAAGAAATGGATACAAAAAATAATTGGTTGCAAGATGAACATTGTAATAAAATTAACCTTAAATATTGCCATAGGCTGGTTTACTTTTGGAAATAGTGCATGTACATAGGTGAGATTACCCAGATGTTACCAACAGAAAATAAAGCTTTACTGTTTCTTTAAAGTCACCATTCAGATCAAAGTGGCTTATGTTGGTATTTTTCTCAGGCTGAGCTTTTCTGAATGTTTGAGCCAAACGTGGTCTTTTTTTTTTTCTTTTTTTTTGTAGCAACACTGGAATGCTTGTGTTTAAAGATATTATAAGATATTATGAACTTTGTTTAAGGCGCTCTAACACTTTTCTTTAGCATAGTGGCATGAAGCGTGTCAGAAAAGCAGTTCTTTTGTTTTGTTTTGTTTTGTTTCTTTTTTGTAACAAGATGCATCCTGGGCTGAGCTAGGATACTGGTGAGAACTGGAACCAGTAGCTGGGACCTTACATTGAGGGATCCACAGGAAACAGCTGAAACAACAGGAGGAGAAGACAGTAGGATTTGAATGGCGAAGGCTAGAAGAGACTGTCATAGTGAGAGAAGAAGAATGTTGGGAATAGAAAGAACATGAAAGTGTAAGGTACTAAAAGAGAATGGAACTAGTTGTGCAAGTAGATAAAGAAGGTGTTGAGGGAACCACTACAACTGTTCAGGCAGTCTCAGTCTTACCCCTAACTGCTCATTCTGAGATTGAGCAGAGATTTGTGAAGCCTGGAATTGGATGATGAATTTAGGATGAGAAAGCAGGAATTAGGTGGGTGGAATTGATAGTTTGGTTAAGGAAATGAAAGGGAGATTTGAGACAGAACAGGCCTTGTGCCTTGCATTATGGAGCAGTCTGAAGGAGGGGAATTGGGTTCCTTTTGGATGAAACTAAGATGCACCCCAACCTCTTCTGGGCATTCAGAGACCAGACTAGAGCTAGCCTCAAGTGATGTCCTTCTCTCCTGCCTCCCTCAAAGCATATGTAGCTGGAGCATTCGGTTCTTAGCACTGAATGGGTCCCTTCAGGGTTGCTGCAACCACTCTCTTAGCTTATGTGGATGTGCTTACACGTCAGCCGTCTTGTGTCAGGTTTATTCTGCGTTTGTTCCACTAGGTGGGGATAAAGCACATTACCTGGAAGGCAGGCAAGGTGTTTTGTTAACTCTCATTACTGTTGGTTGTTGTTTTCTCTTAAATCTGGAATTATTGTAGATATTTGCAATAGCTTGTAAATTCTGAAGGTGTACTTGAACTTCTATGCAGTTTTGATGTCTTTATGTGGTTTTATAGAAATAATTGAAGATTGCAGACTTCAGTGTGAGAATGAATGTTGCTAGAAAAAAGACTAAAATAGCGTTTCTAAGAAATACCAAACATGACACTATTTAATGCTTATGCCAGCAGCTTTAGTTGTAAAGAACAAATAGTAGGAACAACTGACTTTTTTTTAAATGTAATTTCTCCTTGATCCTGGTAACTTCTTAACATAGGAAGTAAAAAATAGTTTTCAAATGTAGAATAATATGCTGCAACTGAGCTTTTTGAATAATGAAGTTGAATCTCTGGGTGGTGGTAAGAAAGTCTTCAAAAGCGTGTGTGGGAGAGAAATATGATTAATGGGTAATCCAACAGGTCAATATTGTTTCAAAACCCTATATATATATGGTCTGTATATATTTTTTTCTACATGGGTATTCTTACTCAGGTTTTGCATTGTGGTTGATGCCATATGTACATTATACTGACAAGTTGCTTGAAATTTTGGTAGGCCTGAAGCCACAGTAACTGGTATCAAATTAGTTATAACTTTGTCTAGAGGGAATGGTAGCAGGAGGGGTACGTGAAGAGAAGGAATATGAATGAGAACTCATCGCAGTATTTTCAGATAGATATGGACTCACCTATTCATTTTTTTTCTTCCCCTCACTTTGTTATGCAGGACCAGGCTCAAGATGGAAAGCCAGTAAATGGAGACCACCCCCAAAGGCAAGACATTCAGAGGTATGAAAATCAAGTGGCTTTCACGTTTTGTACTTATTTTACTGAGAGACAGTTATTTGCAGCCTGCGCAAATGTGTTATTTCAAACTACATAATCTACTTTTAAGTCTGGGCACTCTGATTAAGCAAAGTCATCTTCTCTTTCCCTTTGTCTATGGAGACAGAATGATGTCTGAATCCCAGAATTATAAGAAAGTATTTACATTTTCATATTGTATAGAAAATGAAATTATCTTGGACTTAAAAATCAACTATTTAATAATCCGTTGACTTGAGGAGGTGGTAGATGAACTTCCAAGTCTCATCCCAGCTATAGGAAGTTCTTTGTTTTGCATATGAGGAGGTTTCTGTGTTTGGCTCATGGCTTCAAATCTCTTGCTTAGTATGAGAATATACATTTTTACTTAGTGCAGCATAATAATAGCTCTATTAGAAGACACTGAAGGATTTTTTTTTTAATATAGAGGTACCAATATTTGACCTATGCAAAAAGAAATGATTTTCTTGAAGTTTTAGTGGAACAGAAAGCGTTCATTATTTTACAGGCATTCAAATAGTGAATAATTGTGCTTTTAGTAGTGTCCTATATTATCCTGCATTCAGTATGTGTGCCATGTTAGATAGCAGATATATCCCTTAAGTCTTTCATGCATTCAAAAACTGTTCTTTTCCATAAAGTTCCCAAACGTTCTGTCTTGCAGAAACAAAATACCTGCATCTCTTATGCATGGTTATGCCAATTCATGCACTTCCACAATTTTCCACAAGAGGGTAGAGTGCTCCTTCATAATGACAGGTTGTTGAGAGCAGGATCGTTTTGCTTACTTGGCTGTTGAAGAGATGGGAAAGGAAATCAGTCACTGAAAGAACCCTACAGACATTTCTTTCATATGTTCTCTGATATAATGATGATAACATTGTAGACGCTATAAACAAATTATACTTTCACCTTTCATCTTGACTGGATAGCTAGCTCACACTTCTCTTGTGGTTTCTGCTGGAGCTTCGTAGTCAGTCTTACACGCCTGAAAAAAGGTGTTACCTCAAGGTAAAACAGCTCTGTTTGATCTTCCAAAGCAAATTTATTTCAAGAAGTCGTGTTCAGGTGGCAGCCATCAGAATTAACATATGTACAGTGTAGCATTTAGTGTAACATGATACACATAATGAGCATGTGATGCATTTGGAATACGTCAGTCCATCCAAAAATCTGTGCACGGGGATGAGGAGGAACACTTGAAAACTATGTGAAACATTCATTGTAGCAAGCAATCCTGCTGTTTATGGCAGCCAAAGGCATTTGCAATTAGTGAACTTTTTGGAAAGGAATTATTTCACATTTGTCAGCAGCCTGCAAATCTTACTTCAAATTTTTTTTTATTTTGCAAATCTACTTTGCTGCAGATTAAGCTGTAGTGATTCTAAAATCTTCTCATGTAATATGTGTGTGTGGTTTTTTCTTTTTTGTTAGGTGATTATATTCTGATTGTGCTTTTCAGGATGGGGACTGGTTGCAAAATAAAAAATTGTAAACATTTGAGACAGATGTACAGATCATATGTTCTGCTTATGTTCTTACTGTAGTAATTAAAATAGTAAAAAACCTAACCAAATTGATTAAATGTAGTCCTATATTAGAAGAAAAAATACGAGGTGCATTTGTGGCTAAAAATGCTTTGTTTTTCTATACAGAATGTAAACTGTGCAGAGCACAGAAACATAAGGGAAAAATAAGTTCTTACATTCAAACTTTATGTTACATGTTAGAAGGCAATATAGGGTAAACACCCAAGCACATGAAATCCTTGCTTTTTAGTTGAACCTTCCTTGAAAATTGGGCTTTGCAATGGGATTCTAGACTAGTATCCCCCAAAACAATTCAAATATGTTATGTGATTTAAGTGGAATTTTGGTACCTGCATCCCTTTGCAAGATCCTTTTTAATGGAGCTAAACTCATGTTACAAAACTCTTTCTGAATCACAGAATTGTGGAATGGTTTGGGTTGGAAGGGACCTTAAAGATGACCTCATTTCAACGCTCCTACCATGGGCAGGGACACCTTCCACCACACCAGGTTGCCCAAAGCCCCATCCAGCCTGGCCTTGAACACCTCCAGGGATGGGGCATCCACAGCTTCTCTGGGCAGCCTGTGCCAGTGCCTCACCGCCCTCATAGTAAAGAATTTATTCCAAATAACTAACCTAAATCTACACTTTTGCCAATATACCCCCGTGCACAATCACTACGCTCCCTGATAAAGAGTCTCTATCTTTCTTAAAAGCCCCCTTTAGGTACTGGAAGGCTGCTATAAGGTCTCCATGGAGCTGTCTTTTCTCCAGGCTGAACAACTCCAGCTCTGTCAGCCTTTGTAGAGATGAATGGTGGATAGATGGTCACAGACACTGAGCTGTTCCTATATTCACGACTATGTGTAAATATTGGACAGTTCTGTTTTAATGTAACCAAAGTTTGTTTAATTTTATTTTTGAGACTTCTTAAAAAATAAATAAAGGATGGTTGCAACATCAACTTAATTAGATGAAAATTTTACAATTAAAAGTTCAGAGTCAAGTGAATTTTACAGGTAAAGATGACAGAAGCAGAACTTCTTCAAATACAAAGCTGCTAACTTTTCTGATTTTTGTTCTTCATTTTCTCACTAGCTAATTATCTGAAACTTCAACATTGGCACAGTGCTGTTGTTGCTAAATACATTTCTCAAATTATGCTGTCTTATCAGAGAATAAATTGGGTCTTCTAATTTTAACCCTTTCTGATAAAGCAGTATATTAATTTAAATTAGATGACTCGAATATGAAACACTGTGCTGAATTATTTTGCCCTGTGTGTGTATGTGTGATCTGTTTGGACCTCTAGAATCTAGTCTGAATTCACTGCAGCACAATGAATGGTGTAAAGACCCAAATATTGATTTTTGAGTATTTAAGATTGTGATCAATTAATGTGACTAGGATCATAACATTTGATGGTGTGTGGGGTCATTTATCAAAATCCATTCAACGGTAATAGTCTACTTTGCTTGCAATTTAGTGTTCATTTAATGTATTTTACAAAAATACTCCCTTGAGACTACTAATTTTATGGGAAGATAATTTAAAATAGTGATATTGGCGAATAAGCTTCATATTTCTTTCCATTTGGGCAATTTGAAATTATTAGTATTATCTAGTATGTTAATCTAAGACTTTTATATTTTAATGTATAATATATACGCATGTAACTTATAAAGATTATAATACAGAAAAGTTGTTCAGTTTAAGGTAGTTATTAGTACTGCTCAGATCATTTTGAATTATGGTACTCCAGTAAAGTTGTCAGTGTATGTCAGGTAAAAAGCCTTGGGAATGTTAGCAGGCATGGGAGTGCTTTAGAGGTGGCAAGTATTTAACTTTGATTTTTTTATTATTATTTTGAAAGTGTGCAACAAGCATATTGGGATCTGAAGAGAGAAATGTCTAATTTGCAGCTAGTGACTGAAGTGCAAGCTGAGGTTCTACGAAAACTGAAAACAAGCTCAACACCGACCAAGAAAGGCAAGTCAGTAACAGACCTTACAAACACAGATCGTAGATCCAAGCTGCACCATTTTCAAAAGAAACTGGCTATCATATCTTATCAGAATCTCGTCAATTGAAGTTGATAAGCTAGGCTATATTATGGTTCCAGCCTACCCATTTTCTGCTTCTGTCTTATACTGGTCAACTTCACACATAAAGGTGTTGCTGATGTGTTTTTTCTTCAGTACTGTATTCTGTTCCCCTTGTGGCTTTTTTCTCAGTCAAGTGTTGCTTATGTGCACAAGGCTGAGGTGTTAAGTTTACTCGTATTTGACCTTTTACCACAACTACTTCATATTAAAAAAAAAAAAATCTTTTCAAATGCAAGTCTTATTTTCTCTGTATAGAATATATATAAAGTATTAATTTGGCAGCATTTAAAACTAACTTTAATTCCTTTATGGCTGTATATTTTACATTAGCATACAGAGAAGTTGCATTTTCTAGCATAGTGCTATGCAAGATGACATTTTGCTGACTGATGTTGCAAAACTGCTTTATTTCTGCTGCTACCTTGCAAACAATTTAGGGGAGCGTATTTTCTGTTAACAGTTCATCAGATGTTTTTCTCTATTTTACATGTATGCTTCTCTTGATCCAATTGCTTTGCAAAAAGGTTCTTATTATGGTGGGACCAGACCTTATCAGTCTGTTTATCTTGGTGTTTATTTCCTTTGTCTGCTCACTTGAGCTGTGGTATTTACTGTGTTCAGAACACTGAAGATGGTGGTCAAAGAAACTGAACTTGGTGTAGTAGTGACAGTCTTGGATGTCCCTATCTACTACAAGATCAAGATATTTTGTTTCTAACTGCTTTGATGGGCTCACTGACTTAATGATAGGATTCACCTCCAGGTCAATGACTGGCTTTGTCTGTGGCCAGCAGTGATTAATGATCATTCTCTGGTACTTGGCTGATAAATTATTAACACTCATTCTAGACTTGATCGTATTGTTACCAGGTTAGCCTGTGTTCCTTCAATTCTAAGACACATTTATCAAATAACTTCAGTGGAGAAACGAAGAACTGAATGAGTTTTTAACCCTGAAGTCTGTCAGGGTTTGATGTAATTGTGTAGGATCTTGCTGGTTTTATTTTTAACCTGGAGTTACCTGTCTTGCCAATACACAAGTACTGATCTTTCTCTTCTGCCTGGTGAACAAACTAAATTTCTGCAGTTGCTGACGCATGTGTACATCCACAACAATAAAAGGCAATCTTGATTGATTGGTAAGAACAAGGTATTTTGCCTTTTGCTCTGTAGGTTCCTCTCAATAAATTTTCAGAAGTATGTAAGAGTGGACAGCTTTGGTAGAAACTAGAATTTATTTCCTTGTTTACCTTGCTTGTTAGCCACGCTGAATGCAGTGCAGATATGTCTGTGTTAGTATTGGTAGAAAAATATTGGCTTATATAAGATGGGGGCAGAACTGACTTAAAACTTCCTTTTCTTGTAGTACTAGCTATTTTCCTTCACTCTTTATAGCAGCAACTATATAGTTATAGTATATAGTGTCAGGGATGGGGGGGGCTTTTTTTAATTAGTATTTATCATCTTTCAAGGTGTGTGACATCTGTGGAACACGGTATTTCTTGCTGAGCGTTTGATGTTAACAGTATCAGTTAACATGCAGATTCTGCTTAGCTGTCACTTACGTAAGGAGGCAACTTCTACACATCCGCTCATGGGTTTTTGTTTTATTTTCAAAGGCCTTTTCAATAAATCACGTGAATCCCAACCTTCTCTTCTTGCCTAATGTCTCGGGGCAGGTACCCTTTCTACCTTTGCTCTACCCTTTTAACAGGTAGAATGAGAACGAATTTAAGATTGAAAACCAAATTTCTGCTTTGCTGATTAGTATTAGTTGTCTTATAATAAAAACATTAAATAAACTACCTCAGGTACCTCAACAATTGACACTGTACAGAGATCTTACCTGAAGTGACTTCAAGATAGCCAGCAAAACAGGTCAAGGATTGCTCTTGTACTCTTTGCATAGCTGCTATGGTTGAACATACCCTGACCATGGCAAACTTACCTGGCTTTTTTCTGTTTAGCTCTGGATGAACTGTTTTGCCACTAGAGGAGGAAAAAAATAATAAAAAAAAAATAGTAAAAACAACTTATTCCTTGAAAAGTAGCTAAAGCTACTCTTCAGTTTGAATACTGCAAACATTGGAGTTTGACCTAAGGGATCATGAAAAGGAAATTATGCCACCTGTTCACTCGTGGGGCTGTAATGCCACACAATTCTGAATATAGGTGTGCTGCTTCAAGCTGCCAAGGTGTTAGATAACTTCGTGTAAACATTCCAGAGAGTAAAACCTGTTTATTTGTGTAGAGATTATTAATAATTACTACAGTTCTCCTAACTCTGATGCTAAGGTAGTAGAATTTCAAATATGTTACAGTAGATTATGTTTTCCTTAAACTTCTAAGGGTCTATAGACCTTGAACGGCTTTTTATGCCTGTCAGGATGAGGTGGCCAAATCTTAATCTATCAGCATATCTTTCAGATATGGTGTCTCTCTTGCTGGAAAGTGCTTTTGGCTGACATTTGCAAATAGGGTAAGATCCTTTAATTTTTAGTGACAAATTGCAGTTGCAGTCTTTGTCTGAGATACTGACTCTTTGTCCCTAGAATTAGCGTTACAAATTACAGTTCCTACTTGAGATTCGTAACACTTCTAGAAGACTACCTATGAGTTTATTTAACTGTAGGAACCATTTATCTACTCCATTTAGGTAGCACTACAAAAACATTGCCTGAATATATTTGTCTGTCTCTTCAGGTGTCTATTAAAGATGCAGCTCTTTCATTTCAGGTAGATGCCATCCTGTTTCAAAATCCTTCCCTTCCTAATATTGTTTAAACCTCACCTGGAATTTCAGATGGCTGAATAGTGCAAACTGTGGCTTTACTTTCAAAAGTCAGACAATACTGGAGCACAGGGACCCTGTGACATGCATTTTCTCCTGCTTCATGGACCATAAGAGTTTTCAGGTTCTTGGCAGCCTGAGAGCATGCCTTGTTAAAAAGAATCAGTAACGTAGGAAGAAGTGTGTTCTTACTGAAGCAATATTCTGAATCTGGTCGATTTTTCCAAGCACATGGAAATTGCTTCTGTTTCAGTATTCATTCCAGTCTTGTCAAAAAAAAATATTCATATTATTCAAATCGTTCTACCTTTGTTGAAGTGGGGACTGGGAGTTTTCCCTGGAGTTGGGTATATTTCAGACACGATGATTTGAGGATCTCTGGTTCATCTTGCAAAATCTGAGGAAGTTAGCGTGTTCAGTTTGTAGCATTAAGCAGTTACTGAAGTAAAAGACTGTTTGCAAACTTGTAGCTTGAAAACATTGGATTTAACATAACCTGCTGTTCTGTAGGACATTTTGGAGTAAGTGAAAAATGCACCAAATAACCTATTATTTAAAAATCTTTTTATCATATTTTTTTTTCAGCTGCCTCTTCTGCACCAGTACAATGTGTTGACTTGAAGAATGTTCCGAAGTTGAACTTGATGTCTGGGGTGGTCTATAAAAAATTCTCCCAAAATGATCAAGTACTGTGCAATGCTGTACCTCCCCCTCTGCTGAGAGATGGGAAAAGCCCATCTGAAAGAGTGACTCTGCAAGCATGGACAGATGAGAGACCCATTCCAGTTGATGGTAAAACGTTCCAGGAACACCATTCGTATGGAAAGAGTTCTCTGGAAGATAATTCCTGGGTATTCCCAAGTCCTCCAAAACCTAACGAGAATGTGTTTTGGGAAATGAAAAATAAAACAACTTCGTTAAACTGTCCAGCAGATTACCTGGATCAGTGTAATCAGAACTGTCTGCACAAGAGCTAAGCAATTTTTAGAATGAACTGAAGCGTTTTAGAATGATTCTGAATAGGCACCTTACTGCTTGAACTCTTAAAGAGGTAAACAAATGGGTTGAAATGTGTTTTGTTTTTGTTTTCAATTCTATTTCCAAAACAGAAAGCCTAGTCTTCCTCTGCTGTACATCAGGAGAAGTTAAAGCTGCGATAGCGTACTGTGAATGAATCTAGCACGGGGCCTAGATAGTCTTGTCTTGCAAATGGCACACATTTCCAAAAGATTACAGTGAGAAGTTAGTTCTTGGAATAAAACAAAATAATCCAGTTCTGTATCTGTTTGCTATTTGTATGTTATCAAGCACTTGGTGTCATGTTAAAACTTGTTACAGCTCTGAGCTTAGTTTTGACAGCATTGTTTTCTCAGATTAAGGCATAAGATGAAGATTGAATTCTCTCTTCCTCTCTCCTTACAAATAACTTTGATTCCTCTGGTTTAGAAATGCATTTTTATATGATTTTTTTATAAGAAGGGTGAGATTTTTGTCAAAACTTTGATTTATATTAGATAATGGCAAGGGAGAAATCACTCCTACGCTATCCTGTTTAGATTGCACCATTTTGGGCCTTACTGTGGATTAAAAAGGATCATAAGTAATGCTGCTGAACACAGTGAATCGTAGATGTTCAGCCCGTTTCCCTCAGTTTATGCTGTAGGAAAGGGGCTTCCTTCTACGCACAGCGGTGCCTGCCGCAGAATCGTCCTTCTCACAGTGCAGTTATCCTTACTGTGCCTCCTTTGCACATCACCAGAACCTTGACTTTTTATTTGTGTGGTTGTTCAGGCTACTAACTTTTCTTTTATTAAAGAAACAAAGCCTTAATTTAATTGGACTGGGTGTTGATACACAGAAGAATTTTGGTGGTATCTTTAGTGCTCCATTGAGAGCTGAAGTTACTCAGATTTGCAGATGATGGGTGTCCGAGTACTACTTGACCTTTTTTTCTCCTCTTAAGGCCAAGAACTGTTTTTAGACAAATACAATTATGCCTAGTTTTTTTAAAATCTGCTCTGCTTCTTATCTGGCTTAATACAACAGGGTTAAGTGAAATGCCTCGACTGCTCAATACTTGGAAGGAAAATGCGTTGTATTTTAGATCCATGATACTTGTAACGGGTGGGAAGGTATTTAATACTAAAAATGTTATGTACAGATGTGTGTGGGGCTGAAGTATTCAACGTCGCAGGTCCTGCTGGAGATCAGTGTAATAAAAAATTAATTTCACAGCTGTTTAGTAGCAAATGATCTTAAAATTGCTTGCAAATACACGGGGAGGCTGTGGCTGTAGGATAACCTTTGTAATGATGGGTGTTCCTTAGCCAAGGCACTCCATGGTCTGTGTGGTTCCAGGCACTTTTTTTCCCTGTGGAATGAGTGCTTCATGTGATGCCCATCCTCTCCTGTTTCAGTTTGTCTAGCAAAGTTGAGAGAATGCCTCTCGGATACCTTCTATTGTATTAGTGAACAGCATACATAAATAATGTTTCCTGTTCACCAGATAGTGGTTTTTATCTTTCTATCATCTTGCTCACGTATAGTGGCTTGTCTGTGATTAATGGAAATGGTGTCAGATGCTGGAATTTATTCTGACCAATGAACACAGCTGACTCAGGGGAGTACAATCTCTTGGAAAGTAATAGAACAAAACCCAATATGCATAAAACAAATCCAAGTCACTAGGCTTTAGCTGATAGAACCAACTACCTGTGTAATAACAAAGCAGCAGGAAGCATTTCTCATGTGGCTGCATAAACTACATGGTATCTAGTTCGAAAGTAGCTTACTTCTTGGGGCTCCCCACCCCATCCTTACAGAGATGGATTTTTTTTTTCTAAGTATATTATTCAGCAGCCATCTGCATGATTAATACTTTGATTTGTGCAATGAAGGAATTCTACTGTGTAAGATTTTTAATAAATTATTTTTGTTTGAAATTGGTTTAACTTATAAATCTCCTTCTAGTATTTGGCACAAGAACTGTTACTTGGATTTGATTTCTTGATTCTGTAGAAAGGTCACTCCAAATACAAAGGGTTTGGGTTGAGGTTCATTCTTCTCAATTCAGGGTGGAAATAAATGACTGCTTCAGTGCATGGTGGGAGAGGTGTTCTCTTGGAGATTGGAACTGAGGGACCTGGTTACCTTAAGTTCTTGGGTGTTATTGGGGTTTCACTGCTGAGTCTAAAGCCACCCTGGCAGCCTGTCCTGTGTGATGGGGAAGCTTCATTTTCAAGCTTTTCTGCAGTGACTAAGAATTTCCAGGCTTTGCTTCCAGCTCCTGGTTTACCTGCGCTGCTTACTGTGCCGGAGAAGGGGCCATGGAAGGAAAGCGATGTTTGCTGAGAGGGACTTCAGAAGTGCTGACATCTGAGAGAAGAGGGCAGCATCACGGAGAGCTTGCTGTAGGCAGCATTTCCAATCCAGTCACTCATTGCCGTGGCCAAACTGCAACATTTGAAAAGGAAGTCCCCAGATCAGAAGCCACTTGGGAGCCGGCTGGCTTGTGAAACATCTGTTGGTCTGAAGCACACAGTCAAATTTTGACTCAAGATGGAAAAGTCATTTAAATCCATGCCACTAGTGGCTTAAGGTACCTCTTCCATTTTCATCGTAGTGACAGCAAATTAAATGCAGAAGTAGCTGTAGTAAAGGGGCTGTAGTGCTTTGTGTGCTTTTATTACATAAAGCAGTGACATTGCACAAGGCAAGGCCCAAAACCTTCAGTAAGTGTGTAAAGTGACCAAAAAAAATCACTTGAATGTGAGCTTGGAACATTTTAAAACTTCACCTACCCCATAGTTTTGATAATTTTTAATTTAAGAAAGCACTAATTTCATTCAGCAGCAATGAATGACAGCTTTTGGGCAGGACAAGGTTGTTGCTTTGCACGTTTAAGTGAGCATATGGCAGGCTGATGAATATGTATTTGGATGTTTGGAGACTTGGACTAACCTAGTAGCACAATGTAAACTTCCACTGTAACTTGATTAATTTTAACCATTTTAAACATCTAGAAAGCCTCCCTGCCAGTTTTGTGGGTTTTCAGCTGCATAGTTTTCCTCCTATGCGAAAATATCCATAGGGAAGAAAAGCCAACTCCCAAATTAGCTATAATGTGCTGTCAAATTTTTACAGCTGGAAGAAGGTGAGAGTTGAGCCAGACATATGGTGGAGGTACAGGAAAACAATAGCCATGGCAAAGAATTCAATACAGTCCCGTGTAAGCATATGAACTATACTAGAGATGTAAAACAGGTTTAATCAGATTTAATTTCAAAAACTCTTTGCAGTAGACTTGGGGGATCCTATGCTCAGCCACCTGTCTTTTTAATGATGTTGTGGCCTAGTAAGGGAAGAGTGAAAGAGCTTCAGTAGCTGAACAGCTCGCCTGCGTTTTATTCTGCTCTTCGGACAGGTTCAGTGAACAAAAGAAGTGGAAAAAAGGTAAGGTGTTTCCCTGTTCCTTTGTGTAGCACAACTACAGAAATAAGTATGTTTTTTAATGGGTCAGACTTCTGCTCCTCTTTGTAGGGGGAAGAGTATGCAACTTGCAGTTGCATGAACGTGGCACAATGAGAGAAGTACTTCTTTATTATTATTATCAGCACTAAAGGTAAGCCCTCACTTTCATTTTGTTGCATATTCTCAAGTCCTGCAAGCAGTTGAACCATTTTTGTAAAATTCTCGTCACTGAGTGTTGTGACGTGAGCTGAAATCGGTGCCCCTCGGTCTGTTCCCTTCCACAGAGCAGAATTCATCGCGTTGTGCTTTGAGATGAAAGCTGAAGCATTCTGAGCAGCAAGGCAGTGCAAGGGGCAGTAACTTGTGCTGAGGGTGTTTGAGCAGGGCGTTTGATCCAGGGGAGAGGCACGGCGAATAACCAGATGCTTACTGTTCCTATAACTAGAAGGAGAGCTTATTTCAAATGTATTTGAATATCTTTATGGACCTGTAAACAGAACACAATCTTGCAGGCTCTGCTTGATGAGGAGTATGAGGAAGAATGCACTTCACTCCATTACTGCTTTATCGGTACTATCGATGCTTTATTGCCTTGGTTAGAATCTAGGGCTGCTTCCTGTTAACCTGAGTAGAAAGGAAAAGCTGCAGCTGCGATGAAAGCAAAACCCAAAGCATTTACTAATAAGAGTTTGTCACTTCAGAGTTCTCATTCCTTCATTTTGACTTTACATAAAAAGTGAAAATGCAATTAAAACACAAGATACCGCACAAGACGTGACGAATACAAAAGGTGTGAAATCAAGAATTCAGAACTAGGAAACATCAAATCAAGGCCGTGGGTGTGTTGGAGGAAGCTGATGCCAGAGCCCAGCTCTAAATGCCACAGCAAAGGAAGAGGTGTGAGAACCCAGTTCTTACACGTGCAACTATGTAGGTAAAGTGAGTGGGTTACGGCATGGTTTAGTAGGTGCAATTTCAGGCTTGTCAGTAGAGTTTCCTTGGCAAGCAAGCACGGGTGGTTGCAGTCATGCATATGAAGCACGTATAAAATGGTAGGGGAGTAATACTTGCAGGTTAAACAGGACTTTGTTCTGTTATCAGTGTAAGTCCTACCAGCTGTACCAGTCACTGCACTGGCGTTCCTCCTCACCTGCTTCCTGCTAGGCCTGAAAAGAAAGAACACCCACACTGCTGCTGTTCCTGTCTGTAGTGAGCAGTGGTGGTACAAGCCTGAGTGAAAGCCAGGAGAGCAGGGTGTTGGCAGCACAGGGCACTGCCTCTACTAGAATGCCTACCCCAGCCCAAGGAATGTCTGTCCAGGCTTTTGCCAAAAATGATGAACACAAACCTCTGGATGGAGAGCCTCTAAGTGTAGTAGGTCTTCCTTCACATTGGAGTAGCAGAATAGTTGCTGACTTTGAGATATAACTAAGTGAGGGTTAGCATCTATCTTAGGGTTCCTCTGACGGAGGAAAAAAAAAGTAATTACAACTAATTGATTTGAAATGCTTCTTGTTTGTTTGTTTTCCAAGATGCTTGCACTAAGATGGACTAGAGTTTTATGGACTATACACATGTAATGCTTTTGAAAGTAGAGTTTCTTACATGTGTAAGAAACTCTAGTCCATAAAACCCCCTATAGGTCCGTAGAACCCATTCTGCGTTGGCTACTTGTAGAGCTGAGTGTGACTTAAGCTTGCCTGGCAAGCCAGAATGCTGTACATCTTTTAGTCTTTGTTTCTCAAGCATTCCCTAATCCTCCAGACAATCCGCTATCTAATAGTGGAAGCAATATTGTTGTTGTTATTGTTCCAATAAAGGGCAAGGACTACACCGCAATGTTACCATAAGTACTTTACATCCATACATCTCAGAGGTTGGTTTGCATTTCCCACTTGAGTAGCTTTGGAGCAATACCAGTTTTGTGGCAAAACAGTATGCAAAGTAAGTCAAATGAAAAAATGGCAAATATTACTTCTTCAGGCTAATTATTGCTTTTAAAACAAGCCATAGTTACTATGTAACTTTTATCATCATAGTCTTTCCTTACCTGTAAAGAAATGTCTTATTTTGGGGTATCTTTTGAAATGGTAATATGAAGAGTTTCACAACGTCAGTCACTGTACCCTCCAGTGATGCATTTGAGAATTCTCCAGTTCAGCAGCTTCAGTTAGCTGTATACAAAAGATCCTCTGTATACCTCTCTTTTTGCAGGGACTTTGTTATACCTAATTTTTGCACCAAGATGAATGGATGTTTAAGAACTGACCAGCATCTTCAGTTTATGTACTCATCCATAATAATTTTGCAAGTGTGGTCACTTACCACTTTTGAAAGATGGAAGCGTGTATGATCATCTCCATGCTGAAGAATGAAAGTGGGGGAGGATACTGCTCTCCATGATTTTTTTAATGTATTTTTTGCCCTCAGTGTGTCTTCTCCTATTGTCAAGGAAAATATAGATTGGACAACTCCTCTCCTCTGGAGCTGAAGCAGCAAGGCATGGGGCAACCCTCTCTTCTGACAATGCAGAGCCAAACTATGAGTCATAGCACTTAAGAAAGTAAGTAGTATCAGGCACTCATTTTCATGAAAATGGTGAAGCAAATTGGTCCAAGGAGCTTTTCCCTTCTGCATTTGCTGCCCTTCTTGCAAGAACATGGAGAATGTTTCCATCTACCCTCAACTTTGATGAGAAAATACACCAATTTCAGTATACACCCCATTTAAAACCACTTCATACAGCTTAAATTATTCACCTTGAAATTTTTATGTAGCTTGTCACATACAACTAGATAAAATAACAAACAGCCTTTCAGAATTTAAAGCTTGTAACAAAGTCTCAGGTCCAGAGGGGACCTTTGTAATTTCTCTTGCAAACCATGAGAGCATGCTTTATAGCCTTTATTACAGAAAATAAAAAATGTAGACCTTGCAAGTTCAGCGATTTTATTTACATCTCATTTGTGGAATTTCAGCTAAATTCCACACAGAGAAGTACTGATGATTAATAAGAAATGTTTAAATCAAGTTAAGTTGGATATAAAATTTGAAAAGTTCATTTTAAATCTTAATTATATATTTGAAGTAATCTTCTGTTTCTTTTTCTTAATTCCAGTTGCTCTGTATTCTTCTCTTTGCTTCAAATATTCTGTTTTGCATTCTTCATAGAATGACGGATCAGAATAGCTACAGGACAAACGAAATACTGTGTTACATCTTGGGATACGGAACAGATACTACATGAACAGCACTCAAAACTGATCTTCCTTCCACACCCACAGAAATTGTCTGCTTTCAATAATGTGTGTGTTTGTTTTTTTTAGGAAGCACAGAAGCAGTGAAACTTATATTCCTAAAGCCTAAATACAGAGCTGGTCTGCATTCTCTTCTAGCAGTGCTCTCTCTTGAGGCAGCGGCCTTTCCATGCTTATGCACTGAAACCATAAAGAAAGCAGAGAAAGGGAAGTACTTCTGATATTTGAATGAGGCCAAATTATTCCTTATTATTTGCAGTTAGCTTCTTCAGTATGAGAATCTACTAGATAACATGGGTATTTTTATACCTGAACAGCTACTCTGGGTTTAATGGGAACAAGGTTAAGTTTATGGCTTCAATAGTAAACATGTAGGGCCTTGGATTGTTACATTTAATTCATTTTACTTTTACGTTTAAATACATTTATTCAAGCACTAAATAAATTTTCCACAGCGCATGCTTGGTTTTTGTGCTGTGTTTTTTTTTTAAACAGGCAGAATTTACCACATGGACTCATAGACCACTAAATCTGAGCAACTCCAGGAAGTTCTTGCTGCAATTTGGCTTGAACACTTGCCTAGCTGCACAGGTTTTTCCATCTATTCCCAACCACTACTTTAAAGGCTTTTAACATGAGCCTCTAGTTGAACAGGGCAGGACATGCATTCCACCCAAAAACTACCTTTACCCACATCAAGCTCAAAAAACACTAACCCTCACACTAAGAAATTCAAGAATCACTTCAGGCTGATGGCAGTGGGGCTAAATTGGGACTCAAAATGAGTCCCAAATCCCCTGTGGGTAGCATCAGGTCAGCCCCTCTAATACCTTAACAATTTCCTAGTGCTGTTCACAGCAGCAGCAGGACACTTTCAGAGCAAAGACTAAATACTGAAAGACAGATCAGGAAGGAAAAGCAAAACAAACTTATTCTGTCTCAATATGGGAATATGAACAAAATACAAAGGTGCTTCTCCTGCTCCCATCCCCACATACACAATTCAGCAGGGTGCATACAGGGCTGTGTCTCATCTGAGCTGCTGAAATGCTGGCTCCATTACAATTGAAATGATCAAGTCCTTCTAGCCAGTTTTATTAGTGAAATAAAGCCTTCTCAAGTACAGCCCAGACCATCCCATTTTTATTCTAAAGCAAAGATCCAGTTTTCAGGAAATTACCACCCAGCTCTCAAGCAAAACCCTTTTGAGATTTAGAACTTAATTTTAGATCAGTACAGCCAAAAATATGTAGCAAAACAAGCTGGCAAGGGACTTACTAGCCAACCAGGCAGTCCTTCAGTGCTGTGTTCTCTTTCCGACACTTCACCACCATGAGAAAACCGGTTTCTTTACAGCATTTAGTAAATGCTAGGGAGGAAAAAAAAGGACAATTGGTAGGAAAATATAAAAATAAATAAATATTTTACATTATTTCAACTTTATAATTGTTTTAATTAGATACAATATTATCTATAAATATAAATATGTTTATAAACTCTTTGTATGTTAATACTATTCTAATTCCAGAACAAGTCAGTGAGATGCTGAAACACAAATAGTTTGGGGGGCTGGGAGGGGACAGGAAAGTCATGCTTATGGCTGTTTTTCATCTGGGAGTAACTCAAATATGCCTCACTGTTACGAGCACCCTGTACAGATGTTTCCCTAAATAATAAACTAGGTAAGAGTGAGCTGTTAGTCCTACCAGAAGATTTCAGAGTGTTTTGTTCAAAGGAGCCTACGTTAGTAAGCACCAGGTAGAAAAAGAAAAGCAGAGAAAGCCAGTTGTCCAAGATCAACCAGTGACCAAGCCAAGAACAAAGTCCAATCTACCGTGTCCCTTCCCAGAGTTCCACCTCCTTCTCCTCTTCCAAGCTCTTCCTGGTAGTTATCAAGTATGCAAAAAGTTGAGGACAAACATTGCTACATTCTTAAATATCCTTCATAAAACTTACAGCTTTGCTTGCTGCTCCTAGCTTGAGCCTGGGCTCACCCTGAGCGTTTCTGCAAGGCCTGGAGATGAAGCAGGATTTGGCCTCATTGCATCTACCCTCTGCTTCCCTCCCTCCCCCACGTATTAAACTTAATCTCAACCCATGATTTTTATTGCCAGCATATGCCTATATTAGGCTTTTCATAAAAAACACCAGAAAACCCTTAACCTTTTAGTGTCTACTCAAAGTCTTGGTGACTGTGTGGCATCCTTGCCCTGCCAAAATTGTATCTTGGCAAAACTCTGCGAAGAAGTGATGTCTCACCACCAAGTTTGAACGTATTACCATTGAGCACTTTGACACACGCAGCACCTCACGTTACACACTGCTTGCACCACCACGTTCCACTTGAAAATGTACCAGATCAAAGTATGGAAAAAAAAAAAAAGGATTAAATTAATTGGTTAATTACTAGTTGGAAAGACACAGTAACCTGTGCTCAAAGGTACCTATTAACAACCATGTTCAACTTCTCAGCCCTCCTTTGGTATCTATTTTAGTTTTAGACCCCAAATCACCTTAATACACAATTTTGAGGACACTTCTGAACAGCTAAAGCTTATGAAGCAGCCTAACACTATGGGGAGCACGCTATTAGGTTATCAAAATGTTTCTTCGACTTTTAAAGGTGACTCTAACATTTTTCCTGTTGTTTCCTGGAGCGTTTAACATTGAATGTCCCTACCTCAGCACCTCAGAAATATCATACCTATTATCACATTTCTAAAAATGCCCTTTGTTTCTCTGCAAAAAACATCGGAAGTCTTTGAAAGATCATGGTTCAGCTAGTGACCAGCTTCATTTCTGCTCTCTACAGGCGCTTCCTTAAGTGCTGTGCTGTTTTTCTGTAGTAATCATTCCTCCTGGAAGCTGTGAAGTAAAAAAAAACACCCAAGACAACAGGAGGTCCCTCTCACTTGTTAGCTCAGCAGCCTTGATTGGCTCAGGGCGTGATGTCCCCGTGAACAAAACCTGAGCTACAGCTGCAAGCATTCCCCTGCTCCAAAGGCCCCGCTTGCGGTGCGCGGTCGGGCAAGTAGAAAGCGCTGCTGCCAAGCGATAAAACTGCTCCCAGCTATCCAGTTTCAGCAGCGCTGATGCCTAATAACAGAGGAAAAAAAGGAGCAGGTTGAAAGGTATCAGGCAACCCCTTACGAGCGCACAAAACTTAAATCGTTTCTCTTATTTCCAGCACTTTGAAATCCCTTTGACAGCCATGCGAGGACTGCGGTGCAGGATGGGTTTAGGTGTAAGTGTTTATCAGAAACCTGGAGAATGTTGTTTTAATTTTAATTGTGCTCTGCCTTGCTCACAACTCTTTCATGAAACAAAGCAGCTCGCTGTTGATCAGCACAAAGTATCACAGCTACTGGCCTGGGGAATAATCTCACCAATAGCACACAATAGCTCCAGATAGCATCTCAGACCAAGAATTCATCTCCATCTCCGTAATCTGACCATCACCACACATTCCTCACTCGGGCAATGCCTGCATTGTAGACCAACACTTCAGGGCGCAGAGCGACACGCCACAAAAGGAGCGGGTACGCAGGATGTGATTACAAACCCATTGTAGCTGAACATTTTAACAGCTATGAGCAGAAATCAGGGCTCTGGGGACCCCAGCCTCGAGCTCCGAACGAGCCCGTTTGCTGATACTGCTTGCGATACGAAGAACAATTGCTCTCAGGGCAGAATTCATCTTTGAATAATCGCAGGCACAATCCCACCTTTACACCCTTAGCAAGTAGCTTTCCATGACTCTACAAGCTCATGTGGGGAAACACCATTTTCTTTCTCCTTGCCACAACAGACCCTCAGGTAGCGGTGAAACTAGAAGCGAATTTGGGTCAGCCTGCAAATTCAGCGCAACAACACCAAGAAATGGAGCAGGTTTCAAACAACAAAAAATACAAGTTACCTCCATCGTTAGGAACTGGGGCGTTTTAACTTTTCTTCCCAGTATGACAACTGAAATTGATCCACAGCTTTAAAGAGATGAGAAATCAACACAAACTGAAATATTATTTCCAAGTTGGCAGTGTTTGATTTAATCAAGGAAGAACAATGACCATACACATCGTTCTACACTGCTGGGAGTTATTTGATGCTTGACTAATCCAGACCAACAGCATATTATTATTTGCACTTACCAGAGCCAGGCATCTCCAGCCAGCATGCTGCAAGTGCTCCCTCCTCTCATCGTGCTTTAAGAGCACACATGATGGTGTTAACCTCCTAAATACTCACCCTACCACTGAAAGCTGCTGAGCATGGAAACTCAAGCACAGCTTGGCCTCTATTCACAGCTGACAGAGCTGATCGGCAGCACTAGCTGAGGAGCAGAACAAGAGGCAGCACAAGCTAAATAAAATGAGGGATGGAGCGAAAACGCCTTGCTGGCAGGAAAACATCAGCTTGAGCTCCTCAAAGCTCTTGCAAAGAAAACCCTACCACTCAGCTCCTGTGATTTTCAGGGACAGATGTGAGGGCCTCGTGCCACTGAGGAGCCCTTCCTCAGACCGGCTGGGGAGCACTCGGGCACTGAGAAGCACGGGGAAGCCACTAAGTCTTGTCCCCAGCAGCTGCTGACTCCAGGCCTCCAACTGCACAGTATCAAAGAGCAGCGTTATCCCAGCTCCAGCTCCTTGAGAAAGCAGGGCACAGAAAACACAGGGAAGAAGGGCTGCTCTGTAGGTCCTGGCACACGTAAAGTCACAAGAGAACAGAAGTAGTTTTTAAAACCCTTGTAAAACTATTGCTCAAGGTGTCTCAGCCAACTTCGGTTTTGTTTTATTAAACTTTATCCTGTTCGTAAATTCTACATGAATAATGTTGGAGGCACAAAGAATTATTCTTGAATGTTTGTCCCTTATTTAGTATGTTTGATGGGTGATTAAGAACTATATTAGGTTACAGAGCTCTCTTTTTGTTAAGATGTCTTTGAGAGCTAGAAGACTGACACAGTGAAGAAATTTGTACATAAAAATCTTTACAGCCCTTATAAATCTTTGCTAAAAAATAGTCAGGATTTTAAAAGATTGTTCTTCCTTATTAATTTTGAATAGCTCCCCCCCACTCTAATTCTGCTTTATAACTAGACTACGAGATAGTATGAGAAACAGATGGAAACTGAAGTGAAATTGGGCAATAGTTCACTTATCTCAGGGTAAAGGCTGGATAAATGATTTCCCCATCTATCCAAGCAGGCGGAGAGGCACATGCAATATTCAACACATTAAAAGAGATGATTTTCAAACTTTGAAAGATCAGATGCATTACCAGAAAGTTAGTTACAACAAGGTTGGTGGAGGTCCACCACCAGATGTCCTGGTACATACAATACTAAATTTAAAGAAAAAAGAAATAAAAGGGAGAGTTCTGCCCGCTTTTTCTCTTAGAACATATTTATAGGTTCAAGAAGCATTTGCTTCTGTATGATGAAAATAAAGATTTGCAGGATATTTACTTGAAGGGCCAAGCCATCATCTGACATAACTTGTCACAATTCTGCAACATAAAGATAATGATTTTCTTCCATACCTTTAAACCAGATGCGGTTCAATTCGACATCTCAGTGTCTGCAGACATGTAAACCGAGGACAAGAATGCAACACTGTATGTAAGATGCAAGGGCTCTTTACGTAGCCTACCACCAACCCCTCTAACCCTCAGGTATATAGAGGCAGGCTGCTGGTCTCTTCCCTGTGCTGAATGCAAAATGAAATGGCAGTATCTGTGCTTCGGACTGCTGCAGAAGTTTCGGTTACAAACACACAAAGAAATACCTTCATAGAGAAAGCATAATGCTCTATCACAAGCATTACAAATAATCAGAAAGTTTTTATTTTCTGTGATTTAATAAAGGGGAGCAACCAGCAAACAGGCTGTATTTGTAGGGAACTTTTACATAACATTTATTTTTTAAACTTTTTCCTTTTTTAAATCAGGTATTTATGTCTTAAGGCAAAAATGAAAGTCTTCCACGTGCAATGCAAGAGAAGAACAAAATGTGTTTGTGAGTTATCACCAGACAAGCAGCAGCATGGAAACTGGTGATAAAACAAAGCTACGGGATTATTATTTTTTTGTTAAGTGTATGAACTACAATATGAAAGCTGTTTAAGGTTTTTTTCTTTTTGCAGACTCATAACAACACGCAGCACTTTGCTATTCCCTTATCTTGCAAAGCGTCGTGCAATTAATATGATACTGAACTGCCACTTCTCAATCATTGTGTATCTCTTTTCCACATGTTCTTGTACATAAAATAAATGAAATATTCCCCATTATCAAGATAAATTGATCCTCTCGGGTCTGGCTCTAGTTTATTTAAAGACTTTACAATTTTACTACTTAAGAGAAAGTCCTACAGAGGTGTTATCTCACCATTTATATTTTCTCAACACTTATGATACTGCTATCACACTCTTAAAATAAAAAAATAAAAAAAATAGCTTGTATCACGATCCAGACCAGCCTTATGCTCTACTCCTGGGGTATTTTTTTTTCCCTTGCAAAAAAAAGGAAATCATTTTATCCAAGGTTTGGATCGGTCCTGGAGCTCTACCACGGGGTGGAGAAAAGATTTCCAAGCACAGGAGGGATTTGGGGGTCAATGGTAGGAGGAGGAGGAGGAAACAGTTGTGTTAAAACATAAACGAGGACAAGATTTTAAAACCTCTGTTTATAATATTTGTACAAAATCATTAAAGTGACACAAAACTTTATCAGCAACATTTTATGGCGAAGTTATTGTGCTTTTAATTTTGTACTAAATTGTGATTTCTTCGCTTGTTACTTGGAAGATTATTCAGTATGCAGAGGGTAGATCACTGGTGCATTTAATGAGCCAGACCAAGTAGTAAGGATGAACACGAGAAGATTGTTTTACATAGCAGAGTACAAGCTGTTTGATATTTCTAACACAGTACAAAAGAAAGCTTCTCTGTAGATTGATCATGGTTCAGTTAACATCACTGAATATCTAATACCTCCAACTCAATTAATTCTCACCTGATTAAGATCAGTCTGATATTCAAACTAAATCATCTCTCCAGTCAAGTAGAAATCAATATTTCTGATTTTACTTTTAAATTACAATAACAAATAAAATACGTGCATCGTCAGTATGCCAGGAGAAGCTTTCCCATTCTGGTCTACTATGGCTTGCATAACACAGCTGATTAAAGAATTATTCTAATTTGAGCAACAATATATATAAGACTCAGATTAATTTGAATAGAGGGAGATAGCATGAAATAATTAAATGCATCTTATATAGGGCAAAGAGAAAATTGACATAAAATAACCTTGATTCTTTCAAGTGAACCTGTTATCAGATCAAATACTTTGTCTCCACAAATATTCAGCTGATATAACACACAGTCATATACTTTCCCTTTTCCTGCCCATCACCACCTCCCCAAAAAGCTACTCCATTTCAGCTTTTCCAGCCCCAGCGTGCTGCCAGCTCTGTACTAGGGCAGATGATCCATGGGCAGTAGCAAACGCTGCAGGACTGGGAAGGAGAGATGGTTCCAGGAATCTTAGAGAAGGGACATTCACCACGTTAAAGGTATCTCCTCCTGACCAATCTTCCAATCTTCTCCAGAGCACCATGGAAAACCAGCTTTGTCTTAAAATATACAACGCAGACAGGATCCTCCAATACACCACAGCGTACCCTGAGCTCCTCTACGAAACGCTGAAAAAGTCACTCATCTTTAAGAGGTAAACAGAAAGCAAGAGAGAGCTGTCGGGAAAGCAGACAGCACAACTGTGACATGCAGAGGAAGAGTAGTTTCCCCCAAATTAGAAACTGTTTCTCTAAACACCTTGCCTTGGGGAAGAAAATGTGTTACCAATATCCTAGAAACAAATCTGAAGACTCTGCTCCAGGGGACACTCACAATTAGAGACGAGAAGATGACATACTGGATCAGACAAAGGGCCCAGCCGTCCTGCATGCTGTCTTTCTCAGAAGTCAGTAATAGCTGCTTCAAAAAAAAAGGTGCCAGAAAGTCTACATTACGGCACAGCATTTTCTCAAGTGAAGTTTCTTCCTAACCCCTATTGACTGTAAGCTTGGCTTGTACCTTGAAGCACAAACTTCTCACATGCTTTTCAAAACACAATCACTTGCACAGTACGTCTACACTGACAAGTCTCTGAGAGAAGAGGAAGAAGAAAGATGAAAAATCTTCTCCTAAATCTTCTCCTAAACACATCATAGGTAATACAAGATCCTGCCTATGGCCAACTGCTCGTACCTGGGTCAAGAGCACTTCTCTTCTGAAATTAAGGCCTACAAGGGGCTTTGCAAAGGAATCTAGGAAATCAATGGCTTATTCAAATTCTGTTTTAAAATCCATGCACAATTCATGTTATTGTTGTTTTTAAAGAACAGTACCATGCCAATTCTGATTATTACAAGGGCACGTAGAGATGCTCCACCACTGCCTGTATCAGAAGCGATGCCATTGCTCAGCTGTTGATTTACATTTCTTACAGAAACTGTAGCAGGGATTTTGTTGTTTTTAAATCTATCATTAAAGACTGAATTTATGGAAAAAAGGTTAAGAAACTAGCACCAAGGAATCATAAAAATCAATAAAGTAGTGCATGACAAAGACATAGTCCCATTTCCACATGATGCAGAGGTTCATACTTGGGGAACCTCTTTCCCTGTCACTATCTGTCACAGACTGTGACGTCTAAAATTTGCTCACATTTAGACTGAGAATTGTGGACATTTGTTAGAGGTACAGCCAGAAACCCTAAAGCAAGGCACTGCCCCAAACAACAGTAGGGAAGAACTTCTGTATGTCCCTTCTTCACAGAAGATCGTCAGGGCCTTTTCTTCTAAATTTCATAAAGAGCACTAGGAAACGGTGAATGAAACTGAAAAGCAGCAAGTGTAAGAAAGATGCAAATTGTTTCATTTTAAACAAAAAAAAAAAAAGACAAAGCCAAGTACAGTAATTCAAGCCAGCACGATTAGTACAACAGGAAAAATAGACAACTACTTAAACTGATAACGAAACCACGCCACACTGCAGTAATTAGAGTTAGAATCAGAGTTGTCAAATATATGTATACACACACATCTACATACATACGCATGTGATCTCATGGTATTTTCAGCAGGTCTTAGTTCTGCTGCTTGGACAAGGACAGGCCGGCTCTCCTCACCATACCTTTGTGTATCAGTACTGCATGAAACACGTCTGATTCAAACAGCTTTTGTGAGATGAGGGGTGGAAAAGTTATAGTTTTTAATTTAATAGGAACTCCAAACGCACAAATGAAACTTGACCAGTGGAAATGTTTTCTTAAGTAGCCACAAAGCCAGAAGATATATTTTTTTAATACACCTTAAAATGTAAGATGCCTTTATTCATTAGAACTTCAACAGAACATAGTCTTAAACAGCAAACAGAGCTTTGGCAAAGAGGATGCCTTGAAATACCTACTCATTAGCTCGGAGTAGGCACAAGCTTAACCTGTGTTTGATCTCTCATCCTGGATTTCCAGATTTGTCAGCTTTTTCTGTTGTTTTTGTGTGTATACACACATCTGTAAGTGTATATACATACAAATGCATACGTATGTGTGTTCTGCCCCAAGCACAGGACTGCAGCACAGCAGCACCAGTAGGAAGTTCTAGCAAACCAGCTCCGAAGAAGCTAAGAGGCAAGCCCTCCTGTTCCTCGCTAGGCAAGACACTCAGAGCACAGCATTAGAGAGAAGAGGGTTGTGTCCTCAGAAAGATGAAGATGAGAGAAATTGCAAGGGCACAGCTATTATGTGTGAGGCTTTACGGTGACTGCGCTTTCCCAGGCAAGGGAGATTGAAGTGCTCAGAGACAACAATCTGCTGGGCAGATTCAGGCAGATTTTTCAAGACAAGCAGACCTCTTTTTTTTTTTTTCCCTCCTATTGAAATTTAAAAAAATAAATAAATCCTTTTAAGCAAAGTAAAAACATTCATGTGAAACAGTTTACCCGGGTAAATGACGATTTGCCTACAGAAGATACTTGCTTTAGGAATGTTCTTGTCAAGTGCAAGCACTTCCTTACACACAGGTCCGGGTAACCCCTGCCCAGCGAGCACAGCCACCCAGTTAAACGATGCTGGTTTGTAACAACTGCTTTCTTTAAGACTGCCTTGATCTGATTTTCCTCCCAGCCTGCCGTAAGTATCCCTGACATCAAGCGTTACCGTACCAGGCGCTGGAAGAGGCAGAACTGGAACAAATGCAAGTTCCCCCATGGCTACTGTCTGTCACTGCCTGCTCCTATCTGAACGAGTGCATCCGACGTGAACAGCGCAGGGCGGCCTCGCCGCTGCTCATCCTCCCTTCTCCTGCAGGAGCTGCTGAGCCACGCAGGGACAGCTGAGAAGTTAGCATCACAGCTGAGTAAAAGCAACAACATCCCCCTCCCTCTGTCCCACAGTGACCGACTCCGGAGCTGAACTCTGAGTTTCAATAAAAAGATTTATGAAGAAGACAGGCTCACCGCCTGGCAGAAGCAGCAGTAGTGTCCTTCGACCACACGGTGGAGATAGAGCAGGTCATTTATGTAACTTGCAGGGAGGCTGCTCCACAGCTGTTCCACCAGCTCCAGCTTACAGCAGCCTGTTTCGAGATGCATTTTCCCCCCCCCTCAGTTCAATTTGCTACATTCCCAACCATACGATCTTAACTCCAAGTTCAAATACCGATTTTTATGATCATTACTTCCTCCTCTGAATGAAACACAAAATCCTTTAAGAAAAAGCCAAACTGATTTCAGGCTTTCAGCCGGAGGGTGGGGGCGTACAGAACGGGGCCAAAATTGCAGCCTGCTGCCTAATCCAGCAAGGATGCAATATTGAAGATTAATACACTTGTGCTCCTTACAAGGAGCAAGTGACCTTCCCTTACAGATAACAGTTCTTCCCATGAGCTGTCCCAACCATCATTCCAACAGCTCCAAAATGGGCTACCATGTACTTAATCTTGTTTTGCAGTATAAATTTAGTCTCTTTTCTTTTTTTAATTAGTAGCCTTCAGCATATGCTGGTGTGGAGGTGTGGGAAGCATTTGTGCTGGATGAGGTACTTACTATACAGTGCTTTATGTATGACAGAACCAAAAGGACAATTTTTTGGAAAAAAAAAAGAAAAAAAGTTAAGTGGTGTTTCTGTATTCTGAATTTTATACTGGATACCTTCTACAACGGTAACCACATTTCAAAAGAACATGCATCACTGACTAGGTAGGAAGCCACACTTCCCTATTCATTTCATGCTTTTAAAGAGCTCAGTCTTAATGTGACAAGAAAGCACACTATCAAAGTTTAGCAAGATCCGGCATTATTTAACACACTACCTTTATAGATTCGGCCCTATTCAATGCACATCTTTCATGTTCTGTACCTCAGTACTTGTTTTAAGTAAGCTGTCTGGGATAACCAGCTTATTAAGAAGAATTGCACAGCAAATAATCCAGCCACCATACTCTCCCCGCACCTTTGAAACTGCTGCACAAAGGATGTTTGAAGTGAGAAAGCATCACAGCTCCATATTTTGCTGGGGTCCCAGAAAACTCTCCATGAGCTGTGAGCACTGCTCTGAGCCTGGCAGCTCTTCCACGCTTCCACATCTTCACAGACTTGCTCACAGGTGTTCCTGCAAGTGACCAAAGCTCTCACGCAAAGTGCACTGCACCATGTGCCACGTATGGGCCCTGCTATAGGCTCAGACATAAAACGTTTGGGGGCAAAAGGTGCTCACTAAGCTACTTGATCTCAGGTAGCAAAACAAGTTAGCCAGCTGCTGCACAAGGAGTTTGCCACGTGCCCTGCAAGAACAGGGTGATCATGATTCTCCACTTTATCAGGAATTGTCCCATGCCACACACTCTGCCAGAGCTAGTAACACATGCTTTCTTCAAGCTTTTCAGAGATGTTAAAGTGAACAGATGAGACCAATGCTAACCAGAATAAATGCAAGACAGGCAGCTTACTACGACCAACTTACAGAGCAGTTACCATTCTGGAGCAAAAGCTCCAGCTGTGTGCACGCATACTCAAGCTTGGACGCAGTTGCTTAACTCCACCTATTCTGCCTGCTCCAACTATCTTGTTTCTGATGCAACAAGATTTGAGTAACACAGTCTCACTACTGTTATGAAAGGAACAGCAAAAATAATCACAAAAGCATGGTTTTCCTATTCAGAAAAGCAACTGCACTTAGAAGTATTTATTTAGCAATTTTATTCCTTAAAGAAGTACTAACAAGGCATCTGCTGCAAAACCATTGGCAAATGAAATGTTAGAAGGTTAGGTGAGGAAAACTGAAATGGCTTTCATTTAAGCCACTTTAGTCATGTTTCTTCCCATGGCATGATGATAATTCCTAGGAAATATCACATGCTACCCGAATGAACAATAAATACTCAGGTTTTGTTAGCTGCTTGCTTAGCAATATGACAAAGTCCCTAACAGCAACAGAAAAGGAAGACGGGAGCTCTAACAGTTTCAACTGGGTCCATAAACGTGATTCCAGCTGCTTTAAGGCCAGATGTGACAGAAGACCCTATGCACTAGTCAGGGGAGGCTGAGGACACCAGGAACTCGTACAGCAGCAGCACTGAACAGCTGGGATGCAAGCAGGAGCTGAGGGTCACCCTGAGCTCCTCAGCAGCACCGTTACATCCCTGGGCATCTTTTTGTCTCCCATCTCTGCTTAGGGCTGAAAAATCTTTGGGGCACATCCTGACTTCTCCATAAGGACAATGAAAATGACCGTGCATACCTCCTCCTCCACTGATCGGAAATTTTAAGATCAGAATCTGGCCCCAAATCTTTTCTCCATTCTGAACTAAATGAGCTTCACTTGCTGAATGCAGATGTACACATGCCTCCACCACCATCACAGATTTGTCAGCATGTAAGTTTTCCAAAGATTTCTCCCACCTTTATTCTGAAAGAAAAAAACACCCAAAAGCTAGCATATGCTGTATTAATGTAAAACCCCTAGAGGGCAACTAAGCGTCAATTTCAACCTGCATAAATATTCAGCTCCTTGACTAGTTTACAGATTATGTAAACTATTTCCTTCAACCTTGGGTTTTTCCCCTCATTTAGAAGAAATGAATCCTTTTCATTCTCAAATCACATTACTGCTGCCTATTTAGTATAAGTTAATCACAACTGCCCAACCAGAGACTGAGTCCTCAACCCAACAAAGCTCAAACGTGTGTAAAAAAAAAAAAAGAATAAAGGAAAGAAAACACATGCAAGGGCCTCATTTAAACAAAGACAGAAAACAAGCATATGAAAGTCTGAAATCACTTTCTTTGCATTAAAGCCCTTTAACAATATATCTTGCTTATTATTCAGCCTAGTATTAATTTATTGCATGACATCTGTTTTCTTGTACAGCAGGCTGGTTGCAAGTCACAGATTTAAGCTTATACTGTTGGGATTATTTGCCTGCTTTCTTCTACATATTATGATTTCAGCCTTCTGTATCATAAGTATTTAGGGACAAAAAGAAAAAAAAAAGGGGATGAAGCAGGAAAGAAGATGGCAAATTAGTCTAGTTCTGGATAACAGTTTCATTTGTTCTTCAATCTTCAACCAGAGCTCTGGCCTGCTGCTAGCAGTGAAGAAAAAAAAAGTAATCTGAGCCATAAGAGTCAAAAACCTTCATTCAATCCCAACAGTTCTACCCAAATTTTTAAGTGGTAACTCCTGTGTCCGGCTGAGCCTCATATGTTATGTGGTAGCAGGCATCAACTGGCTTCCCCCCTTCTTTCCACCAAATCTTGGTATGAGCTGAAATGCACTTACTATCCTGCCAGTCCACATCTGCACAGAACCTGCAGACATTTAGGATGTTAGAGAAGGCACAAACAAATCGTTGGGACTCCCAAACTACGTGGAAGCAATTTGAAACCGGGAGGAAAAAACAGCTCAAAGGAATCCTACAGAGATGCTTACAGAGATCGAGGGTTTCTACACGGCTTTTACAGCAGACCAAATACCCTTACAAAAATCAGCAGCATAACCAACCGTGTTTTATGCATAACAATGCGATGTCAACACGATGTTAAATCCACAATGTCAATGTCTGTTAAATCTCTTCCTTCTACAGAATTGCAAAAAAATATTTTTTGGGGTTGTAATTTACATGACTATTCTCTGCCCAGCAATGAACGTCTCAGAAGTTTATGTGCAGTCAGTAATGAGCATTTTCATGAATTTGGTGGTGAAGTGAACAAGATAGATTCCCCAAAACAACTACAAACAATCTGACAGTCATTTTCTGTTTTACAACTGCTGAAGTTTCACAGTTACTGAACCGAAGCAGCTTTTACTGAACAGCCTTTGCTGAAAGCAAGAGGATTCTTTTCATCCTCACTCCCCAACAAAGGACTCAAACTTTCTCAAGTTGTTTTAATTGTATAAAATTAAAAAATCCATCATGTATACACATAGATGCTTTTTATTTTCAAACTAGTGACAGCAGGAATAGTTTTCAAAACTATAAGATGAGGATGCTTCTATTACAAAAAGCTCTCCAAACAGAGAGCAGAAGACCCATTCAACCCATTGCTGTTATTCAACAGCAATGTGAAACCATTAGATGTAAACAAGAAAATATTTTAAACCTAGGACATTGGAGAGAGCCATAAAGACACCCCTGAAGCTCTGAGTTTGCTTCCTACCCTGTTTAAGACATCAGTAATTAAATCTCTGGGTATGGAACCCCAAACAGTACACGTGCTCCCGTTCTATGAAAAATGGTGGCACCTTTCTTTTCATTATCTAGATATACGCTGAAGCCTACATTAATGTAATAATGCATGCAGAACAATGCCTTTAACAAAACGTAAGACCATTTTAAGCATTATGATCTAACGAAATTTCATCCTGAACTTACTAGCAGACAGAAAGGATATGCTTATTTGAACCCACGACGTTTATCTGCCTGCTTTGCTCTTGCTGGGTCTTGCCTTTTCTACGCTATTGACTTTTACATCCAAAAATCTTCCAAAAATTATTAAAAGAACATATTGAAAACACAAAGCAAAGAAACAAGGGAAAAAAATCAGGACAGATGAAGAATGACAAAGATTATTTACACCAGAAAAAGTAAAGAGTACTTTTCATCACTGGCCTTATGAATTATTTTGACTGGGCTGTCAGATTCACTGTGGAAAGCTACCACCCCAAAGGCAGAAAAAAGTAACAGGCAACAAAATACAGTGTCTGAAGTTGCAGATGGTGGTCAGGCTCTTGTTTAGTAGGCATCGTTTTCTGCAGCCTGAAAGTTCTTCCTGTAAATGTGAATGTCATTTTTAACCCAGTGATACTAACATATTTATTTATTTTTTTGTCTGAATTTGCTAAGCTCCTGAAAAGAACCCTGGAACCTCGGGGTCCAGCACCTTCCCTAAGCAGTCTCAGGAACTCAGCAACAGAAATATTGCTCCAGGATAGTCAATGAAAAATCCTCCTGCCTCCCCCTTTTTTTTTTTTTTCTTTTTTCTTTTTTCCTCTTTTCCCCTTTTTACCTTTTTTTGGATAAACAGATTGCCCTATTTATTCCATTCAAAGTGCTGCTTTTATTCAGGCCATTACCAGGAATCTGCCCAATGTCTGAAGGCCTTCATGAGGACATCAGCATTTCAACAGCAGGCTGTGACCTTATTTGGTTTGGGATGTTTTATTTTCTTTGTTTTGTTTTTTTCTTTTGTTGTTGTTGTTTTGTTTTTTATATACATACACATATATTAAGAAATGGTACATTTTTACAGCATATAAAAACATTCAACTTTTTTCACAAACACATCACAGAAGTAAAAACCCTGCTTTTTCAAGGCAAGGTATATTCAGGTACATCAGGAAACTGGGACATTAAATTACAGGACAAATACAGGTATACTAGACACTGCCACCTTAGAGTGTCTTAAAGTCCAATTCAGCTCTGTATTCCTCTCTCTTGATAAACGTGCCCATCTGAAACTAAGTGTGAAGCCACAGGTGGAAGTACATCTTGCACCACGCTTTGCACTGCTTTTCCAACTACGTTATGAGCATCCAATTATAGCAAAATGTATAGGATATTTCTATCACCAAGAAACAGAGCAAGACTTGGCTCAAACCTCGTTTCAAAGTATAAGCATGAACTTATACACATATGCGGCCTGTGAGATTTAGGATTTTGAAAAGGACTACTTACATAGTCTTAAGACATGTTGATCTGGAGGCTTCAAGGGCAGCTGGCTTACAAAAAAACTTAGTTAAAAAACTCTTTTCAGAAAAAAGGTAAGAAGACAGATCCCTTAATACCATAACTAATCTCCAAAATCGCCTACTATTTCAATTCCTTCCCAGTACTATGGATATCCAGAGAATTTGTTTACCCCACCACAAGGGTGCTCTCCTACACTATCATCTCTAAAACACCTAATTTAAGTTCCTGTCCCAATCATTATCCCATAAGAAGGATTACCTTCCATCCCTTGATACCTTTTAAATCATTTGCAGTATCATCTCAAATACATCTAGTACACAGCAGGTAAATTGTTTTTCTTGCTCCCTGATCAGAAATTTAAAGCCTCATCCACACCTCCAACACAGCTCTAGTGTTCCTTGTCCATCCCCTTTCAGATCCTCTCACCAGCTCTGCAGCTCTTGATTCCTCACGCAAAATACTTCTCACCTTCTGTCATACAATTACATTTCATGTAAAGGCATCTATCCTGATCTTAGGCAGCACACATTCCAAGTGCTCTTTTCCGCAACATTCCTTTCTTCTTGTTTTTGAGAGCGTTAAACTGTTAAAAGTAAAATTCAGAGGGTTACAATAGAGCACAAGTGTCTTATGACCCTTTGTTACTGTAGCCTTATTTCTCTCTCAAGCAGACCTGTAAATAGAGCACTCTTCAGCACACGTTTCTCCTACTCTTTTTCTATGCAGCACCACACAGACAATTATTGGAAAAAAATTACAACAGCAACAAAACTCAATTTGGGAGCAGAAAAGAGGGGGATTATTTTTGTTGCCATTATTAAAAAGACCAGAACAGTGACATAAAAAATGTGGTTTTACTCAGCAACAGGCAACACAGTTTCTACTTAAAACAAAGTTATGCTTTGTCAGTGATGTTACCACAGGATCCATTAGCTACTATATCAAAGAGTAAGTGCCTGATGGACAACTCACTCAGTTTAAATTGAGCAATCTTTAGAACTACCATTCCACACTGAAAAAAGAAGTTGAAGATGTTTTTTGCCCCACAGCAGGAAAAAAGTTAGAGATTTCATTAACCGCATTGTGATGTTTCCACAACAAAAAAGCATGAAGAAGATTTAGAGCACCACACCTTGTTAAGGGTACGTTTGCTAGCTGAACTGTATTTCAACTTTAACCTGTTTTCCCCTATTGCCTGATAAGGCCAATGAGGCCGATGTCTCCTGTCCCGCTTTGTTTTTGGCTGGCTGAGCTGACTCGTAATATTCCATGCAACGATACATACAACAGGTGGACTTCTTCAGCCTCCAGGAAATAATGGAGACCAGAACTATAATTCTCACAAGGCACTGCCTCGTAAGAGTCAAAGCCTGATAGATGCATTTGCAGCTATTATTCTGATTCCCATTTCGTTCAACTAGAATTAGTCTTTAATTTTTTCGTGATTCAGATGAGGAATTTTCTTTGGCAAATACACTTGCCAGCTTTATGGGTTTTCTAATGAACAAGAACAGTGGACACAATTCTTCCCCTATTTCATTGCCCCGAATACCATACACTCTTTACAAGGTCAAAACACTGCCTGTAGGCTCTCTGAAAGCTCACCATTTATAGGTTCGTAGTTCCAAATTCAGAGCAGCTACTTTTTGACGCAAAAGCTAAGTTCTGTTTTCCACTGCTGAACCTAATGCTATCTGCACAACCCATTCTGACTCTGTTTTCTGTGCAAAAGTAACCCCAGGGTAATATTCATAATTTATATACAACTTAAATATTTATACACATGCATAAGGAATATAGCACGACCTCTTGAAGTATTAGAGTTATTTACACAAAGCTCTGTGTTACTGTTAAATGAAGATGCTAAGGGGGGGTTATATTCCAAAACTCCTCTTTTGGGGAGCAAAGTGGTTCAGCAAAGTGGTTCAAAAGTTGGAAAGTTGGTCTATATACCACCAACTAGCATACAATCAGCAGCTAGGGGCAGTTTGCACCAAAGCAACCTCTGACACAGAGCCAGCTATTTAAGCTGACAGTACGGAGTTAGCCCATAGGGGGACTGGGAACGATTAGGGCACACAAAAGGCCATCTTGGACCCAAATAGCTGAACACCAGAGAGAACCCAATGAGATCTAATCCTTCAAAAAGTCAGAGGGCGCACGTTAATTCTAGTGTGCTTCCTGAAAGATGAGGTTGAAGAAAGGATCTCAAAGAAGAGCCTGACACTTCCCATCACCAGGCAAGGAATTTCCAGGTGTAGAAACAGCAGCAATGAGGAGTGAAGCTAGCATCCAGATGGGACGGGCAGTTTGTCAGGGGGTCTGATATGGCTAAAGGGTGGAAACAGCTGATAAAAAGGATTTGACCTTAGTTCTGAGTCCAACATTTCCAGCCATCCAAGAAAGGCATGAAAGGACAAAGAATTGTTTTTCTTATTTCTGCATACACAGGTGAAGTACTTCCAATCTGCATGTTAAAACATTATCTACCCAGTGTCTGAAAGAACACTTCTCCTCCTGAAACTGTATCCCTAACTTCACACCCCAACAGAATGCCTTCATCTCCTCAGAAGAGCTGCAAAAGAAGCTATCCTATTGTCCAAACTCCAGTTGTTCCCTTGGTCAGTCCTCCTCATGGGTATTACTGCCCATGTGCTACAGTAATCAACAACCACGGAGGCATCTTCTATTTAAACCAGCATTTGTTAATATTCTGTAATTAATCTATGCTATGTTAATACATTTATGCCAATAAATATATTGAAGGGGAAAACAATTTAAAATTGAGAAACCAATAAAATGTCTAACTGGAGAAAACCCAAAGAGTAGACAGACAGATCACAGATAACACATCAAGGTACGAGCTCTGAACTACCAACTTTAATATCTATACCTAAAAATCTATAACAGGTAAGATAATCAAAATTAAGACAGTGCTTGTAGGATGTGGCAACCTGGCTGAAATTGATATTCATTAGAGTACTCTTTGCATGAATAGGAGCATTTGGACTCTGTGGTCTTTATCAGAGCCCCAGCTGGTAATGGTTGAAGGTTAATGCCTTACCCCATTCTGTTCAATTTTCTGTCCTAATTAGTCCTCCAAATCTATAGCTGTGAGCACCAAGTGTCTGTGCTCAAAAGAAACTAATTAATGCTAGCAAATTAGATCAAGTCCAAAGATCCAACAGCCAAACTCTTAAATGCTCCTTGTTAATAGGAAGTGTAGCTGTCAATAACTGCTGTTGGTGGCTATAATGAGGCCTCTTTCTTTCATTGAAAGTGATTTCATTTCTCTTTGTCCCTGTAAAAGCTGTTCCATTCCCTAATAAAAAAATAAAAAACCCTACACAACTAAGTTGCAGTGGTAAAGCTAGCAGTCTGACCCATTTCTTGTGATCAGCTGGGTTGAAATGACATGGGGGGTGGGGGGAAAGGAAAAAAAAAAAAAAAAAAAAAACAAATAGGGTAAGTTCCCTCCCCAGACATTTTCTTGGAAGTCCTAACAGTAGTTAGAATACTTCCATTTCCACCACCAAGCCACACAATATGCTCCCATATTTCTTTTCTATGAAATCCCCTAAATTAGCTTTGGCTAGCTAATGCTGTAAGTATCATTCATAAAAGACCAGGAGATCTGGAACTGTAATTTCCATAGAGCTGTTCTCTCTGCTCGGTTTGTTGGAGCAAAGCTCAATATACCATAATCCCTCCAGAGATTGTATTAATTCACATGGTTAAATGTGATGAGAGTAAATGTTGGGAATACATAGACCTGCATCTTTTCCCAGAGATAAAAACCATTGGGCGCAGACACAAACATCGTAAGAAATCAGCACCTTACTCTCAGAAACGCTAACCAGGGAAAAACACCTAGTCATTTATTACCACTACTAAGTATAGCTGTACACCATCAAAACACATCATTTAAATAACTGACAACCGCACAGCGTGTACAACAGTAATCTCAATGACTTCAAACAGGGTCACGGGGTCACACACAGTATGACTGTAATATACTTTAAAAATTCATGTACTACAATAATTAACATTGCAGATAATATACCAGTGGTGGGTAACATTTTTCTCCCCTTCTCTACCTGCAGTTTTGCTGCTCAATTGAAATGATGTTCTCAAACTAGCCTAACCTTTCTCCAGAAAAATGAAGTTGCAGGCAGTAAGGCAGCATTCTTTTTTCACTCTCCTAGAAGACGTCTCTTCCAGTCATAAAGTTTATGATTACTCCCATGCAGCCTCTCAGGATTTCCAAGCTCTGATCAATGCGTACAGCAGCATGTGTAAGAAAGCTCTGGTGACAGCGGCTCAATAAAAAAAGTTGCCTGGATTTGTCAAGTTAAGTCACTGACTTCTATCAGTTAGTTGATCTTTTTGATTCAGTTTGATACCTCCATATACTTCTAAAATATGTGAATTTTAAAAGGATTCTAAGGACCGTATTTTCAGTGAGGCAGAGCAGGTGAGCAGAACTCAGTTATGAATAGTGGTTTTAGTTTCAATTTGCTTCAAGAAAATGAGACTGTTCAACATTTTAAAAAGTGAGCTGTTACTTAATTTCCCAATACTATCGCTCTTAGCATCCACCAGTGTTAACCTCAGAACCACGACTGTAGGTACCAACAGGTTAATCCTCTCCCAGCGTTAGCAATGGTTTGCATCAATTAACAGAACTTGGCCTGCATTACAAAGGAAAGCGAGCAATGCCACTGAGTAACATCAAGCTGAAATCTGCCAGTTCACACATTTCATTATCTGCATCTCTTATAAAGGAATATATACATATGTAACAAGACTTTTCTGGAGAAACATATCTGAAGGTGTGCTTGGGCACTTAAATGTGCAGCATCAAATGTACTTCAATCAGAAATTTCTTTCTTTTTATGGGCCTTGATGTGTCAGGTGTAAGGGTCACGGTCCAGAGCAGGTGGCCCCTACGGGGACAGAGATAATGTCAGTGCCAGGACTGTTGAGTAACTGCACGTTATCAAAACTCTGGTTGACACTGGTCATGCTCTACTGTAGAGAAGCCTGCAGTGGTGTTGCATCCCATCATTTTCACTAAGTATCAACATGAGCCCTAAGGAAGAGAAGGCTAATGGCGAACATGGAGAATGGGAGGAGGGTGGCTGCTTGGAAATGTCCTTTTCCAGCCACGGTTTCCAAACCTTTTTTTAAAGCCTTGCCAAGTATCTTAAAGAATATTTGCAGCAATGTGATTCCAGTTGCTCTAATTACGCACTTCCTACAGACACCAGAACCAACCTAATGGCTTGCTGCAGGGAAGGTCCCCCAACTCAGCAAACCATTCCCTTTTGTCTCTTTCCTATATGGGGGGGGAAAAGAGTCATCTTCTTGGCCAATTTGTTCCTTCCATGACAAACTTCAAATGAGAAATGGCCTCATTCTTCGTTTATTTGAAGAGTTGTATGCAGGATCAGGTCTTCAATCACACAAACTGTTTTCTTTATTTCGTTGCCTCACAATGGCAGAACGAGGCTGATTTGAACTGGCTTTTCCTGTATCCATCCTGAAAAGCACACAGGTCATTTGCCCACACAAACCCTGGGAACTTGGCAAGTGTAGAGTCACAATTATGTAAGTGAACTGCAAGTCACTCTCGCTGACCTTCGAATTCCCAAATACACACCATCAAACCGTAGCAGACAAGAAAACTGAGAGGAAAAAGTTTAGGACCGAAGCCCCTTGTCACTAGTGCAAGATCGTTTTTTGTCCAAACAAAAAGGAAAAAAAAAAAAAAAAGAAAGATTACAGGGTTTGGGAGGTGGGACAGAATCGCTTTCTAACACATAAAATACACAAAACATTTACAGAAAGTATAATACAAAATCAAGGTCTTGTGACTGATTCAATGATCTGAGTACTTTCTTTTTGCAATCTAAACTTTCTCTTAATTAAGAAATGATTTTATAAAAGCAACGGAAGATGACAGCAGATAAAACACTCCTTTTAGCTACTTCAGTTTGTAAGCAGGTATTTTTTATACCAAGTATACACTAATACAGGAAAGCATGTATTTAATATGGCTTTTGATACTGCCTGTATAAGTACACTGAATATGTTACATTTGGGTGTTGTTTGTGTGTTTGTTTTTTTTTGTTTGTTTGTTGTTTTGTTGTTGTTTTTACAACACTTCAGGAAAACAGTTTTCTTTTTATGATATTCCAGTAAGAGACCACAATTTCACGTATGTACATCTCACGGATATTAGCATATTTATGTAATGGTCATGGAAAATTGATTTGTGTTCTTCAGAAAGCATCTTTACCCTCTTAACAAAAGTACTAATTTAGTAATTTTCACTGGAAAAGTGTTTGCAAACCTTAAATACAGTACATCTTAGTTACAGCATAATTTCTAAATTATTAAGAAACACGCAGCACTCACAAGAACTGTACTACGACAATCTGAAAAAGTTCAAACTAAATTTAAGTAACTAAAATTAAATATAACCAGCCTCAATTCTTAATTGTTTTTACAAATTATCTTTAAAATGGACACATTTTCATGGTCATTTCAACCCTAAGCTACTCTGTTAAACCAACACCCGAGCACAGCACCGGGTCACCCATTTAACCATGCCAGGGTAGCTGTATCACCTCTTGAGTTAACAAAACCTTTTTTTTTATTTATTTATTCTTTTTATTTTTTAACCCTTGGGGTTTCTTTTCCCCGGATGCCTCTCGAACACGTGCTGGACAGGCTGTCACTACTTGCTTTATTAGCTCTGATAAGCTCTAGGTGGTATAGCTGCAGGCTAAGGTACCGGCCTGTATACAGATGGACCCCATGCTCATGCAGAGAACTATTGAATGTATGGGGGCTCCCCATAGGGCTAGGCAGGAACCTAGCACGAGCAAGTCAATTGTAAAGGCCCATACTTGTAGAACAGCTTTGTTTCCTACACTTCCAATGCATTTACCGCAATTTCCTAGAGAGAAAATTGAAACAAAGGTATACCAGTAGGAGCTGGTCAAGCAAAATTAACATACAGCAGAAAAAAAGCAAACTGAGAACGAGTTAAATGAGTACCTATGCTTTAGTGTAAACAGCAATTTCATCCACGTGCACTCTGTAGCACTCCAACTGGATTTCAGGAGTTTTGATTGCTTAATTACACAGCTTATGTTCATAGCTTGTAATTGTTTACAGCACAAGAACCATAGCCTATTTACTCTGATTAACACCTATCCCTGTGTACCAACAAGACAAATTTATTCCAGGAATAATTTCACAATGGATATGAGAGATGATAAATTCTCCTCTTCACAAAACCATTTAACCTTTCACTTCCCGTGGCCTGCTCTCCACCCTGCCATTAAAAGGTAGACAAAAAGATGGCTGAACCATCTTTTTTGTAGTATGGATATGAATGTAGATTTTGTTCATCTATTTGATCACAAAAATTGCATAGGAAATATTCAGTTTCCAACTCTAACTTTCACACGATTTGATCAAAACTGGCTTCCAGCTAACAGAAGAAAGGAAGACTGATGTATCCACAAACCTCATTTTTCAGAATATACATAACTGAACTCTATTCAGAAGAAATGAAAATATATCTATAGTTTTTGCCTAACACCACAAAGAAGATAATTATGACAGGAATTTGCTTTAAAATTTACAGAAGCAAAAACATGAAGAAGCTGCAAAGGTAATCGTCCACAGCCCTCAGTTCAAGAATCTCCAATATAGGTGGCTGTCACAAAACTTTGAAGCTGAAACCAACATCCTAATTTTACACAAAGAAAATGCATGGGGAAAAAAAAAAGCCTGTTCCCCACCCCAAAAAACATACAAACATCACTGGGATAGACCACAGCACCATACAAACATCACTGTGGTCTATCCCAAAAGAAAATAATACAAATAGTACACAAATTATTTTTAACAGAAATCCTCTTTCAAAGATCCACATCCCTCTAATTGCTTTTCTTCACTTTTCCTCCCAACACGAACAGCATTCAAAATAAAAATTGTTCAACTACAAAATGAAAAAGTGTATGAAGGCCTTCTGGCAGCATTAGAAGGTACCTGTAGTCTGATCCCACCTCCTTCTGGCAGATATTCCCAACTCGTTTCCTACCTGCCTGAAAATCATTACGACACTACTCCATCACGTCTTTTGTGGACCCCCTAAACAATCTGTTTTAAAAAATGCTGGTCCATTTTAACTGTATCTGTCTCTGAAACATCTGTTACTCAAGGAACAGCCTCAGAGTTTCTTCTGTAATCCCAGATAGCTTGAAACCCCAATTCTCATCACAACTGTCCTTTTGCAGCAATGGTTCTCTAGTAACTCAGTTTTCTTTCTCCGTTTCATGTACTATTGGCTGTGGATGCCTTATATGCTTATTTTCTGAGGCTATTACCTTTCTAAGTTTTTGTTTTATAACCTAGGTAACAGCTCGCTGTCAGATTCAGTTCCCTGTAATTTGTTCACAGAAGTTCAGGGACATTTCCCTAACTTCCTAGGGCTCCTTCTCCAGTAGACGTTCTTTAAATCTCTCTCCAATGCCCCTTTCAGCTTTAGAATTTAGATGACAAGAGGCACGTGTCCCACTGAAAGCATGCCACTTGTATAGAGTAATTCTGTGCTTTACATTTTTTTCCCTGATCAACACTCTCAGCTAGCCCATGTGTGTGAGTAGCTCTAACTCCAGAAAGCTTTACATTTCTTCCAGGAATATGTGTACAGTTGAGTGTTGAAGAAGCGTTGATATCCAACTTTACAGAGTTATTGCCCAGTACTCTTCAAAACAAAATGAAAACATGCAGAAGCAGACTGCATCAGCCTGCTTCAATGCCTGTCTAATAACACATCTCCATGTGCAAGTACCATCAAAGCACTGGAGAGGGGAAAGGCTGCATTATAGCAAATAAAACTGTTATAATCAAGGAGACCCTACGTGAAGGCTCATGTGAAACAACATCATTTATATAGGTATTATGAACAGTACAAGTAACTCCTGTGTTGCTCGGTCACCACATGGTCTAGGTCGAGATGTGGAAAGTTTTCTATCAATCAGAAGCCAATCAAGAATAAGTCATTTTGGAAAGCAGTCCGCATAACCAAGCAGTGCAAGCCAACCTGGCAGACTCACGCACTGCATTACTGGTTTTGCAGCCAACAGATATGATGCAGATCATACATATTAATTCTCTGACTACTTGTCAAAAACAAGGATTATATTCAGGGCACAGAAGTGAGTACATCTGATCTCCCAATGAATATTTGACTCTTACCTTGCACTTTATCTGAACAAAGCTCCTTGGCTCGGTCTCTCATTATTACTGGAATCAAGACATCTTTTTCTACATGTCTCAGCTTAGAATTCTCTGCAAGAAAGCCAGAAACAAAGAGGAAAAAAATTATTTTTCTATACAAAATAAAGCGAATCTACAGAAATAACGTAGCATTGCTTATAGAACAGATACTAGTATACCCCATCTGTAACTAACTAGCACCAGACAATGCTGCAGAAGGACCACACACTGAAAAGCAGGAAAGTACAAGGATTTAAAATTGCTTAGATACAGGTACAAGCATTATCCTGTAAATTTCTGTTCTGTTTAATATGCCAAATGAAGCAAAAATAATGGAAAAAATTCTGGCATCACATTCAACTTTCTATCTTACTAATTAAAAGATCTGTATAAAGACTGCACAAAGATTGAGAATTATGTTTAATTCAGGATACTAATTTTTTTTTATCTGCATCATCTTTACAAACTACAGCTTTTTACTCCTATAATAGAACAGAGAAGTACAGCCCATATTAGAGCAGCACATTAAAGCTTTATTACTACATTAACAATATAGTAAATTAAAGACCTCCGTTCTTTAAAAAAAAAACTAACCATTTACTTACAGGCAGGGTCTGCAAGCTTTTTCACTGAGAAAACCAACTTCAGAAGAGCAAAAACTGAAGCCTGAATTCTACATTTAAAAGGAGAGTTGCAAGTTTGCATTCAGCTGCCTCAAAACAGAATTCATTACCGTGAGTACAACTAGTGGTTTTGGATATACTTAAATAACACAGACTGTGTGGAAATGCAGTGCTTCTTTTTTCCCCCCTAAATCCACTCTCTTCAAAACAAAGGAGTGAGAATTTATCAAGCACAGCTTTCCACTTCTTAGGTTCTGATTTAAAAGCCCTTTAAAGGATATTTGTATGGAAAATGGTGTAGTCCAACATCATTATGCTAAATACCTCAATTTCCTCCCCAAACACGCTATTTATTTACCCTTTGATGTTGGTATTACTCTTCAGCACAGAATCAGCTGTGGTGCTCACATTAAGCAAACTGTCAGATATGCTGTTATTTTGACTGAAATTCATCTCATTTTTAAATAGCTTATTTAAAACTTGGATTAAATGAAAGAAAAAGCATGATATACTGAATTAAGGAAACATGCAGAATTTAAGTTACCTACCCCTTTCCAAACACTGTTTTTCAGAGTATCTGCAGTTACCTCTAGATCAAAAGACAGCAGAGATTCACATTTCTCTGGTCATTTCTAACCCACCACCTTTTAAAGTTTGTTAATGCTATGAGGCTGCACCTCATTGAATCTGCAGTATTAACAGAGGAATCTGGTAACAAAACTGAGCTTTATGATAGCCAATACACAGAATCAGAACGAAAAACGCATCTCCAAGATTTATTACTTGGAATTTCTACAGCAAAAGCACAAATACAGGCTGGGCAGAGAATGGATTGAGAGCAGCCCTGAGAAGGACCTGGGGGTGTTGGAGGATAAGAAGCTCAACATGAGCTGGCAACACACGCTTGCAGCCCAGAAAACCATCCGCATCCTGGGATGCATCAAAAGAAGTGTGGCTAGCAGAGTGAGGGAGGTGATTCTCCCTCTCTGCTCTGCTCTCCTGAGACCCCACCTGGAGCCCCTCTCCTGTGAACACAGGCTGAGGGAGTTGGGGTTGTTCAGCTTGGAGAAGAGAAGGCTCCAGGAACAGCTTATAGCAGCCCTTCAGCACCTAAAGAAGTCTATAAGAAAGCTGAAGAAGGACTCCTTGTCAGGGAGTGTAGTGACAGGACAAGTGGTTGTGGCTTTAAACTGAAAGAGGGTAGGTTTAGCTTGAACTTCAGGAAGAAATCCTTCACTTTGAAGGTTGTGAGGCACTGGCACAGGCTGCCCAGAGAAGCTGTGGATGCCCCATCCCTGGAGGTGCTCGAGGCCAGGCTGGATGGGGCTTTGGGCAACCTGGGCTGGTGGGAGGTGTCCCTGCCCAGGGCAGGGGGTTGGAACGAGGTCATCTTTAAGGTCCCTTCCAACACAAAACCATTCCATGATTCTCTGAAAAGAATGAAAACGAAGTGTTTTATGCAGTAAATTAATTTGCTTTTATGCTAATTGCCATGTTTTTTGCAGCCCCTGTGGACTGAAAGGGGATGTTAATTTGGTTTGAAGGGAAGTAAATTTGTTGTCAGGCAACTTTTCAGCTAGATAAATTCTCCAGTCCAGTTCACTATATAAATTCATAAAACGGTCCATTAAAGAGAACTGTGTGAGAGCAGGAACAAGCAGAGGGAACGCTGCAGCTGTCATGAGCATCCCTGGCTCAAATTATAGCCTATGCTTTTCTGCTTTTTCTAAGCAAGTGAGATGCCAGCTGCCTCTAAAATGGCATTTGACAGTCCCCAACTGCCCTCACCCAACCCCATCACATCAGCATGTAACCAGACAGCGAGCAAGCAGCCAGTTCGATATGGAAAACTAACTCCTCAAATGCAAGCAAAAAAGCATTTCCCAGCTGGTTTACACTTTGGAGTGACTAGATCCAATTACAATAGTTCGAATTACTTCACGTAACTTTTATCCATCAGTATCTACACCAGCATACACAGAAACACAGCAGATCATGGAGAAGCAGCCAGGGCCTGGAAAGGGCGCCTGGGTTTCCTCGCCTGGCAGAGGTCAGCAGCAGCAGCCGCCATGGCTCCGACAGCAGCCGAGGCAGCACAGGGCTCCAGAGCAAGGATCAGCCACCCACTGCTGACAGAGGGGAGCAGAAAGGGACACAGCTCAGGGCCAAAAAGGAAACGGGACAAGGGCATCCTTCAGACAGGGAGCGAGCCTCCCTGTCAGCCCAAAGAGTCAAAGGGGATTTCTGGCTTTTAGCTGAAGTACCCAATTTGCTGTTTGATTATTCAAAAGGAAAGGGATGTTAAGACATCATGATGTCAGCAGCTGCGCTGGTGTGAACATCAGCTCAACCACAACCGCGATGCTGTTGCGCTCCACGCAAACTCCTGCTTTTTAGTCCCACGTCATCAAACCTGGAGGGGCTGAAAAGGCAGGATGGAGAGGGCACAGGGCAGCATCCAGGAAAAACTAGAAGACTGCTACAACACTGATTCAAAGGTAATTACAGAACACTATAAAGGAAATGAGATCAGAAGTGGTCTTTATTCTCATTTATAGTTTGTTTTTTAAAAGGAAGTTTGTTGGCTAGGATTGGTTTTTAAGCCCTGAGAAGTACAAGCAATTCAAGTCAGACCTTATAAGGTCTAGGTGGTAGCTTCACGTACCCAAGTGCAACTATATCACCAAACAGGTCTCATACAGATGTTCAGCTTGGGCAGTACTTTATCTAGTCATGAATTTCAACTGTAATGTCTAAAGCATTTTAATATTCTTCCCTGATTCCAAGCTGCATTGTGTTGTAAGTATTGTATTACACACAGTGATTTTCATTGAAGGATCTTAAAACACTTTATTGAAGTTGGTATCCCTAGCATTTATACAAAGTGTTAAAGAAAAGTAAGGCACAAATATTAATACCAGATACCAGCTAGAAAACTATGTTTACATGTGGAATAACCGTACTGGATAGCATATAAGCACTTGCAAAGAAACAGTCATCGCTAACCAAATCAGCTCTGCAGTAACATTATATGGCAAGAACTTTAAAAGAAACAACACCTTAGAAGCAAGACTTCATCAAAAAACATGAGACAACCATGATGTGAAACCATCAATTCCTTTTGCCTTTTTTCAACTATATTACTATTTCTAGAATAATAAGTACTTCTTTTGATAGCTCACTATTCTGCACAAAGATATTTCTTATTCTAATACCAGATTTGCTACAGACTAGTCCCAACAGAATCTGCATTACAACACACCTACTATGTTGTGTTATTTATTTTTTTTTTACCTACTGCTTTATTTTCTCTTCAAAATATCAATAAAATTATTCCCAGACAAGCAAGAAATATGTTTTCCTAGTCCACCTTTCTCATTTGAAAGTCGATACCTTTGGTTCTCATCTGCAACGTCCATGCACTTTACCTGGTCTCCCATGAAGGCTGCTCAAGACGATCCTAGTTTGGCTGCAAAGTGAGACAAGAACACGCTACCTCTCAGCTGCCAGCAGGCCAAAGAGATGTTAGCAGCTGCTTTTCCTCACCTCCCTCCCACCACACCCCAGCCCCTCACAACTTGGGTATGCTTGTTATAGCAACTTCATTATTTAAGATTCTACCTCTCTCTTACATTCTGTTGAAATTCACTATAACATCAAAAGTTACATGGGAAATATGGATGAACATAAGCTAAGTGAGTAAAGGTTACAAAAATCGGGCTGTGATTAACAATAAAAACAAGATTTTTGTACAAACATACATGGAAGTTAAGCCAGAATCAAAAACAAATGCAGGCTTGCAAGTGTTAAAGCATCTAAGCCACAGGACCCCTTGAAAATTAGGGTGAGGGTTAGGGACTGTCAACTACTGAAAATCCTGAAGGCAGGAAGACATCAGCACACTCCGAAACGCTGCCTCTTCTCATGGGGAAGAAAGAATAGAAGAGAAAATAAAGAACAGGTAAGGAGTATACGCTTGCAGTTGCCAAAATACAGAAGGATAGAAACTATAGGAAAGTGAGCATCCCTCTGAAGGAAAAATCATTCTCCATACCATCTCAGCATAGTGTAAAGGATTACAGGTAGGCAAGAAAGATTACGAAACTGGAAGATATCCATATTCAGCAAAACATCAAGAACACATTTTAATTTTTTTTTCCTTTTTCTTTTCTTCTTCTTTTCACACTAATAAATTTAGCTAATCTCAATGCCTGACACGGCTCTCTGGTTGCATACAATAAGTATCTAGGGCACAAGAATACAACTGTAATCATTTTCTGCAGTTGATTAAAACCCTTAGGTGCTTAAACTATTTATTGCCATGGGAGGTCAAGGACCATAGCCATCTGATTCAACAGTTTTCAATATTTTTGTAAAAATGGGGAAAAAAAATCTAGAAATACAAGTATCAGTAGGAACCAGAGCATCACAACCACTAGAACAGCAGAATACACATCCATTTCCTTCTGTGGGAAGATGAGAAAACAGAAGATGACTGGAACACTCTCACTGCTTTCTAGTCTCTAGCTGCAGGTCCCAGAAAGGCCTTGAGGGAAAGAGGACAACATTGTAATCCTGTGCAGTAGACAATAAGCCTGTAAAGAGGACAAGAGGAGGTTGAAACATAAAGTTGCTTTACTGAAAATAAAAGGAACTGTAGCAGCTTGTCCTATAGAAAACTATAGGCAGCTTGTCATAGAAGACTTAGAAAAGGGGACACACAGAAGAAAGCTTTCACTGAACAGCGTCCCACAAGAAGTTTTATCATCTCCCCCTCCCTCCCTCAACACCGCTGGACTGACCCTGCTCACCCCTTTGTCACTGCACCTGCTGGGATTTCACAGCTCTACTTCTATCTCTCATACGGCCTCACGTAGCAGGGACACAGATTACTCAGAAAAACTGAGAAAAAGTTGAAAACTTGTCCAGATACCTGAAGAAGCCTTACACCTTTAGCAACCAAGAGGAAGTCCGTTAAGCGACTCCAGTAAAAGCTTTTAAAAGATGCATTTAGTTACACAGCTTGTCATTTGGACATTATGCACACTTTTAAAAAATCTCCAAGTAGTACTTCAAATCTTTTAGAGGTTTCAGTAAGAAACACAGTTTATACGATGGGCTAGACAATGAGTAACAAGTTTATGGCTGAGATACCGAAGTGCATTAAACTTGGGAATGTAGTCACTTTTCTATCACTCCACAAAAATTATTTGTGCTGTAAATACAGCGCTCAACATTTTGTTCTAAAACCCTTCCTATGAGCTAATTATTAAACGGCTTGGGAAAGTATGCTTTAATTAATAAAGGAAGTAGTAGTGCAGCATTAATTGTGTGCTGAGTGGCAAACATTCCTTTCATCAGACTACCGGCTCTATAGACTCCAGAGGTTCAATCTTTCCAAAACCCATTTCAGATTTATTTTAGTGCACGCGTAACAGTTGTGTTCTGAATGGGCTAAGCTAATTATAGCTTACTACTCCTCCAGGAAAAGGATACATTCAAAATTTTCATCGCCTTTATTTTGCCTAGCTTATCCACTTTGTATCAAGTAACAGCCACGGGTCTTACATTAATTCATCTGTGTGTACGTGCATCATAAAAATACCTATCAAGAAGTCTGTTTCATTGAATGTATTATCAACTACTTCAAACCTCCGCTCTGAAACACAAAGTCACATATCGTTGCAGCAAGCAAATTTAGAGATAAACCTGTTAAAGTCATGGGCAGAAAGAAATAGGTATTTCTAAAATCTATGATTTCTTCCTCCAAGTGTAGGTTTTGTTATTTTTGTTGTTGTTGTTTTGGTTATTTTTTAAAAATATGTATCTAAATACTTCTTGAAGACGAAATTAATAGTTTAAGCACCCAATCCTATAGCCATGGGCGGTCTCCTGTGCCCTTACTGCCAGGAAGCTCATGGGGCCAAAATGACAAATAACTTCAGCATACCTCTTTGTTAACTTTGGTCCCACAAAAACATTCAAGATCCTGCTAAAAGCAATTGATTTTATCAGTCAAATACATCCAACATGAATCAAGTCATGACAGACCAGGCCTGCATATCTTTATGCATACATGAAACGCATAAAGTGGTAGCTTCATTTGCACTTAGGTGTTTGCAGAGGAACTAGAGTCTGAAGTACTTTGCTTCATGCTAAGGTTTTAGAGTATCAAAGGGCAACACACAGTGACAGAAATGTTATAATCCAAGTGAAGTACGTGATATCCTGAAACCCTCACTGAAACGCAGAAGAGGCTGATCAGCACAGTTTCTCTACAACCACTTTTATTTTTCCCAACTGTGTATGAATAAATTTATTTGTATTTAAGAAGTTACAGATTTTGAGATTTTTCTATCTAATATTCACATCATTTTAAATTAAGATGGAGTACAGGGATGACAACACCAGGGAAAATTTCCAAAGCTTTAACTTCTCACTATTCTATCATCACCTCAAAGTCAATTTTCACCTTTTTCACTGGCTGAATTTGTTATCTTACATTTTGCTTTGGGGCTCATGTGTTCTTGCAATATGGCAGTACTGGATTACAAGAATACTGACAAGGCTGTTTGCTAAAAATGAACAATGGCTATATTGCGGCTAGTCTGTAATATCCAGAAAGAAAAGGAAAAGCAAATCTGACAGCGCACTTATTTCTTAATTACATGTGGCTTCCAAATGCTCATACATCTACTGACTAAAAATCGAAGCCAACCCCGAAGTTGCACGTACTGTTGTTTTTTGGACGCAGGGAGGTTTGTTTTTTTACATGCCTGATCAAATAGCAGAGCCAGGTAAAAGACACGAAGACTTAACTACAGATCGGGGCTTACTATTCACTGTGCTGGTGCATTACCACTATCCTGAACTGTTGTGCAGGTATCACAGACCTGCCAGTTAGGAAAGGTTAGGGTGGGAGCAACCTACGAGCAAAAAACATCCTAAACCCACCCCAATTCCCTTTTAAAAGCTGCAGATGAAGATTCTAGCAAAGTACACAAACCACAACATTAGTAGCCCACTAGGGCCGTGGACCAGCTGAGCATTAAAACAGCCCAGAGGGCCTTAGTTCTACTATTGTAAAACACTTCTGAATGATTCACTTGGTAAACTGATGTAAAATCCTTCTGAGCACAGCTTCTCATCACTTAAGACACCATAGAGCAATATTTCAGCAATAAAACACACATTTTGTACTTTCTGGGACAGCAAAAATTACCACCACCTTGGATACAGCTGGATTCCTACACACAGGGTTCCACACCTTTTAAGGGAAGCCCAAATATTTGAACACCTTTTGTCTAAAGTGGTCCTGAGTGTATAAAACCCTACTACCCTATGTCCTTTCTAACTAACAGTAGATGTTGTCTAAGAACGTACTGCTTGCTTCCACCTGGCGAAAGAAATAGGGTAAGGTCCACAAAAATCACAAACTATCTGAAGAACATAAAATGAATTAAACAGACCACACGAGTTAAACAGTGACCTCAAGAACTTCACAATCATTAATATCAGAAAAAAAGAAATTGGTAACAAAGTAACCTGCACTTGGATGAAGGAGATATGCAGGAAAATCTACCGACCAGTGAAACACTCCAGTCACCAACAATAGAGATGCTAACCACCGTAAGATTTCTTCCCAGCACGCTCAATAGCCACTATTTAGTGTTAGAGTACTACATGCTCCTCTTTTTATTTCATGCAATTCTGAAAATTAAAAAAAGTGTTTTAGTTAAAAAAAAAAAAATCTGTTTAAACTCCTTAAGGAATTGAATATTTAAGTTCTTGAACCATTTTTTTTTTAAGACACAGCTGAACAGCTTCTCTGGGGCTTCCGCATCTTCAGATGCAGTTCACATCTTTCATTTCAGGGAACAAACACCACAAACAAATTAAGAACAAGGCTTTTTTAGTAACAGGACTAAATATCATTCTTCTTGATATTTCTTTAATGGAAGTGAGGATTAAGAGAGAAGACAAAACAACGCCCATCTTACTCATCTTTGATTTCCGCACCTATGGATTTAATGAGCAGTCAGTGTGTATAAAATGAATGAAATCCTTAAAAACTAACATGACAGATCAAAACACAACATTGATTATTCAGTTTTTCAGAAGTTGTAGAGCATGAGGTGTTTTGACACGCACAGAGACCGAAAGCCTTCTGATTACAGTAACAAAATGATTGCTGATGTTACTCTGGATTTTCAACTCTAAAGAACCCTTTCAAATTATTCAGCATTCTAACGCTCACCGGCGTGCCCCAACGCATCATCCATTGCTTATTTCTCTTCCCTGAACGGTTCTCCAAAACGTGCTGTCAAACAGCTTTAGGAAATCATTTATCCTTTTCCTTCATGTTCCCAACGGAGGCCAAAGACACTAAGAAAGTCAAAAAGGTCAAGCCAATTTAACTCCCTTCATGATGGGGTAACTTACGTTCTTAATCACCAGTGTTATCTAAGGACATTAAATTAAAAGGTGAGACTGTTCTTCTTTTTACATATACATTTTTGCCCTTTACTGACTGACTTTACACTGCTGTATCTCCCATTAGTTCCTCCTATCATTCAAAGCCATGATTTCACTCCTTCCAGCATACACTTCTAGCTCTGTCTTACTGTCCATTTCATTTCAAAACAAGACCCAAGCCTTCTGGAAGCCCAATTTAGTCCTTCCACTGATACACTGCTGCAGTCTTTAACTACCTAGATTCCCACATGACCACAAAACAGTCAGAAACACACACTTTATGTAGCATAGGAAAATGATTATGAAATCAGCCTTCAACACATTTTTAAGAGCCCTAAGACTAACCAGGGTAGGTGCCAAACCCTGTATTGTGTGTCTAAGCTGCTGTCAATAACCTTACTTTTCTCCTTAAGCACTTGTGAGTCCTCAAATAGGGATCCAGACATCACTATTTGAAAATGACAGCTAAAACCAAATGCAAGTTAGAAAGAAAATGGGCTAATAACCCATGATTTCTACTACTGAATGCAGCATCTTACAATGACAATTTTAGAAGTGCTGTATACAAAAAAAAAAAAAAAGTTCAATGCTGGGCAGCAGCACATTTATTCTTAAGAAGGATAAAACAAAATCAAGTAACAGAATTTTCTCAAAGGACTCATCTACCTATTCATTTACTGGATGTAATCACCTAATAACACAGCTACAGTTCCTTCACAAACTGTGGCTGTCCAAGAACTCTTTCCGTATAAATCATGACGTAACTTACAGCTTTTATATTCTGAGGTTCAGAAGACTCCCTGATATTCACTCCCTACTGCCTGGAAAAGCCACAAGAATATCTGCATCTTTTATGACCTTAAAATGGAGCATCAGTCGTGGTAACAATTTACTAAACTGTGATTCTTCCAATTTTTCTCATACGTGAGCCAAGAAGCAGTTAACGATGACATTAAAAACCACCGCACCAGGGTATCTGAGTTAACACCTTACTGATACCAACAGGGCAGCTCACACCTTTTGCAGCTATTGTTCCACTTTCCCTACAACCTCACTTAGACCTCTCCGCTTTCGGTTCATGTTCTGAGGTTTTCAGCAGAGCCGTAACAGCCAGGGACCGATGGCTGGGCTGGGGGGAGGTACGTAAGAGATACCGGATAACAAGGTAGCAGATTTAGAGAGGTGTCAGTAAGCAATGCCACTGCTTAGCAGATCAATCTCAGTATTAGTGTCACTGAGCATATACCCAAGGTACACCCTCAGCGGTACCACCACTGCTAAAACACAACCACAGCGTGGTCCGGGAGGCACGCATAATGGCATTACAGGTGTAAATAGGGAAGTAAAGCAGTGCTATATACCAACATCTGGAGCCATCCTTTTTGGTACACGAAGAACACACAATAGCTTAATTTAAGCTACTGTAATTACTGCAAACCCCTTCCAAAGGACAAGAGGGCGCAGAATTACGCTGTGGATGCACACCCACCAGCTGAAACACGGCTGTAAGTCGTACACCATTTCCTTAATTCTGCAAGACGTGAATGCTTAGGTGACACTAACACCACCAGCGCTTGACCACCACGCCAGTGCCCTGCTCGTGGGGTCTGTAACACCAGGCCAAGCCACTTCCACGAGAACCTGGCCAGCATCCTTCAGGCTCCTGAGGAGGAGATGGGGGTAACCAAGGAGCAGCCCTGCCTCAGCTGGGCGTCGTCACCTCGTCACGGCGGGGTCTCACGGTGCAGGACAGGCCCTGGGACACCGCCTGAGGGCCGGGCCAGCGGCCTAGAGCCTGAGGGGAGCCTGAGGGGAGCCTGAGGGGAGCCCGCGGGGCCGCCGCGCTGTGCCCTTCCCCTGAGGCAGCCCGGGTGGACCCCCCTCAGGCCGCTCGGCCGGCTGAGGCGAAGCACGGAGGGGAGAGGGAGACCTTTTGGGGGATAGACGGAGGATTTTGGGGGAAAAAAGGGAAAATTTTTGAGGAAAAAAGGGAGGTTTTCGGGGGTGCTCCCTGCCTGCCCCTGCGGCGGCCGCCCCTACCTGCAGCGCCAGGGGGAGGCTCCATCTGCGCCCCGCGTTACGCCGGCGGCTGCGCACTTTGCGTAGCGAGACCCCGCCGCCGCGCAGGCGCGGAGCGACCCGGCCCCGGTCCCCTACGCTGGTGGCGGGCGGAGGGCGGCGGCGGGAGCGCGCAACGAGGAGGGAGGCAGCGGGGGCGCGCGGGCGCATGCGCGGTGTGTGTGGGGGAGCTGCGAGATGGCCGCCGAGGGCAGGGCGGGGAGGAGGGAGCGCGGGCACATGCGCAGTGTGTGGAGGGGTGGCTGCTCTGCAGCCCTTGTGCCCTTCATGAGAAGTTATCCCTGGTTTCCTATGTCTCAGGGACAAAGCTCCTGGGGCTGCCAATCAAAATAGGAAAAAAATAGGGAAATTTGGTGTCCTACCAGAAATTTTGGCAGAATGCGCTTACGTTGCCTTGTCAAGCTGGTTGGCTTAGTGGGGGGGGAGCTGAGTCCCTCTACACCATAATTATTTAGGGTTTATGTTTCCTTTTTATCTCAGTTCAGCATAAAGGTTTTCAAATTTTATGTTGTGTCATGGAAATGACATTTTTTTTCAAGAGGTTTAAGCCAGACACAAGGCAAGGACCTTGTCACATAAAACACTGCATAGTAAATGCCAGCGGTCAAAAAGTCAAAGTATGCTTTTGATACAACATCAAGAAAGGAGTATGGGCTCCTGATTACCTGGTTGTTTCTAAAAAGATACAGGTTTTAAGGCAAAATTTGAAGAACAGTATGGTTTCTAATGAAAAAACAGGCAGATTAGGAGGTGTGTTGAAAGAATGTACTTTGGTTTTTGCATAGTGCCACAAGAAGTTTGATACATTTCAAACCAACTAACTCATCTGTGTGTCCATTTGGTCTGCCTGTGTATTGAGACATATCTGAAGTACACTTCAGGGTGGAGGAGTAATTTTGGCATCTTTTATTTATGAGTCTCCATTATATTTAACTGACCAGTCTTTCTTTGGTTGTACGGCTGATCACTTGGAGAAATGAAACGTGGAATGAAAAGCTGTAAGAAAGTACCCTACATTCATCAAGCTGAAAACACAACTCCCCAGAAACTAAGAGAAATTAAATGCAAGGATATATAGTAAGAGATGAAAGTCAAGACTTGTTTTAACAAATATAATCCAAAATTTCAAAGAGCCTCCTCTCTTTTCCTACCAACCTCTTCTATGTTTTTGGCAGACAAATGGTATGGGAAACCAGTTTGTTTAATCAGTAGCCTCTTATGGAATCACAGAATTGTCTAGGTTGGAAGACCTAGATCATCGAGTCCAACCTCTGACCTAACACTAACAAGTCCTCCACTAAACCACATCACTAAGTTCAACATCTAAACGTCTTTTAAAGACCTCCAGGGATGGTGACTCCACCACTTCCCTGGGCAGCCCATTCCAGTGCCTCACAACCCTCTTGGTAAAGAAGTTCTTCCTAATATTCAACCTAAAACACCCGTGGTGCAACTTTAGCCCATTTCCCCTCGTCCTGTCACCAGACACATGGGAGAACAGACCAACCCCCACCTCGCTACAGCCTCCTTTAAGGTACCTGTAGAGAGCGATAAGGTCGCCCCTGAGCCTCCTCTTCTCTAGGCTGAACAATCCCAGCTCCTTCAGCCTCTCCTCGTAGGACTTGTTCTCCAGGCCCCTCACCAGCTTCATCGCCCTTCTCTGGACTCGCTTGACCACCTCAATGGCCTTCCTGTAGTGAGGGGCCCAAAACCGAACACTGTACGTGAGGTACGGCCTCACCAGAGCCGAGTACAGGGGGACGATCACTTCCCTAGCCCTGCAGGCCACGCTGCTTCTGATACAGGCCAGGATGCTGTTGGCCTTCTTGGCCACCTGAGCACACTGCTGGCTCATATTCAGCCAACTATCAACCAAGAAGATGGAAAAAAAAAAAGGCAAATCCAAACCCCAAAAAAGCATTAACATCGCATTCTTAGATAACTCAGAAGTCCAAGAGTCTCCCTCAAGCACCATTATACATGTAGGCCTTGTATGCATCTGGAAGATAGAACAAGCGATCTAGAAAAATCACTAGGAAGAATTTTGATCACAACGGCATTTTATTTCTTCTTAATACTAATTTTCTTTTTTTTAAAAAAAGGTCTGACTTACAAGTTAACAGTTTTGTGGTGTTTTTGTTGTTTTTTTGTTTGTTTGTTTGTTTTGTTTTGTTTCCCTAGATTTACATGATTTTCCCCATATGATAATTTAGTGTTTTCATTTGAATGTGGACTGTTTCAGCTTAAGGCCACACTAAGAGCCACATTCTTTGTGCTGATACATTCACAGAAATTAGTACAGCATGATGTAGGCAAAATCTTCCACACGATTGCTTTGGGTCTTACTGATCTAGAGCATTTCTGTTATAGAAAATTAAGTATCTTTGTGATGTTTTGTTTTTAAACCACAAGTTTGGTCTCATTTCTTAGAGTAGAATGTAGATATTATAACTGTTTTTTGTGATATTTAGCTATACCACTTTCAGTTACAGTTTACACACTGATTTGATACTTAAGTGAACAGGGCTGTGCAAATGCAACATACCCAGTTATTTTTATTTATTTTATTAAGGTTTTTTAGTCTATGCCACTTCTGCAATGAATGTAAGAGAGATGAAAAAACAGATATCAGCTAATCTGCGAAGTTATGTATTTGCAATGAGAGAATACAAGAAAACATATGATGCAAAAAGGAGCTTTCAGCATGAAAACCGAAAAGGAGAGTGTACACTTAAAACAGTAAGTTGGAATAAATAAAAATGAAATAATTCAAGTTAGTCATCTTTGCTGCTTTTAGTCTCTTGGCTACTAGTATTTATATATGCCCTGCAGAATAAGAACTGTGAAGATTTCTTTAAATTGAAGAACTTTGAAACTAAACGTCAGCTCTGAGTATTGTATTCATTTGATTGTTTTCAGAAGCAGGGTACTAGGCTGGATAGAACTTTGCTTTGAAGTAGTATTTCTGTTCTTTGATAAAGACAATAAATACAAAGAGAAATATCCAACAACTTTGTAAGCCAGAGAACATGCCCTGCCCTGCCCTGCCGCTTCTTAACGGCATTGGGCCTGGAAAGCAAAACCAATTTTTTTTGCAAGTCTGATTTTCACTTGTGATGGGAAAGAATGAAGAATACTAAGAATAAGAGAGGTCTTCAGGAGAGAAAAAGAAATAGAAAATGAAAAAGATACAGAACAACTTTGTTCTGGAGATTTGATGGGCTGAAATAGTTTTGAGTGAGGGAATGTGGAGATGGGTGTCTGATAATAGTCTTACGCTCTTTGGGGCTACTATAAAGTATTGGAAATGAGAAAGTGTCAGAGAAAGTGTCAGACAAGTTATTAGAAATCATGACAAATAAGTAGAGGAGACTGACATTATATGGAACAAAAATAGCATAAATAAGGCAGTAAAACAGAAACTGTCCGGAAGGGCCTTTAAATTAAGATAAATAGGTTGTGTCAATAGCTCAGGAGTCGTTGTGGTGATAGCAAGAGATGTTACAGTGACTGACTCAAAGACACAAAAATGATTTTTATAGCTATTTGAATGAATATAAACAGAACAATTTCCACAGCAAGAATGGAAGAGATTACAATGTTAGAGATGCGATAAAAGCCATGTCGAGAATTTTAGTAGATGAATTAAAAACCTAAATACTTTGCAAGTACATATTTTGCATGCTTTTATATGCAGAATAGATGTAGATAAGATCACCATTCTATATAGAGAGAAAAGATAGATTTACTGCCTTCCTTCATGTGGAAGTGACAGTTACTTGAGCTCTGTCTTGTGGGAGCATCTGAGGATATAATGGGATAGTTTCATTAAAGAAAAGAAAAAAAGGAAACAAAAAAAATGCAGAAGGCAGGATTCTCATAAGCATGAGATCTATCTTGCATCTTATTGCTGGAGAGTTTTGAAATGATGTTTGGGTAATATCATTTGTGTTTAGTCAGATCTTTTAAAATACACATCTTGCACACGTTTTGCAGCCCTGTGAAGTTATGATGAAACATGGGGCTTCTGCTTTGTAGCTCCTCTGTACAAGTTATTACTATATGCTTCATCTAATTGACATATTTATCCAGAAAACACGCTTAATTGGGACATTTCCTGGGGCACTGGTGTAAGACCAATAGTCTTACATTTCTTAATACACGCGATCGCTACTTAAGAGGCTCATGATGGGACAGTGGCTACTGCTTAATAGTATCTGCCCCTGGTTAGTCAGTGCTGCTTACATCTCTCTGTTACAGTCTCCTGGAACTTGCCTATATAAGAAAATTTTTCCAAGCAATTAATTCCCGCAGGGTAAAATATTGTGTACTCTGGTGAAAATAGACCCATGATGGTGGTCACAATTTTCTGCACTGATGATTACGGGGGAGGGGGGGTGGAACCTTTTAATTTCCCTATGGTCTTGACGGATGCTAGAGATAATGGAGAAGTTTGGTTTTCAGCACTTCTTATGAAATTAAAAAATAAAAATATAGTCATAAGTAGTGCTGGATTGCAGTTATTTCTGTGTTTCTAAGATTCATATTGTCATTTGATTAGTTAATCGCTCATTTTCAAAGGTGTGAACATATTTTCACACGTCAACCAAGACAGTGTTAACAATGAAACTATAGATAGCAATAGAGATTAATTATCTATCGCACAAGTCTCTGCACCTTGATCTTACCAGATAAAGAGACTCTATCTGTCTGCACACAGGTGTGATTTTTTTTTTAAACTCCAAACAATAGCCTTGGTCAAATGAGTTCAAATGAATATTTTCAAATGGCACATCTTCACTGTGTTTGCTGTTAACATTTCTGATCTTGTTTTATGAAATGTGACTTCCAGTAAAAGGCTGTGATTCTTTGCTATGCTTACCCGTGTGAAATACATTCACTGATAGGTGAGAGATGTGGGGGAGCTTTAAATGAGAATTAACATTTAGAGTCAAAGACAACATTTCCTCCTTAGCTTTTTTCACTGACTGGAGACATCTATTCCAGAAGAGAGAAGGAGATGAAGGATGAGTTTGTAGGTTTTTTTTTTTTTGTTTGTTTTTTTTTGTAGTGCATGTTGGAACATTTTATATTTATTCACCCGCAGAAAATTAAATGCATATGCGTGTCTGGTTTCTAAATGTTTAAAGATCAGAGGTCTTTACAGCAGAATATACTATTGCATGAAGATGAACCACTAGGCGTGTTGAACTATTTCTATCCTGTCTGATTAATCTCTAATTTTGCTTGTTCTAGCAAATGGATACTAGTAGCTTGCAGACCTTGCAGGCCTGTAAAGTCATACATGAGACTCTTGGACTATCTTCACAGTGAAGGCGTTACCTTGGACTCTGTCTTGCTCCAAGACCTGCAGTTGGTGTGTCTCTAGGTGGCAAGCTCTCCGGTGGCACTGCCTATTTTGAGACTCTGTAGCCTGTCTCTTATCACTTCATCAGAAATGCAACCTTTCCCTTCGTGGGGTAGTCCTTTCCACTCATGTGTTAGGGAAGTTGGAAGCATCCAATCAGGGTGACTATTTACCATCATTTCTGTTTGTTGTCCTAGCAAGAAGTCACTGAAGGAGTATCTAGGGAGCTGGCCATCTGCTCAGAACTAGAAAAACGGCATCAAATAATAATTATGTTTGCCAGTCACCACTAGATCTAATTGCCAGAGTGAAAAACAGTTTGATTCCCTTTCTTTTGCGAAGTCTGCTCACAGCAGCACAGTCTTTAATTGGCTTTTGTTTCCTTAAAACATCCTCTTTTATCTCAACAAATTCAGATACACCCCAAAGCTAAAAACCATAGACCAGGTAGAGATGACTGGACCGGCATCAAGATTTTCAAATAATAGTAGTTCAGTAGTGTAAAAGGAAGGGGAAGGTCCACCACTAAAACAAGCCAGTCTGTATATGTTTCATCATGTGATTTACCCTCCTTACAAGAACTTATTACTCTTCAGGCTATGGTCAGATTGTTTTCTTGTCTAAATACATTCATGGAAATTATAGGTCAACTCTGGTATTGGAGGTTTTATTTAGAAACTTATTTGTTACCAGATTTTGGATTTTTGTTTTCTTCCTTCCTACAGTGCGTGCAGTCATAAGTTTTCTTTCTGTTCATTATTTTCTTTAAAAAGCTACTTAGCAATTCTCTAATTCTGTTGCTTTACACTTTCTTACTTTATACTTTCTCTTTCTCTCTCTCTCTCTCTCTCTTTTTTTTTTTTTTTTTAATGATATAAAGATGGGCTAATTCCTGGTTTTAAATGTTTCAAAGACCAGGTTAAATGTGTCTTCTAGGCTACAACAACCACTGCCTGATGTAGTCCCCTGTTTGTGAGCTCAGAGTAAAGTCATCCAACTGTCTTATTGGTACTCGCCTGAATATTTCCTGAACCCTCCATGGACTGGTTTTGGTTTGTTTCTTCTTTTTGTGCAGCCGTGGAGAACATCTTTATGGAAGCAAGCTCTGAAGTTCAAAGCTACTCTCCAATCTGTTCATCAGCATACACTTTTTGGTCCATCCTTAGTGTCAGGGGTTGTTACCAATATATAGAAGAAACAGAAACTACTAATAGCAAAACATGCTTTGTAGTCAGTCTTGTTTGAGCACTAGCCTTGTTTGTACGAGTTCTTTTTATGTAGTAAACCCTTGCTTAGAAATGCAAATGCTCTTTATTGCTGGATGATCCTCTTAAGAATTATTATCTATTTCTTCAGTTCTGGGAATGTTTGCTTCTTATAGGACATGCCAATGTAGGATGACCATTGTGCCTTGAAGTTCAACTGTAATAGTTGCTTGATTTGTCTTTAAGTCTCAAAAAGCTTTGTAGATAGGGAAACAACAGTAAAAAAGGTTGAACAGTTTGCCCCACATTGTGGAGGAATGGCAGTGGTAGAGTGAAGATGTGAAGATAAAGCTCCTTGATTTATAGGCCACTGAAATGGTGTGAGATCAAGCACTACTCATAGTGCAGGAAATTAGGCCTAAATACAATCCAAGGTTCTGCATTTGGTGTAGTGTCATTGGAAATGTTAAGATCTGAGTCATCTGGGGCAGAAAAGAAAGGTGGTGAAACAAAAACTGCCTACTAAAGTACATAGAGAGGGATGCAGAAACAAATGAGAAAAATGCCATTGCTGATGTGATTCTGATAGAGTTTTTAAAAATCTGTCAGCATGTCTTTTTTTTCAATGCATCAAACTCTGCATATGTATCTTATAGTAAATATATAACCCTATCCATACCCAAATTTGCAGTAGGGTAGTTTTATGTAGTTATCTAGGATGTTGCATACACCTACCTCCTTGCATTACTTTGTTGAGAAGTTGTGTGTTTTTTTGTCTCCTTCTCAATAAAATATCAAAAGCAATCTGAGATACTGTGATTTATGTTCCTTAAAACTTATAATAATTAAATATATTCACTACACTTGTTACAAATTAAAACTTGACACTTAAAGACTGATAAACAGGATGTGAGTAGAGGAAGATGCTTTTCCTACCGTGACCGATATGATCAAAACATGTTGTTTTTATACAAGCTTTTCCCCTCCCTTTAGTTTTTAGGTGTTTAAGGGTGATGCAACAATAGTAATGCTGAACACTTAGCATCTTCGTATTCACCAGTCCGGAAAATTCAATCTGACTTGAACTTTAGCACTGCTCTGCTACAGAACCTCAACTGACCAACACTGCTTCTGTGATTTATACCTGCTGAGATTCGGATGTTATTGCGAGGTAGTATTGGCACCATAACCTGAAGTTCAGTGAGGGGAAGAAGTCTTACGTCCCTCTTTGTATTCATCCATTGATTTGGAGATCAACTTCTTAGTTGATAGCATCTTACCTATGTTGGGCAATTAAACACATGCCTGTTTGTAAATACATGTGGCTTATTGTTAAAGGCAATTAATTTAATCTTGTCACACAGTTTTGAGCCGAGAAATAATTTCTCATTGCAGCACCAAACAAACATGATTTCTATCCCTGTCTCCCTATGTAATGCTCTTTATGTAGCTGAATATGGTTTTATAGCTGCGGTACTTTTACCTACTGACATCCATCTCAGTGTTAAGAGAGCACTGAATGCAGAGGGAGGAGATCTGACCTGAAAACTCAGCTCTCGACTTACCCCAGTATGATTCTGGTATGATTTTAATTATCTACCTTACAGGGACACATACATTGTGAAGAAATAGAGGATTTGTGCAACTCCAGTTCTGATGGCTTATTGGTGGGGTGGCAGCAAGAGTTAATTGCAGTTAATATGGCAGACTATAGTATCATCTGTAGAATCGTGAGATATATTTCAGGTTGATTGATGTGACGTTGTAATACATAGAATCCAACTGAAAGCTCAAAAGGTCTATCCTGATGATTCCAGTTGGTTTTAGAAGGGCGTAAGAGCCTGACAACTTCAACATTTCAAATCATTTGCTACAAAGCATTTGATTAACCTGCTTTACAACAGGCGTTCAACTTTTGCTCACAACTTAAAGGAGTATAAGGATATATAATCTAATGAAACTGGAGAGAAAAATGGATACTCACAGGAAAATCTTGGCACAGTTAGTAAAACAAAATTTATGAGATCTTGGAAGTGCCGGGCAGTTCTGAACTTCTAGTGACAGTGATAACAATTTTAACTTTTGGCAAATTGAAACTGGAGTTGAGTGCAAATGCTACGATTCAGGATTTTGTAGTCTATCTCATTGTTCAATTAAATAAATGATTAAGGTGTGACCTGTATTTCTTGACTTTTCCTAACAAGCTGCAATTTGGGATTATAGATTTTGCATAAGTAGTTCTATTATTTACCTATAATTCTGCATTAGTACGATCATTGTGCATTACTAATGTATTTATTTATTAGCATCAGGAATTGGGATCTGTTCCTTCAGGCATTATCTTCATATCTATTCCAGAAGTCTCATAGTATAAACAACTGGAAAGACATAACAAGTAGAATTAAATAAGGGGCAAAGAGAGCAAGAAAACATTACAAATGCCATATTTGGTATGAACAAATCAGCTGCATATCTGTTAACATTATACATATGGAATAAATGCGGAATTCAGTGTATGTATTTTATTTGTGGGTATGCAATTCTCTTTTATACCTGTCCCATAATATTAGGAGAGAAGCATAGCAGCAAAGAAGACATGATTGAACAGTGATGTGTCGATGAAAGTGCAACTAAGGTTTAGCTTTCTGTCGTGGTTTTACATAACCAGGGCTAAGTGTTAATCAGCTCAGAAGAACTGGGATTTTTGGTTGGGCTATTCCAAAGTGATTGTTTCTTGGCAATTTTTTACCCTGCTTTTTATAACACCCTTTATTAAATTTCAGTGACTAATTCACATTTTAGAGAAAAGAATACTCAGTGCTCTAACCTTTCAATAAGACTCAGAAAGCTAATCATAACATCTCTGAGATTTCTCAGAAGTTCTACAACAAAATATGGGAGAGTAAATTTCTTATTTCTAGTAAATTAAAAACTTGAAACAAACAGAAAATGAATCTTTTAAAAATTAAAAATTACGTAAATAGCATAGAGAAATAGAAAAGCATAAAAAAAAAAATTAAAACACCCATCCTCACAATCCTTCTGTTTTACTTTGAATGGGAATTTGGAACTGTGACTAAATCCCCTTCCGAGGATAAATCAATTTCTTCCCAAGCATTGTGTTCTATGACACAAACATGTAAATCTCCCTCAGTATTATAATTTGTATTCAGTTAAGTACAAAAAGTTGATTGCGGAGTGTGATGAATCAATTCCCATGCTGGGATAAGCTGTAGAAAGGGGAAGCTAAAGTTTGAATTTCATCATTGTCTGATATGGAACAGCAGATTAGGAGTAACAGCAAGATTTTAACCCCCATGTTCTAAAAAAAAAATATGTATATATATATACATATATATATATATATACATATATATTTGTACTTTCAGAATAACTTTTTTTTTTTTTTTCCCACTTAGCTATTCTGTGTACTTTTGGTAGCAATTATAGAAATAAAGGTTTTGCGTGTTTTGAGGGTTCTTTTGCCCTGTTTAGAAAAGATGTTAAGACGTGGAAATTTGCATAGCTTGGTATTTGTTTCCTTAGCTAGAAAATTATAGCAAAATGGAGACAGCCAAGTTATCTGGAGAAATCATTGCACTTTTGGACAATCAATTTATTATTATTTTTTTAATTACTATTATCTTTTTAATGGGGTTCTCATACATCTTTTCTTCCACTACTATTTCACGGATAAAAAAATTTCTTATTCTTTTCTATTGCATCTGTGACAACTTGGTCCTTTGTAATGTGTAAGGATCACTTTTTGCCAATTTTAGCAGGAGAAGAAGCAGTATGCTGTAAAACTTGATCTAATACCTCTTGCAAATGGTATTCTTGTTATGATTCCAGTTTCAAACCCACTGGTATGCCAGTTATGCTGTTGACCAGTATCCGCTAGTTCCAAAATATCATTCACTTTCTACCATGGTTCATCTTCATTTTGTCATATTAGTTGTCTTTCATGCCACCCTTTGTTGTCTGTGAAAGTTTTTGTCTCACACTGATTTCGCCTGTAGGTTTCATTGTTGAAGACAAAGCAACGGACCATCCTGCATAAGTGCAAGCAAAGGACCTCCAAGAAAGTGTGACCAATTGTGATGGCAGTTTAAGCCCTACTCATGTTCTTACCATGTCTTCAACAAAAATAGAAATATTAAGGGTTGTTCCAAAGATATTATTACTTACTTAGCTCTTTATAATTAAAAATATATTTTTTTAATAATTTAGCATTAAACTTAAAATGACTGTTCAGGTGATGATTAAGATGTCTATCTACTGAACATAATTTGCACTGTATTCTGTATTATGTAGCTGAAGTTCTGCCCCAGCTACAGCCCAGCTAGAACAAGACTACTGTACAGATAGAGTTATTTTACTATCACTGGAGCATACACTATCCAGTCTATTGATCTTCTATTCAGCAGGCCAAGTCCTTCTTTGAGCCTAAAGAATTCAAAATGTCCACTTAAGCACAGTTTTTCCTCATAATTTTATACCATCAGCATAGCAAAAAGCCACAGCATACAACTGTCTGCAAAATCTGAGTGCCAACCAAGTGAGGCCCCTGCGGGCTTCCAGCTGTGGAGCTCTGGTTGCTTGACAGAGGTGACGTTGGGTCTCCAGGGCCGAGGCCACAGAAGGCACCTTAGGGAGACCTTGTGCGTGTGATGCACCAGCCGAAGGAAGCTGAGGAGCAGCTGCAGCGAGTGCTGCTCGCCAGCCTACCTGCTGGAAGTACGGGGCCGCGGCAGCTCAACGCCAGGGTGGAGGAAAGTGGCAGAATCTCAGCAGCGCAGCTCTTGCCAGGTTAGGGAATGTGTAACAGAGCAGCTGTTGGATGTGCACTGACAGTTACCACGACCACCACGGCTTTGCTGGCTGACAGCATGTCTCCCAAAGGGGGGTAAAGCATGGGCTACTCTAATCAGATGTTCATTCGGAGAAAAAATGAACTTTCTGTCATTCAAGTCCTTGCGGGTACTGCAAAGAGAACAAAAGAATACAGTCATTAAGAAAAAGTCACTGGCTACTGACCTGCCTGTCAATATGCATTAAAAACATGTGATGTTACTGCTGAGAAACTATCAAATTTGCTTTGAAGAGCAATGCTAATGTCACATATGAAGTCAGAATTGGTGTCGATTTGTAACAATCACGTTGGAAACCAAGAGAGGCTTTTGTTTTCTGCTGTGACGGAGAAATCCTCCACAACAGATACTCGCTGTTAACAGGAGAGAGAATCTGCTGCTGAAACGGGGAGAGAGCAGAGGGGGGAAAAGGCTGTACTTCATTCTAGGCATAGTCTGGCTGTAGTATATTCCTCACTATGTGCAAGAGCAATTAGGCAATGGGAATTGGCCATAAACCCTGAGAAAGGATGAACACAATGTCACAGTAGTTGCTTCAAAGAGGTGCATTTAGCCTGACTCAGGAAGGAGCTGGAGTCTGCCGTGAAGAGAAAGTGGCAAACAGTAGCGTATCTACAGGGCTTTGATTTACAGCACCTCATCGGTCTTAGCAGCAGTACCACTGCAAATCAACTTTTTCTTTTTTCTAGGGAGCATCTGCAAGGCCCTCTTCAGAAGACATGCACACCCCAGTTAGGTTTCTGCAGAATTAAATTGATATCCTGTTTCAGAAAAGCAGATGAGCTTTGTGGTCTCGCTTCAGCTTTTACTGTGTTTGATGTGCCTCAGAAATACCCTTTCTTCTCCCAGCTTCTCACACATCATCCGACAGAGGACTACAGTAATTCTATAAGCCTTGTGCTGTTCTGGCAAGGTGGTTTAGCCATAAACTTCTTACTGCTTTTTCTTTCTCTCTCCTCCAGCATTTACTTCAGACCACTTATGACTTCCTCAGTAAAAACTTGTTTATGTAGACATGAACAATAGTTGCTAAAAGCAAGTGGTGTTTTTTTGTTGTGGTTTGGATTTTTAGCTCTTTTCCTTACATAGTTGTGCATGCAGCTTCTACATTTTTCTCCTATTTTAATGGTTAGTTGGAAGGCCATATAGACATCGGGGCCTTTGGGAGAGATTCTTCCCGTTTTTCACGTGAAAGCAGGTCACTGCTCTTATTGATTTCTGGACTACCAGATGTAGTATGTGTCAATGTCAAGTTTAGGTCTCCTCTTGTGTTGGTATTGCTGATATACAACCTGGTATTTGGGTTGTATGGGGACAGGCCTAGGTGATTTTACAGTTAAAAATATCAGAAAACCAGAAGTGCTCTTCTGTTTTGAACCAACCAATCTTAACGTTGTTCAAATGTAATTAGAAAGGTCATTTGTATAATCTTGGCTGTTGTTTTTTGTTTGTTTGTTTGTTTGTTTATTATTATTATTTTTCCCTTTGGGTATTTCCAACAAAATCTAACAAAGGACTTCCTTTTTTACTATTAGAATTAGGCTGATTTCTGGAGTGTTAGGATTAGTGTTATACATCCTAGGAAAAAAAAAAAAAAAAAAAAAAACATAAAAAAGGGGAGGATTATTCTCTTACAAAACTGATGATTAAAGATGACAAAAATATCCATGGGGAAATATGTGAAATTGTTAAGGTGTGTAGTAACTAAATGGTGTTTCCTTTAAGATTTGTATTATATGTTGGAAATACAGAAAACTTTTTAAAATGTTGCAAAACTTTTAGCTAAAAATGTATGCATTTCTGTCCAGATCTTATTGCAAATATTTGTCATATGAATGAAACCTCAGATTCATTTCCATGGAGTTAAATTGCCTTGCCTAGCAGCACAGGCTGGCACTATGGATGCTTTTCTGCTATAAGATTTGCTGGTAAAAAAAGTGTTCCATTGGTAATCGCATGGCTTTCAAGCTCAGCCCTTTCTGATCGTATTTTGTGCCCTGTAGGCCTGAGTCACTGGCACTTCAAGCACCTCTCAGTTCCCATGTGTTTTTTGGAAATACTTCTCTTGTTAGCATTCAACAATGAGACATTTGAATGAAACCACTTAAAGGTGCTGGGCATGATGTTTAATTTCATGTTACAGTCTGGTTTAGGAAAGAAGCTCTGGAAAATCAGAGCGTATGGGAAGGAGGGGCAGTGCAAACTCAGGTGTGTCACTGTTCCAGGAATAAATCTGTGCTGAACTGCACTACAGGAGCTGGGTAGGAAAGAACTGCTGCAGTCCTGTGGGGGGGAAAAAAAAAAAAAGGAAAACCACCAGGAAGGTTGGATGCCCAGTAACACCCACCGCATTATGCAGCACTGAATGCTGTTCTGGCTGGGAAAATTATCTTCTCCCCATTGAATGGCACTGGATATTTTGCAGCATCCAGAAGTGCAGAGCAACAGAAGGATCTTTGAGGAGAGGATCTCAGAAGAATCCTCTCTTTTAAAACTACTCAAACCTTCCCAAGAAATTTAAGAATATAACCCACAGAATAAAGTGGGTATGTTTATTAATGACATTCTTATTTTCTTCTCTTCACTTTCACTCTCTGGAGACTGCAGCAGAAAGCATGTGACCAGATAATTGCCTCTCAGATAAGTTCTTAAATTAACAGTCTGTCCTTGAGAACGTAAGCAAAACTAAGAGTACCTTAAGCAACCCCGAACATTTCCAAATATGTGTTTGGTGGGACAGGCAGGTGGTATTCCTTCTAAGCATAAATTACTGTATTGCAAAAAGAAGAGGTATGTTAAACCCAATACTTTTATGTATAAAATAGTAATAATAATAATAAAAAACATCATCTGAAACCAATCTAGGAAGTCATCATTCATCTTACAAGGCTTTTGTCTGAAGTCAGCATACAAGATGCAATGCATTGAATGTCTAGTCTAAAGTTCAGGCACACGAGAAACTAGTTCAACAATTCTCCAGGTATGGAAAGAGAAAGGGACATTTCTGTACAGATTTATTGAGCATGGCTCTAAAATGACAGTCTTTTGGGGCTGTAGGAACAAACTTTCTCTACTTGTGCCACACCAAGTGTGGCACATTACGTTACCTTCACCCAGAGATCACTTTTTCCCGTGAAAAAGTTGCCAATCAGGTATTTTTAGCATAGCTTGCTGTTATGCTCTTATCTTTAACAATAACTGCCCTTTTTGTATTTCATCTTTCTGATGAACCTTTTCCATATTTGCCAAAGGATTGTTGTTCTTCAGCAAGACATAAAAGTGGCCACGTGAAGAGTGGTTCTGTAATTTTGAAACTGTGAGTCTAGAGGACAAGAAATTGAGGAGGCAAACTGCAAAGAAAGAAGACAACATGTGTTTTGTACCAGGGCATGACACAGCTCTTGAGATAACTTACAGAATTACCACCAATCACTTTGAAGCATGTGAAACCCCTACCCCAGTAGTAATTGCAGTGGCCAGACAGCTCTGTTGTTTTGTTTTTTTTTAGTGGGGGAGCATAGATTTTCTATCCATCTCACTCCAGCAAGGCAGTCTATTAGTCTAACTCAGCTGAAGGGGAGTACAAAGACACTTTCTGTCCTAATCCAAGCATTTCTGTTCAGTTGTTTTCATAGGCTGTCAAATATCTCCTGGAAGTAGTATTGTTGGTTGCCAAAGTGTCTTATTTTGTGAAAGCAGTAATATGTCCAGTCCATGCAAACTGCAATTCTTCAGGCAATAGTGAGCTTTCATTTGTGCTGCTCAGGTACTTGTGTAGCTTCATGAGTTGGATTACTGAAGAGTGAGCTGGGAGTCACTGGAGAACTATCATCTTTGAAATGTTACTAGTGCAGATAAATAGGCCTGAGGAACAGCTTTTGAAAAAGTCCTCTCTGGTGTTAGCACTAGTCAGCTTTCTAGGCAACTCAATGCCAATGTCAGAGAAATGCCCTTATTTTTCTCCTGCTCTCAAACAGCCGTGGTGAGTACGCATTTTTCTTTGTGTTTTGAAGCCAGGTGCAGTAAGCCTGAATTGAGACACATGCCCCGGTTATTGCCATACAACTCAGCTAGCTTTTGCCTCAAAACTATCTGCTCATTTTGCTGATTGCTTGAAGGTGCAGCTCTGATTTAATGACCCTGCATACCTGGATGATGACTCTTTCAGCACTGATTGCACTGATCTCTGAACTACAGAGAAATGGCCATTCATCTCTGTAAAGTTTTGTGGCTGCTCATTATTTTTCTGTAATTGTTTCACAGTCCAGTTTCACTGCTAAACGCTTCCTTCATAGACTTAGGAATGTCCCCCTACTGCATGGAGCTGGACGTTGTATCCCTATAGCCTTGTATGCATCATTCACTTCTCTTGCTTTCTCATGTTCACTGTTTGTTTCCAATATCTAAGGCTTCTCAAATACAGAAGAGTTGAATGGACTGTCTTTAAGCCTAGAAAAGAGAATTGTACCTGGCAAGTCAAGAGACTAGTGGAGAGGATCTGGGGATTTAACAAAATGGATGGTATTTTTTAAATGCAATATGAAGTTACAGAATGGAGAAAAGCTATTTTAGGACTTCTTCCTTCCCTGCACTGCTCTGGGAAAACATTCCAGCTGACAGTGGACTGGCCTGAGGAATCAGGGACACTTGAGATAAATACAAGCTTCTTTCTCTCAAACCTCTTAATGTAATTGGTAAAGAGAGTGAACATTTCATGCGTTCTAGTGAGTTTAGAATGACCATGGCTGTCTGCCAGCATAAATGCACTGATATTTTTTTCTAGTTTAATCCTATTGTGGTGTTACTTTCGGTTTAACTCGTAATTACTCACTGAAAGACTTAGTGATGGAAACATTCAGAGTTGCGAGAGAGGTTATATAACCTTATCAGTCATCTTCTGTTTGCAGTGGATACCGTGACTTTAATTTTTAGTAATTTGAATTATTTATAGACAACTGGCCAAAGTATGTAGGCTTCCTATCAAAGTTTAACTACTTTTTTTTTTTTTTTTTTTTTTTTTTTTTTTTTTTTTTAACAAAAATGACTAAGTTATATGAAGCTGATTAGCAAAACATGTGGAAAAATACTTCTGGCAAGAGGCTAGCTTAGGACATATTTTATGGGCTTGTCCAGAGATAGCATGTTTTTAGAAGAAGATAATTAGAGTAGTTAGAAAAATTAGAAGCAATTCAGGCTATCTATGTTGAGTGGCAGCATGGGAATAAACAGTGTCTGATGAAAGATGGCACAATTTTTCTTTCTACTTTAATTGTATGAAACATTTTGTATTTGTGTTTGTTCAAGATAAAAATATAGGAGGCTAACATTTTTATTTGGTACAAGGGGAGAGAGGTAGAGAAAGAGGAAGAAAAGAATAGCAGAGAGATACCATAAATAATGAGCACATTGGCAAAAAATAATATTTGAAGTCATAAAATCAAACTAAGTAATATAGGAACCTCTTAGTTTGAATAAGCACACAGTATTTTTATAATTTTCCATTTCAAATGTTCGCATTTGGATGAGGCTAATTTTTTATATTTATTTGGTTCTGCCTCTTCCTGTTTTTTTTTACATAATATTTGTCTTAAGCATATTATCTGAACTTCAGAAAGTGTACATGAAGTGACAGCGGTCATTCTGAGGCTTGCTGAAATTGCCTAAATTTGTTGTCCTTTGGATAAGATCATTTCTTGTCTCATTTTTTGAGTATTTACTTGTTTTCCTAAAGTGCTGAATAGCAATTCTGATCTTCAGTGCAACAAGAACGCCCTGCTTTTTGACCACTGGTTAGTCATACAGTAGGGAGCAAAATTTGTTTCTGTATGTTTGCTCTTCTGTTGCTGTTCTTTCGTATTTTCCATTATTTGTTTGACAGCATGTTAGAAAGAAGTCTTATCTAGTGGTTCTTAAAACAAAAAACCAAAAAACAAACAAACAAAAACCACCACCACCAATGTACCCGTGCTTGGTGAGGAAATTGCTACTCCTTATTTGAAGATCCTAACCACCCCAAGTCAAGTCCCCAGCAGTTGGTTGTATTATACACAAATGCCCAGTAGAAAAAGAATCTGTACTACAGATAGTTACCACCCCAGAAACAATTCTAAGCTGCAAGAAAAAGAAAATGGAAAATAACCGAAGCTCCAGACAAATTGGCAGGCTGGATTGTGTAAATAAAATGGCCAGCTAATTGTATTCCCTGGTGAATCCAGTCCAAATGGACCAGACGGGTTGAGTGCATAATAGAACACATGCACCACAGTTTGAAAATCTCTGGGAATACTGAGCTGTCTTGTGCCACCCCTGATGGAGCTGAAATTGTAGTGAACAGAATGCTGGAACCATGTTGTATTATCAGAGGACATGGAACCACTTATTTGAACTAAACACTTAGTGCTGTCATGCTGGTGTGACAGAAAATGGCACTAAAGCACAGCTGAGTGGCTATTTTTGTCTGGATAAATACTCCAGTTTGTCAAGCTCTGTCTTCAGATCTGCTAAAGCACACAGGTAGAGTTCAAAATTAGACATTAACAACTTTACTTTATGTTAGCTCAGGAAGAAATTTCACCTTTTTTTTTTTTTCTTTCATTTTTTTTCTTCCTTTTTTGGCTATGCGCAATTCCAAATGTCTAATAAATTAAAGTATCTGTGTTCAAATTATTCAAAGAGGATAGCTAAGCCTATGTTTCATATTGTATTCCATAAAAACAAATTCTGTATATATTTACTTGCAGCTTTATTTAGTTAGTTTTTGGCATTGCTGTTAGTGGATGTAGTCTCCAATTTAAAAGTAAGAGAAGGTCTCAAGTAGGTAAGTATGAGCATTGTTCCCACTGGTAAAATTATCTGTATGGTGCTTGAGCACTTTGAGTATTTGCTTTTGTGTCCCAGAACTAACTACAAAATATAAAATATAAAAGAGATGGGAGTTACAGATATCAAGGTTAGAGTCTTACTGTCTGAGCAGCCAGGCTTAAGATAAAAGTGGGAGTTCAAGGTTTCCATTCCTGAACTGAAAGTCTGAATTTAATACTTGCTTAATACTTCTTTGGAGGCTTTTTGTCATTAAATATAGCTAAAGTTGGTGGTCAGGTCAGTTAGGGGAAAACCATAAATGTAGGGTTCCTGATTTCTCTGAAACACTTTCGGCAAGTGTGTGAGGATGGGCCTTTATCCTGAGACATGCTCATGGCTCCTTGCACCTGAGGAATGCTTTGTGGCGAGCTGAAGAGAATCAGTGGGAGGCTGTTGCCAGTGTTGGGTGAGAGATCCAAGAAAGAGTAGATCGATGGTAGAGAAGTACTTTGGGCAAATCTCAAAGCACCTCAAGGGCACAGATGTCAGTAGGGCACAGATGTCAGTAGGGAGTCTCAGTGCATGGCCAACCTGCGGCCTACCTGCACAGAAGGCCTGTGCTTCCATGCAGGAATCTCTTGGATTCCCAGCAGGACAGTTCCAGTGGAATTTTTTTGTTTGATCAGTAATCAAAACTGTAATTTTAAGAAGGGATTTACCTCATAAAACTGGGAGAAGTGGCTAAATAATACTCTCTTGAGTATGGTTAACGGGCATCTCTGCCCAGCTTGGGATTGAGTCCTGCTGATGCTGCCTTGAAGCCAGGAGTGCTATGCCCTGGGAGAACAATGGGAAAAGATTAAAACAACATTTTCCCTCTCAAGTCCCCTAAAGAGAGTGCTGGTGGGTTTTAATTGCACTCTTCCTGGAAAAGAATTGAAAATATCTTGGTCAGTGAAAAGTAGTTCTCTCTTCTCCGTAGTTTTCTTTCTTTTCAGTTGAATACTGCTTTGCTTGACACTGATATATGTAGTGTAAATAGTAATATCCAAGATGTCAAACGTACAAGTTGAGTACTGCTATAAAAATACGGCTTATTCGAAACCTCTTACACTCACGATTTTAAGAGTTTCTATAAGCCATTTTTAAACTCTCCATGATACTCATACTGATTCACAAGTGTTGCTTCTGAATGTTTAGGTCAAAACATTGGAAGAGGCAGAATATCTTCTAAAAAGTGTTGTTTCTGAATGAGGCATGCATTTTACAGCCAAATTGTGTGTGAGTGTATGTAGGGAAATTTTAACCACTGGTCGGACTTGAGCTGACTTCTGGGAAATCTCTTGCTCATTGTCTGGCAAAAGTATTGCCAGACAGAGCTTAAATAAAATAAAACCTATTCATTGAAATTAAATGAATAGATTTAATACAGTAACATCTTGGCAGAGATCCAGAACAAAAGGATTTTCCTGAGTTGTCTTTCCCTGGTTTCATTTAAAATCAGATTAATAGCTAAGGCCAAGATCTACCAAGTATTTCTGCGTGCGTTAAATGCTGTAGTCCCAATTATTAAATTTAGAATATACTGGATGGATATAAATTACAATTCTTGAATACAACAATTCAGTGCAAAGCTTGGCCTTCCTAGTAGCTGGAAAACATACACGGAAAAATACTGAGTTATTATGGGTGTGGAATTATTTTTGTTCATGTCATTGCTCATGGTGTCGGTGAAAAACAAACAGGAAGACCAGATGAAAATAGGAAGGGAGCAAAGAGGAAGTTTGATGGAGAATCAGGATAATTTGTGTCCATTTTGCTTGTTAGTTTTTTATGTTTAGAATTGGGGAGGATTTTTAAACATCATAAGCATATTTGAAGTTAACAATGACTGTTTTATAGTGATAGCTGTAAATACCCTGATAAATTTAGTTTATGAGAAAAAGAAGACTAGGGGGATTGGGAGAAAATATAAAGTGATTCATGCTATATGTACTGATAGAGAAATACATTACAAGATTCAGGAGCTAAAAAACAAAGCAAGTCAAATGAAAATGAGCAGTATGCTCCAGTTTTTAACAAGCTCAGTAACAGATTCGATCAGTTTTCCAGTCTAAATATTTATTTCCTTGCTTCATATTCTGTAGCTCAAACAAAAATTGTAGTCTTTTTTTGTGTAGCAAGTCAGCCAGAGTAGACAGAAAAATTCCTTCAAAATATCATAGAATCATAGAATCATTAAGGTTGGGAAAGACCTTCATAAATACATGAAACTAAAGGTGTGTACAATCTGTAATAGATTACTTACCTATCTAAATCATGAGACCTAACAACATTGGTGGAAGTAGAGGTGGATCTGCTAAGCATGCTTAACTCTTGAGAAAATCTAATTGCAGTCCCATCTCAAATATGTAATTTTTCATGCTTCTACATTTTATTTAGGCATAATATTCTCTCTTTAGTCTTTAATATTTTTCTGGGCTAATACAAATGCCATTTATATTACAGTTATAGCAAAAGGTCTGTTGTGCTGTGTATACTATTCTTGTCACTGTGTAGATATGCTTACAGTTAGGGTGGCCTAACAGACCTTTTGCCTTGAGATATAGGAAGCCATGCAGTTTGAAATTCTTCCTCGTTGAAGTCTTCTTTGAAGCTTGCTTTTTAAAAAATGTCGTAAAACAAACAAAATCCATCTTTTTTTTTTTTTTTTTCTGGAAATAGTGTAGGGAGAAATATGTATTTTTTCACCATGTTTATTTGTCTGTTTGCTTAACTGTTGCTTTGGTGAGAAATCTACTGCCTTGATGTTTTTTAAAATAACTGCAAATTTTCAAAAATTTTACTATGTACAAGTCTGTTAAAGTTTGGTGTCATTTCAGTAAGTGCATGCATCTAGGGAATGCATATTTTAAACAGATACGTCTTATCATTTTGATTTCTTTCTTGCATGTTCTGTTTCCAAGATCTAGACTGGTACTGAAATAAACTGGAATCTTTCTGTCTCTTGGGTGTGTTCATCTCTGGTAGGCACACAGCTCTACTTGGTGCATGTCAGAAAACACTAGGCAATTATTTAAGCAAATCAGAATACAAGAATGTCCTGAATTTAGCATCGTTGATTCTTATGATCAGGACAAATGGGCTTGGTCCAAGAATATAGCATATTGACACATAAAAAAGCAAATTGAAGAGCACAAGAGCAGGATTTTTTTTTTGTCCTGACCTGTAGTTTGAATGTCTGCATATTGACTCATTGTTTTTTCCTTTATTTAGATGATGCATTTACTTATTTATTTTTAAGGTGAATCAAATGCTAATATTTTGAGCCAGTTGACTTGTAATCTGTTTCATAGAGTCCTCTGCTGCTAGGCTGCATCTTGTAACACTGACAGATACCATGTCAGAATTGCTGTATGTTCCTCAGGACAAACCCAAAGCAAGTGTAAACTTCATTATGTATCGCGCTTTGTATGCAGTTTTACACAGCTTTCCACAGGCTACGCAGACATTTCCAAATGTATTTCCTGAGACGGCTCACTCTTGAATTACATGATGCCAACCTAGAGAATTGACAGGAAGTAATTATTCAGATTCTTCTAAATTTTTAATTTTTAAAGCACATTGTTATGTATTTCCCTACTAGGTAGGGTAAAGCATCTTCTTGGCAATACTGGAATGCCCTGAGGATCCCCAAAAGCCTTTTAGAGAATATTTTATTTACTGTGAGGAGGACTTGAGATAACCCTTTTAGGTGTCTGCAAGATTTGTAAAGTATGGTGAGGACAGATTGGCAGTGGATGCCTTCATCTCAGACTTTACTGCATAGGGTTTACCGTGTATGGTTTCAGGCTAATGGCAATACTGTGAGCATTAAGAGTGTCTTTGTAACATTAATGTTGATTATGTGGGAGCTAAGATGAGGGGCTGAGACTGAAGATGATGATCCATGCAAAACTCAGAAGTAAGTTTCTTTCTTTCTTTCCTGCTGCTCTGTGGTACCCAACAATCTTGTTTTACATATTAAACCCCAGGAAAGAGGTGCAAGGCAAAGGCTTAGTGTGGTGCTACTGGTCTGAAGTGGTGCCATGGTTAGAACTGAATATAGTACTATTTCAGAATTTTGACATTTTCCCTCTTTTCCAAAGCATAAATAAGCAGCAACACATTAAAGGAAAAACAAAACAAAAAACTCCGTATTTCACGGATTTAATCAATGTGATATACTACTACATAAATTTAATTGTGCAATATAAATGAATAGATTTTGGGAAAAAAAAAATGTATCCAATTATTCTTCATTTCTCAGGATGTAGTTTAAAAAAAATTGTTCATGCCATATTCTTCTCAGCACATTAGAACGACATTATTAAAGAAGGATGAAGCTATAAATCTCTTCAGTAAATCTCCTCACTTGCCCTTAGCATGGGCAAGAAGCAGTTTCTAGTTTTCCCACAGAAAATTTCTGTGACAGACCACCTGGAGGGGAAGCTTCACAGGTATATATACATTTGCAGATTTGGGGAAGTCTTTGGTTATTGTCTGCCCTTCCTGTGCATATCTAGGGCTGTAGCTGGATTGAACTGAATGCACAGAGGATTGACTGAACATATCAAGGTATAATTGAAAATATAAATGGAAGGATAATAAATATGAAATAAAAGGTAGAAGTACACTTCCTTAAAGAAAAGAAAATGTCTTCCTTAATATAATATAGTGCAGCCAAGTATCTTAAGCATGTGGTGTGGTAAGTTACTAACAGAAACAGACTTAATTCTTTAAACAATGCAAGCCACAAACTCTTATAAATCTGATAGCTCCATCATGAGCACGGATTACATAATACGTTTGCATTAGCTGAAACAAACAATTTTGTAAATGAGCAGAAGCCACAGGAAGATATGTGACTAGATACAGAGATAAAATTTTGTGAGATTTAACTACCTTAGACTTGTAGTATGTAGCAGTATGCAAACTGATGTGAGAAAATATACAACCTGATGTGTGGAACATCAATAGCTTGACTGACTTCATGATACACAAAATGAGGAAGAGTGATCCTATTTAGATGCCTGGGCTCTTTGTCCAAAATTCAAACTGAACTTAAATAATTTTAAGGTTCAAAAGCATATAGTGATCATTCTTAAATGGTACATACCATTCTATTTTTGCTGGATTTCTAGCTAGAGCTAAACAGAATAAATGCCAAAAAAAGGTTGTTCTGAATTAAGCAGCAGAAGAAATGACCTGTAGTTTTGCTGGAATGTCTCCTTGTGTTCAGTTTTGTATCTCTAAAAGGGTCGGGTAGTATGAGTGAAATTCACAGAAATATCCTAATTCCGTAAGTGTTTAACTGAGCTGTGTACCCATTGAATTTAGTTTGATTGGGATAGAAGTTAGACATAAAACCAAAAACATAATAACCAAGGTTTTCATAGAATCATAGAATATCCCGAGTTGGAAGAGGCCTATGATGAGGCCCAGTGATCCTCAATGAGGATCATTGAATCCCACTCATATGCATTTTGCATGCATGTTTAGGTTTCTTTTATAGTAAATATTATATAAGCTTAGGACACCTGTGGAAATTACTACCAGCTTTAGCTGAATTTGTTTTAAGGTGAATATAAAATCATGACAGTCAACATAAGATACAAATTTATCCATCTTCTAGCATATAACAATATTCAAAAGCCATCTGGACGTGGCCTTGGGCAACCTACACTAGGTGGTGCTGCTTTAGCCGGGGGTTGGACCAGATGACCTCCAGAGGTCCCTTCCTACTTCAACCATAATATACTAATGTCTGTTATCTAATATACTGCTTGGTGGCAGTTAAACTAAATTTCATGTACGTAGTCACAGTCATATTAGTAATAAGAATAATAAAAAACATACGTCACAAATAATAATAATAATAAAATAAATTTGTAGCTGTAGATAGTAAAAGATGTTCTATACATCTTCTTAATTGAAATACTTGGAAGATTTTTTGGAGGAGAGGTCTGTCTGTTAAAAGTTTCAAATACCCTTTCATTTCAGGTGGTAAAGGTCCCTTCATTTAGATATTTAGTCTTGCAAGGATTGTATACCAAGAGGGGAAAAAGGTAAAACTATGAAACAACCCCAGGAAATCAAGACCCGATTATCAAATGTTCTTTGTTTTTATACGAGGAGTTTGGAAAAAAAAAATATAATACAAATCCATTCACTTTCTTCATAAGTAAAGGCAAACAGCTGTTCTGTGTTTGTAGTTCTTCTGAGTCATTCACAAGTGAATTTCAGAACCACTTCAAATTCAGATTTATTTCTTTCCACATACATAAATGTGTTGTCTATGCTGAAATAACTTCTAGAGCTTAAGATTCATTAGGACTGCCAGCGCATGTTCAGTATTTTTTACAATTTGAAAAAGAATACCAAATTCTTCTCCCTGATCCTTTAAATAAAGACTGACACCAGAGGTAGCTATGATACAAGTAGTTCTAGACTGCTACAGTAATGAATATTCAAGTTCCATCCTAGTTCAGATGTGTTAATTCACTGCTTATTTTGTAATATGCATATACATACACTTGTGCATTAACATAAACAGAGAATTGATAAATATATTCTTTCTTATTTACACAGTTGTGCATTAATACTGTCAATGTATTCCTTTGTAGGTGGTAACAAACATATCTTTTCCAAATTACTCTATCCAAAAGATTTCTAGAATTATAACTTTTAAGTAAGCTCATGGTAATTACAGCAACCAACTGAATAAAACATTCCTCTTCTTTAGCTCTGAAATTTTCTCTTAGCTGGCTTACATGTACCATCTGAGTCAGGCTTAAAATAAAAAAAATAAAAAAAAAGAAGATGTGCAAGTTCTTTGACTCAAGCTTTACAGCATATGATTGAAGTAAAGAACATCATCTCCTTTGTTCACCAGTTTTTTTTTATTATTAATATTTCTTTCTGGTCTTCTACTTTTCTGCTCCTCCAATAAGGCTAATTACAAAGGAAAAAAGTTGAAACTGGTGGAGAGAGATCCTTTAAAGCCATTCCTTTTGCAGAACGGAACAAAAGAAAGTACCAAGGGCATGGATAGGCCTTGAAAAAAAGAAAAGAGAAAAACCACCTAATGAGGATGTTGAGATAAGTGCTTGTGAAGAAAACTGGCAAAAAAGGGCTTTTAGTCTAAAATCCATAAATAAGTGGGCATTAGATGGGTACTAGAACATTTTTAACAAGAGAGGCCACCAAACTGTATCTTCCTATGCAAGAGCTACAACCCTAAAAACTCTTCTTCTTAACAAGGTAAGGGTTTTTCTCTTTGAAATATTAATTTGAAAAAGAAATACTTGAAAATTAAGGAGTATTATTCATGTCTGTGAATCCATTATAGAGGAAGACACCATCAAAGCTGCTTTAGATATAATTATGAATGCTGTAGACTTTCTAAAGGTCAAAGATCCTAAACAGGATGGAGAAATTGTTCGCAATATATGATGGTTCAGGCAGGATTTGACCTCCAATCTCTCATTGGGTCTTCTAGGCTGTGCTAAAGAAGCAGCATGTACAGCGTCAACTAGAGAAGAGTTTAAGAATCAAATCATTTGCCCATCCTCCAAACCTATTTCTTAATACTCCTGGGTAATTGGGCACTCAGACGTGCTTGATATCCATAGATGTGCAGGTCAGGTGTTTGAGACTCAGTCTAATTACCAGCGAATGACTGCCAGCTAAGCATTGTCCATTTCAGCTCTCAGTACTGCTCTTGTAACACATAAAGGAGAAAAACAAATCTGAAAGGGAGAGAAGATAAAAGGAGAGAGAAAAATAAACTATAGGACCTGATCCAAAGACTGTAGAAGTTAATGGAAAGTCCCATTAGCTTCAGAGAAGTTTAGATTAATCCCCATTTTTAACAAGCCTGGCAATTCTTTATCCTATCATGCGTTAGCTCTCCTTTCACCCATGTGTTCCAGGAAGTTTGCATGTTCTGCTGATCTGACTTTTGAACACCTTCTGTCAGATCTGATATTTATGAATCAGGCAGGGAGTGATTTACTTTAGCTTATTTTTATTTTATTTTTTTTCAGAAGTTTCTCATAATGTGAAATGTTAAGGACTTTGGGAAAAGATTACAGGACACCAGTGGTCTCAAAAATAATACCCCTTCAGCTTTTAAATCACTTTGGCCAAAACTTGAAATCTGATTTTTAAACTGTCTGTGGTATGTTTTGATCATAAATAAGAAAAGTATTAAAATTCTTAGTGCAGATCTATGAACAAAGTGTTTTCTAAACACACGATGTGCTTTTAATGCTGTTCCTTTCTTATTCACCTTTAGTGAAACTTCTGGCACACGTTCTGTGCTGCAGATGGACCAGCAAAATACACATGTATCTAGTGATCAGGTGTTCGAAGTTGATTGCCAGCTTGCGGCGTTTGGTGCGAGAGAGGATTCACCCACAGGTGTCCTACACACAGGAGAGTAATCTTTTGGCACTAACTTTTCCCAGCAGGCTACCTGTGTGGCTGATAGCTATTGGCCCTTTCCTGGGACTTGCTGCAGCATTTCCCAAATTCTGGATCGATGATGAGCAAATAGAGTAGCGTAATGCCAAACGCTGTGTTATCTCCTGCAAGTAATTTAGGTTTATTTATTACAGTTGACAGTCTGATTTACTGAATAGTGAAGCTGAATGAACATGAATCTTGGATGGTTTTCTTTCTATCAGTGATTTTCCTCATATCAGGGGTTTTCCTGAAACATCGCTCATCAAACTGGTGTTTTATGAGTTTTTAGGGCACAGATACTACGATAGATAATATCTTCTGCATACTGATTAATAAATCTGCAACATAAGAAACAGTAAGAGTATTTTTGTGCTAGATCCAAGCCAGAGAAATCTAATAATGTTCCTTGCTTGTGAGACAGTCTTTTATTTTGCATTATATGGTACACTCAGTATCAGTGGAGCATCAGAAGTAATTCCATAATTAAATCCTGTTCATGCTTGCTTTTAAAACAAAATTATAATCCTTCTGATTCACACATTAAAGATTGAGTTCAGTCTCTGAACAACACAGTAACCCAGCAGAGAACACTTGATTTTCTTTATCTCATCTTAAAAAAAAAAAAAAAATTACTGTCAGTGGCAGAGGAAGTGCATATAAATGCTCTCTTATTGACATTTTGCACATTTTTCTCACATATGTTTGAGTTCAATTAACTAAATAACCACAGTTGCCACAAGCTGCAAACTTCATAGACTGAAGTAATGTCTTAAATGCATTTGAAAACTGTATATGCAGAGCCTTCCCTTATTCACCGCAACCTACGTGAGTTTGGTCAAAGCTAGTCAGTGGAACAGCTGAGACTCAACAGTTATCTCTCTTTTCCATGGGGAAAGAAATGTAACTTGAAACAAGAAAAACAAAGCTTTTATTTTATTTATTTATTTTTTTTTATCAAGATGTTATAGCATTTATGTAATGAGATTCAAGTTGTCTGAGACAAAAGAGAAAAAATGTGGATCAAGTGGATGGTGCTGATTAAGGTTGAGGTAAAATTAAAAAAGGAGAATGCTAAATGTTGTTCTTCTTTTAAATATAATTGAACAAAGAACAGGACAAAAAGGCATATTGATAATAAGCTAAGTAATGTAGTTGCTTATTTCCCTTTCTTTTGTAATTTGTTTGTGTCCAAACTGGTTTTTTTTGTGCTAGTTGTGCTAAATTCCTTTTTGCTTGAAATGCTGTTTGTGCTCCTTGCCATATTTCTTGACACGAGGGAATACAGAAGGCTGGACTGAGACCAGTTATTATTTTGGACCTTTTCTCCCTTCGGTAATGGAGCAAACAAGGATTTTTTATTCCTAACCTTCTGTCAATACATTTTATTTTTCTTCAGTAAGGACAGTAAGGTTCTTTTAGTATATTAGTATTGTGACTTTTCTGTAGGATGGAAACAGTGCCGTGAGTTGTGTAATAAAGACATTCTGAAATGCATATATACCTGAGCATTTCTCAAATGCTCTTTTTCATAAATTCATCTGCTGATTAAAAACAGGTATGAATTTTGATCTATCCACTGTGGCATCTGTTGTCTTGTTTATATGTATTGTGTCATACCACGTTTCATTCACTTCCATCATCACTGCGAGCAAATTATTTGTACCTGGTATAAATCAGGACAGCAACACATGTCAAATAAATAAAAGGAGACTGCATTTTTGCTTAGATGGCTTCTGTCATTAAGAAAAGGCAGCAACTGCTCTTGTATTATCTACCTCATATTCAAAATTATCTTGTTTATATACAAAGATACTCAACTTACTTTCCGACAGCTTCCAATGCAAGTTAAGAAAGAACAAATAATATTTTTTTTTTCATTTTATTCTCCTTGCCATAATCATTTGATTATCTTAAAATAGATAGAAATTACTGGTTGTTGCAGCAATAGCAGTTCTCTTGATTTTGGCTTTATATAGACTTTGAATGGAATTATTGTACATAATGAATTACTAATCTCTGATTTTTCAGTGGAGGTTTTCCTCATATTTACATTTACTTACTTACAAGTGCCAGACATGGCTGTAGCCATCTTTAGTTATCTAAGCAAAACCCTTCCCAAGTTCATCATAAGAGACTGTACTCTCACCAGCCCTCAGTTGCCTGCCTACATCAGTAAAGCAGTGCCATCCATGTTTTGAATTAGTGCAGTTCAATAGCTGTATTTTTTGAAAGCACTTCTCCCTTGGGTTTCCATTCTGTGCTCATTTGTCATTTCATAAAAATAAGGAAAAAAAAATGACATTTTGGATCATTATTTCTGTTTTTCTATATAGAAGAGAAAGTAGGAGCAGGTGGGATTGCATTTCTTATGCCTTTGTTTATCAATCTTAGTGAGTTTGATAATGCTGTCTTATTTTGGCCTCTTGAAATTGTTCAATTTAGGAAGTGTTGGTGTGATTTTGTGCACACTGATATCGAAACCAGAACAGCTTCATTAGGTTTCATCCTTCCTTGAGTCTACTTTAGAACGCTAAACTTTTACCTTTGTATTCTGGGCAGCTGATGTTTCCTTGTCTCAGTCTTGTGTTGTCTTGTGTTGCTTTCATTATATTTCAAAGCACTGGCACTCTGAGGAATTTTGTTCACCTTCACCTGCACAGTTTACTTTTTTTTTTTTTTTTGTATGTTCAGGCAAAACATTCTTTCAGTCTCTACTTGAGGAAAAATAGTGCCAAATCATCTAGGACTCTAAAGACTCTAAATTGCAGGAGTGATTTCAGCACTAATACAAATATAAGCACAATTGACCACTTTTTTCCTGGATAGAGGCTCAACTCAGTAAAATATATCACTTAATTGGAAAATGTATGTGGCAGATATTTACACAGTGAATACACTGGATATCATTATTTATCAGGCTGAAGGGTCCATTTGGGATATATGAGAGAAAAAAAAAAAAGACTGACAAATGACATTCAATAAATGACATGCAAATATTAAATGACTTAATTCTTATCTCTGAACTTATCATGAACAAAAAGATCTGCTTGTGTTTATAATTGAACTGGGAAAATCTTGATGACAGTGTGATCCTAACCATGGCATGTGACTTTGTGACTTCTGGAAAAAAAAGTTGGGCTTCTTAGTGGACCAGAGACCCATTATTTTGCCACAATATGCACTTTGCCTTGTCTGGCTTCTTGCTGAAGAGAAACTCATACTGTTGGTTGGTGCTTTCTTGTTTTCCCAGCCTTTCGTACTGAAAAGATGAAGACAAAAAAACTAATAAGAAGATATATTGTGTTGTCTTTAAAGAAATATTTGGCTAAGTGCAGTAATACAGGTGGAACATGGTGGCAACAATCAGTTTATCTGAATGCTTGCCACACAGAGAAAACTGAAACTTGTGATACAGACACTGGTTCTCTGCTATAGCTTTAAGTCAGTCAGAGTTAGTGTAGCACAGCAGTACCTACCTTTTAAATGATTTATGACTTACTATTAAGCATCAACATGAAGTATTTTAACAAGGCAGTCACCTGGAGAATACAGTATTTCTATAAGGAAATGAATGCCAGGATGCGGTGAGTCTAATAGTATCTAATATTGTGAATTTGTGTTAATTGAATCTACATATTCTCCTCAAGTGTCAGTTTGGTGACAGGTAAAATCCATGAAAACTCTTTGTTACTCCCTTAGATTGCTCCTTCTGCCCCTGCCCCTCACCCCAGTTAACCACTGTCTGTGTCTTGGTTTTAAAAATTCATCTATTAATTGAAGTAAAATTGGATGGATTGTAATGCATTTTCAGTTGTGGTTCTTGTTGTCGAAAATGTGCAGGATGTGTGGTATTATAATGCCTGCCAAAAATGTTGTCTAAACCAAAAGGCCTAGCTGTTTCTTGAATGTGTTTGGAGCAAGAATGAAGATACAGAGTTGAATGGAGGAGCGACAGCAGTGGCCTTGGTGGAAGATTGGTTAGGTGCTTGACTGTAAATGGGTGGTTCAGGGAACCTGCTCATGGAAAGAAACAGAAATTCTCCAAGAGTAAGAGCTAGACAATGCTTTATGCCACTGTCTGTGCTGTCACAATGGCTCACACTGCAAGCTCATGTATTTGATTGCAAACCCCTGAAGTACCTGCTGCTGGCTCACATTCAGCCTTTTCTTTGGTGCGAAACAACTGGTTCCTAGACAAGAAAGCTTAGATTGGAAATGCAGAGCATGTGTGATAGTTGCCATACTTTCGTGGTTCACTTAAAACTCAAAGATGCTGCTCTGTCATCAGCCTTCTCAGGCTTATCTTGAAAGTCTCAGGAGATGTATCGTGTTCTGAATACAACACAGTGGCCTCCCCAGTTGGTGGACAGACAATTCATAAAGTCAATCTGCTCTGAATCCCGTCTGGTAGTGAACTTCACTGAGCTGGGGAACCTCAGCTGAGCTGAGGTCAGGGTGCCCCTTTCTCAACCTCTCCTGAGAGGACTTCTACTTTCCTAGTTTCTGTTAAAATGGAACATTTTTCTTCGCCAAATGCAGAGCTTCTGCAAGCAAGTAGTAGAGTGAATCCTACAGCGAAGTATATAGAGGTCTCAGCAATCCTAAGCCTTTTGGTCAATGACTAGTGACTGGGCTCCCCATGTGAGAATAATTTATGGCCCTGTTTGGAACTTGATATGGTGCAAGCATAGTACAGGTGTTACCTGGCTACTTACCAGGTAGCTCAGGCTTGAAATGGATAGCAGAACACTTGTTAGCCATGCAACAGATGTGTTGCTTCCCCCCCTTTCTTGTTATCGTTACCCAGTGTTTGTTAGCCCTCCGTGTCACTTCTTACAGAAGCATGTGAGTATACAGAACCTCAGCTTTCTGCCTCCCACCAAGCTTGTGCTTATTTAATAGCAACTGTGCTACCAGTGACATCCAGAGCTTCTCTCTCACAACATTTTCAGGACACCCACTGCAGTTTTTTGTATGGCAAAGGTCATGTAAACTGACACTAAAGAGCAGGTGTTTAGGCACCTGAAGAGATCTTTGCCGAATCCTAATTAGTTATGTCATTGTGTTTATCTTTCACAGGGTCCTGATATGTGTGTCATCACATATCTAGGCATGTGTGAGAATGATGTGATCTCGCTAGCACACACTGGTTTTCCTCCTAAAACAAGTTTCTGCAGGTGCTTTAAAAAGCCACTGCTAATGCAGGCCATCTAGATCTGGATGAATGTGGAAGAGCCCTCCTTGCTGGGACTTTACCTAGACCTGGCAAGATTAGAGTAAGGAGCAAAGAAATTCTGGGTCCTGTAATTCCAGGGATGTCGGCTTCAAGGCAGAGGAGCCAAATGGCCCTGAAGCTTCTTGCTCACATCATAGATTTCCTCAAGCTGTGTTGTGCAGTACATTTGTGTGGGTAGTTCGGTCCCGAGTGCGTCAATCTGGAGCTGAGGTTCTCCCAGAGTGTGCTGAGAGATCACAGCTCTACACAAGCATTTCTCCATGTTTAATCCAGAAAGGCCTCTCATTGCTGAGTGCAAGAGCAGATGAGATAACTCCTGGGCCCAACAAGCCTTTTAAGTGCCAGCCACGAATGAATGTGGCATGACAGTGTGGGCACAATTGGCTTTATCCATTTGGCACTGTGAGCTTGATCCTGACAACCAAGAGCTCATAGACATACCCACAAAATGCACCAGAAAGAAGTGAGATCACTAGTCACTTTTCTTGTTGATATAACAGATTTACAGTGGTACACTGGAACAGATTTATTGCGCCCAGCAATAAAGAAAATCAAGGTATATTATGAGTTACATTTATAAGATTACATTCAAAGATGAGTCAGCTTCAGTCCATTTTTAGTTGCTAAAATGATCTCAATTTTATAGCACATATAATATCATTAACAATTATCTTGTAAGACACCTGCAGGTTTAATAACCTTAGCAGAATTATTAGACCTAAGATTCACATTTTAGTTGGTGCTGAAGGACAGCAATAAGTGCTGCTTTACCAGCATTCAGACTGAAGAATGAAACAGAAATAGGAAAACAAAAATAAAGGAACAAAAATGAAGCTAAAACCTGGGGTGGCAAAGCCAACCAAAGGGGAAGACTATGCAGCTCTCTTTCTACCAGTACCTCAAGGCTGTAGCCTTGTTGAGTCTTCGCTTCTGGAAAAGGTTGGATGGGGTGAGGTATTCAGAGCTAGGACTGCTTTACTTCTTTTAACTGACTATGCTGCTAACTCTGTAAATAATCACAAGAGGAAAAATCATTTGTGAAAAGAAACTGTACCCGTATACTCAATGCTGCTGGACCTACGGTATATAATGGATAGCATTTCTAGCAAGTGAAGCAGAAACGAGGGGAGTAGAGTTTTCTGATTGACATTTGGCTGAAATCTTTAGGAGACATAGATGTTGTGTATAGCACTAAAAACTTATAAGGTGTGTTTCCAGTACATAGTGCTGTATTTGTACAGATACTGAAAATATTTACAAAAATACAGGGTAGATTAAAAAAAATGAGGTATATATGGACTTATATACTATGTAAGAATCACTTGCAGTCAATAAATTACCATGTTAATTACACTAATATATGTAGCTGAACTTCTGTGCATATGCTTATACAACCACAGAACCAAAGGTCAGAGAATACAGTCATCTGTATGTAGGTGAAGGAGATTTTCAGGGACCATCCAGATACGGCTACTTTGAAAACAGAATGATTCACATCTACGTTACACAACACCACCGGACAGAAAGGCAAAGAAATGCCCTGTTCAATGGGTCTGAAGAACTTCCTCTTTTAAAATTTACCGTGTATTAATTATGTATGACATTTCAGGGAGTGAGAGTTGTTTGTAGCCTATGGCAATGAGCTAGTGAAATGAGACATTACTGAGATAGAGAACAAAAATGTGTCAGCATATAAAATTACACAGATATTGGTAGCCTAGATACATTTGCTAGTTTTGAAAGCAATGTTTGATGTAAAATGAAATTTTTGTGTGCTGGTTTTAGGTAGCAGTACCACATTCCTTTAAAAATAGTAGTATTGAAGTGGGTGGATGAAAATAAGTTGAATTCTCATTTTGTAGCATCACTGCAAAGAGAAACCATAAATAAAATATCTTCTCGTAACCTATTCTGCAGCTAATTATGATAGAGCTACTGAAATGCATTTCAAAAGCCAAAAAGTATAGAAACTCCTTATTCAAAAAATAATGATAAAAACTTATTTGGGATTTATATGCTGCATGTAAATATTTTCTTTGTTTTTCCCCTCATTTGAAGAATATTTTTCCCTAGAGTTACAAAGCGTTCTAAACTACAAAATTCAGAAAGAATTCCTTCTTTCTCTTAGAGGAAGGGTCTCAAACTTTCTGGCAATTATTAGCTGTATTTTTACAGTATGGTGGTTGTTCTTTTTATATATTTTGATCCCATGGAAAGAGAAGCTGTCTCTCTTACAGCCAAAGACAAGCTGTTGAAATGGCTGCCAGCAGAACTGTGGTGTTAAAAAAACCACCCTGCAAACTGGAAGCAGTTGAATCAGTGGGAAGTCTTTAACATGCCTCCTACCCTACCCACTTGGGCGCCTGTCTCCCTCCTGAAGTGTGAGCTTTGCAAGTATTAAAACAGCCACTCTAACAATATCTGAAGAAGAGTTCCTTCTAGCACCTCTGCTATTTTAAGGACTTCATGTTTCACTTTTTTTATGTTGCTGTGATTTCCATTGTCTCTTACCAGAATTAGATGGGAATTCCTCAGTCTTAGGACTCACTGCTGCACTGTGCAAGATGACCTATCTGAAGGATTTGCAAACCTCCTCTGAACTGCCCCAACCTTTTCCTCATCTGTGTTGTTAAGGATTTTTGCAGTCCTACAGCCTGCCTCAAAGTTAGATTGATTGGAGAAAATAAAACAAACAAACAAACAAACAACAAAAAAAAAACAGCCCCTATCTTAGCAAACAAAATGTAAGGTGGGAATAGCTGTTCCTACAATACCTGCAAACCATGGTTATCAGCTAGAACATCAGTGTTCATCTGCATCCCTTACAGTATTTTGTTTTCATTGCTGCCCCTGTTTGGAGTGCTCTGATTTCTGCTGCTCTTATTCAGGACTGCCAGAGCTTCCGTATTCTCTATTCTTATAAGGGGCTTTGAAATTTGTGGGGAGACACCACTAAATTTCATTCTTACTGACTTTTTTTTTAGACTTTGTAGAATTTTCCAGCTAATGGGTCTCATATGTTTTTAAATGTAAATGAAAAAAAAAAAAAAACCTGTGTGTTGTGGCAGATTTTAATTAATTTTACAGTTTCCAAAGTACTTCACATCTGTCTTCCAAAAGTAGTGTATATTGTACTGTTATAATGATCCAGTACAGAGATCACGTGCTTTACAGGAACTATGAGTGCTTTTAATTTCAGGGACTGATTGTACTTTACACTCAAACAACCTTTACAGAGGTTTCTCTGTCCTTACCTTCTACAACGTGAATGCACTTACATTCAATTATATTCATGCTGATGTATTCTGTTCTCTTCTTCAAAGCTTTTGCCATTGTGTCCGTGCGCCTTCCATCAGTGTGTTAAGTAGTGTGCAGATGGCTGATGTCTGTTGTGTTTGTTCTTGGATTCCAGAGAGGCAGCGGTGTGTTCAGCAAGGTAAAAAAAAATGAAATGTTAATTTTGAAAGGGTTGTATTAGAGGAGGAAGTACAAAAGTACATACTCTAACTTGAATAGGCAGGCGTGAGGTTTCTGATGGTCTTCAGAATTTTATAATATTGCAGCAGCAGTCTGACAAACAACAAATAAAAAATGCAATTTTGGAGAACAGGTCATGGTTTAGAAGGATGGAGAAGTCACTTAGTCAATTGGACATACTGTTCAAAGAGATGATATGGAAAATGTTAGTGTTAGCTTGCTGGAATACTTACCAAGCTTGGCAGTTGTATAATACAAGTCCTGAGCTGTTTGATTCTACAGACCGTGGTTTCTTTTATGATAAATGTTTATGCAATGTTTCACTCTTTAAAAATGGATAAACTACAGGAGAATTCCACCTTGTCAACTGAATACCCCAACATATGAGAGGAATTGGAGCAGTGAAGGAAGTTATGGTAAGAGCAGGCAACTGTGAAGAAACTCTAAAATCTTAACAAAAGCAAGTGTTTAGTGATAATTTTGTCACATGGTGACATTAACTGACAGCAAATGGAATTTAGTAAAGTTATCGCTGTTAAAAGTGAAAACCATGGGGGTTTCTTTAAAACAACAGCAAAAATCGCTCATCCATCTTCAGTCAATATAAAGCAAAAGAAAATTTGAATAAAATGTTGAAGAAAAAGTGACTGTACTCTGGGCATTTATATTGCGTTCCTCTGTGTCATATAGAACTTATTACTGTGTTCTTTATTGCACGCAATAAAAAATGGAGCTTGATTTTGACAAAAGTTAGGAAAATATCTGCAAAGGTTGTTTCTTGACAGCAAAAAGGGAAAAATGGTTCCTGCTTACTTAATCTTCCCAGTCCTTTATGTCTACAAGGACATGCATTACTTCTTTCTTGTTTCCATGTCATCTTCCTCTTCAGCCCCTGTTAATGTCTTCTCCTGGTCTTATCCTGCTGTGACTGAGCATTACAAAGTTTTTCACGCCTCCATGCGCAAGTCCATCAACCAATTAGTTTTAAGAGCACATGATACATATAGATGGCATGGCAGTGGGTTCAGACCTAGGTCAGCATCCTCCAAGCTTTCAGCCAATATGAAAAAAGTATAGGCCTACATTATCAGTTGTATCGATTTAGAGAGAGGATTTTTCATTGTGGTTTCTTTTTCAAACTTACTCCCAGCTGTGATCACTGTTGTTATTCTGATTTTCATCTTGGCGTTCACCACAGAATTTCCTAATGTAAAAAAAACTGATTTTCAACAAACACCTGAAACGTATCAAAGTATGGATCTCATACTGACTCTTCACAGGTTTTTGTTTCACATCTTGCATATACATTATAAAACAGTAAAGCATTCAGCTTTTATGTCTAATCAGCTGTTTTCCTCCTGAAAGACATGGAAGACTTGTGTGAAAATCTCTTGTTGGCCCATGCCTTTTGTGGTGGGACTGCCTTCAAAATACGTCTTACTTGTAAAGCAGCATAGAACACAATGGGTGTTGGATTTTAATTGATCTAAAGTGTAAAGTTTTTCCAATTCCAAATTAAAATAATCAAGGGTCAATTGTTACTGACTGTATTTAATGTAGATTGAAATAAAGTTTAATAAAACAGTGAGACATTGTACACTGGAATTAACCCATTCGGCATTTTGATAGAAGCAGTGAATCACTGTAAAAATATACTGAGTATTTGGGATCACATGCATCATGCATTAACAGAAGAAAAAAGAAAATGCCTTTCTGAGAATTTAGGTGTCTATTTTTTCCTCCATTGCTATCCCAAACTTTCTGTTAGGAAAAACTTTTCTTTTGAACCCTTTGGTCTCTTATTTTATACCAAAGAGGGAGATTATACTAGCATCATCTCTTTAATTTTATTTAGTATGCTGATGTATAAATCTGACTGTATGTTTAGCTGTGATCTACCTCTGTCTTGCATTAATTTGGTATTTTTTCTTATATAATTTCTGGTTTGTCATTTGTGGTCACCGTAAAAATATGAAAGCATCATTATAACTGAGAAGTAAGCCAAATAGTTTACAACAAATACAGCTTTATATTATTATAAATTTTTGAGATTAGAAAATGATCTAGTTGTTAAATAAACTTGAATTGGAAGCAGCTCCGTTCAATGTCTGCAATTGTAAGGTAGTGCTTATGGGGGAACTGCCCCTCATTCTATTTCCTTTCATTTTGATTTCTCCTTTGCTTCACCCTTGTAAAGATGTCTCTAAAAGACAGAACAAAATAAAACCCACAACCCTTCAACCTCCAAATCTAGACAGTGGCATTTTATAACACAATCTGAATCTGACTGTCTACACAGAATTAAAAGTGAGCATCCACCATCAGATACATAGCCAACAACTCAAAAAACATCTGGGAGGCTTTTCAACTTCAATCACATTACCTTTTACTGCATATTGGACTGTTACTGTATGAGTAGCTTCAAGAGATATGAGCTTGAAAAAAAAATTAAACTATAAACAAATTTTTGACCTTCAGTGTACATACCAGGAGTTAAAAGAGGAAGTTTACCAGAGATATTGAATAAAAATCATCCCACAAGTTTTCACATCCCAAAATCAAACTATCAAAACAGATTTTTATCTTTTCTGGAGAAATAGCCTCTGTTGTTTTGTACTTTCTCTGAAGCAAGTTGAACTACTGTAACTGCATATTATACACTAAATAAATGCTCTGTAATATAATGCACACCTTGAAATACTTCTGATAGTAAATAAATAAATAAATAAAAAATTGTGTATTCTTTTCTGTGCCTGTGACAGAATGGAGATTGGTAAATGATATTTCTTATGACAGTTAAAAAAAAGATACCCAAGATAACAATCTTAATCCATGTTTAGACATCCACAAATGGTTTGATATTTTAAGAGTAATGCCTTCTGTGGGCAAGGGAAATGTAAGCTGCTGGGTAACCAGCAGCGTTGATTGTGAGTCTGCCATGGTGAGCAGCTCAATACAAAATAGAGGTGCTTAACTTTGGACATAATCAAAGCTAAAAAATACTATCTTCTGCTTTCCCTTCATTCCCAAATTCAGTGAACTCAATTGTTTTTGCGAGTCATCTCCATGTAGTGTGAACATAGACAATTTGTTCTTTTTTAACAAAAAAAGGTGAATTTTGCCTAAATAATTGTAAAAGGAAGTATGGAATTCTGAACTAGGTAGTGTACCATTGTGGGAAAGGTGGTCAAGAGACTAAAGTATTTTTTCTCTTTCTGTTTACTTTAATTGAACTATTGACCTTGCAAAAATATTCTATGAGTTTTTGTTTGTTTGTTTGTCTGTTTTTAGAGTGGCTTTTGGTGCCTCAGCTTTGAAACATGGATGATCAGACCCAGCTTCTCTCAGGCTGCTAGGTTTTCTAACTCACCGTGCTGGAAAACACACCAATCTTGGGAAATCAAGCTAATGTCTCTCAGCTGTGCAGAAAAAGTGTGAACAGCTCTGTCAAATGAGCTACCCCCATCTCCTTTTTTCCAGGCAGCATCTTATACTCGAGCAGTCACTTCACATTTGCCATTTGAGCAGTTGTGATATAACTGCTGTTTTATTGCCTATAGGAGAGTTCCTGTAAGGAATCAGAAGCTGGTCTTTCAGCTACCCTGGCCAAAAAAGGTTTTAGTCACAGGACTCTATTACTGGTGAATGAGTAAGGAGTCCTGACAGGATAACAAGAGAATATGAACACACAGCTCTGGCCTAAAGGTTGCTAATTGACCAAGTGGTAATACGAGGGGATGTATTTTCCAGCCTTGAAACTCTTTACCCCCAGATAAGTATATTAAATGCCATCGGTTAACCCTTTGAGTGCGCTGACCCAGTGCTGCTAGGGACATGTCTGGTGTGATAGACCCTTACGGTTCCGAATTGGTGGTGACATATAGAGTACAGTCGTAGGTCCAGGTCAGTGTTCCTTTATTGGATGTGAAGATGTCTCTGGGCATTTAAAAGGTTAAACACTAAATTTTAAGCATACAGCTACAAAGCACACATGGAAAAAAATAAAATAAAACAAAAGAGCAGTCAGTGAAGAAACTAAAACAATAAAAAGGCAAAGAAAAATAAAATCTCAGTGATTTTACCTTGGAATTGAGTAGATTTTTATTTTTTTTTTACTTCTGTATTTGATATTTTCTCTTTTCTCCAGATTGTTTCCTTAGCAGTGAATATGCTTTCTGAGATATCTTCAGCTTAGTTTCTTCCCATGCAATTTCTCTTATCACAGGTATTACTAAATTTACAGGAAAGTATTAAAGCTGTTAGGTGAAGTGGGGACAAATTTATGAATAACAAGTTAGAATTCATAAAAAAAAATCCAGTCCTATAAGGTTTATTTTTGTTTTTGTTTGTTTGTTTGTTTGTTTTTCCTGTGGCACCTTTCATTTAATTTTCAGGCAGAGTATTTCTGTTGTCAAGATGTTTTATTTTTAATTGATGTTTCTCCTTTGGTCAATAAATAAATAAATAAATAAAATGTAAGGTTCTATATCAATCTATGTGTATGGAGAAAGGCATTAAAGGTGTCAAAACTGCCCATTCTGGGAGGCAAGTACTGCCCTCTCGGCTTAGCAGAGGCTAGAATTTTCTTTGTACTTAGGTTATGCAGGACTTTACCTCTTGCCTAATTTCACTGATGTTGCAGGGGTTACTCATCTAATATGGCACCAGTCAAAAGATATATTGATGGCAGACTCAGCCATGTGGAAGCTGTAGTCGTTTGCCAAAAGTAGGCATTTAACAAAGGTTTTGTCTTGACTGACATAGAGGTATATATTTATATTATACAGTGTCATGACTAGTTCTCTTGCTCCTGGTGGGTATCTTACAAACAAGATGTACTTGGCTACCAGAAAACATTTCAGTTGCCTTGAGGCACCTTCCATTGTTACAGTCATGGATGAAAAATTACAAACTGGTTGTTTTTTACTCAACTTAAACTGTCCAGAAATGACCTTTAATGTAATAATATAAGCTTATAGTATAATAAAATATAAGTGTTGAGAATGACTACCAATTTTAAGATCATCATGTTTGGAACAGGCAAGAGATTTTTTTAAAGAGAAAATATCTCATTTTTGTAATTTCAGTGTAAGGTTTGTTTTTTTTTTTTTTTTTTTTTCTTATAGGTTAGGATCAAGTTTGATAAACTTAGAAAGCAACAACTCACAAGCTACATTTTCTAGCCTCAGATGTGAGGTGTGTTACACAGTCTTAATCAAAACCCGCAATCCCCATCTGAACTATTCCAGAGAGCGTTTTGGGTAAAGCCTGAGAGCAGAGAGAGACAGCAAAGCTTCTCCTGAGATTTGTGGTCATGAGACATCGTAGGCTTTACATCCTGCCTTTGAGCATGAAGGGCTGGTGCAGTAATGAATATGGCATTCTTTTTAAAGAGGAACACCAAAAACTCTGGGGGGGAGAGGGAGAGACTCAAGCTGTGATTAGGTAACGGCATTACATGGCAATGCACATCAACAGTTGTATAATGTATGGTGTATTTAAACTTCCCATTGAAAAAAAAATCCATCTTAAAAAAAAAAAATCAGTTTGTTGATCACATTGCACTGTATTACTCAGGCTGGAACAACCTGATTCTCTGCATCCACCTTGTTTTCAGCATCCCCACTGGATGACTGCCTGAGCTGCCTCAGCCTGAGCTGAGCCTTTCTACACATACTAAGTGGCAATCTGGCAGGTGATATTCTAGGAGAGGTCCCTCGGTTATGTGCCACCTGCGTACACTGCAGGCTTATATATGTGCTTGGACTCAAACTAAAAGACAGCATGAACCTAAAGTTTTCTCCTCTCTGCACAGCTGACAAGTTTGGATTTGAGGCCTTGCCCAAATCCTGGAGCGTCTGTACTGCCCAGTTTGCTGCCTGTGTTCTTTTTGGTGTCTTGTAGCCTTATATCCACACTTATAAGAAGTTTTAGCCTACCTGGAAACAGCAGAGGAGCATGGCAGCTGGGAACCCATGTATGAGTGCCCACCAACTGCAGCTCAGTTGCCACCACTATTTATTATGTAGATGTATGCCCATCTCCCACAAAATGCAGTACAGGTACCAAATAAAAACTGCATGTCTCACCTTCAAGGCAATAGCTCCGCTTGTGTTTCACTGCCTGTCTTGCTTACAGGATCCCACCTTACGAGCGTACATTGATGAGATACATGGTTTCCTGCCATGCAGTTGATTTCTGTGTTTGGCTTGGAGACATTCTACTAATGAAAATGAATGAAAGCATTATATTAGTATCCATGTTAATTGAAACCTCTTAAAAAGGTGCATCTCATGTCTTTAGAGTGCAAATAATTAATATGAATATTGAACGAGTCTTCCAATTCAATTTTTCATATTAAAGATATCACTTTAAATGTAACTGAAGCAACTGGTAGGGCGGGTATTTTCTAGAAGGAATAAAAATATTCCCTGTTTGAAATGCCAGTTTTTAAACAGAACCAGTTATAGGTTTGTCTTGCATACTCTGAACTCCAGAGCTACTTGCCATCTGTGTTCTGCCTTCCCCAGTGTAACGCACAACCAAAGTCCCTTTCATCCATGAGGCATCAGAGCAGGCCAGTCGGAAGTCATACTTTTTATATTTGTTTTAATTGGTTTTGGTTTCTGCATTATAATAAATTTAATCAGATTATGGTCACTTGACCCCCAGGGGCTCAAGTCTAATTTGCTCCTACTGCCTGGTCATTGGTTAACTAGATCTAGACATGAACCATTCCTGGCAGGGTTCCCTACACATTAGTTTAAGAAGCCATCATTTTTGTATCCGTCACCCTTGCCTTCATTCAATCACACCTCTAAGGTTTGCCAATTATACAAGAGGTAGAAATTCCTCCTATCAAATTCCCCTTTCCTGTCTATACCATCTTTATCCCATCACGTAGTAAACATCATTCTGAACTCCCTTGTTCCTCCCGGGGATAGGAAGGTGTGCATTCATGCACGTACCAGCAAAATTTGTATGCACGTACTGACTATAACTTGCTCTAACTACAGAGCTCTTTTTCCATTGCTCCTTTGAAATTTATTAACACAAATCACGATTGTACATCAAGCAGACAAACCAAGAACATTCAGATCTGTTTTTTACATCTCTCTTTCAGCCTTATTTTCTGAGGAAACAACACAGGCAGTTTCCCAGGAAATGTGTATGTGCTAGTCTCCCTTCCCTGAACCCGTTGACCAGCTTCAACCAAAACTGACAGAGGTCTCAAACCATAAAATTCACCTTGTGTGGAACAAGTCGTCTGGGGTGTGTGAAAGACTATCAGCAATCTACAAGACAAAGACTGCATTGTGAATTCAATTAATATTAGATCCCAGATAATGCATACAGGGGGAGGCTATTTAGAAAGACCTAATATAGAATAAGCTTTAATTACTGATAAAACACAATACAAAGACAGATCAGGAGATATTAGTTCTGCTTTATATGAAACTACCCATTATTTATTTTTTTGTTTAAGTAGCATACCTTAATATTCCAAATAAAGCTATGTGGGTGATCAGTAAACGGTATAATTCTCAGCTTTACCGTCCACTTCTTTTGTAGAAAGTAACATGAAGATGACCTAAAATGTGAAAGAGTAATTCCTCTGCTCTTTTATCATTCCTTGTTAAGAACATTGTACTAGAAGGAGGCATTTCAGTACTGGGTCCAGTTCCTGCTAACAGTGGAGATCACACCATATAATCCTTTTAAGGAACTGACCAAGCTCCACATAAGGAATGACAGTGTTTCCTGCCATGCATCTTGCTCCTCACGGGGCACACTTGATGCATTTCAAGGTCTAGTTGATAAAATGAGAAACCGCTACTTAGTGAGGCTTAGAAATATTTGGTTCTTATTTACTGGTAATGTCTATTTAGCCCAGCCATTTAAGATGGAAGTTTGCTCTGTAATGCTTCCCACACTTCACCTCTTCATTTCAGGGCTGAAGTTCAGTCACAGGAAATGATTAATAAACCTGGAGTTGTGGGAATAGTACTGATACTCCCAAGGCATCAAACAAGCACTCAAAAAGTTTAGAACACTGTATGAAGGGATAATGTAGAGATTTGAACATACAGTGGAGATTGTAAGAATAAGGGGGAGGAAGAGTTCATGGTCACCTTATGTGTAATTGGATAAAACTGCCATTGCTTAATTCTTTCATTATTTCTGAATCCCTGTATCCAGGAAAAGAAGTCCAAATTTTAAAAACCATTTCTTATTTTCATCACTTTCGTGTGTCACACAAGTTTAATTTTTCTGATATATTTTAATGCTTCCTCAACCAAATGTAATTAGCAAGCATGAGGTGCTTTGTTCTTTTATTTTCTTTTCCTGTTGAGCAAAGAGTTGAAGAAAACATTCCTGTTTCTCTTAGAGTCGTCTGATTCCATTGCCTTAATTGGTGTTGTTCCTAATTTAAGAGTGTTAATGTGCTTATTTTCTGATGAAGTTTATAATAGATCTTCAAAAAGTAATTGCCATTTTCCACTCTAATTAATGTCTGCTTCTGTAATCAGAAGATAACTTTTCTATCCTACTACTTCACTCACTGTGAAACCTTTCATACTGTTCTCTCTCTTTTCTTTTTGGATGTCTCCCCTCACTAATTATATATCTACTAAACTTTTAGGATTTCATTACCTCTTCCATGTATTTGTTCTCTATTTCTCTTATTACTTTGCCAAATTTGTTCCTGATTTTCCAGTATTTAATAAATGCATTTCCAGGCATACACTACAGAAAACTGGCATTATATTCTGGCCAGCTTGTATAATCATCAAATCACAGCAGTTAAGGGTTTTCCTGAACAAGTAAAAAGTAACAAAATTTTCACAGACAAAATCAATTGATTCTGAAATCACTATTTTTCAGTAGAAGGATGGAGTAGCCCATATGAGGAAATACAAAATGGAGAGAAGCACTAAAATCTTGCCAGGAAGCTTTCAGAAGCCTTGGGTTTCATAACATGTAAGAGAAGACAAAAGACATGAATCTAAAATCCAGAACTCAAAAAATGGAAAGTAACTTTCAGAAAACGTCTGCAGTGTTAGACATCTATCAAATCTGGGGCAGATCAAGTAAGCTGGAAAGGTCCAGTTCATTTGTGAGTTTGTTCATATCTAAACAATGGACATAAAGAGAGGAAATCACAGACAGAGATGGTTTAATTTGCTTTATTATTAAAATAACATAAATAATATTTTTTTTCTATACGTAATTTTGGTTCAATGACTGTGACGTGTGTGGAAGTGTTTGGAAGTTACCAGTATCCTACTATCCTCAAGAAACTCCACAGTTGCTTTGAGCTGTTATCAAAGAACATTTAACAAGTTGATGAATGCTATTGTAAAGCTCAGCTTTAACCTTTATTTTCATTTCCAGATGTAAACTATTCATTTGTGCAGTGAAATCACTCTTAGCTGTATGAGGTACTAACAATCTAACACTCTTAGGCCTGCTCCTTCATTGAGTACTCCATTCAAAGCCAAACAAGAACAATAAGTAAACTCAGAGGAAAACTGTGATGATGTGAGGGGCTATTTAATCACTAGGCCCACTCTCTTAAGCCCCCACAAATGTGTTGATTCTTAAACATGCAGATAGACATATAGTGCTATCATTTGCAGGATTCACCAAATAACAGCATTTGTCAGGACACCTTTTCTGTGACTCTCAATTATTTGAGAAGTGAATAAAAGTACGTTGGGTGTATTAGCAATGTATCTCTCTTCCTTGAGCTTTATCAAGAGTTATCACGCATTATAGTTTGGTGACAGTGCTAGAAAAAAGTGAAGACAGAACTGACCTCTCATAGCATTTTTGTGACCATGGGGCTCACACAAGCAGCTTGGCATCTGCCGGCACATCTTTAGCGAGTTGGCAGCCCCAGCGCCCTTTGCAGGTTGCAATCAAACCTGCCTTCTACAGCAGCCTCTTTCTGGCTGATTAAGTTTAATGTAATTTTAATTAAAAACCACAGTGTCAAAGGGTTTAGCTGCTCGAGAAATGAGCACAGATTGTGGCACAGTGGCAGCAGTCACTTGGAAAATGGAAATGCATCCTGACAATATTGTGTAGGGGCCAGATAAACAAAGCTGCAGCTACTGTACCTTGCAAAAGCTGAGAGAGACCATCATTGCAAGGAACCTTATTCAAAAATAAAGTATAGAGCAGTTCTGCTTCTTGTCTTTTAGCAATCATAAAGTGCATCTCAGCAACTGAGTAGAAGTAATAACTGCCAAGAATTAATTTCAGCCATTTCTCCCTATTTTTACAGTTGTTCAGGGAGATATATAAATGTAGATTTCATATTTCAGTCCTTGTTTATTTTAAACAGCAAAGATTTGCTTCATGCAATAGACTAATACAACTTTTCTCCTTAGGCTATAAAGAAAAAAAATCCTGAAACCAGAGGTTTTACCAACGCTGAAAGCAGGTTCCATTTTAGGGAGTGTTTTGCTTTTATCTGTTTCCAGCATTTCTTGTCCCTTGAAGCAGATCACAAGGAGATTTTAATACTTTACATACTGCAGACATTGAGCAACATTTGGAGAATGACCAAAAAAATCACTCCACTGACAAAAGGTTGCATCATATCTGCGAGATTTAATTTCACTAAGTCCCAGTATACATAGATATTGTTAATAATGGTTTCCCAAAGAAGTATCTCTGTAATATTTTATTTTCTTAGTTGCCATATATTTCAGTAAAGAAAATTACTTCGGAGTTATTAAACACCCTTGTCTTGGCAGGAGTTGCTAGTTTTTAAACCTGCCCTTTGAATGCATGTATTTGTGAAATGAAGGTTTGATCCAAAGTCCACTGAGATCAGTGGAAAATCCCCAGTGACTTAGGCTTTGGATCAGGTCCTGAGAAGTATACAAGTAAATAGGTATTGCAATAAGATTATTCCCCGGAATTCCTTTCAGCAAGAAGCCTTTTTATTGTTCGTAAATGCTACTGATGCTCCGGGGCCAGAACCCCAGGAGAATTCCACCTAGTGACGTCAATTCTGTAGAGGAGAACTTCCTCCGTCCCCTTTTAGGTTTGTGGGACATCTTCGAACAGATGGAGCCTATATAGGTGGGATGGGTTCCATCTGAACAGAAGGGTCACAAATGCACCGACTGAGAGGATAGACAGAGCTATGGGGGAGAGTTTAAAGGAGTGGACAGGGGGATGGGAAGTCTGTACAGAATCCAGCAGAGAGGAAGAAGCAGCTAAAATAAGCAGATGGGTAGACAAGGGGAAACAATATTAAGGACTGAAATATGTAACACACCTGCAGAAAAGAAGGTTGAGAGAGAAAAGCAGAAGACAGAACTTCTGTTGCAATACAATTAGAAGTCATAGAAGAGACTTGTTTAAATGACACTCATAAGAGATATAACGAAAAAAATATTTTTAAAATAATAATCTTGCAAGAGAAGGGTTCCCCTGAGCATCACATGGTTGATGCTGGTTCTAATATGTATTTGCAAGCATTGAAATTGCTTTGGTACATAGGGGACAATGAGCTCAGTGAAGGCCTGAATAACTAAACTAAATAAATAAAAACTAAACTAGATAACTGAATTAAACTAAATAACTAAACCCAATAAACCAAAATTTACTGAAAAGTAAAGCATCTTGGACATGAACATATGAAGGCATTATGTATTCTTTGCCTCTTAAGAGGAGAACAGTGAGGGAAATAAAGGAAACAGAAGGCAACCAAAAGAACATCACATCACAAAATCTGAAATTCAGACCACCTTAGAACTAAAAAGCCAGAGAAGGACAGAAAAAGATAACCAAGTATAACCAGATGATAGCAGATAACCTGCAAAGTTTCAAAGAAAAAAAAAAAGAAAAAAAAAAAAAAAACAAGAATAGAAATTCATCAATACAACTACAGACAAGTTTCACTTCCAGTAGACACTGGATCTAGATGGAAAAGGTTTTTGAATACAGCTCCATTGACCAACGCATTTAGATACTGGCTTAAAGAGGACTTTCACCGTTAGCCTGGCTATACTGTTATCTGAACCAAAACTGAGGTAAAAGTAACCAGCTTTGATTTAGTAGTGGTTATGGTGTGATGCTAAGATTAACTTTTTAGTATAATCTCATCAAATAGAGCCCTTCTTTCATAAAGCAACCAAAAATCTCAGGCTATTTCAAATTAAGAAGTGCTACCATCCGCTATACTTACTATCACTTTATGAAAAAATATGCAATATGTTGGTTTTTAAATAAATACTTTTAGTCCAACACATTTATAACTTATAATTACAGATGATTCTGAACTACTAAAAACTCAATCAAGTCCAAATTTCACACCTGGCCTTATAATGGACAAGAGTGAAACCCCAGAGCAGAGCACAGCCGACCATATAAGAAAGGTAAGATATCTTCAATTATTTGTAACACATTGCTATGTACATAAGAACCTTCTCCTCATGGTTGTTATCTCAGAAATCCTTGGGGTGCCAGAACCACTCAGCTTTGCTTCTCAGTTCTCTCTGTGCTTGTGAACAAGGTTCTAAGGATATTCCATATGGAAACATGCAAGTGGTGCTTTTATGATCACCAAGGGAAGATGTTTCCCTGAAGCCTTTATATGTTTTCAGGAAAAATCTGAGCATCTGCCTGGAGCCCATTTGAATCATACATGCAGTTCACCTCTACAACACAACCTGACTATGAATCTAAAGGAAAATGCCCAAAGGGTTACACTGCACAATAGCGGGATATATACAGCATTTCATTGCCATGCATATAATCCTTTTTATTTATGAATCAAGACTTAGATACATATCCATAATAGTATAAATAGCTAGTTATATGTAATGAAGCAATGCCCTAATTAATACCTTAGCAATAATAGGTATTTTAGAACTTGTGAAAAGTCAGAATATTTGACTTTGAAAACATACTGATGAGAAATACCATTATTGCCTCATTACAAATGCTAGGGTAAAAAACAGAGGGTAATTAATAGCCTTCTTCATCCAGTTATAAAGGCTAAAGAAATGCAAGATGTAACTATTAATAGGGGTTCCACAGGAGATTAGCTTCCTTTCTGTCTTTCTGTAACAAAATGTTCATATAATACTGAAAAAGTGCTTACTTTATTCAATTTTTTCAGCCCTTCTAAATTAAATTAAATCCATTCAACATGGCAAAAGTGCCCTCAGGCATAATTCTACATACTACTTGTTTGCAGTATTAAATATTCAGTATTTTTCCTTTTAAAAGCATATTTTTACAATTGTAATAAACTTCCTTGCTAAATTATATTTGGGTTTGCATTTAACCTTGTTTGTTTTCCATGCTGTCAAAACTATGCTTTTCATACTCATCACTCCTTCCAATATGTAAAAGACTAAGATGATTTGGAAGGATTTTTTTGAGTAGCATTTTCTTACTGTATTGAGTTTACATGTAATTTTTTATTTTTTTTTATAAAATATAGAAAAGTGAATAAATGGGTGTATTAGTCCAAACAGTTGCTTGAGTCTGATGTTCTCACGAGCATTCACATTCACAGTTCTACTTGGCTGTTAGTTGCCTATTTAGTTCAGTCTGATCTGTACATTTCATACATTCTCAGTCGACTGACAATCTCTACAGTTTTCATATTGGAATCAAACATAGACATTTGGAAGTGTAAAAATCTTTAAATCCTAACATTAGGACAATACAATGACAACTTAATATGGATTCCTAAGTTTTTGAGTCATACTTGATCTTTATTTATGGGCACAGTGACTAATTTCAGTAGGATGTTATGGATCAGTTTGCCTTCTGATTTCCTCTATTTATCTCTCAGATATCATACTAGTGAGACTTTTAAAAGTAGTCAGTAATGTACTAATTATCATCTTTGAATCAAAAGACTGCTAAACAAATATATAACTTGGTTATATTTCTACTTCTGCTTATTAGGAGGTTGATATATTCTATCCACAGTTAGGACAAGAAAAGATTTAAGCAGTGCAGCTCTACTATCTTTTTCAAGGATATGAGTGCTGAATTTTGAAGGTTTAATGTACATCAGAATGGATTCATGGTACAGCATAAAATACATGGTGAACTCCCAGATTACCTCATTGCCAAATTTCAGTTTCCAAATATGAAGTAGGTAAACAGCATAACTCTTCAATAAAACTTTTTCAGTACTAGTAAGGCTACTTTACTTTCCCGTTAGAATTTCTTAATAAATCCTACCACTAGTCTACTGAATCAGAAATTATATTTTCTCATTAACTAATTATTCATTTAATAATACTGAGTTCCAACTGTCAGGATACAGCAATGGCCAGGGCACTACAGGCTAGCAAAATGGGCCACTCCAGAGAGGTCCTATCCCTCTGCCCCCACCAATGGAGCCAGGCAGACCCAGAGATGATGGCCAGTCAAGTGCTGAGATCACTGAGCAAGTTCATGATGATAAGGCAGGTCTGAGGTCTGTGTGGGAGCCTGGAGTCTGTAAAAGACAGGCAAAATGCAGAGAGCATGGAGAAGTTTCAGCATGTAGTAAAAGAATAGATATTTCTGATCAAACATCAACCAGAGCAGGAAGAGATGGCCACTGCGGCAATGGATTGAAGAAGTCTAAGGGCAGGAGAATCACCTGTAGAATCATCTTGTAGATGTAACAAGAAATGAGAAGGCAATGCTGCTCACTACAATGCTGGCATGCAGATTCAACCTTGCATGGTGTTTTAATAACCTAAGTATTAATAACTTGCAGCAATAATCACCTTACGCTATTCTGGCTACTGAGTATAACATATTTTTTTAATTTTCCTATATTGGTTTGTTTGTAAAACATATTTTGAATATTGTTGAGTGGTACAATTATCCATTCTCAGAAAAGAAAACACTGGCCTGCCACCCTCAAAAGACTGTTGACCTGTAGGCTTCTATCCATCTGCAGCAAGGAGTAGGAAATAGTGTTATCCCACTAGAAAACAAACACGGATATTTGAATCTTTCTTCAGTATTGGCTTACTCTGAGGTTGTTATCAATTCATTTTCATAATGCAAAATCATGAAAATAATGAAAAACATTAACATCTATATAAATACATAAAACCAAGCTCTCATTCACAAGTTCATATCTATTTTAATTTCCTGACCACAAAGGAAGTTGTATAGAGGATAAATTGGTACATTTTTTCTTATTTGATGAACATGCCTTTTTGTTCAGCTCTCCTTTTAGAGTAAAATATTAACATCTGGTAGTGGAATCCTCTAAAAGGGTAGAAATTTACTATACTAGCAAGCATTAAACAAGGTCAATTCTGTATAAAATAAAGAAAAACCCTCTCTAAGGATCTTATATCAGAATTCTGATCTGCGTTGTTGGCTCTTACGCCATCCAGTTCAATTCATCCATCTCCTGCCATGATCTTGATGTGCTCTGAAATTTCACCAAAGTATAGCTGGTCGCAAATTTCACACTTACCACTTCATACAAGTGAAAGGTCAAGGGCTTACAACAGTTGTGCAGTTCCTTATCAGTACCACAAAGCACAGACAGGCATGGAAGTGACTGCAGGTCAGATCAGCTGTAATTTATACTAACTATACTGAGTCTTTACATATATATCTGACTACCCCCAAACAGCAGAATATGTATGCTTGGACATTTATCACTTGTCTTGCTTCCGAAGGCCCCATTAGAGCTGGCAATGCAGGAATTAATTTATTTATTTTTAATACTACTTCATTTTCAGGAATCTAACAGTGTAAGACTACTGTTGATTATTTTAATCTTCATAAGTCACAGGACTGAGTTATTGGCTGTTTCCTCTAGTGAGCAAAATAGTGAGCAAAAGCAAACTTAACATTGATGACTGAGCTTTCAGTCTTGAATAAAAAAAAATAGGAACTGAATGAAACAATATTTTAAATATATCACTTTCTGAGATGTAGGTCTTTTACAGTTAGCTTCGTCCTACAAAGGCCTCAGTTAAAGATTCACAATTACTGTCAGCCAAAAATATGTGAAGACCTCTTTGTCCTGAAAAAAAATCCCATTAATATACTTCATGAATTTTTAAAACTGAAATAGTTCATTTTCCAATTTTGAAATGTCATGTTTCTAAATTGATGTAATGTTTTAAAAGGAATTTGAATATGTGATGATCATAGAAAAAGATTGTAAAAAAGCCCTTTTGGTGTATAGCCACACTATGTTTTGTTTTCTAAAATTGACATGCAAGCTAAACAACTGATTTTCTTCCTCACATTGTTTACCCAACAGCACATTTCAGCACATCCGTTCATTTCTGATTAACAGAGTCTGTTATGTTTTTCATTACTGGTGGCTGATTAGAATTATATTATATATACTGTTATTCTAGCAAAGATTATTCTGTTTGTGCAAGCCATTTTGTATTTCATATTACCACACTATAAAATGTGTAAAAGTTCTTTGGAATAGCTTTTAATCATACAATATAGCAAGAAACTAATTTTTACATACGCCATGCAAAAGCACTTCAGTTCTTTGTTAAATGACAACAAATCAGTCCTGCGTATCCAAAGTAGCTCTGTTTACAGATATCGATTATACCTTTAGTTTCTAATGCCACATTCTGGTAAAAAAGTTTTGGAGTCAGTGACGGTTACTTTCTTAGTAGGCACTACGTCCAGCCTGTCCAATGCATAATACTTTTAAAGTCTGTTCAAACAAAATATATGTATTTTCTCTTGGAAAAGAAAAGTAGTTTGAGATTTCTTCAAGCATGATGGTGGCCTAAGCTACATCATAGTACTTTTGGACTATTGCAGTACAAATCAATAGTAATGAATCTTGTCCTATTATGTCTTCAGATGTATCAGATGGAATATAGAAGCTCACTTACCATGCGTTGAACACATAACTGGAATAGTTGCTAAAACAAATACTAACAGAAAGCAAGCAGAAGCCATAACCAAAACTAAATTATTGGATACTTATCTGACGTTGACCTTTGGAATTCAAGGAGAACAGGATCTTTTGAGCATATCTGCCCATCTAGCACATCAAAATGCTGACATTACTACATGTATGAAAATACCTCCTAAGAGAAAAGAGCAAAGATTTGCCTCAGGTTTTTCTCCACTCAGTGAGAACTTAACTGAAATTCAAATTGTGAAATACCAAATCTAACAGAAATTAGAAGTTTTTTTCTTTACCTCCCAGTGTGTTCAGTAACTTAAAGTCAAACACCAACAAGGAAACTGACAGCTGGCATTTTAGATTGTGAGGTGTTAGACATCTGGTCCCATAAAATAAAATATTTATTTGATTTGTCTTACGTATCTAAGTTAGCAGATTACTAAGACGCATGAAGATTTTGCTTTCAGGAATATCTATTTGTTGTAATTTCATCAAGAGTATACATACCATTTACTATATACTTATCTTTGCTAAGTTAGATAAGGAAGTTCAGAATAAAAGTTGCCTTCAGAAACTCCCATATGTTTTTGAGTAACAGTTGCTGTAGCAGGAGCCAAGTGGCACACTCAGCTTTATATAACACTGCCTACATTGTGTTTTCTGTTACAGGGTTTCTTTCACTCATTCCCTTCTCTGTGATGAATATGCTGGTCCCATTAGTTAGAATATCCAAAGGAATTTCATTTTTCATGTAATCACATTTCTAATCATTTCTGCAGTATTCCTGATGTCTCATGACATTAAAAGCTTATTTTTAAAAGTTTGCTGTTGCTAATTTTGGCTTTAGCAGCCAGATAATTTGAAGACACTACTGCTCTATCTGTCCTTCAGTATAACACTGAAATGGTTGAATATCACCTCTTAATTGACAATATGATATCTGAAATCTGCTAATAGCCTTCAATATTGCTCTATCCTGAGCAAACCATTTGCCTGAGAACGTTTCATCACTAGGCGATAAAACTAAAGCCAGTCACCCAAAATGAGACTTCAAATAGCAGCAACTTCTTTGGCACAATTCATCAGTGCTCCATGTTTCAGATCATCTTGCTTGGGGATTTTGATATGCTCAGGAGAACATCAGTGGTACCCTTGTTTTCTAACACTGAGGCTTTGCCACAGAGAACAGCAAGGTCTTCTTACCATTCCTTTCACTGTTTGAGATTCTCTTGAAAGTAAAGGCTTACATGTTCAGGTTCTTGCACGTTATGCCCTATGGGCACTGAAATGTATTCCAAGACAGTGCTGTTCTCTTAGGCTCTTATGTTCATTGGCATGAAGTCATACAATCCTAACCAGGATTTTTTCTGCTGGTGTGCATTATCAGTCAATAAAAAGCACCTCATGCATTTTGCCCATGCAGAGGAACACAGTACTTTAAGTTCATTGTGAGCAACAGAAATGTGTATATTTCAGTGTCAGTGGAAAAAAAAATCTATAAGCAAATCCCAACTTCAATCCCTTTATAGGTAAGTTTCCTGAAATTTACAACTACAGACATCCAAGAAAGGAAGGAGGGAAGGAGGGAAAGAGGGAAGGAGGAAAAAGGAAGGAAGGAAGGAAGGAAGGAAGGAAGGAAGGAAGGAAGGAAGGAAGGAAGGAAGGAAGGAAGGAAGGAAGGAAGGAAGGAAGGAAGGAAGGAAGGAAGGAAGGAAGGAAGGAAGGAAGGAAGGAAAAGAAAGAAAGAGAAAGAAAGAAAGAAAGAAAGAAAGAAAGAAAGAAAGAAAGAAAGAAAGAAAGAAAGAAAGAAAGAAAGAAAGAAAGAAAGAAAAGAAAGAAAGAAAGGGAGAAAGGGAGAAAGGGAGAAAGAAAGGGAGAAAGGGAGAAAGGAAAAAGAAAGAGGACAGTCTTACATCACAGAAGACATTACAAAATCAAAAGGACTCCAAGGGAGAAATCACCAAGTCTGCTAATACTAATGACAGTTCCCTATTTAGGGGACAATCACATAATATAACATGGCAGAATACAGGAAGGCACTGCAGAGAGACTTTTATGTAAAACCTGTTTGATTCCTCTGTTTGCATGATCAGTAAAAGCTGCAGACTGGAAGGGTAGATGAGAAATAGACATGACCAGACAGAAGCATTTATAAGTCTTGGACTCAGACACTAGGGTGGGATTCAGCTGTCTAAATGCAAGTACTTTCCATTTGAGCTGCCCTAGAGTATCCAAGATACCCACACATATGATCTTTGCCAACAGGCTTTAAACCAGGTATGCCAGGGTGTAGTGATGACAGGTTGCAGATAAGTGAGGGAACAGAAGTTGGGGCAGTAAATATATGGGACAGGGTGATGGGAGCAAGAGAGCCCTCAGGACAGAGAAGACAGGTTAAAAGAAAGTTTGCCTCACGTGCTTGTGCACAAAAGCACGCAGGCTGGGAAGCAACAGGAGGAGTTACAGCTCCGGGTGAGAGTGCAGAACTAAGAAATTAGAATAACTGAGATGGGGTGGGATAGTTCATGTGGCTGGAACTGTGTTGTTTGAGTATAGGCTTTTTAGGAAAGGCAGGGCAAGGCAGACAAGGAAGGGGGGGTGCTATCTATGTGAGGGAGCAGCAAGGTTGTACGGAGCTCTTTTGGGGAACAGAAGACAGCCTGACTGAGGGATATGGGTCACTATCAGAGGAGAGGCCTCTGATCAGTATCTGGAAACGGATGAAGTCTTCTTTACACAACTCAAGAGACTCAACAGATCCAAAGCCAAGTTCTTATGGATTGGTAACCTAGCATTGTTAGATTCTGCTGAAAAGGACCTGGGGATCTAGTGGGCAGTAGGCTAAGCACAAGTCAGTAGTGTGCCCTGTGCATACTGGAATATATCAACAGGAGCATAGCCAGTAGGTCAAGGACAGCTCTTATTCCTCTCTGTTTGCTACTTGTCAGAATCTATCTGGAATGCTGCCTTTAGTTTTGGGCCCCCCATGACATGAAAGATACTGATAAACTTGAGCAGGTCTAGCAGAGGGCCACCAAGATGATCAAGAGGCTGGAGTACATGGCCTGTCAGGAGACCCTGAGAGAACAGGGCATCTTTACAGAACAGGGTTTTTTAGAGAAGGTAGGAGGGGACATGGCAGCAGCTTTTGGATACTTAAGAGAAGGATACCAGGAAGACAGAGCCAATTTTTTTACTGAGGAGCACAGTGGGAGAACAAGAGCTGTAAATAGAAATGCTGTAGGTTATAGATGGAAATAAAGAAAAATAAATCCACTATGGGCATAGTTAAACATTAGAGCAAGGGCCCAAATAAACCATGTGATCTCCATCCTTGGAGGTTTTCAAGACTCAGCTGAAGAAAGCCTGGAGTAACCTTATCTGAGTTTGGTGTTGACCTTCCTTCACATGGAGTGTTGGAGTAGAGACCTCTTAAGGTTCGTCCACAATAGTAATTACGTAATTCTGCTATATATAGGACATATTTGGTGCAGAAACCACAAGAGACGTTAGCTCTTCTGGAATGATGGATGGAAGTCACCATGGGAAAACCCAACAGCACCTCAAATGGCTTTAAAGGCTTGTGTTTAGGCAAATGAAAGCCTGCTTGACTTCGCAAAGTGTTGAGGAGACACATCTGTCTTCTCAAGTGCAGTATATGCAGAGGAGTATATACTTGCCTCTTCTTTTTCCATCTCTCGTTAGCTGTTGTACCATTTTGGAATTCATTTCAAGAGAGTTTATCATCACGGTCTTTTGACCAGATGGATAGATTTTTCTGGCAATTCCTAACAAGTAAAAATCTCTTTCCAAAATGCCACTCAAACCAAGGCTCATGTTTCAAGGTTGAATCAGCACATTCTTGATGGATTTCATATCCATACTGTAACAGACACCACTGAAGCTAAAAATAGGGACAGAAGTAAAATAGATTTTAAGATGTTCAATAAAATAAATAGTAATTACGTAGTAATGAAATATGGTGTGACTTAAGATATTATTGTGGATATTACACAACTAAGTCTTTATTCTGCTTTAATTTAAGTTAATGAGACTGTTTCATATGCCACTATATTAAGCGTGTATCTCATACAACTTCGCTGCCACAGGCCTTGTGAAGGCTGAGATTTTGTGTTCACACATACACCAGTGAGATGGGTTATTTCTTTCAAATGATTTTTGTTATTTATGAAAGCTTTAGAGAAATAAGATGCAGAACAGGGATTTTTTAACTTCACCAACTTAACACAGCTCAGAGCAGGCCCAAGTTTTGTTTCCACTATCTATATATTATGCTGTAGTGTTGCCTATTAAGTTCAAGCCGAGCAGAAGGAAAGGATGAATTTGCATATCCATTTCCATTCAAGTTATGGACTTTTAAATCCACGTTGCTTGTGTCTATAGACTAATGAATGCACCATTATGGAGGAAGCTTAGTATGTCACTGCACTTGGCATGCCCAGGTTTTTGCTCGGCATATAATATTTTGAGAGCCATTTTTTTCAAGCATAGCGTAATAGGCTTTAACTTTGCTAAGCTTTTCTGCCAGGCCTCCAGTGCCCTGCTGTTCTATTATATTGAACTTGTAAGCAGGACGCTCTGCCAGGCTCACCCAGATTACTGCTGCAATAAGGGCCCTGCTGAGTGACTAGTGTCATGATAAGTGCTAGGGAGGGAGTTCACCATCTTGGCATACTGTTCTCATCTTATTAAATTCAGCTTTGTGGAAGCAGGGAGTCTGCCTCTCGGCCTCACTGGCTCTGGCTCAGTCCAACTGCTACTGTCAGACAATATGAAAATAGGAACCACCACAGCTAATGGCAGGTGCTGCACCACCACAGCTGAGGAAAAAAAGAGAGCTTTCTCTCACTCTCTCTCTCCCTTTTCATTTTATAGGCACTTGACTGGATTGATTTGAAAACATTTAGCTTTTTAATATTATTATAGCTCTCCTACCCACAGATACTCGCTGAGTCACTGTTTGTTTTGAACACGTTTATTCTGTTCACTTTGCACGGACTCTTTTGTTCTTGTTTACCTACATTAGGGAAATGCACTGTAGCAACAAGCCCTTGGAACAGGACTGATGCCATCCAGATTTGGTGAAGGATGGTATTCTAAGGATCCAGTCCTGACATCCCTATTCAGGCAAAACTGGGTGTTTACCAAGGAAAATTTCTCAAATTCCAGTCCTGGGTTTGTACTGGGGGTGAAGCAAATTAGCCATTCAGCCTCCCCCAGAACTCAGTGGCACCTGCTTCCTGAATTCTCATATATTGTTTTAAGATCTAACCCTTAGTTTTGGGTGGAGGTTTCAAGCAGCTGATCCTTTGCAGAACCCCAAAATGACCAGCTGTGCTCTGAGTGAAAGCTGCACTGCTGAATGCAGCAGGAAAAGTGCAACATTCACAGAGAGGAGAGAGAGAACAGGTGACTGATAATGTGTTTGCAAGCCACCCCTATGGAGAGAAAGAAAATAAAAAACACTGATTTTATAGTATGAACATGCACAGCATTAAGGGATGGCTGTATTCTGAATATCAGTTTCTAAAAGAGTATGTGCCCTTTATTTTTGAGTCTAAAACTCTTCTCAGTTAAGAATAAAAAGCCCTTTGCAAGGGTTTGAGGAAGGCTAGGTAAATTACTTCTGCACTTGCTGGTATATCAGCACTTCCAGTCTTCCTTGACATCAGCAAATACTTGTTTCTCACTGTTCACTGGTAAACTTTCAAAGAACCCAATTATTGTCACTTCAGCATTTTGTAAATTGAAAATGATCAACACATGCAGTGTAACGTTTCTGACAGAAATATTGATGTGGTCCAGCTACAGAAGTCACTGTACTGCAAAACCAAGTTGGGATCAATAGAAAACCCAGATTTTCAAATGCATTTATGGCAGGAGTTGCTAAGTCTGGCAGGTTGCAGTTCAGCAGCACACTTGTTGGCCACGTCAGTCTTCATAAGAGTGACAGGTTTGATTAAGCTCTTTGAGAGAAGCTGATGTAAAAATTCAGACAAAATCAGATCTTTCTGCCAATTTGCAATATCACATTCACAATCCATTCCAGACTCATCAAAGGTAAGGAATAAAGGACTTAACATTTTAATCCCCCCTGAGAAAATGAATAAGGAAATTATGTCTCCAAAAACTGTGATTTTTTTTTTTTTTTTTGAATTAAAAACAAGAGTGGAGAACTATTAGTGAAGCTGACTATCATGAATATTGTGTCACAGACATTTCAGATCCCAGGCAATTCACATGCAGGGGAATTCTCGTCAAAATTCAAGGGCAAATGAAAGGATAAACCAAATCTGTCTGGTAAAGTTCATTAGTTGGACAAATCCAATTTATATATACCTGTTCTTCATTTCTGTATCGCATTCATGAGGCTGTCATTTGCAAAGGCTTTAAAATGTTCCTTCTAAGCTATGCTTTGTTTTCTGTATTTTTTTTTCTTTATTTATTTGTTTGTATATATTTGCTTTTGTTTTGCTTTGTTTTGGTTTGTTTTATTTTTTCCTTAAATATTTTTATCCTGATTTACTGTGATGGTATTGGGGAGAGGGGTGAAGATGAGGGTGAGCAGTTGGTTAGGGTTGTGTTTTTTGTGTTGTTCTGGTCACTGTATGGCTTACAGAGAGCAAATTTACAAGAAAAATATAAAATATGATTGATTTTGAAGATATTTTAACTTTAACTTTTCTCTTTTTACCTACCTCTTTTTTTATAGACTGAAAAAGTTTACCTAAGGTCAGAGCAGCTGATGAATGGGTTAAAGTGGAATGGCTGTCGGAAACCAGAAATGTAACCAAGGGGTAAGTGAAGAAAGCTAACAAACAATATCAAATGAAGCTCTGCTTTACGTGAAATTGTTTTTATTTTTATTATTTATTTATTTTTTCTTTGAGAAAACAAAAGGATTCAGGCTTAGATCTTTGCCACTGAATCCAGGCTTGGAATCAATAAATGGGGGGATGACTGTGGCATGATTCAGGAAATATTTTATGAGGAGTGCATGGAATCAACTCCAGCCTAGAGCTGACACTGATGTCTAGTCCTTGTGCCTGCAAGTGTGGAACAAAAAAGGTTGTAATTTAGGTGGTTCAATGGGAGTTTCTCCTTCTATCAGATTCTGAGTGATTAAATGGCCTTGGGATGTCACTGCAACAGACGTCTCTTTGCAAGGAAGGACATCAACTCAGGATTCAGTTGTTTCCAATTTTTCATCATTTTTTATGGAAGAAGAATGCCCCTGAGGTATTCCAACTGTACAGCAAAACTGTACAGCAAAACTGTAACAGGATAGCAGAGCTGGAAATGGTGTTTTCTGGAGTAAGTCTGGATTTTGAAACTTGTTTCCATCTCCAGTTACTCTACGCTGAAAAGTCTAGTGCTTTTAAATTGCATGAGTTGGGTGGGCAGGACATTCTGAATGGAGGCAGGCTTAAAAAAAGTTTTTGCATTGTTCTTTCATTCGTTGCATAAGAGTAACACAGAGTGCATTACCAAAGACAAGTGCCAAAGACAGTACCATTGCATTTCACGTATCTTTTGTCCTGGTTAGCTGACAATCTCTTTTTACGAAAAAATTTGTCAAGCACAACATGTGTTAATTGTATAAGCCTAGGAATGCCTGTGCTATGTTGGGAAAAATAATCAACATGAAAATTGAAAAAATGGACCAATCATTTAGTTATTTTAATAAATCAAATTACTTGTGTTAGGTTTTCTATATATGTATATGTATTTCTAATTATATGAAAATAGCATCTTTTGGATATGGCCCTTTGGAGACAAATATACCTTTACAGTATTTGTAACTGAAAAACTGAATCATTATACTAGCACACGAGAGAAAGAAAGAAAAAAAAAAGGGAAAAAAAAAATCTACTTCACTGTCCAAGTTGAATGAAATGTGAAAAATAAACAAACAGCACAGATGGTGGAACAGTTTAAATTTTTAATACTCTTCCAGTGTTAATTATTTCCGATGTTCATAAGAGCATCATAGCAACATATATTAAAATGTTATTTCATTCTAAAAAACAGCAACAACAAAACAACAACAACAACAAAACCTTTAAGCAGATGAGCAATTCACAATTTTCAGCAAAGTCATATTTAAAAAATATTTTTGGAACATAATCAGTTCAAATTTTCCTGGATAAATATTAAACAGTCTGCTCAAATTCTTCATTTTTGGCAGGATCTTATTTCTGTGTACTGTGGGTAACATATCTGAAAACTTACAGTTCTGTATGCTCATTTATTTTATTAATTTGCAATGTCCAGAAATGCAAGAGTAGACGGGCAGAACTTGAATTCTCAGTAACTCCTGTCATTGTTTTTCAGTATTCTCACAAACAACACAAATTTTGGAGAGAATCCCAAATGGCAGGTGTTGACACTAAGTAGAGACAGGAACAGCCTTCTTGTTAACATATTATCTACTCCTCACCTACCACTGCTCTGTTACGAAACTCATTGACAATGAAAGCTAAACAAAGTATCTGAAAACTAATTCAGTAGTATTACAAATATTTCAAGACAGCTGCATAAACCTTTCTGCAGCTTAAATGCAAACCTCTGAAGCCTTCTCTATGCCTAGCTACATTGGATAACATCCAGGCAATTATATTTTCTTTCCAGAGCAAATTTAAAGCATTCTTTGCAAAAGGTGGTGTCCTGGAGAGATGAACTGGGAAAACAAAAAGACAGATGGAGAAAAGCAAATGAATCAGGTACTCCTGCTTGTGCAAGGAAGTGAATGAGGAGGACAAGTAGTTGATATTACCTCAGCAGATCCACACTGCTGTGTAGCGGACCCATTAATAAATTATACAATACTGGAGCATACTACACATTAGCATTTGATCTAAATAGTCTCATCTCAAGTCACAGGAGATGGAGTTTCCTATGAACCACCATTTCTTTCTTTCATCCCCATGAGAGGTACCGTGACTCCTAACCAAGAAATATACTAGTTTATGCAGTGTTGCAAGTAATGAGTGTCGTGGTATTTTAACACTTTTTCAAATTACTTTTGCTTTTGATAGCAAAATATCAAATATGGAGAAAGCAAACATTTGGTCCCTTAATTAAGAGAAGAATACAGCTTTTGCAGGCTTTGTTTTTGCATTCAGCAGTTTCCCTCAAACCTAGAGAAACAAGCACCCTTTCAGGTCTGTTACTGTCGTATTGTCCTCCAATTCTACATGTGGCTGTGGTAGATCTTGACAGCTTGGTAGGTATTGACAGGTTTGTCAGGAATGTCATGGGCTCAGTTCTGTGGAGTTGAACTTTTCTTGCCAGAAGCAATAGAATGGTTGACTGATTCCACATTAAGTGCATGTATTATTTATAGCAAGAGTAGCCAATCTACATTGTTCAAAGGGTTTTTAGGGGAGGTGGGAATTACTGGACATTTCTTAAAAGAAGAGTAATTTTAGTGTTCTTTTTTCCAACATCATCTAATGTGGATTATTTGTTTTTTGCAGTGAGATTTTTGATTTCCTTTTTCCATATATGTATTCCTCTTCCTTTTCTTTCTTTCCCATTGGCAAGAAAGAGAAAGCAGGGATAAAAGAGAAAATGAAAAACAGAAGCTGTTTGAACCAAATTCATACCAATGACAGCTGTAATTGGAAAGAAAGGAGAAAGGACAAAAGAAAATATCTCAGTCAGTGCCCTACAACTACATAATCCTTCTCTTAATTGTTCCTACCTTTTTTTGCATGAAAGCCCAGAGCACATCTCTTGTTCTCATAGACTGAAGAGCTGTAGAGATGTTTTACTTGAGATCAGAGACAGATATGGGGCACAGACTATGCAGGATATCTTTTTATGTAGAGGTCCCCAAGAAGGATCATTCTCTGGAAGTTACTGACTACTGTCAGCTTGATAGGGCTTTCTTTTTTCTTTTCTCTTTTAACTTGAGGATTGTAATTCCACATTACCTAGCTGGATATTGATGTTCAACTCATCCTAATCACTCAGTTATTAAGGAGGTGCTATACCTCCATGATATACCTTTCCTTTCCTCCGAGGGAGCTAACATCCACATTTTCCATATTCCTTTTGGAATCTATAAACAAGATTACAGATAACAAGATTACATTTAGATAAGTTTTGCTGTGTAAATGCAAAACTGTAGTTTCAGCTTGCTTCCAGGCTACTCATTCAGGGAGGAGAGGATGCTTCACATGTACCCCATTAGTGTGCTTTAGCTGGTGTGTGCCCCAGCTGAGATACCTTATAATGAGCCTAATTTTTTGGAAAATAGCCTTTGAAACTAGGCCTTTAGCAAGAAACACTACTCCCTGTCAGATGCTTGACAATATGCTGCCTTGTTTTCCTCTGTAATTTCTACAGACCTCACTGGGGACTATCTCTGGTGACTATCACAAAACCCTTCTATATTAAATGATAATTTAACTGCTACCTGTGATAGATTCACATCCTTTACATATCAGCCACAAGAGGGGGATGTGGAATACTCACTGATTAGTAGGTTTTAGTCCGGTGTTTCTGACAGTTGTCAGTGTTATTGGTAGCTTCTATGATTTTTACCATCCAGCCACTTTTAGCACCAAGCTTATTTTCCTGGGGAACATGGCTTTCAATATTCTATTTTCAGCTAGGAGCAACCTTTAGACAGGGTTCATATGGAAGCATTCTGTCACCTAAATTTGACCCCTCCTTTACTCCTTGAAAGAACAGTTACAGTTGTTTAACACTTTCAGAGAACCATGCAGCTATCTCAACACCGAAGAAGGAATTAGTGGTACAATAAGATTTTTTGAATAAATAAATCCTAACTGATATGTAGGTTCTAATTACAGGGAACCAGATTTAAAGCAACTGTACTGTGATAGTAGGACGGTGCGTACTGTAGAAAAATCGTACATGAGGGCAAAAGAAATAGACAATTGCTTTTGGGGACTGTGTAGATTAGTACATCATTGCATACTAACAAAGTGCTAATTGCTCCTTTTGACCACAGGCCCAGTTTACAGAGCTTTAGCACAAATGTGCCCTGTACACTAAATTACAAAACTAACACTGCATTATTTCTCGGTACAGCTTGCAAATTCTTGTAGGGCAGTATGCATTAGCCTTAATTGGATGCAAAGAAAAAGGATGGCATAGACATACTCACTTGCAATTTAGAAAGAACAGCCCTGGTGCTAATTACTCATGTTGCAAATGTTGCATTTGCTTTGTGATGATAGTACTAAAAGCAAACAGCACACCTATATTTGTATAATGCCAGGATTATGTTTTAGTATTGTACATGATAACTACACAAGCAATAATTTGTCTCTACTTGATATGTTAGCTAAACAAACAAACAAACAAAAAACAAAAAGCGTGAATTACTTTAAAGAGGTTGTTGGTACTGATCTTAGAGAAATTTTAGAATAGCAGCAGTTTAGAACATTTGCCAATTATTTAATGACCATTTTGCAATAACTGAGAAGGTAAAACAGAACTATGTAGAATAGTCTCTCCTCTTTATCTTGAAGATATCAGAAAACAAGATGTTTTAGTTTGGAAAAATGGCATCTCATCTTTTTACTCCTTTTCTAAAAGTCAAGAATTATTTGTTCACAGAGCTCTTTCCACCCCTCAGCCAGGATAGGAAGAAGCATCATGACTGGATGAAAGAAGAGGCAGTTAGTGACTCCATTGGTTTGAAAAGACCTAAATCTACAGGTGTCATTCCCATTCTGCTGCACATCACATAAACCTTTCCTGCAACAGACTCGGCCTGTGTCATCCTGCTAACAGGGAAATTTGAAGGTTGGGCTTCCTTCACTTATTTGTTAGGTCCCTCTCTTCTTATAGGCCTGGACTTCTTACAGTATCCTTCTGACTTCTAATGTGTCCTTCTGACATGTTCTTTAGATATGCAACTGGGCACTAACTCAACTTATTTTCTACTCTATTTTAATTCCAGCACTTTTCATTTGGGATTTGAAGACCTTAGTACTAGAGGCCCAACCTGACAATTCAGGCATGCATTGTAATGTTTTAGGGTAGGGCATATATTACAGTATTTTAGTAAGGAGACAGCGTTTGGAAAAGTGAAGATGCTATAGGGATTAATTCAGACTTGTGAAAAGAATAGACAAAATATTCTGTTGGGTTTCCTTTCACCATTGTTAGAACAATGGTAATACTGAGTAACAAAACGTCTACTCTCTGTCTTTTTCAATAATTAAGTTGATAAAAAATATATAAAATGTAACTGAAAAGGACAGGTATGTGTCACCATAAGGGTGCTCTGTGTCACAAAGCACGTATGTGTTAGCTCCAACCAAAACAACCACCCACTCAGGGTACTGAAGGGTAGGCATGCTGTTATGACCCAGATTCAAATGGTGAGAGTAGGAGTGAGAAAGTGAAAGTGTTAATAATACTTCAAGCACAGAGCTAATGAGAGGGGAATTTCTGGGATTCCCCTTTCTTTCTTGTTCTCTCTCAAAAGAAAACTACAGAGTTCCCTCAAAAAGAAAAAGAAAAAAAAAAAAAAGAAAGAAAAAAAAAAAAAAAGCATCTCTTTGGGTTATCAACAAATACTGAATTTGAAGACTGAGTGATGTGCAGCACAACTGTGTGCCTATCATGGCTGAAAATATGCATGTGAATACTGAAGAGGGGTAGATGAACTGAGAGGTATAATAACCTCAGAGGATTAATGACATTTTGACTAGTGCTGAAACACTTTTTGAGAATGGAAAAAGATGGGGAATTTAGCATACTGACATACTTCTTTGTTTGCTGCAGCTGACATAAATTTGAAATACAATAAATCCGTTGCAGCTGTCAACACCAAATCCAGCAGCCTGCCCCACCAAATAGCTTGCACAATGGCTTTTTGGAGAGGATGGAGCATATGCTTACCATACTACTGCAAAAAAAAACTCCTCTTCCTTGCTCCTTCATCTTCTTAACTCGGTTCATTCTGATTAGAATAATCATGGTTATATTGCTGAAGTATTTATTATTACAAAAATGTTAGGAAACCTACCAACTCAGATAGGCTTTGTATCCACATGGAATGTGGTTAAGCAAGTAACATTAGCAAATTCAAGCATTTTACAAAGCTCTTTTCATTTTAAATCTCTTTTCGTTTTTAATGAAGTCTAATAATTAAGGAATTAAAGCTCGATCAGACTGTAGCAGCTTCTGTGCTGAACAACACTCCTTATGGATCCAAATTACTTGCTCCATCACAAGGAGGTGACTCATGGAGGTAGATTCTACACAGCAGACACAAGAATTGCAACATTGAGGTCTCTGCAAACTTCTGTTCCTCGGGAATTCCTGTATTCAACACATTTTCCCATAGAAAATGTAGAGCAGTAAAGATAATCATGTGGTAGTTCTCTCTTTAACCTGTTAAAACTGCATCGGGTTAAAGGGCTACCACTGTCTCTTTCTGTTAATATTTTCTTCCTTTGATGTAAGCAGCTTTTTGGTCAGTAAGAATGAGAAATGTCGGTATGTGGTTGCTTGCTTACAATATTTAGAGTGACTCCAATAAAAATGACTCTTGCAAAACAGAAATGATTTATTTACATTATCAGTTGTGCTTGTAGAGAGACTCCCCTAAGGTAGAGCATAAATGAATTAAAAGTGGGGAGCAGCGGTGGCTGATTAGCCTGCCTTCCTCTGAAGCTTTCCTGAGGTGCTGGAAGGTTGAGGAGGAGAAGGACATTATCTCCTTTTGTGAAGGTTCATGTCAAGGCTTTTTCTCCCAGTGACTGAGCACAGATATTGAAAGTCTGTTCCATCTCCCCAAAGTCTGATGTCAACATCAGATGTCATCCTTAGCAGCAGCAGCAGCAGCCGCCGTGACAGTAAAAGGCAAACAGTGGAAGACGTAGCCAAAATGTTGAAGTCCCTGCTTCCCTCCTCAGGGCTAACAAAGCATGCAGAGACCTACATTCTGAGCTTGGGACACAGCTGTTAAAAGCACTTTAGTTTTCCAACCTGTGTGTCTGGAAAACTTTGTGATTGCAAGTGATTCGGACAAGTCTGGCTTTTAGAGCAAAGCAAAACTGGATTCTTAAAGTCTGAAGGCGTAACAACTGAGCAAGAATGGCAGAATTTCACACCTCTTATTTCAGATTTTCAAAACAGGCAAAATAATGTGCCCACTGTTTTAACTCAACTTTGGTTTTAATAAAAAACAATATATGGCAATATATAGCTATATAGATGGAATTAAATGAACTGTACTATATACCCCAGAAACCATAACAAACTACACTGGTATAGAAACCTTCATTCTAAGGAGCAGTTTGAAAACTATTCACTTCACATAAAGGCTGTTCATTAGTCTCATCACATTTCCTGGAAGAGTGGAACTGTTAGCAATATAGAGCAGTATTGGAAAACACTTTAAAATGACTGTATCCAAGAACTGGAGTGAGTTGCCTTACAGTAGGTTGTCATGCTGTTTCTTTTTCTTCTTCTTTTTTTTTTTTTTTTTCAACCGCCATCTGTGCTCCAGCATTTAGGCTTTTATTAAAGCAAAAATCAGCTGTAAGGTTTTGGTCTCTTTCACATTAAATTCAGAGTTTAATATTCAAAATTGTTCCCTCAGAACAACTGAGAACTTGATCATATTGTTTCAAAGAAAAACTTAAATTCCATCCTCTTCTTTTCCAGATTGCACGTGATCCTCATCAATTTAAAATGCGAGCAGTTCTAGAGCTACATGGAGTCATCTGGAGGCAAAACCAGAAACCAAATACAAAATGTTGTAATGAAGCTTATTTGCTCTTCTGCAAGCTTACAATTGCATGCCTGAGAGGTCAGGATTGCTCCATTAATCTTAGCAGTACCAACTTAAACAACTAATGACAGTAACTGAACTGTAAATATTATTAACCATTTCATCTTTGATCAAATCATATGACGTTAGATGTACAGAGATTGACATGAGTTTCCCAGTGCAGTAAACATGAGTAATTGAAGGGATAAATTACTAACTGTCTGAACTGCTTGTTAAGAAAACTTCTGAAATTTCCTGTGATAATTTTAAAAATATGTTTTAAATTCTTGGGTAGTTTGGTGGGTGGGTTTTTAGAGCAACACTATTTTTTTCCATCCTTCTGTTTGTATCATTTTAAACTGTAGAACAACTCAGGTGGAAAAAAAAAATTGCTAATAATTATTATTACTATTTCCATCATTATCACTGTCCGAAATATTGAGGAAACTCTGTAGTGGTTCAGAAGTTGGTTTTGCGCTTCACAGGAAATAAGCCACCTGGTGGTGCTGGTATCAGTGTATCTCCAACTTGTCAATGGTGCTCAGGAAGTGATGCCATCACGAATTGTTGCAAGAACATCTGTAGATGCAAAAACAAAATAACCTGTGAAGTAAATTGCTTTCCATCCCCTTCTCCCTGAACTGATCTTTTTATTTTGGGGGGGAACAGAGATTCTTTTTCAAACATTTTAATGAAAATTGTTGTTATTGTTTTTGATGACATTCTTTACTTACTGGCTTCCCATACAAAACCATGGTTTTCTTACTGTTTCAAGAAACTCTTCAAAATGGCATTGACAAAAACAGTCTCAGTATAACCCAAATGAGAGCCCTTTCTGAAAGTTTTCACTCTTACCCCCTTTTCTGTATAGTGCTATCCATTGGATCTCTCAAATATTTCCCTTCCAAAACTCTGGGATTTAGGGAGACAGGAGAGAGGGTCTCCTATCAGAATACTAACCAGTCATGACCTCATTTAAGTTGTAAAAACTGAGATTTGTGAAGCCTAAATTAATGCTTGCACAGCCCTTGAGAAGTATAAGGTGCAGTATAATTGCTGAGTGCAACATATTTGTTAATTAATATGATATGGCTTCAGGCAACATGAAAACAGCAGTGTGCTCACACCCTTCTTCTGCAGGAGTCACCAGAAATCACAGGATTTAAAAAAATACTGTATTGCTCTGGCCAATTCACAGAAAAAAAATTGTGTGGGGGAGCAAGCCTAGCATTCCGAAACACGACTTTGCTAAAACACACAATTTCCTGGGATATTTCTATCAGATGTGATACTTTAAGGTTAAATGTTTATCAGTAAACTTCTTATTGCCTTGGAAATAGGAAACATCAGTTCTGTTGGCATTAAATAAAGTGAAAGAATGCAAGGCTAGGCTCATGGCTAGAAAACAGTATTCTGAAGATTGCTTTTCTTTTACTGATACAACACAGAATGAGGCAGTGCTGATAAGAAGAAAAGGAGAACTTTGGGAACCGAGGAGCCAGTGACTTGACCTGGTGGTGGTGCATTTCATGCTTTTTCCAGGTAGATTCCTTAGAAATCTGTGTACCTGGTAAGTAATGTTTTATTGAATTGTTCTCTTTAGATTGTCAGTGGAACAGAGTGAGAAACTGCAGTGTGCGACGGCCAGCTGTGTGCTGCAGCTGCAATTCTTCCTCAGGGTGGGTCTAGCTTCTTGCTGAATGAAGACTGGAGAGATGACAGTGGCTTAAACCTCCTGATCTTCTTTGCTAACCTGCAGCAGAGATGTCCTAGGGTGAAATGCTGATTCTGTTGTCAGTGGCAATGCTCTTGCTGACTTCCAAGGAGCTGGGTTTCACCCTGATTTGTGCTCTTAGAAAGGTAGGCTCTGTGAGAATGGTGCTTTGTTGTGGTTGCAGCTGGGGAACATTTAAGCAACACAGAACTATGCTTTTTACTTGGAATCAACAGACATTCTATTTCAGGTCCATGTGTTTGGCATCTCTGTTTCCCTGCTACATGGCCATGATAGAGCTCACGTAGTGTGAGAAAGACAGAGCTAGCTGTTCCGTACGTCTTTATGGGTTCTGATCCATAGAGGTTTTAAGGATTTTGGTGACTACGCTTGCCACTGAGCCACAGGAACAAGCAGCTGCAATTGCAGTGCAATTGCACTGTCGACATTGTTTTGTTACATAGCTCAGACTGCTTCAGTCTCTGAAGGGTTTTTTTTAGGTTTCAGTAGATAAATAAGTGCAGAGCAGAAAAAGGTGATATGAAATGATGTTCAGAAAATATGATGGTTCCTCATCAACACATATCAGTGCAAAATCAGATAGTAAAGAAAAGCTATTTTCGTCTAGCTAGTGTAAGAGAAGGAGAGTATCATTTCACAGCACAAAATAGCTCTGGAGTTACCAAGGCCTTATATTAATTCGGCTTATATCACACAGACTGGTGTGCACTAGTAAAAAATTAACAGCTGGGTATTTTGAAAGGGATGGTACATATTACTTATTTGTGGGTTTCATAGTGGAGACATTTTTTCTGATATTGGAGGTACTTTTATATGCAAAACTTCACCCACAACAAATGACTCAGACCTAAGAAAGCAACCCCTGTAAGAAGTCTGCTTGGTAAACGATGAGCTGGCAGAGACATACTGATTTTATAGAGAGAGCAGTTTGAATACATCTCGTATGACTAATGGGATATGTTATCACTCTCAGTCTCTCTACTGAGTATGGCATGTGTACAATATAAAAAAGTTATTTTGCAAACCTTTTATGTAGATATTCAGCAACACATTTACAAAGTTGGTGGAAGTCTCCTCAGCTATTACCTTTATTACGTTGTAGCTTGTTCCACTTATTAACACAAATGCAACACAACAGTGTGAGGATGCATATTTTCAGCTGTTAATACATATTTTTACATTAGATCTGCTTGTCCCTACAAGTGCAAGCTTTATGGGGATCTTTTTCTTAGCTACATTATGTAGAGCTAACCCCACCTGTTCTGTGTCATGCCGATACCTTTACAGATTACTGCATTGGAGGAACCAAGGGGAAAGTAGCTAGAACACTGAATTTCTGATGAGTTTAACAAAGTGTGATGTTCAGGGGTGTTTTAGATCATCTTCTCTGGTTTTTAATGTACAGAGGAGTTTAGAATATTTAACTCTTACTGTGGGTATCTTTATGTTAAAAACAAAACTTTAGTATAGCTCTTTTTAATCAGCCTTTGACGTAGGCTGACTTATAAATGATTCACATCAAATAGCTATACAGTTTTAAGTAGTGCTGAAGTCAAATATGACATAGTAGCAATGTCACCTAATAGTCAATACAGATCAGAAGATACAGAACAAAAGTGACTGACTGATCACATTGAATCCCATGTTAAAGAAGCTGAAATTTCATTGATGACTTAACAAACAAACAAACAAAAATAAATTGAGCTTTAATTATGCTTACCCATGAAGACTGTGGTGAATTATGTAAGACAAAGAAAATTAAGTGCTACAAGAGCAGACATTCATTTGAGAAATATAAACACCAAAAATAATCACATTCATATCACAGATTTGGAGCATACATGTTAATTCCAGAAGGGATTCTGCATTTCCAGAGACAAGGGTTTCTAACGTAGTGAACTGAAAACTCTTGGAATTCACTATGGCTTTAAGTAGGTAGTATTACTTATCATTTATAAAAAATTCCCATGGATGTTTTAGAAATATGATAAAAACCACTAGCTCTCCATGTGAAGGAATACACCAACACCATATCAATATATCAATCACAATGTCTCTCTTAAACTAAAAAAAAAAAAAAAGCTGCATTTTTGTATGGAGGAAAAATGTGTCAAGCAGAGTAGTTATAAGTCTTATTTAAACTGTAAACTATGATTACTTTTCTCTATAACCAAGTATATCTCTGCTGCTAATAGAAATACACTGCAAGTGGGTAAGTCTGTTCAATTATTGCATAAAACATGGAGTTCAAGTTACTGTGTAAGGAGCAGAAATTCTACTTCTATGATGTTTTTTATTTTATTTTTTTGGGGGTGGGGTTGGTTTGTTTTTTCTTTGGTTCTTTCCTCCTGTATTCTCTTGGGATGTGATTGATGCCATCCCAGAAAAAAGAAGCAGCGCCAGAAATGGCACGGTTCTAAGGCAGTTGAATTACAAGCCAGGAAAAAAGAAATGCCAGTTGGACAAACACAGGAAGTGTAACCGTCAGCTTGTTAGTCATTGTATCTCTGTCACAAATGAAAGTAGTATAAAGAAAGTCTGTTGTTTCTAGCTCGTGACTACATTGAAATATTGCTCCCATATGATAATGTTGAAATCGTTATCTCTGCTGTGTCAGTGGGAGGATATTCATTTGATTTCATTACTATTTCACATGTAGATTCATCATTTGGCATTCCAGCTTTGATTACGGAGAACTAACATCTAAGCATGCCCGCCTGGCAGGTAGCTGTCCAGGCCACGTTACCCTACCTGGCTTACAACATTGTCACAGAAAATAGTGTCAAAATGGAAGTGAAGGTTAAATATAACATGGGTGCTATTTCTGTCCTTGATACAAGGCCTGTTATTTGTCATAGACAGAAATTAGGTTGGCCTGACCCGATTTAGTCTTAACAAATGTATCTTGACTGTTGCTTTTCTTTTTATTATATCCAGGGCTTGGAAATATCTCATGTCATTATTTGTTGAGCTGAGTTAGGCTGACCAGCTGCTGAGTATGATTGTGTGGTTATGTTACCAAAATAAACTTGGAATAGAGTGTTTTCCTCCTTGCACCTCATTTGCTTGCTCCCTTTTCCTTGTGTGGCTTTGATGTCCACACAGCAACACACACCAAGGAAAATTAAGGATTTGATCCAGCAGAACTAACCCAGCTGGGAGGAGAAGGGTAGAGAGGGAGGTAGGAAGAGCTTTCAGGCAAATGAGTTCCTTGACCCCACTTAGCACACAGATGCACAAACACCAGTGCTGACACGAGGGAGATGGCCAGAAGTGTGGGACGAAGCAAAGCTGCCCTGCCCATTGACTGCCTGCACACATGTAGGGTTAAAATAATCAGCAGTCCTCTTTCTCTCTGTGCATGGTGGCTACCTATTTCCAGTCTTTTAGAGCCTCTTATATCCTCGAGGTTGTAAGCAATAATTGCTAACAGCTTTAAAGTTCCTTATCCAGTTCCCCATGAGCTCTAGGCCATAGCAAACTTCATCAGGTGTATATGATGTAAAAACCTCTAACTTATCAAAGTAACCTCCAAATTGTTCTCTCCCTTTCATAGCCAGAGTGCTTGCTTTACATCATTGTTTTAGTTCTCTGATCATTGGTAACCTCCTGAGGCTGCAGTTTTGTGTTTGTTGACTACATGGTATTCCTATCCCAGTTGCTCTGGTGTTTGTCATGGGACATCACCCTCCAAGTTGTGCTGGTGCAAGTGGTTGGGAGTCAGTTTTTGGATTAAATCAGGGAATGGATCCAAGTTGAAAAGTCATGTTTTATTAATTGTTTTATTTTAACCCAAATCCCTGAGGGGACAGCATGCCAACGGAAACAAGCCAGGGATTGGGAATACCTTAAGCCACTGACCACTTTCTATTGTGAAAAAAAGCCCCTGCAAAGACTTCAGCAAAACAGCTTCAGATTTACATGATTGCAGCTGAGATTAAAATCTGGCCTTGATGCATGAACCATCTGTTTCCATCCCAAGAAAAGAGACTCAGCAGGAATATTTGTAATTCTGAGGACAGGATTCTGGTTTAATTCCTGTAGCTGTGTATCACAAATAACTCTACTGGTGATGCTAGAGTTATTTTCTTGTTTATTCCAGCATAGTTTGTTTCCGAACTTTCTCTCCAGAAAATCACAGAACGAAAGACATACTGTGGGACTGACCTGGATTTCAGTTTCTTCATGTTTACACCAGCATAACTTCAGTAGAGTGCTCTGGATTCATACCAGTCTAGCTCAGAATATAGTTTTTTTTTTTTAAGCAATATGAAATGCATATAATTTTGTCTCAGTAACTTTGGAGTAACGTACCTCACCACTGCTGTCTTGGCAGTCCTGATTAAATGTGACATTTTTTCACTCCTTGAATTTTGCCCATACTTGAAGTGATCTGCACAGGGAGAGTATTAACTTTGTGAAGTAAAAAACACATACATGCCTATATTTTGATTTTCTGTAAATCAAATGAGAATGTATAAAATAGAAATGAAAATAACTATAATAAGATTCATTTCAATTAAAATGATCATCAATCAGGGATCTCACCTTGCTGACCATTGTGCTTGCTAGCAGGTATGGAAAAAGTTTTACTCTTAAAAGGAATAGTATAATTTATTGAGTAATAATTAGTGAGTAATAATTTAGTGAGTAAGCATTTTACTATGTTACTCAGTTTTCTGCTGTTCTTTTTTATCTGTTTCCAATACTTACGTCTGGTTCCCAGTGGCACCCATTAGTTAACGTATTGCTGGTTAGATGAAGTATGCACCTCTGATTCTTGGTAAAAATAAAATTAACTCAGATCCACAGTGTTCACAAGACATGCTGAAAGAAAATGTTATCCATTGAGATAATAGTTATTATCTAAAAGACCATAGTAAAATAGATGAGAGATGAAATGCCCTATACTTTCACATATATCTATAGGGTCATGTTTGCACATAAGAAGACTTACAATTTGGAGTGCCAGAAAAAAAAGTTCTGTCTTCTGGATTGATGTGCATACCATGCCTCTTTGAACTTGCACATAGCACAGGATATACTTCTTCAGTATTCATTTGTTTTAATACTGTCTTTTTCTGTCACATCATTCCCCCTTCCCTCCTATCAGAGTCCTGACTTCCTCCATTTCCATCTTGTACCATGCTCCTTCCTGCTGTTGAGTCTTTAGATTTGCCTACAAAGACAAATAACAAATACATCACAGAAAGAACATCAGGTTTTTGGGGTTCTCAGCTCTGGAGCCCAAATATTGGGGATACTTACAGATGTTTCTCTCTTTACATCTTCTCCACTTGTAGCCTAAACAAGTCTTGACACATTCCTCCTTGCATGACCATGCAGGAACCATCTGTCTCATTTCCAGACTTAGCTTCAGTCTATCTGTTTCTGCAGCTTCAGCACACATACCCTTCTTCAGCTTGCAGATTTACAGACCTGATTCTCTATTCAGGCAATTTTTATGTTGGTCCTCAGGCAGGTAACTTATATTTTTCTACAAATTTATGTAAAATTTGATGAAGATTATGAGAGAAAATATAACGCTTTCTCCCCCCTTGCAGGTCTCTATGGTTGCTGTGATATTTAAAGCAGGGCACAACATAAAACTTAAACTGTTGGCAAAAATCAGTTGTACTTATATTTTTTATATCTCTATCATTATTTTAAACTGCATTGTGGAGCAAGGACTGGAACTGCTGAATACGCTACCTCACTGTATGTGGTGTGACCAATATAAATTTATATATGACTTCACAGAAGAGTGTCCTGAAGATACGACTGGAAGAAGTTGGACTATAGGATGTACTGTACAGCAGAAGTTTTGGTTAGTCTTTAAATATATGACATGAACACATCTTTCCAGAGAAAACTTGGATATTTCTCTTGCAAAAATGCTCCAACCATTTCAGCTGATTCTTTTCTTCTCTGGCTTAAATCCCCAGTTCAGTAACGCATATGGGGAGAGCAAGTTTCCCAGCACAGTAACAAGAATTTGGTGAACAGAAATGTCTGTGCTAACTCCACACAAGTCTTGGCACAAAATTAAATGTGGGACTGATTGAATCGGTTTCTTCTCATAAACCTACACAAACTGTAGATATCAAGTATCTACAAACCAAAGAGGGGAAAAGTAAGTGCTGAGAAGGTTTCCTCAGGATAAGCTCTGGAGAATAGTAGTCATACTGAATTTGCAAGCACTAATTAATTTGAGACACCCAGAGTCTGCTGAATCAGTACAAGAGTACTAGCACACACTGGCATCAACACTGTGTTGTATAACTTGGACCACATCCTGGAAGGCAGTGGCTGTTCTATGAAAAGACTACAGGATTACCTGTACACCTGATAAAACAAAGGACTCCCTGAAGGACTTTCTGACCAACTACCTAGAAGCCATTGGTGCTTCAGCATGATCCTCTACTTCCAAGAACACAGTTATTTTCTAAGAAATGTCGGTTATAGCCAGCATCTGTGCTGGTCAAACCCATATCAAGGATAAGGGAATTTGCACCACTTCTACACAAAGTCAGAAATCTGGTAAGGCAGAAATGGGTTCTATTCTGCTGGTTTCCTTGCTTTTGTTTTCCAGTTAAAAATACGTGGAAACAAATGAAACAGCAAAGTTTGAATGTAAAACCATTCAATAGATAGATTCAATTATAACACTTATTCTATACAGTACTAATCATCTCTATTCCAAAAATTATCCATAACAGTGTCCAGAGTAAATCAGATTCAGGGCATGTTGTCCTACCTTGAAGAATAGCTAATACTAGATACATTAAAGAAAGAGCAAGAAACCTGGCAGTATATTGCTAGGCAGTTGGTTGTCTGTGTAGAAAGGTGTGCTTCTAAAACCTCTAATTGCTGGTTGATATTTATATCTGAAATTATTATCTAAAGTTCAATATTTAACAATGTAATTCTGTAGTCTCATTGGTCCCATTTATATCTAACATTTTTGAACTTGTCTATACCTTTTGCTGTAATGATATTCTATGATAAGGACTCCATGAGGCAATTTTGCTTTGTGTGAAAGGTTTCCTCTTGCCACTTGACAATGCCACTGAATTTCAGTTTCAGTGAATGCTCCCTTGCTCTCATAACAAGAGTATATTACTTATTATTGGGATTCTTTTCTTGTGTCCTCCATTATTTGTCTTCTGTTTAAGGGAAACAATGTATAGTCTTTCAGTAGGTTTTTACTAATTTTTATTTCTGCTAATTCTTCTCTACCCTTTTTGATAGAGTGAATAAGATTGTGCACAGTATTCTGGATGACAAGTCGCTTATTTAGTTAATTAAATTACAATATGCAGGCATGCATTATACTTTTTATGTTCTATTACTGTTCTGTTTCTTGTATAGCCCAGCAACTGTTTACTTTTTCCACCACCAAAACTTCATAAGTAATGGTCTTTTTTGATGTGTGCACAGTTTTGGTTGAGTCTTTTTCTGAGATAGAGTCAGTTTAGAACCCACGAAAGTGAGCAGTTCCAGTGATTTCCTTTAAAGTGTGCTTAAGAGATTTGCCAGCATCTGGTTTTGTCTGCCATCGTATTTTCTATTCACTCAACTTGCTTAAGGCCTCCAAAGTTTTTCACAGTTTCTCTGGTCTTGATCAACTTAAATAATTCTGGAACGTCAGTAAAACCCTTTCCAGATAGTTGATAAACAACAGATGGCCTAGGATGGAACCTTGTGGCACACCACGGATAACCTCATACCATAGCAACCATTTTTCTTTCTTTTTGTTTCTTATTACTTCACCATTTTTTTTTTGATCTGTGCAGCTACTTTGTCTCCTCTTTCTCCTCCTCCTCCTTCTCCTCCTGCATGCCTGCTTAGCTTCTTTCATTGCTCTGTATGAAAGAGTTGGACAAAGTACTGTACTCTTGCATAAACATGCAGTACCATCACACGTAATGCAACAAACACAGCACACCACTGAGGTGCTGGGTTATACTGGTATGATTGCATTTGTTGGCTTTAACCTGTACTCTTTCCATTTGAATCTCACAGTTTTCTCCGTTTCTTCTCATAATGTTTTCATAAGAGCTTTATGCTCTTGTAAACTATCTGTACAAATGATATCACTGGTCTTAAGTTATACCAGTCAGGAATTTACAAGTGCTGGTTTGTAGCTGAGTACAATATATTCAACCACAATGTATTCCAAAATTCTTAATCCTAAACTAATCTCTCTATGATCGGCTCCTGACTCACAGTTCCTTCTGAAGACCACATTGCCAGCTCATCCCTTACCACTCGTCAGAGTTTGCTTCTCTAGCGCAGGTAGTGTGACTTCCAGTCTCTCCTGGCTATGGTGTCTATTCTGTCTGTCAGAGAGCCTTATGTACTGTATATCAACCAGGCTGTACTGACTTCAGTGATGTTAGATTAGTCTACAGCACCAGATGGCCTTCCGTCTTTTTGGCACTCTTACAAAATGGCCAATCTTTCTGCTCCTGGGATGGTGAGTGTTTGCACACGGAGGTTGTTGGCTGCACTTAGAAGTCTTTCATTTTCTTGAACAATGTTTTGGATTTAGAACAGGTAGAGTCATGGATGATGAGGTAGCACACTCTGACCCGGTCTACCCCTTTCAGATCAAAGGAGCATCCCCGAATGCTCCCAGTAAAAGAATCTACCTTGACTTGTCCACTGCATCTGGAAATTATGCTGTAGAGCTTTCTCTTCTGGGCGCACACAGGAGCTCAGAATAAACTGAGATGTTGGGAATGCAGCGTAAGCAAAATAAGGAGTAGAAACAAGAAGAATTTGTCACAGACAGCTGGGGATTGTTCACTTTTGCATGTTTGATTTGAAAGTAAATTACTAGCTGAGCCAAATCTTCAGTAGAAAAGTGACTCTTGAATAAGCAGATCCATCCCCCTGGAGGATCCTGTCTGAGACACAACTGCTGTGAAAGCTCCCATGCAACTCTAATTACAACACCTGTCTAGGAGGACAGGAGCATAGTGCATAGAGCATCGTCCCCTATGGCTGTCCAGCTACTGCAACAGCTCTTCCATTTGCTGCGGTAAGCAGTTAGCACAGGCTCCAGCGGCTTTGAGCCTCTCTAGTCCAGAGAAGAAAAGTGAGCTTAGCTCTGAAGAACACAGTTATATACAATAGTTACAGGCAGTCACAGTGTCAGCCTGCACTTACATCATACATGTCTCTACGGACAGCTGCATGTCTTTTTGCAAATGGGCATACTGGAAAGCACGAACATATTGGAAAGATTCCAACAGAGGGCCACCAAGATGATCAAGGGACTGGAGCACTTCTGCTATGAAAGGAGGCTGAGAGAGCTGGGACTGTTCAGTCTGGAGAAGAGAAGGCTCAGGGGGGGATCTTACAGATGTGTATAAATACCTGAAAGTAGGGTGCCAAGAGGACAGAGCCAGTCTCTTTTCAGTGGTGTCCAATGCCAGGACAAGAGATGATGGGCAGAAACTGGAACAGAAGGCTCCATCTGAACACCAGGAAGCACTTTTGTACCGTGCAGGTTATGGAGCACTGACACAGGCTGCCCAGAGAGGTTGTGGAGTTACCCTCCTTGGAGGTCTCCAAAAGCCATCTCAACATGGCCCTGGGCAACCTGCTCTGGGTGTCCCTGCCTGAGCAGGGGTGTTGGACCAGATCACCTCCAGAAGTCCCTTCTAACTTAAACCATTCTGTGATTCTTGGAAATTTTGGACATTTTTTCCTATCCACAAAGCTAGGGAGAGATGATCTCTAGCAAGACACACAAATGGGCTAAAAAGGTGGAGATATAAGTTATGACAAGGAATTTATAAAAATGTAGAAAACAGAGTGTAAACTTTGGTTTTCCCAGGAGGCAAGATCCTGAACTCTTGCACCTTGCCTTTTGAATGACCCTCACCTCAGCGGTCCTCCTTTTTTCAAAAATGACCTCACACTCGTTGTCTGGTCACCTTCTGTCGAACCAAAGTGAGAAAATAAGATGGCATTAGATCTATTAACACATTTGCTCTAGTTAAACGGAGAGATGAGGAGTCAAGGCCTTGTCATGATCTGTGCTGAGCTGATGCAACAGGCTCTGCTGGGGCCCTGAGGTATGGAGCAGTACCTGGCTAGGAACACTCAAAACTTTGTTGTCCCTATTTTTTTGGCACCACAGTCAATACAGATCATTTTGTACCTTCCATAGTAAATGACAAGGCAAATTATTTGCAGTGAGCTCCTCCTGTACAAGTGGTCAACACACATTTCATTGCAGAGCCAGCAATGAGTATATCAAAAGTGAAGACCTGGTACTTCATTAATTCACTTTCCTTCTTTTTTATTTTTTTTTTTCCAGCTGTTCTGTTTTCAATATGTAGTCAAAAAATCATGTTCAAGGGAAAATCACATTTTTAGAAACATCTTCATTTCATACCATACAGCAAGGCAGTTGTAGATTTCTCAGTTGAGCTATCTGAGAAAACTTATATGCTTTTGGAAACAAATCACTTAATCCTGAGGACTGTCTAGGCAAATTCATTCATCATCATGTATGGGAATTTCAACGTGCCAATTGGGAATTAGACACCCAAATAGAGGGATGTAGATCATCCTTAAGGCTCTCTTAAAAACTGCAGCAAATGTCATCAGAATATTTTTTCCTTTACGAATAGAACTTAACAAATGTGGTGTTCCTATGTTCTGAAAAGTCCACTGGGTTATTTTCCCTCTGTAGGGGCAAAGGTGCTGTAATAACTTTAATATCAGTGTTTCCTATTTTATTATTCCAGAGTGATTTTCTTCAAATATCCCATTTGCCTATTTTATTTTATTTTATTTTATTTTATTTTATTTTATTTTATTTTATTTTATTTTATTTTATTTTATTTTATTTTATTTTATTTTATTTTATTTTATTTTATTTCATTTTATTTTATTTTATTGAATTCATGGCAGATGCTAAATTCAGTACAACCTGAGAAATCTTTTCTTTCTAATGTGTAAAAGCAGCTGTTTGAAGCTCATTATTATATGGCCACAGCTCACATAGTGTTCATAATCCCTGTAAGAGAATGTGATCTTCAAAAATGTCCAAAAAATCCTTGAACTATAGAAAAGCTACTCATCCACAAGCAATCCTCCAGTCTACACAGAAAGGTGATCCTAATTCTCTGGACTGTATGCTTGAATGTGGTCTAAGCAAGTCTCTTTCTTCAACTACGTGTAGAACTCTGTAGAGCTTGAGCTACAGCAATCTCTAAACAAATAAAACAAAACAAACAAACAAAAACCTTTACCAAAAATACCCATCTTTTACAAATATTATTTCCAATTAGCAAACAAACAAGGACATTAGTATTTACTAGAGATTTTGATAGCAGGAGATAATGATTGGTACTGTGAAACAGGGTTACAATATGAAACTGAGAACTGATATCATCCATTACTACCAGGAAAATTACTCCAAGCAATTGGGGAGTTTAAAAAAAAAAATAGAAAAGTTTACACTAAGAAGCTGTGAAATAAAGAATTAATTTATTCTTCTGTCAGGCAGACTCTTCCCAGCAAAGGCTCCTTTTGACTGACTGAAAGCAAAAGGGATCACGTTACTTTGCCTTCAAATCCCTGTTGCTTAGATAAAGCACAGCACTGAATTGAGAGGATGATGTTTGCTTGTTGTAAGATTATGGAAACTGTGTGCAATAGAAAACTGGATGTTAACTGGGTGAATGAGTAGATTCTGAGCAATAAAGCATCAGTGTATGACAGCAGAACACAACACCGAAGAGGTATCATAGCACATGGGCTTCTCTAGACCAGAAAGGCAACGTGGATTAGATAAAGCCAGTCAATGTTCTTTGCTTGTTGTAGCCTCAGAGGAAGTTGCTAGTAGAAGAGATTTTTTTTTCTGAAATACTCACAAGCTAAGTTATTGATTAATGCTAGATATCCACCTCTTCAGATGAAATCCCAGTTTGCTTTGCCTGCTTACTAAGCAAAAATTGAATAAAAGGTCACTTTACTCAAATCTAGCTAAATAAATATTTTTAAACCTAAATTAATTATGCTCCTATGCTGAGATTTTTATTATTTTTTATTATTATTATTATTATTTGTTTTTATTTGAGCTTTATGGCCAGCCAAGGATCACCGTCAGTAAGAAGACTATCCCTATTTAGATCAACTGGCAAACATAAAACCCATCTGTGTGTTGCTTAACAGGTGCCATTTTAGATCCATGGGGAGCAAAGCAAGCTTTGTACAGATGGACAGTCATTCATTGGACCTTTGCTAGCAGCAGAATATTTATTCAGCTATTGCCTACCTACTGGCTCAACATTTGAAATATCCAGTGAAAAATGTTTCTGGTGGAATATTTTCATGAGGCAAATAGTAGGAGGAAGTTGAGGAAATTCCATTAAAACTGTTGGCTTACAATCACTGACACTCCCATTTCGATCAAGAACTACAAATTCTGGCAAATGTCCTGGGCAGTCACAAGGTGCTACCTAAAGGCTGTCATTATTAATAGGAATACTATTAAACTGTATACTTTTCATGGAAAGGAAGGGAGTTCTTTCCTTGAAAGCAGTTGTATAATTTGGAATGGAAAGTGGCAACTCCCAGACAGTATGCCAGGTAGTGAGGGACTGTTAGGTCATCACTTCAATTCTTTTCTTTTGTTTCTGTGCTGGATGGAAATTACTATTTCTGTTGTTGTTATAGTAAAGGTAAAAAAATTATTAAAGGAAAATATTTTTTAAAGCTCTGGGGTAAAACAAAAGCACCAACTTTTGCCAGTTTTGTGTTACTGTGATGAGATTTTTTATGCAATATCTGCAAAGACAGCTCCTGGGAATTTGGAAAAGAGATATTTTGCATATAGATTAAGCTAGATACCGTTTATAGAAATACTACTTGCAGGTAAAGAAAGGGTCAAAGCTATACTTACAAAAATGGAAAGCACATAAATATTCATATGTTGGAAGGATAGAAATATTTTTTGTTATTTTGGTTAAAAGAAACTTCCCAAAGTACCTGGAGTGCATATAGTATACCAAGTAGTTTACTAAAAATGAAATAGTCTGTATATTATCAGCCTCCTGAGACTGAACTCCTAATACGAAAATGCAACAATCTATTTAGTTTAATGAGCTTGATTGCAAGTCCATGGAGATGCACCCAAATCAGAGTAGTCTTAGCCTCAATGGATCATTGTTAAGTTCTGGTACTTCTCCTGATAGATAAACATTAACATTTCTGTCTTCTAACTTCAAACCTCAAGAATTTGTGCTATGTTTCTACACTGTTATAAGGGTTGTTTTAAAGAAAAGGAAAATGGCAGATACCACAGACAAGACAGTGTGTGGAAATCAAAAAGGGAAAACAGAAATAGAAACACCTGCAGAAATCACTTTGTGCCCTTCCCTGGGCACAACAGGATGCACTGTAACAGAAGACCATAACAGTGGATTTCCATAGTAGGTATGACTAAAGCAAACATTAAACAAAACAAAACAAAAACCCCTAAAGATATATATTTTACAGATTTTCCAAAAAATAAAAATAAAAATAATAATAACAATAAAAACAATTTTCTGGTTGTTTCTAAATATAAACAAAGAAGAAAATTAAACCACAGTAGAAAACAAATGGCAGTATATAGCTCTTATTTAGGATACAGGATTCATTTTCAGAAGAAAACTTTAAGGGTTAAGTTTTAAAAGTGCCCAGGAAGACATAGTTCTCATTAGCCTGTGAAGAGCTGCCTGTAGTAAAGTCACTGCAGTCCAGTTACAGATGTGTTTGCACATAGATAGATATGTGCTTTGTCCCTGGGTTTAAAAGAAGACCCTGATGAGAATTATAGCTGTTTATTCAGGAGGGAAAAGGAAAACAGGGAACAGGTTTCTTTATATGCCAGCAAGTCAGACCATGAGGTAGAAAATAAGGCACAGCTAGAAGAATTAATATTACGTTTTAGAAAATTAACTTCTGAGATTACCTGTAGAGGACTTCGCTATGGCCAGCATGTTTCTGAAACTACTCCACTGGGCTTTTCTAAATTATAAGCATCCATTGCTCAGACATAGTAAGGAAGAAGTTCAAATCAGCAATAAATCTACATTGTAACTACAACAGATCAGTTTTGATGGTGTTAGCCATGATTTTTACTTATGGCCTTCTCTAAGGCATTGTAGCTTGCCAAGGATCATGCCTACAATGCAAATACAAAGTAAAGATGACTGCACAAAAAGATATTTTCAGGTAGTTCTGTCTTCGTTATTATGATGAAGAAGGCTGCTTCATATCACCGTTAGAAAAAAAAAAAAAAAGAACTCAAGAGACTGCTGGTTGTCCATAGCTGACCATTGCAAAATACCCTTTGACATCAGCACCAGAGAGCAGGGCCTCTGCTCTTGTCCTGTATTTAATGGCTGCCTCTCCTGCTAGGAGTCCTCAGTCCCTTGTGTCCTGGTAAGCATCAACCACGCAGCCCTGTATTCCTTTTTCTTTGCTGTTTGACGGTCAGCTATACACCACCATGCATGTACTGGGGGGAGGCTTCTCTCATACCCCCTCCCCGGTCCTCCAGGCAGGTGTGAGAGAGCCCTGATTTGGTGAAGGCTTCTCTTAACCATCCTCTTCTTTCCAAAGCCTGATCTGCTTCCTTTTCCTTTAGAGACCATATGAGGCTTTCTCAATATGTTCCATTGTATTTTATATCTAACTTCACTGCTTATTTTGCATTGCGAGTTCATTCATTTTCTTTGGGCTTGCTAAGTGCAGCTAGTCTGTGCATGGCTCATTGAATTATTTCTAAGCAGCTACAGCCAAACCTCAGCCAGAAGCCCCTGCTGAAAAAGTGGTATTTTTCTTGCTTGCATTCTGTGCATAAGGAAAGTAATCATATTTGTGTAATTCATGCTTCAAGTTCATCCAATAAAAAAGAAGGTTCCTCAACCTGTTGTGTGTAGGTTTTTTTTTTTATCCTCCAAGTGTGAAAATTAGATTTATCAGTTATTAACTTGTTTATTTTTTTAAGGTATCTAGCTTTGTGTCACTGTTGATTTCAGTATTTGCAAACTGGCTTTGTCATTTTATTGATAGCACTTGAGTGAAGAACTCTCTGATAATATATGCAAACTCACAGCTCTCAACAAGCTTTACAGCTCCGTTAATGAGGGGATTAACAAGAGCACTGCAATGTATTTAACCTGCGGCACTAGCTCTGTTTCAATAAGACTTCAACAGCCTATTAAATGGAGTGGGGGCTCAATTAACCCAGACAAAGGCCACTCTACAGAACATGGCAGGGAGGACCACAGTTAGCATCTGCCTAAGCAGCTTGTTCCGAGCTGGAAATAAAGAGGGTGACATGTTCTCGCCCCGAGCTATGATATAACTGAAATGGTGATTCTAGTTCATCTGGGCTGACTGAATAGGTGACGGCATTGAAACCCACCACTATCTCGCCATATGACAGTTTGTAAAATCAGAGTGCACTCAACGGTCACCCCAGAGCCTCCTGTGTGATAGGATGGAGGTATTGTTCGGGGCTTGGTGGGAGCTTTTGCTACCGCAAGGCTGCAGTGCCGGCATGGTGTTACGTTTGGACAGTCGGGGAGCATCACGTCAGTAGATCTTTCGGGGAATGTTATGTTTTAAGTCTCCTGCTGGAGAGGGATTGGGCATAGAGGTGTTGTTGGTCTTTGTGTAACCTGTTATTTCACTGGGGGTTAGTATACAAACTCAGAAATGACACGTAAGCAGGGTGGGAGAAAAACATAATTGGAAAAAAAAATGCAAATACAATAATAATATACATATGCTTCTCACTAAGTTTTTGCTTAAATTTCATGAGTCTGTTTTAAAAGGTGCTACTCACACTTATGGTTAGACTTGTGCTGAAAATGCTTTACTGGATAAAGATCTATTTTTTCCCCTTGCTCAGGGTAAGGGAAGGAATGCTTTTTGCTGTACCTGGGACAGGAACAAGCTGATTTATGAATACCAAGTATTATTCTATTTGGTAATTCTAGCTTTAGTTTTCTGAATAGATAATGTTACAAACCACAGATTTTATCAAGAAGTGGTCAGTGATGAAAGAAGGTACAAACAGCATTAAGGTGTCATTATGATGCCCTAGTGAAAGAATCTAGAAGCATAGTGTCATAATGAATTGAAAATAATGCTAAGTGATCTCTCTTTCTTATTGGATAAAATAGAAAATAACAAAAATATTTAGTTAACCACCAATCAGTTGCAAAAATGCAACTAACTTGTAATTATCTACTGCAGACTGCACCAGAGATACAATAACTAGCTAGGGGAGGACCATTTGTTCCGGGATGAAATATTAAGTCTTTCAGAAAACATCTTACACATAAGTATATTTTTCCATGTAGTGAACCTATGTAGCAAGTCTGATCAAAAGGGTAAGGTAGGGTTTTTGTTTTTCATTTGCTCCTTTCATTAGCAGTGCTGTGTGTTCCTTAGAAAAGTATATGCTTGTGAACATACATAAAGCAATAGGCCTTCTGGTAGAGCTTGCCAGAACCTGATGACAATGGCCAATAAAGATACCTGTGTTATCAGCAAAATTAGTTGAGGAGTACCAGAATATTTTTGAATAATTGTACTGACTTTAGAGAGTGCGAAGTTGAGTATTAAGTCCATGGCTAAGCTGAGGATAAAAGTATATGAAATTAACTTATCCATTTCTAGTTTGAACTATCCCAAATCTGTCTTTCATAGATACCAGGCCCATGAATTTATCTACCTTGTATACGGTGAAAAACATACATACGACCTTTTCCCATGGTTGTTTATTCTAATGTTCTATATATTTGACCATCTGTGAGATGCAAGCACACAGAAATGTAAGAATCCTTCCCTTTTCTGCAAGTTACTTCTGGTTTTTCGATTCTTGTGAAATCTCAGGTCTCAAGTCATTGAAGACAGAAAACATCTGCATTTCTAATGTAGGGGAAAAAAAAAAAAAGACAACTTTTTGTATCCCCTCCAGAGATAATTAAGAAACACAAAAGAGCAGAGACCCAATTACTTTTGCTTTGAGGTCAACTTTAAGTACTTCTGATTATCATAGTAAGGACACGTGCTGCTAATTTTATACTTTTTTTTTATGGAGAGTAATTTTCTTTGCTTGGATCTGAATGTTTTTATGCTTTGATGATGAAATAGTTGAATTACCATAGCAATGTATTGATTTCCAGCAGAGAAAAATAAAGGGAAGTTATTAAACGAACACCGGTTTTCTGTTGAGATGTATTTGCTTACTTTTTTAAGTCTTATCTGATGTTGATAGGGTGTTATCCTTTCTAAGCACATCTAACTGAACATGCCTCGTCAGTAGAATACATATGTTATTAAAAGTTCTAGATGCAATGTTTATAAAAATAAAAGAAAAAATAAAATTGGAACAACAAATTATATTGTTAAATAATGAGGAACTACATTCTGTTTTCAGCAAGTGTGTTATGTAGTTTCTGCAGACTTGTGCATATCTTACTACTGTTTGTTTGGATTCCTCGGATCTTTGATTTGGAGAGGTCCCTGTTGTGCTGGGAATGGCACAAACATATAGAAATCAGAATGAGATGATGGTGCATGGGTGGTGGCATTTTCTAATTTCATTTTCCTATCCAATGTATTCCATCCCAACAGTGACAATAGCAGATACTGTCTGGGAACAGAATGCAAGCCTAGCTATTCACTGTGGTCCATTCCCTTTGTATTTCCACAGCATCCACAATTGCTGGATAAGGGATGTTAGAGAAAGCATCCCGTCTATTTATTTTAGTGTCTGCTTATGGACCTGTTGTCTGTGAATTTATCCAGTCCTATTTGAACCTGTTGATACCTTCTGCCTTCACAACATCCTATAGCCATAGATTCCAGAATCTCATTGCAGTTGTTTTAAAAACAAAAAGAAGTGCTTAAAAAAATACTTTTTAGAATAATCCCTTATTTGATGTGAAACAACTAGTTCAAATAGTGTGAGATTTGCTGCATAACTGCTCACCTTGCCCACTGTCAACATGAGCATCTAAATGCATCATTCAATGCTCCCCCATCTTGTCCAGCTTGACAAGTCCCAGCCCATTCAGTCTCTCACAAAGAAGTAGCTCATCCTACTTAGTTATTTTATTTGCTATTCTTCATACTTCCTCTAACCTTGCCACATCATTTTTATGTATGGAGACTGGAACTGCAAACAGTACTTAAAGAAGGTCCACAGCTACATCTTGCCTATCACATGCACCTTTTTCTACTCATTCTTGCCTAGGAAATTTGGTCATTGAACGATAACAATGGTTTAATCATAAGAAGACAATAAAACATTAGGCAAAGTGTTACAACAACAATTAAAAAATAAAATCTTAGTACATGTTGCTCTTGCTCCTCTTCAAAATCATTTTTTGTTATTAGGAAAAGCATGCACTATAAAAGCAACCCATAGATCTTTGCTTTCTGTTAGTGCCATGCTAGGTATACTGGCTTCCAGCCAGGCCAAGTTAACTGGAACTCAATTAGCATCTTTAACACTTTTAGGCAGTTATTTTCTTTACTTTTATTGGCAAGTAATTCCCTGTGAATTGAGCTGCACAAGAATGAAGATGTATGGTAATTTCTTTAACTTATACATGGCATTTAGCAGAAGACAAAATCAGTGTGGTATTGGAAGTGATGTGTGAACAGAAAATGGATGAGTTTATGACAAATAATAATATTTCAGAATGTCAGTAGTATAGAAACCAAATGAAGTTTGAATCAGAGGAATAGCCATTAATAAATGAATCAAATTCACTGCTATGGAAAAATAGAAAATATTTGGTTTAAATTCCGATCAGGGGTCAAAGAAGAGAAACACTCTGGAATGTGAACACTTGAATGAGGGAAGAAAAGAAAGAGGATGAAAGCGAAACAGAGGATGATATTTGAAGGAAAGTAAGGAAAGAAAGAAAGAAAAAAAAATGAAGAAAAAAAAAAAAACAGCAACAACAAAAAGAACGGTAAATGAAGATATACCTCCCAACCAATGTATACCCATGATTAATAGTTATGGCTTGTGAAGTTAAACCAACATTCCCTTATTTCTGGCTCTTCAGGTGAGAATTGTTTCCTACGAAGGATCATCAGACCTGGTCTGAGGTTAGATTGTGCAGCTTTTGCCTGTCACAATAAACCATGAGCTCAGGAAGAGACTGGGAAGGCTTTGAGCAAAGAAAATGAATATCTTTCTGAGATACTTGGACAGCTGCCAGCTCACGCATTAAGCTCTTTTTCCTTTTTTTTTTTTTTTTTTTTTTTTCCAAACCAATTGTTCTGTTGTTTCAAGTGCAAATAGATTTCATCCTCTGCCTGGACTTCTTGTTTTTCACAAAATGAAATTGCCAGCCTAAACGTGTGTTTTGTTTTGTTTTGCTTTTTTCCTATAACCTCCTGAAATATCATCATTTACCATGATGTAAGTCATAGAGGAAGAGAACGATGACAATTATCATTAAAGAGAAACTCAGATACCGAAGAATCACTGCTTGATCATGTTTTCTGTGCTTTTTTTTGTTTATTAAACAGTCGTTTACAATAAACATAATAGCTATTAATTATTAGTTAATAATCGTAACACTGCAATCTGTTTCAAAGCTGAGTACTGCTAAATACTGTTAAATTAACAGTATTCATGTCTTCAGAGAGTTAAAGCTATTAGTCAATATGAAATCTGAAATTTTACTATTAATCATTCATATTCTGAAAAATATTTGCAACAGATGCCAAAGATGTTATTAGGTATGTGCCAGTAAAGCTTGTCTTGCTGATGGTTTTCAAATGTTGTAAATTACTTTATTATTTTCAGAAGGATATGCATATGAGAAAGTGTGTGAATGATCTTGAATCTTTCAGCCAAGTAAGAAATACAGAAGTCGCTTTACTAAATCAGACCTGTGGTTAGAGCATATCCAGTATGACAATGAGTGACACTAAGATGACTCTTATTCTCTAATCATTAAGTTTTGATTAACCAGGTTTAGCATCCCTTCAAGGTTTTTGTAATTATTTATGGTATATCTGGATTCTCTTGATATCCATTTAATAATTTCCAATCCCCTATTGAATCTTATTGTGTTCTTGTTTCCCTGGGTTCCTGCAACATAGCTCTACAGTCCAAGCAGACCTTGTGTGGATAAAGAGAGAAAGAAAGAGAGGAAGAGAAAGAGGGGGGGGGGGGGGGGGGGGGAAGAAAGACAGACAGACAGACAGAGAGGAAGAAAGAGAGAGAGAGAGAGAGAGAGGAAGAAAGAAAGAAAGAGAGAGAGAGAGAGGAAGAAAGAAAGAGAGAGAGAGAAAGAGAAAGAAAGAGAGAGGGAGAAAGAGAAAGAAGGAGAGAGGGAGAGAGGGAGAGAGGGAGAGAGGGAGAGAGGGAGAGAGGGAGAGAGGGAGAGAGGGAGAGAGGGAGAGAGGGAGAGAGGGAGAGAGGGAGAGAGGGAGAGAGGGAGAGAGGGAGAGAGGGAGAGAGGGAGAAAGAAAGAAAGAAAGAAAGAAAGAAAGAAAGAAAGAAAGAAAGAAAGAAAGAAAGAAAGAAAGAAAGAAAGAAAGAAAGAAAGAAAGAAAGAAAGAAAGAAAGAAAGAAAGAAAGAAAGAAAGAAAGAAAGAAAGAAAGAAAGAAAGAAAGAAAGAAAGAAAGAAAGAAAGAAAGAAAGAAAGAAAGAAAGAAAGAAAAAGAAAGAAAGAAAGAAAGAAAGAAAGAAAGAAAGAAAATGACTTTTTGCAATTTTGGATATCTTCATAGGTAAATGAATGTCTTTTCATTGTAGAGTAGAACTTTACTATACATTCTGTAAATACACTTGCACTTTTATTTTTATTTTTTTCCTGGTTTCTCCTGTCACAATGACCTGAATAATAGGACCTAGATAATTCCCTGTCTGCAGGTAACAAGAATGAATGGATTAGGCCGAATGTGTCATGGTTGTTTCTGTCATTCTAATCAGAGAATTTACATATGATTTTATCAATTAGCATTGTAGTTATAGATAATTTATGTTAATAGGGCCTAGATCAGTGATCATTGATGACCTTTGTTTTTGTGTCACGTTTACAACTCAAGTAAAATTGAGTTGAAAGAATAGAGATGGGAGAAAACCAAGAAGTATGTTCTCCTTCTCAGCTTCAACAAACTGTTTATGATCTTTTGTCCTCATTGAACCTTTATCCATTTTTTGTTAAGAAAGTTTTGAGTGTTTGAAAGCATGCAAATCCTGAATATTTATGAAGAGAGACATGAGGTCTGTTGTACTTATGATCACATAAGTGATTTTAATTCTTTTAGCCACATGTATTGAATGTGAGAATAGATGCTAGCCTATGTACGTTCAAATTAATACCTTAATTAGGCTTTGGATTGTTGAGCATAGTAACAATAAAAATGAATAGCTTGCAGCTAACAGTTACCTCGGGTAATTTAATGGAATGATGGTAAATTGGTCCACTGGTTTATAAAGTTTTATACACACATGGATAGACAGGTACATTGAAGACCTCTTTGTTTTTTAAATCCATAGATGGTGGTAACCATTTTGTAACAGTTATTGTGCACAGAAGAGTAATAGGCCTGAGTCTCTTGGTCCCCTCTGATACTGTGAGGATCCGGTAGTGCCTTGTCAAGACCCAGTTACTGATGAAAAAACCCTGACTCTGTTCAGCTGAGTCTAACTCCTGCAATGTATTTATGTAGACCAACTCAACTGTAATTTGACAAAGGGGGAAAAAAAGAACTGAGACAAGTAACAAAACAATGAAAAAGAGAGAAAGAAACAGCTGTAATGAAACTTTCATTTTGGCTTTATTGTTTTGCACTGTTAGTACGTATACTGCGGCACTTTCTGCTTTTCATGTTGCATGCATCACTGGTGAAAAGTGGAATTTTATTTTTTCACAAGGGTATCCTACAGGCCAGATCTGTGCATGGGCTTTTAAGGAGCAAAATCTTAGTACTTACATGTATATTCTCACTGAGAAAATATGGCTGCTGCTTCTTGAATTTAGATAAAGTTCCTTGCCTGATGTAACAAGATTTTGTGAATAACTGTTATAAAGATCATTTGCATATGTAATACTACCTCCAATCATTTATTTTCAGGGAGGATGGATTATAGTGCTTTAGGTTGTCCATTCATGTTTGCCAGAGTCCCTGCTCAGGCCTTCAGGAGCTGCTAACTGCCAGTGTAATTTTGAGTAGAATGTCAGAAATTTAACTTGCAACTTCCTAAATCTGAGTAATCCTAAATGTTGTTTTGAATTGGTTTTGACTAACATAGATAAATGTTTACCCCTTTTTACCAATGAACATCTGCACCTATAAACATCTCAGCAAGACACAGTTACTGCTGATGCCAATGTGAAGACCAGTAGGGGGTTTAATATCCATGGGGGAAAAGGGGGAAGTTTCTATTTCACTTCAGCTCATATTAATACAGTCTCTCTCTCTCCTCTAAGACATTAAATTCTTCCCTGCAGAGGCAGGTGCTGGGGACAACCTCCACTTCATAGCCAAGCTTTTGGCTGAACACAAATCTCTGAAGATGAAATGCAACTTTGCTCTGTCTGCATTTTGCTAACTCAGTCCTTTCAGTCAGTTAAAAAGAAAGGAAGAAAGGAATCTCCTAAATATTATTTTAATTAAAATTGATACCTCTATCAGTTTCTACTGAGTGGAAACTGTAGCATTCATTTGGCTCATCAGGAAAAAAAAAAAGTACAATTATAGAGTAAACTGTTATTTTTCTTTTGTATTCCTGACAACAGCAGTGATATACCACCATGATCCTGAAAACAGTGAAATAGTGACCATAGCAATAGTTTTCATATCCCTTTAGCCCTATAGAGTGAGGAAATGCAGATGGTATTTCTTTGCCATCAAGGGAAAAGAGACTGACACTTCATAATGTTAAGACAAGACTGTCAGACTCCACTGGAAATAATGAAGCTTGACAGTTCCTCGGTTAATACTGCAACTACCGATCCTGTAAATTTCAATTAGCCCTGACAGCAGTAGGGTTTAACGTGATGTTTATGTGAAGTGGTATGTTGGTAGCTTTCCTTCACACTTACAAGGAAAAGGATCTCTTTATCTCTCCCCTTTCTCTCTCTCTCTCTCACACACACAGGGTAGGGTTCAGCCTTCATCCGTTTAAGTATCTCAGACTATACACTGTATACAAAAGTAAGGCTCTGGCTATTCAGAACATATCGGTTCAGCTTGGATGCCTAAAACTTGTCACAAAATATTCACATTTTAGTATCTAAGATTTTCACAGATTCTCCACTAACAGAGCTCTGTGGAGCTTTGCTGATGGCAAAGCATCAACCTGAGTCCCACCTTCCTGCTTAAACCTGATGCTGGTGTCCCACTGCTGCTGACTTCTCCCCTAGGAGATGCAAATTCTACCACGAGTAGCTTTGCTGGTGAGACCAAACATGCTTTGTCCCTCCAGTCCCTTTCCCTGTGGTGTGAACCAGCCCAAGAGTTGTGACACAATGTGATCACAGCTGTGCAGCCACTTCGTAGCTGTGCAGCCACTTCGTTTAGATCACTATGGATGTCCACCCTAAATTCTATCAGCAAAACACTTTTTTTTCACTGTATTTTCTATCAGTTCCCAGAATGAAATAAGCTTTTACAGGCAAGAAGCACTTTTTTAACCGTGTCTGTGCTAGCACTCATGCTGACATTAGCGATGCTGCACTAAAATCACACCTCTAACCAACTCTGTGCTACCCGCTGCTTTACCAGCAAAAGTTTCTAGTGCAGTCCTGCTGTCATGTAGTCCTCCATGTCAATTTGGTGCTAAATATAGGTGTTATGTGTGAAAATTTTGGCCTACCTACCGTGCTTAAGAGAAGTCAATGATAAACCTCAGTTTGGCTAAGGTTCCTCTAGCAAAGTGCAAACACATTACCGACAAAAACAATTCATATCTATGCTTTAAATGAGCACAGATATTATGTTTTTTAAACAACATGCAGACACCGCACACATAAAAGTGTGGGACAAACTGCACGTAGTAGGTTTAGACGGCATTGTGTAGTGTGCTTCCATTGGTGGCGTCCTTGCTAGCTGTCAGGAGAGATGTTTTGTGCACGCGATCACTGAGAGCTCGGCCTGCTCTCTGCTCCCACTGAGATTAGCAGGAGATGAAGGTGCAGAGTACATTGAACAAAGAAAAACTAACTCTAGGACTACGTTCTCTTAATAGACCACAGCTATTAAGGGTAGCAAGAGCCTGAAATTGAACCAAATTTTCAAGTTACATGCTCCACCGAGGCTAGCCTCTTGGCACCCTTTCCCTTCCCCTGTGCCAGCTCTGGTGTTCCTTTGATCCCATGCTGCACTGACTGAGTTCCCTGAACCAACAGAAAATTATGCAGCAAAAGAATCAATAGTTTAGCGCTTAATTTGTGAATCAAATTAGCTCCAGAGCTGGTGTCGTGGAGTGGGACTGTGAGGCTGGGAGAGGTGATACAGGGGTGGGAGATGCTGGTAGTGGTGGAACAAGGGGGAAGCAGAGCTCTCCTTTTAAGGAGATAACTTTTGGCAAGTTATTTGTGCAGTGTAAGTTTCACTGATGTTTCCAGCAACTTTGTATGTAAGTCTGCTCAAATCTCATTTTGATATGTGATTTTATCATCCACAAAATCAAGAAGGAATGCATAACGTTTTATGACAATACATTGAACCTAGTTTGTCTTATCAGTGTTCTGACTTTTCCATAGGTCTTAGACACCTAATGCAGCTGTAGGTAGAAAGAATATTTGAGTTGTTCAACAATCAGGATTTTCATTTAACTGAAAAGTTTGCCATTTTAAAATGACCCTTGCATCAATGTAACATAATCAAAATGAGATATTGAAATTTAACAAATCCTGAAAAGTCACAAATGCGAAAATGTAAGCATTTAAATCTTAAATAAACTGACATTAAAATAAAAACTAAGTTTAAGGCTAGCGTAGAACATTTTATCATTTCAATCAAGTTGGAAATGAGGGAAAATTAACCAAAATCACTACTTGCATGTGGAAACTATTAAAGAATTGCATACTTCTAGAGGGAAGAAAAAAAAATATTGATGTACATATTCGTTATTGCATTTTGTGTGTACTTTAATTTATCCTGTAGTCTGTCTGTCTTGTATCCTTCCTTTCTTCCTCTTCCCACCTCCCTTGTAACTTGTTAGGTGATTTACTTAACACTTTGCAAGTGCCTCTCCTGTGTTATGCATATTCAATTTATCAGAGCTTCTCAGAACAGGTGTCCTCAGGAGAGGAAGTCTTTTTCTTCCTAGCCACACTTTCTCTATACAAGCAGCAAACTGCAGTAATTGTCTCAAGAATTTAGAGAGTCAGACAGTGAAGAAAGTCCTCCTTTTTTGCCTTGTCTAGCAAATGTGCTGATTCACTACCATTACTTATTTCAGAGCATTTGTTCCTCTTCAAACGCAACTCTGACAGTAAGAAAAGTGTGCGTTTTCCCTCGCTGTTTGATTGAAGACTCATACTGCCCTTGCAGTCTTTAAGTTGAATTTTTTCAGAAGTACGCAGTTCTGTTGCAGCTTTGTTCTTCTGAATTAATGAAGGTTTTATAGGTAGCTTCAGTGGGACTAAGTCACAGCAAACAATGGGTACACTGCAAAACACAGTCCTGTATCTTGCATTTTTGTTGTTGTTTTCCTGCGTCCCTCCCCACACCCCCATTTCTGCAGACAGTTTCCAGGAAGAGACAGCTATCAAACAGTGAAATTGTGTGATAGCGTGAGTGTTGAGCTCAGAAAGAAGTTTCCCTCTCTTTGAGACATTTTATTCTTCTAGCCTTTGCACTGCAAGTGTATTTGCATTTTTCTTCTGTGTTTGCACTTTAGCATGTCTTTATGGCATTGCATAATGAATGTCAAAATAGCCCATGAAGGTTCGTGGCTCAGAGAAGCTTAATATTCCACCTTCTGATTCCAAAGCATGCAGTGGGGCATCTCATGGGAAAGCAAAAAGCCGTTCTGCTTCCTCAGGAGTTTTTGGTACATTTTAACTTCAGATTCTACTGTGGTGTCACCTGGTTCCAAATTTTGGTACATGTGGATATCTGAACAGCGTGGAAGTTCATTGTTTTTCTCCTTTTTTTTTTTTCCCAGTGATTCCTTTTTACCTTTATTGTACATCAAAACCAATGTACTAAAGATAAATGAAAAGCTAATATGATGGAAATCAATTACAAATATTGCTGTTGAATGTAACTGAGTCAGGATTTCGCTCTTTCCAGTTCAGACATAAGTGTACCTATTTGTACAGATATGTCTACCTAGAGAGCTGACTAGCTGTCCACAGTACTCTTGGGTCCTCTGTAACTAGTGGCTTGTTTCCTTTCTTTTTTTTCTTTTTCTTTTTTTTTCTCCTTTTTCTTTTTCTTTTTCTTTTTCTTTTTCTTTTTCTTTTTCTTTTTCTTTTTCTTTTTCTTTTTCTTTTTCTTTTTCTTTTTCTTTTTCTTTTTCTTTTTCTTTTTCTCTTTTTCTTTTTCTCTTTTTCTGTTGTTATTATTTTTATTTTATTTTATTTTATTTTTTGATTAGTGAGCTTCACTCAGAAAAGGAAGTAGAACTTTCCTATTAAACCTAAAAGTGTTGTTGATAGCAGGGAACTTCTATCTTTGTACCATGGAAACGTTTTTTACATGTTGATATTATGGTGATCTTATTTGATAATGCTTTTACCTATTTGATAAGGTTGAACATGACATTCAGATAAAAACATTGTATGCAGCACATTGTGGGGCTATTACGGAGAGCTAATGAGCACAGCTTGACGTTCAACAGACAAAATTCAGAGATTTTGATCTGATGGCTTCTCACAGCTTGTGCCACACGATGATAGTTTCCCCTGGCCAACCTAACACCATGCAGACAGTGCTACCTTCTCTTCTGCCTTTCACAACACAAATGCCATGTGTTGCAACATTGGTTTGCTTTTACTGCAAGAACACTTTTGTACTAAATAGAGCTCACATGATGAAGACAAGCCTGGATTTTTTTTGAATTGGACCATTTTATAAAAATCTCTAGTAACTCATACAGCATGCATAACCTCTTCCTAAATAATTTCAGGCACCTCGTAGTACCCTGGTAGCTAGCCTCATGAGCAGTCCTTCTGTTTGTGTGACTCATGTTTAGAGGGTCCCATCAACTTAGGGACCCAAAAGTAGACAGTTAACACTGCTGCTTTGAGAATGCACCATACTGCAAAATACACATGCATGTGCTTAGCTTGACACAGAGCAAGTTCAGTCCTGCAAAACAATGAAACTGTGATCTTCTGGTCCAAGCAGCTCTGTCCTAAAGCATGTATGTTAATAACATATTTGTTATCTACGTGTATGATGAAGGCTTCATTCTGTGCAAATGGCTGGACTGGAAGAGGAATGTTGCAGACTACAGGATCTGGGTAGCAGATGGTTCTTCTCAGAGCTACTGTGAATGAGCAGCTTTGAGAAATCAGCCCAGATTTCCAAATTTGTGTGTGTACAAATTTAAGCATCAAAAACTAGAGATACTTGTAAAAAATATGGACCTCGACTGTGCCATGATTTTCTTTGTGCTATCTGTCAATGGGAAAAATACACTTCACATACTGAAAAAGAAAGCACATGTTTATAACGTCACAGAAACTTCTAAAAGTTTGCTTATCATAACTGTGTGAACATTGAAAGTAAAAATTGGTTGCATTTTCTGTCAGTGATGGCCTGTACTAAGACATAAAAATTGAAAGTAACATAACTTTAAGGCAGTGCAGCAGTTAAGAAAAATAATTTTTAAAAAAGGTATGGGGAAATCATGAGACTTCTTGAGAAGTGGGCTCTGATGATTTACCTGAGATGATTAAAGACATTATTGACACAAATACCTGTTCTGCTCATTGACTGGAGTTCATATCTCCATTTGTAGGGGCCAGAAAGGAACTCTTGCTTGTAATTCAGCTCTCTAAGGCCTCATTTCTGCACAGGACTGCCAGCCCACCACTTCTGGGAATAGAGCAAACGGGAAGGATGAGGGTAAGATTATGAGGTAGGTGAGAGCTATCAGGGAAAGAAATTTAAATGACTGTTGTCCTAAATCTGTCAGAAAACAAATAAACAAAAAATGTTGTGCTGTAAAGATGAACGAAAAAGGGTCTTAGTAATTTTCTTTCACTATACAGGGTCAATATTCTTCAAAGGGTAAATGAGCAGTTTAACAGGAAGAAGTAAATGAAAGAATTAATCCTGTAATACAATAATTTTTTTTTTTTTTTTACTTCAGCACAATCTGAAGTAAACAGCACCATTGCAATAATGCTGATATCTTTTGATTGACCATAATATCAGTCACATTGGAGTCTTGCAGAATTAAGGCCAGTATTTTTATTTATATTTATTTTTATTTATTATTTTTTTAATTTATTTTTTATTGTGACTTGGCTATATTCACTTTGAGTTCTCTTTTTACTGCAACACAAGACGAGATGAAGTGACAGGACTGTGTTTTCTCATTTATTAAAAAGAGTGGGAGGGAAGAACAGAAAAACGGACAACAAAGACAAACACCTGCAACAGGCGACATTGTGTGGGATAGAAAAGTCATGTTAAATGAGGTTTCCCTAGTTATGTATTTGTTCAGGCTGGAATATTTTCTGTTACTTATTTTTCCCATTTATATGCCTTTTGTTTGAGTTTACAAACTCTGTGCATAGTAGGTGGTACAAAGACATACCTGTCTTGTAAAGCCAAGTCGTAAGAGTGTATCCTCACACATCATTTCAATTAGGTGGGTTATTGTAAATGTTTGGTTGGTTGTTTGGTTTTATTTGTACTTGTTTCAAATGTTTGAATGAGGTTTTTCAATCCTCCCTTTCATCTTAGGAGGAGAGAGACAGTTACTGATATTATGATAGCATTACAATATATTATATATAATCTTAATTATATATAATATAATGATATTATATTAAATATAATGATATTGGGAGCCTTACAAAGCTCCAAATAAGTATCCATTCTGTCCTTCTTAGACTCCTGATGTTAGAGGGACTTAATGCTAAGATAAAAGGAAGGTTCCTTTGGCATAAAGGACTTAAGTTAATGTTTCTAATGTAAGGTGGTCAATGCCCACTTTTGGCAGTAAACAACTGCCAAGTGGCAAGAGAAGTGATCACTGCATACATGCAGAGAAGCGTCTGTGGCTTTTCAACATGCCCCAGACACTGGGGTTTCACAGCACACGTGGAGTAGAGTGCCCTGACCACGGACAGCATGTCTAAGAGTGCTGGAGTCCATGCATGCATCAGGACCGATCTGTGAAAAGCCAAAGGCATACTGAAAAGTGTTAGCCTTAATGCAGCAGTGCCTGCATAGTAGGTCTCTCCCAGATATGATCAGACTCCTATCATTTTCTTCCTGATGGCCATTGGCAGGTGTGAGTGAGTTCATTTGGTCAACGTGAGTTCCAGGTTGACTATACTTATCTGTACTTGTTATTAACATCCAGGATTAATGTTACTCTGGGGTATAGACAAAGTTTTAGTTGTCCTCTTAGCTCAAGCAATGGTTAGGATACATTAGTGAGCAAGTTGAGAGAATTGAATGGAATATGTTTTCCCAGCAATGAGGCAGCTAGATGATTTCACTTGTAAATAACAATCTGTTATTCTTTAAAATTTAATTTTAAGATTAATGGAAGTTCACAGGGAAAGTAAAGCATCTAACTACTTAATTATTTGCTGAGGAAAAATAAAATGTTCTAGGGTACCTATTTTGTTATACAACTGTTGACCACAACAAAAATTTAGGAACTATTTCTCTGACAGTAGTCTGTAGAGACAAACTGAAGGAGGAAGAACTGAGAATGGGTGAGAAAGTGAGTGAATGCTATGAAGTCTAAGCCTCACTTTATGTTACAGAAAAGAACAGAGGAATATGAGCACCAAGATTAATTTAGGTAATCATCCAGACTGGAGGAAGAGTATCAAAAGGGGTATAACCCCTTCTCTGAATCACTGTCTCAAAACCCAGTATCAAAAACCTTATAAACCTTGAAAACAGGCAAACCTTCACCCTTTCTCAGTGTGAGACTTCTTTAAAATTTGTGCAAGTCTCTCTGAATTTCATAAGGTGGTAAGTGAAGGAAAATTATTTGCTTATGCAAGCTAAATAAAAATGCCTATTATTTGGCAGTATGTTTGTCCCGTTCGCAAATGCTTGTCATTTTATGTCCTGATCTGTAAGTCCTGTTTCCAGACTGCAAACATGTTGATGAAAAAGTTCCTCCTGACACTATTCAGTCTTGCTTGTCCCAGTTTGTGCTGCATGGAAGAGACATTTTCCAGCACCTGTGTTCTCACTGGTGCCTTCAGCAAAGCCCTGCAGATGAACCATTAGAAATACATGCTGACCTTAACAAAGAAGGAGCCGACATACTTCACTCATAAAACTCAGAGAGCAATCAGATGGCATCCCAGTGACATTCATCACAGCTGCTGGCAACAGCCTTTAATTCATCTGGTATTTAACCAGGGTGAAATGCCCTGTAGCTATATCATGTTTGTTGGTGTTAGATGAACCCAGCTCATCGCTTGCTCACTAAAGTTCAGGATTTAACACCAATCCGTGGTTTGCAGGCAGTTCATCTCCCATACAAAATACTTGTCTCCTCTTTGTCCTTTATTATATTTTCTGTTCTCTGCAGCTTGTTTTCTAAACTCACTTCTGCTCACCTCCAACGTCTAATCTAAGTTTTGTCTTGACTTGAGAGCTTTGTTACATTTTGGCACTAGTCACGTATGCAACCCACCAGTGACATGATTAAGGGTGGCAATTATGGGGAAATTTTCCAGCTTTCATCATTAAAAGGTAAGAATATTCAAGATGTGAAAAGCACAACTGTGTTTTTAAGGTTGAATACTTAATTTTTAAGTGATGTGGCTGTAGCAGCCTTTTAAATGATGGATGGGAATGGTAGCTAATTAAGAACAATAGCTCAAATAATTAATAGTTTTGCCTCACATACTCATTGACTGCTGAGTCTTTCAATAAATTAATTGGACTTATTTCAGTGTGATTCTGATTCAGAGAAGTCACAAAAAAGCTAATGCAGTTTTCTTTACTGGGGTCTAGAACAAATTCAGTGGGTATTAAACATGGCCAATTAAACATGGTTGAAATCCTATAGGAATATGTTCCCTGATTTTGTGAGACGTATGTCATGCCCGAATGTGTATAGGACTTGTTCTAGCTGAATGCGCTCGTGCCAAAAAGTTAGAGAAGGAAAACTTTCTGGATGAAATCCTGGTTCCACTGAAATCTAAAAGCTCCTACTGATTTTAGTAAAGGTCAGTTTCATGCCCTGTATAACTCTAGCTAAAAACCACACCAGAGGCTCAGTGATAAATTTGAAGGAAAAAAATAATAATAATGTTTGTAGGCCATCTTTACCCACTTCACTTACACTGCTTCATCTGCTTTGAATCTAATATAGCTTTCAATATCTCTAAAAGACTTTTTAAAAATATTTTTTTCGCAGAATTCACAATCTGTATAAAAACTTATTTTTAAAGACTCCTTCTTCTTCCAAAGGCCAGCTTCATTACCTTCATTAGGTTAACTGGGAGCCCTAAACAAGTAATCTTTGAATGATGCTGGGGGCAGGAGACAATCCACGTTGCTCAGAGATGGATCTGAGGGTAGGGGCTATATAAAACATTAAAAATAGTGAAGTACTTTTTATGAATCCCAGCATTCAAAAAGCTTGACTGAAGGTACCCAAATCGTTAGATATTAAGTAATAGTAAATTTAAGTACTTTTACAGCAATAGAAGACTTGGCTTCTGTACTGAAGAATGGAACTTTTTTCTTCCCAAGTAAAAGAATATTGAGATTGCTAGGTGATCACTTAACCCTAGGAATTTGATTTATATAAACAGAACATCAGTTACTGTAAGATTTGTGTTAAATCTATAACAGATAACACAACTGAACATTGTTAAAATTGTGGAATTAATTTTGATAAAGTGCCAAGACAGCACAAAGTAGAAGATGTTGGAAAGAGAGAAATCAAATATATCTTTGAAATGACATGATGCTCAACTTAAAATAGTTGACCAATTTATATTTCATATAATTATATTTCATACAATTGTGTTCCTTAAGATCATGCTCATTTTATTTGTAATAATCTACTGTGATAAATTTAGCATTTTGCAATTTTTGGATTAACAGCAAAATTTATTTTCACAATTCTATTTATTTTTAATAATTGTTTACTGTATTGTGCAGCTAAGCATATTCCTTCTGGTGCTGGAATTTTAAACCAAATTGCACCTTGACATTTCAAATGTGTCTTGTGGTTGACTCCATATGAATGTGTTTCAGGGACTCAGTTGAAATATCTCTGAGAATTGATAGAAGAAACATTCACAATTGCAAGCTATGGCCTTTAAATATCTTAATGCTATGTGCCCAAATTCCAGGCAATCTTAGAAACTTTTCTCTCTTGAAAGTGAATAGCTCTGTGTTTAAAACCTGAGGGAATTATTTATGTTCTTCTTGCTCACTGACAAAAATATCCACAAAGCAAATAGAGATGTGACTACAGAATATTCTATAGTTTATATATCACAGTAACTTTAATCTTGCACGAGAAAGCACAAAGAGGACATGCATCAGCTTCAGTGCAGATTGCCAACTTCATTGCTGCTGGACACCCTGCTCTTTAGTGTAAGTGCATCTGCTTGTGGTGCAGTTACTTCCAACATAGACACAGAGCCATGTTTTAACAGCCCTGGTGCAAAGGGTGTGTTTTTGTGTTCATTGGTGCTGATCATCGGTGTTCATAAGCAGATCACCTGACACTGCTGGATCATGCATTCTCATTCTTAGGCTGAATTAACTGCAGAGTAAGGTAAAGACTTTGTGTTATTCATGGACATCAGGACAAATTTCCTACTGAGTACCCTGGAACTCCATGTACTGCTTTGTGGCTGCTTGCTGGGACAGTGTTGAGGGTAGTAAAAGTCCACTGGTCGGTTGATCTTTGTATACAGCAATATAACCATGGCTAGGACAAGTAGTTTAGAAACTTCTACTTTAGAAGATATACTTACCTGAATAGACTGTCATTATCAGTAAAACTCCTGTGGTGTAAATGGCCACTCATATAGTGCTAAAGGCCCGGATTGACACCCCCAAGGTGAGTCACTTGTCTTCGGTGAAAGTGTCATCATTACCCTTGCCTTCCCATTCTTCCACCAGAGACTAAATCCCAGAGCAGGAAGAGTAGAACAGAGTTTGCTCCTCAGCCTAATTCACAGCCTGCTGTATTAACGCACAGCAAAACCAAAGGTGGGTTGCATAAATACGATGGCCCCTCTTCCTAAGTGTCTGTGCAAATTTCTATTTGACCATTCTGGCATCCATGTGAGGGGGGGTTGTAACCTCTGCTAGGAGGGCCAAATGGGCAGGGCGGTGCAATAACTGTGGGGTAACTGATCCACCAGAGATGGAGACCAAAACCTTTGGGCCTCAGCCCTTTGGATAAAGCACTCTCTCCCCTGATAAGCCATTCACACATCCATAGCAGGGTAAAATGACACTGTTATAGGCAAGCTCTCTGAATCTATGCATTGGTGTGTTCAAATAGGCCCGTGTGTGATGCCCACGCGAATTCATACTGATTTATCAGATATGACTATTTAACAGAGCGAATGTGGAACAGATAAAAGAGCTTATTTGCTGGTACCATTTCTCTACAGCCTGTGTGTTGGCACTTCCCACACTCCAGTATTGGTATTTTATTAACATGATTTCTTCTCAGTCTTGCTGTTCTGAAATGACCCCTTGAAACCTAAGCAAGGCTGGCAGTGCATAAAACAGTATGAAGTGCATCATGTCACATGGTCTGAACTTTTGGGTAGACCTGTGCCGTGTCAAGAGTTGGACTTGATGATCCTTAAGGGTCCCTTCCAACTCAGGATATTCTATGATTCTATGATTCTATGTGTTTGAAATACACATTTATTCTCATTTGTATAGGATAGGTGAACTCAGGATGAGAGAAAAACCTTAAAATATTGTTAAGTGCACATGTAAAAAGTATGTATAGAACATGTATCTAGGTATATGCGTTTCCTACACACACAATATTACATATGAATATTCTGAAGGTGTCCTATAAATAAAGGGATGTGAATGCAAAGAAAGATGCTGTTTTCATGGAGATGAAAATAGCAGGTAAAGTGGTGAGTGAAGCAAGAGAAACAAAACAAAACAAGAAACAAAAAAAACAAACAAATAGATACTAAATGTCAAACCACCTGTCTGGAGTTTCTGAAGATGTATTTTACATTTAGACCAGAATTGGTGATGGAGTTTCATTATTAGGAATCAGGACACAGGATATTAAAATAAGTTTGTATAGGTGGTTCATTGGAAGTTCATGCTCAGATCAACTCCACAGTGGTCCTACGCTATCTTTGTGTGGAGAGGTAAATTCTGTGGTTTTGAAATACCAAGAGTTCTGGAGGAGCTATTAGTTTGAAGGACCTTGTAAGGAATATCAACAGAAAAGATATCAAGATATTAGTACCTTTGTCATTCTTATTGTGATTATAGTCATATTGTAAAGATGAATTAAGACAGTATTTTCCAGTAATTGCTTCTCTTCCATCACTTTTGAGCTTGACTATTGTATTTGCTTTGAGTTTTCCTGGGTTTGCTTTTGAAAGCTCTCCTTATTTAATGTCAAATTATTATTATTTTATTTTATTTTATTTTATTTTATTTTATTTTATTTTATTTTATTTTATTTTATTTTTATTTTTTTTTATTTTTTTTTTATTTTTATTTTTTTATAGCCAGAAGGCCAGTCAAGCCAACTGTTAATTTTAGAATTCTTTACATAAACAATCTGATGAATATTTTTGAATCTGTGGAAATTGTTTTGTAATCATGTCTGAATAGGAAAATGTAGCTATGTTCACACAGAATTGTAGTCTCATCTATTAACTCCAGTAGCAATTACTCTAAATAATACAGTATCTCTAACAAGAAATACAAATATTACAACTTGCCTGAATTTACAGTATTTGCAGATGCAATGACATGCATTGCTCCATACAATGACAACAAAATATTTTGTCTATCAGTGAATTCTTTTTTTTTTTATTGTCTATTCTAAACTTTCACTTGGGTATTTATCTTTGTGCAAATTCCCTACCATTTTGCTGATCCTGAGCTCAGACAGTATTTGCATATGGTGTCTCCAGTAAATTAGATTATAACACTGCCAGCCCTTGCTGTGCAGTGCAGCTCGCTGCTGCCTTCGCCTCTCAAGGCCCTAGGACGTCAGGTCTGAGAGTCACTGAGCAGGCAGTGCTGTCGCTGCTGCCACATCAGCTCTGATCGAGTCTGATTCAGCCTGCTGCTACACAGTCACTTGAGGGGAACCTTGCGGGGATACCAAAGCAAAAACGCTTCTTGCATCTCAGATGAAGATTTCTATTTTGGACACAAGGATCTCTCCTTTCCTCCTGTGGGATTCTAAGCAAAGACCACTGCCTGTTATACCACCTGCTGGATGGAGCTGCTCTAGGCTATCATCTCCCCAAGTCCCCTTTTGTGCAGTTCTACTTTAAATCTGGTGTACTGTATATATACAAGATATGTTCCCACAAAACAATAAAATCATGGGTATAATTATAGATAAGCAACATTTTACTTCATGCAAAGTCAGCTGGTCAGATCATTCCAGGAAGCAATCTTTTTAACCAAGGTGTGGCACATGAATATATTTTGCCCAAATTCCAGGCTTTTGATGTCTCTTGCATTCCTGCAAGATGTCCTGCATTTCTTTCTACACTGGAATGCAGAGCTACATCTCCAGACATCACCATCAGCACCAACCTACCAAGGCCAAAATGACCCAACAGAGATGAAGCCAGCACATCAGAGCTGCTTCTAGGTATCAGACCTTACAGATCTGTAGGCTAAATTGTCAGTTGTCCGAACTTCCCAATTTTGGGTGCAAATTTCACCCCTGGAAATGTACCGGGTGTTGTGCCTTTAACAATGGCAGGCAGAAGAGTGTGGTGAAAAGCCAATTTTGAAAATGAGTCATTTGTAAGGTGAAACTTCCAGGCTCTCCCTTTTGAGTTGTGATTCAGTTCAAACATCAGGGCAAAGGAATTGGAGTTGATCATTCGGTTACTTTTTTGTTTGGTGATAAACAAGCTGGCATTTTTGACTTAACTGTTCAAAGTTTGTTCTTCCCAGATGGACATGCCTCCAAGGATGGATATCTGTTGCCTTTGAGGTAGATTTTGCAATTGTCATTGGCTGAGTTCTTGATTAGTGAAATCAAGGATGGCTCAGACCCTGTTTGTCTTATCTAAAAAGTGCAGGGCAGAGCGCAAGGTAAATGTTTCTTATGTTCCTTCTGCTGGCCTATCTCCATTGCAGGACAGGGAGGGGTCTGTTTGCCTCATCAGCCTGTGATCTGAGGGTTTGTTTTGCAAAGGAGAATGTGGGGATGGTTTCCTTGGGTTCCCAAGCCTGAGGCAATAGTGCTGGGAAACATGCAATTGGGGCCCATTCTTAATATTTGCAGAGTGCCTCTTCTTTTTGTTGTTATAAGCAAAGCCAGACATAGAGGAAGGCAAAAGTATGTGAAAAATAGGTGTTTTATATATAACTCCCTGCATTAAAAACAAACAAACAAAACCAAACCCAGTCCAGTTCGACCTTTGTTTTATGTTGCCATATTGTACTTGCTCTTCCTCTTCTCAAGATGACAGTCCTGGGATCTCGATGCCGACCTGTGGAAGACGGGTTCCCAGACACAGCATCTGGCTCCTTGTGTGAGTCCTCAGGCAGTCAGTTGTGTTGGTGGCCGTGGAGTTGCCTCTGGCTCTGACATGTGGTTGCGTTAGTCGCTTGATGGGCTCTGTGGCAGCTTTGCTCTTCTGAGCACTGCCTTATTCTGACTTTTCAATCTGAGTCAGTTTGCTCTTCTTGATTATTTTTGTAGTGATCGTTCTCTTTAGGAGGTATTGCTCTTCCCTCCCAGTCTCTTGTGTTCCTGAGTAAGAACAATTTCATAAACCGCATATACAGCCTGCTGCCAGACACAGCCTTTCCCATTGTCCTGGTCCTGAGCTGTCTAATAGACAGAATAACTCTTCTTTTATTTTATTTTATTTTATTTTATTTTATTTTATTTTATTTTATTTTATTTTATTTTTCCCTTTACTTAGCAACTCGAAGCACCATTCTGACTCGTCTTTCTTGTCTGAGCAACTTAGAGGAACTACATATGGGAATAAGGACGTTGACATTGAAGGTGTGGGGATTTGTTTGTGTGAGTAAAACAATAGGGATATAGGGGGTTGACTCCCAAAAACGCTTGCACAAAAGGCCGGAGGAAGAAAGCACACACTTGGTGCTCTGTGCCCTGACTTCTGCTGATCCTGGTGTGAGAGTGGTACACAGTCCGGACACTGCAGATAGATCCACACTGGCACAGAATTAAACACAAGCCTTCTCTTTAGTAATTGTTATGCAACAGTTTTACTTACTAATTAGATTAATGTTGATGATTTCTCTCTCTCTTATTGGCAGGCCCTAAACTGACCCAAAAACAGAAAGTTTAATCCCCTTCTGCATCCAGCCTGAGCAATTTACCATAGATCAGAGCCTATAGCCATTAAAGCTGCAAGTGCACAAGGGGGGTATGTAACTCAATTACAGGAGGGAAAGCTATAGCTGTCTGAAACTGATGTGGAAATTGGGTATGGCTACTGCAAATCACTGTGGAATTATTCAAGCTGGTGTTAAACAAGCAGCAGGGCAAATTAGCCCTGCATTGAGCTGCATGCTGCTGTGCTTACACAGCTACTGGTGCCTAAGTTAACATGTTTAAATGCAGCACAGCTATCCCTTCATAACCCTGCATCTTGCTTGTAGCTATACCCAGTTGGAGACCAAGGAATAGGAACTGCTTAAAATAAGTTGTCTGCATTTCTGCAAGTTTAGTGCCTTGTCTAAAAGCCCGGGAGCCAAATGTGAAGCAGGGAAAATCCTATTTGCTATTAACAAGTCCTGTCTTGTGTCCTTGAGGCCACCTTTCTGCAGACTGCTCCTCTGGAGCTAGAGCCAAGCAGTGCTGTATTAGTGATTCAAGATAAGCCATGCCATGGTTGAAAGTGTTTGTTTTTTATTTGGTAGAGGGACGCAGCACTGCTCCATGAGTAGTGGCATGGGACCCAGTAGAAGGCAAGAATTTCTTGGACTCGATTCAGTTCCAGTCGTTGAGGCTGGTACATGTACTAAAAGCATGAGAGATGTGTGTGAGGTAGCTAGAGAAGGTCTGGGTAGGGATGAAGATGAGAAAAAGGGTTTACAGGCAAAAGCAGCTTTATAAAACAAATATCTGAATAAAGAACTGCAGTAGGTTCATTTGACACCAAGCAGGCAGATGATCAGGACACCCATTTTCCTCCATGAGAATTCTCATGCTTTTTTGTCATGAGTAGCCTTGATGTCTGTTGTTGGCAGTGAGATGGAGATTTACTGAACACTTTCTGAAGTTATGCATCAAATACTGAAAGTTGGATTTTCAGTAGAAATATACAAACACAGCCTGTTTGGTAGAAGTCACAACTAATGTTAAAAGTCTGTTTATGGCAAAGCTTCTTGCCCTGCTGTAATTAGCACTTGTGTGGTTTTCCTTTTTGCTCCTTTCTCAAAAATCAGTTGCTTCAGAAATAGTTATAAAAGGCAGAATGTAAAAGAACTAATGACCTTTCCGTGTGATAATAATTGCTGGCAAGTAGCTTGAAGCTTATATACACAAAGACTTTATTAAGCACCTACTTTGGGTCAGGCTTGAAAAATATACTTTACAAATGTATGCAGATTCTTTGTCAAATGCTACATTTTCATACCATTTTTGACTGAGCAGAGAAAGACCATCTTTAAGGGGCTGGCTTACCCATCTGGGGTCAGTGTGAAAGAGTGGAACAGATTTTTTTATAATTATTTATAAGATGTCTGCTTTCATAACACTGTTCCTTGAGTGTCTGACGACCTCGGGGGCCCCTGCCCTTCCCTCTCCATGTGTTGGTCATCTGTAATGATTCATTCCCAGAAAGAGACAGAGCAAATCTTAAATCCATGTAGGTTCTCCTCCCTCCACATGACATCCAACCAAATTGCCAAGGACATGGATTTTAAGGCTTGAGGGTATCGGGAGCACAGCATTTTCTCAATTCTCTTTAAGACTCAGATATTGTTTTCAAAGGAAATACCATTTGCAAATTATTAGTATTGCTTATACTGATCCTATGTCCCCACCCTGACAAAAGCTCCTCAGAGGTGTATTCAGGTTTTGATACACCTCACACACACTCCTGTGACTGCTGCAATAATTCTTATTGTTTGATAAAGCTGGTGGCCCCAATCATTGAGCTAGGTGCTGCACAAACCTTTAGTGTTTATCTATAAAAGATTTTACATTCCTCGCTTAAACGGCTTGGCTGATTGACTGATAATGAAACAATATGCTAGGCTGCAGAGACCTCTGATCCTCAATCCAGAATTAAAATGTTAGTGGCTCTCTTTACATTTACTGTAAGTGCTCCAGAAAAGATTGTGTCCTGGGAGAAAAAAGTGCAGCGTTTAGCTCTTCCAAATACATTGGGAACAAAGAACCTCAGTTTAGAAATGTAATCTAAACTGCCAATCTAGTTATATCTTCCAAGAATTGATAAAGTTTATAGTCTAAGACCATACTTAAGGGTGCTCTTGCAAAGCCACCTGAGGTAACATCACCACACCATCCATACATTAAAACCCTGTGCAGAATTTGAATAAGCAACTACACTGACGTTCCTCTTCTGTTTCACAGTGCAAGTTGAGTCAGGTTCATCTGAAGAATAACTACTTAAACTGCTACATATATACTTGCAAGAGAACATCTCACTATGGTTGGACAGACAAGGCAGGATCAGAAAAAAAAAAATAGTGATGAGACAGGATCAGACAAAGATAGACTGGTATTTATTTATTTATTTTTTTGACCAAAGTTGCTAAAAATTGTAATTAACACATTCCATGACTATGGTGGTTCCTCTGTAACCACAAGAAAAGCTGCTTCCTGAACATGGCCTTGTGAGTGGCACCTGCACGCAGTAGGTGAAGTGAGGAGGACTGGATTTTTTCACTTATATCCACTATCATGGAGCGATGGTAAGTTAAATACTGGATGAACACATCAGATATGCCTCTGTGTCTAGAACTGTAAACTACAGTCCGCTCTGTGCTGCTTGGAACAGATAAATTCATTGCCTGTACTTAGCTTTGATTATAATATTCTCCAGCTGCTCTACAGGAAAATAGAGACAGACAATAATCCCACACAGGGACTGACCTATAACAAGGGCATGTTGAAATTTTTCCATCAAGTTCCCTTCTTTTCCATTGCTAATGTTTTGACTAGTTGGCATTATTTGAAGATCTCTTCAGACCTGGCTCTTTCACAGGGGAAAATGACTTATTCCTAATTCTTGGCAAAGTCAGTATACTCTGGCAGCTGATGAGCCTCCACTGTCGGTGGTTGCTTCTCATGGAGAACTTGTCAATGTTGGAAGGGAATGGCTAGGCAAAGAAGGCAGATGTTTGTCAACAAAGACTGAGGCTGACAGGAAAATTCATCCTTTTCTGAGGATCTGAAGATGATGTCATATTTGGTCAAGTTGGAATGTACTTGTTATATCATGAGGCCTACTGGTTTGAAAGGGCAGAATGTCTGGAGCAGGGCTCTCTGGTTCCATGTCATGCTTCAGCCTTGCTTTATGCAGTTCAAGTGACATATGCCACCCTCTTTCTTTTCTGTCTGCACTGTTTTTTTGCTCTCATGTGCATGGCATTGCAGAGGGAGGCACTTGGTCTTCTATTTGGTAATGTCTTCAGGGCATGGCAGCACAAAATTCACAGAAACATGCCACTAGAGGGCATCTGCACGTCCTCACAGCTGTAAACATGTTCACAGTTGCAAAGGAAGACATTGAAATATTGAAAGCCAAAATTGGGAGGTGGTGGAGCTTAGAGACAGTACCATGGCTCCATATGGAAATTCCACACGCAATTTTTCTAATGAACACACCACTCTGCTCTGCATCCTGAACAGAAAAATTCAATGAGATATTTTAGTCAGCGAAGTTTAAGGTGGTGACCTTCAGAGATGACCAAGGAATAAAGTTTGAGAAAACTCTTATTACATAGAAAAAAATGGCTGCTTCATTATTTTCAGCACGGAGAAAATAAATTGTTATTTTTTAATAAAGCAATAATCCCAAACATCCAAATTCACAGTCTTTCATACGTGAGATGGTTAGTCCATAGCAATTGTGTGTCTGGTTTTCTTGTATTCCTCATGGCACTGTGAAAATGGCCAACTGTAAAATTGCCAAATGTGTCAAACTGGCCATGTGTACAAATGCATCCTTAGTTCATCTGTGCAGTCATGGTAGCACAACTTTAAAATCCAATCACAGATGCATCTATAGGGGTGAATGAGTTCTATTTAAAGCCAGGCCTTAGAATAATGGATAGGATTAAACAAGAAAGTTGCAAGGGGAAAATATCGTGTCAAGCCAACAAATCATGCTGCAGCTCTACAGAAAATAGAAAATGAATTTCAATGACAATAATTTGCTACTAGAGGTGCTATCTGCTTTTGTAACAGAATGGCAAATATGTTTTTTCAAAGAAAAATTGTAAAAGAGCTTATTTATTAATGTGTTTATTCACATGAACATACACTGATTGACACTGTTCTTGTAGTTAAACATAGGGATATTTTTATAGTATCTTTCTGAGTCAGGACCATAGTAAAGAACATTTTCTTTAATGCATTGAAAGGAATTTAGTGTTGGAATATTTTTCTTCAATTGTATTAGTATACCAAATATGGGTAGTTTTCAAAAGAGAGAGAATATGGAGTTCTGCTTTCTTAAAGCTACAGTTCGCTTTGCTTTACTTCAGAATGGTGTTTAAGTGTTACATCTTTTTCAATGGTTTGGAATGTGCCTCATTAAAATTATCCGTAGTGGTAATAAGTTTAATCAGTTTAGTTTAACTAATAAAGCGTAGAGTTTTACATAAATGAGCTTTTGAACAGAGAGTTACACTATTTCAAGTTAGAAATACAATAAAAGGGATGAATTTAACCCAAAGTTGATAATTTTGTTTAAGTTTGCATTGTCGAATAGCCCTAAAATACCAGGTGTGGGGAGGATGCCAAGGAGACTAATTAGCAACTTCAGATCCTGTTGTTGACATTTTTGATCATAACAAATCACATCTTGCCCAAGAGTGAATTTGGCCACGCACCGTGAGCAATTCTGTTCTCATGGTAATTCCAGTTGCTCCCAGGTAAAGCTAGGATGCAGCTGCCACTGGCTTGCTACACCCTGAAGAGACTGGGAGGAGAGGCAGGTTAAATGGCTTTTGAGAGAGAAGGAAAAACTAGTTTTGCCCAGGTCCCCCATGAATACACCTGGAATACATAGAGATGGTGGGGGAAGTCAGGAGAGCATTCTCATTCTCTGATACAGTGGCCTTTTTTTCTGTGCTTCAATTCTCCCCTGAGAACTAAAGATTTACATAATTTACAAATTATCATGTAGGTAGGCTCCCTTCACAGGTTTTGTTGATTTGCCTTTTGTTATTCCTTTGCTTTTCCAGGTGCTGCACGTAGCTGTAGCTTCAGCTTGGTGTGTGAGGTTTTCTGAACCCTGTGGAGCTCAGCTGGGAGCTGCAGAGTAGTCTCTCTGCCACGCTGCAACAGGAGGACCTGACACAGCTGGCTGGAAGTTAGTTGGACACAGTCCACAGCAGGTCAGTGTGGCTACAGCTTCACACATATTGAGTTGTTTTCCTGTGTGTGCAGATCTTTTCTCAGAGAGACAACCCCACACAGGGTGTTTCAGTCCTCCTCGTACTCTTCAATGCTGCCATCTCCAGAGAGATGGACAAGGATTTGAGTTCAAGTATAAAATAAAACTTGAATGGTCTCCACGTTACAGATATGATTCCAGGTTAAAGACGATCCAAGCCTTCCCATCCAGATGTCCTCAGGCTTGCTCTCTGCAGCTGAGAAACAACACAGTCCTGCACTAATGCAGGCCAAGCCTCATCCCTTCCTTCCCACATTTCTAAGCAGGGATCCTACGACAGGTCATACTGTGCCAAATCCTTTACAGTGGTTTTGTGATGTGAGCTAGTATCTGCTGGAGATGCCGAGCTGAGATGTGAACTCGTTTCACAGAGGGCTTGACCTGAATTCCCTGAAGTGAGAATCTAGTCCTTTTACTCGCTGAGCTCCCTCTTTCTATACTTAATCAAATCCTAAATCCTCTGAAGTGAAAAAATGCACATTTTGTTTTCAATGACTTGCTGAAGCTGAATGCTTCTCACAACCAGCAAGGGCTATGAAACTAGTATTTATTAAGGATGAGTGATTTCTCACACTTATTCTGTTTCTATCCAAGACTGCCAACTTGGTCCACCTGGGCCTCAGAACTGAGATATCACATTTCCCACGTCTCATGCCTCCTCTACACTTGCCCTGCATTATTTATTACAGCACTGAGTGCTCCTGGGGTCTGCTGCCAGGCAGGGCCAGGCTCCTTCAGGCTCACCTCTGCCATAGCCGAGTGCATGTCTCTGCTGCAGGCAGTGCTGCATTCGACACTCTGCTTCTGGAGCAAATGGGAACTTAAAAAAAGCTGCAAGCACTCAGTGGAAAAACTCAGAGGAAACCAGGAGTCAAAGCAGCAGCCAGGGCCTCCAGCTTCTGACTTCTCAGGAAGATAAAAGGGAGTTTAATTGGTAATTGGCATCTCCCTCAGAGCTGTTTTGGCTATCGGTCCTCCCAGGGCAGGGGAGGGTGCAATATCTCTGCTGGCAGTGACGCCCATAAGGACTGAGTTGATCACATCAGTGTAATCCAGTCGGGACTTTCTGGACAGGTTGGGACCGCTGTGTGGAAAGGGTTTCAGCAAAATTTTGCTCGAGGGGTTTCCCAAACTTGCTCGGAGGGGGAAACAAAATAGTGCTGTTTAGTACAAATGATGTGTTGCCATTTCTAAGCTGCTAATCAAACACTCTCCCTGAATCATTCCCAATCAAACATGTATGTGGTTAACTAAGGCTCTAATTTGGATTTTTATCATTTTTTTTTGTGCTGTCTGTTGTCCCAGTGAAATGAGAGAGGTAATGACAAGATCTGCACAGACACTTTATTTTCCCTGCACCTATTATATTTCTGTAGATTGGAAGGAGCAGTAGCTGGTTGCGATAGAAGGAAAAGGTAAAACAAATGTCTGCAACTTGGGAAAATATGCTCTAGAAAAGGTTGTAGAGGTGTTAATTTTCACAGTGTTTATTCCAGAATAGTTCTGAGAGACACACAGTGCAGCCCCAGTCTCTCTGTGACTGTGATGAGTGTGAGCTGCTCCATGAAAACTGCTGCTGGGATAAGACCTTCAACTACTGCTGGCAACAAAGGAAGATGTGGGCATGTGGTCCATCCTTGGACTGCAGAAGAGGGGCAGACACTTCCCAGATCTCTCAAGGCAAGTTTCATATTTTAAAGTTTTGGGTCACTTCTTTAATTAAAAAGTTATGATTTTAAAAAATGTTTCTAGTCAAATGCACTGCAGCACTGGGAGATGGGGTATTTTTTTGTCTGAAATTTGTATCATCTATCAAAACGTGCTGCATGAGAACAGCTGGATCTAGTGTCTGAGTCTTCATAACCGAACTGAACACTTAGACTGTCTTTTTTCATCAAATGTGTGATTTAACAGTGCAGCAGTAGATGAATCTAGGACAGTCTCTGAATTGCAGATTTCTGTACTAGCCGTCTGCAAAGTAGGAAGAAAAAGAAATGACAGGCTGTTGGCAGAAAAATACGATGTTACTACAATAAGCACACACCACAGTTCATTTGATGGACAGCAGTGCCTACTCCCATAGAAAAGGGTTGGGATTCATGTAGATTAGTTCCTCGTGATATATGCATAGAAATCCAAATATTCTCTTCTCAAAAACACTGGTTGCTGTATTGTATTCTTCTGGTCATTTACTAATATTAGAAGTGACAAACTGTGAAACCAAAGTTGCAGGAAAGGCATTGTATGTTTGCAAAGAAAAATCAGCTTGCATGAGTCCATCGTGCAGTCTTTCCTCCTGCAAAGCTTCCCATAGCTCTCTGTGTGTCTGTGTGCATGCCCACGCACGTGGGTTCCTGATTGCTACAAATGGCTCTGTCCCTTTTCTTTTGGATCTGTCAGAATGTGGGTCTGTACAATGTTCGGCTCTGTGCTTGACTGAAAGCTTGAGAAGTTTAAAAGCTTTTAGAAGAGTATCAAAGAAACAACATACACACATAACTGAAAACACATGAGAGATGAGAAAAAGAGAAATAATGCAGCATGCAGTAACATTTGGAAGCTTTCTCTCTTTTTACCAGTGTCAGAGAGTCTCAGCAAGAAAGGGACCCCTGTAATCCACAGGGCCTCCATAAGAAACACAGCAACAGCTGAACAGTGTATGAGAGCTGAGGCTTCAGGGAAAACCTCCATGAAAAATAAAAGGAAAGGAAAGAAAAAGAAAAAATACACTTTTTTTTTTTTTTTTAAAGCTTTGTACAGATGCGATGACAATTTGATGAGTCCTCCTGCTTTTTTTTGCTTTCATGCAAACTGATAGCCTGCTCTTGGGAAAGGCCTACAGTGCTTATGAGGATCTTATTGTTTGCTTTAAGTTACAAGCTGACTGAAAAAAAGATAAGAAAAGCAGCATTGTGGAAAAGGGAAAAGGTGCTTGGCAATGTCAGGAATTATATGTTGCTGGTGGCGCACACACTCAGAAGTAAGGACCACAGGCAAGTTCACACTGTTGAGCAAAGCTGTAGTGGAACCGGTGTATTGCCAGTGCCCAGCACTCAAAGGACTGTAAGACTCTCCCAGAGTCATGAGATTGTTATAAAACTACATGTTTTTTTCAGGCAATGATGCACGGTTGTGATTTGCTTTCTGGTTTTTGAACCGCTGTGGGTTGTGCTCTCACAGTTTTCCCTGCAACCACAGAGATAATTTTTGTGTTTTTTACATGAAAGCTGTTCCTTTCTTTTGGCTTCTTTGAGAAGAAAATGGAGAGTGCAGCCTTTTAGAAAACTAGCAAATGTGACAAGTGTTGCAGTACAGTCACAAACACTGAAACTACTTCTATTATGATGATTCAGTTTCTTATGGATAAGAGGACTCCTTTTACGCTTCCGTTTTGCTTGCTTTCTAAGGTTTCTCATATATAACATTCCCTTCCCGTGCTGTACCAGCTCCACCCTGGCCCCAGTGAGAACAGCTAGATGTGGCAGGCCTGGTGCGGTCAGCGTTGCCTCTTCTGCCTTCCTGCCAATCAGTATGGGAACGGACCTGCAGCAGCATTGATGATGTGGATAAACATCTGAGTTTAAGCTGTTTTAGGGGGTGAGCAGTCACAGTGCAAAGCCACACACAGTCACTGTGTGCATTGCAAGGGCTTCTGAGGACTTGTCTCTTGATATTTATGAGTGTGGTAAGCTTGAATGCTCTGTGATCCTTTCCTAGTCTTAGACAGGACTTATCTTCCCTCTTATCTCATCACAGGACTGTGGAAGATGGAGAACTACTGGCCACGTTGAACGGTTTCATGTTCACAACCACTGCAAAATGAAGGGGTTAAGAGCCCTCCACTGAGAGTTTCACTCAGGATTTCATACCCTAAGGCAGGCCAGGAAGGCTGGACTGAACTACTCCAAGTGGAATGAGGTAGGAGCTGTATTGCAGGGGACACACATCAAATTAGAGAGCATGTGTTAATTCTGCAGCTAAGATATGTCCCTGGGAAAAAATCACTAGTGACCAGATTTTGCTTTTTACTTGTGCAGCTTCTCTGCTACAGGGTTACTGTATAAAAAGCAGAATCCTGGAAAATCTATGGAGAAAAATTTTTGTTGATTTGACTTGAAAGAATACTTCGAACCTGGCCATGCAACAATGTACCCTAATCTTCATGTTTTAGTCCAAAGCATGTTGGGTCTATTTTCTTGAAAAATATATTTATTTACAACAATTTAAAGTAAGTGAAGGAGGGTGTAAAACGTGACTGCTCTCATGTGGTAGTGTTTCACACCCACAGGTGTAACAGGTGCAAGTGACTATACAAGATGCAGGACAAGAAAAATCCAGGCCAGTTGTTGTTAGGTCCAAGCCATGACCTTTGTCAAGATTATTGAGCTTGTCTACCATTGAAAATACTAATTGGTGGAAGTGTACAATAAACCCCTCAGTGGAAACTCAGATTATATTAGCAAAACACTTTTGCAAAACAGCCTTTTTGTAAATCTTCCATGTTCAACAGAGACAATGAGTTTGGTCTGGGGACCTGAGTGGTGACCCATACTTAAAATAATATTAAAATAATTAAAATAATTATATATATATTATATATATATACTTTTTAAGATTAAAATAATCTTAAAATAAGATTAAAATAATTTTCTGTGAGGCCATGAATGAATCTGCTACTAGGTTTCTCCTATAGCCACACAACGTGTAAAGAGTGCAGGTTTTACTGTCAGTTTTCAAACATGGAAGATAGATAATGTGTAGATAATGTTTGCAAAGATTGCTCCTTTGTGAGTGTGGCTGTACGTTGAAATAAATAAGCTACAATAGCAAAGGGTTTAGGAGTTTTACCCTTTGACAGCATGGGTTTTCAACTCCTAGCCAGCAAAGCTATACCAGCAAAACCTTTCAGTGGAAACCAAAACACTTTTGCTTAGCCTGTGTAGACAAGACATCAGAGAAAGGCTGCAATCTTTTGATCAGCAGTATAGCAGCCTGAAAGTTCACAAGGTGAGAAGTGCTTCTCACCAAGAATATACACTGCAAACTGTATTTAGAAATAGCATTTTTAATTAAAAGCAGCATTTCTGATCCTGTTGGCAGTAGCTATGGGGCATAAGTGAGGATATCTTTTCTGACAGGAGATGTTTGGGATCTTGATGTAAGAGACTGTAAACCAGTCTCAAGCCTGCTTGAATAATCAAATTAAGAACTTTTCTTCTTAGGCATACATTTCTGAAGTGGCACATGCAGGTTTGGCACAGAGCACTCGTTATTACCAATAACAGAGCTGACATCAAAGACTTTCCTATGTTATGGAAATTTGTAAAGACGCAAATACAGAACCTTCATGTAGATCCTGGCTGTGGCTTCACAAGATGCTGTTTGTGGTGTTGTGACCAGCTTTAAAAGTTCCAACTCCTTTTGGTTCCTGGAGCCTGTTCCCATCTTTGTGCTTCTGTAATCCCCCTACTGTGCTGCCACGCTCACATAGGATCCAGGTGAAAAGCAAACCAAATACTTTTATTTTTAGTTGGGATAATTTTACTGATCTACTTTGCAGTGCAGCCCTGTACACAGTGATAAAGATAAGGCATGTGTGATAGCTGCTGAACTGCAGCATGAAGATGACAATACGTCATTAGGAGTGGGGTTGGACGTGGGTGGGACGATCTTCCGCCAGCTTTGTGTGGCCAGCAGAGCCATGTGAGACTACATAGAATTGGGGAAAGCCTATCATTGCAAACCCCATTGGGACGGCCTTGACTCTGGGACTTGCACCCCTGGCACCCTCAAAAAAGTCTGCTGAAAGAGATAAGAAATGCTATTTTTGGCAAAAGTTAGGAAAACTGGGATCCTCCTATTATCTCAGAAAAAGCAGACCAGTGTACAGGATTGTTCACAGACACGATTCCTCTTTCAGTTATACACTAGCACATAAGGCAAAGTGAAAATGAATTTCGGTTCTCCTGACAGGATTAAACAAATGTCTTTCTTATAACAGTAGGCTTATTTTATTCCTGAACTATTAACCAAAATAAGTGGCAGAGAACAATTAAACCATTCGTCTCAAATTATGATTCTAATGCACACCCATGGTCAAGCAGCACTCATACGTTCTTCATTTTCATCAGCATTCATTTTTAAATGGTTTAATGCTGCCTCGGATTGCCAAGTGCTAAAATATGAATCTTCACACTTCTGAGTCACTGATGTAACTAAACTGTGACTTCAGCATCAGAGAGTTTCCTGGGAGTAATGCAAGCTGTGGCCACGAAAACATCTGAGTCACGATTTCCAGGGTAATTCAAGCCCACCTTTGTCAAAACTGAACAAACTCCCACGTTCCCCCTCTTCACCTCACCATCAACCCTCGGCAGCTCCCTTCAGTGGTAGCTGGGTGGTTGGCACCTCGGTTTTGGGCTTTTTGTCAGCCTGAAAGTTACTCACTGCCTCTTCTGACAGCATCTGCTCTGGCTTCCATAAAAGTGTTAAAATACAGGTTTTCATCAGAAAAGCACATTCCTCTTGACTGAATATCCTCAACCCATAGGTGTCCATGGGAGCAAGTAGAGCAGGAAAGCCATTTTAGGTGTTGGGCCTGTTAGCTGAGCACACCTAGTGTCTCACACTTTCCCAGCTAGACGTGATGTGAAGAACCACAGCTACATCCTCAGCTAGACCTTTTTGAAGCAATGAGCTGTAAATAAGAAAAGATGGAAGCTATAAATCAGTAGACGAAAAATATTGTTTCTGGTGTCAGTGTAATGAGCTAACCACTACAGCAACCACAATAAGTGGGAGAAAAATGAGAGGATATTTTGTCACATTGAAACAAACGTGCAGAGCATCCTTTATCTTTCTTCCACTCTCCTCCAATTTAGCAAAATAAAAGAAATTAATCTGTGAAGTTGAAGGAAAGGTCTTTCCTTTACTTTTTTTTTTTTTTTCAAGTCTCTGCTTCTGGAGACTCTGCTTCTAGGATTGTCTGGGCTATTTAGATTGCTGTCTAGTTGTCTTTGTGATAGGCTTTTCTTTGTCTTAGAGCTCTGTAAAACCACATAACGGGAGGATACAGGAAGTAGAGGTGCAAAGAGGTGGATGTTGTCCTCACAAGGGCCTGTCAAACCTCAAGGTTGGAATGCAACACATCCTTAGCTGAACCACACTCCTGGCACACTTTCTCTGGGGAACCCTTCTTCTGCAACAAACATTGTACAGGTTCCTTGAGATGATACTCAGACCTGGATGTCTTATTATTTCTCACTGGACATTCTTAGGCAAGACAGACTTGAATTGTTCACTGACTGTCATTCTTGCATCGGAGCCTCTGTTCCTTTGGCAGGGATGTGGCTGCAGCAGGGCAAATAAACATTCCTTAGCAGGAAGGAAAATTAGGGAGGAAAATGCTTTTGAAATGCCTTCTCACCTCATTTAAAGAAGTATCTAATTGTCATTAGCAGTTGTAAAGCACTATCTGTATTACATCAGTTACTCTTCTTTCTTCCATTTCATATCAAATATATCTGATTTACAAAAAGAAAGTGAACCTAATCTCTCCCAACCTGTCCTGTAAGTCAAGCATAAAACAGTTGTATTTGTACTAAACCCACTCAAATAATCGCACAGTTCTGGTTATGATTATTTTCATCAGAACCTGAGACTGTAGAGAGAAATCTGGAATTAGGGTCAGATGCCAGAGAAAGAGGCTCCTCATGTTGAAAATAAATCACAGAGTGATCTGTGTCTGACAAAGGGTTAAATAGTCTTGATGACTTCAGTCAGACCAAGTTTGGGTAAGGAGATCTGGTTTCGTAATACACAAGATAAGGACCAAAGAGTTCAGTAGAGCTTCCTTCAGGAGCAATTTGTAAAGTACACAGGTAAGCCTGTGAGTCAGCTGTTCTTTTGCTTGCACAAAACAAGCAGAAATCTCTTACTGAGGCCTTCAGTGGTCTGAAAAAATCCGTATGAACTCCTTTTCTTCCTTTCAAAGGGTAGCACATAAGTCCTTTTTTGGTACTCAACTGCTTTCTTTAACTCAGATAATTCATTATATATAAAAATGTAGCTGTAAAGGGAACTATTAGTCTGGGAGATTTAATATTTTATACATCCTGACACCTAATTGTTCGCTGGGCAAAGCGTACCAATAAATATTTTTGACTAATGCTAAACAAAATGTATGTCTAACATCAAAGCAGTTCTTTCTCTGTGAGGGCAAGCCATACCCAAAGTTGCCTTTTGTGTTTTGATTGGTGGCAATTTGTACACTAAGTACACTAATAGGACAATTAAACCAAATACACAACTATAAGAAAGTGAAATACTGGTTCTGCTTAGATTGCAAATTAAGTTATTCATTTCTTCTGTAGACTTCAGGTGGGTGCCTAGATTTGCTAAACGGTTAAAATTCTTCAGGTGGAGATGTTGGCCTTTGGCTACAATGAAAGTGGTGCAGGAGAACACCTGGAGAACAGTGAGAAAAGCTTTATCTGAAACAGGGGTGGGTATTTGCCCTTCAGAGTTGGCTGGCATGATCTCCTGGTAAAATGAGAGAGCCTTCATTCCTCTGAAACTTTCCTTGTGCTTACTGCTATGGAGCTGCACAAGCAGGTAAGTCTCTTTTCAGTGCTTCTGGTAGAAAAACAACGTATGCATAGTTTCTTGGCTGCTGCTTGTATGCTGCAGTCCCTTGGTGTGTGACTGTACCATCGTTTCCTGCTCAGCCTCCTGGTCCTTTTAGAGTTGCTTGCATTTAAATGGTCCTAACTTGGCTTTGAAGTTAATATTTCTTTGAGGGGAATGAAGTGATGTACTTATGCCTTCAATTGTTTGTTTGGTGACAGTTGTTTGCAGGCCTGGCTTAGTGAGGAAATGGAATTCGTGGAGTTTTACATCGGCAATAATAACCCGTAGCATCTCTACAGCCTCTTCTGTCTTCAAAGCCCTGTGCAAATACGAGCTGATTAATCACACCTGAGCGCCTGATAGGCCATCGTTTTGAGAAGAAAGCGTTTTATTCCGCACAAAAGCAACGGTAATGAGGAGCTATTAAAAACACACTATGCGTTTACTCCCCCAGTTTCTAAATAGACTGAAGCTTCACATAACCTACAAGCAAAATCGGAGGTGCATAAATTGATGATTTGAGGAGACTTTTGCCCTCGCCCTGTACCGCCGATGTCAAACTGTTTTGTTTTTTTCTCATTGTCTTTACGTTTCCTAGCATTTGAAAATGAAGAGGGTGTAAACCAAAAAAAACAACCTAGGAATTCAACTTGTTATCCACCTGGCCGTTAAGGTAATCACTGGGAAGAGGCGGTGTTGTTTCGCGAGGAGAGCCAGACAGGCTGGGACAATAGCTCTGCGTACAAACTTTCCCCATTCACCTCAAAGGGTCAGGTTCTAACACCTCATTAAGATGGCTTAAATGCTAAAGCTGCCGTTCTGTCGTTGATTATCATATCAGAAACCTTCACCGAACATATTTAATTAGTAAAGCTACAAGCCCTGGCATGTCTTCATGGAGGAGCAGGTTGCAAATTTAAGCTATCTAATAATTCGAATTGCAAGTCAAGTAAGGCTGGTCCACAGCTGGTTTTGTCAAGGCACTGAGTTATTCTTTCTGTTCTACGTTTTCATGCTCATGTTCTGTAGATCCCATTTTCTCTTATCCCGTGTTCATGTTGTACCCACATAATGCTCGTCATTAGGATCACAGCTGTACCCCTGCCAGAGATAGTAGTTAAAATTTCATGCAATTAGGTGTAATGTACAATTTTGAAAAGCAAACTTCTCCCTCTTTCTCTCTCCTTCTGAAGTCTCTTTGCTACAGTTAATATTAACTTTTTCCTTTGCATCTTGTTAGTGTGACTTCAGCTCAATTAAAATGAGGCTTTATGGGCATGATAAGCTACGCAAGCATCACCAAAGTGCTAGGGAGGAAAGAATCACGCTACTTACTCCAAGCGTTAACCCATAGCAAGCAGCACAAGGTTGGGGAGCCAAGCCCTGTTCAGTTCCCAGCCCTGTAGACTTGCAGGGGACCAACCTGACCCTTGTAAGCGTTAAGCTGCTCCCAGCAGTACTAGTAAGTAGTAAGGTGGAGAGGGGACGAGCTGTGTTGAGCAAGGAAAATGCCAGGCCCATAACACCTGCACTGTAGCATTTGAACTCCCTTGAATTGCAGTCAGGTGCTATTGATGTCAGTGTGTTACAAATGCCTAGGTGGACGGTTTAGGAGACTGAAATTCATTAGTTGCCTTTAAATAAGCAGGTGGACAGATAAGATCTCTCTTTTTCTACCCCATTTGCTTTGCCCATCCCGTAAGTGCTCTCTTTCGGGTGAGCCTATCCATCTGCATTTCTACAAAACAGCACATCTAAGCCAGCATCTAGGTGCTGTCTGAGAGGAATTATATATGATAATGCTAGATTTTTTTTTTAGCACAATAACTTATCATTTTCTCTACTTGCATCCCCAAATCATTTAATTTGCATTCAAAAACATGTAGTGCCTTACCTCTACCTGTAAATGGCACTTTACTAAAATTCAAAGCTATCCCCTCCGGCTCAGAGAGTCGCTGCACTGCAGGTTGGACAAAGGATGGCTGTCTTGTGATGCTTGTACACTGCCTTAGGTAAGCGCTGTTGGCCACTTGGAAAGGGGACACTGGGCTCAGTGGATTTAGGTCTGAGCTGATAAGAGTATTCTTACTTATTCGTGCAGTAAACCTGAAACATCAAGGTGCCCAGCACAGGTAAACAGTCTCACCCTGTTGCTGAGGTTGGTCACATTTGGCTAATGCCAATTTGGCCACGCCAGCTCCTGCCTATGCTGCATGTTTGAAACAAAGGGGCTTAGCAGAACTTCTTGGGGTTTTTGCGCTAGCATGAGCTTTTTCCCATCTACAGGCACCGTGGACACCTGTTGTTAGCACTGGCTAGTTTATCTAGTGTAAACAGAAAGTAATTCTATTCAATCTAATTGTCAGCTTGTCTATTGACTCTGCTAACAGAGAAGCCAAATAGTGTCAGTTACTAAGAATATTTTTAGGAGAGAGAAGTGGAAGGAGGAGGAATGAAGCAGACACGTGAGGATGTATGGGGACTGCTAATCCCTCTGACATTGAACAAAAGCCAAGCCTTAAATGCAAATGATCTTGTATGTAGCTGGTTTCTTGCAGTAGAATCTTTCTTCTTTACTGGATTATCCCATCTTCCTCTTCCCCTAGGGAGAATGTCAACCAAAACCAAAGCTGCTGATAGGCTACCTGTTGTAATGGTCTCATAGTCATATTTTCTCTTTTTCCAGCTCACGTTGGCTGACCATGCACTTGAGTTTAAGCAGTCGAGTACACGCGCATCCACAGGCATGGGTGTGAAAGTTTGTAGTATATGGACCTATCATAAGCCATTGACATGGCTCTTTGAACTGAGTCATGTGGTAGCTCCACTGCTGAAATGAGCTCTTCTTTTTTTTTTTTTTAACTTGAAAACATTCCTTCAAGCTCACCCACATCTACAGGCTGTTCATGTTTAATCTCCATTTTCTCTGCATTGTAAAAGATATTTTTTATTTATTGGACTTCTGCAAAGAAGTTCAGAGAGAGGAACTTACTCCAAACAAAGAAAATGGGGAAAAAAAAGTCCCAAACAAGCCAAGAAATTTGGTTTCTTTAGCTGCTGTCACATGGTTCACCTATGACAACAGTTCTTAAGGAATAACCCAAGAGGATTTTAATTATACCTGTATGTGAGTTCAGTGCTTCACTTAACCCCCATGGACTCTGAAATAAAGTGAAGTTAAAAAGAACAAGCACTTTGACGTAAGAATTGCTTGTTTGTGTTCAGACATGAGTTTTTTCAGAACAGATCCGAGATACAGTAAGACCATGCTTAGATTAATTCCTAGTCATTAACACTTAAGATACAAATTTCCAGTCCTTACTCATGTTGGGGAGCACCTATGTGAGTAATACCTAGTTTGAGTAGAAGGGCATCCTTGAGTGACTCAGTGTTCACCAGTGTGACTAAGAGTTACAGTCAGGTCCCTAGATGCTGAAGAAAGAATCTAGTATTCTTTATGTTTCAGTTGAGTATGCACCCCCCCATTGCATTAAAGATGTTAAACAAGATGTCCCTGTCTTCCACGGGGTAGCTGGCCTCTAAGGAATTGCTCTTTTTGTGGGGAATTGCCATTCCCTGTGCACTAACATATGGGTTTCACAGATTCTTCTGAGAAGGAAAGCTGTTCCAGGAAAATTCAGAATATCACATTCATTTATAACCTGATAACAGAGCAGGCAGAGCTGGGAAGTGCAGAGCAAAGACTTATAAGATACATCTTCTCTAGTACAGAAGGTAATTAAGAAGTAAGTAATGATGTAGATATGGTTTGTTGAGAGCAGGAATACAGTCAGTGGAAAAGACATCTTTACACATCAGTTACTTTAAAAAAAAAAAAAAAGATTTCTTGTAAAAGAGAGAGGAGGACTAAATTTGCAAAGAATCAAAAGAGAAACTAAACTGAGCAAAAAGATGGGGAGGAAGGAGAAGGTTGTGGTTACAACACTCAAAGAGGACTAACTTAGAAGATCCGGGTTCACTTTCTTGGTCTCCCAGAGGTTTCTTGTGCACATTTGGGCAAGTCACTTAGCATCTTTGTACTTCGGTTCTCTATTTGTGTAAAAGGGCAGAATATTTCATTTGGACAGAAACCTCTTCTGGTCTGGGTTTACCTCTTTGTCACCTGTGCATATCTATTACATGTAGCACAGTTACATTACACAAAACATCCTACAATCCTATAGAGAGATTTGATCAGCATGTATGTGCTTTAGTACAATTCCATCTCCAGTAACAGCCTGAAGGCATCATTTCTCTTGAGCCCTCAGTACTAAGTCTCTCGTATCCAATGAAAAAGGCCAACTTCCACAGAAAGGCATCCATCCTGAAACAGATGAGTAAACACATGAGGCAGAGTAATTACAAACTGATCAGCAAATATATCCGATTTTTGCAAGGGATGACACATTTATGCTTCTCCTGCACTCTCTGAAGCAGTTTTTTCTAGGTACCAATACAAACCTTATCACAGTAGTAGCTGTGGCTTATCCTTTTGCAACACCTGTCAAGGTGTAGAAAGGAAAAGCAGCATTCTCCTTTAATGAACAGGTAGAACTGAAGCCAAGTCTACATTCAAACTCAAATCACATTGGGGACTTGTTACAGAAACAGGAATTGAGCCTATATCTCTTCAGTCTGCATATTACTTTATTTTCTTCATATTACTTGTTTTCTGCAGCTCACCTGAGTTTAGACAAAATACTAGAGAGCTTAGCCTCAGTAGTGACTAAACGATGGATGGAGTCATTTCCCCTGACATCTAAATCACCGTTGCTGGAGGAGCATTCATCTCTCCACTGAATATACAAAGAACCCTGATCAGATGCTTGAAATTAAGTTATATAAGTACTTTACTATACTGTTTACTTATTCATTGTGTGATTCCTTTTTCTTCATAAGCATTCTTTGCCACAGAGCAGTGGTGTCCAAAGCCTCAATCTTGCCTTAGACATTGCCAAGAGACATTCTGAACTCAGGATTCTGGGCAAGTGAGCGAAAAGATTTTTGAAATATTCAGATTCTTTTTTCTGTGAATGCTAAAATACTCTGTTACAGATCAGGGGTTATAAACATGTTGCTGATTGTGTGAAGCTGCTTGAAAATTCATTAATCATTAACAAAAATAGGGTGGCAGGAAAAACATCCTGGTGAAAGAGAGAGGATTTGACCTGGCATTACCAGTACTGGGGGGGAGTAGAATGAATCTGTATGCTATGCACTGTCTCACACCTCCGCTGTGTTCTCTGGAGCTCTCTTGGTTTCAGGGTAGTCTAGTGTAGATAATTCCTACTTCTTTTTTTTTTTTTTTTTTTAACGTTGTTTTTAGCTAAACTACAGTCCATCTGCTATCAAAAGCATTTAATTTCATTTTCGCTTTGTAATATCTTGAACTAGACGTTACAAAATGGCTCTGAATTACTGAGGGCACATGTGGATTGTTTTCAGCAGTACACAAACACTCCATTAAAAGGCAAAATTATGGTGTAACAATATTATGCCTTTGTGTAGCCTTTGACATCACTCTCATCCTCCATCAGACTAGTTTTGTTGCTTGCTGTGTACAAAATAAAATAAGAAATAATGAAATTTCCTTGAAAGACTTTCAAATGGAGAAAAATCATTGCTGAAAAATCATAGCAGAAAAGTGAAATCTGCACAGTATGCTTACAGTCATTGGAAGGATATTATACATGTAACCTTGGGTATTTTCTAAGAGAGGAGTTAATAAAATAACACCCTTCCAACAGAATTCCTTCTTATATTTAAGACAGTGCTTTTTTGTTGAACAGATTTTTTTTCTAACAAATGCTGGTGATGAGAACAGTAGCCAATAAGCAAACTCATCTCTCTATTGATATTAAAATCATGATGAAGGCTAAAACATCTTAACAGCAGTGACTCTTCACTACTCTTATTTACTTTTAACAACAGCTCTTCATATAGGCTGTATTTTTGTTTCAGCACAGGTTGACCCAAGCATGGCTTCGCAGTGAAGCCAGTTGTGGCCAGCTGTGATCTTAATCTGAGCATTGGGCTTGATGTTGCTTATCTATGAGCAGTCACACTGTAAAAAGAAAAACAGGCAAACAATTCACTGCTTCCTGTTATTGCAAGGGTCCTGCTTGGTCCTCTGGGGCTCATCTCGTGCTTCTTGGCCCTGAGGAACCTGGCCTGCACTGCAAGTCTTTGCTAAGAAGCTGCCATAAAACATGCCTGGTGCTGACACATTGGGAAAGTCATGGGAAGCATTAGAGGGCTGTTAGCATTCCAGTGGGTTAGCTGGTGGCTTTGCTGCAAAGCAAACAGGTTGCTAACTGGAGTGGGACAAATACATGCAAGCCTTAATTTCTTGAGTGAGATTGGTGGCTGGAGACACCAAAAGCATAGCTAAGCTTAGACCACAGGTCTCTGTGCATTGATAGGGGGACGAGTTAGGGATAATAATGGAGCACTAAACTTGATTAGTCTGCAACCAAGATACTTGAATAACACCTACCAAAAACCCCAAATCTTGTCCTTGTTGACCTTAAGCATTATCTGGCCCTCAAGATAGGGATGTGGGGTTGGAGACAGAGAAGGTGAACATAATGGTTTTACTAGAGATGATGTTCTTGATGATGCTCTTGTTTCATGTGAAGCATGTAAGGGAAACCAAAATTACTCTTCAAATATTGCCACATGATTCATTTAGTGAAAATGGAGTGTCATGTCAGTACTCTGCCAAATTTAGGAGACTAAAGACCCACAGGAAAACCTTTGGAGTCCCCAAGGGCACTAAAAATTGTAATCCAACTCTTTGTGGTCTCCTGTTGGTAGAACTGATTTATCTTGGTCCATGTTATGTCTAAACAGGCTTTTGACATGGTTTCTTTGGCAAGTGTGTACTGGGTTTCCCTTCCCTCCCTTCTCAACTGTGTTAATGAAAGCTTACTGATGAGCCTGTCCTGACTTCACTTTAATTTTAAAGAACAGTAAATCCAGTTACAGGACTCCTCGTGTGAGATCCATGTGTTGTGCTCACTCTGTAAGTTTCAATTAAAAAAAAAAAAAAAAAAAAGTGTTGAAGGTAACTTCATTCTGACAGGTTTTGTGCCAGATCAGGTGTTGTCTGTTGTGTCATGGCCACAGTGGAACCAGTCATGGGGCAGTTTTACAGGCATACTATGAAGCCCAGTGTCCTTAGGAAACGTGCTTTGGATTTGCCACACAACGAGGGTATGGACATACATAGCTGGTGCTTTAAGTCTGCACCCTAAATTAGACTACCTATTTCATGCATCCAAGTCCAGTATTTCATAACACGCTATTTACGTTTCCATATGACAAAGTACTATATTCAGTGTAAGTTATTCTGTCTAAAGTCAGTATAAGAATTTTAGCTACTGTATTTAAAGATGTGCCTTAATGAAGGGCTGGTTTAGCTTGCTGGAAGCTGGTAAGAAGCAAATTGACGTTCAAACACAGTGCGAGTATACCCCACACTAGAATACTACACGTTATTCTGCTGCCTACATGGGGAGAATACAAAGGAGGCTGGAGAAAGCACCCTGCAGTCAAACACTTTTGAATCAATATTTTATTAAAGAGAAAAATGAGGAGCTGCTTTGGTATAGTGTGTAGGTACAGAAGTCTTCAACCTAACAATCAAAACACAAAGACTCAGTGGATGAGAAGGAAAGCCAATTACATTTGCACTGGAAACACAGTGGGGTTTTTGTTTGTTTTAATTGTGAAGAGGATTCATGACTGGTGGAAACCAGCAGCAGCAGTTGTGGCCTTTCAGTCTCTTGGTGGCTTCATACCAAGGCCGAAAGACTTCTTAGTCAAACACATGTTCCTGGTGTCAATTTAGGGGTAACACTGAGATGCTGAGCAGTGTGTGTGTGTCAGTGTGTATGATATGATAGCCTTAAGAGCTATAAAGAATCTGTAGAAAATACTAGTCAGCTGGATAAATAGCCTCATATTATCTTTGGCACGCTGCAGGATTGATTGTGTGTAGACAAGCCTAGGCCTGTCTGGCTACATCAGTGTGAAAAGACCTCACAAATACGTTTCCTTCAGACCTGTATTTGGACCATGCCCTCTGCAGTTCTGCTGCAACCAAGTCTAAATTCTTATCTACTGCATGGAAACTGTTAAACTGTTGGATTGGATCTAGCTGACAAAAAATTAAAACAGATTTAGGATGGTCCTGTTTGTGTAGCTGTAACTGTTTGAGGACGTTATGAACATTACAATAGATGTGTACATCACCTTTGATTTGATTGACAAGTGTGTTACAATTTGCTATGAGAGTGTACAGACATGTTCCTTGGCATTTTGCTGACAGATACGCTTGGGAATTGTTTTTTGCTCCAGTCAGGACATGCTGTTATAACATGGAGCATCATCATACGACTGTAGGTAAACCTTTGTCCCCATAGGCAATGTGTTGCACAGGGTGATAAATGGATATCAAGTGTCTGGTTTCCCCGATCATTTTAGGGAGATTTGGAACTATAATCTGTCTCTGAGACAGAAACTTCAGCTATCAAAATACTTTGCTTTTGTCTGTACCATGGTCTTATTGACAGCCATTGGTGTAATGATCAACACAAAAAGGATGCAGTGATGAGTAAGGGCCCTGTGTTCAAGCTGGGCAGTAAAAAATAGGCAAATGTTGTCTCCAGGGAGTAGCTCAAAGTAGAAGTGAGACTACTGTTTGTCGTAACTCTGGCATTGTCCATTGTTGTGCCTCAAGGAGCTGACAATACAGCCCTTGGTGCAAGCTTACACAGTGCAAGTGTAACTTCTTAATCATCTTATGCTTCTTGTCCTGTACAACACAAAATGAGAAAGCAAACTCCTGGCGAAAGCTATGGAGATGGAAAATTACAATAATCAAGCCTGGAGAAGACAAAAGTGTGAATAAGACTTTCAGCAGAAGTGTGACTGAGACAGTGTTGAATATAGGGCAATATAGTGAAAGTGTTAATAAGCAGATTTACAAAGACAGGAAATGTGAGAAACAAAGGTAAGCTCAGGATCAAAAAGAGTAGATGGATTTCTTTCTGCAGACACAAAATGGCATCAAAGACTTAAAATCACCAACACAAAAGTTAATGACTTTTCTACAGTGGCCACAACTAGGATGAAATGGAACAGATAAGTTAAGGTAATAATAAGATTGATCCTTGCAACAAGGCAAGCAGAACCTGCTTAACTTAAATCAATTTACAGCTAATGGATATGTACCTGCCTGTAATTCTCATTGCTCAAAGAAAGTTGACAATTTCTGAGCTGAAAGCTTCAGCAACCTGGTAGATCTCCCTGAAAAGTTTTGTGTCAACGAATTGGCATGATACACTAAGAGGCATTTTCTAACAAATTCTTGGCTGGCTCTTTTCTTGGGTTTTCAAATGCTGTTGCATTTTCTGATCCATTTGCATTGCTTCAGGTCAGGGCAAAGCTGCTGTGGTGTACAGCAGTGTTGCCAAGGGCAGCCTACACCTTCAGCAGCAGTACCACTGAAGTTGTCCCCACTTCAAGCACCTCACTGCCACTCCTGTGCCAGGGATTTCACAGGTATGGCTTTGTGTGCAGCAGTATAGCACCTAGATAAGGCCCTGGTACAGCTGATACCTGCGATTTTAATGTGATCAGTTGCACCATCTGGTTCACCATGTTACCTTACAAATCTTATGTCAGTTCAGATGTTGGGGATAAGAATTATGGAGCAGTATTTCTCCATTTCCAGACCGTAAAGAAATTACTGCTCCCAGACACCCATGTCATGTTTCTAGTGGGTATTTCTGCATTTACCCAGGCTTCTGATATTTTTTTTTGTAACTTTTTCTTTCCCTCTAGTGGCAGTATATTCAGTATACCCAGTATATTCAGACCAACCAAGGCTGATGTGCATCTATTTTAGTAGACCACAATGATGCTTCAGGAGCTCACCTGTAAGGGGATCAAATGGCTGTGTTATGAGAACACCAGCACACACTGGTGTAGAGTGGACTGTTGAGCAAAAACAGCCCTGACCATCCCCTTTAAATTCCCTCCCCAATGTCTGTCGTCATTCTTGGAGAGGAATCATGGCTCCTTCTTAACTGTGGCCGTGATACAGCTTTCAAATAGCACTTCTTGGTTAGGATGAGAAACACGGCTGTGATATCCCAGCTGTCCTTTAACAGAGGGATTGTATGGGCACATGAAAACATGGATGGCCACTGCAAAATTGAGTTAAATGTAGTTTTGGAGTTTCTTTATACTCAAAGTTTCACCTGTCAAGGTTGGGGCTTTGACAGTCACAGTTTCCTATTTTTAATATATTTTTATCTCCCCTGCTGCTGTGTGAAGCCACACGAACAGTGGGCAAAGCTGACAGAGTGGCCGGGGTGGGGGAACTGAAGCTGGTGGTACACGAAGTGCTGCCAGGTGCGCAGCGTGCAAAATTGGAAACCTTGCGTCTAACAGTTGTTCCCACCCTGGTCAGGCTACTATTCAGTATTGTCTTTTATCACTATAAATAAAGACTTGCCTGAAAGAATGTGAGCTTCAAGTTTCACAGTGCTTTTTTCAAGCGGCATAGGTGGAGATCGCAGAGGAAGTCTGTGGCCCTGGTAAGACCTCTGGCCTTGTCAGCAAAAGCTATCAACCCAGATAACACGTAAAAACAGGCTGTGCAGAGCCTCACGAGATCCTCACAGTGAACAAGGCTTCCAAGTTCAGAACAGGGAGCACAGAGAAGGACAAGTGAGGGGCATTACCCTGTCACAGCCCCGGATAGCCCTGGCACCCCCTAGCTATTATATGGGAGGAAGTATGATTTGTGGTCAAACAGAGTGAGGGGCAGATGAACCGCCACAGGCAATAGATCTGATCCTATTTCTCTTTGAGTTTAATCATAGAATGTCCTGACATGGAAGGGATCTATGAGGATCATCAAGTCCAACTCCTGCCATGACACTTAGAGCCCTAGGAGCACAGAAATTCATAGGAAAGTTCCCTGTTTAAAACAGGCAAGGTGAGACCAGTACCTAACCGAGTCAAGTGTCAGCGAGGTGAGCAGTGCCATTGCCCACAGATTCCCTTTGAAATGTTGTGGTTCTCAGACCCAGCTCAACGCTTGCCCAACCCATAGCTATTTTAGCAACCTTGACACAGTTTTCTGCCCTGGGGACAGAAGGGACCTGCGGTGCTGTCTGAAGCCTTCTGTCCTTTCCGATTTCCAAACTGCAATGGTCCCGAAGGTTTCTTGTACCAAACCTTGCTGGCTATGCATATGTGAGCTGTCCCAGAAAACGAACACATACACAGGCATTTTCTGACTCCCTAGGTTGGATTATTCTCCCCAGAGATTTCCAGCAACTCTGTTTTCATCCTAGAATGGCTGTGACAAAAAGAGGATTTGCCGTGCCAATGAATTCAGAAGAAAAGATGAAAGGGAGGGCAAGCTCTAAGCTTCCTTGTGGACGTTTTCCTTCTGAAGCCTCTCTCCCCCCCTGCTCCCCAAACCATGAAACAGCCCCAGTTTGGTTTCCAGGACTGTGTAGCTGCTCATGATTTTATACGAGTTCCTGAATGCAAAGCAGTATATCTACTCAGTATGGTTTATACCGAGATGGCTGGCTTAACACCTCTGAGGTCCTTCTATCTAAATTGGCCTTCATGGGTTTCCCATCAAGTTATCAATTGTTTCTGCGCTGTAGTTGCGGGATATGCACGCTGAGCCAACAGGCAAACATAAATGCTGTTTCCTGTTGAGTTTAGCTCAGCTATGGTAAATATGACCACAAAAATGTCTATATTCTGCATCAAAATAGTAACATTGAGTTTCCTACTAAACCCACAGAAGCCAGGAAATTCACAGCCTGTTCTAGGTTACAGAATTGAAAAAAAAAAAAAAAAAAAAAGGCACTACAAATACCAGTATTTGAACTTCAGGACAGAATTATAGTTAAATGTTATCAATAGCAATTTAAAGGGAAGCGGGGCAGGAGGAAGGATTCCCAATAGCCACAGTAAAATATGATGCTGCCTCTTATCTTCTACCTTTACTCAGGAAAACTCTGACTGAAATCAACTGCAGTTTTGCTGGCGGGTGGGCTGTGGGGGTGAATGTGGGGAGAGCTGCAGGATGGTCCCAGAGCAGCACTGGGGCAGCCCATGGGAGGCTGGCACTGCTTTGTTTGCTGGGCCCTTGAGGAGACGCAGTCAACACTTAGTTCCCACTTCTGTCTGCAATTTGTTTGCTTTTGACATTTTGTTGTTACAAGAGCTTAAAGAATTTTTTTTTCTGCCCTTCCAATTCTTTCTGTGGGGCTGTTGACAGCCTTTGGTGCATACACATTTCCATTGTTTTCTCTGCATAACCAATTAGTCAGATTTGCCCATTTGTTTGTGGGTTCTTCAACTGGCAACAAAGGAGACTTTTTTTCTTTTTTTTCTTTTTTTTTTTTTTTTTAACATAGGAAAATGTGATGCAAAACCACAAACAATATTAAGGGGGATTCAGGGACAGGTGTAGTAACCAGGGCTGCCACTTAATTTGTTTTTGAACTGGCCTAGATTTCAGCTGTTTCTCTGTTCTTTTAAGTGTTGCCTCAGAGTGTGGAAAATCAGGAAGGCACTAAGTGCTCTGCATGTTCTGAGCATAAACAGGAGATGAACAAAATTCCCGAGAGGTGAGTAGGAAAAGCATAAGGAAGGGGGAAAGAGGAAAAGACAGTCAGTGCCCCTTCTTTCCAGCAGCGATGGAGATCTCCTTGGGGGCAGCCCTTCCAGCGCACTGCCTCACCCAGATTACTCTGGGCATGCTGGCCCATCTGCTAAGGTATCGCTGTGTTTTGGGGTGGGATGGTGCCTGGAGACACCTGCCAGTGCTGGTCAGAGGTAGTGCTAGGGGAATGCGTGGGATAATCTTGGAATAAAACTGGCCCTCCAGCCTACGCAGCCTGGCCAGCCCTGACCTGGGAGGCAGTAACAGCCTGCTCCCATTTGGAGCCCCTTTACATGAAGATTTGGAGGAAAGCACCAAGCCTGTGTTGATGTCCCTGGTGGCAGGTTATCTTCAGCAGGTGATGCTGAGGTTGTTGGAGAGCAGTGAGTATCTTGCCCAGTGATTTTTTCCGCAAAAGCAAGAGCAGGGCTTTGGGGCAGTGGTGAAGGCACGCAGCAGATTGAAAACTGTGACCATTTTATTGTCAGAGGTGACAGAGCTGGCAGGGTGACTTGGAGCATGCCCTGAATTGCCTCTTTTGTTTGCTGGTCCTCACACTGCAGAGCTCAGGCACACCAGGGCGGTCAGCCTCTGGTATCAGTGTGATTTCTCAGCTGTGCAGAGCTCTCCCTGCTGATGATGTTGAGAGTAGAGTGAGTTAGGAAGATCTCACTTTAATATAGTTATAGGCACGTGTTTGGGTGCGCTTGCATCTGTGCATGTGTATTAGGCATAAATGAATTCACACAGATTTAGGAGAACCTCTAGTGACACGAGTCCCATTATAGAGCTAAACAAGTCAGCCAAATACTACGGGGAACAATACAGGCATGTGCCACATTTTCTGCTGTATTGAACTTGCATGTGCTGAAAAAAAGACACATGCACAACCGCATCCATTATTTAAAGTGCACAAAATGAGTTGCTACCTAAGCCACTGATCTGCGGGCAAGCGTGCTGGCTGTGTGCCTACCAGCATGAGGTGAAAAGCAAGGAGGGAATAAGCAGCGGAGGTACCAGGGGCGTACACAGTCATACGTTCCTCTTTTTAACCTCAGTAACCTCTTTGCTCCCACTCGTAGCCCACATACCTCCACCCTCACCCCAAGCAGCCAATGACTCTCCGAAATGACAACCCTGTTTGTTGGTTATATGGTTCACGATGACTAATGGAGACTTGGTTTAATAAACTACAGCATGCTTTTTTTTTTTTCAATTGGTGTTAAAAGTAAATGAAGAACTACTCACCAGCTGCAAACAGGGACTGTTTGAGCTTAATATTGCAAAAATCAAGTGTATGAGCCAAAATGAAATTGATCATTTGGAATCAGTATTAATATGCAGAATTTAAATCTGACTGGCTGTAAGCCAGCTTATGCTAAATGACCGATGAAGTGTAGTGTGAATGACTAGTTCTAGGAATGTGAGTAAACAGGGAGAAATGGGGAAAACTAGGGGATAGGGAGGGAGAATTCAAGTGAAAAATAAAACAGTAAAATATTTGCACAGAAAACTATGGTGCTCTTCAGGGAAGTGTTCCTTTTTGTTCAAGTAAAAGGTGCATTGCCTTTTTCTCTATACATCTTAAAACTTTTTTTTTTCTTTCAATTAAATAGTAATCAATATTATTTCCAATAAAAATTAAAATATATACATGATGAGGGGAGATGGGAAAGGCTAATGAATTTTTTTTGAAAAAAAAAAAAACCTTCAGTTTTCTTTTGCTGTTCCCTTTTTCCCCCAGAACCTCAATTATTTTTCCAATCACTTTTGGCTTCTTGCTATTGACAAAATTTTGCAAATAACTGGGAGAAACCAGGGTTCAAACACTACATTGATTGTGTGATAAATATTCTGAGCTATTTAATTGCATGAGTGAATAAGGATCTGCTTGATTTTTCATTAAAAAATAAAAAGCCAAGAAGCTGAGGTTATTATCAGGCAATGTGATTTCAGTATCTAGGACTTCAGAAGTGCCATATTTATGAGACTTACAATAATCTGTACAGGCTGACAACACTGAAAGTGAGCAGGTACTGATTGTGATACATAGACCCTGATGTACCAAAATGTTCATTTGCAAATTTACATTTTTTACAGAGTATATATACGTTTGTCTCTTAAGCAATGCTTCAATCCCCCAGAAATAGTACTAGTGCATATATTTGCTTGTAACACTCCATAATCAAGGGGAAAAAAAGTGTCCCTCCTCGGAAGCACGTACTACAGGGGCCATTAGCTGAGTTCCTTGAAGCCCTGTGTTGAGGAACTTGTGTACTGACTGGGTTTCAGTTAAGTTTCTGGGGAGCACTTCCTCCTAGTCTGGAAGTGGAAACATCGATGTACACAGCGAAAATCTGTTCTCGCAGTATTTCCTGCCTATCTCACAGCAGCAACTCACAGAAATGGTATTCACTTCTGTGTTTGTGTGTCGTTTAGAAGCTGTGAAGGATTCAGATAGCCCTTTGGACAATGCCCAAGTGACCCGGCACTCAGCCAAACTGACCTTAATCTTCTATCAGCCCTGATCATCGGGTCTTTAGGTGAGAGAGGAGTAAATGTGGTTTTTGCTCTTAAGTCAAAAACTTAGTGTCCTTGTGTTTCCTTTTTTATATAAAAAAAAAAAAAAAAGAGGTGCTGGCAGGGTGGGGAGGTTGAATGGGGACTGTGTCAAAAACAATTGCAAGCAGTGAGGCTTGCATGAAATTTCTTGGTAACTGCAGACATCTTTGCATTCAACCAAGGCATTTGGTTGTCAAATGGGCATTTGACAAACAATTATTTCAAGTTCACTCATTCCTCCTCCAAGGTGTTTGTTCGGGGAGCGCAACGCTGTCTGTTACTCGTGCACTCTTCCACTTTTGAGGCTCAGAATTGTGTTTTGATGTAATCAACTGAAGTTCGGATGATCTGGAAACAGTCAGCGTTTCTGAAAACCAGGCAGCAGCTGTTGGGGCAAAGGGACAGGCTGACTCATTTCTGGATACCGGTTGTTAACCCTGGTGTTGCATCCAGCTCAGGCAGGTGTTGGGAAGGAGGAGGAGGAAGAGGAGGTGCGCGGGCAGGAGCTGACACCAGAGGGTTGAGATTGCAGCGGGGAGGAGAAGGCGATGAACTCTTGGCAAGGAGGCTGGCAGTAGATGCAGCTTTGGCATAGCCGGAGCGGTCTGTGAGCAAGGATGGGCCTGATACGTGCTAGACAAAAGGGCTGGCGGGTGGCCAGGGGCTCTGCGAGGCAGCAGCGTGTGCTTGTCCTTGGGGGTGACTGTCCTTGGCACCCGGCCTGGGGGCCTTGCCATTGTCAGCCTCTCCTTGATTGCCCAGCGGGCCTGGCCGGGGATCTGTTGTGTGTTTTGTTTGTCATCTTTTGTTTGCGACTTAAAGCGATCCTGCAGAGGGTAATTGCGCTGTTTGTTTCTGACAGCCTGAGCAAAGCATCCTCTGCTGTTCATCAGCCCTTGCTAGCCTGTGTGGGAACCTGCCGGGGAGTCCACACCGGCCTCAGGTCCCATGGCCCAGACCGAGGGGAGCCAGGGCCACGATCAGGCCAGGCCCTGTCTCCTGCCAAAACTGCACAGCCATGGCTGGCTCCTTTCCCTAGACCTCCTCACTGGGTGGTCCCTGGGGAAGGGCAAGGGAGGACCCTGGCAGCTGAGCCTAGAACAGCCCGAGCTGCCCAAGGAGCAGTGTTTTGGCCACGTGAGGCTTTGCAGCCCTGGCTGGTGCACCATTTTCCTCTGCCAACCTGCTCATCCAGGCATCAGCCTAAGGGCTGGACCACCAGCCTGGCTCTGCCTTGGCACCTCCCTGTCCTGGGTGAGGAAGAGGAGGAGAAAAAGTGTGGTAGAGGAGCAGCAGCCCCAGGAGGCCACAGCATACTGCATTGACACTACCACTACCACCAAACGCCTCGTGCCATGAAGTCACAGCCACAGGAGGTGTGTGGTGAAGCTGAGACCCAGCTCTCAGTTTTGTCTCATGGCCCATACAGCACGTTACGGTGCCCTTGGCTTGCTGTGTGATCGTGTGGTCCCACCATGTGCCCACGGGACACTCTAGCCCTTCCTGAAAGAAAAGAGGTGCTGAGATCATTGTCCACTGCCCCCAAAACATCCATGGCCTAGCCATCGCCTTGGCCCTGGCAAGGTGAAGAGCTGCTGCACCTCTAGGCTGGTGGGCATCACGCTGACCTTGCAGACCCCTTTGTGATCAGCTGGCAGAGACCGCGTGGGAAACCTGTCAACGCATGAGAAAGGGCTGAAATCAGTCACGTCCTGAGAAGTACGAGCTGCTTTCCAGTTTGCAAGCAGCAGCGTCCCCGTGGTGGTTCGCACCTCTTCGAGTATTTTTAAAAACTTTCTGATACGCTGCCAGTTTATAGAGATGTGGTTTCTCTCAACCCTCTGCTCTTTTTAATGCAGGGATTTTTAACATATTGATGTAGAAATGCTTTGCATTTTGATTTAGTAACTTTCCCCCCCCCACCCCTCCCCCCCCACACACACTTTTCTTTCCTATGCCTGTTTCATGCACAGTGGCACAGCTCTCGCCCATGCACCCAACCCTAGTGATTTTTAATCTGTATGAAAAGCATGGAGAGCACTGTTCTCTCCCCATAGCAGGGTCTCTTAGTGATATAGCCCCACTAATGCAGGGACCGCGTGTGCCCAATCCTGTCCACATCACCTAATCACAAAACCAGATCTAATTCAGAGGGATTTGGCACGCATCATCTCCAGAACCCTTTTGAGCTTACTTTTCCTGCATTAGAAACCTTTTTTTTTTCAGTTTTTGTTTTCTGATGTACTAACCTCTAGCCATTTTTAAGCCATTTTAGCTATGAAGAGTTGAGCTACGTGATGTTTCCAACCATTCTGTGATACATTAAAATGATTTGCAGTTTTCCCAATTTTCCTATTGCATTTTTCTCCTCAGAAACACGAAGGGTAATCTGTTGGTACTTGGTTTCACTGCAGTCTCTCTCACCTTAATCAAAGTGTGAAGACTGGAGAAGGAATATCTTTCTTAGGTTAACACTTTGTTGCATTTCCATCATTAAAGCTACATAACTATTAAAAATAAAAACATGTCAGGCTGTAGACCTTCCAGTTAAGGTCCTATCTGTGAGAGTCAGGTATCCCCATTCTCCTGTGAAGAACATCCATAATTTTCCAGCCTGAGCAGGGACTAGAACAGTGCATTCTGAATGCAGAAAACAATCAAAAGCCTTACTTCGTTTCTTTATACATATATGTGTATATATATGTATATATAAACACGTGTACTTACAGATATATATATGTATATGAATTAAAAAACCCTCAAGGCTCTATCTGTGCATGAAAAAAGAAGCTTTGTCTTCTGTATTTTCATAAATTTACTGATCACAATTAATACTAGGTTTGTAATGTAACTAATACTAGTAATGTAACAAATGCTAGGTTTGTAATGTAAATTACATCATTGTTTTTAACAAACTCAAAGAAAGAAAATAAGAAAGTGAGAATAATAGTAGCAGATCAAACTGTATTCAGAGATTTTTTTTCAAACAGTATTTTGCACTCACTGTAAATTATTGTGAAGCTGTTAACCTCCATTATGGCATCAAGTGCTAGTTTGTCATAACTCAGTGATGAGAAAAGTGTGTGAACACAGTAAGCATATGTTTATACTAGTGATAGAGTTCATTGTATGTGTACAGGGGGAGAGGTTCTTCTTTGCATGATTTTCAAAGGGGAATAGGCAAATTTGTGGGATTTTAACTCACCTAAGGCTACTACGAATTCCCTGAATCTTATATTATTGGAAGATAGGATGATAGTCTCTGGAAGTATTAGTACATGTTTTTCCTCTTCTGATACACTTTTCTGTCTGCATGAGACGAGGATAAACGTGGTCTAACCCAGGACAGGCTTTCTAATGTTCTTATAATATTTTGTATAATTTTTCAGGAAAAAAAAAAAACAAAACAAAACAAAACAAAAAAGCCCATTAAGCTCTTTGCCTTGTGTATCTGGTTCCATTCATTTCCCAGTGATCCTGTAGTATGAAAGCGTGAAAGAGAACCCAGTATAGTCTTTTATTCTTTTTGCTTTCTCTACAGATTAAAAAAAAAAAAAAAAAGTGCAAATGATGATAAAGCACAATGGATTTGGGAAAAAAAAAAAAAGCGATACTATTACTGATAATTTTATATTCTAGCTAATACAAGAGAATGAAATTATTTTAAAGTTACTTTAAAAATCAGTTCTTTTCTTTTTGTTGTTTGTTACTAATTTTGTTGTGGAAGAAGGCAAATTTTTGGCATGGTCTCTATTTTAGTTGGACAAAGAGACAAAATGAGAACCAGTACTCTGAACTTCTTCGAATTTCTAAGTATTGTCTCTGAGAAAGTGGCAAACTGGTTTGGAAACCTTCAAACAGTTTAGGAATATTAAGAATCTACTTTGGTTTAGAATCCTTTAGGCAAGGGATCAATTTAAATTAAAAAGACTGACAATGGGTTATTTGCTGGTTTAATTCTGTTTCCACATCTGTTTGGGTCATGTCTTGAAGCTTCTGGGAGCTGAAGATGCTTTCAAACTAAATTTTTTTCACTGTGGTTTTGATTTTTGGCTTAAATGCAGATTTAAAAATAAATAAATATTTTGCAAATTTTCCTTAAGATATAGGCTCCATTTTAACTGAAATCGTTTTGAAGTTGCATTTATGTTTTCTAAGGCGACTATTTCACTGTTTTCACTGTCTTTTGAGCCTGAAAGCCTGTGGGAACAGCTAATTCTGAGCCCTGATTTTTGCATCCAGATTCCTGTTTAATGCTAGCCCTGCCATCCTTTCAGCCTGTCATCATGTTTCTTTCTGCCTGGGTGTGCTTTTTGAACATCCTTATATCTTTGAGGAGGGAGTGGTGATTGAAGTTATCCATAGCTCTGAAGAGGTCTTGGAATGCCATTAAAGCTTTGTCTTCTTTTGATGAAAACTTCACTTTGGTACAAAAGCAACCTTTTCAGACGCAACTGAGGAAACTTCTCCTCAATGAGAAGTCATGGGATCTGGAAAGATGACTTTCGATTAACTAAATATTTGCTATTGTAGAAACACCTCACTGTGCTTGACACTGTTGGAAAGTGAATTACTCAGTAAGGGAGCTCAGAAGTTGCAAGTGGAAGGTGAAGAGGAGCAAAGGAGAAAAGCTGGGACTTGCCTGGAGCAGTGAGCCAGAGCAGAGCCCAGTGTGAGTTATCTCAAAGAGAAAGGGATGTGAGATCTATCCATCTATTTAGCCTCCATTTCATTCTGGTCTTTTTCCATTACTGCACTTTTACAAATATGAAGTTCTTACAAGTTTCAGAGTCTTCTATAAACCAGTACAATCCTACTGGTTATTTTTAGCCTGATTAATGAGAGAAAAGAAAAAAGGCAAACCATCTTTAATTTAAGTCCTACACCCACTCGTAACCTTTTGACTGAAACCAAGAAGATACCCCATGAAAAATCCTGTTGTATGAAAATCCCTCTGTGCTACCCACATGCTGCTGGGGTAGTTCAGTTTCTGAACTCTCCACAGGTAATTTTGTTCAGCCTTCAAACACTTGAGCTTTGCACCAAGCGTTGGTTTAGAAGTCCAGTACAGAAATGACTTTGAAGGGTCTGAGGGGAATCTGAAGTGGGGGAAGTCGTACTTGAGTTGTTTGGTTTCTTCTGAAAGGACAAAGTAGAGCAGTTTTAGACTCATTGTATACAGTTCATGGATGAGCCTTCTTGGTCACTACTTGCAAAATTGCAGTTGCTTTTCTCAAAGCTTCTTCAACAAACATATTCTTGATGTTGAAGTAACTGCTCTAGCACCAGGGCAGTAAGGTTTCCTCACACTTGCTGGTTCCCTTAGATTAATAGATGTTACATCAGAAAGAATATTAATCAGAGATTAATATTAATTAGATGCTATCTTCATGGATTTCCCAATGCACTCCTAGGATCTGTTTGAATGAGAGCACATTTTTCAGATGAGTTCTTGATTTATATGTAAAGCCTTGAGGAGAAAAACTGAGTGCATGTCCAGCAGTTCATTACCTTCTCTATTGCAAGGCACAAGTCTAGACTGAATTAAAGCTAATAATTTTGCCTATAGGCCGAAAAAGAAGCAAAGAGGGGGAAAAAAAAAGACCTGATTTAAGTGTTCCTTTTTCTTCCAGTCTTTCTCTAGTGGTTTCTACCTCTTTGGTTAGCACGTGGCTGCACAGAGTGTTGAAGCAGGTCTTGGCACAACCAAGGGAACAGCAGCTTTTGCCACACCAGTTGGGTAAGCCCCTGCCCAACCAGCTGAGGCTGGAGGAGGGACCTCTAAAGATGATGAAGACCCCGTTCTGCAGCCTCAGCTCCAGCTGAGCAACAGAGAGGAGCATGTGGCCAGAGGGCTCTTAAAACTGGCAAATTGGCAAGTGATACGTACCTTGAAAGTGAGCATTGGCAATCCAGTCTTGTTCAGTGGTATTATCCAAAAGCACCTTCCCTCAGCTCTTAGCCATAGCACAGTGTCCTCCTTTGCAAACTAAATTGAAGAGCCCTCTGCTGCCAAAATTCTGGTTGACAGGGTGCTTAAGCTGCCCAAGTGTATTGAGTATAATAAGGCCAATTTGTCTACTTAAACTCATACACCCCCCTGCTGACACTCAGGTCAGAATAAAGGTTATAGAAATTCTGTAGCAACTCCCATTGAAGAAGGGAAATAACATTTCCTGTACAAGATGCTTTTATATCAACTTAACTGCATTTGCATACGAGTTCTTCCTGGAATATGTTTCTGAAAAAACAGACTCCTCTCCTGCGTGGTTAGCACTTCCAGTTTCTGACCAGGCTTCAGAGGAACCGAAAGAAGAGCTGGCTGTGCAGACAGCCAATTGCTGATCTAGGTGTCAACATCAGTCTCTAGATCCTGTCATTTTTCTGTTAGATTTTCTTTCTTTTTCCCTACATTGTGCATCCTTGTAACAAAATGGCTTCGCACAACAACGAACTAACTTCTACTGAAAATACATGGCGTAGCCCAGGGGCGGTTTCAGGATGTGTTTTCTTCTTTGGTTGAATGTAAACCACATGAAGTGACACCACGAGTTTAGAGTTTAGCTCTGCTCTGGTCTTATTTCAGCTCACAGATGTCAATGGGCAATGAAATCGCCTTTGGTAGTTGCATCATGTACTTTGGGCCAGACTCCTGCCCCACTTTGCTTGAACTATACCACTGGAGTTCAAAAGCACGGTCATGACAAAATAGCCTAGACCAACGCAGTTGTGGTGACTCATGCCACTGCTCCACCCTCTCTGAAACCTGGTGGTTGTATACTTGCCTGGAGCAAAATAAAGAGAAACCTGGTTTCTGCCTCCTTAGGTGCTTAAGACAAAGTGTTGTCTTGGAACAGGGATAAAAGCAAAAGCTTCTCCCAGAAACATCCCCTGGGAGGAGCTGCCTCTGTGCCTACCAAGGCTCGTAGGCTGCTGCCATCAGGCAGAGACCAAGGACAGCATCTGAGGTGGACTGCCCAGGCTGCACCATGTCTGCTAGGGGCTGTCAAACTGCTTTTGCCGTGTTAGTAACACACTGTAGTTTAAAGCTTCTCGCTTATGCTTTTCAAATGTCAGATCAGAAATCATCTGCCAGCAGCACTCTCACCAGAAGCAAGCTCTGCAGTTTAGATAGACAATAGTTATGCCAGACCTTGAGGTGACCATGGTTTATCTCCATATCTGCACTTCTGTCAGTGCTGCTGGTCCTCTGGGCCTATACTCAGAAGAGATGGAGTGGAGCATCTGACAGCAATATTTCACTGGGACACGTGAAAATGGTTAAATATATCTAAAGAAAATTTTCTTCTTTTATCCAAATAACACAGGAGCTGTAGATAAAGGTAAATCAGTGGAAACGGTGCATAATTCCTGATTCTAATTATATTTTGAGGAATCAGGAAAAATGAGGCATAGGTGGTGGAGATATATGTGGTTGCATCCAAGCTGTACAGGGCAGGGTGTTATGGGGAGGGGATTCAAAGGAAGTTTCTTCCTGCTTCTCACAAGCCCAGCACAGCAGTGTCCTCAGTGGTGTCTCCCTTCACATTCCTCTTCCATCTCTTTTCCGTGAGGTGGTAAATTGTCTTTAACAGCACAAAACTCACACCTGTGGTTTTGTGGTGGATTAAAAATCAGCCTAAGACGGGTGACTTCAGCTGTGCCATGCTGGTGGCAATTTCTCCTCCCAAATGTGCTAAAGTGATGATGCAGTCTGTCCCATCCATTGCTTTATCAATAAACAGTGATGGAGAACTACAAACACTAAAACTTGTGAAGTACACAAGCAGAAGGAAAGCCAAGAATACCTGAAATTGGGCTCCTCTTTTTTTTTTTTTTTTTTCTTGTCTTTAGCTGTAACTGAGTACTCGTGGCAAGCAAACGCACACTTGCCTTTCAAACTCAGTTAAATCTGTGGTTGTGACGGTGGCTTTCACAATTTCACCACAGATTGAGTTGGTTGGTAGAAAGAGTACACCCTCCTTCATGCTGCTGGAGACCCCCATCCGTTTCTTTATTCTGCCCTGGGTTTCAAAGTGCCTGAGTATTCGAGTATGGGTTTGTTCTGTATTTCTAACAAAAAAAAAAAAAATCTTGTCCCCTGCAGTTAACTTTGCAAACAACGAAAGAGAGAGAGAGGTACCACCCAGAAGAAGGGAAGCCTCAGCATCAACATGGCCTAATTCTTTGGTTTCCTGTTAAGAAATCTGCAAGAAGAATTAGCAGTTAGGAAGCTGATTGGATCTGATCTGTCTGCAGGATTAACCTGAGGCTGCTGTTGACTTGATTGAATGGCTCCATTGCTGGACATCAGTGGTGTTTGCAGAATTCATTTTCCTTTTGCTTTTTAAATCATGCCTGAGCTGATTTTGCAATGCTGTCTCACAAAGTAGAGAGGGAGGAACCTGAGAAACTTTGAGAGATATTCCAGCCCTCCCCTTCATCCTCCTTTGCTGTGTGCATGTAGAACAGTCACCTCCCCAGGCATAAGCAATAGCGAGTGGATGAACCTTCAAGACATGTCTTAGTTAACTCAGAGAAGTTTTAGCGGGATGAGGAAATGGGGGAACAGAAGAATGAAGCTATTATAGGCACACACACTGCAATTAAAATTTTTGAGCTGCACAAGGCTGAAAAAACTTTCTAGCATATAAAGCAGGTTTCTGTGACAAAAATCCATGTTCCTACTTCCTCTAATGAGCAGAGATGCATCCAGTTTGCCCTTTCCCTCCACTTTTCCTTGAGTGTTTCCATCCATGAACCAGAGTAAGAATGCAGTATCCCCTCTTCACATGCACAGAGAAGAGTGAAAGCCTCCAGGTCTGGCAAGGACCTAAAATGTCTGAACAAGGATATTATTTAAGCAGAAAAATAAAATAATATTAATTAAAAAAAAAAAAAAAAAGACTAGAGGAGAATGAAGAACCCTGTTATCAAATAACTTAGACCTCAGCACTTAGTCTGCGTAATGCTAAGCACAGAGAAGTTAGCTGTTGTTCGCTGCTGCATTTGGACTTTTAAGATATGTGAAAATCATGTCTCACAACCTTCAGAGCAGAAGCAGAGCAGCTATTTTGGGTAGGGAACATTATGCTGGTGTTGGTTTTGTGCGGTGCAAACAGGTAACCATATCCTGAGAGAGGAATCATCGTGTTCAGAATGTATTTATTTTGTACTGTGAGGCTCTTTAAACATGCAGTGTTTATTTATCCCTTAAACTGCTAGTGCATCTCTCCTTCCCAGCTAAAAATTGTCCATGTGACATTGTCATTTAGCACTTCCAACAGAGTTGGTAATACAGTACATCTGTCATGAACAGGATTACGATTTGGTTTCACACCTCACTTACCTCTTAAATCTTTAACAATAACAAAATCACAAACTGTAGGCAGCATACAAAAGTATTTATGTTTTCTAACCAGTCAGGATATTTCAGGGCTTCCTAAAATCTCAGCATGAGAGCAAGAGCCCTGTCAAGAGATAATAAGGAACCCATCTTGAATTAATTCTGATCTAATCAAATATGATTTGATCTGATCTAATCTAATCTCATGTCTACCCAACCAGTAGGACTTCATTATGCTATCTGCAGGCTCAATGCTCACACAATGGCTTGGGAAGTTACTCCTTGCTTCAGCCATGTGTCTTTTGATAGCCATGCTGGTTAGTCTTTGGTTGCTGGCTTCAGGGATTATACTATGAATCAGGGAGGCAGATCGCTCTGATACGGGATGAAGAAGTTGCATTGTGTTTAGAAGCAGCAGATCTAGTTCTTTTAGGTGCTCCTTTCCATTGCAGAGAGCTGATGCAAAGTAATTTTAACAGTAACAGCTGGTCTAGTCTGAGGAAAATAGCAAGAAGGAGGCAATACTGATACAAGCTCAGGAAGAAAGAAGGGATAAGCTTCTGGCCACATCAATATTTTGCTTTTTGTTTTTAAGTCTGTTATTGCCGGTTGTTTGTATTGCTCTAGTAAAAAAGTATGGCTTCAAAACAGCTGTGGCTGTTGCATTCTTCTGCAGTTTCCCTGTTTCTTCCACTCTGAAGCATTGTCAAGCCACTAGGGAGTGATGTCAGGTCCCTGGGGAGACTGACAGAGCTGTGGGGCAACTGTCTTTGTGGTCGAGGTGGGGCAGGTTCTGGGTATGTGCCAGGTGGACGCCGTGACATGGACCACATGTATGCTGCAAGGCTACCAGAGGCATCTGGAGAAACTGTGGTTTGGGCACATGCTGTGAGCAGGGAAGGCTGGCTGCTGCTGTTGTGTGAGGACTCCTGACTCCAGCAGTGCCAAGGTGCAGTAGCATGACAGAGGAGAATCACAAGTGTGAAGTGCTTTAACATCACACGCCAGCAAATTTTGCCAGAAAAAATACTCTTGATTAGAAGTGTGATTTTTTTCAACAGCATACTACCAAATGTCCTTTGTGGATGTAGTTATGCTAAGGAAAAAGTAATAGCTTTGGCCACTATAGCTTATTTTATTCTTTTTGAGGAGGGCGTAGGTATGCCATATCTTACATAGCTGGTACAAAGCACACAGGGCATAAGGGTAAACCTCTTCTGTAAGCAGATTTGCCAGCGTTTGGATCCTGCATTAACAGTGCTTCGTGACTCAGTAGTCTACCCTGCATGCAGGAGATAGTGCCCAGCAGGGAACCACAGTGCTGGCACTTAGTGGATTGCATGCTAGCCTCTTCTCAGTGGGCTTTGCAAGACCATCAGCTACAGAGATAGAAGAGAAGGGATTTTGCCTCCTACTGAGAGGCTGTCAGAGCAAAATGAAACTACATGAATGCTTTTTTCCTCTGCAGTAGACAGGCTGCATGAAAAAGGAGTCTCAAAGGCAAAGGGTAATGGGACCAGTTACCTGCTCTATGTGAAATGTTCGTCCTGTTGAGCAGCGTAACAAAACACTTCAGTGAGGATTAGTTGAAAGGCTTTGGGTAGAATTCTCTTCTTCTATGTGTTTTCTGTATAAGAGATAAAGGATGTGTCTGTCCTGCTCACAGGTCAGGACTCTGTTATACCAGAAAACCGACAGATTCAAACCAGAAAGGTGTTCCTCATCTCAGAGAATTTGTGGTCTAACAGCTGGGCAAGAAGCTCTGAATGGAGACCCAGTTTTGCCAAGTGGTCAGAAACTGAGAGATTTCTGTTCAGTGCCTACTCACCTAATGAAGAATAGTGGGTTGGAAACGGTGGTGTTGCCAGTTGGTGTGCTTTTCTGGAAATGCATCTCATCAAAGTGCAGAGCTGAGAGAATAGCGATGAGGGCGAATGCAGGGGAATTCATTAACCTGATCACGTTAAGGCACAAACTGTGGCAGCAAAGGGGGACAAGCCTCAGGGGAGATGGTCACGTCTCTGGGGTGGTCTCAAATCCCTTTTGGACATGTCTCTGGCATTTGATGTGGTATAAATGTACCTTTGTGCTGAGTGTGGGGAGGGAACATGACTCTTGAATAAGAACTGTCACCTTTGGCATGGAAACCTGGCCATGAAACCCATCATTGAAAGTGCAAATTAGAGAAGAGACAGCTGAAACTCCAATTTGAAGAAGGCTGCACATCTGCAAGGCTGCGAGCAGGTCATGTGGAGCACCAGAAGAGCTGCACAAGCACCTGCATGGCAGGACTGCAGTACTGCAAGTCCAGCGAGCTGCTCCTGATCTCACCTCTCCTGCCCATAACCCCCTGAGATCTGATTCTTCTGGCTTTGCACTCTGTGTGATCATTAACACTGCTGCCAAGGGCTTGGTTAGTGGGTGTAAAATGCTACCAATTAGTAAGGCATCATTTTACCACCACTTCACACCACTTTGAAACAGGAGTGTGGGTTATGGAGCAGTCAAGAACCAAGCCTGGGTGTTCAGTTCATTAAAGAATGAGTTGCTGTGTGAACAGGAAATAACAAGGGTATTCCACCCGTGCTGGACCTGCACAAACTTCCTGAGCTTGAGCCAGAAGGGTTAGAAGAAAAGGAGAGAAATAGAATAGGGAAAAAAAAAATATTCATTGCCAGCAGAATAAGAGCAGAGAGTGAATTTTACTTCCCATTTTCCTGCTCCTTTGCAAAGCTTCAGGAAACACCCTTCTCTAATATATTTAAAATAATTTGTGTAGATATTATTGTAGATATATATGCACACACAAACGTGTATGTAGGTATGTGTGGGGGGAGAGCAAGCTAACACTCTTCTCAGTATGTTTTCCAGGGCAATTCTGTTTGAAAGACAAATTGTTTTGCCCTTTCATGTGGGTTCTCATGCTGTTTGCATGCATCTTGCATGCAGAAGGTAGGTACTTAATTTTTTCCTAGTTTAGTTTGGTTTTGGGTACTTTTTTTTTTCTTTCATTTTTTTTTAAAAAAAAAAAAAAAAAAAAAAAAAGGTTTGCTTTGCCGTAGGCCCTGAAAACAATAATAAAAAAATACTCTGGCAGTTGCTTCCATGTGGCTTGCCAAAGGGGTGTTAAGAAATTTTCCTGGTTGTTCTGTATGTGTGAGCTGCAAAGAGGTGATAAATTGCTGAAGGAAATTAAAGTGGGGGGTGGAAGCTAAAGTTTTGTACTCTTCTGATTTAGGCAGCCTTGGATTACAAACTGCTGGTTGTGTTGGAAATCAAAAGGTTATTTGCTCTTGCTGACTTACCCAGGAGTGCTGCAAAGACAGATTAATACATAAAAACCTAAAAACGTCATAAAAATACATAAAAACATCACGCAGCCTCTGGTGCTCTCTGTGCTTGGTGCTCAGGTGCTGCTAAAAGAAAGCACGGTACAGCAGAGAGGAGCAGCTGAAGTGGTAATCGTAGTACTTTGGACAAGCAGTCATATCTTGTGGAGATTGCCACAGCTTTATGCCACCCTCCTCTTGCTGCAGCGTGGAGGCACCAAGAACCCCTCAGGAGCCCCACAGCTCTTGCTGGGCAGCAGTGAAAGCGGTTTTAGCAGCCTGAGAGTTATTTCTGGGACTCTTTTAAGGCCAGGTAGCCACTGGTGCCTCTCGGTAAGAAAAGTTTTGCTGTGAGTGGGAACTCGCGGATGGCAGGGAACTGGTCACAGCTCAGTTATTTCACTTTATCTTACAGTGCCTTCAGTGCACCCCTTGTTTCCAAAATGAAAATCCTGTCATTTATGCAATCATCTGTGGTGCTGTTTCATGGGTCCTCCTTTTTTTCCCCTCTCCCCTTCACCCAAGTCCCCAGCTGTTGATGTTTTGCCTTCAGCAGCAGCAGCTGAATGGTCTTAACCCTGTGCCTTTGCTAGAGCGAAGACATTTCAGACTTTCTGCAGTGCCTTCAGAAGGAAGAGAGGTCAGTGGGGACACCGAGACATGGGGCTGTGGCAGACATAACCCCCTGTTTCTCAGCAGCCTGCGAGGACACCCGGCTGGCTGGGACGAGTGCTCAGGGCAGCGTGTGGCTGCACCGCAGGTCAGGGCCTTCCGGCCTTAGCTACGCTGCCTTGCCTCAAACCTGCCCAAAGTGTGCTTCAAACCTGCCCAAAGCATGCTTCAAACCCAGCCCTGGTGCTCGGCTGAGAGCCAGGAGGTGAGAGAGCTGCCGGCAGCCCCACACCGTGTCACGCAGACCGCTGCCGCCCTGCCCGGCTCCCCAGGGAGGCTTCTCGCAGGTCAAGGCCAGTGCCTGCGGCCGCAGTTCACAGTTCAGCCCCTTTCTGCGACCTGTTTTTCTCTGCCCTCGGTTGTGTAACCTGGGAGCTGGTGAGGTACGAGCCAGCATCCTGCTGCCCACTTTTGGGGTGTTGGTGGGGGCAGCAAGGTGGCGGCAGTGTCACCTACAGCCTTCAGCGTGCCTCAGGTGTCAGTAACTCTCTTCAGCCTGCCTTACGCAGGTTTTCCTAGCCTTGCTGCCACTGGCAGGACCATGGTGGAGAGGGATGAGCCTGCTGAAGTTATCTTGATGCAGTGATGCGAAGGGGCAGGGGTTTCCCCGGCTGATATCCAGACTAGAGCTGCAATGCTGATGTCCCACGACTGCCACTTCCTTGTGAGACTATCACTGCTGAAAGGAACCATCCTTTTTCATCGTTTGCAAGGCTGTGAAAACACACACATGCACAAACACGTATCCGGGAAGAGGCTGGGGTGAGATGCTAACGCTCACCTTCCTGCAGACGTGTGCGGAGCGGAGGTGCTGGCTCAGCCTGTGCTGCCTGCCGTGGGGTACAGCAACGCAGCCACCAGCCCCTGCTGCCCAGGGGGTCCCAGCTCCTTTGGGCCAGGTCCAGGCTAGGAAGCTGCAGAGACGGTGAAGGAAGAGGAGGAGGATTGCATCCGCCCTTTTTCTCTTGTTCGCCTTGGCCCCATGAAACACCCCAAAGTGAGACTGCCTGGTAAGGAGCGGGCTGAATGCCAGCCAGCCAGGAGCAACCTGTGCTGAGGCTAGACACTAACACATAGGAAGGTATCTTCTTCATCCATCCCTCCGGGAAACAGGAATTAACTTGGGGGAATCTCTTTTCAGCCTGTCTGCCAAAATCCCTTTGTTAAACTAAATATTGCCCTATGACAAAGAAAAGGCGAGTGTGCAGAACTATTCAAAGCAGCAATGGCAGAAGATTAAAACTGAAAGTAACAGCATGCTGCCCTCAGATCTGCATCACTGGCTGTTCGCTTCCGAACCATGGGCCCCCGTGCAATGCTGGCAGTGTGGGGAGGATCAGGTGGGAACAAGTGGGAGTTTTGGGGTGTACAGGCACAATGCCATGCACAGTGCTGGATCTGGGCATGGGACATCTCAGAGTGTCTGTAGAGACTGGTTCTGTCCTGAAACACGGAAAAAGAAGAGTGAAAAAAATGTTGTCCCATCAGATGACGCCTGGTCAACCAGCATGAGTTGTGAATACGTGCGGTAACCGGTCTGCTGACACGACAGAGTTTTGCTTGCCAGCAAATATACCCGAAAGCTCAGGTTTCTCTCACAGCGTAATTTATCCAACAGTCGCGAATAGCAAACAGATATAGCCAAAATTAAGTTGTTCCCTCGAAGACAGAAGGAAGGGAAGCTTTGTTTTCTTAATAATTTATCACAAATACTGCACTCTGCCCTTGCACAACGCAGCGTAAACTCACTTGTAATTTGTGCTAGAGGGGGAAAGTCAGCTCCGTGTCTCTGCTTCACTCTAAACTTTTGGTGGAAATCCTTTCTGTGCATTGATCCCATGTTTTTTATGCATTAGTGAGCATTCATAACATCAACGTTAATACGGAATGAGCTTATATTGATTTGTTATATTAGATACTAAAAAGCAGTCACGAGACTGCGATTTGCTAGTGTTATCTCAACACCTTGCATGGAGCTGCAAGGATGGCTTGGTGACATATCATCCTTGACACATGACACATAGAGGCCATGCTTCAATCAACACACCATGCCTTCGGGCAGCGTGGTGTTGCAGCCTCTGCAGGGGAAAGCCACTGCCTGTGAAACCGCCTCCCTTGCAACTAGTGGTGATGGCAGTGCTACGGGGACTGCGGGAAGCAACGAACCAAGCCTGGTATTCAAAAATCGAATACAGCAAAATACAGCAAGTTTCCTGCATGATTATTGATGTTTCATTATCTGCAGACAAGTCTAAGCAAGTCAGAATCTGCTTTTGTTTTAATTATTTATTCTGCAAGTGGTTTGAGGTGTAATAATCCTAGTAGCTCTATCAGCCCTAGGTCTGGGCATAAACCTATCATAATTTGTGTCATTTCATCTTAATTCTGATGTTAATCACTTTGTTTACTTGAATTCTAGTTACCTTGATTTACTTGAGCACTGTTTGCCCATGCGATGTACCTTAAACCAAGTGGTGGTAGTGAGCAAATACTAATGGGGTGATGTTATAATTAATAAAATTATTCGAGGTGCTAAAAAAAGCTATATTACTATTATTTGCTTAGAAGTGGGGTCAGGCTGTTTTCATAAGCAGTAGCTGAATCTGGTTTTGCTGCAAGCAGAATCTGACTTTAGCTGTCCATTGGCAAAGAAATGGCAAATTTCATCGCTGACCCATACACCTCTCTTACAAGGAGAAGGCGAGGTTGACAAAACTTTCCTGATGGTGTGACTTCTTGTCAGCCGAGCAGGAGATGCTGGTGGAGGTGCTTCTTCATGCAAATGAGACTGCAAGCCCAAGCTCCCCTTCCTCCTACGGAGGAGGTAATGCATGGCCGTGAGCTGGAGGTGCCTGTCTCATGAAGCAAGCGCTGACTTTTGGCTGTGTCAATGGTAACGAAGGGTTACAGAAATGCTGAAACTCAAAAATACAAACACAAATATCAGACCTCCGGCCCTCCCACGGGGTATTTCTAATTGTCAAGTGAATGGATGAGAAGTGTCATGATAAATGTCATGTATCTTGTGGGTTGTTACACAACAGTGATGGGGGGTGCAGAAAGGAGAAAGTAAAGCGCTGTGAGAAAGCCAGGGCTGCTCATCTCTACTTGGGAAAATAACAAGCTTTTCATTAGAAATGCCTCTAATAAATGTTGCCTGAATGTGTAGGGAGGCATGGCTGGTCCCAAACGTGCTGGGTGACTATCAGGGCTTTGCACCCTCCAACTCTTGCCCATCGTGACCTTGTCTGGGTGCAGCGACAAACAAGCAAGAAGCAGGGCATGGGGCTCCCCACGCTCGGGGAGCTACAGCTCTGTAGGCGCAGGCAAGCTTTGATTTTGTTTGGTGACTGCGGTAAATGGCAGCAGTTTTGCTAACACTGCACTCTGCTGCCTACCTGGCGTGGGAGTTACCATGGGCTAGCGCCGAAATTTGCAGTGTCATGGGTAGTAGTGAGTATGCACTCTTCAAAGCCCTGCCTACCAAGGAAACTTTCAATGGTTTGACTTAAAACAAGTTTCATACTGAGGAAAATACTGTACAAGCACTTGGTTTCAGTTTAAACACGGTTTATTTTAATGTCATCTCAGGGGAGGGGGAAAGGTGGTTTTTTTTTGTTGTTGTTGGTTTTTGTTTGTTTGTTTTTTAACCGAAATAAGTGAAACCAAATAAAGGGTGTTTGTCTACCGGCAATGTGCTGGAGTAATTTCAGGCCCTGCAGTGAGACCCAAGCAAATTTTTCTGGAGTAGTTTCTGAGTTTCAGCCGGTGGCTGTCTGCCTTTACCCCTGCCAGCACCTCCAGCCCGGGGACAGGTAGGGCAGCTCTGGGTGCTGCTGCACCAAACTACTTCAGCTGCTTATCGGGGCCCTCCATGAGTACAGAGACATTGATTTCAGGTAAATCTTGTCTGTCAGTGTGCTCAGAGGTGAGTCCCAGACACCCTGTGATATAAGAGTGTATTTTTCCTCTGGGGCAAGAGCTGCAGCTGGATTCATCAGGAGGACTGGGATGTGAGGGCCTTCCTCAGGTGGGTTGCATGGGGGATTCACCGCCAGGTGAGATGCCTCATCTCTTGCCACATTGGGTGATAACGATGCCATTGACACCCACTCCAGCTCTAACCTGATCACCTCTTCTGGGTCCAGCTGGCTCTTTGAAGATACCTCCTCTCCCAGCTTGCTTTTCTCCCTGGTTCCCCTGTGGTGGTATGTACCAGAGCCTCGGGCTGGGGGTGAAGGGTGTCTGGTAGGACGCTGGTTTGGGGAGGGGCAGAAAGGAGCACTGGGTCTCCTGGGAGGTGATTTGCTTCTCTTGGTACTTCAGGCCAAGGTAGACCACAAAGTTTGAAGGATTTGGTGCTGGATAGCAGGTGAGGTGGTCAGGCTACCACAATCTCCCTCAGGCAAGGGCAAGAAAGATGTCCCCCAGTGGTCATGGGGGTGTCCGTTCAGGCAGAGAGTCATGTGAGTTAGGGCTGGAGGACAGAGCTGAAATGTGAGGGTGTGTAAGGTGTGCTGGAATAGATGCCTCTGCTATCATCTGTTTCTCACTGCATAGTTCAAGTCTGTGATTTTCCAGCTGGAGGTCTGAATTTTCTATAGGCCTTGGAGATCATCTCCCATGAGAAGGAGGAGGAGATGCCTCCAGGCCAGTCCTCTGACACCTGCAACTGTTCATGTCCTGTTGGAGGGTGTTCTCCAGTGTGGTGCTGCAGTTCCCTGCTGTCCTGATGGGTCTGTTTATCCAGAAGGATGAGTCTACAAACCACTGTGTAACAGACAAGCGGCTGGAATTAAAACAAGGAAGGAGAGGGTTTGTGATCCCCTGCTTCTGTGATGTGGTGTTACTGTGGTGGGAAATCCCATAGGGAGAGAGGCTGTAGGGTTGGGGAGCAGGGCACAGTCATCCTGTTGCCTTCTGAGGGCGTTTATCCATGCTCTGCACTGGTTCTTGCTCACAGGTTCAGAGCCTGCCCTTGTTCACACCTCCCCTTCACTTTGCAAACAGCAAAGCTGAGACAATGACGACAGCCACTAAGAGAGGAAGGGCCAAGTACAATGTTAATATTGCCAACCTGCTGCATGAGGAATGAACCATGCTTGTATGTAAGTATGCACTTGTGAGAAAATCCACAAACTCTTTCCTCACGTGTGATGATTCTTTTTCCCATGTATAGCATTACTTTAGCTTTGTTTTGTTACTTCACGCATAAAAACATAAATTAGTGGATGTACAAAATGTCAAACAGCAAAGTAAAATCAGCAGCTGAACTAAAGACCTCCACCTTGAGTGGAGGTCTGGTCTTCCAAACTTTGACCATGTGTTTTTTTAATGTACACTTTTTAATGTATGTTTTAATGTAACGTCTTAAGACTTTCTCAATGTATTTGGACTCATTCCATAATAGATACAGTAACTGCTTTTCAGTGAGGTCCTGGGTATGTGAAAGATTCAAAAAATATAAGGCCTTTCATCGATGGCAACTTTTAAAAAATAAAAGCTGGATTATGACTTGAAGGAGATAAAAGGCCATGAAACAGGTATTTTTACTTCAGCAAAAGAGAAGATTTTTAGCTTCTAAATATGCAGAGACACTATATCAACTATCACAAATGTGTGCTGGTGATGCAGCCAACAACACTTAATTATCAGTTCTACAGGAAAATTAGGTGAGAAAATTACTTGTCTTTTTATATTTATTTTATTTATAAAATCCCAAAGATGATGACAATTCTCTCACTACAGCATGTTAGACATAGATGGCTTGTCTGTCTTATTTTTCTCCCTTGGTGATACAGATTGATAAATTCCTGCAGTGTGCACAATTTAATTTGCGTTACTCTTTTACAAATTTGTACTGTGCCATTTTGAAGACAGCTGTTCTGGTAGAGGTGATGCAGTCTCATCTTGTGTGTTGTCTTAGAAATGTTTGAGACAGGGAGGAAGGAAAGCTATCTGGTCCACTGTATTGACCCCCTCTGCAATGTGTGGGGTCATTGTTGTATGTTGATATCGATGTGCTTCTTGCTTTCTTCCTCTATAAATTAATTGGGGTCTTAAGCAAAATCGAGGCATGAACATGCTGGTCTTACTTGCAAAAGAGAGGAGGCAGAGAAAGGGATCCCAGAGGTACTGCAAGCCTGTTTTGCTGCTGAGCGTTCTGTACCATGAAACCACAGCCCCACGGAGCACGAGATCAACAGGAGGTGCTTGCTGCTTTCAGGATTAAATCTAAATTTGACTGATGCTATTTCACCCCTTTGCGATTACTTTTAATACATGATTAGTTTCTTGTCCCAGATGAGGCTTTAATTCCTTCAAGCCAATATATCCTACCCCAACAGTGGCTGTCCGTTCACTGGTGGTAAGGGGGAGGATGCCCATGGAAGTGTGTGGTATTTCAAGGAAAGCATATCACAAACTACATCCTTTAGAGAGTAGCTTTGTTTGTCCCCTGTGTGAAATACAAATCTGCGGAGGCTGAGCAGGAACATAGCATTCCCAGGGTGGAAACTGAAGTGGTTTAGAAAATGTTAGCATGTCAGTTAGAAGGAACATGTTAATTTTCCCTTGATTGCCATCAGGTGCCAAAACATTAAGGGCATATCTGGTGGTTAAAACTGGAAGAGGTGAGAGAAAGAGGGAGAGGGGCAAATCTGGTAAGGGAGGAAGCAGAAGAAAGCCAAGTATAAGCAATCTTCTCTCCAGGGTGCTCAGGCAGGCTCATTCATGAGCCAAGGCTGTTTCTTGATCGTTTCTTAAACAACATGCAAGCAGTAGTCTGGCTGTTGGATTTGGTACTGGTGCTAGCACTGTTGTGCCCAGTCTATTTCTGTGTTTTCTAAGAGTGCACATGCCATTGCAGCCAAAGAAATCTTGCTCTCCAAGGATTCATATCTAGTGGTGTCTAATAAAAGGCCCAGAGAAGAGAGATTTCTGCAAGATTTATTTTCCCCAGGGAAATTAACCACTGTATACCACAGTACATGTGGCATAAGGCTGCCTGTCCATGGGAACAGTGAATCCAGCCCCTGATTCAGCAGAATACTGGAAGTGATGTTTAGTTGTGATAAATGGGACTCAAGAAGAGGTCTGAAGTTGTGCATGGCATAAATGAATCAAAGCCCTTCGCCAAATTTGTGCACAGACTAATGTGAAACAGAGATTTGTATTGTGACTCAAAGCTAGTTTTTTCTTAGACAAGCACCAGATCAAAAAGTGGCAGTGAACATGATTTCCAGATTAATTCCATTTGTTTTAGGTGTGCATTACACTGTCTTTTCATCTGCTGGGCATCATGTGGAAATGAGAAAAGGTAGGCATACCTTGATATGCAAGACCAAGTGCACAATCAACATAGCAAAGTGAGTCTTCTGTCTATTATCTTATTATGGCTGTTATTAGATCATCCTGCTCTGGGCACAGAATACAATAGCCATATAATTTGTAGTGGACAGCTAAGAAATTGTCAATCAATCAGCCAGATTTCTTTTCACAGCTGATCATGTACAGATTTGATTATGCTCGAAGTGTCCCTATACTTGTATATCTTGCAGTCTAGGAAGGAAAGCACTGACACTGGCTGCTACCATGGAAGTGTCTAGTTCTTTTCTTAAAGCTAAGTCATAGCAGACAGTCCTAGAAGATTTTAACTTCTAAAAAGCAAGTCTCCTTGGGGTTTTTAAATCATTTGCTTCTTGGTTACTTTGAAAGTTTCCTTACTTGAAGAAAAAAAAGAACTGGTAAGTCAATTTTCTAAATAGCAATACTTCTGGAAAACAGAAAAACAGAGACCTGCTGGGTGTTGTTCTACGTTCTCAGACATCACTGTGTTTCTGTTGGAGGCTCAGAAATTGGTGTGCAAATACCCAATACCCTTTTGCATTAAAGCCATTAAGGTCAATAAACATTTCTCTTTAAACAGCAATGCTCCCAGATGGGAGAGCTGAAAGTCCAGCCTACTTATCTCTTTTCGAACTGGCGAATCCTTATTACCCTCTGAAAAACTGGAATGTAAATCATTCTCATCTGTAGCTATTTCATCCTTTGACAGTGTGGTTAGGGCTCATTTGTTTTCTCTCCCTTTACTGCCCAACAAATTCAAACACACTCGTTCACCCTCTCACATGGTCATACTAGAATCTTTTTTTATTATTGTTGTTGTTTTACTAATATTTATCTAATATTTCTAGTATTTGCACTAATTTTCTTTTTCTCCACTTCACAGTTGGCACAGAAAACTAGAGAACCACCACAGTGAACAAGAGTGACAAAGCACGGAGCTCCTGCTCCCACCGGGGTCAGCAACCACCAGGGTCCTCTTGGTTGGTGCCAACTGAACCAAAAGGAAGAATCAGCAAGATGATAACTTCAACGAAATGGAGGGCAGAGCCCTGGGTGGTGGTGTTCTGGCCTTACTCATAACTGTACCCTTCCTGTCACCCATTAATAAGCAGGTTTGGTTTGTTTGTCCTTGTGCCATATTTTGGTTTGGTAACAATAGTCTGGGTGATGGTAGAAACGCTTCAAATGCTGGCAACGTACATCTCACTGTAAGAGGTAGAACTATACTTTTATTATTATTATTTATTTATTTATTTATTATTTATTATCATTGTCAATTAAGATTCAGAACCAAATCACCACATTTGATGGGAATTCCTCCTCTGGCTTCCAGGGGTATTGAAACTTCGTGCTGTTTTAGTGGCTCTCCAGAGAAGGTTTCAGTTTATTTCCAGGCATGATGCATTCCAGTTGGTTTAGCAGGAAGCTGGCAGTGGTGGATCTTTTAAAACACACATTGGAGGAAAGAGCAAAGGACTGTAGTGCGAGAAATTGAGGTTTTGTGCTAAGTGTGAAAAGTGGAAATTTGTCTCTGCATTCAAGGAAGATGTGGCCTGTTGGGTAGAGCAGAAACAGAGCCAGGGCAGATTTCTGCATTTAATTTCTGGCTTTGTTATTGTCTGTGGTGAGACTTCATGTGTGCTCCCACCTCCTATTTTTAAGATGAAGTCTTTACTTGCTAAAACGGTGAAAACCAATGGCTCTGCAAGAGCTTTGGCTGATAGACACAGACAAAACTTGCGGTGTCTTCTGTCACCCATAGCAAACTGTAACTAACCTTCTTTCAAGTCACTCAGTTGAAATACTAAATGCCTGATTTAAAGAAACTAATAAGTTTTTAAGCTAATTTTTAATGTAACAACCTTTAGAAATATTGGGACCTATCCCCGTACTTGCCCTTCCTCCTGATTCTTTTTCTTGCTAGAATACAGTACACGAGCAGTGCAAGGAGGTAGAAGAGGCTGTGCTCTCCTTCCTCACCCTGCAGCCAGCAGAAAAGGCGTAAACAAAACCCCGGTGTGCCCTGACTGTCAGGGACCTCCTGTGCCTGGCTGCCTTACGCCTGTGTGACAACTTCAGGACAAACCAGAAATCCAAGGAGAGGTGGCTGAGGAGAATTCTTTTCCATGATTTTTTTCCATGTTTGACATGGAAATTTGAAAATGGGCTCTTTGGCAGGGAAATGTAGTTTAAATTTTGGGAAGCTTTTTTTTTTCTTAATCATAAGGGGAATCTACAGAAGGAATACTTCCAAAGAACAGAGAAATGTTGTTTAAGACTACATTAATGAATTTGCTGAAAGAGAGATATGGTTTTGTACAAGACGTTTTGCGGACGAAAAATAATACATTGCATAGGACTTTCTCTAGTTTGTAGTCATTGGGAGAACTTTCTCTGGAGTCAGCTCACTACTGGCTAGCACCATGCAACAGAAGTTTTTGACAGGAAATTGGTGTAAAGTGCTGGCATTTTGCAACTGACATTCACTTTCCCCTGGTGTAAATGACACTGCGAGACAAGAGGACCCAACCCCAGTGAAGCCCGGCGAGTGTAACCACAGTACCTCACTGGGGCTGCTTGGCTCTGGCCCGAGATGATGGCTGACACAAGTGTATGCTTTGGGGGATTCAAACCTCAGGGAAAAAAAAATTGATGAAGATACATCTGCACCTGCACTGCTGGATCTGTCTGAGGGTACTTCCATCCTCTCTGGCAATGTCACACATGCCACGCTGCAAGCAAGGAGTGCTTCGAGCATTCCCTGCATTGCAGGAATGTGCCTGATATCCTCATCCGGATGGATTTTACCTGGGCTGTTCCAGGCCATCTTCCATCTCCCCAGCACTTGGTTGCAATGCATTATCACCATTTCCCCAATTATCGCACTTATTGTCTTTCTGCAAGTGAACGGTGAGGCAGTTTGTTAGGCGATGTGAAATATATTACCATCAATATTTCTTGCACTGTCAAATCTTGTGCCTGATGCTTTTCCTTTTTCTGTCGTGCTCTCACTGCTACAACTCCAGCACCTCTGCCTTGTTAATCACAAATCAGGAGTGCCAGTGAGGGAAAGGTTCATGTGCAAACACACACACACCTTTTATTGCCACACAGTCACAGGAAACAATAGTTTATTCCTGTTATTAACATCTGATTACAGTTTGTTTGTTTGTTTTTTCTATTACTGCAAAAATAATATCCAGAATTGGAGGAGCTGAACTTCTGTTTTGAAGAGAGAAAGCAAGTGTTGGAAGTGATGCTTTGTGACAACGGAGAGTTTACTCGGCTTCAAGGTTTGTTTTTCAGATCTCATGGGAAAGGGATATTGGCACTCAGATTGTCCAATTCCAGGAGAACATCCTCAGTTAAAAGGACATCAAGGACTGCCTTTAATCCACAGGCTAAAACTTAAGTAAGCAGAGGCTAATGTCTCTTTACTGGTTTAATTAACAACAATTACTTGTCTAAAGATAAGGTATTTCCAGTTAAAAGCCATCTCCTTCAACTCCAGATCAGCTGAGAATAGTTCAAATTAGTTTTAGGGTAGGGTCAAAGACCAGAATTTTAGGGGTTTGAAGTTTTTTAACTGGGCAGATCAACACGTATCTGCCAGGGGAGAATCCACATCTGGGTGCAAAGAGGGAGGCTGGCATTTCCATCTGCATGAGAGGGGATTGTTGGGGGGGGTTTAAACAAACGACTTAATGAGGTGCCACCGAAGCACACATCTGTCTACTCTGGAGTATCTGAAGTCTGAGCAAGCAGCTCCTTTTAGTGTCACCGACAGGGGCGTGGAGCTGGAATAAACCAAAATGCAGCCTAGCAGAGCAGTGCCTGACAGGCTCTGGTGGGATGGTATGGACCTTTGCAACCAAGGGAAGAGGAACATTTAGAAAACAAGTGGAACTGTGAAGGAAAAAAGAACAGGGAGCAGTTGTGGTGCAAACATTCTGCCAGGCAGCAAGGTGGTCCTCCTGCTGAGGTGATGCAGGTGGGGCTGCCTGGGACAGGCTTTTGGAGATCTCCATTGAGCAGGAGAAGGGGAAGGACTCATTTCAAAACAGTGTAAATACTTGATCTGATTTTGTTTGGTTTTGGTTCTTTGTTGTTGTTTTGCAACAGGAGGCAGCTCCCATGGTGCCCCTCCACCCCAGCATGCAGCAAGCAAGAAATGACGGCTGGCATTGCTCCTCAGCCTGTGCTGGCAGAAGGACCCCAGTAGGCAGCACACCCTGGCTTGTCTGCAGGGCATTTTGGCTACACGCAGCCAGGGAGGATTTGGAGGGACAGAACTAAGTCCAATGACCACAACTGCAACTCTTCTTGCCACACAAGGCAAAGAGAGAGGAGCCTGGTCCTCCCTGGGACACTAACCAGCCTCCCCACCCTGCTCTGGTGGCCCAAGGTTAACAGAGATTTCTACCTGCTGCAGGAGGTGTTTCTGGAGACAGTTCTTCAAGAAGTGATCTTGAAACCTCAGGCAAAGTTCCTGATGACCTGAATAGTTATGAACCAAGCAGAGCAAAGATGAGGGCTATGGCTCTTACCCACTAAGATTTTGACATCTCTGGCTTATTGGCTTACTGAGAGCCCAAAGTGTTGGTTGAGGGCTCATCCTACTTCTAGATAAGGACTTGGGTCCAGTGCTAGGAAAATCCTGAGGCACACAGCTCCCATCACCTTAGGATTTGGTGAAAGTAGTTTCTGAAATTTGTTGCTGCATCATTTTGGGGATTTACATGCTCTGTTCTCCCCCTGCTCCCCTTCTTGGTAGCACTGCTTACATTGAGTGTTGCCTGATGGGTCCGGGAAGAGGCTCTCCTGTGACACCAAGGTCAAGGTTTGCAGGGTCACAAGGCCCCTTTCCACATCTTGCAGAGGTTAGGGAATGCACAGGTTGGTATTGGAAAGCTGCGGTCATTCATGGCCCATCCGCCCTGGAGAAACCCTCACCCAGGCTGGCTGTGGTGCTTAGCCTACATGCACGTGATCCCAGGGAAATATTTAGGGAGTCAAGGGCCTAAGGGCTTTAGACCTGTGCCCTTGTCCCCTTTCCTGATCATGTATTTTTGTGCTATAAGAACTTCATAAAACAGCCTTGCAGAAGTTTCTTGGCCTGTTGTCTATTTCTGCCTAACTGTTGCATTAGGCAAAGCCATAGACAAATGACCACAAGCAAAAATGGCAGGGTGCAGGTCTGTGGCCACCTCCTGTCACCACTGGCCTGCTCTCTGGAGTGACCACAGGATGAATTTACTCCCTGGGTGCAAACTGCAGGGGTTGTGCCAGGAATGTTGAGATGTGATGGCGTGGTTTTTTTTATGTGCAGAGCTGAGCTTGCAGTGTGGGCAGGCAGGGGGCCGATAAACGTGTGTGTGTGGCAAAAAGAAAAATTGGAGCCTCTTTCCCCTTCTGTTTCGTGTTGGCCTTGACGGTTCTCTGATGCTGTTCAGCAAAAGCCGGGTGCTGGGCAGGAAAGCAGCAGCCAAATACTCCAACAAGTGGCTTGTTAGTGAGGAATGTCCTGCGGTAAGTATGGAGCAGCCTTGTCACTTCTCAGCCAACCCTCTGAGGACAATAAGGAAGGAGGACAAAATGAGTGCAGCCCTCCTGGGCCTCCCCTTAAGAGTTTAAAAGCAAAATATTGATTTTGAGTTACCCTGCTTCAACTCAGCTTCACTCTCCTGATATTTTTATTCCCTTGTAGATTTCTGACTCCATTTGTTTTTTAAAGAAATCACTGGTGAAATTGTGGTGTGTCCATGTAACATTCCTGCGCCTAAAAATATGGTCAATTGACACCTTGAAGGTTTCCAGGCAACTCTAACCATTTGTGACATCTTTAGCTGCATCTCCAGTATGTTCAAAACAGATGAAGTGAATGAATTGATTTTAGCTGTATAAAACCCTTGATAAAAATCTCTTTGTGGCCATCCAGTTAGTCTCTTGATGATTTGTAGAGTATTTGCTTATGCCATGAATTTGATCCTTCCCACCTCTCCACTTGTTTTTCAGTGAGCTTTGCCGTGGTCTCCCTGCTCTGCACTGCAGCCTCCTTCCCCGGGGTCAGGGCAAGAGCCAGAGCCAGACAATGCCATACAGACTGCTGCAGCATCACCAGGTTGGATCTGAAGCACTACGTATGCCATAACACACCATCCAAACAGCAACTGATGGTGGAGAGAAAGAAGAAGCAACTTTGCTCGGTGTTTTGAGTCACTGCAACCCTCAGTCTGCCCCATAAAATCAGCAGAATTGCAGAATCTGATTCAAAGCCCCAGCAAAATCAAAATGATCCTTTGACTGTCTTGAGGAGACAGCCGATAGACCAAAACAACCCAAACCTTTCCCTTTGTCCCCAGAAAACGTTTGAACGTTTGCATGTAATGAAACATTCAGTAGGCCAGGAATAAATTAAGTGCAGAATCTCAACTCCTTTAATAAAATAATCTGCTAAACTGACACTTGTGTGTGGTCCAAACGAATTCCTTTTGAAGACATGTGGTCTTCTCACTGTGTCCTGTTTTGGTTCAAGTTCCATTACGTTAACAAACATATAAATTGTTGATGGGCCTGATCATTTTGGGGGATTTGTTTTTTCTGGAAGATTCCTCTGAGTATTTCCAACCCTGGAGATTCAGGCTTGTCCGAGCACAGTTGCAACATGACAAACAAGAATTTTGTTTTCTCAGTTCCCCTTGACAAAAATAGAGGACTGAATAGAGATGGGAGCCTGTTGGATGTGGTGCTGACAGGGCTGCAGTGCTCATAATAACATAGACTTCAGAAGTATAAGGTACTCTTGGTTAGAGAAGGACTTAACTGAATCCAGGAAAAACAGAGGACACTTCTGCTGTTAGTAAGGGAGGAGGAAGCAGGGTGTGAGTGGAACAGCAAGGTCTGGCTTTGGCCAAGTGTTTAAGACATGCTGAAGAGTTATGCCCACATCTGGCATCCTTGGTTGACCAAACTGGTAGCAACCTATTATTATTATTATTAGCTACTAATGGCAAGTTTCTGTGGAAGTAGAGGTGGATAAAGACTCAGCCCCACCTTGTCCTGTGTTGAATAAGAAATAGAGTATTGAATAAGGAGGTATGTGTAAGTACTGCTTTTTTCCCTACAAGACCTCCCTTTTTGTCTTTTGAGTAATGTGATGATAAGGCTAAGAGTGTAACCTATAGAAAGGCAGAGGAACATACGTATTCTATGGGTAGCTATATCAACATGAAAAAGCCACCTCCTCTTCCCTGCTTGTCTCATCCATGTTGCTGTTCCTGACTTGTGCACAAGTAGGTAAGAGAGGAATGGCAGCGGCATGTGGATACAATATCTGATCTACTCTGCATTGCAGATGAAGGCCGGATTCTCACAGTGTTGTGGTACCAAAGGCCTGCAGGCTACTCTTGCCCCATTACCTCTAGGGCCTGCCCCGCGTTTCTGGCTGTGTGTGTGGCTTCCTGTGGAGCTGCTCTGAGCTGCACTTGTTGGGAGCCTTCTCTGCAGCTGGCAGCATGCTGAAAATCATCAAGTTGTCTCATTTTGCAGCATAAGCTTGTTTTAAAAAGCTGTGGTCGTGTCAGCAAGCGCAGCCCACCACATTCCCCCCACCCTCCTGCTGAAACTGCGGCCTGCCCCATGTTGACCACCCAGCAGAGGCAGCCAGGGGGAAAAGGGTTTTTGAGGAAGGGCCCAGCTGAGCCCAGCTCTCCTGTAGCAGTGACGGGGAGGCCTTGGGTCCCCCACGGGGCTACAGCTGTCAGAGGACAAGAAGCAGCCACCTCAGCCCAACACTGCAGGCCTGGTGGGGTTTCGGAGCAGGCATGCAAGTCTGGAGGGCTGCTGGAGTTGTTTGCATGTGTTGGGGTTTGTGTTGGGGAGTGCTGTCAAGCTGTGCCAGTTGACTTCTGAGGCTTTTCTTTCTCTAAGCAAGCCAAAGCCAATGAGGCAGATTTGCTGCTTCCTGCCCCTTTTGCTGGCACCAGGAGAGTGGGGAAGAGGGATGCGGATGAGGAGTATGAGCCCCCTGGGAGGCTTCCTCCTCATTTACTGCATGGAGGAGCCTCTCCAGAGCATCCCTGAGGGTGAGGATGGGCAAGCAACCCTTCGGCCTGCCAAAAACAGGGCAGAGGTGGATCAAGGCAGTTACACCTGTGGTAAAAATCAGGATTTAACAAACTCACAGGAAGACATTTCTCGGCTAACTTGCCCTGCCTGCAAAGATACCAATCTCTGTGGGCTATGAAGTCCGCAACATGAAAAATAGTTGACAAAGTAATTTCAGAGCTGGCTGTGGTTTTCCTAGTCAGGCACTAACATAGCAAGTAACCCAACCCTTTGCTCTTCAAACATGGTAGCTACTCAAAGGCATTTATTCTGAGAAGAAAAAAATGTTATTCCAAGCTATAGAAATCCAGATGGGAGGAGAGTTAATTTGAATTTACACACAAGACATCATAACCCGTAGTTGTTAATGAGAAGATAAGAAAACAACTCCTGCATTTTCTTTTTCTAAATGTGTTTTATTTTCCTAAGTAAATTACATGATCCAGTTGTCAGCACCAGAGGCAGAAACCTCTTGATACAGCTGATGCAAGGAGAGCCAGAGAAGTACCAGGAAATGGCCAAGATGTAGCTGCCCATGTCCTTTAGCACGGCTCGTGGCCTTCAGCAAGGCTGTGCTTGCTGAAGATGCCTCCCATGGGCTGCTCCCAGCCCGGCACCATCTCAGCTTGACCTCACCTAGACCCAAACACACAAGTGGCAGCCGTGGTAGATCTCTGCCAGCCTCACCTGGGTCACCGTGTCAGCCAGTCCCATGGCTGCTGAGAGATATGACGGGGAGGGAACCTTGTCATAATATTTTGTGTGTGTGTTTAGTCACTGGTTTATTTTCCTGTGAATGATAGTAACAGTTCAGCCTACAAAGCTGATGTAATTGTGAAACTTTTTTTTCATCTGTCACAGTTCAAATGTCCCTACGTGGATGTTTTAAAGCAGACCGCCTTAATGGCAATTTGGCTATGCCCAATACCTTTACATAATCTTTTTCTTTAACTGTTTTTGTTGTTGTTGTTGTTGTTTTTTAAATAATGTTATTACACTAAAAATTCTTTGAAAGCTTCTTACTGCAAACATTGTTTCCACTTCTCATATTTTTGTAACTGAGCTGCCCACATCAGGAAAATCTCCATTTATCTCCCTGTGCTTAAAATGCCACAGTGGGTTGGGAGCTGCCAACAGAGCAGACCACCCTTCTGCAGATCTGGTCTTAAGGTTCTCAGTAACTGCGCCAAGAGCACGGTGGTCTCTGGTTGCTGATCTGGGCACCGCTTCCCAACTCAGATTTCTTCTGAACATGTTGGTGGGTTGACATTTCACTGAGCCAGGTGCCCATGGACCCATCTGACAGCAGTACGACTACACACCTGTACCAAATCTGCGTCAGCTTTGCACCGCTGCCTCTGCCCATGCCAAGCACAGTGTCCAGCCATGCCCCACAGTAGCCATGCCCCAACCTGGCTGGCCAGGAAGGGCTTGAGGGGGTGTCTGCGAAACCAGCGGAGGAAGTTTCTGCCCCACAGCTCTTTGTTCCTGTTCCCATAAGACTGCTTGTCAGCTCCGTTGTGCTGGTGCAGCTGTGGGTGAGACTACACGCTAAACCCAGTCACCGAAGTGACCGGGGTTAAAAGTGCAGTCTTTTGGGAGGGGGTAGTTATTAACCTGAGGTACCTGCTGGGCTCAATTCACAGCACAGGCTTCCAGGTGTTCATATGGACTGGTACAGGCCCCGTCACTTTCAAGATGCAATCGGACAGGGTGCTGCAGCATCTCGTCCAGGCTCCCTTTCCCACCACAGGCTGGTCATGACCCAGTCATCTTTTGAGTTCCCTTCCAACCTGGGCTGTTCTATAATTTCTATGAACTGGAGATTTCATGGTCTGGTGTTGTCAATAAAGCCGATGTCTTGTGGAAATACAGTCAGAGGCCTTTTGCTTCTTCACGCGGCAGCTTTCTGTACCTGGCACACTGTGCTTGGACCACAGGCCTTTCACACGATGTAGAACCACTTTCTTTTATGTGCTTCATATTCTTCATCTGAGCTACGCGTATCAGTTTGACTCCTTGCTCCCATGGGACAGGATTTTATTGGCTTGCAGATTGCATTTGCTCTTACACAGATTTCTTGCATGCAAATCAAGAAGTTGAGAGGAAGACAATGTAATGAATATGCTAAGCATGGAAAAGTGGTATATCGTTATGGTTACGTTACAGTGCATTTAAAGCAGGAAACCATCCAACACGAATACCCCAAAAAGCAGCAGTTCTGCATCAAAACATAGGAACAAAAATGTGAGTTTGCAGAATTTAAAGTTCTACTGAAAGGAAATGACTGTGGCTTCAAATATTTACTGAAAACAAGTGGCTGTAATCTATGAACTGTTAAAAAGAAAAAAAAAAAAAGTAATTTTCCATATTTTGAACATTTCTCCCTTGTTACAGGTTCCTTCTTTGGGATGTGGAGAAAGGCACTGTTATTTGGCCAGGTGGGAAGACACAGGGAGTTTGAAATTTCAAAATAAAAATGTGAGAAAGGTTAGAAAAAAGGGAGTGTTTAACAACTGAGTTAAGTCAGTGGATAAAGGCATAATGGCAGAGGCTTAGCCACTTGGTCAATGCCACATTTCCACCTTTCTCACTGCCAAGCCTGGAAAATCAAGCAATGTGAGTCTATCCCCCTCTCTATTCATCACTGCACCCTTGGACTATAGTTTGCCTGGAATATCCTCCCGAGGGAACTGGTGTGATTTATCTCAGCTCATCCCCCTTTAAATAACGAGGCAGCCATAACCAGAGGAACCTACTGGTTCTGTCTGATGGTTTTCCTGCTTTACCAAGTACAGGAGCAAGAGGGCCCAGGGCTTCTGTTCCAACACCCTTGTTGGTGTGATGCTCTGAGCATCCCTCCTGGGGGAACCTAAGGAAGAGCCAAGCTGGTAACTGGTCTCTGGGGGAGACAGGCAGCACCCTGCTGAGCCCATGCCGCTCAGTGCCTGGGTGTGGATCTCCAGGGAAGCCTCTGCTCTGAGGCTGAGGACTGTTTCTGGTCATGTTGGAGCCTCAGCTCTTCTGAAGAGCCTCTGGGGAATGATGGGTCTGGCCTTGCTGACTTGGCAGGTGTCACTGCCTTTTCTCCTGTCTTAGCGCTTTCTTTTCTCTTCTCCCAGCCTTCCAGGGGAGCCAAAGGAAAAGGAAAGGAGGGCTGTTAAATACCACATCCCCTAAGATAGCTTCCATTTAAGCTTTCTCTGGCATCAGTGGTAGAACAGTTCTCTACAACATGGTGTATCTCACCAAGAAACCCAATTCTGATTCATACGTAGTTTTTGTGCTTTTTAGAGAAAATTTCTAATTCATTAAAATAAAATTATACAAACAAACATTAAAATCACTTAAAAGGCAATGAAATTGAATGGAACTTAGAAAAAGTAGCAGCGCAGCCCTTTGTTCACTGCAGCCTCTCAAACAGAGGTGAGGCACAGATTACTGCTTTCTCTCTCCCTCTCTTTTTTTTAATCATTCTCCTCAACACACTCCTATTCATTTTTTGTTCCTGTGAAGCTGGATCTTGTCTTGCATTTGTTAACTTTTTTTTTTTTTCCTGTAGGTGATTCCTATCACATCAAAACCCCAAACAAAACTGGACAAAAGTGGGAGTTTCATCTGACTAGGGACTTGGAGGATTTTGGCCACTGTGTGTGTACACACTATAGACTTGTGTGTGTGCGTGTGCATGTGTACATTGTAAACATATATATATGCCAATCTGCGAAAATGCGTAATTTCTTGGCTCCCATCCTAACCTTTGTGCAACTGGGTGCTGGGATCTGGATATGCAGCGTGCTTAGCAGCACTTTTTAATGAAGAGGTGTTTTCTCCCTTGGAGCTGTCATTCTCTGCCACATCACAGGCTCCTTCAGACAGAAAAATAATTGGCCACTTTCTTAGAGCGTGGAATCGGAGAGCCCCAGGGACCGGCAGAGTGCTCAGCGAACCGGGACAGTGACTTGCTGTGGCGCCCACTAGTGTCCCCCTGCCCTCTGTGGGTTTGCTTCCCACGCAGGTCCTGGCCCTGGGGCTCGCCACCTGCCCCCAGGCACCCGAATGAGGGCTGGTAGATGGTGCCGTGCAATGTGACTGCAGGACCCGAATCCCCAGAAGGAAAAAGATGAAACAAAACGGACGATTACTTCCAGAGATGTTCAGCGACTAAACAGAAATTCAAGACTGCTTTGTTTTTTGTTTTGTTTTGTTTTGTTTTTCCTCTGAAACCTGTGTGCTTTCTTCCTGGTGGGCTGGTTTTCCATGTTTGCAGGAGGCTTTGTTATTATTTTGTTTTGAAGTGGGTTTTTAGCAGCACTTATTCCACTCAGGGGCTCCTAATATCCACCCTTCATCAAATACTGCCCAGAGTCGTTAGCGTGCATTAGTAGGCGGTGGAGAAAAATTCACCCCTTAGCACCTCCCACTGCTGCACCACAGGTAGGAAAATGACAAAATGAATGGTCACGGTGTCTACGCCATCCTTGAGACCCAGTTGGACTTTAAGAACACTTTGCCTGGCAGGAGGATGCCAGTGTCACATGCCAACCAAGTGCTCAAACAAACACAACGCCGTTTTTACCCTAACAAATTAAGTTACTCTGAGTTCAGCTCTGCTACTTGCAAATGAGTCCTCACTGCCCTTAACTCTCTTGGCCCTGGAGCCATCTGAACTGAAGGAAGAGCCCGTCCTTCGCCTTGCTGTGACAACTGGTCCCAGGGGGCACACATGGAGGAAGGCAACGGCCACCACCCCATGGGATGGAGGCCCTCTGACCTCCAGCAGCACACTGAGGCTCTGTGGGTTACCTGCCTGGCTGGCTGAAAGCCCTATGGCTCCGGCTGTATATAAGGGTAACTGGGAGGTGGGATTTCACCTCGAGTGGGGCTGAATAAGGTGTGAAGTAGGCAGAAATGTTGCCGTGATAGTATTATGTCTACCAAGACCTCAGCACCCCGTGGACATCAGGGTCTGACTACTCATATCAGGCCACCAGCTGCTTTCTAATGGGTCTTACTAACGGGGCTTGCATTTTAATTCGGATCAACACCTGAAACAAAAGATCAGAAGATTTTTTTTTTCCGTGCCCTTTTCGTATTCATTGCATCCATTCCTTTTCTGCCCTTTAATCCATAGCCACGGACAACAGGAGAACCAGTAACAGCCTGAAACGTGACTAGTGGGGAAAGGAAAGAATATAGTAAAAAAAAAAAAAAAAAAAAAAAAAAAAAAAAAAAAAAAAAAAAAAAAAAAGAATATGCATTTGTGTGATGGTTCAAAGTTCTTCTGTGATGTTGCTCATTTGTCAGTTCTTATCTGTATAACCCAAACTCTTCCATCTAAATTTTTCCCCACTAATGTGCGAGGAATCAACACAATCATCTGTGCTAGAAAAAAAAAAAATATGCAGAGCTCATACTTCACTCGCTGGAGTTAATCGGAGGGAAATGGTGGGGGGAGACTTTCACGTTTCCCTCGTGTCGTCGCGAAGCAAATTACGGTGGCAGAGATTGGTTGTCACAACTGACGAATTACGATTGTAGGGGTTGGGATGTTACAGTTGGGATTTCTTCGGAAGGTAACTTCTGTGTAGGTCCCAAATCTCTGCTGCCAATAAATAAATAAGGAAAGAAAATAAAGAAAAAAAAAAAAAAAAGTAGGGGTGGTAGCAAGGGGAAAAAGCTCTTCCCCTCTGGTGGTGAGGGGGCATGTCACCGGGCTGTCTCCCCCGGGGCCAGTGTATCCCGGTGGAAGGGTTTCTGGCCGATTTTCCCCCTTGGGGCCGTGCCCGCCCCGGGGCGGGGGTGCAGGCAGGCTCGGCCCCGCGGCCGCGCAGGGCTCTGCAGGTGCGGGGGCACCTTTGAACCTCCCCCCCGCTCCCGCAAGCGGCTTTTCCGAGCCGAAATTCCCGTGGGGCAGAAAGCGGCCATCGCCTTCCATCAGCCCCTAACGACCCCGGCTCCCCTGTGCCTTTGGTCTGGCTGCCGCCCGCCCGGATGGGTGATTTGGGAGCGATCTGCGCCCGTGGTTGGAGGCCAGCCGGGATGCTCGGAGCCGCTGGGGGCACTTCCCCCCGAATGGTGCCCGCAGCCCCCCGCCGAGGGGATTTCAAAGGGTCCCGGGCTCCCCCCGCAGCCCCAACCCCACTACTCGCTCCTCCAGCCCCTCGGGTTAGTGGTGGTCCCACTGGGAGCCTCGTAGCGAAATCACGGAGGGCGAAAAGCCCCCGCAGCCTCCAAAGCTCGTAGTTCTCAGCTCTCGGGTTAGCAGCGGGGGATGCTGCACGGCTCTGCCATCAGAAGGTGGCCCCGAGCGGCACGAAGTTTATCGGGGCCTTCGCGTGGTGAAATTGTACTTCTTAAAGCGTCGGGACGAAAAGGAGAACGTCTTTTTTTTATGGGCTTTGAGCTGCTAATTTTCATGGCTGTCATTTAAACAGTTTAGTCGGGTCCAGGCTCTTTCAATAGGCGTTGTTTATCTAAACCAGGCAAGCAAACTAAAATTAGCTGTTTAAAGCTCTCTTTAATAGACCTGTAAATGTAAAGAGGGTCAGACCAGATCTATGGCCATCACACCCGTGTCATGGATCCTGGCACGTTCCCATATTTCCATGGCATGGCTGTCAGGCTGGCAATTGGCACCGACCTAGAAGCGAGTAGGCAATCTTGCTTTAAAACCAGGGAAAAGGTGCTAGGCATCCCTCATTAAGCTTATTGGAGGGTGAAAAGACAAGCATTTAAGAAGAGCTGTTTGGAGATCCCTGTGCATGAATAATACAAAATATGAAATGATGCTCGTGGTTACGCTCGGCTTTGTGATCCTAATTTCAGTCTCTCCCTAAGTTTCTGTAATTCCATTTTAAGGAAGCGAAATCACCTCAAAACTAAATCCAACTTAATGCTTTTCCCACCTCCCTTCTTGTAGGTTTTCCATGTATTTGTCAAAATGTCGAAGGTATTTGCTTGGCTAAGTCTTACACTTTCTAGAATGTGATTTTTTGTTGTTCTGTAGCCAACAGGGTACCTTAGGCCCAATAAGAAAAAGTGGTTACACGAGTTTACCTATCTAAATTATCCATTGCCAGGAATTTAATTCAAGCACTGGATATATTTAATCTTGTCTGTGCTACACTGCCATATTTTCCTTATTAGTATCAGACATTGATAAGTTTTTACTAATCCTTGCATTTCCCTTTAATTTAACATCACAGCTAAAGATACAGGCTTTTAGGTATTTTTCCTTATAAGGCAGAGAAAGGATGTGACCGATATGGCTACTTTGAAAACCACTTAATTTACAAATACTGACTTGTTTCTTCCAGTTCCTGATTCATTAACTCATGTCTGTTCTTTCTGTTTCATATACCTTGTCTAGAAAAGGATATTCTTCACCATCTCATTTTTATAAATTAGCCCCGTAATAATTATGTATCATTATGTATACTGGTGTAAACTTTTTTTTTAATGTCTGTACCCTGCCTTTTAAAAATGTTTCTGATGGAAATGGCAGCTAAATTGAATGGATTACCAATGAGTAGAATTGCTGTTAATGTGACACCATCCCCAGTTAATATTAAAAATAACAGTTCTTTGGTTTTGTAGACCTATTGCTTTCTTATATTTAAGGCCCATATATATCTGTTTGAACAACAGCTGACTACTTTTTAACTCCTTGGGGTTCGAGCTTTTATGGGTCAAAGTGTATTTAAAGCTGCACTCCTTGTGCCTCCAGGATTGTACACTTCTGCACTTGGAAAATCCCATTTGTCATAAAATAAAATGGATTTGTGGTCTTTGCAGCTACTGGACAACTCTTTGCAACAGAAAATAAAGAGCATTTCCAATTAATTTAGTTTGCTAACAATCCCACAGAGGAGGTGGCTGTTGTCTGTGTTTGACAGATGAAACAACCAAAGCAGTAGCCGGCTTCATCATAAAAACAGCTGCTGAGGTTAAGCATCAAGCTGCAGTGCCCTGAGCCTTTCACGAGCATACTAACACATCCCTGATTTTTCTGCATGCTGTAAGCACTCAACTGCCTTGGAAAGAAAGGTAGCAAGATGAAAGAGAGAGAGAGAGAGGGAGAGAGAAAGAGAGAGACTCACACATGACTAGCCACATCTAAAAAATCTCTGATTTTGTGATTTCCAAAGTGACACTGAAAGATGGTGGAAGTGTGGCAAGTCTCATGAATGCATCTAAATATCCTCCTTCCTCTGCCTAGCCAGCTACTCTGCATGTAGTTGAAGGGGGGGAGGAAGCCAGATTGGATGACTGGAGGAAAAAAAAAAAAAATCTGCAAAATTCCAGCACAGATTTGCCATAAAGGTGAAAGTATTGAAACCCATCGGGAATTGGATGCTAGCAAATTGAGGAGGGCATTTTATAATGGCAAGCTATTTTTAAACCAATCACAGCAAGGAAAAATCAAGCAAGGAAACAAATTGCCTTGCAGAAACAGTTCAAATGTAGCATTCAGAAAATATCGCATACCCTGTGTGTCCTGCCATAGTGGCAGCAGGACTTTGGGAAGAGCACAGGGACCAAGTAGTATAACAGGGGATCCTGTAACTAAAATTTATAAGCTGTCCACATAGACCAGTTGTGTCTGTGTGTCCCCGTACTCATATACATAGGGATAATGGATATATATGGCTATATGTGGTGACGTTTAAATTCATAACTATGTAGATGCTTGCAACAGCCTGATGGAATAAGTTTTGCAGTTTCCAACTTTTCTCCTCCTAGGCCTTTCAATGCAGGGTACTTGTATTAGCCCCCACAAGTTTAAGCAGTTTGCTGAAGGAGAGGATCACTGAGCTCCGAGAAAGAGGGAAGGTCTCAATCTTATCCCAAAGGCAAAGGAGGGAATATTGCAGTGTAGATTTCAGTGCAGTGTCATTCTGCCGTTGCTCGGGCTGCAGAAAATGAGGTATTCTGGAACAGCTTCTTCAGAGTCAGAGGCGCTCTGTATTTGAATAAACCCAGGGAAACCCAGCTTTATTTGAATAAAACCCAACAAAACATGATAATCTGTAACCCTTCAAAGACCTACAATTTCTTTCAACATTCTTTTTGTGGTTTGGAGGTTATTTTGGTAGTTTTATGAACCTAACGCGCTCCTTTCTGTTTCACCAGTCTGCTGCTTCTGCAATTTATCTATAACATCTAAAGGGCTGCGGGACCTATTCATAAATCCCCGGTCCCGCACATGAGCGAAGCATCCCGCAGCTTTTTGGGGTGATGTTCCCCGGAGAGATCCGGGGCAGGCAGCAGGAGCGGAGCCGACTTGTAGGGACTGTGTGGGGCAATGCCCCGGCTGCCTCCCTGACCCACGGGGGGGAGAATTGCAAGCCGGGGCAATGAGATCCCGGGTCTCGGGAGTCCGGCAGGTGCCTGCGATGGCCACTTCAATTTGTGGGGTGCGGAGGATTGGGACTTTTTCCGCACCGTGCAGATTGCGTGAACGAGCATCCACATTTCAGGCTGCGCCCTCAAACCCTGGCATAGCCGAAGGGCAGCCGAAGGCGAGCAGGTCTCCGTCCTTGTCCCTGTCCCCGACCCCGTATCTGTCCCTGTCCCTGTTCCCGTCCCCATCCCCATCCCCGGTGCCGGCCGGCCTGGGGGGAGCTGCGTGTTCAGAGGCTGGGGTCGAGGCCAGGCTGCTCCGAGCTGAGCTGAAAATCCCCCCTGCTCCGGAAAGAGCTGGAAGGAAACCCGAATTCGTTAGGGAAACTTCACCGCAGGTGTATTTCGTAGTGAAGTGGAAAGCTCCCCTGTTAGCGGGACGGCCACGGTTTTCCTGCCCCCCGTACTCCGCTGAAGGCACCGCGGGCAGCCTGAGCACCATCGGGAGGTTTTCTGCCTTTCTCTCTGAAACGCGAGGTTAGCCAAATTTTGGAGGAAAAACCGCAGCAGCTTTCAGCAGCGACCGGCACCTGTGTCAAACCGTGGCCGGTCTGTGATCCTGGAAAAATTCGCTCCCTTACACCCTGCACAGAAGCATCGCCAAATCTCTTCCCGTGCCGGAGCACCGGGCTTCCCCGGCACTATTTCGATGTCTTCCTCGGACGCCAAATCGGGAAAACGCTGTCCCGGAGCGCACTGGGGACTGGGGGCAGCGGGTTAGGGGTCAGTGCTGTCTGTCACCAGCCCCCCGCGGGCACCCCGCAGGTGGCACGGCGGGGACCGCTCCCCCCGGAGCCGCCTCTCGGTTGGGATCCGGGGGACGCAGGTGAAACCCCGGATCCCGAACCCCAAAAACCGGCCGGGCACCGCCGTGCGGGCTGCATCCGGAGCAAGATCCGCGTCCCGCTGCGGAGCCGCTCCGGTTGCTGGCTGCGGATTGCGGCAGCCCGATGCGGAGCGGCTCCGCCGGCGGCTCCTGGCGTCCCGCAACGAAATCCTGGCCTCTCCTTGGGGCCGCCCTCAAATTCGGCCCCGAGGAGGAGGCACCGGGCTTGCAGCGCTCCCCGCGATGCGGGCGGCTGCGGGGAGAGGGGCTGCGGGGCTGGAGCTGCCAAATCCTTGGTGCGGGCTCTGCCCGTTCCGCAAAATCAGGCGGGCATCCAAATCTTCCCCAAACCCCCGTTCCCACCCGGGGGAAAGCAAGGAACGGATCGCTCCCGCATTTCGGGCTCTGGCACCCTCCTGAATCCCCTCTCTGCCTTGCCGGAGCGCGGTGCCGAAGGGGAAAGCGGGCTGCGGGGAACCGGCCACCGGCCTCCCGAGCACCGGCAGCTTCCCACCGAGCCCCCCCGGTAAGGTGCGGCGTGCCTCCCGGTGACACCCGGGGAGGGCACCGGGGGACGGCCGGGCTCGCCTGGCCCTTCTTTTTTGGGGGGTGATGGGGGTGATGCCGGCAGCCGGCTGCGGGGAGGACGGGGAGGGAATGCGGGGGGAGGAGGGGGGTGCCGGGGACGCGCACCCCAGAGTCACAGGTGACTTGTTCCAATTAGTAGCTGTCTAATTAAATTAGTGTCACCCGGCCCAGCCAATGGGCCGGCGGGGGCGGGGGAGGCGGCGACGAGCCATGCCCCTCCCCGGCTGCCCGAGGAGCGGGGTATAAACGGCCCGGGCCCGGCCCCGGTGCATCGCTGCACGGCTGCGGGTCGGGGTCGGCAGCGGGCTGCGGGCTGCTGGGCACCGCCGCCCGCCGGGGATGCAGCTGGGCGAGCCCCTGCTGGCTGCAGCGGGGGGGACACCCCTGCCGGGAGCCCCCTTTTACCCGCTGGAGGGCGGCGGGCGAGGCGCTGGAGGAGGAGGAGGAAACAGCAGCAGCAGCACCCGCGGGCCGCCCCGGCCGGGCTCCCCGCCTCGCCTGGAGCTCGAGAAAGCTGCCAAGAAGTTTGGGGGAGCCCCGACCATGCTGGGCGAAGCGGAGGGGGGCGAGCCGCCCTTCGCCGCCCCCAAAGCCGACGGCCGCAAAGCCACCCCCTGCGGGGAGGAGGAGCTGCCCCCGGCGGCGGCAGCAGCAGCAGCCCGCTACTCCCTGGACAGCCTGAGCCCCGAGCGCTACTACCTGCAGTCCCCCGGCCCCCCGGGGGGCGAGCTGGGGGGGCCCTGCGCCCTTTTCCCCTACCCACCGGGAGCGCAGCACGGCGCCGTCTATCAGCCCCCCGGCGGGCCGCCCCGCTACCCCTACGGCTCCGTGCTGTCCCCCGGGGGCTTCACCGGAGCCGTGTGTCCCCCCGGGGGCCGGCCGCAGTTTGGAGGCGGAGGGGGGTACCAGTACGGGCAGGGGGCGGCCCCCGGGGGGCTCTACGGGCCCTACCCGGCGGCCGGGGGCTCCTGCGGGGGGCTCGGGGCGCTGGGGGTGCCGGCAGCCGGGCCGGGGCTGCGGGCTCAGGTCTTCCTCTGCAACCGGCCCCTGTGGCTCAAGTTCCACCGGCACCAGACGGAGATGATCATCACCAAGCAGGGCCGGTAAGAAGCCGGGGAAGGGGGCGCGGGGGTCCCACGGGGGTGGGTGGGATGCTGGCCGGCTCCCGGGCAGGCGGTGCGGTGGTTTTCCCGTCCCGCATGCAGCATGGTGTTGGTCCCCTCCCGCAGGAGGATGTTCCCTTTCCTGAGCTTCAACATCACCGGGCTCAACCCCACGGCGCACTACAACGTCTTCGTGGAGGTGGTGCTGGCGGACCCCAACCACTGGCGCTTCCAGGGGGGCAAGTGGGTGACCTGCGGCAAAGCCGACAACAACATGCAAGGTAAGGGCGGCTCTTCCCGCCCGGCTCGGCTTCCCCCCCAAATCCCCCCTGCTTCCCAGCCCTTTGGCAGGGCTCCTCTCGTTGGCTGCCCGCTGATGTGGGGCTTTTCCCTAGGCAACAAGGTGTACGTCCACCCCGAGTCGCCCAACACCGGGGCGCACTGGATGCGGCAGGAGATCTCCTTCGGGAAGCTGAAGCTGACGAACAACAAAGGTGCCAACAACAACAACGCGCAGGTAAATGGCGACACGGGGACACCGGGCTCTCGGGGCTTTCCAGCCTGTCGAGCTGCTAGGTCAGTGTCCTTGTCACTTGTTCCCTTCTTAGGGGGCTATAAATCTGCTTTTCTAGTTGTCTTCCTAGGGAAAAGTCATGTCAGAAGTGTCTGCATGAATTTCTTTGTCTCTAAGCGAGATGTCTTTAGCCTAGGGTTGTTCAAAAAGTGCAGCTGATAGCTCTTGACTTGCTGCATTTACAGAACTTAGCATATTAGTAACCTAGCGGAGCAGAGGGCTGCCTGCTGTGAATCCTCTCCTGCTAGCAGCGAAAATCTCCCCCTTCCCGAGTCAGAGGATTAAAAGGACTTTTATTGCCTGGAAGCGGTAAGGTTGCTGCAGTTTGATTTAGCGTTGTCTTCCATGGTTCCTTTCAGATGATAGTACTGCAGTCTCTACACAAGTACCAGCCTCGGCTCCACATTGTGGAAGTGACCGAAGACGGAGTCGAAGATCTGAATGATTCTTCGAAGACGCAGACGTTTATTTTCCCTGAAACGCAGTTCATAGCCGTTACGGCTTATCAAAACACTGATGTAAGCACGGGTGCATAAAACTATAGGTATAAAATCGGGTGGTGTGGGTTCGGCATGTCATTTTTACTGTGTTCTGCTCCTGTTTTTTAGATTACACAGCTCAAAATTGATCACAATCCTTTTGCGAAGGGCTTCAGGGACAACTATGACTCGTAAGTACTTGTCTGTCTTGCAGCTGTTTCTGTCTGAGGCATGATTCTGCCCTCAAATACTCGTGTCTAAAGAGAAAAAGGGAAGCTCTTTGATAATACTTCAGTTCTTCAGAAGCAGTTATACTTCTACTAGCAGCTCTGCTGGCTCATGCGCTCTTTTTAAAGATGTTAAATGTCTGTCTTAGGCATATGTCTATTTGAAGAGTTGATGCATCATCTTGATCACATTTTACAGCAGGCTGCTGAATTTTGGTTAAATACACTGGCAAAACCTAGCTGGCTTGGATGCAGGCAGCAGTGTATCAGCAGTATCTGTACAGGATAGGTGACTTCAAAGTGTAAGCAAGGCTTGCCTAGTCATCCATTTCTGATGCTTGTCTCTGAAAACCTGTAGTTGTAGGTATTCAAGTCTAGCTTCTCAAAGGGCTGCATTTCATTTAAAATTGATTGCTTGGCAGATAACGGTGCATACTGATGGTAACAATATTATAAACTTGATCCTGGTCTAGGAAAAGCAACCTGAATTTGTAAAGGTGATGAAAATGAACTTCCAGATCAACTTGATTGTAGCTCTAGCTAGGAAATAACTCGGTTTCTTCCTTTTTTTTTTTTTAATACTGTACTTGGAATTGTAGGAACGACTCTCAGTGTTTCTCTTTTATGTTGTAGCATGTACACAGCCTCAGAAAATGACAGATTAACTCCATCTCCCACGGATTCTCCTAGATCCCACCAGATCGTCCCTGGCGCCCGCTACAGCGTGCAACCGTTCTTCCAAGAACAGTTTGTCAACAACCTGCCCCCAGCCAGGTTTTACAACGGTGAGAGAACCGTACCGCAGACAAATGGCTTGCTCTCCCCGCAGCAGAGCGAAGAGGTGGCCAGCCCTCCTCAGCGGTGGTTTGTTACTCCTGTACAGCAGCCCAGTGCCAACAAACTGGACATGAACTCCTACGAGACGGAGTATTCTCCTAGCACCTTGCTCCCTTATGGCATTAAATCCCTCCCGCTTCAGACATCCCATGCTCTGGGATACTACCCCGACCCAACATTTCCATCCATGGCTGGCTGGGGGAGCAGGGGCTCTTACCAGAGGAAAATGACCACGGGATTACCTTGGACCTCCAGAACAAGTCCTCCAGGCTTCTCTGAAGACCAGCTTTCCAAGGAGAAGGTGAAAGAAGAAATTGGCTCGTCCTGGATAGAGACTCCACCCTCCATAAAGTCTCTAGATTCAAATGATTCTGGGGTCTACACGGGTGCTTGTAAGCGAAGACGGCTCTCCCCTAGCACTTCAAGCAATGAAAATTCCCCATCCATGAAATGTGAGGACATTAATGCTGAGGACTATAACAAAGACACTTCAAAAGGCATGGGCTACTATGCGTTCTATACTAGTTCTTAAAGCATCCTTTTATTCCAGTTGGCTGTTTTATTTTCAGGGTGGCCTTGGTTTTTTTGCATTACAATTGCCAAAAAGACTCTTGCCTTCCACCTTAAATTGTTGTGTGCAATTCTAAAGAAGGTGCCAAAGCTTTTTGACTGTTGCAGGTAACTAAGTAGGGAAAGAGCAAATTATGATACAGTTATCTCCTTCTAGAAGGAGCCGCATGTGGAAGCTGTAAGCAGGAGCCTAGTTTTTTTTTTACAAGGTGGCTTATTTATTGGAGACACTAAAGTGTACAGTTTGGCTTAGCTCAGAGGCCTGATCAAATCTATGCACTGCTGAGCAATGAAACAGGGGGTTGGATCCTAAATTTCACTGTCTTCCCTGCCTGATTAAAAAGGGGGCTAGGTTGCGGGGGGCTGCACAGATGCTACGTTCTGCTTTAGAGCAAGCTGGTTTCTTCAACCCTTGTCTGCAGAACAATTGGCTGAGTTGGATGCTGCTCAGCTAAGGCTTTCTTTGGCAGAAGATGGTTAAAAAATAAGGCCTGCTTGCCAGGCAGGGTTTTTTTTTAATCTAAGTTCCTGTTGCTAGCAATGGTGTTATAATGACCAAATCTGACTTTTCTTTGTTCAGAACTTGCATAAGAACATGCCTCCATCCCAAAAGCCTAACCTTTACTGAGGTGGCAAAAAAAAAAATCAGAAGTGTACAGTTGTGTTTTGTCTAGGTACACTGTAGCATATTGTGGAATAATGTATAAATAGTTGACCTATAGTTGTTCAGCCAGAAGGACCTCCGGTGGTGCTTTGAAGTTCAAAAGGCATATCTTGGTTAATCAAACTTAGCATATGGAGCATTGCAAAGACCATTAACAGATTTCTATTTGCGTGTATGTAAAGTGACTTTCAGCTGCCCTGTGTCGAACTGGAAGTGATGTAATTTACCCACTTTTCTTGCCTATAGTTTCAGCCATTTTAAACTCATCAACCCTAGAGCACTGGCACACGAACTTCTTCCCGTGAAAGTTGGTTCTGTTTTTTATGTACATAGTAGTAATTTTTAATAAATGTGGTGCTGCCAGGGATGAGTGGGATTGGCTCTTTGCTTCTTTGCCTCTTTTGGGCATCCCAGTTTGGGGGGAGGAGGGAGCCCAAGCCTGGGGATGCTGCATCCCTAGGGAGTGGGGATTGAGATGTTTCAAAATTTAAATATCTTTTTAAAGTTTCTCCTTGCTGCTGTGTTCAGATAGATGCTGCTACTTGTATTAGGTTTTACTATTTTTTCTTCTCCCTGTAAATCTCCTACTCTGCACCCTTTCTCTTCTGTATCCCGCCCCCAAATCTCTGAGCTTCCCCCCACGCTTGCTCCCCAGCCCCAGGGCCCCTCTTCCCCGGAGCTGCGGGGGGCGAGGTGTGAGCTCAGCCCCCGCCCCTTCCCGGAACGCGTTAAGAAACTCCCCCGCACCCTTATCGGGGCAGAAAGCCCCTCCTGGCACAGCCAGCGGAGCCCGGCTGCCGCGGCGGCAGCACCTTTCCCGAGGAAATGCAGGCGGTAATGGGATTAAGCTGTTAGCGATGCGCAGCTGCAAACAAAACAACCCCAAGGCTCGGGCCGGGACCCTCCCCGAAGGAGCTAAAGCAATCGGGGGGGGGGGCGTTTGCAGTGGCTCCCAGCACGGGGGAAGGCGAGCAGCCGGCCCCCGAGGAGCTTTCCATCACCTCGGGGCTGTGCTGGGTGAGCGCAGCGGAGCCCCAACAGCTCTCCCGGAGAGATGGACCACGTTTGGGACGGGAGCAGACTGGCAGGAATTTGTAAGCGGCTGGGGACAGAGCTTTTTTTTTTTTCGTTTTATTAATTTCATTTTTTCCTTTTTTCCATCCTTTTAGGGGTTCCCCTCCCGGTTCTCCTGCCCCCCGTCGAAACTCGCTGCTCGCCCGGCGCTCCGGAGCACGATGCCGCCACTGCGCGTTATTAAAGGCTGTATATTTTTGCACTGCGCTGTTTAAAAGAAAGAGAAAAAAAAAAAAACTTAATACTTGTGAAAAGTCCTCACACTGTTTAATAGAAACATAAGTGCCTGGCTGGCCCCAATTAACACCTTGTGATTATAATGCATTCCTAAAATGGGGTGTCAGACGCCAAATTGTGAATAAAGGTAGCTAATTAATCTTCATAGGATGACACCGATAAACAACTCTATATTTAAATAAAGATCAAGGAACCGGGTGCTTCTTATTTGTTTACATTAGCAGAAGATAAAGTTAACTACCCTTGCACTTCGCTTCTTACCGCGGCAAACAGCAGAGAGCCCCTGCGGCTCCCTTATCGCGGGCTGGGAGGGCGGGGGCCACCCCAAGGTGCTCGCCCCCTTCCCCTGGACACTCCTGGCAAGGGTGGGGATGACCCCAAAGTGCTCATCCCTTTTCCCCCGGCCACGCTTGGGACGGGCGCTGGGTGCCGCCGGTCACGCTTGCACGCCTTCGCCTGGCGATTTTTGGGTAGAAAGTGCGGCGAGCAGGGGGTTTAGGGGAAAAAAATAAAAAACAAAAGTTATTTGCACCGTGGTGGGTGATGCTGTGCAGTGAGAGGCGAGCTGTGAGCGTGCCCGATGAGGCTGTAGAAATTAAGTCATCGATAAAGGAAAATCCGGGCTTCGCCGGGCAATGCTGGCTGGGGTCTGCTTGCTTGGCCCAGGCGGGTGCTGTGGGGTGTGGGGATGCCCTCTTCCCACTTTCCCCTACACATGGAGAGGGCGAAATGCGCTCTTAACCGTTTGAGGCCGTTCCCCGCGATTTAACCATTATCTCGGCTATTTCCCTGTTCTTCGAGGGAGAGGTTCCTGGCTCTGCGTGTGCGGCGTTTGCCTCTGCTTTAATCGCATCGGCTCCCGGCGGGTGAACAGCGGCAGCGGAGAGGGGCTCATCCCAGGGCCGGCTGGGATGGAGGCGGCTCCTCAGCAAGCAGTTTGGTGTTTTTTTCGTTAAAACAGCCCCGCGTTTGCTCTCGCCGCCGCCACGTCGGAGCCACCCGCCCGATCTCCCAACGAAACTTCGTCCCTCGCTGCTCGCCCCAAACTTTTCCGCAGATCCTTCACACCCAGCTGGGAAAACCAAACGACCGCCAGCCCCTTCCCATCCCACCGCCTTTCCCCCCCTCAGTGGCAGAAAGGGCTCCTTCCCCGCTTCTCTGCGGGAGGAAGGAGCAGCTATTTTTTTTTTTTTTCTTCGCTGTCTTTTCGACTATTTGATCGAGGTTTTACTTTCAGTCTGAATTTCTTCCACCCAACCCCGTCCTCAACGCCGGCTTTTCGTCGCCTGCTCGATTCTTTCCACCTCCCCCTCGCTGAGGGGGCTTTCCCGGGAAGGGTTTTTTCGGCGGTCCCCCACAGCCGCCGCCTCCTTCCCCTCAGGGACACCTCAGCAAGAGGCGCGCTGAGGCGACCCTGAGGGGAGGGCGGCAGGGGCGGCCGAGGGAGGCGGGGGATCTACCCTCGATGGGATCTACCCTCCCCCGGTGCCATTATGCTTCAGAAATGCCCCATCCCGCCGGGGTGACCGGCTTAGGGTGGCTGTGAAGCCCGTGGTGGCGGCTGGGGTGGCCCCGCTCTGGGGACAAAATGGCGCCGAGGTGGCTGAGGTGAGGGCGGCAGGGCCCGCCCGTGCCTCCCTCGTGCCCATCCATCCCATGAAATTGTTTTTTGCCACCATCGATACTGTTCTTTTTTTTTTTTTCTTCTTTTTCTTTTCCTTCTCTGCCTGCCCTTACTTTCCAGCGTTTCCTTTTTTTTTTCTTTTTTTTTTTCCCTAATGTACAGCCAGTCCTGTCCCCCTCCCTACGCAAAGTATCCACAGCTCACTCCCCGCCTTCCACAACATCCATAGCCCTCTTCGTAGTAATAATATGGCTAATATAAATATTAATCTAATCCTTATTGGAAGGATTTTAGTTCTTGCTGCATATCACAAATATGTAATCCAGAGGAGAATGACATTAGGCTGAAAGTGCGGAGTGCAAAATATGATTTGAATAAAATGATAGGGTGGTATCTAATATTTCCTTTAGGGAGTACTATACTCTGAGCTGTCACAACCGATTGTGTAAATAGACGAGACTGAGGGATGTGATCCTAATCATATTGATGAAACATTCATCTGAAAGACCGAGCGCAACCAGAAGGGACTCACTAGAATACAATTAAATCCTAATCTAGGGAGGAAGAATCCTCTGCAGGCTTTCCTCTAACCTGCCACCTTCTCCTGCCTTTTCATTTTGGAATCAAATAGAAGATGGGATAGAGAGAGGAAATAAAGGAGACAGTGCTAGGCCATTTGCCTGCCTGAACGACTGAACTAATGCAGGGAGTGCTGGATGGTGAGGAAGTAAATCAGCAGGCCCAACACGCATATAAGAGTAGATAAAGGCCTAACTTTTCTCACATGGGTAACTATCAACCTGCAAAGGGTTTCCACATGTGAGTGGTGTTAATTTGGTGCAGGAGGCCTGTGTGTTAGGATGAAAAGTCCTTCTCTGATCACAAGTTCAGTTCCAGGCTTGTGAGTAAAACTGTCTGCTGTAAACCATTTAGTTTCCATCTGCAGCAGGGAAATGATTTCTTACTGATAATATTTAGTGGTTAAGGGGTTGTTTTCCCACCTCTACTGTTTGGTTCCTGTCAGGTTCTCCCTGCCATGGTCTCAAATTGCCTTCCAGGGCTGGGTAGTGCACAGGGTGAAATGGTCGCTCTATTCTCCTGACATAGGGCAATATCCCCTCAGACCATGATGGAGATTGGTCAGGTACTGCTATAAGGGGAAAAATGTATTTTGTCCCTTGTTTCTAAAAAAAAAAAAAAAAAAAAAAAAAAAAAAGGAATGCTCTGAGAAGGTAGATGAGGTGGCGGCTCTTCTTATGGTACCTATAACAGTATGAAAGCCAGGCTGACTGCTTTTTGTCACTTCTTGCTTTTGGGGAAGGTGTTGAACAGGTGCATTTTCCTAATGCATACCACGTTTTGGCTTATACCACTAAAATGAATTCAAGCTAAGAATGCCTGAATTCATGTGGTGATATTTAAAGCTGGAGAAGCAATCTGTCTTCTTCCTGCCACTGTGTAAGTCAGACTTTTTTTTGTGTTTAAGACCTAAATCTGTTCTGGTGTCTTTAGAGCTTTTTCAAAGTCAGATGCTCTTTTATCAGCAAGATGAGGCAAAGAGTGAGGTGAGGGCTTTCAGTCTGGAGTATTCTCCATGCAGGGACATTGTTCGGTTCTCTTTTAGCAGGGCATGATGTCTGCAAATGAGGGAAAGATGTATCTAGGGGGCGGGAAGTCAGTTAACAGACCTGTAGTAGAATTTTAGAAGATTTGGAAATGAGGCCCTATGTTCTACACTTTGACTACATACTGAGGACAAAGGAGCCAGTTCTGTTATGGTTGGATCTGGTTTTCTTACAGCAGTGTGAGGCTTTTGTAGCGTATGTAGGACATTAATTGTTAAACTCCATGGAATGGTTATGATCACCTTTGTTTGTAGAGTAATATAGTCTTTGTAAAATGCTTGACGTAAATGCAAATTTCCTTTGAGGAGGAAAAACATCTTTATTTTTAACCTTAACTATTAGTTTGAGTGCTCAGAAATGGCAAATATACTTGGCTGTCTGATTTTTAGGGTCTCAAGTCTTCTGGTTTTCTAAATTGGTAGCAATACTCCGGCTGTTCTCCTGGGGAAAGGAATTCTTGAGGAACTAACTGGTTTGTAATATGTTGGCACTTCCTTTTTCTTAGTGATAAATTCCCAACAGCAGAAATATTATTTCAAATACTCCCCTTTCTTTACACTTTAAAATTGTCTGATTACTTCCTATATTAAGTAAGAATATGAGAAAATGATATTAATGTCACAGCAAAGTTATAATTTAGGCAAGGAGAGCTCTTAAACTGATTCTTCAGAGGAACAGTCAACACAAAGAAGATCTTTCAGCATACCCAGCATACCTGTTGGGGAAAAAAGAAATCAACGCCTGTTTTTCATACCTGCCTCTTCACAGTGGCAGTTTTTTTTTGTTTGTTTGCTTTTTTTTGTGATTTATATGATTATTGTTCAGCAAGAGACCTCTTTTTGTTAACCCTTCTCTTGTTACTTCTGTCGGTTAAGGCAGGATTCTGCTCTGCTGCCTTTAAATTGCAACTCCTTTTTAGGATCATTAGAGAGAAAAGATTAGGTAAACTTCTTGTTGGGGGAGAGGGGGATGTCTTTGACTCAGGTGAAAAATATGGCAGAATCTATGGAGCAACGTTGCTGAAGCTTGTGCTAGCAATGATCTGAATAGCAGATAAATCTTCACTGTAAAGCTCAGTTTGAAACCTCCAATATATTTCTCCACTTGATCTGTTTAAATTATATGTCCATAATATACCTCTGAAATTACGTGCTGTCAGGATGGGCCAGTGAGTAAGGGTGGTGTCTTGGAAGTGAAGAATGGGGTCATTTTTTTAGACAGATCAATTCCCTAATTCAGGTCACTGTGCACCAGCAGAATTGCTTGTGCTGGCACTGAGCACAAAGAAACAGAGTAGAAATTAAGAAAGAAAAGCAAACTTTCTTATTCCTTCTAGGAATGCTGGAGACTTCTTTCACCTGTTTAAGCAGCAATACTTGGGATATTTGTCTCCCTCCATTTCTTTCTTTTTTCCTTTTACAATAATGGGTCATGGCAACTAATACCTCAGTAGTGAAGTCCATACACAGAGGTGACCAGAATAGCTGCCAGTCTTCAAGAGCTTTTAAGGAGCTTGGTTTAAGTTCCCTGACTGGAAAGCCAGTCCCCCTGGAGAGGACCCTCCGATCTAGTGGAGATGCCACAGTCGTATCATCACAGCATTTCAGTAGGTGTGGGATTACAGTGAAGCATGGATTTACAGCACCTCTCTTACCCCACAACAGCTGTCTGTGGACACGCATTTGCTCCACAGTTTACTACACAGTGCACTTGCTTTTCTTTCATCAGCAGGCCAGTCTGTCTGTTCTTACTGAATGAAGAGTGCATGCACTGGCTTGCCAAACAGAGAATGTGCTGTGAATCCACAATTTCTCTTGCTTTTCCTATGTATTTACACCTTCAAATGCAATGATAAGGATAATAGTACAAGTATTTCAGACAGTCCTGGAAATACACTGCTATTTCTACCAAGAGACTGTTAGGTCTAGTGCTTTCCTGGCATCAACCATAGGAAGAGAAAGGCCCATAGGAATAAGGAGTGTATTTGACTCTAGAACACAACAGCACACAAGAAATGAATAAGCAAAATGTGTTGGGGTGTCTCACCAGAAAGTTTAAACAAATAAACAAACCCCTCATCATTGATGGATTGCTCTTAACTGTGGGGTGATGACTGATTTTTACTAGACTGGATTCTGTAGTTTCTGTTTTGATTTTCCTTTTTGTTTGATAGGTGGCTAAAGTAGTGGGCCTTGTGTCCCTTCTGAGTTTTACTCCGTCTCTTGAGGAGAATACAAGATAAGAGACAGTGACCTTCTGTTTACCAATCCGCCCAAGGAATGGAGATTAAAAATAAAAGAAAACAACCTGGGTTCATTATCTCAGTGAAGTATGCTCCAAGCTAGGAGTTGCAGGGAGAGCCACAGCAACAGCAAAAATGGCAATTTACGTTCCTCCACCCTATTCACTTCCATAAAATCTGATCTGCATTATTCTCCAATCTGTATTAATATTGTTATGCTGAGAAGTGCTAATGGCCGCCCATAACACTTAAAGGTCACTCAAGTAAATAATGAATACGTTCTATAGAAAGACTTGAAGACTGGCCATAACCACACCTAAAGAAATCCTGATGGAGACTAAGTGGATTATTTCTCTTTTGTCAAACAACTAAAGCTTTCAGTCTCCTCTATGATAAGAGCTATAGAAGTTAATAGGTAGGCCAAAGCATCTTAAGTTTATGGTGCCTCTTTAGTGAACAGTGAAGCTATAGGAGAGGGTTTGAGTTCATTTAAGGTTCCACTAACTGCTGAGAAAAGAGAACAATACTTAACCCTCCTTAGTCTTTCCTTTTTATGCTTGGCATGTGGGTTCAGTCTTTCTGTTGTACCAGCTGTAGGGCTCATCAGACCATTGTGTGAGTCGATTCATTTCACAGACTTGACAGGAGACACATCCAGGAGAAAAGGACAATTTTGTTTTGCTGGGTTCATGAGTTGAATCACCTCGACTAAAACCCAGTAAGAGTCAGAGACAGTGCAGAGGAGAGAACAGGATTACTTTGGCTGGGACTGGTGGAGAAGGGAGCAACCTCCCTGTCTCTCTCTGCCATAAAAAAAAAAAAAAAAAAAAAAAAAAAAAAAACACCTTTAGATGGTGCCAATCATCTCTTTAATTTCATGTAGGTTTAGTGAGAGAGAGGGACTATCGGAAAAGAAGGCAGGACTGGGCTTTGGTATAATCTTATGTGCACTTAGTCTTGAAATTGCAGTGTTATCATTCAAAGAGACAAAACTCCGTGCTTCAGATCAAAGGTGTTTTTTGTTTTTTTTTTTTTTTTCCCCTCAGGTTGTTGGAATAAAAGTTCCCTTATTGATATTCTGTTCCTTCTCAGTGTCTAGAAAAGCCAGGGTCATGGCATGGAGAGAATTGCAACGTCACTTGCTGTGTCACAGCTGTAAGAAATGCAGGGTGATAAGGTAGAAAGAGGTGACTGAGAACTTTACAGGTGTCACCTGGGGTGTGTGACCTTTCTTCTGCAGGCCAGTGACCTTGCCATTGAGTCACAGTCACCCAGATTTAACTCGGCAGTGATGACACACCTCTCAGGATAGGTTGGCTAAGGCTAATTTGGAAATGTAAGAAGGTATGTATTAAGTTAACACTTCTTGGATCAGACTCTGCAAGGCTATTTCTTCAGATAAAGTTAGCTTGCTCAAGGAATCCACAAGCATGGGTGGGTTATTTGTGGGATTTGTGTATATTTCAAATCCCCAATGGGGATTTGGATATAATTAATTGATAGTAAATGACATCAAGGAAAGACCTGCATTGATGCTTCTACTTTCTCCTCCAAATAATAAGCGTAGACATTCAGGGACAAATATGGAAATCTGCTCCTGCCTGTTAAATGGATAAAATCAGTAATGTTGGACAAAAAAGTGATGTTGCCAATACTTTCCAGACATAGCACATACTGTTGTTAGACTTCCCTGTATAGGCCTGAGGCCTCCCAGAATAAATACCAAACTTGCTACTGTTTTGCAAGAGTAAATTACAAGCAGCCAATATCCAACTGCAGGAAAGACACTTCATAAGCTGAAAAAGAAAAATTGCAAATTGCGAAAGTGAAATACTGAAATAAATGAACAAGCCATCAGTACTGCTTGAGAGAATCTAAACTGTGAACCACATTCTGCAGCAGTGGATTTCAAAGGATGTTTTTTAAAAGTGAAAAACATTGAGATTGGTTTATGATTTTAAAAGACTATATTTTTAATTCCATTTTATTAATTCTTTAGCTACCTTTGTTGGTAGGGAAAGACTGCCTCTGAAACTTTTTTTTTTTTTTTTTTTACTATTTTACTATGGAGATCTTCATTATTTATCCTTCTTCTCATTATCATTTCTGTTTTCTGAGATCTATTTATCTGCCGCTAGGGCATATGTAATCAGAAATGAATTGACTTGTAAAACATGACTTGCCTATGAGAAAATCTTTCTCTCTCTCTGGGAGGAAGCTACAACTGAAGAAAACTACAGTCTAGTATGTGAGTAGCAGGTTGTGCTATGAAGAATTATTTGAGAAACTGGAAAGTCGTTGTTAAGGGCTGACTGATGAAAATATGGCTTGCAGCATGCTGCATAAGCAATGTAATGGTTGTTCTTTGTCTTCTCAGGACAGGACACGTGGAAACTCTAGCTAACTGTACTTCTTGGGAGAGAGATGACTGCAGAATTCTGGGGTCATCATGTAACCAGTTCAAACAGCATGCAAATCCTTTGTCTTACTTCTAAAAGATGATCATTGCATCCAGGATCAGGCCATTCTTTGAAAGTGGTGCCACCATTCTTAAAAACAAAACAATGACAAAAAAAAAAAAAATCAGTAATAATCCTCTGTTCTTGACCTGGTCTGGCAAAAGTGTTGGTTTCAGAAGTGACACACAGCTGTAGCCAGGTCTGAATAGATTTACAGAGACATGTCACTATAGGTATATCCATAGCTATAGATGTATTCTACAGAGACGGGTGAAAGTTGTGCCTGTGTTATGTTTTTGATGCATTCTCTGAAGAGGATCTGGAAATATCAGGACAGATGTTCTTCCTGATATGAGGCAAAGGTTTAGAACCTGTTCTCAATCTCAATGGTGGAATCAGAGCCAGAAACAGTCCTAAACTCCAGGCTAAACACAGAACTTCTAAATGAGAATGTCAATAAGCTAAATAATTATCAACAGTTGTGAGCTAAAGGCAAAACTATATCGTGTTTAAGTTCTTTGGAGCCCACAGAAGAGCTTGCTGTGGAGGAAAGGGAAGGAAATTCAACATTGAGAATGCTTGCAGAAATGTGCAAGATTTCAATCCATCTAATCCGACTGGAGACAGGAGCTGGGACTAAGCCCACTTCAGCTTTCACCTTCTAAGTACTTTATTTTTGTATTTGAATTCAGGAGCAATCTGTCTATCCGTACTGGCCTTCTAACATGGTTGCTTGACTTCCTGCATGTAAGAATAGGCAGTCTTGTGCTTTGAGGAGGTTGTCCTTGCTCATAGGCTTTCCCTTTACCTGCTAAGGTGTTTTTCCATGAGATTCTACTAAAAAGATCTCTGGACAAGCTGATTTCTGCTCTCCTGAAGTGCCATCACTAATTGTCCAATTTTTCTTTCTCACTTCTCTCAAAATTTCAGATTCTTATGGCTGCCCTCTATTTCCCAAATGTTTTTTATGCAAAGTGCAGAAGACTCGTCAGTCACTCACATCATGAAGTTACCATCAATGGAGTTCAGAAACCTGGGCTGCTTGTGCTCAGCTATTTTACTCCATCTGCAGATACCAGGGTGGTTCTAGTTCCCAGTGAGTACCAGTGCCTATGATCATGAATCTTGTTCCAGCTTTTGAATGACGGCTTCTTCTTCTTCCCTGTCTTGATCAGGTCCATAGCAGGCATCTAGCACAATGTCACCCATGTTGGACCGTTCTCTGATCCCTGCCCATAAGGTCTTGACTGTCTCATTGCTTGTTCCCAGCAAAGCTCTGCGTGTTCCTGCCAGCACACTGCACTGTTTGAAATCCATGTTTTTTGTCTTCACAGCCTGGCTTTCCTCAAGAGCCTACATCCATCCATTGCAGCACTCCAGCCATGTGAGGTATCCCACTGTGATTTTGTAAATCCCTGTTAGATGCCACCAAGCAACCTCTGTTCTGTGGTTGATTTCAGACCCCAGACACTTGCTCTCTTATTCCTTTGGGGTTTGCAGCTGCTTGTTGGAGCTGCTGCCTTCTCATTCCTGCTCACCCCTTTTTTCAAAGGTCTGTTCCTTTTTCTTGTCTCCTCCATCATGTAAACAGTGGCATTAAATGCACTTTAGTCTCTTGTTGCATTAGTTACATTGTAGTAAAGGAGCTGAGTACTCTAGCAGCCCTTGGATATATTCCTTGGCACCTGAGGCAGGCCATCGGGAAGGCCACTTGAAGCCTTAGCTCTGCACTACTTCAAGTTCTTAGGCAGAGATGTTTGCTTTCTGGATGCAGTGGTAGATGGAAGTGGTCCTCACATTGCTCGGTAGTCGGGTCTTGCATGGATGCCCTCTAGCCCTGAGGGGCGGTAATCCCAAGGATGCTTCTGCAGTCGTGGCTGAGGCTGGTGTGGGGACGTAGTGCTGCCTGCTGAGCAGCAGAGAGCCCAAGGATGTATGACAGGTTCAGTCATTAACTAGCAGAAAGAGAATGGCCTTAAGTGTGGGGGATATACAAGGCAAAGAGAAAACTTTGAGGCCTGGGTCAGTATCGAAGGGATGTCCTCAAGACAGCAGGCACTGTGGTTATTGAGTTTTGGAGGAGAAAAGGGGGCAGGAAGGCACCGAGTAAAGGCCAGAGCAGGCAGAAGAAGGTCAGCTGCAACGCAGGGTGAAGATGTGATAGTCACCAAGCAAAGCCTGCTGGAAGAATGCTGCCGTTCAAGGCTTACTGAAGAGATTTGGCCAAGCAAAATAGTTTCATGCAAATGTAGCAGTTTATGTCGTGTGTTTCTATCACCTTTTTAAGTCCAATGATAAGTGCTGTAAAACCAAATGTATTATTTTGTGGAATTATGTCCACATTTTAGAGGAGAAGTATTGGTAATCGCCAGCAAGTCATGCTCAATCCTCAGTCACAGAACTATCAGTGTCACAGCGTGTGTTTGAGATGGTGTGAATTTTGAGTGCTATTGTTATTTTGAATAACCAAAGAGTACCTCCAGTACATATTTTCCACTGCAATGAAAACTTGTAGAATGCTGTAAAGTTTATAAACTTTAAACTCACAATCAATGTGTTGTCCTGTAATATATAGAAAACTAATACCAAGGAAACCTTTTTTGAACTACTATTCTGCATTTATACATAAACAAGTCAACATAAAAATAAAAGGTGCCAGTCTGTCTGATAAATATGTGTTTTTTTTCCCTATATTGTATTATCCTCACTGAAAGTGCCATAGAAATTTGTACAGAAACATAGTAGCCTCCTACAGAATTTGCTCAAAAATCATGTGTTAATATAATGAATAAAGCAGGAATTGCTCTTTCCTTAGAGCTGAAACATTCTCATATTGTGTCTGAGTAGAGTAACTGCTGTTGGGATTAAATGGGCTGGATTCTGGCCAAAAGATTTTCACTCTGTTTTTTTCCTAAAGGACCAGAACAGTTTGAGGTGAAATGACTCTGATTTTTTTGTACCACTGCAGATTTTTGTGGCAAAGAGTTCAATTTTATGACTTCAGCCTACAACAGTAAGAACGTATTTAACGTTCAGCTGCATGGCAATTCTCACTAGCAAGTAGTATCTTGGGTTCCCTGCTAGCTATTGAGAGCGGTGCTGTAAATTACAGCAAAGGATCCACTGAAATGGGTCAGCTGGGGCTGGCTCTGTGGTTCCCGTGTCTGCTTTCCAGTGTGCTTTCAGTGCAATCTTCTGACGCTTCTGCAAGTTTCCATTCCAATCCAGGGATGGTCAGTGCATTTCTCATCCAGCCCTGAAACTGTTGCCTTTTCCTGTAGATAACATGAAGCCATTGGGGTGCTGAATGCCGAGGGTGGCTCACGCCTTTCTCAAAGGTGGTTCTGAGTAGGTCAGGTACCTTCCCTGCTCGAGCTTCTGATAAAAATGTTTGACATAAATCCCTAAGGCAAGGCCTGGGTCTGCAGAGGGTGTTGGGTACAGGGTGTTGAAAAAAAGAACTGACTGCAGCAGAAATCAAGTGGTCAGCACTTCCCAGGGACAGGCCCTTGAGCTCTAGCATTTAAATGCCAAACAGGAGCTTTTCTCTTGTTGTTTCCACAAACCAGGGTGCAATCCTGCAGCATGAAGCACAGCCCAGAGTCACAGCAGGAGGACATGTGAGTTGCATGTGTCTTCTCTTTGCTAGCGCAGGGTCCTGGTCCCAGCTAAGTACCATTTGTGTACATCTGCTCCAAACTTGACTTTCTTTCAGTGTTTGAGCTGAAAGCTTCCAGACCCATCCGGAACCACTTCGACTGCAGAGTGTTTCTCAATGCTGGAGTTGGGTTTACCAGATTTTATTTTATTTTTTGCTTGTAAGGACTTGTGTCACTTAACACAGGGCATTGCATTGCTATGAGGCAGCATGCTCCAGTGTGGAGGAAGGTTTCAGGCCACAGCACTGAGTGACACACCAGGTTTTTGTGACCATGTAACCTCAGTCTCCAGTTTCTATACAGCAACTCCAATAGGGTTTAGAGGTCTGTTTTCTGGGCTTACAACTTCAGTACTTCTGATTGCAAGCGTAATACCTTGCTACATCAAAGAGGATGTATTTCATGGTTATGGCCCACCTAGCACTCTCCTAAATGTGCAGAGGGTATGTACGTATAAAGCAAAAACACATAACATGCAGTCTTACAGATGTAACCTTAAAAAAGGCAAATAAAGGGGTGGAGGGGTAGGAGAAAGATACAGATATGCTGGAGATCCAAGTTGGAACTTTTCCTGTAGAAGTAGAATACTGGCTGGAATTGGAGACTTTCCAAAGCCAGGGTGCCTTCTGGCTGGGTAAGATGGACCCTGTCACAAAGGGCCAGGTGTTGCAGTCTGCACGCTGAGTAGCACTAACCCTTGTAAAGAGTCTCACTGAACGCTATTTATTCATGCATCCCTATTGAAGTTAATGTGAGTAGAATATGCTGAATTTGGCCCTAGGTTAGTAACATAAAATTGTAGCTCTTTAAAATGGATCTGAACAGAGACGTCCAGCCCGATGCTGCACTGGCCCTGAGAGCTCGTTGCTTTGAGGGGACTTAGGATTTTTGATTTGGCTCTTTTATCTGGGGGGTGGGGATGATGGGGGAAGAACAGCATGATTATTTTTCTTTCAGATCTAATAAGGAAAGAATTAGCCTAGGAGAAGGCAAAAAGGATTTGCTCCCTTAGATGTTATCTAAGATGCTGCCTTCTTCCTCTAAGAAATAGAGCTTTCATGTGTTATATTACATATGGCCCCCCAAAAAGATGCATATCTTTTGCCTGGGGTGAGCAACTCCTGAGATTTCTGAAGTCAGGCTAGTACATTAACACCTTGGATTTAGGTAGCACACGGCTACAAGCAAATGTCTTTGGATGATAGAAGCAAATCAGACACTGCTTTTGTATGTCACGAGGGATTATTCTATTTTAGTGCTATGCCCTTTGGCTTTACAAATGCACCTGTAGTGCTCCTGTGGTTAGTGCAAAGAATCTTGGTAGAATTAATTTGCTATAGTCATTTTGTATTTATAAATAGCAAATGTTAGAACGGGCTACACACAAACAGCTCTTCAAACCTTATGTGTATTCTTTGAAGCAGTTCCCGAATAAGGAAGGCTTCTGCTCGTTAATGCCAGCACTGAGTTCACCAGTATACTTTTCCTTTCAGAAAAGACAATCTGACGAAGCAGGAGGAATTTTTGTCTGTATCTGGTCATATGGAAGATGGCAGATAAATTTTAGGAAGTCTAAGGTCTTTCAGCTGTGTAAATCTGGAAAAAAAAAAGAAAAAAGAAAAAAAAAGAAAAAAGTCTAATTTAATGTAATCTTCTGTGTTATTTTTTATTGGAGTAAATTCTTCTGTGTTATTTTTTATTGGCGTAAATGGCTCTGAGAGCTCATGGTGTTTACATGGTATCGTTGTCATATAGTAGCAAGCTGTTAACCACTGCCTGGTGTTTCAGGAAGAGAGATACGGTTCTGTCAAATACTATGGCAAATAATTGTTGCTTTGAGTCTTTTTCAGAGATGGGGGGAGCTAAATGGTTGTACTTTTAAGAAGGTTTTAATTTTACCAATATCTTCTATTTTGCATTTATTTGCTACAGAGATTTTTAAAAGATTTTTCCCCCTCAGATTTGACTTTTTTTTTTTCCTATTTGTTTTTTAGGTGACATTACATATGGTATCATGCAACCTGATTTTAGCTAAGCGTGCTGAAACACTCACTGTGCCTGTTGTAGTCCAAACCTGCTTCACAACAACACCAGAAGACAAATAAACATAACAGCAAAGAAGGAAGAATAGCAAGCAGAGGTTGAGACTTGCATTTGGAATAAGTGGCTTTCTAATAATCTTGCTATTATAGGAAAAACAAGTTCAGCATATGAATTGATTAGATGTTCTGTTATCTGGCAAATTCCAGTCAATATCAGCTAATTAAGCTTTAGGGTTTTAGTTCCCTTTTTTGATCCAAAGCTTCTGGGAGCACTGCATAGAATAGCCGTACCTAAGCCAGGCCTTTTTTTCTTTTTTCTTTTTCTTCTTTTAAGTGGCGTAGGATGTGGAAAAAGTGAGGCAGAGAAATAAAAGGCATCACAAGAAAGGTGTTAAGAGTAGGAAAATACTAGGAAATTTTGTGCCGTAAATGGTCTCAGTATTTGGATGAAGATGGTGGGGAGACAGCCTGGTTTGTCGTGCCACCTCTCAGGATCAGTAATGGTATGAGCTCCTCTTTGTCAGGGAGGATCAGAGGACGGTGGCATTAGGCCGAGAGCCCATCTTGTCCAATATGTTGTCTCTCAAGCAGCTAATAGCAGAGTATAGGAATAGGGAGTATAAGAATAGGCTGTGTTATAGATTGATATTTCTCCCAAGGGCTTCCGGCAATCAGCTTTAAGGATTTCTTCAGCTATTTCTGAACCGTCATGCTTAGCACATCCTTGATGTGGTTTTATCCTTTAAGTGAACCTCATTCCCTGTAGGAACCCCTTTCAGTTCTGCAGCCCAATGTTGTAATGGCCTGGTTGCAGATGTCCTAGCCAGGGATGCGGAGGAACTGTGCTGCTGTGACTTATTCTTTTCTGGCCATTTTTTTTTTTTTTTAATCATCAGCGATAAATGAAAAGAAGTCCAAAAATGCAAGAGGGTCTTTTTCTCTTATTACACATTTTGCTAAGAACGGCCTCCTGTGTGGCTGATAAATGCAATTTTCATGTTTGTTTCTGTGCTTGTTTGTTTTCCTATTCTATACTAATTGCTAAATAACCTTTGTGTCCACCCATTGCTTGAGTCATATCAAAACATAAACACATTTATATGTAACAGACTTCTCTGACTTTATTTCTTGGGATGCAAACCTCGGGTATTTTGGGGGTACTGAGATAGGATTTGACATTTCACATTTTAGTATTTGATGTCCATTATTATAAATGTAATTGAAACTTTTGAGTGGGGAGCCTAAAGTTAGGTAAATAAGGCAGATGCCTTGTGTTAGGGGTGGTACATTGGGGTATATCGTGCTTTTAACTCCTACCTGAATTATTGGGAATTGTGAATGCTCTGATCCCAAAGAGAAGCCATTTATTTGGAAAGCAGAAACATGCTTGAAGGTTTACAAGAGGACAGACACCCTGGTAGGGTTTTAATACCCTTCATATTAAAATCAATTGTCCTGTGAATACCTAGGATGTTTCACTTTGCCAATATAATTTAAATATTCACATTCCTACAATCACAGAAGGTTTTTTTTTTTTTTTTTTTTTTTTCTTTAATTGGCACGAACTCGAGGGGATTTTTTTTTTTTTTTTTTTTAATAGCTTGTGATAATTTCCCCGATTTCAGCTCCCTGGGCATGCATGCAGGTAAACCATAACTGTCTAATGCTATTCAAGGGTGAAGCCGGGATGAAGCCTGCAATGCAGATTTACCCCAGAGCGGTCGGTCTGTGCGGAGCATGCCAATGCAACACGCCGGCACAGCTCGCTGTGTTTGCTGCCAGCCTGGATGAAAAGGCAAGGACTCGCAGCTTAGGGGAAGAGCAGTTTAAAGCCTGTTTCTGCCCTTTTCAAGCCTGTTTCTGCAGACGGAGGCACAGGCGCTCGGCCCCGATGCGTGTGGCTACAGTGCCCTCTTGTGCGAGCGAGCGCTGGTGGCCGGTGGCTCTTTCAGGAGGTCTCCCCGCAGCTCCTGGCTGCCAGAGAAGGAAGGAAACCAAAGCCGAAATCCTCTTCCTGCTGTGGCTATTTGCAGCTGTGTTTTAGTCACCCAAGTGTTGTGTTGCAGAGCTGTTTTGTTCGGTTCCTGTGATGCGATGTGATATGATTTCAGGGCAGCCTTGGGGCTTTTACAGCTTAAAATGTGCTTTGCATCCTGCTAGTAGTTTGGCATCCGCTGGAAAATGAACATTTACTATTTCTGTTGTGGTAATGCCCACAGGACCTGTCATGGACAGGAGCTCCCGGTTGTGTTTGGTGCTGTCTCCACACTCAGAGGTAGGGCCCTTGCTGTGCTGTGAAGCTTTAATCACGTAGAAAAAAAAAACAAGTAACCAGACCTGGTTGTTATTTTGCAGGAAAGAAGAGGGAAGTTTCCTCCTCCTTCCATGCCAAAATTGTCAGCTGCACTTCATCTGTCCCTGAAATTAGAGAGGGTGAATTAATATATCTTGATTGGGAGGAGAAAAAAAAAAAAAAAGAAAAAAAAGAAAAAGAAAAAAAAAAAAAAGAAAACTTGAAGGGAAAAAGGGCACAGTGATCAGAACTAAGTGAGCAGGACAGACCCAGGAGGGTTTTGACACATTATCATTTGGAAATGGCAAAGTGAAAATCTGCTGTGACTGCAGTGTTTCAAGATTACTATAAGCCAAGAAAAATACCTGCTTGTGCAAATAAGTGTAACCATGACACAGAAACTTCAAGGGATCTATCCCCCTCATTTGATCAAATTACTTTAGATCATTTAAAATTATGGCCATCCTTTTGAGGGTATAGTTCATGACAAAACTGTTGGAAATGTGACAATTAACCAAGCAAATTGTCACTGTATTACCAAGACATAAAGTGTGTGAGCAAGAACGTCATAACATTAAAAAATAGAAATCCAAACCTAGTTCTTCTATCAGGCAATGGAGATATATAAACCTAGAAAGAGAAAATTAAACTATATTGGGAGAAGAAAAAACTTGGTGCTAGCAGGACTTGGCACAGGCTTTTTAGTCCTAGGTACTTCAACTTCTGTTGAAGTCCAAGGGTAGAGAAAACATGCAGCATCTCTGCAGTCAATGAAAAAACAACCCCCCCCCCTTTTTTTTTTTTCCTACTGTGCTTTTCTCCAATTAGCATGCAGATTCACAGACTTATTTTGTCTCATTTTAAACATTTTATTCTAAACATTTTCTTCTGATTTCTTTTTTTAACTGTGACAGTTCCACCCTGACTTCTCTTACCTGCCAGTCTGCAGAGAGAGGTACAGAAATGAGGGGAGAGCTGCTAGGGTGAAGTGCAAGCCAGACTGATCTCCAACAGAAAGGAGAGAAACAGGGATGTGGTGTGCCAGAGGACCTGCATGAAAGTAACTAGGAGCAGAACCTGACCATTACAATGCTGTTGTCCTGCTCCTACCCTCAACGGGAGTCCTGTTGCATGTCCCATCACGTTTTCTGTCCTTGCTGCTTTTTTTGGTCCTTACTGGATGTTTGGCCTGTACCTGCAAATACTATCACCAGCCCTTAAGCTAGGGCAATGTAAGATTCAGCTGGATTTGTGGGAACACCATATCTTCTCGCTTCCTGAGACCAGCAGTTCTCATAGGCTAGGGCCCCATAGCTGAAGGGAAGTGTGTGCATCATAAAACAACTTTATTCACTGTTTTGGGTTTAATAAGATAGGCTTTGTTTGCAAGCCAAACGCATGACATTATCCCAGTTACTAATTATCCTAAATAACACAAGTTTGCCTTACATTAGTCTTTTTTTTTTTCTTTTTTTTTTTTTTTTCCATCCAAGGATCCTGTACTTAAATGTCAGTTTAACTGCTCAACAACATGAAAATGTGAAAACATATTTGTTACTTTCCATGCTTACTGGATCCTATTTCTTCCCCTCCAAGTACTCTGATTATGTGAACACAAGATAGTGGCAGAGCCTCTGCCTGCTGAGGGTTGTCCTGCAGATGACCACCGGCTCTCCTGTTTGTTCAGTGCCAAGGTGTACGGGTTCTCCTGGGATATTGCTTAGGCTGCAACACCTTCCTACAGAGCCCATCATCAGCACATTCAGCTCTGCAAGAAGTGCATATATTTTTTTTGCCGATGAATGAGGTGCTTTCACATCTTTGCAGCTGCACTGCTTTCTTATCCAAGCACATGTTTTTTTAAATTTACATTAAAAATGATTTTTTTTTCAGAGATTTTATAATTTCAGAGGTATTTGCCGCTTTGCAGGTGAACTTTCATATATCCGAGAATTTTTCAGATTCCAAATACAGGATCATCAGTGCCTACATGGACACATCAATTCCTGTCCACTGTCAGAGCACAGATGAGTGCAGCAGCTGGAAGCCTTTGTTTTTCACAAAGGCAAAGTGATCAGCTAGGTTGTTCATTTTGTTCTTCATGATAAACACCAGCTCCAGCTGGAATACAAAGGAGATCAGCAGGAGCAAAATGGCTCACAGGGGAGCAAAATACAGATCTGTTGCTCCCATCAAGGCAATGGCTCCTTACTCTGAGCTGCTGGGGATGCTGTGGACCGAGCTGTTGTGTGGCTCTGTGCAGCGTGTTGAGCAGTGAGCTGCAGAGGAGCCCAGCCCCAGCAGGGAGTAAGCACACACCTCTGTCTGTGAAGAGGGCTGGTGCCAGTCAGTGTAAAAGCATGGCTGAATAATGCACAGCAGCAAGTACTTCTCAGAGAGGAGACCTAGCAGTGCTGAGAAAGTTTGCAGAGGCTGAATACATGTCCTGTGAAATTATGGTGATCTCTTTAGACCCACTGATGTTTCAAGTCCCACCAGCCCCATAGGGTCACTATGTTGGGGGAGCGGATTTACAGGAAATTTGTCTCTAAACTTTGTTGAACACAGGTTTGCAGGTTGTGAGATGTGCAGCAATACAATTACATTTTATTGCTACAGTCTTTCAACTAACCCTATGTTTGTCCAGAGGCACCTGGACACAACTATTGACTAGCATGAAGTCCAAGAAAGAGCAGGGATCATACTATGAGTGGGCATGGAGTCCATCTCTTGGCATAAATGTTTTCTGAGCTCATACCATTAATAGCTTCTATGAGCAACATGCCAAGCTTGTCATCTTTCTTAGGACAAGTTGGAACACCAGGGGTTATAAACCATTAGTTTTTTATTTTATTTATTTTATTTTTTTAAAGATAGCTTTAAGGTGAGAGTGGATGGCTATTAGAAGTAAGGCAGCAATAAATACCTACAAACAATGTATTTACAGAATGGCTGTCATCTGAAGCATTGCTCAGTTTCCATATGTCACAGAACATAGACTAGTCACTCATTCATGTGAACTTATATTTGCAAGGAGATTGAGTTTTAGCAAGGTTATTAGGTTATTTTGTTTAGATGACAAATCATGTCTTCATAGAAGGCTTAAGGGCATTTAATAAATATGCATTGATGTCTGTGTGAGTGGACAGAGGATACATGCATGTTCAAACCTTTTTCTTTTTTTTATTTCTTTTTTTAAAGAGGAAAAAAAGAAGGGGGGGGTGTGGAATCAGAAGAAGAAGTAAGACAAGGCAGCATATTCCCATGAAAAAAGTAGGTATGACTTTCACAGTGTACGGAGGATGAAAATATTAGAGGAAGACGAATGTTCCCAGAGGTGCCGTGCATTTGTGCAGCTAGTGGAGACTTTCAAGAGGAAAGGAAGACAGGGATATTTTTATCACACCAGTGCTTCCTGCAGGTTCTTGGCTGCACCAGCACTTGCCTTCTTGCTTCTTAGACTTGGGTCTATGCAGGATCAGTAACGTTGGTAAATGGGGTATTTAGGCATTGTTCATTGGATTATTCAGAATTTGAAAAACGAGTTCATTGCTATTAAAGGAAAGAGAACAGAGTGTCAGAAGCACTGCTTATGTACAGCAAAGTAAAAAATACCAAAGCTATCCGTTTCAAATTGGGATTCTCAGTTGAGTTTACCATTTTCTTGTATTTCCGGCAGAGGGCAGGTTTGTGTCATGAAACCTGTTTTCTTGTTTTATCAGAATCTAACGTGAAGTTCACCAGTCACATTCAAGCCTAGTTAGGAAAAAAAAGTCTTATTCTGTGGTAGTATCCCTTGAAAATTTTATCTCATATATATATTTATTAGAAAAATAATAATAATTAAAAAAATAGGACTTCTTCTAGTAACCTTGAAGCTTGCTAAAAATCTAGCTCCCAAATGCGTTAGTCTTGTTTTCTAAAATTGTTATGAAATTGCCACTGGTTCATTTCTCCCAATGCATATCTTCCTTGTTTCTATTGTGATATCGAAGATATTTTTAGCATTGACTTCATATGAAGACAATCGATGATGCAGTTACTGTTGCAGAGACATGAAAAGGTGGTGTTTTATTAAAGTTAGGTAGCATAAAATAAAATAGTACTAGGAAAACACAAATGTAATTAAAACCTTAAGGCTAAAAATAGTTAAAAAATAATAAAAAAATATAATCCTAGCATGCAAAACACCAAGGAAAAAAAACAGGTTGTTACATCATGGTAACAAGTCCCAGCAGGGTTAACCACATGCCCATGTTTGTGTAATTCTTCTCAATATCATTTTGGTTTCAAAGTGACATGTTGTGGCACTGCCAGAACGGGACGTTCTGAAGCAAAGGGAGGCAATTGCTTTTCTAATTCATGTGTCATCCCCAGGAGTTGTGCTCTTTCTGCTGTGACTACGTGAAAATGTATTTGCAAAAAATAAAAAATAAAAAAGCCTAGATGGAATCTTACTGGTAACTGGTATTTCAAATCACATTGCTTATGTATGAATCAACAGGACAGTTTAAACGCAGCAGTGGATGCACCAGTTTTTGCTTTTGCTTCTTGCATCTCATTGTTGCTGCTTTTACCATCCACGTGGTTTTGAGTCTCGGATTTTACTTTAGTTTCACCTACAGCTTTGTATGCAGTGCCCCCAAATGACATTGTGATGAAAACACACATTTTTGAAGGTATTTCTCCCCTTTAGCTGCTGTTGCTGTTCACTTTGTACACTAATGTTCTTGCCGGTTTAGATTTGCTTTGATTTTTATGTAGTATGTTTTAGATTTGTGTAATTTTGAAAAGTACAGACTCACACAATAGCACTGTGCTCAAATCATTATCATCTGAAGATTTAACAATCATACTTGTGATGAAAAATCACAAGTATAGCCTACTGCCAACAAGCTGTGCACTGCTACTTAAGGAGCTTTACTTCAGCAGTGTTATCCAGGATAGTGCCTCTTCCTTGCCTTCAAGCTGTCTCTGTAGTTTCACTTTGTCTGCTCTTAAGGGGATGGCAGCACTTTGCTTTGCATTTGGACATTAGCTCCCACTCCCCCAAGACTAAACATTATTATTAAGTTTACTGTCTGGATGATTCAGTAGTATCAAAAGACAGAGTGAACTTCATCAAGTCAGGAAGCATAGCCTATGGTTAGCTGGTGAAATGTAACAAGGACTCTAAATAGCCTCCAGCATGTAACTGGCGTGGCCAATATTGAACCTAGGTCTCCAGAGGTGGAAGACTAGAAAAACTGGCCCTGGGGACAAATACCTTTTCCAACTCCCATCACATTTCTAATAGTTACTAGGGCAGAATAATGTTTCATGACCTTTGGGTCGTCCCATTACCGCAACATAATCTAGCTGTGCAAGCTTTCCAAAGGTCACTGTAAAAATAAAAATATTTCCTGCTGTGATCCATACCCTCAAACACAAAGAAAAAGAAATATCTTAATAAATGTAGTGACATTTGCACTATAGGGCACAGTACAAAGATCATGAACCATTATTCTGCACTAGTAATAATGTCACGATTTTATTCTTGCCCAGTGGTTACTGTATGACATTTGTGCTCACAGGGAAATTCCTGTGAATATCAGTAACTTAAAATATATTGCCTCTGGGTCCTGTCGATCTCCCATTGGAGTCAATGGAAGCTTTGCCATTTGCTTACCAGTAAGAGGGAATAGGACTGACCCAGCATTCTCATGAGCAAAACTGAGATAGTTTTAAAGGGTTATTATTATTTTTTTTTTTTTACATTTCCCATTAAAAAGCATCTGTTAACTGGCTCCTTGATAAAACATGTTTCTTAAGAGAATATAACTGGTCATTCTTGTTTTCCTGAGAATTGCTGCAACTATGTTTACAGAGGAGAGATTATGTGATGAGTCTTTTTTGAAAAAAAAAAAAAAAAGAGAAAAAAGAGAAGTCATAATGCTTCTTGCTACTTGTGCAATTATTTATGACTTGGGAGACAGATGTTACCTAATACTTCTTCACTGCATTCCTATGTGATGGGATCCCTCTATTTCTCAAACAGGGAGATGGATTAATTCAGAAATTTCTGATGGAGTGACATAACAACCTATAGAATGCTTAATGGTAATAATAATAATAATAAAAGGCCTGATTTTCAAAGACATGGAAGCACTTGGTTTTATCTGACAGACTGGTTCTTACGTTAGTTACCTGAAAGTGCCCTGGAGCAGATGCTTTTTAGACTAAAATACGTCAGCCTTGATCAATTTCTATAAGATTATCGCCGAACTCTTGGAAGGAGGAGGTGGAGAGTTTGTATGCAATTACAGTCCATGTTAGCATTGGCTCCTGTCTAGAAACACACCTTAGTTATCAATACATGTAATGTATCTCTGACAATATTGACAAGTCTGAGAAGAACTCCACCCCTCCTCCTGTGTTAAGGAGAAGCCTATCTGAAGGAGAGGAAGTATTTGAAAGCTCAGTTAATGATAGGATCACGTTATTCATTGTTTTGGATTACACGGTGCCTGCCTCTAGTCTGGCTCCACTGCAGGGGAGATAAATGTTTCCTTCCCCAGTCTCAGAACTGGTTTGCGTCAGAGCAAAAAAACACCAGTTCTGGGGGAAGCACACAGGCTGTTATTTCTTAACGGCTTCTGGTGGCTAAAATTATCCCCAGCTGCAGGGGATGGTTCGTGTTTACAATTTGAGGAAGAAGGCAGCAATCGTAACATCCAGCGTGCCTCCTCCTAATTGCCTCTCTGACACGTGCCACAGTCAGGTTTGTGACGCAGGAAGGTTTCTGCTGCAGTACAGGTAGGAGGGTGTCCTGTATTCATCAGGTACATCCAGCAGTGGGATTTTGTTGAACAGGGGAACTCAGCAGGTGGGATCTGGCAGTAAACAAGCTGAGAACCACAGAGCCCATCTCAGCTGTCACACCAGCCTGTTGCTGCCCCTCATGGACGTGAAGTTGAGCCTTGGCTTCAGACAAACACAAAGTGGGAACCAGTCATGTGAACCAATGTGTCCAGTGCATGACGCTGGGCAAGATCAACAGTACAGGGCAAACATTCAGCATGTCCTCCAGAGAGCTCAGGGAAAGACCCGGTCTGCTTCTCAAAAGGGCTAGCCACCAAACAGCACAGCTTACATTTATTTTCCTGCTCCTTGCCCTGGCCAGAAGCACAAACAGGCTCGCATAGTCTGGAAGCAGCTGAGTACAATTTTTCCTGTGGGTGGTAGTATTTAGAAAGTGTCCCGCCTTGCTTGCTTTTCTCAGATTGCTATCTTCCTGTCCTGATGGGATTAGGAGCCTGCCTTCTCAGAGGCACTGCCTGCTCTGGCCGGATTTCTCAGGCACTAGGCCGGTAGTGGTGATGACTTCGCAGCCGTGCTAGTAGCCTGTCCGGGGGAGGTGAATGAGGACAAGGCATGAGGACAGAGCAAGGAAGTTGTAGTTCTCACCCCTAGCAGGAATTCCTTTGAATATTGGAAGGAAATGACCAGGGAGCAGACATCAGTCATGCTTTTCTGACTCATTGGCATGTTTTCCAGCCGACAGACCCTGCCGGTATCCTTGCTGCATGTAACATTGCTGTCCCAGTCTGTTTCTGCAGGAAGCTAGCACAAGAATTTTCCTCTTTAAAAATATAACTAAGGAATTAATGTTGTAATACAGGAAGTTTGGAAATGCACTGAAATCACTGGGGGAATAAATGCTCATTTTTAAAAAATAAAAGCAGCAGCACTCAAATTAATTAGGACCTGGATGATTGAGGTGCTCTCGTGAGCCCTTGATTTCTCTGAGAGACTGCTTCTTTCCCCTAAATGTTACTTATCACAGGATGCCTATAGAGGGGGATAGAGTACGGTTTGATCTAATGAATGGTTAATTGGCTTGCTTCTCTCCCCAGCTTTAGAAAAAGGAAGACGCACAGGAGAAATCATTTGAATGTCACAGTGGGATCAGCAACAGAGCAGGCAAAACTGGAGTGGCCCGTGAGGTACCGAGCTGTCCTTAGCTGTCTGTTTTCTTCTGAAACTGCTTGCTAACTTTGTTACTAGCACAGTGTTTGGGAGCACTGAGGGACAGGCAGCTGCTGCTTTCAAAGTTTGTTGAAGGCAAAGAGCCTGGAGGTGAAAGGCTGGTGTAACTCCGCACTATCCTCATGGGAAGTGCTGTTAAGGCTGATTCTGACACAGGTACTTTTGCGAGCTTGACTTAGCATGTTTTCAGCTGCAGCCACCAATACCTTCAGTTCTGGGTCCAGAGTTTAAAGGATCAGCTTAGTCAGCAAGAGAAACTCAGTCTTCTAATGCGATAGCCTTTAATTAGACACGCATACATATATAAATGCATAGATTATCTACTACCTCCTACTACAAATGTCTCACTGAAATTAATGGGGTTATTCAAAGAGTAAACTATGAGTAATAATGAATAATGTTAATACTCAGCATGACTAACAGTGGTAGGAGGGAGAGTCTGAATGGCTTAGACAGGAGGGTCTGCTGGGAGCCAGCATCTGATTTGCACGAACAATGACTTCTCAGAGCGGTGAAGCTGTTGCTCACTTGTTACCAATCATTAAGTTATAGCACCCATTTTATCAAAGACTTCTTGATCTCTGCCTTTATGCCTTTCTCAAGGCAGAGTTTACATGCGTGGCAGAAAATGAGTCACGCACACGCAGTTGGTCTTCTGATCCCTTTTCTGTTTAGTTTTAGTGTGGTCTACATCCTCGCAGCAACATTTTATGTAGACATGTTTCAAAAAGCCCGTGACAAAGCTTCTCACAAGAGGCTTTTTTTTTTTTTTTCTTTTCATTTAATGTGGGAGAGAGAGCGTGAGATGAGGAACTGATTAAGCAATAAGAAAAAACAGGCTGAGATCAGATTTCAGAACAGTTAACGGTCCCTGACGCAGTGCCTCGGAGTCCATCTGAGGCTAAGCCATATTGTGACATGCTGGTGTGTACAGAGGATCTAGAAAAAAAATGGTGTATAATGAGCAGAGAAAAGCAACATTCAAGAAGATCAAAAGTTTCAGAAGAACAAAACGTGTATTTATTTTCCCTGACAAGGGCTGTTAGATGGTCATCTCGTTATAGATAATACTGAATTTTTAACGTCACTGGAAGAAACTGGTGGTGGTGTGTTACTGTGGAGTGATATACAGTGAAATAAAATCTGCTGACATTCTACCTTTCTGTAATTGCAAGTTTCTGGGGAAAGACCTGCAGTGTAAATTCACTTGGGATGAGGAATGAGGAAATTAATATTTCTCCTCAAATACAAAGCAATCTGAACTCCATCAGAATTAATTCTGAAGAGATGAGTCTTTTTGTGAGTCCCTTAAGTCAGATCAATTCCTTTCTTGTTCTTATTTCTAGTTCTTGCTGTTCCTCCCAATCTGTGGTAACCTAGTTTTCTCCTGACAGAAATTTCAGCTTCATGTTACTAACAGAAAAATCTGGGAAACATTAAAAATTTAATACGCTAGAGAGAGATCCTTGGTTAGACTGAACCTAAGATAATGAGGTCAAGAGGTTTGGGAAAGGGGAAAAGCTGTATAATTCCAGCATTTGTCCTAACGTGCAATTAAGATTCTGATATGTGACCTAATTTTAACAAGCTCCATGACTAGAATAATAAGCCAAACCAAAGGAGTGTATCAGATCATGGACACTGAAAAAGACAAAACAAAACAACAACAACAAAAAAAGAACAGGTCATTTCAGGATGTCTTAATTGTAAATGTTGTCTCATAGATTTGTGATGCAGGTCTGGACCAGAGCGATATTTAATAGTCCAATCTATTAAATGTCTCTTGCTGGTTAAAGAAAAATACATTGGTCAAGGTGTTAAAAGATTAGTTCCATCTGAGGATCTCTGTCAGACGTTGTTACTGTATAATTAAAGCTCCCATTAGAGTAGTCTGTCTGTTATGGCCACATCAAAAGCTAGAGTCAACCTTCTCTCAGCAGCAGTTTTGCAATGTGAATAAACGCTCACCAGAGACTTTCTTGAAGTCACTCAGTCCATTCTTATTCTGCTTTTATATCATACTTGAATCCAAGTTTCCAGATGCTGTAGGCTAATGTAAAATAATACCTATTCTGTCCACCCTCAAGGAGAATATTGCTGTAAATGTTCTCAAGAAGCTGGATCATAAACTGTTTCTCAGGGATGTAATTTTAAAATAATTCGTCTGTACTCTTCTTGTTACAACATTGGCCTAAAGAGGATCAGTCCCAATCTGTTTAAATGCAGTCTTTAGACACCCGCTTGTCTGGTGACTGTAATATTGTCTGTTGTGTGCTGGAAGGTAAGAATTTTAAGGTGAAGTGGATCCTAGGGTTCAGCTGATTACTGCAATATGTCTCTTGCATGAATTTGACAAACAGCACTACTGCTTTTCTGTTGGACAGATCAGATGACTAGGCTACCAAGTGGAGTTCTTAACAGAAAAAAACTGAGCAGGTTGCTTGTTACATGAAGCAGTGAAGGTCAGGCAGAGGGACATTAGAAAACTGATGAATAATTTTGATTGATGTAAATTTTATTCCTAGGCGTGCACGAATGGAAATCTCTTTTTCTAAAAGTAGGCATGCTAGAACAACAACAATGTTCTTGTTGACTTACCCAGAAACTGCATTGAGTCTCTGGTATTAACCATGCATTACATACATAAGTAACATCTCAAAAAGTCAATGGTTCTATTACTTGTTTGCAAGTGTGAGCAAGATCGATAGCTTTCAACAGTGCATCAAAGCTGAATCCAGATCTCTGGAATATAAACTCTATGTAGGTTGTGCATTGTCTTGTAACACAGAGATTCACTATGAATACTCTCTGGTCCTACTGTTGGTACGTGCACCATGACTGTCAATAAGATTTTGGTTTACTTGTGGCAAGTTGCAGTTTGGTCTTTCTTCTGGAATCTTCTCTGAGCTTTACAGCAAAACCTTAAAGTGAGCAAAGCTTGTGTGTGTGGTTATTCACATACCATTTATGTGTCAGTCAGCAGCAAACTAAGTTATCTTTTAAAAGATGTTTAAACATTTGAATATTTTTTTTCTGTAATTTATTTTGTTTATCTTATTTTATCTCAATAAATAATTGAAGTTGATTCAGGAATCTCCACTGCAAAAGAAAAATGTGCAATTAACTTTTATATGTGACAGCTGGTAACTGCATCCTCCCCCCTTGAAAAGGAGATCCTTCTGTGTGGTATGAATTTGTTGATATCTCCTAACTTAGCTCTTTGTTGTGTCCTCCAAATAAAACAGAAGAGACCAATACTGCAAATAAGGAAGATTCTTGATACTTTTGGAATTACTCATCCCCTGAATTGTAAACTGTGAAGAAATCTTTCTAATTGTGTATCCTTCTTGGTCTATAATTTTGAAAGGAATAAGCTGCCATCAGCCAGACGGAATCACCACTGAAGTCTTCAATAAGCAGCTGCTAGGAGTTTGACTTAGAAATCAGGCAGAGACAAGAAGAGGAAAAAATCTGCTCACTGTGGGTGGGGAGAGAAGAGAACTTGTAGGAGGCAGAATTAACTATTTTCATCTTTGCAATAACATTATAGAGAAAAATCAGTGTTATCAGTGTTTTTTTTATTTTTTTTTTATTTTATTTTATTTTTATGGAAATACTGCTAGTGTGGTTGAGAGTGAGCCATTTTGTCAAGGTATCTCGTTAGGGCCTGGACATGTGTTTCAGATCTGTTGTTATTTGATGTTGCTGCTGATTCTTATGCAAATGAAGTTTTGCTATTGACTTAATTGTGAACAGGCAGCATTCTGCCTCCTTAATGCTTCACAAAGCTGCATGTGATAGTTAAGATTTTCCAGTTGCTCTCTAGGGAACGTGCTTTTTATACAAGGCTTCTCATCTGATCATCAGGTATTCAGCTTAATTTTAGATTATTATCTTTGTTAATAGAATTAAATGAACTTTTTGAAGATTTAGTATTCTGTAGTTCTCACAGCTGTTTAGAGTCTATCAACTGGATGTAAATGTTTTGGAGAAATTAATGCATTTACTTAGAAAGGTTTTCTAATCTTTCTAGTGCTTGCATGACATTAACTATTCCATGGCTTTCTTGCACATAACTCATCACATTCTTCATACTAGAGAAAAACAACTCATTGTAAATAGGTTTGAACAGTTGGCTGTGAAGAAGCTGGAATGTACAGAATGACTCAAGAGTAGACAATTCAAATGTGTGCTGACTGCCAGTTGTTGTTTGACAGTGGATAGATTGGTTCAGGCAAGTACATCTTCCAGGACTAAAACTAGAAAAGACCTGGAAATGAACTCTCATGACTTTGAGACTCAAGCATGCTTATTATTTGCCCTTTTTTTTTTTTTTTTTTTTTTTTTTTGTCTACTTGTTGTCCATTTCTCTCCTTGGTTTCTGAGTCTTGCTTGAGACAGGAGTGGAAGCACCAAAATAGCCTTGCAATATGTGATTTTTCAGACGTGAATTAGTCACCCCATCCAGTTAACAGTATTCTAGCTTGTCTGGTGTGGATAGACTGGAATTGCTGTGTGTCATTGAGAAAGATGATTTGAGGGTGGGATCTGCTTAACCATCACTGCAAGTGAGATAAAAGTCTTCAAAATGTGGCTTAAAGAAAAGCTTAGGCCTATAGATTCCTTGTAAGCAGGAGTGGATGGAGGAGAGGGAATGAGGCTCAAAGTTCAGGAAGTCAGATCTGTTAAATCTTTGTTTGAGAATAGTTTTTAAACAAATGACTTTCTTTGGCAGTGAGGCTGGTGTGATAATCTCCTGTTTCCAGCCTCTCCTCTGTGTCTGCCTCTCTTTCCACTCTTACCATGTGCTCCCTGCAAGCTGTTCTGCTATAGCTATGTGTGAGGTAGTGTCGTGAGTACAGTCTGAAGACTGATCTCTCTGAAAAACAACTGGGTTGAAAATATTTATGTGTAATGTGGCTCAGGTCCCAGTGTGGCTCGCTGTGCTGCCCTGGAACTATTGCCCTAGCACCAGTAAGGGGTGGTGTAGAAGCAGGCGTGAGCACACAGGGGCCATGTGGAAGTAATGTAAACTGATTACTACCAAATTTCTGTGCTGTAATGTCCCGGGATGTGGCCCCGAGGTAGAGGGTTGGCAGGAGTATGTTGCCTGGGGCTTTGCAGCAGGCAGCCCATGTGCAGTACAGGAGCGCTGGGAAGAAACAGGGCTGTGTGTGTTGGCTAGGTGTACCTACAGGATGGGTATCTTTGTCTCCTCAGCGCTGATTTCACCTCGCAGGAGGAGGGAGCCCTGGAAGCACCTCCAACTTGTAGCCTCTTGGCAAGGGGAGGGGTATTGCATGAGATGTTGTTTTTGTCCTGTTTTTATCTTTGACCATTTGCATAAGGAATTTGACTCCAGAACTGGGTGTGTGCTGAGATTAATACACATAATACTGGTAACGGAGCAGCAGCTCTCTGCAGCAGAGGTAGTCTTTTCTAAGATAGTTGCTGTGGTATTTTTAAGGTAAAATCTTTCTGGACATTGTGACTGAGAGAAATGCAAACAGTCATTACCTTGTGGCTTGAGAGAAATACATGTCTGGACTCCTCAGAATCCCTCAACACTTTGCATTTTAAGTACAACTCAAAACTTCCAGAACGCTTTCTTTGCTAAGATTAGATTATTTTCCATATTTCACTCTTTTTTTTTTTTTTTTTTTTTTTAATTTTCTGAACTCCAAAAAGAAAAACATTTTTTTCCTCCTTCCTTTCTTCCCCAACTTCTTCCTCTTCCCTACTTGTATTTCAAGAATGGGGATAATTTGAATGGGGGTTTAAGAACCTGGCTTTTATTTTAGGCATGCAAACTTTCCTTCTGGTGATAGAAAACTGTCTAAGGACATTGCCTGCAATAGCAAGGGACTGGATTGATAAATCACATTCTATATGCAACTATATGTACATAATATGAACATATAAATGGATGTCTGAATTTGTTTGGCTTTTTTAATCAATCTTGATATCTCCTGCATTAAGTATGTATAAATAGCAAACAACTATTTCCATAGTGGTGAACAACTGACTGGAATCTGACTTTCTGGAGTGGAGGACAGTGTTTATTGAATGATTCTTTGTACGATTCGTTTTGCTTACTGTAAACATGGCATAAATGACAAAATATGGAAAACAAACAAACAAAAAACAACCATCTGAAAATTCACAACCTAACTGATAGTGTGAGGAAAGACAAAATAACAGGTGATGCCTGAGACACAGGCCTATAGGTTTTTGTCAGCAGTGTTAGTCTTTCTAGAGGACTCACTATTTTAGAAAAATGGCATTTTTCAACTCACTATTTTAGAAAACTGACAGTTTTTCAACTGTCTGCTTGCTCATTTTGGCTTTTGCTTGTGGAAACATGCCGTCCAGAATCATTATGTGCATTATAGATATATTTGTAGTAATTATGCCTCTGCAGGTCAGATGAGCTATTACCTTTTTATTGTGCCATAAAAATGTTTAAGATCTCTGTACCAGTGTAATTAGCAAAAGTAAAATGGGAGAACACTGGGGGGGAAGGGGGGGAATTTGATTCCTTTAAAGTAACAGCTGGATTTGCTATACCAAGTCAGATAAGGTTTGTTTCGTTCTGGCCTCATTGATGCTGCAGGTTCAGGAAAAGCCATGAACACTGCGCAACTAATGACTTCACTTGGGTGATTAATGCCCATTATCTACTTTACTTCAGAGTTTGATATTTACTAAACTGATTTTAATACCTTGAAATATGCTGAAACCACCTCGATTTCTTGCAAAATTACATCTTGTGAGTAGGGTGGTGCTGAATGCAGGCTGGAGCATGCAGTAGGTGGTAGTCTGCATCAGAGAACGGGCCTGCAGAGAAAACAACCAAATTTGGAAGCTACTGTACATCTAAGGCATCGCATGATTCTGGGGCTACCATTTCTCAGATACAGTGATGCTGTGTCATTCTTCTCAATGCCTTGCATCCTCTGTTGGACAGAAATACTATTCCAGCCAATGGTCTCCTCTGTACTTCAGTACAGGTTCATGGGATATGCACAGAGGTAGAAATTTGCCAAATCTTAATTAGATGCATGACTCACATTAAAGCTGATGAGGTGTCTGAATGTGTTGGACATTCAGTGGGTTTACAAGGCCTGATGCTACCCTGCATCAAGACTTGTGGCACTGTATGGGTTTTGCAGGTCCACATATGTGCTGTATTAAAGGTTATTGAGGAGCAATGCTCATGTGTTTGGCTGTTATGTTAAGCCCTTTCTGTGGTACTGTTCTTCTTTCTCTGTCCTATCCACCAAGTTTTTGTCATCAACCTGCATTACATGCACAGCCTCTGATTTCCAAAGAAGCCTCACTCTCCCTCTCCCCAGCTCCATGAAGCAACGTTTTCCTCTCTCTCTCACAAAATCCCAGAGCAAAGCTGCTGTGTTCACAGAGAGAGAATCTGAGTTTCATTTTTGGCATGGAGATCATTCCCCAGGGGAGCTGAGGAGCACCAGCCTTGCCTTTGCTGTATGAACTTGTGCTGGGTGCACTTGCCAGCTTTGGTTCTCTGGAGGGTCTTGATGTTAGCAGTAGAAAGAGAAAGGTCCCCAGCTGGCATCCTGTAGGATAGATCCTGCTTCTCATCAGGGCCCACTGGCACAAGGCAGTGTTAATATGACTATCTGCTACCCTCTGAAGTAGTTTATCTCAGAACTGGCACAGACATTTCTCAGTCCTTCTAAATTATGTGGTGTATACATAACCTTAGAGCTAGCTCTGTGTACCAGTAAAAGGTGCTCTTGGGAGAAAGGCGGCTCTGTTTCCATGTTACATTGGCTGTTGAGGCACAGGAATGTCTTATTCAGATCACTCAGGAAATCAGTTGCTGAGCTGTGACTTCACCTGAACCTGAATCCCAGGGTGTACAGAAGTACCCTTCCTGACTGTTGTTTTCAACAGGGTGATTTTAATTGCAGCAATAGGGCCTTGGCTCTTTTTTCAAGTCTCAGCTGTTGGCATGGATGGTTTAGCACTTTCATTTAGAAGAAAAGTGAGCATAAGCACTGCTGGGAAAAGTCACGCATCGCAGGTGGGATGTCCAGGCAGAGCTATGCAGTCCCTTCTTGCCCTTGAGGCTACAGGTTTGGGTTTCAGCCTTTTTCCTGTGCCTCAGTAGATTTCCAATGTGTGCTTGGAGAATTTCTGTGCATTTTTTTTTCTTCCTTCTCAGAAAAGGAAGGTTAAGCTGCTCTGCTCTGGAGGTTTACAGGCAGTGAAATGATGATCTGAGTCTAATGGCTGCTCCTTGTCAGGAGTGTGAGAGAGGAGCCCTTTGCACGCGGGTATGAGGCAAAGTGCCCTCAACAGCAAGGCCTCAGATGTGGCCTGAATCACCTGTGTGTGCTCAGGTGCTTGACAACTATCTGTATGGATGTGGTGACCTCGAGTCCTGTGGTCTTTGCTCGGAGTCTGAGAGCCACGCACAGTTCAAGCAGCTTGAGGAATATGTCTCTGCAAATTCTGGCATGTCTCGGCCTTTCTTCTTGTGCCAAGCTGAGGCTCCAATCATCTACATGATGCTCCCAGCACAAATTCACCCTTTTAACCTCTTAACACACCTCGTATATGTGCGTGCACATCCTCACGCTCTGAGGTGATGGGAGCCAAGGATGGCAAGCACTTTTGGCGAGGCTCAGCAGATGCAAGCTGGGTGAATCTAAAGGGCTGGTAGGTCTCTAGTTCAAGCAGGCAAATTGAGTAACTGGAGAAGGAGCAATATTTTAATACTCTATGAGCAAGCCATGCAGGTGTGAGGAAACTTCCTGTAACCTGCAGCACAGAAGGTAAAATCAGCCCACAAAATTTTGTCTTTAGCAGGTTTCCAAGTCTGCAACCAAATAAATGTATTTACAAGCTTTGGCTTTATTTCTGAGAAAAGGGTAATGGGAAGAAAAAAATATGCTATGGTCCAGAAAGTTTTAATTTTGACTCTGATGTTAACATGCTATGATTGCCAGCAAGTTATTTTAGATTTTTTTTTCTCCTCCTCTTTACCCTTCTGCTTCTTCCATTGAAAACTCAAGCCTTCTCTGGGCCTCCTGCAAGGATTTTTGGTTAGAATAACCCACACTGACTCATGTATTATTAACGGGGTCACTTGCTGAGAGTTGTCCATTTGGATGCAACAACAGTGTGAAGTCTGTTGCTGGCTGTTAATGCTTGTGGAACACGAGTTTGGACATGGTTTGTGAGAGCTACACAGAGATACCTTTGTCTACCAGGTGACTGAGGCGTCTCCACATACAATATATAAAGGCAGATTGATTTATTCACCTGAAACGTATCTACTGCAGACCTGGTTCGGGGCTAGATCCTAGGTTTTCTTCTCTCACTTTCTGGCCCACAGTTTGTGTATTTGCTGTCACTACAGTCATTCACAGCAAAGTCAACAAGAGAGAGGTTGGCATAGGAGTGATGCTTTTTCTCATTTAACTGCATCACTCTGCTCCCAAGTAGACTACAGCAAGTGCAGTTATACCAGAGGAACACTCTTCTAGCTGTCACTTTGTGCTTTCCCAGCCATATGTGGTGAGCATATGCATTTGTAGTATGTAGCACAGCAAAACCAGGCACCATTTGGGTATGAGTGTGTCTGTGCTGGGAGGGCTGTTGGAGCAGAAATCTGTCTAGTGCTGGCAGTTATCTGCTATCCCTTGAGTAGCAAAGGAAATGTAACAGGCTTGGGCACAAATAACTTAAAAACAAACAAACACACAGAAACAGATAACTTCATTAGAAAATGTCACCTTATCTTTTGGCATAGGAGTTCTGTAGAATGGTCTATCAATGGAAACTTTGAGAAGGACTTCCACAAAGAGGAAATTGGCCATGTCCTGTTCAGAGAACCATGTCTGTGCTGAAGAGTTAGCAAGGGTCCACTCTGCAGAGAGCTCTCCCATAGATGCCATAGGGTTATGAAGCCTTTCAAAAACAATAACGCTTTCAGGCTTTGTGCACCTCCCATCCCCATGAAGGACCTTATACTTTGCTTGGGTACTTAGAAGAAAATGTTTCAGTTAGCCCATTTTCCTGATCTACCAGAGTGCTAACAGTTTCCCTGACAACTTGACTGTAGTAATATCTCCTGCCTTTTTTTTTTTTTCCATGCCAATTTCCCAAGGACTGGTAGTTTCAGTTAATTTCCTCTTGGGAATATAAGAGTGGGATATTATGCTTGTTTTCCTGTGGTGAATTCTGCATGAATGGTTCTCCGTGCACGCAGGATGCGGGGAAGGGAAACTTAGAAAAATCTTATCAAACAGAGGAAGAAAGGGAATAAAAGGGAAGGAATGGTGAATTAAAGAGGCTTTTAAATGGAGAACAGTGAAAATGAAGTAATTCTCTTACTATGAATAACTTTTAATTTTTCAATTATTCACTTTTTTTTTTTTTTTTTTTTTTTTTTTTTACAATTGTGTAAATTTTTACAGCAAACAGTGTTGTTAGTTCATAATACTAATTCCAATCCTAAGCCATCTTCAAAGAGTAAAGATCTGAGATGTGGCAAAACCTCCATAGTTTACCACTTGACTCTGATTTTACTGAAGAGGCTAAAGGGTCACCATTAGGAACTTAGTTTTCAAAATCGTTTAAGCAGCGTTGTTATATCAGGTATTACTCTGCAGTCCAAGATAAAAGGTTCTACAAACCAGCTGTTCCCTTTAATCCTGGGTTCCCAAGAACTGCCCCAACATCCACCTTGTCTTCAAAGCACTTTCACTGAGGACTTCAGCATTAGGGAACTGTGCCAACTAAACTAATGCCCAGTTCTTCATCACCTGCTCCATCACACAGACCTTGTCTGCTTTAGGGTCATGGAGAGAGATTGCAAATACGTGGAAGAACAAAAGGGTGGACCTAAACTCGAGATTCTTACTCCAGAGAAGGCTTTTCTGCCTGGGAACTGGAGTACTCCCACGGTTTGAGCCAGTAGAGGGAGATGTTACACGCGTGTAAACCACAGGCTCTGCATGAGGTGCCTCTGCCCCTCTTAAAGGGGGGTACCAAGCCCAGCCCAGCAGACATAAATGGAGGAATTCCTATTTCCCTCCTACATGTCACGTCCCTGGTTGTTTTAGTATGTCTTTCAGAGCTGCTTTCTTCCACAAGAAGCTGAACACTTGGTGTGGAAAATTCCATAAAAATTAAGTTGTTCCAAGCCTACACTGAAAAAAGCAAAAATTCATTTCTTCAAGCAAATTAGTGGTCAGACAAAACACGCATTATTGTATACTGTGTGCAGTGGCATGTGAATGCTTCCAGGTGGATGTTTTATGACTGTTAAGAGCTGTTCTGATAGCACTGGAACCGGTGTTATGAACTAATGGTTAATAATGATAGCAGTGAGCTGCAGGGAGCGTACAGAACAGCTCTGAGGTGTTACAGTATTAGTGGAAGAACACCATAGGTCTAATAATTCCTACCTTTCTTTGTAGCGGATTGAGCTGAGGCAACATGGGAGGAGAGCTGACATGAATGGCAGCTACTTTTCGCTCAGGTGTCTGTGTACGTGGGGACACAAGGGTGGTACTTCACATACACTGCTTGTGGAAGAGGGAGCTGCTCTCCATCATGACTCTTGGGAAATTTTCTGGTATCTGCCCTTATGTTGGGCAGCTGGATTCCAGGTCAGAGGGATGAGTTGGATATTTCAGCCAGTTCAGTCAAAGACTATACCTCTTTCCCCTCTTTATGCTGAAAAAAGATTTCTTGGGAAGTGGGTGGGCAGGGGTTGCTTCAGTGCATATTATCTGTGTTAGTTCACTTTTAGCTACAAAGTGAGTTTCCTGGGCTGGGAGGCTGTCAGACTTCCATGGGGATTTCTGTGTTCACTTTAAACATGATATAATGGCTGATTGATTAAACTCCTTTTGCTTTGCTTATAGCAACATTAGATTGCATTAACAGTTTGGAGACCCAGGTATTTTTGTCCCTCGTACTGATATTTGTAGAGCTTCTTCGGGGCCATGTTTTGAAATGTGGATACTACTCAGTTGCAGATGTGCATTTGAGTTTGGCATGTCCTGTAGTTCTGTTCTTGGGCAGCATCTTGTAACCATCTTATCCAAAGGAAAAAAAATGGAAAAGGTCAGATACTGCCTCAGGCTTTTCTTTAACAACCCCCTCCTATTGATGTGCCTGAATAAAAGCTGCAGGATATGACCTTGATATCTTCTACTTTAAATGCCTGTATTGAAAGTATGAAGTGTTCTTTGTGTATAATTTTTTCTTATTCCTTGCTATTTTAGAGGCTTTCTTTTTGTTCTTTAGATTATATTGGATGCTGGCTTAGTTCTGTAACATTCTCATGGCAGGAAATGTCTGTATATGGAAATCTTGCAGCTAGACTTCAGTAATTCCCACAAAGACTGACAGTCCTATGCAGTGACTATGTATATTCTGTCCTCATGTTGGCAAGAGAATTCAATTGTGTTCCTACAATGGGATAGGATTTAAAGCTTTTAGCTGCTTTTGTTTCTTGTGGAAATGATGGCTTCTGGCCATCTGGGCAGAGAGTGACATGGTCTTTTACACAGGACTTTTACCCATGCTAGGGAACTGTTCAAGCTTGATTTTTAAACAAAAACCTCCAACTTGATATGAAAAGGTGCTAGGACCTAATCTTTTCCTCTCCCACTTCCCTCAGCAGCTCAAGCTCTAACGTACACTTACAGAAATTAAAGGACTTGGTGGACACTGAGTAAAATGTCAGAACAGCCAGACAGATTTAATCACTATCTGACAATCTCCCGGCCTCCCTAGCAGACAATGGCCAAATATCCGTGCAAGCCAACCCCTTAATATCCTGATAGCACACTTGCAATGAGGATTAATGCTTCTAGTATTCATTACAAAGTTCCAAGTCAATCATAGGTGAAAGTATTCAGGACAAGTGGAGTTTAAACCTTTCCAGGAGGATAATAGTCACTACTGTCTCTCACATCACTGATGATTTTATTTAAAGGAAAGCTACAAAGATAAGTGAGTGATCATGTTTTTGGCTGTGACTTATTAGACCCTCCCTAATATCAGTTCACTTCTTGTGAAGTTCAAGTTTATCCTGACATCATGGCATTTCCAGGCCAATCTGTTCTCATTCTTTATATCCTTCATCCTCTCCTTACTCTTTCCAGGACTTCTTGTTAACTGATGTATTTGGTCATATTTGTCCTGTTGAGACAATGGGAAGATTCTTACTAACATCAGTGAAACTAGAACAGACCTTTTCCATTTTCCTTCTCATATCTCTTTTTTCCCCTTCATGCCAAATATCTGTGAGTAACACTCACGCTGAAATGGGACACTTCGGTCTCTCTTCAAATTTCACTTTTTTTTTTTTTTCAATTCTCTACAAAAACTGCCTGTAATTATCTCATCAGCCACAGATGTCAGAAATGCTTCATGATTATTTTTTTCTATTTTTCATTGTGTTTGATGTTTAAATGAGTTTGATTGTTAAATTCTTGGAACAGTGATCAATTTGTTCTTATGACCCATGTAGAACCTATGATAATCTATAATTAATGTATCTAAAATCAGTAGAGCATAGATTTTCTTTGTTTGCTGCTGAAGTCCTAAGATAACAACACTCAGTATGTGGGAGGATATCATTGTGCTAAATTGTGGAGTTACCTAATAGAGAAAAACAAAAAACAGCACAACAAAACAATCTATTGTGTACTTTGACCACCTTGCCTGCATTTTCCCTTTTAATCTTTCTCTGTTAGGGGTACTGCTTGCACAGATCTAGCTTTAGATACGCTTGTCACATTGGCCTTAACAATGGTATCTAGATAAGCTATAGTACATAATCTTGAAGGAGTAGAGATGCATTGAGTATTTTTTTGTTTCCCAGGAATTGTATGGTTTGCACATTTGGTAACTAATGGAGTCTGGATATGATTTAGGTAGAAAACATAGCCCCAGTATATAGCATATATTAAAACCAATCAAAACAACCCTCAAAACCCCAATTCTTAACAGTTCTAGAACCGCCTGGCACAAAATAATCCCATTTCTGCTGGCCATGTGTAATGCCTGTTGCTTACAGCAGTGGTCTGTTTTGTTGTTCCCCATTGAAAGATGGTAAAACTGGGGGCAAATGGCCTGTGTGTAATTAGCAGAGCCAGCAGCAGAAGTTGAGTCTGTCTGCTTTTCTTGCTCTGGCACTTCCATACCTCAGAACAGACGCAAGTATTGTCCACAGAACTTCCTGAGCATTTATTTCTGAGAGTGACATGGGAGACTGCATTTGATTTGGTCATAGAAAAAATGCTTAGCAACTCAGAATCATTTTATTTTTTCTTATTTATTTATTTATTCATCTCCTTTAGTTATCATGGCCCTTAGGGAATTAACCCCTGATTGCCCAGCCTTCCCCAAGGCCTCCACCCAACCTGCCCAGGGCACGTTCACAAAAGTCATGGGAGTTGATGCGTTTTCGGGTGTGTTTCAGCATGGCAATTCCCGTTCTCCAGCACTGGTCAGTATGGGATGCTGTAGGGGAAGGCACAACTTGTCTTTAATTAGTATGTGTGAGATAATCTCTTCCTCAAAGCAGTCTCCTCCTTGTTACAACACAATCTCTAAATACTAAGCCCTGGAGCACGTAGTTAGTTGTCCTTCCCATTTGGAAAAAAAAAAAAAAAAAAAAAAAAGTGGTTATTGTAACTCTGCTTTATAAACATATAAACCCTGGGAGAGTTTTGCCTAGTTTGTAGCTTCAGTGACACTGTCAGGTTTAGATGAAATTCTTAAAATCTATATAACAACATTCTTACCAGCTCTGAATTTACCTTCTTGCAGTTTGCTTCAACATTTCATTGTTCTTTAGTTATGAACTAAAACAGGTTCCACTTCAACTATTTTTTTTTTTAAACCAACGTTTTATTTACTTGTATTACTGTGCCTCATTCGTCTTTTGTCTAGAATCAACTCTTAACAGGGAATCCAAGATCCTGTTGAACTGTGCCTTTTTTCTCAGGGAAACCAGGCAGTAAAGCATGAAAGCCTGCATCTAGCAAGACAGGTTGCCAGCTCCTCTGTGGCAGTGGAATTAGGTGCTGCTGTATCTCAAACAAGGCCTGGCATTGAGCAAGTACTTTAAATGTCTTTAACCCTTAGTAAGAATCAGGTATAACTCTTGGTGCTCCTGGTGGTATGATGAGTGACAGGCAGAGGCTGCCTAGAGAAGCTGTGGATGCCCTATCCCTGGAGGTGCTCAAGGCCAGGCTGGATGGGGCTTTAGGCAACCTGGTCTGGTGGGAGGTGTCCTTGCCCATGGCAGGGGATTGGAACGAGGTCATATTTAAGGTCCCTTCCGACCCAAACTAGTCTGTGATTCTGTGAATGTGAGCCTGCGCTGCAGCTTGAAGGCTGTGTGATCCATTTGTCTGGGCTGTGCTGCTGTTTGGGACCTCTTGATGCAGAGTGGCAGCTTTACTGCAGTTTAACCAGTTGCCAGCTGTTTGTCAAGCTGCAATAACCGACCATGTCATGCACCCGCCCAAATTTCAAAGAAAACATGTTGGCTTAAACCCATGACAAACAGATTTTAGCAGCATAATGCCCAGTCCTTTCTTTCTTAAGTAAGCATGTCAATGTCCTAGGGTTAACGTTTCTCAGCGTTTGTTTTAGTTCATTTTAAAAACAGCAAGCCTGACCCTACTCTCCATGCACCTTCTGGAGTCAAGTGGGCACACTGGCAAAGGATGTGGGAGATGCCAAAATGCCATTCTACAAGGAGCTAGCAAAGGGAGCTTATTGGGGTGGGTGAAGATGATTCCTCAGGGAAGACCTGAGCCTGGTGAAGTTGAAACTCCCTATTTCAGGTGTGGTGTTGCACACAAGCAATAATAATGCCTTCCACTGAATTGTGCTGGTACCCCTCTATTGTATACAAAGTAAACAAGAATTACATACCACACCTTCCTATTCTTGCAGCTGGAGCTATTCTTCTGATATCTTTGATGTTAGTTCACTTTTCCATTCTTTAGATCTCTTTGTTTTCCAGTTTCCTTTTCAGTCCTCTCTGCTTGTTTTTAATTCTTTGCCCTTTTTTTTATTTTTGTTTCCTTGGGCCAGACACATTAAGACCTCAAGATAAACATATGAGGGGATTGGTATCTGGGCAAGGCAAATCTTTTGTGGCCAGGAAAAACATTTCTGCTGTATGAAACTATTGTGGCTGAAACCGTAGAACTAACAGGTGACATTGCAGTGGAGAAACCACACGGATATTCTGCACAAATACTAGATTCCAGGAAATGTAAATGAGCTATCTTTGCTGCAATGTAAACTCAGATTCCTGCTTATGTAGCACTTCTGCTCTGCACTGATGGATTAGAGAGACTTTTTCAGCAGCTCCAGGATTTCAGACAGCTGCGTGTGGTCACTCTGGAGCTCCTGTATGTTATCCTCAGCCTTCTCATCGATGACATCCCTGCCATTTTTTACTGGGAGTCCTGTTCAAAGCTGCTAACTAAAGGGTGTTTCACCTACCAACCCCCTGGAGCTGCCTCTGCTCAGCAAAGCACCCAGCTGCATTCCCAGGGTAACAAGCCACTGCCATTATAACCTCTGTTATGTTGGGCAGCCTCTGCCTCCTACTCCTTCCTTTCCTGAGGGCTGTATTGATCTCAGCAGCTGAACAGGTCCCCTTTCTGAGCTGGGCCAGCGCCTTGACACTGACTGGAAGGAAGCCAACAGCCAGAAATAAAATATGTGCTGTCCATAACTAGTTAATTTCAGTGAACTGGTGGGCTAAGACCACCTCTATATGTGCCCTGGAAGTTCAGGCAAGTTCTCCAATAATATTTCTTGGAGAAATTCAGCTCAGTGAATCTGTACCAAGAACTAGAGGATGAAACCAATTTCTTCCTCTTGGAAAGGGCATGGATGCTGTGGCTTCCACTTGCCTGAAGCCAACTGGAGTGATCTCTGGAGAGAAAACAAACTGTTTATGTATACTTATCCTTACTCTTATGAAAAGACTGACTTCTATTAGCTGGGCACTTCAGTATTATTCCACAGCTTCTCTCTGTCCACCTGCTTAAACAGGCTCGTCAGTATCTTCTCTCTGAAGCGCTCCCACCCATCGAATAGTTAGAAGTCCAAATTGCTGAAACATGTTCTCTGTTCAAGTGAAGCCTGTAATACAAATAGGTCTGTTGTCATATGACAGTATAATCTTACCAAACAGTGCACTGACAGGATATAATAAGGATGTGTACATGTCTATTCACATAAAGTCTCTTCTTACTATTTGTTTACTAAGGAAGAAGGGTGCTAAAATTAAACCCACTTTTAGTTCAGAATAATCCCCATGAAATAAGTACTTACCTTTGGTCCTGAGATCAGAGCTCATCATCCCTTCTGAAAAAAAAAATAAAAAATCAGACAAGTTTGAAATAAAATGCAAGTAGTGAGGACTTCTTAGCGTGTTTTTCATCAAAGTAAAAATCACAAAACATTTTGAAGGCATCAGCATTTATTGCTGGCAGAGCCACTGGTGAAAATAATTCACCAGGTCTGCAATGACTAACACCTCTGAATTTCGCTAGGTGGAAAAAGCAGAAGGAAATGAGTGCCAGGTAACATGATGATAGCTTACCTTCACATGGTCTCTGTCTCTGGAGGAGGAGGTACGTATGTTACTGTGCCATGAGAGTACGTCAGTGCAGTTGTCCAACCTCGGCCACTGTTTATGGTCCCAAAGCTGTGTTTCAGCTTGTATGGCTTACTGTAGCCATTGTCAGCAAAATGAGCTCTAGATGCAAACCTGAACTCCTGCCAGTGACGTCTGAACAGAGTATGGCTATGCCAGGAGGGATTAATTGTAATTACACCATACCTCATCTTAGGTCATTCTTCCTCTGCTGTGCTGCCGCCTTGCAGTCGGTTCTGCCTCAGTGCCCCACTTCTATCACAGCAGGGGGTGGCAGCAGCAGTGTACCCCAAGTGCTGCTGTCATCTCAGCCCTGCTCGGTGTGTCCTGATGCCTTGCTGTTGTGCAGAGCTGAGGGAGAACCTGGATAGGGGCTGCTAGGCCTATGCTTCCTGCTCAGCTGTGACCCTTCTGTAGAGGAACTGGTGTGGTAGACCAGCATCGTCAGAGCAGCATATACCACTTCCTGTTATATGATGCAGAAGTACGAGCCTAAAAGTGGCTGTTGGTATCATTTTCCCATGCCAAAGTCAAACGTATTCTGCTGTAAAGCACTTTCCTGGTGGGGCTGTTTCGGTTCCAGTAGTTACATAAGTACATAGCCTTTGGGTTAACCCTTATGGGGCTGGTATGGGTTTTTGGAGCAAATACGGCTTTTGGAGCAAACAAACACCAGAGAGGAGGATTTAAAGGACAACACCCTGTGTCCAGAACACCTTCCTGATGGATATTTTCATTAATAAATAAAGCCTTGGAAGTCTTGGACTGCGTCAAAAGCAGTGTGGCCAGCAGGGTGAGTGAGGGAGGTGGTTCTCCCCCCTCTGCTCTGCTTTCATGACACCCCACCTGGAGCCCTGTGTTCAGCAAGAAGGACATGGACACATTGGAGCAAGTGCAGAGGAGGGCCATGAGGATGATCAAGGGCTGGAGCACCTCTCCTGTGAAGACTGGCTGAGGGACCTGGGGTTGTTCAGCCTAGAGAAGAAAAGGCTCTGGGGAGACCTTACAGCGGCCTTCCAGTGCCTTACGGGGGCCTGCAGAAAAGCTGGGGAGGGACTCTTTATTGGGGGTGTGGTGACAGGATATGGGTTATGGCTTTAAACTAAAAGAGAGTAGATTTAGATTAGATATAAGGAAGAAATTCATCACTCAGAGGGCAGTGAGGCACTGGCACAGGCTACCCAGGGAAGCTGTGGATGCCCCATCCCTGGAGGTGTTCAAGGCCAGGCTGAATGGGGCTTTGGGCAATCTTGTCTGGTGGGAGGTGTCCCTGCCCATGGCAGGGGGTTGGAATTAGATGGTCTTTAAAGTCCCTTCCAACCCAAACCATTCTATGGTTCTATGATTTGAGTTTCAGCTCCAGTTTACAAGTTGAAGCTCATGATTTCAAGAGATTATATACTCTCTCTCCCCCCCCCCTTTTTGAAAATGTTGCTTACTGGGTAGGCAGCTTCTGATGTGTTCTGGAAATCTGCTAGGTTTGCAGAATGCAGAGTGTAATGTCTCTAAGTATCAGACTTGAAAGCTCTCGGGTTGGCTATTGGTATCATGAATCACTGATGGAAATTCAGCCAAAGACTTTGAATAATGTACTCAGAATCACATACATGTATTTGTAACAGTCAGGACACATTTCTTAAGTATCAGCCTTGTGCTTTGACCATGGGTCCATCCCTTCTCCATTCCAGTGGTTAAATAATGAAATATGACAGCATACAGAATTCAGGCTTATTTAAAATCTTTTACAGATAATTTTTGTTATTGTTGTTGTGGCTAGGTACCTGTTAGGATCCAGTGAATTGCTTTATTCCCTAAAAAAAATAAATATTTAAAACCATTAAGCAAACCAAAAGCGGATCTGAATGATTTTTAGAAGAGACAGCAAAGAGGAGAGGTATCGCAGCACAGGGCTGGCCCTTCCAAGACTGTGGACATATGTATTCATTTGGCTGGCTGTTTGGAAAATACCAGTGTGGTGAGGGTGAGGACAGTCTGTAAAAGCCCGTGTGATTTTATTCTTGGCTTGTGTGTTTTCACTGTCAATGAAAATACTGCCTGTGATTCAGTTTCTATGAACTGAGTGAAAAAGCTACAGGTGCCAAATTCGAGGTTGCTTTCTATGGCCATCTTAGGTCCAGAAGCACTATGGAGGTTGTGTAGGTGCTGGGGTTGGAGCAGCAGTGCCTCTAACATGGGGGTGCTCCTCCCATCTTCTTGCCAGGAAGACCTGACCACGGCTGTCTACAGAGAGGAAAACTACAGGCATAGGCAACTGGGGTCTGAGCAGATCTGTTGGACTGAAACTTCTCTGTAGCACAGGAAATGTCTGCCTTCCTCTTTTTTTTTTCTTTCTTTTTTTCTTTTGCCCTGTGCTAAACCCCAAATCTGTGAGTGCTTATGCACGTACTTAACTTTACTACCGTGAATAATTCCGTTCAACTCAATAGGGCTATTCATAGTCAGGCTGAGCATGTGTGTTCAATGTTTGCAGGATCAGACAGTGCAGAAGCTGGCTGCTGCACCATTTAGGGCTGGTAATTCCATCCCTTAGGCCCTGCTGTCCTTGTATGGAATGATTTCATTTTACACAGACTTTGCTTCATTTTCCACGTGTCAGCCCTCAGTACGTGTGCTATTAGTGCATACCAGCACTGAATACTCTTGCCTTAGGTATCACATGAAAAGAAAGTAACTTAAAAGTGGATGCAAATTTAAGCTGAATTCCTGTCCGGTATGCTGGCCTGATTTAAAACATCCAGAATATTTTAATGCTGAAAACAGCATTCATCTGTTTTGACAAAGAGGCCTGCCTGTTTTATGTTGATTTTTTTAATTTTCTTTTAGTTGATTTGTAATGTGTAAACTCCTGGAATCCAGACCAAAGGTTTGGGAATTATTGTACAAGGTGAGGTGCAAATACAGTCGAAGGCATTCTGCCTCCCCTCCCCCCACCCCCCAAAAAAAAAAAAAAAAAGCTTGCAAGCCTTGCAATCAAGCAACAACTATCTGGATTTGGCCAAAAGGAGCTGAATAAAAGCACAAGATGCATAAAGAATCGTTAAGAAATATCAAATTAGGGGATTAAAGCTTATGCTTTGCATAGGGGTTAAACATGAAGAAGAATAGAGTCATAGCATACAGAGCTGGAAGGGACCCAGAGCAGTTACTCACTGTTGCCTCAATTGCTTTCAATTGTGATCTTCCAGAGTGCTCACAGCTCCCTCCAGTTTGACATTGTTTGCAGATGTAGTGAGTCTTTTCCAGCTTCCCACTCACAAATGCATATATTAACTAGCTGGCACCCTCGAACCATGCTCTGCCCCACACAGGTTGATAAACTTTCCCGTTTGACAATTGATAGCTCATTGTTCTGGATGTGATTTCTCCATGCTGTTTTGCATCTGACTTACAATGCTGCCCCAGCTTGCCTATGAGAACATTACATGTTGTGGTGTCAAAACCTTGACAAGGCAGCTGGGGAGCATTTCTCCACCGGGTTTTGGGCTTGCTTCTTGCCTTAAAGAAAATTAACTGGTACGGAAGTGACTTGATACTGGCAAATCCCTGCTGACGTGTCTATCACTGAGGTGCTTACATAAGAACTGACTGATTTGTTCTGGTGTCTTTCCAAGAACCAAAGTGTTAGGTTAAGTGCTCTGTCATTTCTAGGATTCTCCTTTCTGTCTATTTTTATGGATCAACACTGTATTCACCCTTTGCTGTTTAGGAAAACCTCATCCTTCCTTCACAAGCTCTCAAAGATAGTTGCTAGTGGCTCTGAAATAGCTTCAGCCAGGTCCTAAAATGTTCTAGGCCAAACTTCACCAAACTCATGTGAAACCCCTACTCTGCTCTCTTTCTTTCCTTGCCCGAGTTATGTCTGCTTTGCTGGTTGTGTTCTGTCTGATCACAACTGATTTAACAGTGTCTGCTAAACAGATTAGTGGCACAGCAGGTGTCACTGTAAAGGGCTTATGTTGTTGCTGAGTGTAGGTGGTAAGACAACAATATGCTGAACTGATAGAAAGGCTGAGAAACTGGGAGATCTTGGAAGCCAGAACAAGAAGTTAACAGTGTAATGAGTAGGAACGAAGAGACAGTGGAAGAGCTCAAAGGTGGGAGATGTCACAAAGGCAATGTTTTGCTGAGGTTATTCTGACAGTGAAACAAATTTACTGTCCCGAAGGGCAAAGAACGGAAGATCACAGTGTCTGTAAATGTTCATGTCTCTGAACACAGTGGTGTCTTAGAGAGTTTATTTGCTTTGAAAACAAAGCTGGAGACTTCCGAGTAGCCTGGATATAAGGACCGATAGAGAAGGCAGTGTTTCTCATGCATGTCATGTGCTTGAGGTGCTGGAGCCTTTTCACAAGTACCAGACTGGCTCCTACCTGTGCTTCACAGGGTGCAAGAACTAGCTCCGACCAGATCCTGTGTTTTGAGAGCAGCTAAGGTCCGTCTGTGTTGATAGCTTAGTATATTTTTCTTAAAATGAACCAGCTACCACTCAGTTTGAGTGCAAATAGGGAAGAGACAAAAGAGAATGATATGTGTCAATGTATACAACTGTGTATGGATTTGTTCCATATTCTATCTCCTGCTTTCTGTGGGGGAAGCATAAAGCCCAGCGCTGTAACTCTTCACTCTGAATATTTATACCTGGGTGGGGATGATTGAGAGACAAGCTTCTGAAGGATTGGGTCTACAGCTCAAGACCACTTATTTTTGAATGTTTTTGGTTAGCTGCAGAATCTGCTTAGCTATAGTTTATTCTCATTTAGCCTCATTTATTCTGTTTTCCTTTTTTTTCTCAAGACGAAGTACAAAAAATATATTTTTCTTCCTCTTGTTCTTTGTTTTTCTAAAGAGATCTGGTTACACCTTAATGAGAATGTTTGTACCTAATCCATTAAAAAGAATATTTCACCTGTCTTCTGTGGCCAGTTTTTGTGAAGAGGGCTTGGAAAGCTGACAGCCTTCTACAAAAATGGTCCAAATATAAGATGGTGGTTTCAGCTACCTTGGATTATTTACACTACCAGCTTTCTAAGGGTTAATTAAAGTGCATGATCTTGTTACAAAGGATGATGAAACTGATTCACCTATCTGCCAAACAAAGAGCTTTGTGGTTTTTCCTTTTGTTGCTTTGTTCCAGCATTACTTTATACTTTCAGCATGTAATTTGTTCTGATTTATTCCATTATTAATTGCCCATGCGGGTTATATTGTCATGATCTCTTTTAACCATGGGCACCTGAAGTACTCAACACTGTACCTTTGAATAATTCTAACCATCACAGATACACCTCCATTTTTATTATTGAAAAATCAGAAATGGCTGATGCTAAGTAATTAATGACAGAATAAATTTTCTTGTCTGTGAACACTTCCCGCACAAAGCAGTTTTCCATTCTGTGGTGATTTATCAGTTGTTGGTATGGAGAGAGTGAATGGGTGAGCTATTTAATTAAAACACTGATAAACACCAGATACTGGAAAAATTGAAGAATGTGTTTGTGAAAAGGGAGGGGAAATCATTTCCTTTTTCTTTATTTTGCTGCTAGCTATCTTGAATGTGGCCACTGTCAGCAGGTGAAAGGGTAGTTGATTAGAGGAATGGCATATTCCTCTCATATAAAAACAAACTCACAGTACTAGATGATTGTTGTAGTTAGATGAGCTGCAGAATTTGACTGAGTTTAATAAAAACTCCATGCATTTATAAATTATTTATTTTCATAGCACAGTGCTCCTGAATATATTTACCACTGGAAAGACACAATGCTTATTTGTATATGTAGTAATAATAATTACTTTTGACATTTATGGTAATTTTTTATTTTGAAAGATTGGTACAGTTCTTCAGACACACAAGAAAGTTGTTAATATGGCAATCAATCAAATGCAATCAATCAAATATTGTGCCATACTGCTGATGGTAACTCAAGGTAATAGTTAAGATCTACAAGGAAAGATGTTAGTCTTTAGTCTAGGAAAAAGAAGTCAGAGGAAACATGGAAAAAAGTCATAAAACACAGACAAAGTGGCTGCAAAATAGAAGGAAATGAGTGGTTCTGTATCTTATCTGTGCATAGTAGCTGAATTGCAGCAAGTAATACTTAGGCTAGGTGCTAGGAAGAGCTGTTTAATAGTGGGGGTAGTTAGCACTCGCAGGGTGATTCCGCAACCTCCCTTGGCAACCTTCAGGGGATAAGGCAATAAACTGCTCAATCACTGTGCCAGGAATCGTATAGGCACAACTGATCCTGACTAATGGCAGGAGAGAGAGGCTCTCAGACATACAGTTTGATTTTTGGTGGTCCTGTGTGGAGCCAGCAGTTGGACTCAGTGATCCTTGTGGGTTCCATTCCAGCTCAGGATATTGTGTGATTTTTAAATCCCCCCAAAGCAATAAGTGTTTAAAATCAAATGAATAGCAGCTGACATACAGCACTCAGTATGGAAGATGCTGGCTTAACCAGCTGTAATGAAAAGTCTCATAATTCTTGTACCTCCTACTTTGTGAGTTCATTAGAAGCAGACACAAGATAAAATATCATAATGGGCAAAATATTTCCTCCTCAGAATTCACGGGTGAGTGGTTGAACAGTGGAGCAGTTCTGTGCAAGAAGGCCATAACCAGCCTTTTTATGCAGCTCCTGGGGCGTGGGAAGAGAAACTTGCTGGTGGGAATTAGCAGTGGCTCTATCAAACTGGGTAACTGTGGCTTCCTGATATATGCTACAAGAGGTAGAAGCAAATGCTGCCGGTGTCTCAGCTTCACATACAGCAAGCTGTGACCACTTACTGAAGCCCCAGTCATTTCCCACCAGCTCATCTGCTGCCCAGTAAGGAGCCACATGTATTTTAAGTTACCACCTGCAAGCTGTTGGGAGTGCCAGCTGTTAGGGAGTGTAACTAAATTCAGTTGCTGGCTACAGGAAATTTTAGGATGTGGACAGCAGAAGGAATAATCCATATCTTGTACTGGGACTTGGTAAGCATGTATTCCTGACAGGGCACATTTCTTCAAATCCTCAAGACATATAAGTTTAATGACTCAGATTGAATTGTTTGATATTCGGTGAAGTTTAGGCTTGGATCCTCAAAGATACATAGCTTCCCTGGTTGCTCAGATCAGGAATTAAGCACCTTAAAAGAGATAGGGATAAAAGGCCACTGACAATGATAGAAATAAGTCTCTGAGCAGTTCTGCATGGCTGACAGGCGTGCAGGTGGAATTTCACTGGGAGGCTGGGATCTGAGTGAATGCCACGTGTATTTGAGCGAGATGTTTTTGGCACTGCTGTAAGCGGGGCATGTTTTTACCTGCTCTCACTTATTTTAAAAGTATTGCTGGACTCAGCTCTTTTTTCTTTTCTTTTTTTTTTTTTTTTTTTAATACAGTCTCGTTTTCCTATGGGATCATAAATACGTGACATGGTGAAAGCATGATAACCTGCAGCATCTGCGCTGAATGCAGCTGGCTGCAGAGGGATTCTGCAGAAGTTCCACCAACCCACTGCATCTCTGTTTATGCCAACAATGTCTCTGTATCATTTTTTTAACACAGAATCGCATCTTTTTACATTCCCAAAGGCAAGAAAGCACTTTAATGAGGACATAAAAAATGTTCTGGCAGTACCTCTGTGCATGTGTTGGAGGGAGGAAGAGTTTTTTAAGGCTTATCAAATATGTTTGAAGGGAAAGACCAAATAACTCTTTCTGCAAATATGACTAACTGTGAGAAAACTTTGCTGAGTGTGGTTCCCAATTTTGATTTTGCTTATTTGTGCTTATGTAAATCTGAAATATACACACTGAAGTTATCAAAGCTCCACTGACTTAAGTGATCGCAGAATTTACATCAAATTGTCCCCAGAGCTGTTTGTGCTGCTGTAAGAGGTTACAGTTCACAATGGTAAATGAGCTGATATGTGTATGGGACATTCTTCTGTGGATAGTGTGAGGTACAGAGACTGTCAAACTAATTCTCTTGAATGGATTTTTCTACAGCAACACTGAAAATAGCTCATTTCCCTTTAGTTGTACTTAGGAAGCTTAGAGATGTAGGAAATGTACTTGTTACTAAAAAAAACACCCTTCATTGGTGTTTAGGTAATATTCTTGTGATCTTTTTACAGTCCTCAATTACAGCATAAAGCTGACAATTTTTCAGGCCATTTCTGTTGCTGTAATAGGCCTTATTAAGAGGCCCCATTATAGCAAAACTAGCCTTTTCTAGTTCTGGTCCAGGGAGCAGAAACAATATTTTATTTGAATTGCTCTATCTCTAGGGAAATAATAACTTGCTCCTCCACCCTTTGAACTTGTTAGGGGTTTGTTGCAACTTTTTGGTAAACTAGCAATGTTCCACACAAAGCATTAGACTTACTGTATCTAACATTAGATCGGATGTGTTCGATCAGAGAGTTTTCCTTAGGCAATAGCTAAACACAAAGCTAAACCAAATCAAAGCAAGAATCGACACATTTTATGGAAAGCCCTTAGTCTAATTTCTCCCTTGCATTCTCCCACCCTTCCTGTAATTAATAGATTTAATTCATTTGTTGTTTTAATAAGTCTTCCCTCATCCATCCTTCATCTGAAAGCAGCATTACTGCATTGCCAAATATGTATTTCCATAAAAAAATAAAGCCTTATGTCCAAGATTGCTATTCATTTCTTTCTCTTTCATTGACATAGTGTAATATGTATCCAGTACTATTTTTTCAAGAATGTTAAGTTTGTAAGATGTGTTGCATTTGTTTGCAGTTATGAGATCCAAAATGTGTAATATTTAGCATATATAACATGTATAATACTTAGCATGTGAAGATACCATACAAATAACCTATTGTATAAAAACAATGATGCTGATATTTAATCATGAGGCAGGAGGAGGTATATTTCTCCAGCTACAAACATACTTACTGGCTAAATTGACAAACAGTTAAACTTGACCAACTACTTGCAGGAAAAGAAAATGAGCATAAATGCTTTCATGGGTGTAGAAACAAACAAAAAGAAATCCATGGTTGGTCAGATTCATATTTAACAAATAATATCCTTTGCAAGAACGGCAGAAAGATAAAACCCAACTTGAAGTTTTGATAAGGGATTATTAAATGACTTCTATTTCTACAAAGCTGTTCCAATAAGATAACATAAGAAGCAAACACCATACGCACAGTAGTCAATAAACAGAGCGTTGGTTTCAGCCTGGCAGCAGTGGTTTGTATGACACAGGCTCACACTGGCAGCCTCAAACCATTTACTTTGGTGCAACACAGAACAGTGAATACAAATCAATCTCTGTTAGGAGAACTAAAGAGAGAGGCTACAGTGCTTAGGCTAATCCCAAATAGAGGAACTCAGGCCAACTGTTCGATTTCTGTATGCTTGTCACCACTCTTGGCCAAAGTGACTAAAGCCAGGTCTGACACTAAAAGCTAGGTTTGTTAATGGCATTGGCTGCTTAGCTGTTCTGTTTGTGCTCAGGTTTTTGTAACATGCCATTAATATGAGAGACTACAAACACAAAATACACAAGGCACTGTGAAGAGCTTCCTACCAGCACCCAAAGTATTGTGCTGTAGGACCCTTTTGCTGAGCTCCATGTCCTATAGATGCTGTACTCAAGGACATGTTTTTCATTGCAATAATAATTTTCTATTCCATAAATTTCTTGACATTTAAAAACAGCCTGTGATTGCTTCTCAATTTTGTCACCTTATCACCTTACCATTTTAGGTGTAGTTGTATTTTTATTTCAGGACTGCCTTCACCAGAGGAACAGTTAAGGAGGTGGGCTGGTGCTTTTGGGTCTGTGTGAGGGATGAGTACGTGCTGCAGGGAAGTAACCAGGTCCCATCAGGAATAATCAGGAGTAGCATCGGAACTTAAGACTCGGAAGAGATGTTTCTCTGATGCAATAAAAGCTGAATTATAATGAAACTCTGGAAGTCTGAAATCCTGGGAAGCTCTTGGTGAGAGAGTCATTTCTTTTCTCTGAGCATCTGAGGGAGAAGGGACTTTACCAGGAGGGATGTATGGCCTTCTGTTGAAGGTGGTGATTGTAGATGTTGTGCCAGAAACAAGAGGGGTGTCGGAAATAATAACCTTCCTGGTGGGCCACCAGAACTCAGACCTGCCTTCCTTGGCTGCACGTGACTTTGCCCCAGAGCACAAAGAAGAGGGAGCACTTCACTGGTGTGGGATGGCTTTTTAGGGACTTTATTCTGAGCACTGAAGGAGTAAGTGAAGGATATTTGCATTTTTAGAAGTTCAGGGCTTTTCAGAGAACATCCTAGGAATGATATGCTTATACTGATACCATTGCAGTATCATAAATAACTGCAACGACTTTGGCCTCCTAGCCTTCCTTGGCTCATAGAGCCATGCAGTGCACAGAAGCAAGGACAGATTTCATTGCTGTCTGACCAGGCTCAGGATGTTGAGTTTGGTAGGCCTGGATTTTGTATTCCCGTTGTTCATGATCTTGCTATGCTTTGCACATAATATGGGACATATATGTAGCAATGGGTGGAAGGGACAGAAGGTCAGGATATTGGCTGGTAATACTTGAACAGCCGTTGTAGCTGCAAGAACACATTCAATACTGTAAAACTGGGTGAGGCTTTAAAAGATAATTTAAACTACGTAGAATAGTATCGTAACATGCTGATGTTTGTGCACTAACTCAAATATTTGTCCAAGTCCACGCAGATATGGTGGAAAGATGCTAACTTGACCTGTGACATTTTGCTTTACTTGATAGTATCTTGATTGAAAAAGCAAAAAGTTTACTAGTAGTAAGTCAAAAGAAACTGCATTAATAATAGTGCATTTCTAAACCTGTAAATACTTGCATATTAATTTGTCTTAAATATATGTTTTTTTTAATGGAGGAAAAAATCCAAATGTTTACTAACTCTGAATCAGTCAGTTTTGTTTATGTACAGCACAGACAGATAAGGAAGCAAGTTATGTGGCCTCACGAACACCGAGTTATCCATGGGCTGAGTAGTCTTTGGTTTTGCAAGTGTCTGGAAAAAATTATCTTACATTCTGCAAGATGTCTGGATGCCATGCAGTGAGTACCCTGTCAGAATTCATTGATTGAGAAACGTGTTTGGGTGTGGGCACATGCAAAGCTGTGGTAGCGAGCGCCTGTCAGCTGGACTGTGGAAACTGGCTGTGTGTGTGGTCTCTGCTCATCACAGCTGCGAATGAAAGGCGTTAATTTAACTGCTTGCTTAGGGGCCATGGGGATGGCTGTAGCTGCACCCTGCAGATGGGCTTACAGCCTGGCAGGTACTATGGTCCAGTGTCAGGAGGACTGCTCTACTAGCCTCTGGGTGTGCTTCTCAGTGTAATTCCTTGGTCCTTTGCTACATTCTTTTTTGTTGGGACATGCCTTTGGACTCTTAGAAAGTTGTATTATTTATTCCCTATCCACCTGTATATAATGGCATGCCTTTAAAGAGAGTGGGAATGTAGATTTCAGACTTACTGTCTGAGAAAAGCATGTACTACAGAGTCCCTTGAACCCTCTTCCCTTATTCTTACCACGTCCCTTCCAAAGTCTGGATTTAACATAAGAACAGAGTTACTTCTATTGTACTCAGAGTCTCTATCTGCTTCTCAATTTATATTTGCAATCAGGGGCAACTCCTCAGATCCATCCTCAGTGGGCACAGCTGATGTGCCTCCTTCTGGGTCTTACGAAGCACGAATGACAACACTGGAGTGGTGTCATCACCAAATTTGGTTGGCACCTCTCTATTCTAGAGGAGAGGAGCCTGGATGGTGTGTTTTCCTCACTTCTGTCAGGCTCTTGTTGTGCCTTTGCTTAGCATGTTTCTCAGCAGAGTCTGGTTTTGCTTTCCGTGCTGTAGAAACCACATAAATATTTCTTGTGGTGGGCTGCAAGAGGCAGTGCAAGCCCACATGTCTAAGAGATCCCGGAGTCCTTTCCCAGGCAGCAGTACGGTTTCAAGCTGGAGCTTTTGTGTGGCAAGGTGGACTAGGAAATGGGCTTTAAAGAGAGGGAGAAGGCTCTGGTGGCTGGGATTCCTGGGTGCTGGAGTTTGAACAAGTGACTGAAGTAGACACTGCCTCAAGAACAAAGACACGGTGGGATGGTTGTGATGGCTGCTGGAGGATTGTTCTTATCAGGACCAGTCATGTAGCACCTGCACTGGCAGTCTGCTGTCAGAGTATGTCCAAGGAGTACTTAATTTCTGCTGTCTTATTTTAGCAACACAGTCTAGACTTTGTTACCAGGACTCATGTTTGGGCCTGTTAACGAAGGCAATTTGGGCTGGCAGAGATTTACAGTATGTATCTTGCTGGAGGACTGTAGCAAGGAGAGAAGGATTTGTCCTTGCCTTATTGCTTGGAAAATAAGTAAATACATAAATAAAAAATGCTGATAGTGCTGAGTCACCTCCTTTTCATCCTGAGCTTGGTGTTACTGAGGAATCTCTCAAGATAGCTCTACATTCATGTAGAAATAGAAATAGGAAGGAGGGAGGTCTCTGGTGTCAGCAGCATGCAGGCAATATGCAGGGCTCTCACAGAAGCCAGGAGGAGTGGACTGACTTTGCTAGATCTGGGGTGAAAGTGGGCTCAAGGCTAGAACATGTGCCTGGGAGGAGGAAAGTGGAGCAGCTGCTTTCTGTGGTTAGTATCAGAGGCAAAGCACAAGACATCCCTTCTCTTCTCTATAGCAAGGCCTGCTGGCTTGGATCACTCTGCTGCTGCTAAAGACACTGGCAACTGTAGTGGCCGGAGTGTCTTTTCATTATGCAACCCTGTTTCTCTCTGCTAAGCATCACAACAATCTGTGTTTCCCTCCTTCAGACTAGACTATGGAAGCTGAGACACAGTGAGCATCTATAATGGCTAGTTTATTTCATACTGCTGAGCCCAGCAGTAACAGAAATGCTCCTTACCTCACAGCTTTCTTTCTTTTTTTTTTTTTTTTTTTTTTTCCTATCTGCCACTTCTAGTAGTGGCAACAGCAGTAGGTACCATCACTGGAAGTACTGTTACTGATACATACAGCACGTAGTCTGGGAATGACTGCTCTTGCCCTTTATTGGATCTAGGATATGTCATTTTTATTGTCTCATGTCTCCAGTTGAAATTCCTTTGTTCTGTATTTGTACAGTATCTCGCACAGATACAGCCAGTGCCTCAGAGAGTACTGCCACATGAATAAGTCTTGCAAAGGGGCAGGGTAAGTAAACAAGAGGGATACTTTTTATCTATGTTTATAAAAAAAAATTGTAATTGCAGGTCAACAATTACACCCATGATAAGTGCAGGGAGATTGGAAGAAGAATAAGATAGCTCAGGGAATGCTTATGGAGACCTGCTAAATGTGAGAAGCTGCAAGAGGAACATACAAGATAACTTGTTTGAAGATTTAATGGAGGGACAGAAGAGTCTGATGTGATGGTTGAACTGGGAACAAGAATAAAGTTGTAGTACTGCAGCAACTGTAGCTGATGTACTGGGGGATATCATGGTCCTCTCCCTAGAGGACCAAGCCAGACAAAAAATAACCCCCTTTTTAGGACTGGTTTTGAGCTGGCTTACCTCCCTGAGCCAGCTCACTGTGCAATCATAGAAGCAGCAGTCCTAGCACAAGAGAGGGACATGATAGCATGCAGAAGGAAACAGGACTCCAGCAGCCCAGATCCAGATTAAATTATACTGCTATGGGACCACCCTCCAGTCTTCTGAGACAGAGTAAGAAATAATAGGTGCAAGGCAAGGAGACTCACAAGTTATGAGACATAAGCTCTGCAAACAGCTGATATGATCTTGCGTTTGGGGACTAGGTTTGATCATATCATTTCAGTTGCAGAAATAAACTGTGGGCCGTACTCCCTTGTGTCAAGAGAGGGACAGAGTGCAAAACTCAGAACCTGGTGGTAGCAATAAGCACCAGGGTTATAGCTTGTCTCTGGCCCAGACATTTTTGGAGGGCAGCGATATAAAAAAATCACTTGAGGTATTTTGGGTGTAGCTTCTCACAGGGAAAAATCCATTCCCTCTGGTTATGTAGTAGACAGAAGTGTTCAATTACTGTTGCTCCTGCTCTGAGACAGTGACGAGATTTATTATCTCTGTCACAAAGCTGTCATCTTTTGATGGAGCTTTTTTTATCCACTCTGTGGGGCTTCTCCAAAAATACTATTGGCAAAATAATTTTACTTAAGCTAGAAACTGAAAAGAGCGAAAGCCGGATGTGTTCTTGAAAGCTAATCATTTCTGGCTCTGGAAGGAATTGTTTTTTAAATATCATAAGTCCTTGCAGTCTGCTCCGACCAGTGCCAGAGTTCTTCAGGGAGTTATTCTAACTCTAGTCCTCAGCAAAGTAAGCTTTCCTACAGCCAAGTATTAGAGTTAACCTCTGAGCTTTATTTTTATCTACAGTTTTCTTGGCAAATCGTGAAGCTTATGTTTGGCATTTTATTTCCATCTACAACCTTCTATCTTTGGTTTGTATTATACTTTACTGAGCTTGAAGTTTATACAGGTTTTTTTTGTGCATGATGCAGGTTCTAATTAGTGTCTATATAACCTAATTTAGAAGCTTAAACAAAGAAAGACGTATCCTGCACTGGAAGATTTGTGTAAAGCTTTGCCGAACTGCTGTTAGTGTTGAATAAATGATGAATTTTAGTAGTGTTTTGTTTTTCTTTCAAATGAAACTGTAATGGAGAAGAAGGTGGAGAGCAATTTTATTACTGAAATGCAATACAACAGTAACAAATATCTCGGAGGATCTGAGACTAGAGACCAAACTAGGGGCCCTAACGTTGTCATTATTATGTATATTTTCTTTGAGAAATCAAATCCTAGAAACTTTGCTTACACAGAGTTTTGGCATGCTAGAGTCCTGGAATGTGTTTCTCTGCAGCTATCATAATAATTTTAAATTACAAAGAACAAAAAGTTAGTGTGCATAATGATTGCAAGACTTTATGTTTTCTCTGTACCTTGCAGTTAGGGAACAAAGAGTATGTTCAGGTTAGTACGAACAGTCTGTAGTTGTACTAATTCAAAACTAAATGTGTAAGCCTGATTTATGTATCTGCTGGTGTAACTGGATATTTTACTCCCAACTTAAGCAGTAGTGATTATGAGTGAAATTGCCAGAAGTATTCCACATGACACAGCTGAAGATAAAAAGAGTTGTCTCTGGGTGTTTTTACTTTGCCAGAACAATACAAATGAAAGTTTAAGACAAATGCTAATGGGGAGATAAGGTGGAATGCCAAACCAGTGGTAACACTTGTTGCCTTTGAAGTTCAGCAGGGTGATGGCAATTTTAAGCTGGGAAGAGCCTCATATCAGTTTGTTACTGATACTGTTACTTCTACTACTAATTTGCATCCAGAAATTGGGAAGGAATTAAATAAGAAGTATTTGTTGGCTGTAAATGGACATTCTCTAAAAAGGCAAAGAAGAGAGAGAAAGTGTCAGCAAGTGTCTGAGGGTATTCCTATATGGGCTCTTTCTCAGCAGTGTGATCTTTTTTTTTTTCTTTCTCAGCAGTGTGGTTAGACCTAGCAGAGTGCCATGCTATGGCACCTGCTTGGTTCTCAGTTTGGAATGGCCTCACCACTGGAATACGCTCTTATCTGTCTTCACTTGTCTATGTGAAGATATCTAATAATCTCCCCCCCCCCTTTTTTTTTTTTTTACTTTCTCCCTGCACAATTTTGAGACAATGTACTACTATTGCTTAGGCTGTACGTGGACTACTTGACGCAGATGTGGTTGGTCCAGACAGTGTAGCCAAAATGATTTACACAAGCTATAAATCTTTGCTCAGAGTATTTCTTGTCCAGAGACAAATAACAGAACAGCAGAGACTGTATTTACCTTTTGCTACCCTTCTACATCCATGCCAAGATGTTCTTCTCTTAGATATATTAAGTAGGATTCTCTATTTTCAAGCATGTCAGTGTTGGAAAGAAAATATTTTCTAAGCTGAAATAAAACAGATGAACAGGCTGAAGGATAATTAAGTGCTGTAAGCGGGACCTTGAAAGTGGATATACATTAATTATAAGTGCAAACATGCATTCAGATCACAGGTAGAAGGCTTCAAAGTCAACATCATAAATCTGCATTTTCAATACTGTACACAGCTGTGCCTTGGAGTACAACAGAGCTGGAGATGTGGGAACAGGTTCAGTGCTACAAACTGAATTTTGTGCAAAGGAGGGACCATAGCAAATGGGACCATAGCAAATAGGTCTCCTTAGTCACCTCTTCCTCAGGAAAAGATAGCTCCTTCCTTGGAGGAATGAAATGGCAGAGGTTTACAAGATCACGTGTGGTACAGGGAAAATTAACAACAAATGGATACTGGCTGTTTCTTATAACTTGTCTGGGAGCTGTTACTCCTTCAGTTACAACAAGGCAGGGAGTTTGAAAACAAAAGGCAGTTGTTTGCTCAGCAAAAGCATAAATCAATTCAAATACGTGTTGGAGAAAGTCATGGCAGATTTGAACATTTACAGCTCTTGAACGTGGTTGTCTGAAGACAGCATTCAGAGTAAGAGATCACAGCACTAGCTGCTGAGAGATGGAAAGATGTACCAGGGTAAAGATTATATTGGACTTGTGAATTAATATTTTATTTTATTTTATTTTATTTTATTTTATTTTATTTTATTTTATTTTATTTTATTTTATTTTATTTTATTTTATTTTATTTTTCCCTAAGATTCTGCTATGGGCCAGTGTCAGGAGCAGAATACGGAGCATAAAGAGCTGTGATTTGATCCAGTACAGCAGGTGTTACCGTGTTACAGTTCTTGCAGTTACCCTGAACAATAAGCCCACACCATGCGTGTGTCCTATGTGATGCTGTGGGTGCCTGGCGGAGTAGCACAGGGATCCTTGCTCAATTTTGTTATTTATATTGGGAATACTTGAGTGAACATAGCAGTCAATGAAGTAAGCAAGAGTTCTGTAACTGACAGCTGACTTGATATGAGGTCATAAATTAATTTCAAGATTTATTCCAATTCTTTTCCACATTTGACTGCTTGAAGTCTATATTCCTACACATGCACTAAGCAAAGAGCCTAGATTTTCTTATTTTTTGAGTATGCACAGTAACCTATTTGGCATACTTGGCAATCTAATCACTGATAAAGACATTTAGTTACAGATGTGAAATGTAATGTAATGGCGTAAGTAATTGTTGGTCTTGTAAATCTCTTCCCCAAATAATCTGCTTCTGTATTCTGTATCCACTCATTTTTTCTTTCCTTATTAATTATTTAATAAATTATCTAATATCTGATTTTACTGAAGTCACTTTGGTGAATTCCTGAGCTAATGTTGTGTATGAAACTTTCTGCTATGGAAGGTCAGCTGCACGATCACAACAAGAAAAGTTTTGTTTTTCAACAAGTCTGACTTTTCTATTATCAGACAGGAATTTGAGACTGTCTAACCATAATGCACCTTTAAAATAGACCATAGTAAAGAAGTAGCATTGTGAAGAATATAAAAGAACATTTCAGCAGCACAAAGGTAATACGGTATATCCCATATACTTGTAGAGCTGTGCCAAACAACTTTTTGTGTTTCATTTCTTGTTTGCTTCTTATTGCAAATTGTAAAAATATAGGAATTTTGAAGGCATCTGTCTGGAAGCTGAATGTGACAGTACAACCAGATGATTCTGGAAAAAGGGGAGACTGGATAAAGTTTTAGCTTTGCCACTTCAAAGGAAGCAAATTCATGAATTTTTAAATCTTGTCTGAATTTTCATATGGTTAGACTGCAACTTGCTTTTTTACATCTTCCCCCATTAATATCAATCAATTGACAAAAAAAAAAAAAAAAAAAAAGACACTTCTGAGATAAAATAGTCCCATTTTACAGAACTGAAAATCTGTGTTGTCTCACTGTAACTGTTTTAATCCTTTGCTAGGCAAGTGCAAGTAAAAGATCAAACTGTTGCTGGATTTCTATAGGAGTATTTTTTTTTTTTTCCAGACCGGTCTGTAACCTGACAGGCAAATCGTTTTGCAATAGCGCCTGAATTAAGGTGAAGTCCATAATTCAGACTTGAAACTCTCAAATGCAACTTCTCCATAATTGGAAATATAGTGCCTAGATGTCTGTCAGGGACACAGCTATTTGTATCTTGCCAAAAACAACTTGGTTCGCAATCACAAGGGAAAACAGCTTCCCAGCTGGCTGATGGGATGTAATGTGACTCCTACTCTGCTACAGAGCGCTGCGGAAACATGTGTTCCAGCTGTTGACAGAACAATTGTCCTGGATAGCGTTTACTTACACTTCGGTACTTTCATAAATATTACAAGAACTTAAGTTGTATAGCACAGAAAGTGCAGGTAGCAGTTTCCATTTTCACTGCGATGGCCTGGGGCCATCACTTCTAAGCACAGTGCCAGCTCACTCGGTAAATCCTCTAGACTGGAGTACAGGCAATGGAGTTCAGGAATCGAGACAAATCATGCTGTACGTTGCTTTCTTTAGCTGGCCATTCTCATTTCTAGCTGCTTTCTTCTCGCTATAACCTGCACAGCTTCTTGGCCCCAAATTGCCTAAGAGGTGGGATTTGCCCCATGGTCATTTCCAGAGTGAAAACCAAAGAGGCATGGAAGAGCCATTAGTGACAAGAACAAGAGTGCACTTTGACAATGGCTCAGGAAGATACTCAACTGTGATCGGATTTTTCTAGATTCTTTTGCAGACAACCCACCTCACAGAACAATCTGATGAATGCTTCTTCGCTTAGACAAAGATAGGAGAACAGAGCGGATCACAAGGACCTGGAAAATATTAATTTGTTTTGTGTTACCAATTGGTGATTTGTGAGGAGCTGTCTTTGCTAAGAAAGATATTCAGGTAGACAGTAATCTCCAGATTTGTGCTGTAATCACTTTATCTCCTGCAAGCTACGTTTCCCATCAATTCTTTTACCTTTCAATTGAGAATCTCATTGCAATCTTGTTGTTACGGTATTTCCTGTGTTCTTGAGAAGTCTCAGAGAGGAGTCTTGAAGTTTCTAGAAGTCACATTTTCTCCAGGGACTTTGACAGCAGTCCCCTCATGAGGAGGTTATAGCGTCAGTAAATCCTAATCTGATTTGCATTAGGGAATACATACAGCTCATTAGCAGCAGTGTCATCTTGAAGTTAATTACAACATAACAAAATGCGAGACGTGAATTTGCCTTGTAAAGTGTTCCTTATCCATATCCATGCTCCTCTATCAGTGCCAGAAAACCAGAGATAGTAGGGATAATAATGTATGCAGCAAGTATTTCTCTATAAGTGAGGGAGGAAGCAAAGTAGGCCACCCACTTCCTCCCCCAAAATATCACAAAGCTGTGCCTAGTGGGACATGTAACCTCATTTGCATCAGTCACGTCCTTCAGCAACAAGCACCTTTTTCACTATCCTGTCTATGCTCGGCAAGAAACAACATTCAAATCTGCTCTCTCGGGAGGCTGTAAGTGAAAGAGTTGCCTCCCTGTCTTATTGAGATATTCTTGCCAGCTCTCTGATCTTCTTGCTTAATTCCTCTTTTAAAATAAAGGTTTTGCTATTCTTGAGGAGAAAATTAGAAATATATGGGGCTGTCCCTGTATGCAAGAGTTGGAAAAGGCATTGTATGGGAAAATACTCAGTAAAACACTTAAGTTTCAATCTATAATTAGATAATATTTTATGATAATTTGATGTATGATAATAACATATTTAAATATTAAACGTCTGTGACTTTATTAAGTGGCTATTACCTGTCCCTACGTACCTTACTTCTGAAAAGCTGCAACTTCTCAAATATACAAGTATCTAAAGTTAAACGTATTTTTTGGCTTTGTTGCTGGTCAGAAAGAAAAAAACATGACACTGAATTGAAAACTCAGTACATAATAAAGATAATTCATTCAGTACGGTGATAACTATATAGACATAGTGTCTTTTTTTTTTTTTTTTTTGCCCAGGTGCATAGTATTTTGTAAACAAAAATTAAGGTATTGATGGTGTACTAAGTAAAAAAACGGTTCTGCTGATAAAACATTAAGAAAGGGTCTTCTATGTTTACAATTATTATTGAAAGAAAGGAAAATGATGCTAATGCAGATGATGTTACAACCATTTTTAAAGGTATGGTCACTAGATATTGGGTGAAGACCTTGTGGAACAACATTGTGAGACAGAAATGCCAACTCTAAAGGCATTTTGTATTTAAATAATTGGCATATAGTTAATTGGGCGTTTTGGAACTGAGTCCAGAGGGTGTCCAAACTCATTTAGAAGCTGGCTTTTCATCACAACAGGTATGATTAAGCTCCCTGGGGTGATGGAAGAGAAACTGTGTGGGAAGAACGGGATCATCTAAAGAGCCTTATGGGAAAAGAGATTTGGTGTCCTATATTGCACAATTTACCTCAGCTACCTGGAACCTAGGATATATTAATATCTTTATTTACTTGCTATCTTCTTTCTGTGCATGAGGAAAAAATTACAGAAGCTGACTAGCCTTTAATATTCTTCCTTGGCTGAGGACAGGGCTAAAGGTTAAATTTGGAGCTTTAGGCTAGCTAGTGCTATAATAAAGAGTGCTGATTGTTTTGATGATTTGATGACCTGCATAGGTGAGGTTAAAATGTTACACTGAGAACCTGTAAAGATAATAAGGAACAAGTGCTGCAAGTGAAATATGTGGGACCGCAGAATTTGAAAGAGCTTCTTGGAAGCTTTTCTTGGAAGAGTCCTCTCCTACTGCAGGCATTTACATGCTAACATCCTTAATGACTACTTCGAGGTCTGTCCTAAATTAAGTAGTTTCTTGCTTTCTCAAGGTTGCCCCAGACCTATCTTGAAAGGGTTCTTTTGACCTTCATTCTTCTGGTGTCTAGAAACTTCGTCCAGCCTAAATTTTGCCAATGCTGTATTTTAAGTTAAACAACCTTTCCTTTCTGTGTCCTAGGGAAAGAGAGAAGATGATGGCTGCCATAAAGCTAAACAGTGTGAATGTGGAATGTCAGGAAGGCCTCTTCTTGTCATAAGCTGTACATGGTGATGCTGAGCTGGTCACCTTAAACTAGTAACCATTAAACTTATGATTAAGTCTGGGGATATATTATACTGCTTTTCTATATAGGGGCAGAAATTTCTTACATTTACATATAGTACACAAGAAGGATGGGGGAAGTAATGCACATTTATTGATAAAAATCAGCTGCATGTATTTTCACATGTATAGAAACATAACTGACAATTTTCTGCAAAGATTTCTGTTGCTAATTTTGATTGCCAAATTCTTTATTTGTGTTACTGTACTTAGACAAGGTTGGCACTTTGAGAAAAGCTGGAAATAAAGATGAAAAAATAGCAATAGACGGACACACAACCAAGATGTTTGGTAGTTTGTCAGAGACCTTTTATACACTATCTGACCGTGCCTTCTAAAATGGCCATGTTCTGTACACTGAAGATAGTAAACTCCTTTCGTCAGAGCTCTGTACTGATTTTAGTATTGCAACATAACTGAAAATGATTAAGCAGTAGATTTTTTTTTCTTTTCTCTTCTGTTCGTTTCAAAGACACTTTAACTGAAACAAATTTCCCCAGACAGAAAACCCTTATTGAACTGCGTAACACCTCAAACACGTAACAGTTACATATTTTTATATGTATTTGTCTTTCTCTTTATGTGGAAGAACAAAGCAACATCAAGACAATTGATCTTATAAAGACCAGAGAAATGAGGAGAGAAAATGAAATGGAGTGATTTTATTTCCTAAGTAACCTGTCTTGACTTGCTCTATGCCTTTCAAATCTACTTTACTCATCTAGACCTGTACCAATTCAAGTCAGTGACTGTAATAATGGTGACATCACTGTTTTGTTTACACCAAAATCTCTTTTGAGGGCATCACAACAGAGGTGGTTTTAGGAGAGGTATTGATTACACCTCATCTTGGAATTTGGTAATTTTGGTGCACCTCAAACATGCTGCACTTGTCCTCTAGTCTGTTTTTTTTTTTTTTTTTTTCTGAGCCTTAGATGATGAACTCCTCAGGCCTGTGATTATTTCTTCATAAGCATTTAAAAACCACATAGAACAATAAATCATCTGCAAAGCAACAAGAATAATTCTGATCTTTGGCCATACAATAGTCTACAATACATACATACAACAAATATTCAGTCAAAATTTTTGAATGTAATATTATATTCACATACTGTGCAGAGAGGAGCAATCAACATTTGTAAATCTTTCTTTGGGATCTGCCAGAATGCAGGTTTTTATTTGACCCGGTTGTTCATACATCTTGTGAGATGGTCTTTATTTCCACAGTTGCTTGAGTTTTGTTGTTGCTGTTGTTGCTGTTCTTGTTACAAGACTATTCTTCATTCAACACACACCCCCCGAACATATGATGGTACTCTTTTAATGAACACCTTCTCAATGCTTTGTCTTAGTTGTGCACCCTTAGGCTGCATTTATTGCTTACTGCTCTAGGGGTGAAATGATTATTTTTCTTTCATTCTTCTTTTACTAGTATGCAGCTTTGTATGTCTGGTTGTTTCATCCACGTTGATTTTCATGGTGTCTTTCACAAGTAAGGGAAGGGGCATTAATCCTTTTGCAGATGGCTAGCCAAACAGTTTCAAAAGCTTCAACTAATTTTCTCTTTCCAATTTTAGACACCTGCAACTGGTAATTTTTTGGGGGGCATTTAGTGTTGTATGACATGGATATTCAAAATACAACATCTTCTAGCTTTATTTGCAAGTATGTTTGCCTTTCCACAGTTTGGACCTGATAAACAGGTACTTGGAATGTAAAGAATTAACAGCTTATTTGAGCATGTTACAGAGTTTCATTTTTAAAAGTGTGATGTAGGAACACATTAGCAGGGGTCCATCTCAGTTTCAGTGGTCTTCCTGTTAAGTTTTAGTCCTGAGACTCTTCGGTTTTCTGCTATATTCCTCTCTCCCTAGAACCTTTTCTTTTTCTTTCAGAGTATTAGGCCAAAATGCCACCTCCTACTTTTGCATCTCTAGTTTGTGTCCGTCTTACCCCTCCTCTTTATCATCTGATTTTTACCCTTCTGATCCTCAAGAGATCAGCATCTTTTTCTACACTCCTTTGCTTGTAGCCAATCTTCTCACCCTGCCCAAGTGTTTCTCTTGCCTGTTTCTTTCTGCACCTGTGATTGTTTGCACTAGTCCTTGTGCCTGTCTTTGCCCTTATCCCTTTTGATTGACATTTGTTACTCCTATTTTTATGTTCTTTGCCCTAGTGCAGCTATAGGAACCAGGTGTTTGCCTGCTGCATCCCTCTCATCCTCAGTGATTTAATTTCTTGAATTTGTGTTTTTTTTTTTTTTCTTTTATTTATTTTTATTTCCTTTTATTTATTTATTTATTTATTTTCCTGCCACCATCAGATTCTCAGTAAGGGACAAACCTCTTGTCTTCCTCCCCCTCGACCCCTCTCTCCAGTTCTCTCATTGGTGGTTCCTCAGCCTGTGACTTTGTCCTAGCCATGGAGATGATTTCTGCTTTCTATGGGGAGAAAATGGACAGAATACTGATTCCCTAGCGTTTTCTTTCTTCACTAACCTTAGGGTTCTGCTTAGGGGCACAACTGCTGCCAAAATAATATCTTGTGATTATCTACCACAGTTATTCCCCACAATTGTAAATGTCTTTATTAATGATATTGTGTCAGCTCATGAGAACAGCCATTACCAACAGACAAAAACCCCAAGAAGGAGTTTGCTTTGGCAGTGGTCACGACTGTCGTAATGGCCCATCAAATGTGGTCTTGTCATCCGGATCATGAAGTCTGTGGTGACTTCCTGACGGAGGTCATACTTGCCAGAGCAGCTGATGACTGGAGTGGATGGGATGCTTGTGTCAGCCTGGATGGAAGGTGCTTTTACCAGCTTCCTTTTACTAACTTCCTTCCTTTTGGCCCTGCAAATGCCTGATGGTTGGCAAGAAATGAAACAGCAGGAGTGTAAGGTGTGAAGCTGATGCTGATGGCTCTACCTTAAGGAAACAGGCTGTTTCCTCATCAGAAGTCTGACTTATCCAACCATTTCTGCCTTTTCCATCCATGTCCAAGAATGTGTGTTTGAGGGGCGGAGGGGGAAGTGGACCAGAGGAAAAGCATCATCAGGCCACTCTTGGTGGACCAGGTGCATTATACTGTTGAAATACTGATGATCCACTTCTCCAGTGCCACACTAGACCTGTGCAGCTCCTTTCATGTGTTGCCTGGTGTGTCACTAACAGTTGCGCTTACTCTCATATGCATAAAGCTGGCTTGTTTATATTTCCACACCATTTGTTTTGGAAAACGTAGGTTTTGGATGTTACCAAGTTCTGGTCGACTTCAGGTAAACAGGGGCATCACTGTCTTTTCACTCAGGCAGCATGATGCGGGGAGGCCAGGTTAGCCTTTTCTGCTATAGTTGTACATACAGTGACCTGATGGAATGCGGTACGCAAACAAGTTTTTCAGCTCAGCAAATGACTGGGTGTTCACCTGGAGATAGTGTTCTCAGTACAGTGTGCCAGAGGAAGTATGGTGAGCAAATGCTGGGCTCTTTTTGTACTGCACCTTCATCTGTTTGATGGGTATTCTCTGATGCCATGGAGAATAGTGATGGAGCATCACTTTTCTGCCAGAGGAAGAGGCCCTCTTAACAGACCAGGAGGATAATAGAAAAGGAACATCCTCTGATGCCAAAACCTAACTGACATTGATGTCAGTATCCTCCTTTATGATGGACTAAACAAACACTCTTCTGACTCTGTCCATCTGGGTTTTCAGAAAAATTCTACTGTCCCCTCAGGAACCTCACCAAATACTGCCATTTGGTGCATATTATGTGAAATCCTTACTTTAGATATTACTATTCTCTGGGCTGTATCCCCAGAGAATGGAGTACATCTGTGCTTGTAAGGATGGCTTGTGTTCATCCCAGTATCAAAGAAAGAGTGCTGTGATCACCCTCCCAAGACACTAATTTTGCACTGATTAGGACTGTCCTGTGGGAGCTGGTCACAATTCATCCCCATTATACCCATGCTGCCTAGTGCGGTATCAATTTCAACAGTCTGTCTGCACTGAAACTCTGCCAGCCCTCCTGCTCCTGGAAAAGGAGAGGACAGAATGGGTCACAGTTATTCTGTGTACAGGTGTAGCAAAGTACTTCATAACACAGTCGTTTTTGTGGTGGTTGTACAAAGTGCTTTATTTTTCTCTATTACTCTCACTGTTTGAACTCCCTCTGAGGTCAAACTCAGCTCAGACATGAACCAGGTCCTAATCTTTGGTTGAAGAGTGCATTAAGATTGCTCGCTGCTCAATCAGTTCTACACAGCTTGCCTTACTTCACCTGCCCTGTACAGCTAGGCAGCTATAGCTTACAGTAATGATACGTTCCTCAAACTACAGGTTATAGTGACCTGGTGTAGACTCCTGCCAAGTCATTTACTTGAAAGCTTCCTCCGAGTTGTCTGGGTCAGGAGCTCTGGCATCACGGCCAGGACTCCACCTGTCCCCTGCGCCACCCAGCAGTGTGCACCTGCTGTTCCTTCCGGGACATTTGCATCTGTTCAGATAAATGGTCAACTATTTTCACCTGCAGACTGATCTGCCTCTGCCACCTCCTTTCCTGAAAGCACAGAGCCCAGTACTGGTCACCAACCAGCTGCTCTTGCCCACGCTCAGGCAAAAATTCAGAGCCCTGTGCTAGCCTGTGGCCAACCTCCAAAGAGAATGGCTCTGAGAAGCTGTGCTAAGCCTCCTGCTGGTAGGCAGCAGAAGAGGCCTGGTTAGCCTCTACAGCCAGGTTTACATTTTTGTCTGCAGGCTCCACAGAGCCTCCTTTTATAGTGTTCTTAGTCCAGCATGGTGTTTGCTGATGTATGCATTCCTTCCATTTGCTGCTTCTAAAGCTACTGATAAGACCAGCAGCTGTCTTATCTCCATCTGAGAGGGATTGTTTGAGACACAGTCTAATTCTTCCCCTTGCCTTGATCTGTCTTGACCGTGTCATATCTACGTCAGCCTGCTCTCTCTTTTATGCTGCTTCTCTAATGAACGTGGTGTGATCCTGCAGCCTCTGTGCCTCCTCAGTCATCCATTCAGGCTGCATCTCCCTCAGAAGACAAGCTGGGACCAGGCCCATGGTGAAAGTCACTGGTGTTTTCTTCTTCCTGAGCTTTCCAAACCATCCAGAGTTCACACCCCATAAGCAACAACTAGGCGCTAAAGCCAAACGCACCCCAGAAGCATTGCGGTGCATTGGCTGCACTGGATGTGCTCTGTGCCCACCAACTTCTTATAGATACAGCATTCGAGCTTCACTGACAGCTCAGTTCCAGAGGTCCTGGGCCAACAAAGGCTGCCACCTCATCTTGCTGGGCAGGATATTAAGGGTGGAAAAAGGGGCTCGTGGGTCTCCCCGAAACTACTTAGGAGAAGCCCTAGGGTGATGCCAGCACGTTATCGAGCACAGTCAGTGCAAAGGGATGGCTCATCTGTTGTGTATGTGCATGTCTGGTCCCGTGGGCACGAGCTATGTCCAACCCCGCGTGCTGGCGGTGGGCACGATGTGTACGTGTGAGGCGGGTGTGGGCTGCAGCCTGCCAGCGAAGAAGGGAGAACGTAGGGAGATGACTGAAAGCGCAGCTTTGACCGTAATTTTCAAATCTCAAGCTGTTTGAGCGGAGGTCTGTCGGGACTGTTTAGACAGGGGCGAGCAACCCAGCCTTTTGGCAACGACTGCGTTTATCACGGTTACTTTATTCCAGCTTCCCTCCACCAAAAATAAATAAATAAATAAATATAAATAAAAGGGCTTGGGGCACGTGGGCTGGAAACCCTCCTGACAGGGCCGGGCGGAGCTCCCCGGGGCGCTGCCACGCGGCTCCTCGCGGGGCCGCCGCTCCCCTTCCCTCACGGCCCGACCCGGCCGGGCCCGGCCCCGCCTCAGCGCCGCGCCAGCCCCCGGGGGGCCGCGGCGGGCGGGGCGGGGCGGGGCGGGGCCGGTGCCGGCGGGAGGCGCTCCCCGCTCTCCCCGCGCGCTCCCCGCCATTGGCTGGCGGCGCCGCCGGCCGCGCAGGGGGGAGGAGGGGGCGCGCCCAGGCGGCCTGGGCTCGGAGCACTCGCGGCCGCCCCGTCCCGGCCCGTCCCGTCCCGTGGGCAGCGAGCGCCGCTCCGCCAGGCAGCCCCCGGCACCCTGCCTGCCTCCTTCCCCACCGCCACCGCCGCCATGGAAGAGGAGCGGGCGGGCGAGCAGATGCGACCGCTGCTCACCACGGTAACGGCGGCGGGGGGGCGCGCACAGCGGGGGCGCGCACGGCGGGGACCCCTCCTCACAGCCCCCCCCCTCCCCCGAGCCCCGCTGCCCGTTAATGGCCACCGCGTGCGCGCGGCGCGATGGCGCTCGGCCACCCCCCCCCCCATCCCCATCCCTTCCCCAGCCTTTGTTCCGCCGCGGGGGCGGCCTCGTGTCCCGGCCCCGCCGCTCCGCTCCCCCTCTCCCGGTTCCGGCTCTGGGGGGGCTCCCGAGGCGGCTCCGCTTCCCCTCGGGGCGGGTGCCGCGCACGCGGTCCCCCCGCGGGGCTTTCCCCTGGGCGGGGGTGAGGCAGGGACCGGGCGCTGCGCCGGGAGCCCCCCCCCCCCCCCCCCCCCTCCCCTCGGGGCTGGTTCCCCGCGGGGCAGCCTCGCCTCGGAGCCTCCTGGAGTGCCCCCGGGTGGGTCCCGGCTCCCCGCTGCTCCTCCCGGGGCGGCTGGAGCCGCGGTGACAGCCCCGGCGAGGCGCTGGCTTCCTGCGAGAGCAGGGCACGAGGGCGCCTTCCCTTTGTTCCTGCGGGAGCCTCGCTCGCAGCTCGCTCCGCAGGGCTCTGGTCTGCAGGAGGAGAAGCAGCTTCACACCCCTGCACACCCCTGCACACCTCTGCATCCTCTGTGGGTCCGTCCTAGGCTGCTGCTCCGCCATCCTGTCGCTGCCTCGGCTCTCTGAAGGAGATCTCTCTCCTTAGCAGGCAGGAGAGCCCTCACAACCGTAGGATCTACCTTATCTAGTGAAGAGATGCTGGGCTGCACGGAGCAAATCCCAAAGTTGTTGGGCTTCGGATGTGTAGGGTTAACGTGGAAGATGCTAGTGGTTACCCTCAGGTGAATCCTAATGCAAAGAGGATTACAGACTTGTGAAAGTCAGCGTGCCCCGAGCGCGGCTTTGTCAGGCCCAGCAGGAGTCATTTAGATTCTCTTGTGCCAGAAATTAAGAAGGGGCTTTCGGGTCAGCCTCGTGAGCAGCAGTGAGCCGCTGTACTGCTGCGTGGTCGTTTCTTGTGGAGGCCTTTTGAACTGAGGTGCTCATCGGAGTGGTCCAAGGTGGTTTCCTTGCAACAGCAGTGGCTGGTCAGGAGCCTGGTTTTGGTGCAGAAGGGTACCCGGGAGGTAATTGTAACTGAGGCAGAAATGAAGATGTCAGAAGAGAGGGAGGAGAGCAGAGATTGCTAAAAGCTAGGGGGGAAAAATAACTTATAGGGAAGACATGCAGTAAATGGTTTAAAGAAAAGACAGGACACGCTGATCTTTGAGCAATTACATAGTATAGCAGCATTGGATTTGTTGTGATTCTTGTATGCTCTGCTGTAGTCTAGCACTACTTAATCCCAAATACAAGTGCTTTTGACAGTACAGCTTGACTTAATTTTTCTGTTCCTGTGCTTCTGGTAGTAGAGGCCATTACTTCCGCTAGCAGAGCTTTCTGAAACTGCTTACACGTGCGCGGCTTTTTCAGAAATAAACAGCTCTGTAAGATGAAAGGATTCCGCAGAAAGTGTGAATTAAGTGCTGTGGCTTAAAAACAAAGAAGCACAATCAAATAACCTCCCTAACTTCCTTTTTGGTCACCCTCCAGTTTTGGTAAGTCAGATGGTTCTGCATTTATGGGCTATTAGATGTAAAGTTTGGTGCCTCTTAGTATGGAGGAACACCTCTGTGCCCCCCTGTCCCCTTCCGCCTGGACTTATTTCATCAAGAGTGTAAAATACCTTTTAATCTTGCTTGTTTTATATTTTAGGTCCAGTCTTAAAGAAGAGAATCATCAAGTGCTTAGGACATTGGTGTTTTGAGGAGACTGCTTGGTGGCAGTATGTATATAAAAGGTGTAGAGGTGTGTGTGAAACAGATGCCTGATATAATTATTACAGCTAGAGAACAACCAATGATCAGAATGTGGTAGGGATAGAGAATACAACAGGAAAAAGATAACTAACTGCATAAATCCATGGTTCTCTCGTACCTTAAGTACTGTAAGCTGCTCTACTCCCCTCTTGGAAAAGAGGCGTTATTATTGGGAAAGGTTCACCGAAGGGCAACAAGATATGAATTAGCTCTTAGGTGAGAAATGACTCAACAGGCTAGGACTTGTCAGCCTAGCAGAGATAACTTGGAGATGGGGCGATGATATGTTAAGGCTCTATAAAACTACTGTGGAGAGAGCAGATAAAGATTGAAAAGGAGGCACGTGGCCAAATCACACAAGCTAGGAGCTGTCAAATGAAGGCAATAGGACATAGGTTCAGAGCTAACAAAAGCCGGCAGTTCTTCACTCAGTGTAGGGATTTCACAGGTATGCTTGTAGGGTATACGCAGGTATATGATGTGTATGCAAGAAGTTGTTGTGGACTAATGGGGGGTTGGATGAGTACTGGAAGAGAGATGCATGTTGAGGTTAAGAAGTAGCTGAGAAACAACCTCAGGAAGTCTGAATTGAAAATTCAGTAGGTTATAAGAGTGTAAGGAAGAGGTGTTATATGCCTTGTGTGTGTGTGTGTGTTTCCTTAACACTTAAGTTAATTTTTTTGGGGTTTGTTAAAGTAGGACTGGAGCATGTTAGTCTCTTGGTGTCTACACAGTGATAAATCTGACAGTTAGTAATGGATTTAAAAAGCTTTATTGATTACCAATGATCTTGGTTCTCACTCCATGTTTCTGTCATGGTGTTAGTTATGGGACAGCTTGCTCTTTTTCTTCTTTTTTTTTTTTTTTTTCTTAAGCAGTCATAAGTAGCATTTAAAGGAACTTACATTAAAGTCCTATCTCTACGTATTTTTCAGGTGATACTGTGGAAAGGCTTCATCCTGAAACAAAAAAGTTGAAATTTCCATGCGGTATTTGATACTGGTTTGTGTATTTCATAAAGGGTTTATGAAGTTGTAGACCAGGTGGTATGGCTGAGTAATGGGTGATATGTTTTTTTACGTGTGTTTTGTTCCCCTTCCAATGAAACAGATCTGTTTTTATCACAGTTCTACTGTAAGTGATAGTAGAACTGAAAGTGGCTCTTGCTGGGGAAGAAGCTTTTCTTTCTGTCTTCAAGTTGAAGGGTGACAGTAATGTGGTCTGCCAGTTATTGCTGAAGATGGCATTAGTATCCCTCTGCTTTTTCTGAAGTGACTACATGGTTGGCTCCCACTTATTTTTCAAGAGCTGTGTGTGTTCTATCAGGTGGGTTTAGGCTTTGCTGTTGAACAGCAATCATGTTTCAATGACAGCTTCAGTCTTTTACTTCAGGCTTCATTTGAAGACTCTTTCAGGTACATTTCACTTCAGAAACACATCAACACTTCAGTGGAGTCTGCCCATCCCCTTATCCCAATGCCTTTTTAAATGCAACAAGATAGTGTCTGGTACTCCAGCTTTTCTCATGTGTAACAAAACCTGTGAAGATTTAGAGGAGTGTAGGGCAACAGAAATCAGAGCCGCTGATTGAAATGAAAATTAGCCTAACTGTCAGAATCTGATGGCAACTACAATTTCAGCAGTTTAGTCATCAAAAATGCAAATTGCTTTTTCTTTTCAAGAAAAACCTCAAGTACAACCTAATTCTCATGAATATATTTCAAAGGAGAACCAGGTGTTTGGTGGCAGTTAGATGGAAGTACGTGGTTTCAGAACCAAGCCTTGGTCTAGTTACTGCATTTCATATAGCCTGGTAACTTTGTCTAGCTTTACAGTACATCTCTTTGGTGGTTATTGAAACAGTTCCTTTTTAAAAGCCTTCCAACGTTTGATTTAGCTGTGTGGTTCTTCACACGTGAGAATGTGAGTACCATCAGTATGGTAAAATAAAGTTTTTACAGAATTGACTACTGCATATCTTTATGCATCTTGTGTGACTCTTTTAGAACTGAGATAAGGGAACACTTTTTCACGGTGTGGTTACTAGCCTTCCTATTTGACATGCGGCTTCTGTGATGATAGGTCAGATGACAGATCTCTGGAGGACATTTATGCTGCTACAGTTACGTTTTTTTTTTTTTTTTTTTCCATATTACCATATGCTGGAACGAGTGTTTTCTCTCCATGGCTGGATAAGGGTAACTGAGGGTACGTCTGTACTGCATAGTTCAGCACAGTGCAGGAAACCTGTGAGCTTGTGACATCTGACTGACCATATGCTCTCCAGAAGTCAAACCAGTACAGTTACAGCTGTACTGGTTTGCAGCTAAATAGCATTGACCAGAGAGAATTTGATTGGCCTGATGACCATGCTGACCTGATTCTATGACTTTTGAGAGACATGTTGCTATTCTATTGTGCTGTTTGGATATTCCAGGTTTGGTTAACGTGTGTATTTTAGACAGCTTGCACCATGCAGTGGGCTATGGGCAATGGCTATGATCGCTTTGGGTTAGGAGTATTGTGAGCTGCTGTTAACTATGCAGCTTTTTGAGTTCCTAGGAAGTTGCCCGTGGCTGCCACGGACTTGAGAACTTCCATTAGGCTTCATTGCAGTAATTTTTATTTGTTGTCCAAAGTGAGCTGTGGGTTGTATTGATTAGTTGTCTTACATCCATGTGATTGATTTGGTTCTCTAGGTGACTTTTGATATGTCACCAAGGTGGTTGTTGACTCTTAATATTAAATGCTTTGCACAAGGGTATCTGTTACATAACATCTTTAGTGGACCCTAAAGTGGTACTTAATAAACAGAACCACTGTATAACCAGTGATTGGTAAAATACAGACTGTAACTTGAATATTAACCACAGAGGTTCTCCCAAGGACACTTTTGTGCTTTTGGTATAGTGTATTCTGGAGTGATAAAGTTTAGGAACACTTGCATTTCACATTATTTACTGAGATACTTTTTACTATTCACTGACTAAGATAGCTGTCTGGCTAATGTTTCGAAATAATGATGGGAATAGGGAGATTCGAATGATGGTTCTATTAATCATCAGGTTGAGAAGTGCACCATGAGTTGCTTAGTCCTGTATATCAGTAAATGTCTGAATGCAAAAATATGAGTGTTGATTCTTCTAGAGGCGTTTTTGCATATGTATTTCTCAATTCACAATTGCATGATTAGCAGCAAATGAAAAAAAAACGCTATCTTTTTGAAAGTGCAACATTTGTATTTAAAACTCAGTCCTGGCATCTGAGAAGCTCCTTTCTGTATTACTGAGAATAATCATCAATTATGCAAGCATCCCAAATCTACCTTGTCAGCGTATCTCAGTGGTTATTAGAAGGGATTATCTGTTTAAGAGCCTGTGTTAGTTAGTGCTTGGCACACTCAGAGCTCTTTGTTTCACAGTGAGTTAAAATTTGCTGCATGCAGTAGAGGCAGCATGTCTGTGGCAAAGGAAACTTATATTTTTTACCACTAGATGGAGCCGTTTTATTTGCGTATTGACCTGCTTCTTTACATAAGTTTTACAAACTTTGAAATCCATTCAGAGGTTTTGTATTTAGAGTATGACCTATAATTTATTATTTCTTTGTTTGTGGAGGAGATGAAATATTTTATTCTTCCAACAGCAGTGTTAGGATTATACAGCAGAAAGGCTATTCCATTTTTATTAAACATGTAAAAAAAAAAAAAGTGAATGCTTGTGTGTTAGGGGTGATACAGTTTTCTCTGTAAATTGTCCAGTGAAATATGAGTGGATCTTGTGTTACCTGAAATAACATTTCAGAATATTGATCCATATTATTGTGTATCTTAGCCTGGAAGCTTTTGTGACTGCTGCCAAGTAAGGGCTGTCCAGCTGGACCTGAGATTTTGTTTTTCCTACTCTGGTGCCTTAACTAAAGTGACTCAAAGTTATGCAATGGAATGGTTGTCCTATTTGGGTATACTGGCACCAGTTGTCTTACTCGTTTCAGCAATGTTGGAGTGCTTCATAACCTTTAAAAAAAATAAAAGTTGCTTGTTAATTCTAGCAAGTCCCATTTTAGCCTAAGTATTTGAAATGTTTTATTTCTTGTGTCATCTACTATCCTCTTTCAGCAACTAATTTTCTTTTCTAAAAGTTATGTTTTTCTTTGAGTTTGATTCTTTGCCCCTGTTGGTGAAGTAACCAACTTCTAATCCGCAGTGCATGTGATAGGCCTTGACTTCCCCTAAATCTTTTAAGTCTTTTGTGCTGAAGACTCATTGGTGAACCCGGTCTCAGACTGAAGAGTAAGACCTTATTCGAATCTTAATTTTGAATTTTCTTACCTGTACCTCACAGTATACCATACAGTATGTCCCCTTTTTCCCTGTATTCCTGCTGTAAAGGATCTTGAAATTTCTGCACCTGCTTCTCGTTCAGTCTCAATGAAAGTTTAAATTTTCAACAAATGATGTAGAATGAGTACTGATATTTTTTGTAAGATATAATTGTGCTGGAAGGCATCTAGATGTGTCAATAGTATGGCTAAGACAGTATCTTCTAATACCAAAATATTTTTAAACTTAAAAACAAGCTTGAAATTTCTTTTTAATACTAAAAGAAGTTTCCAGACTGTTGTCAAGCCATTGCCCTGGTTTATCAGATTTCCTAGCGTTTGCTTCCAAACAAAGTGGAACTTCCTCTGAGTAAGGCATGTGAAGCTGAAGAGAAGAAGCGGGATTTATCATTCAGAACTGTGCCTCCCATCACCCCACTGCACGATGCGTGTTGGAGTTCTGCTGTTTGACCTCCTGCTTGCTGCTGCTAATTCTTGACAGTATAAGTATACTACTGGGGATCTGTCTGTATGTTGAGGTCTTCTGTTCAGGTTGGGAGAACTGAAGGCTCACCTGAAAACTTGACTGGTTGATACATTTTTTTCCACCATCATCTTTTCACTAAGGAGGCATATGTGCATTAAAACCACATATGTGTGTGGACAGCCTGTCTTGAAAAACTATGCTTCCCTAAAGTGACGATTTTTTTCCCGGTCTTTTACGCACTAGGCAGATTCCTTTGTTTTTTCCATGACTAATACAAATATAGTAAATATATACTGGCTGTGTCTTGACTTGGATCTATTTTTGGATGGAGAGAGACAGCTAAATGACTGTAAATACCTAGGTTATGGTAAGGATAACGGTGTCAATTATTCCTTGCTAGAGAAACCTAAGATTTTGTTACAACAAAACTACCACTTCTGAACACTGCAACTATTCCATTAGCAGAGTAGAATTATCATTAGACTTGAGAATCACTAATCAAGCTGTCTTGATGGTCTGTTACCAAAGAACGGAAAAAGGTTAAAGCAAACCTTTGTTAGAGAGTGTATTGGAATCTCACTTGGTGTTGGTTTCTGGAGTGCGATAGCTTCCCAGTGCGGAAATTCTGTTGCCTTATCAAGAGTTTGAGGCTGCTGTGTTCTGGATCCCAGAAGTCACGCAAAGCTGAAGCACTTGTGAGTTCTTTCTTTCAGACAAGGTTATGAATAAGCTACTGCAGCTAATAAATCATGTTTATTGCTAACTGATCAGACTGAGTTCACATTTAGAAGCCCTCATTCATCAGATACTCTTTTGCATGTGTAAGAAAAGGGTGTACAGCAGATAGACCTTGTTGCACCGACTTGTTTTCTGCCTCTGTTGTTTAACTTCAGTTTAAAAAAAAAAAGAAGTTTTCTCCCTTTCTTACTGCCCTCCACATCTGTTGCTCATTTCTACTGCTGAACAACAGGTAGTTTCAGATGAGTTGTGGCTTGTCTGTTTCTACCCTAGCACACTCAGATAATGCCTGCGTGTTCCTCCTACCCCTGCTTCCACCTTTTATGTGCTCTGTTTTCACATTTGAGCTCAGTCACAGGTTGCCTTTACATGCACACTGTCCCGTTGTCAGGCCTGCACGACTTCGTGCATTGAGGAATGAGCTGTTCTGTGCTTTGAGGAGGTTGTCCAAGAAGATCAGCCACTTCTCCCAGGCTTTTACCCTTTACCCTCGACGGCAGCATTCCTTGAGATTTTACCGAGAAGAGTCCCGAACAGGCTGCATTCTACTCTCGTGAAGTCCCGTGTTAGAACTGCATATACTGAGTCCTGTGCTGTGTGCTGTACTATTTGTCTTTCTTGCTTCTCCCAGGACTTGAAACTCCAGAACTTTGTGGTTGCTGCAGGCAAGCCAGTTTCTGACTTTCACATCCCTGTCTGTTTCTTCCTTGTTTGTGAGCAAGTACAGCAGAGCATCTTCACCGGTTGACTCACACACTAAATCATCACACGCTTGAGAAATCTGCTGGAGTGCTGTGCCTGACCATGCTCTACCAGCAGATACCATTGTGGGTCTAGGTCTTGATGTGTACCAGTGCCCACAATCATAGAGCTTCCTCCAGCTTTTAAAGGAAAGGATTCTCCTTACTCCTCTTCTTCATGAAGAGATCTGTAGTGGGCATCAAGTGCAATGTCAATCCTGTTGGACTTTTCTCTGATCCTTACCTATAAGGTCTTGGAGTGTGTTGTCATTTGTTCAAGCAAAGCTCCGTGTGTTGAAGACATCCCTTTGAAATCTGATTGAGATCTGTGCTCTTCACCTTCCCAGCCTGGCTTTCCCAAGAACCTGCATCACTGCAGCCATGCAAGCTGTTGCACCCTCACTCTGTAAGAAGCTCTGACTTCGAAGTCTGCCTTTTACCTTCCATGCTGTGAGTGCAAGCACCTGAGGGAGATGGGCTCTTGGTTATGGCTTTTCCACAAGGGGGACAAGAGCATCTTCTCCCTTTTGGATTTTCCACATCTTCACTTAAGTTTTTAAGCTTTTCTTCACCATGCCCAGATTACAGCCGTATTCACAAGCTAAGGGAGTTTGGTGGTAAAGATACTTGCTCTGCTGTTAACTGGATATTGACTCTCTCCTCGCTCGAGGGACGGAGAATACCACTTGGGCCTCTTCACCCTTCCCGTGGTGCTCAGCAGTCACTCTTGATTCACTCAACAGTAATGATTTTCTTTTTGGAAGTGTTGCTGGTGTCCCTGTGGGCAAGTGGGAAAGGGTAATAGTCTGAGGGCTGGATGAGCCTTGACATTTTTTTCTGAAACAACCTTGATCCAAACATCCAGCAGGCTGCAGACCTGCCAGGACCTCATGTTTATCTTCAGTGATGTTGTGCAGTGTGTTCATGCTGTCCTGCAGTTCCTTCACCTGGCCACTCAGCACCTCAAGGGTAGCAGCACCTCTTGTGGATGAGGCCGCTGCCATCCATTGCCAGCCCCAGGGAGGAGCAACGCAACTCCTCCCTGAGGAGTTCTTGGGGTTGGCATCTCTGATCTGAGAGGGCTGGTTATGCTTCATCTGCTGGTAAAGATTTTGCCACGTGGAGTGCCGTTAAGCAGTCTTGAATGGCATTTCGGGGCTCTTTGTAGCTTTGCTGTGTGAACTGCTGACATCTGTTAGCTGAGCCCTGGGAGATGTGCTGTGCTTGTGATAATGTTATTAAACTAGTAAACCTTGCTATCTAGCTCTTCTCACAACAGAGAGGGAAAACATGCAGGTTTATGTAAATATTATGTTCTAGTTGAAATTAATTTCTCATAGACACATTGTGTCAATATTTTTTTAGCAACTCCAGTTTTGTAAACATACTTGTAACAACTGTTATTTTTGCAAGACAGCTATTCATTGATAATAATCCTTCTCTCTTTTTTTTTGTTGGCTGATGCCCTTGCATTGGCTGATGTTGTTGCATAATTTATCCTCAACACTGAAGGCCCAAACACAACAGAACTTTGTACAGTCTGTTAGATTATTATGATGTTCCTGATTGTATATTTCATGAGATGCTGTGGAATGAATTTGAGTCAGAATCATTCCAGCCCTCAGAACTATAAATTGTCTTCTAAGAAATAATTTCAGTTCTTACATTGCAGCAGATGAGAAAAACTCATACCTGGGGCATGCTGGTTTAGTTGCATGGGAGCACAGCACTAAGCATCTATTTATGTTTATATAATGCTTGGAAGTTTATTTTTGTGAGTGTCTTACAGCTGCAATAATGCTTGCAATAAGACTGCAATTACCTGCTTGCAGTCTTACTGCTCATCCTGGAGAGCTGTGTTTTGCTTGTGAACTTTTGTATTTTGAATTCTCTGCTGTCAAATCATTAATTGTTCTCAGCCCATAAGTGTACTGAGAATTAGACTTAGGTTGTTATCTGAGAGCTCACTGAATTCTTAATATGTTGTTAACAAGTTTCATGTTTGTTTATAGGTAAAATAAAGCTCATGTTCTGTTTCCTGGAAGATCTGGATGCTGCTGTAGGTGCTGATGCCTGTTGGAGGTGTCTTTGGGGCAAGGCAGTTTTTTGTGTTTCAGTCTCCCTAGTTACAATGTGAAGGCGTGTAAAGTCTATAGAGTTCACAAACCTTTAAAAAACAAAGTAATGGGAGTGTAGTTAAGAATACTAGGTAGGAAGTACTGTAAATTTCCAGCTTCCTTCTGAAGTTGTCCTTGGTGTTGTGAAATCAGGTGAAAGCTCTTCTGCCCACCTGACTTCTTAATGCAATTGTGGCATTAACCCAGTGAAGCTAAGGGCAGTTTGTCAGGTCACGGCATTTCAGGATGTTCAGTTTCTCTGTTGTGAACTGAACATAAAACCTTGTGACTTTCTGCAGTAGCCTGATCTACTTGGCCAGAACTGTAGCTTCTGAGAATACTTCTCCCTAATAATCTTCCAGGCTGTGGTTTGTAGGTTTGTTGCTTTCTCTCCTGTCCTTTATTTAATCTTTTCAGCGAGGTGGTATCTATCAGCTTTGAGCCTTGGATGGGAGGATGTCTTTACGAAGTCTCCAAAGACTACTAAAACGTTAAGAAGAGCAGCCAGAGTGTGGTCGTTTTTTGTTAACGTGAAGATGATGAATGGGTATATAATAGAATAAAGCTGTTGGACAGTAGTGTTACAAACTAGCTTCTCTGGATCAAATCAAAAGTAGCTTACCGTAGTTTTGTGGATTCTCTGACTAACTGGTGAAGTCAAAAGACTGACTGCAAGCTCTTTATTCAGTACGCAAAACAATAAGGTGGAATTATTATTTAGACTACTGCTAGATTTATGGCTTCTTTGTTTCTATTAAGAGAAAGCTATTGGAAAGATTATGTTTAAACTACTGCTTGTTTTAGGGCTAGTATTTTTTGCGTCATTTTTTTTCCCATTTGGCTTGTACCTCACTATTGTGGGCTTACACTATTATGCAAGTGTATGTTTACTTCAAGTGTAAGCGTATGCATTTCTTTAACAGGTCAAACATATTTCCAGACAGACTTAGTGTACGAAAAAAGGAAGTGAGAAACTTCTTAGTGAATAGCCGCAGCTGGTGTTACTGTTGATGGTAAATTTCTTCATTTTCTGTTTGTCAAACAACTACACCCTACCAGCCATGCATTTTAAAGCTGTTTATATAGAAACAAACAGATAGCATCTGATAATTGTTGTGACTCATTTAAGGAAGTGATAAAACCCAAGAGTAGCAGCAATCTTTTCCTTGTTCAGCTTGATCTTATTAACATTGCTGGGCTTGCCTGCCATTGTCAGATACCAGAAGGGAGTTTAAGCAGGCATATATTCTTGTAATTAATATTTGGTTGAATTGCAAATGGTTAGATAATGATAGGATGGAGAGACGTGCTTCAGCTTATTAATGAAGTGTACAAAACAGTTATTGGAAAGTTAAATTGTAAATACAAGGGAAAGTATTAAAAACTTCGATTTATGCGTGAACTCTTGAGATTTCAAAGCTGCCAATGTATACCTGTAGAAAAAGGAAGAGCATCAGCCAGTTATCATCTTGGCATTGGTCTTGCTATCCATTACCTGCACGAACTGCTGACACTATATAAAGATCTTACATTTTAAATTTTAAAGAAATGTAACCAGAGTTTTTATTCAGCATACACTTATTTTGGAAAGTAGTTTGCTATGTTAACTTTGCTCGCTTTTACTGAAATATGTAACTGTATCTGAGTACTTTTGGAAGTGACAGAAAGGATACCTGTATTTGCATGCATGTTTGTTTCAGGGAGTGTGGTGTTTGTATACAATGTGCATAAGTTTTCACTCTAAGAATAAAGAGCACATGCTTCCAAGATGATACGCTGGCTTCTGTCTTGTGACTTCTGCATTGCTGCTATTTCTTTTCAAGTCCTGAGGATCAGTTGTACCAGGTGATGTGGCACAAGAATGTAAATAGTTTCATATGTTATGACCAAGTTACGGAGAACCTTTCTCATGCTTCAGTTGTCTTGCAGTATAAAACAACCTTTTGGGTGAAGGCAGGAGAAACTGCCTTTCTTGTCTCATGTGTTACTGCAAAAATTCAAATGCTATTAATAGGTATAATATTCTGCACTATTTAGTGAGAAGGTCACGTCGTGACTCTTACTGATGAATGGATTGTGTGTGTGTTTGTGTGTGTACCTACAAGATGTACTATATTTGTATGGAAGAAGGTGTGGAGAAGGTTGTTAAAGAATGAATGCAGTCTTAAGTTTGAGAAATGGTCTCCTGTAGATCTGTATTTCAAAATAATTGTGTTGTGTGAGCCTCATGTTTCACTAACAGGTCATTGATAAACATGTTTGGAATCCATTATCATTCCTGAAGTGAAAAACAGGGAGGAAGAGAGGAGAGGAACCAAGGAACCGCTTTTAGGCTCCTATTGCTTATATGGGAACCAATAAGATAATGCTCAAGGAAGAGGCTGTTTGTGAAAAGTGATGTGGGGTGAAGGGGAGCCTATTTGTGTCCTTCTGTAGTCCCTCATGGCCAAGGAACATTTCAGTGATTCCTTGGGAAATTCGTACGTAACAGCTATGAACAGAAATGAGTTTTGGGTATGCCTTGACAAGGGTCATCTTCTCCCTTTCCCCTGCTTGTTTTGGTTTCCAGCTTTGCCATAAAATATGTGGTGCTTTTCTTTGTTAGAATGAACTTTGGCTTTTATCCATGACTTCATCTATTGATAGACGGCCTCAAAGGAATTGGATTGTCACTGAGTGCACTGCTCTGTGTGAGCAGTGAGTCTGTACGCGCTGATGTGGAAGGATTCCCATGAGATGCCTCCTGTAGAAAATGTGTTCTGGGACTGTGAAAAATCTGTGTACCTGCAAGGACTGGCAATGGCTGGTGCTGCGGCACTGGAGAGAAGTTTCTCTTGGTGGCTGTGGACAAGTGCCTGTCAGCTAAAGTGGGAAAAAGTGCGTTCAATTCTACTTCTGTGTTACATATTGCTTTGTATATACCTAAATCTATTGCTTCTTATATATCTGAAAATATACTTCGGCATAAATTGCTAAGGTCTGAGTGAAGTGCCTTCTTTGTTTCTTTAGTAACTAGACAGAGACCCAAAGCAGCTTTCTGGTGTACTGATTTTAGGCAGATAGTACTGAAAACAGAATTATCTCCTGGATGTAAGCTTTTTAAAATTTGGTTTTCCATGGCTTGTCCTATCTGTGCTACTGAGAGGAACATGTTTCTAAACTGCTTAGGTCCCAAGAAAGGAATCTTCTTAGAAGAAGCTCCAGAAATGGAAGAACTTACAAAAATAATGCTGTTTGACGTTAGTATGCATAGTGATCATGCTTTGAAGCAGTCATCAGTGGTGGAGCTCTAAATTTGTTTCACCAGTGTGGATGAAAGTTTCAAAGAAGTTATGTGCTCTGTATCATATCTGATAGGTCGAAAATCCTAAACCAATCCAAACCATAGAAAATTCAAAGCCAAAACCAAACTGTTTGTTGGAAGTCAAAAAGTTACACTCTAAAGGAGCTTGCACAGTGCTAAAGCAGCAGAGCTCTTGGTGTGGTTGATCATGGACCTCTTCGTAGATGGGAAAGCTGTTTGTCTTCGTTAGTGTACCCCACTGATCACGTAAGTTAATGTATTAAACATATTAATAGCAAGTAGTTTGACAGAAGCTTAATTAATGGGGATAATGTTTTTGTTACAGATGTTCAGAGACTAGATGTAATGAAACAGTGCCAGAATTATTTGCTTGAAACTGAATAATTGGATGTGGTCCTGTAACCAGGACCCTACGTGAGGGACAGAGCAACAAGCAAGGGTTTTCTTTGCAGAACGTGCCACCCAGCACACAGCTACAGCAGAACAGAGAGGTCTAGAGCATAGAGCAGCTTGTCTTCCTTTGCAGCTGAAGGCTGAGTGAAGCATATGGTTTTAAATGCTTACTGGTGTGGGTTTTTTGTTTGTTACTGCAGTAGGGAACCTGTGCTTCAAGGCCTGCTCATGATGCATTTGTAGAGTGGTTCCTGATTGACAAGTGGGTATAAGAAGGGAGAATTATGTTCTTAGATCATCAGTTAGTATCACGCTGTTAAAAATTGTAACTACACTGATTGCTGCCCTCCTTCAGTGGCTTTTTAATAACCTTATTGTGAAGCCCTTGATGGGCTGAACAATACAGCGACTTCAGAGTGCTTGTTTGTGTGAATGTTAATTGAGAATAACAGAATTACACACGATCATAAGGAGAGGCTTCTGGGTTTGATCTCTTCTCTGGAAAATTCTGAGAATCAGCATTGTATTCTGTTTTCTTTAAAAGTGTTGATAGAATTTTATTCCGTAGTTTCATAAACTTTCAATAAAAATAATTTAAGGGATTTTCTTAAAATGTTGCATCCTTATTGCTTTTGATTCAGAAAATCTTGGTGATGAAGATGGTGATCGAGAGAGTGTATTTGAGTCGATGCTTTAGAATGGATACAAAACATGAAGGATGCTCAGTTTTTAGTGGTGTAAGCACAGATGTGTTCCCTATATACTTGCGCTTTCTATTAATATGCAGTTTGACAGTTGTATTGAGGAGCATTAGTGAAAAAGGCTAGAGTTAAGTTCACAACACCTAGAAAATATGCAAATAATTAACTTTTTTTTTCTTTGAGAAGGCTTAACTACGAAATACAATACTATTTTAACATGTCAGTAAAGATTGTAGATCTATAAAAGTAGGAAAAAAAATTAAAGAAAAGGGTTGAGTTTCAGGAAACTGATGAACTCTCTATTCCACCACCCTCTTCCTTATCCCATTCTTCTGCTTACAAACTGTTAGTCTGTGAATGCTGCTAACGGCATCTTTCAAACTTGCATGTCTATCTTTGTCTCCTAATGCTACTTAATTCTTTCAGAGCTTTTAGACATGAGGGTTTATCTTCTAAATTCAAACTAAGACCCAGACTAGAGGTGAAGCCTGCTGACACAGTGGTTCTGGAAGCCTGCTATTGTGGTACCAATACCTCTATTGTTGGACGTGTTACTGATGATGCTGATTAGGAAAGCACATGTGTGTATGAATGTCTACAAGTTGCTAATAAAAGTTGTTACATGCTATCATAAATCCAGTTACTTTATGGGGTCAGTCAAAAATGGGAACAAGCTTCAAATACATAGACTGTACTTTCCTTTAGGCTGCTTTCATTGTTTCATTTCCTAATCAGTAAGTGTAAATATGCTTTGCAGTCTTTTTCAATTGCTTTTTGTTAAACATGCTTCTTTAATAGGCCTATGTTTGAGCATGCAGTTTGATGATTTCCTTCAATAGAAAAGGCTGGAAGAATAGAGAGCGTGATGATTGCTCTGTAGTATTGCATAGTAATTTCCTTTTTAAAATTATTGGAATCCTGTGTTTCCCCCCAATTACAGCGTCTGACTGTATATTACCCGTGTGGAAGTTGCAGCCTCAGTCTGAAAAAATGTCATCTTCGTTCAGCTTTTGTTTTTTGCTTTCTTTAAAAGTCCCGATGACTTTTTTTTCCTGTAGTTTCATAAGCTTCCAGTAAAAGCAACTTGAGTGAAAATTTTGGGGTTAATGGCAGCATCAGCATATACAAGTGATTTTTCAAGTGGAGTGCTTTCAAGTTCCCCCTAGTGTCCTGGTATGAATGTTGTAATTCTAGACTGAGCTGCACTTCAGTCTTCCCTTGGCAGGAGAGCTTCTTTTTGGCACTGTTGCTCTGTCCCAGAGAGAAGGAGGTGCCTTACCCTTTCTTTGAGCCTATGTCAATGCACAGAAACCTCAGATAAGAACTGCTTTTGGAGAGAGATGACATAGCTGTAAATACTTTAAAATCTCTATTTGTCTCATTATACATGAATAATTTTGCTTTGTATTCTTTTTTAAAATACTTTTGCTAGCATTAATTTTTGATGCTTAACAATGAAAACTGATTGAAATTCCCAGGATTGGTATTTCAGAAACCTGGTTTGAGGAACTCTGTTAAAGGTTGTTAAAACCAGATGAAGTGTTTTTATTTAAATCAATTACATCCCAGTCACTAGCTCTGAAATTAATATTAAGATCACCAAAAGCTATGATGTCTTCTTGCCCCAAATATCTAATCTTATTCAAAGGCAATTTCAATTTAAATAAAAGGCACCATTTTCTACTGAAGATGAGTGCCCTATCATCTTAAAGACACAATCTCATTTGATTAAGGCTAGGATGCAGTACAAACTTGTTTGATTGTAAAAATTTCTGATGTAGAGAATAAACAATATGCTGTTCTGTGGTACTTTCCTAGCCTGATTTACTGACAGTTAAGTTTTTCTGCAGTCAGTTCTGTGAAGAAGTACATGAATAACAGCAAAGAATCCGGTGGATAGGTTCATTTAAGTGTGCCCTGACTAAAACAGCATAAGGCTGTGTATATTAAATAAATAAATAAATAAAAACAACAAGGGGGTGGTGGTGGTTATTTTTATAATATGATTATAATCTAGGCAAATGAAAAATTATCATTAAAAACATGAGGAGTTGCCTAGAGGACAGGTATATTCAAATTCATATATCTCATATTTTGTTTCTTTTCATATCTCATCCAGTAAACACTGGAATGAAAGTGTCCCTGTTCTCCCTAACCCATCCCTCCCCCCCCAAAAAAAATGGGTTAAAAATTTAAAGTTATATTTGTGCATATGTGATTAAGATACCTGATTGCAGAAGCTTGTGTGATGTAGTAACTTACCCACAAGGCTTTAAACTGTAGTTGGTCGTCTTTACATGTCACAGTAAAAGCAAATCTTGTCTGCTGTGTGCATGGGTGGCTTCCCTACAGATTTGATGTTATCAGAAATACTTACTCTGCAGACTTGATGTCAAAATGATTAGAAATGCCATGAAATTTTTGATTCCGCTACTCTCCCTCATCTGAAGTTTGTAGAAATGTAGTTTGGCTGAGACATGTAGTTGCCATTGTCTAGATTGAACCCTTGCATTTTTTTCTCCAGTATTTGAAACTTCCCTATTAGTTATAATATCCCGAATTACAAATGTCTGGGTAAAGTGCTTGAAGGTATAGCATATTTGATTCATGTTTCTGGAAAGTCTTTTCTTTTAGGTTTCCTGTCTGGGTGATGTATTTTATGTATTTCTTTTAATGTTTGGTTTACTGTGTGTTGTAGTTTTCTGATTTTTAATGGGGTCGCTTATGTTCCTAAGGACGTTTTAAAGCTGTTGAATCTCCTTTTCAGTTCTGGCAGAGAATGCAGAAGAAGAGTTTGTACTGCTGAAGGGCATGATTGATATATTGAAGCCAGGTTCAGAGTTCCCAAGGCTCTATCAGAATTGCTATGTTTGCATCTCAGAAAGCACGGTGCAGGCTTACTCTATAAGTTCAAGTTTGCTGTATAAGAAAACCATAGTGGTAAAACTTTTATGGGTAGACCCTATACAAGACTAGGTCATCGTCTGTCTTCTGGAAGTCAGCGTAAAAGCCAAAAGCCTAAGTAAATTCTGTTCCATCCCCTAATTTAACTTGAAATCAGCCTTTCCTTGAAGCTCGTATTTGTGCCACTGAGTGGTGGCATACTGATTAAGCTGTGGTCTTACTGCTGTATTAACAAGACAGAAAACTTCTGTTTATTTCAAAAGGGGTGAAAAGGTCTCTCCTTTAATTTTTTGGGTAACTTTTTCAGAAGGCACTTTTTTGTGTAGTTGTTGACTGGTTAGAACTCCCATGCAAACTCTGTTTAAGTGATAGTGTTCTCTGAATTAGGGAGTTCTAAGTGTTTGTTAAACAAATCAGATAACAAATAATTTGCCTGCCACATGTTGAGTGCGTTAAACCATTTTTATTAAATAGCCCCTCAAGTTATGAGTTTTCCATAACAGGCCTACAGCATTAGTTTTTTTTTTTTTTTTCCAGAAGAGTATGAGTGCGCCTGTCTTGGAAGTACTATATTGTAGATCCTTTTACATGGTTATACAAAAAAAAGAAAATTGCAATAAAGTATTAAATGTTGTAATTGTTGTTGACATGAAGGATGCAGTAGATTTAAAAGAGGTAGGTTTTCTTTCTTAGCTATATTTTACATCTCTGCCAGAGAGTTCTGAACTTTTTTCCCTTATGTACTGCCAGTTGAGCTCTCCTATAAAATGCACACCATTTACAGTGGCATACACGTATCTGGTGTGTTAGAATCTACACCTTACTTTTGAACTGGCTTCTCCCAGGGCTTCCTAGTCAGGCACAGCAAAAACGTTACATTTCATAGTACATCAGAAAATGAGATGCTTTCTCTTTTGTTCTTAAAAAGAAAAAGACGAGCTCAGCTATATAGCTTTCAATGATGTACACTCGGTAGCTGGTTGCTTCACAGCTGGAGCAGCAAAATGCTCTTAGGGCTGATTTTCTGCTGGATATGTTCCCTGACCTGGAGCATTGTTGGTTCAGATGACTGCCAGCCCTATTGCAGGAAAGGGAATTGCAACTTTCTCTTACTCTCTGCCTTGTTAATAAAATACACCTGGATTGCTAGGACTTCTGTTTTGGTCACTGGGGATTTGGCATGGTGGAGGCTTGCTAACACATTGCTAACCAGATGACACTAAGCAGGTAACAGTGGGAGTAGTCTGACTGATATTCATGATAAATGGAGATTTTGGATGACCTGAAGTCCTCGGCATATCTGGGAGTTATGATATGTGCAAAGTATTTTATATTAAAACAATCTGCAGCTGACAACATGTGGATGGTGCATGATATACCACTTGGGATGCTAGAAATGGCACAGTTCTGCCCTTGTTCACGTTGCAGTGGTCACGAACAGGGTTAGAATTTCACTTCCTTTCTGTCCTTCTCATTTTTAAAGAGAAATGTGGGCTGAGCACATGCAGTGCTGCTACCATCCGCTTTATCGGTCCTTCTATGCACATTGAATACATTGCCTTACCTTCCCGTTACAGTTGCTGAGCTTTGATTTGTAGGTAATGATTTTTCATCGCTGTAAAGGTGTTGTCAGTGAATTATTACAAATACATTCATTTGGGATGCAATTGTATGAAAAAAGGAGAATTCAAGAAACAGGGAGAGCTGAAGGTGAAAAGTTAGGCCTTGAATTCATTCGGATTGGTGAGATTCGTGATCTACTTCCCTATGGCATGGAGGTGAACAATCACTCCTCAAATTTTACAGCATTAATTTAAAGAGAACTGTGTTAGGAACTTTCCGATGTGGGTATAGTTTGATATGATTGTATTTGGAGAGTGTTTTAACTGGATAATTTGACCCTTTTTTATTTTTCCTTTTTTGTTTTCCTGCCTGAGGATCTTCTGTTAGGGTTTGTGTGCACGTACTTAAAAAGAATCTCCGTGCAAAGCGGATAGAGTTCCCTGTCCCATATTATGAGGCTTTATATCTGGACTCATCTGCCGTTTGCTTCAGTGCCATCTGTAACTCTAGGAGATGAATGTTTGGTGTTTGTACAAGTGACTTTAGAACACTTAAACATATGACCTTGGTTAGATTGTCCTAGTAGTGTTGAAACAGTTTATAATAAAGCTCTTGTAGACTTGGGTGGCAATGGAAGGCTAAGATAAAGGAAAAAAATAAATAGAATATTTGTCAAAAATGCTACCAAAATGCCTGGAAATGAATCTACGTAAAAGCACCTGGTGAGGGATGTGTCATAGCTGTAAAGTGAGTAGCTTTGGATTTGGAAAGCATCCCCCTCCTTTTGCTCAAAACTAAAACCTCGCTCCCCAAAGCCCTGGCTTAGCTCAGTGCTGCTTTCATGGTGACCACACACTGATACATGCGGAAGTGAAATTGTTGGTAGTGTTCTGTTTGAACACGGTGAACTTCTTCCATCTGTCTCTACAGGAGGGTGGTTTTGAGTCCAGAAATAAGGTACTCTAAAATTTGACATGTAAATTTTTTTCAGCTTCGTTATGTATGCAAATCAGGACTGCAGGATGATTCCCAAAGTAGTACATGCAACGTGGGGATGACTATTCAAATTACAGCCTTCAGCGGTATCCTCTGTAGATAACAAGTTTGCATCTCTCAGAGTGATGTGTAATTGTGTAATGTCACAAGAGTTCAGCCCGCAGTCTGCCTCGTGCTCTCCTAATCCCAGTGGTTTGTGGCAGCCTGAGAAATCCCAAAGTTCACTAGTGGGGCAGCACACCAGAGAATATCAGCACTGAATACTTCTGTTTTTGTAAACACTCAGGACCGTGCGTACGTGCTGATACCAGCTGAAGCAAGCTGAAGCGTGCTGAGCAGATGCACCTCTTGGGAACTAGCTGTTAGGTGGAAATTTGTGTTCTGAGAAACACTTGTAGGCAGGCAAGCACTTACTCTTATGGAGGACTTTATTTCATTAAATGATGAGCCACTGCCTACAAAGGGTTCTATATTTCCTTGCAAGGATATTAATGTCTGCTTAGAGGAGTGGTTTATATTAAATATCTGCTACAGAAAACTCATATGAAGCTGTTCCTTTTAATGTGTTAATAGGTTTCCATTTAATGAAGAAGCTGAACAAAGCCACAGTATTTGATGGTATTTGGTATTTGATATACTAACATCAGACAGTTTGTCTTAGAATTTGCCTGTGTCATCTGCATCCCCCAGCTTCCTGCCTCCTCTCTCAATGCTTCCCTATCCAAAAAAAAAAAAAGCCTCCTTGGGAGGTATAATTTTACTCTCTTGTGGTTAAGTATTTTAATATGTACTTCATTTTCTTTTGCTGCTGTGTCGATGGTGGTGTTGCTGTAATATGCTATAAGGCCTATTCTGATAGATTGATCCAGAAACCAGTTGTAATAAGTGACGTAAAAATTGCTCTTATAATCCATTGTAAAGTGCTCTGCTTTCTATCACATGGTTAACAGAGACTGAGGAATTAGTCCATCTTAGTTGATTCTGAAGCAATTTGGAATTGATTTTGGAGGAATCTCTAGTTGATTTTTGAAGGAATCTCTAATGGAAGCCTGCGGTGCCTATGAGGAAATCATGGGCTGTACATTGCTTGTGGAAAGATTTAATCTTCTGCAGAGAACGAGAAGCTCAGGCAAAATCTTTTTCATTCTGGAGAAAAGTATATACATACATATTTGTTATACAAATATACACAATTATATTTTTGACCTGTTTTTCAAAAAAAAAAGTGCTTTTATAGCTGGAGATAAGCTGAAATAAGTGCAACTTGCAGCGGTATTGAAGTGAGAATTAGGAAGGAAAAGACTGATGGACAAAATGTCTGTTTGATGATAGCTACTTGTTTCTATAAATTATAATTGTTTTTATTTTTAAAAGCTCTCATACTTTGTAAGGGTCCTTTTGGAACATCAAGTGTATGGTTGAAATATTGCTGCAGTACAAATAGTTTTGCTCTGAGTTCTCACAGCGTTGTCACTGAGCGTGTTCAAGGACATGATAATTCTGAGTGTATTTGTCTACAATTTGTTTTAGAGTAGTTAAGCATGTTGAGACAGTTGCAGTTGGAAGTTACTGTGTTATTCTCCAGCTGAACTAAAACTTTCCTCTGGTATTTACTTCAGTAATAGAGGACTTTATCCACAAGATATTTTGGTATGAGTCTTAAAAACTTGAAAACCTGAATCTGTCTGAAAAAGACTTGCTTATTCTTTATAATGCTGGACTTTGAGCGTGGCTCTACATGCACATGTTCTTTGTTTTCTTTCTTTTTATTTTTTTAATGGATAAAGCTTCTGGGTGTTCTGTTCCAAGAGTGAATGACTGTCAACTAGGAGTTGTTTGACTACAGACTAGAAAAACATTTCAATAAACTGCTTCAGTGATTGTTTGTCTTTCTAAATCAAGCAAGTATTCTTTCTAAAACTTGAATCAACAACAAAAAACTTAACAAATTAAAAAAAAAAACAAAAACACACACACACACACAAAAAAAAAACCCACACCTGTGCTTCCCCTGCCCCAACCATATTCTGTCCCAAAGGAATACAAACCACCTGCCCACGAACAAACCTACTTTGCACTCTCTGTAGAAATGAAAATACTTGTAGTATGGGTTCTTGCTAAGGAAGACTGCTTTAAAATATGGGAGAGCCACCCCAAATACAATTCAGCATAGCCATTTCAGTATTGGAGCTGAAGATCTGGGTAAGCCAGGTGTGTGTCAGGAACAGAATAGGTCTGGCGGAGGATGCTAAGCTCAGATGAGAGAACTAGCAGCTAGGATACCTGCTAGATATCTGCTAGTCTTGTGTAGCCTGATTCTTCCTATATGAATCTCTTAGTTTTAGTCATTCACACATAGCGGCAGAGGGGGTCATCGATAGCTTGGAAGGGAAAAGATTGACACACACCTGTTAGAGTGAACATATATTTACAGAAATGGGAGCAAACTGCTTTTAAACTCCTATCAGTGCTGTCTGAGAAGATTTTTATTAGTCTGTGGCTGGAGAATTTTCTGGATGGAGTAAGTCAGTGAGGGGAACTGAATGTGCTCGTCTGATTTCTGAACTCATCAGGTGATTAATCCCTCCACAGATGCACAATATTTATTTCCCTGGTGACATGCACCCCAAATTTATGAACAGTACCCTCTTTGTTTTGTCCTGACCAACTTGGTCTTTGGTTGGTTGGGGGGCACTAGTCTGGCTTTGTTACTAGGCTGCTTGTCAGGTGAGAAGCAGGAATGAAGGGGGGGTGAGAAATAAGAAATGTGATGGTGTGAAGTGAAGGTGGGGTTATGGAGAATGCCCTTGGGAGCCCATTTGCCTGCGTGTTCTATGATGGAACGCAGATCTTAAGGTATGTCGGTGATGAAGAGGGGTAGAGTGAAGTAAAGCTTCGAATTTAGTCTGCTGGAGATGTGGGGTGCATTTTTCTGAAGGTGGTTTAAGAAAAGAGAAAGTTTTGCTACTCAGCATACCTGAACCAGAGGGCCGTGCTGTTCTGGAAAAAAGATAGGAAATTAATCAGTGCTAGCAGCACGGCTGTTTTACCCCTTAAAAAGTAAAAAAAAGAAAGAGGATTTTTTTTAGTAATCCTAGTTTATTTTGCAGAATGAGGATATATGGCTTCTGTCAAAAAAAACTGCTTTGGAATGAGCACTCAGAGAGAGGTCGATATCGGGGCTATAAACACACTTAGCAGATGTTTTGACGTGGGAGCTTCTCCGTTCTGGGCAGCGAGGTCCTGCCGCTTGCATTTCGCTGTGCTGCTGAAGTCTTGGAGCAGCGCAACCACCTAACCTTGGAGCTGTCCTCAGCTGCCGTTGATGCAGAAAAAGCGAAGTCTGGAGCCGCGCGTGAGCTCCTTTTTTGGCCTTCTCCAGGCGGGAGTGGAAGGCGGCCGCACTCAGCGGCCCGGGGGATGAGAGGCTGGCGAGGTGGCCATTGGCTGCGGGGCTGGGGAGCTGCTTCCTCGGCTCCTCCCGGCCTCTCCCGCAAGGACAGTCGCCGGTTCACGCCTTAGCATGGAAGAAGGAGCTCATCCGGGGAGGAAAATGCAGCCGGTACGTAACCAGCAGCTGCCCAGCTTCATAACGGCGCGAGTGTGCGGTGGTGCGAGCGGCACTTTGGCAGCTGCCTCAGAGTGGTGTCTGCTGCCTTGGGCTTGTTAGTGAAGGAAAGATCTGGGGGAGAAGTAGTGCTGGAAACAGTTGTGTAGGGTGGAAGACATTTTCTGTGTAACTGGAGTTGCTTAAGTGTAGGAACTGGCTTAATCCAGAAGGAAAAGGTGCTTGTGCAATCAGAGGAGTGTACTACCAGATTGGGAGAGTGGATATGTGTGTGTGTGTGTGTTAATTAGAGCCAGCTTTTCTTAATTTGAAAGTTGCCAGCTGTGGCTTTATGAATAATTCTGTACAAGCATAGCAGGGACGTTTCTCTGAATGGTTCTTGAAATAGTGTACTGATTGCTCCTTTTGACACCCCCCTGTTGTTCGTGTCCCCCCTGTCCCTTCCCTTCCCCCCCCCCCCTCCCCCCCCAAAAAAAAAAAAAGGCAGACAGTGATTTTTGTCCCTGGGGTAAAATGGTCATGGGGGTGTGTTTTTGTAACTTCAGTGGGAAAGCTGTAACCCTCCCCCCCCCCAGGTTTCTGCAGCAAAGTTTAATGCTGGTGCTATGAGGTATTGCTCTGCTCCTGTATGGATCATCTTTATCACTGCCATTTACCTGCAATGCAGTGTGTAACAGGGTTTACTACTCTACAGTTCCCTGGAAACTAAAATCTATGGGGTGGAATTTTCCTCAGCTATAAAGCTTTAAAGGTCTCTGAATTATTTTATGTAAATTTTATGAGGAGGCCACTGAATTTTCCATTTTCCTCTTGTGGGCATAATAAAAAAGGGTTTCACTTGCACACGTTAGGATGCATCTCATTGACTTGTTTGCTAGGCTCTGTAGTATGGTAACTTCTGTTTTCCTTTGTGGTTCTGCTTTGAACTCAGCACAGAGCTATCTCAGGCATAGACACGTTGGTAGGGACTGTTATTTAAACAGGGACTAGTTAAAGCTGACATAAAACCTGAAGGAAATCTCTCAGCTTTTAGAAGGCTCGGCAAAGCTCAGTTTCCTGTGTACTCAGCTAAGAGAGGAAGGGGACAAAATGTGAGTTGAAGTAGCTGCTAGATTTCTCTTAGTGAAACGCAACGTTTAAGGAAGTCTTGGGTGGTGTGTTAATATTTTGCACTTATTAAACCATTGTAAGAACAAGACGTGTAATCATTCTGGCTTACGCATTTATGCATATTGTCATCATTTCTGGTTAAATACACTATTACTTAAAGTAGTCATTCATTTACAACTACAAGACTTGAAAATTGAGTATGTGCTTTTTCCCTTTAAGAAGAAATGGTATATTCTCTCTCAATTCTCTTTCACTGAGGTGGCTGGTTACAAAGATGTTACTATTTGGGTTACTATATTAGTAAGCACTGCTTCATTCAAAATTGATTCATGTTTGTATTCATTCAGTGTTGTGCCTTAAAACTTAAGAGCCTTTGTTTGGCTGTTGGGCAACTGATTTCAATTCTTTCTAAAATCATAGTAAAAAAAAAAAAATGAAAGGAGCCATGATTTTTTTTTTTGAATGAAATTTTGTGCTGTGAGGCAGTGATAAAATGCAACTTTGCAAAATGACTACGAGACTGTTAATATGCAACTTGATCTCTTGTGTTGGATTGGTGACATTATTTGCTAACTTTATCCACAGTGGTAAATTTTCCAGCTCACAGAATTGACATTTGGTTGAACTCAAATGGGCTCATTTTAATTTTCTCTTGTATTTTAGTCATTTCCTGATATAATATTAATCGAGCCATCCTTTTTTCTTGTGTTCATTCTAACCCTGTTCTTTGGCAAACAGTGTGGTATAGTTGAAGGCAAGTTGCTGTTGTGACCAACCTTTTTTCTGTGTTTTCTTTTCTTTTTCTTCTCATTTCCTTTTGCGTTATGATTACTAAATGGCCTTGTGTTTTTTGCTATCTGATTTGTCAGGGCCATGGCTTGTCTTGCAGGTTGTGGTGCTCAGCACGACAGTGGCCTGATTAATATCTGCTAGAACCACTGAAATTATTTATACATTAGTTATTTATAATCACCAAATGGTCAATGGTGCAGGAAGGAAAATGTATTAAAATAGCAATATGTTTAGAACTGTTTTTTCCCCAAAATGGTGATTATTTTTAAGTAGCATGTATACACTTTTTTCCTTTACTGTCCTCCACGTATGGTTTCAAAGAAGTAAATGTAAAATGCAACTCCTGCAGAGTCTGTTGAAGTCTACTGATGTCTATTGGGCGTATATATCAAAACTGATGCTCTGTATAGCTCCTTGTTTTTTTTTTGTAAGTCTTCTAGAAGCGGATTGGTGAGAGTTCAGTATTTACCAGGATAAGCTGAGCAGTTAATTAGAGGATTAGTAGGATAGAAAAACTTCTTTAAATATTCCTAACCTCTCTCGCTGTGGCTGTGGTATTGCCAAAGTCGAAGTGCCAAACTTCCCTTTGTGGCTCAGAATATTGCTGAGACTGGGAGGGGTTCCCGCGTACATGTGAGGATAGTTGTGTAAGGCAGTAATCGTATAACCACAGGAAGAATTGAGGGGGGGCAATGATACCCAAAAGCCCTTGAGCTGTACTTGAGTCTTGCCTATAGTGCTTGGGTAAAAGCTACTGCTACGATAATGGGGAAATATATATCTGGAAAACAGCTGTTCCTGTGCAAATGAAAACATGGCACATAGGACCAAGGAGAACCCACTAGTACAGTGTGCTTCCTCTTTTAAAACTGGCATACGTTCTGTCTGCGTATTATTACTTGTTTTATTCTTACCTGTGTGTATTTAAAGGGCAGGCCCAGCTAAAAATTGCATGCCAACAAATGGGACAGGCCCTCGTTCTATTCGGTGCATTTTCACGTGGCTGTCAGGTCGATCCGCTTATTTTAGAGCGGGTGGCACGGCGCTGCTTCGGCAACTTCCGAAGAAACAGTATCCTCGTGGACGTGATGCTGTGCCCAAATGACTTAGTTAAAATGCATTTATAGGCCATTCCCCTAACTCTGCTAGAGCTGTTTAATAGGCTGAATAATACCTCCACTTACTACTATTCAGAAAGAACTTGGGTTTTCACATCCTGTCTGTCCTTCAAGGTGTCAGCAACTGGAGAAGCCTGCCCTCCTCCCCACCATAGGCTCGTCTTACTTGTGATTTAAAAGGGGAATCAGTCTGACAGAGAGGTAAAACAATATATTTAGAACTTCCCGAGTGCTGCTGTTAGTCGTTCCTCCAGGTGAACCAGGTCAGAAGCCCTTTACCAAAGGATAATCAGTGCTCTGTAAGGGTGGCAGCGGAAGAGCTGCAGCACAGACCTAGTGCTGGCAGCTGCCACTGGTAAAATGATGGTCCTCGAGCTCTTTAGAGAGGAGTCATAGATGGCATTAAGAAAAATACTAATTCTCAGGCTTCTTTTCCATATTCACTTCCAGGGTTGCTGTTACTGGTAGATCTATCCTACAAGGTTAGGATATACACTGGTCTTGTCTGACTTTTTTTGCCCCTTCCTTCTGAAGTATTACTGCCTATTAGCTTGCAGTTATGGGAGACTGAATGGGTAGATGAGAGGCTATACATATATTTTGTAAATTGGAGATGTATTTTATCTCCTGACTACGTGGACAGTTAAGTGTGCTTAGAAGAGAAATGTAGGTTTCTGAAACAAACTGTATAGGAGCAGCTGTTGTGAAAACCTATCATGAGTTACCCTACTGGTTATTAATTATTCTGCACAATTTCAGTAGCAGTGTGACAAAACGAATAGATGTGTGTCTATACATCTATATATTAAGTCTTTTATATATATATGAACATACATGCACACTTGTGCACACATCTGTAGAACAAGTACAAATTCAGGTTTTATAGTTCCTCTTCAGTTATTTTTAAGTGAGATGTGGTCAAAATAAAGGTTTTAGTTTCTTTTTCCACCTAAAGGTTTATTTTTAAAGCAGTATTGGTATTTTTTTCTTTGTTTCCTTTTACTTTTTCTTTTATTATGTTGTTACTGGAACTGTGATAGGTATCAGCTGTTTACATCTGAATACAAGTCCAACAAATTGAGGGCTGACAATGCAACAACAACAAAAAAAACAACACGTGTTTGATGGACTGTGCTTCCTAGGTCTAGATCAACCATTTAAAATTTTTCGCACTGATTTTTAAGTTTATTGGAGACTTTGTGTAGGCATCTGCTGTTGTGTCTTCTTGGAGACAGCATGCGGGTTTGGATGGGTGGTGTTTTGGTGATGAAAGGATGAAGAGCAAAATACCCAGAGCAAACTACCCTGTGCAGAGACTCTCACTTTCTGTTAATCATGGTTATGTACATCTACAGCTCTCTTGTAAGCAGCTATTCAGTAATGCTGTTCGTCAGTGAGCCCCTCTGGTCTGTCATGTGTATGTGACTGCGTAAGGTTAGGCGAGCTGCATGGCGAGAAGAGTTTGCACAGGTGACAGTGGAAAGTTGCCTTTACATTTCATATTTGGTGCGTCATATTTGTGCCAGTCCACTAGATGATAACTGACGCATGCTGCAGTTGAGGTTGACAACTTAATCCTTGCAAACTTGACTGTTTTCCTTCGTTTCATGTAATTTAGGATTGATGTTTTCTTAAAAATAGTACTCTTATGAAACATGTGGTGTTGACATTTAAGATTCAGAAAGTGTACTGTACTGAATGAAGGCGGATGTTTGGGAAGGTAGATGAGTAAGGTGTGGGTAATTTTTGGATGCTTGTTTGTCTGCAATAAAAAGGGATTCATTCTATTTTCCTGGACTGAAAAAAGTCATCTGAAAGTCATCTGAAAATCCAGAGGAGGAATTGTAGCTGGATTCTGCTGCCAAAAAGAGTCTTGTCTGGTTCACAGCAGTTGAAAGGGGTTTGATTTTTGTGCTGGGGAAAGTTTGGAAGGCTGATGGGGTTGCTGCTTGTGCTGTTTCTTCTTTCCCTCTCAGTTATTTGGTTTCTTTACTAAGAAAAAAACAGAAGTTACATGTTAGAAGTGAGTCTTAAATTTTGCTTTGACTCATCTATGTCAGCTGTTTTGGGGCATCTGTGGCACTACTGTACGTGAAGTTTCATGTGAAATCAATGGTAAACTGCAGAGGAATGCTTGCTGAGGTAGTGTCAGCCTCTTTATGTGCCTGAGAAGGGGAAGCTGACTGACTGTAAACAGTCCCACCTTTCTTTGTTTGAACTTTCTTACTTTGTAAAAGGCTTATAAATGAAAAGATAACTGAAATGGGAACAAGTTTTGATTCAACAGCTGAAAGCTTTCTCTCACTTATGCCTTAAACTGACATGGTAGATCTATAATTACTGGAAACCTATGCCCTACAGACTTTATTTTTAGCAAGGAAAAAGCAGTAGTAGCTTGGAATCAGCTTTATAACTTACTTTAACTTACTAGATTTTTTTTTAAATTTGTTTTTACTTGACCTAAGGCAAAAGTATCTTATGACAGGATTTGCTATTGGCATCACAAACGGTTGCATTAAAATGATGCTTTGTGCTTTTCTAAACAAAGGCTATAAACGATACGCTTTCTCATGTATGATATTTGTGGTTGCTAATGGTTTATTCTTGGAAGAGTCGTTGCATATGTTGAGTACTTTGAGATAGTGATAGAATGGTTTGCAAGGGCATGCATGCCTCTCTGTAATCTAATCTCAAAAGACGTTACTTTCACATGGTGTGGTTTTGAAGGCTGCTTCTGTACGTACGAAGTTGGCAAAGTACCTCTTACTAAAAGCAAAGGATGATAAATATTAATAGCACGGTGTAAGGGATTCAGCAAGTACAGTTTCAAAACATTACTAGGGCCAAACAGAATCTCGTATTGCGCATGAATTTTCCATGGTGTGTGTGTAACTTTCTTTCAGCACGCAGCAGTCTGTGCAATGACTGGGAGAAAAACTTCGTTGTCCTTTATTGCTAGAAAACTGTCTATCTGGCAAGCTTCCATGTATCCTAAAAGGGCTTTTAAGGAGGAAGAAAAATAGAAGTTAGGATACTTCAGCTGGCTATATGACTGCAACCATGAAGCTAATTATCGATTAATTAGAGTTTTTTTTTTTTGACAGCAGTTTCCCAAATATTAGTGGTTTTTTTTTTCCCACTCTCAAAGTGTAAGACACTTAAATATTATTAATCAGCTAAGTTATCTTTATTTTTATCTCTAGCTTCTGAGTTTTCTAGTAATGTGCTGCCTTTGCCTGCATATCTGATTCTGTAAAGTGGTGTGTACTACAGGCATGTAACTTTCTAATTTTGGGTCACTGAAATTGGAAAGCAGCGATGCTCCACTCCTCCTGGGTAGCATTATGGACTTACCAATGCAGTTAAAAGCTTTGCTGTATGGATTTGGTGCCCCAACAAATTATTAATTTAAGTTTTCTAATGCTGCTTCTAGACCTCTTTTGCTATTAGCTTTATGCATGTTAGCTTTCCCCCCCACGTTGTGCTGGAAAACACATCTTCAGTAAAGGTAAGAGTTGAGAGTCCCCCTGCAACAGTTTTTTCCCTACCTCCAGGACAGTGACCAAAGAGCTGGCAGAGGCTGATTACATTATAAAGGCATCTTCTGAAGGGCTCTTTAATCCTGTTTTGGCGTGTAGGAGGCAGGAATGCCCCCTCCCTATGCTGTGATACTTTCTGAACTTCTGCCACTTCTTTATTAATACGACCTGGTAGCAGTTTCACACAGCTGCCCACCAGATACACCTAAACTCATCTGTAGTGGTCTAGGCCATGAAGGACTTCGTATTTCTAACATTCATCCACATCTCTGCCCTTGCAGTATAGCAGTGGCAAAATGGAGCTCCTGTGTAACACCTGCCCTGAAAACCCTTCTTAAGGCCACAGAGTCCTCCCTTAGTTTTCATCAAATAGTTCTGCCATGTGCTAGGTGTTATTTTGTATCTTGCTTATTTACATAGTGCCAGCTGCTTTTAGTGTTGTCTGTGGTGTAGCTGCTTTTGTTACAACCTTCCCCCAAATGGGAAGGCAGTTGTTACTGTCTCCATTTTAAACCTCATCTGAAAATATTTATTTTCTTGTATATGCCAGCCATTGGTCATCTTCATATTCTTTAACCTGCTTTTCCTACTAGTCAGTGATTGTTTTTGTTTTTGTGGTGTGTAATACACTGTAGTAGATACCCATTTTAGAGAGACTGAGGAGCTATGTTGATTTTTTTTGGGGTAGGGAGAGGGGTTCTTGCTTACAGCTGCTGTACAAGTATGTTGATTTTCATCCTCCTCACTTCGGTGTGAGAGGACAGGCCTGCTCTACACTCACAGCACTGTGCTGTTGAGTGATTCCAAGATGAGAGTTTTAGTGAATATCACCACTGTAAGGGTTCCCAGTCCCTATAAGACTCCCAATTCAGTTTTTTTTTTTTTTTTTTCTTCATCACAAAACCATTATTATAGGTCCCACACTGAGCTACCAAAACGTGGCACTGGGCAGCTTCCAGCAGTGGTGAGCAGCCAGATGCTTTGTGGTGGGCCTGGCTGTCATACAGCCACAAGGAAAGGCGGTTCGGTGAGCTGAGAAATGAAGTCAGTTATTTAAGTAAATAAATGGAAGCAGCTGGCACAGCTCTTTATATCTGATTTCATGATCGATAAATCTGACTTAGGGGAGGAAGAAAAAAGGGTTTGCCTGCAGGAGCTGGAAGAGCAGGGCCAGCATTCTTCAGCAGTTGGCCGGCTACTACAGGTAGTAGAAGTGGTAAAACCCTCCATGAGGGCAGGCAGCAGCAGTTCAAGGGGAGATCTTGTTCTGCCAGGAGGCTGGATGCTGTGAGCTGTTAAAAGAAAATAAAAACTGCATTCTAAGAAATGCAAGCCATTTGGAGAGAGGCAAATTTCATGTTGCTTTGGTCTCAGTTCTGAGGTGAGAGTATGAGATTTCTCCAGCTCAGTTATTTTGAGTTACTTTGTCAGGTTTGTGCCAAAGGCAGGGTGTAAAGGTGTGTTTTAGTGATGTGTTCTGTGTAGTGCTACATGGATTTAGAGAAAGCACTCACAGATAAGAAACTTGTCCTTGAACCTCTACGTATTTCAAATATTGTGCTTTTACAGGACGAGTGGTATGGTTTTGGTAGTAAACGACTGGAAAAGATCATCTTGCAAATGCCGTTGTCTAACCTTGTACATAAAAAGCATGAATTAGATGGGGTGTGGCTGGTTAACAAGCCTCTTGCTGAAAGCTGAGTGAACAGTTGATTATTTTGATCTTTCCAAAACTGTTTGTCTAGAAGAGGCCCTCGAGTTGTGTAGCTTAACTCTTTTGCCACCCCTTTATATATAACCTTTGGTTCATAAAAGCTCCTTATTTGTGCCAGAAAATCCTACGCAGGAATAGTTTCCTAAGCAAAAGTGTTCAAGGTCTCTGAATGGGAACTGCTGGAACCGTGAAAAATTTGCTAGTTAATTTAGTGAAGTAGATTCACTTCTGTTGAGTGTGAAGCTAAAAGAAGATTCCAATCCTGAAATGTGCGTCCTGATCCTTGATAAGATGAAATCAAGAGCATTGCAAAAGGAAATTCTGTGGTATTTAGCATATCTGTGGATTTGTTCTCTGGTTTTCCATTACAACTTCATGTTCACTGTTTCTGTTCATTGGCATTAAGTTAAATGGTTTTAGGTTTCTGTAGACAGCATTTGCTCTGAGCCCTTTTTTCAGGCTGTCCGGCTGTTGTGTTTTGTGCCCGTCTCCTCTCCCTGTCTTTATTATGATACTGGCTGGAATTTAAATCTGATGTGAATTTTTGTCCAGCTTTTTGCCTTTTGCCAGGACAGCTGACTCTGTTTTTAAACTTCTAGGAGCATCTCTTAAAGTACAGTGGCAATTATTTGTGTAAATAATGAATTTTAAATTGTCCTTCCTGATGACTCTAAACAACTAATTAGCTTAATTTGCTTCATTATTTTATGACATGTAGTTTATATAGCCTTAATCATACTGATGTTTTCACAAGCAGTGAAAGAAGACGCTTTTCTTCAATACAAAGTAATGTTTTCTTGAGGAATTGTATGCGTAGCTTTTCATTTATATTTTCTTTCTCAGTTTTTAAGAGGTGAACTTTTATTAGTTTAGAAAACTTTTGACAGCTTCCAGAACAGCAGAATATCTTTAGGAATTCAGAAAAAAATAGTTTTATTTGGATTTTCTTAACTTAAACTTGTCTCTTGTTCCTTCAGGGTCATGATGAAGAAGCTGTTGTGGATATGGGCAAAATCAGCTCTACTATCAATACAAACTTTGAGAAAGAAGAACTAGAGAGTAAGTTTATGGGGCTTCTCTGTTTGCTTAATCTGCTTTTTCCCCCCACAGGATAAAATATCTATTTTCCTTCAAGTGCGACCAGTATCACTAAAAAAATCAGAATTTTATGGCCAGCGTGCAATTCTAGGAATTAAAATCAAGGAACTGGAGATGACTTGTGCTGTCTTTGTCACTACACATGCTAATAACTACTCGATGTTCTTTAAATCTGTCACTGAAAAGAAATCTTTAAAAGATATTTACAAAGCTTTTCTTGGAAAGCTTTGCTTCTAAGACTAACAATCAGAATGTAGCTTTGAAGAAACAATCACTTTCAACAAGTTGTTTCCCAGCATGAATGATGTCAACTTCTTCAGAATCAAAATTTAGGGAAACAAGGATCATGAGGAAGTTGTTTGTTTTCTTTTCGGAAAACTTCTTGGGACTGTAATCATGTACTTCAAATACTGACTGACTAAGCAGATACGTTGCTTTAGTTCCATGCTGAATCGTACATCCTGTCTACAATTAATGAGAAGTGTTATGGAGTCATTATTTGACCCAGAACCCTGCATTTAGCACATTAAAAAAAAAAAAAAAAAGAAAAAAAAGGCATTGAGTCGGTTTCATATGCCAAAATCAAAAAGGGATATTTTGTCTATGGTGTAATTCCTTGCTGGCTTGGAAAGGAAGTAGATGGCTTGAAAGTTCATGTATGTCATTTAGTGATGCAAGAGGAAAAAGCTTGAAAAAAAAAAAAGAGGAAAAAGTATGCAGGGTAGAAATCTTACTTTCCTGTGCTCTGAAGCTTAATTAACATTTGTGAAATGCTGGAGACTATCAGTAGATAAGGTAAGTAGTATTTCCTGAACCTGCTGACTCTTACTGCTTCAGAACAGCAGAGAGCCCTTATAGCAGCAGTTTCTAGCTGACAAAAGTTGATTTTAGGTTGATGTCTCATTTTCTTATGCTGTATTCTAACAAGGGACAGTTTAAAGTGATTAAAGTAATTTGCTGCTCTTGCAGTTATATTCTTGCTCTGTTCCCTTCTCTCTGTTACTGCTTTCTGTCTTGAGCTGACGCTTTGTTTGTCTGACTGTACAACAAGCGTGGTTAAATGTAGTAAGCCATCAGAAGAAGAAACACCCCTGACAAAGGAACATAATGAGAGATCTCGTGAATTGAGTACCCTGAACCATTTTGCCACACAGGTGTGTGTCTGCCAGTGCTGAGAGGAGGTATGAGCATAAGGCTGAGAGGTAGAGGTGCGGAGTGCAGTGATGCTAATTCAGATAGGGTTAAGCTGCTGTGAAGCTTTTTCACTGTTTTTGCAGTTCAATCTTCAGTGTAGATTTAAGCTGTCTCCTCCTTCATTTCCTTCTCGTGCGTTTTTCTGGGAGATGAACCAAAACAAGCACGGGGTATGTTTTTGCAGGGAGGCAGGGGTTAAGAGGAGGCAGGCATTCAGCTGGAGTAGTTTGTCAGTGAGCTGAGCAGCTGGAATGCCTCAGCACGAGGAGGAATGACATGGGAACGTGCAGCCGGATCACTTCCCCAGTCTTTCATGGCACAGGCGCAGGAATGCCTCAGCCAGTACCCCACTGCAGAGACACAAGGTAGGGATGGAAAGGCAGTGGTTAAGGCTTCTGGAGGCAGTTTTAGCAGTTGTACTGCTGACTGTGAAAATACCCACTGTCTTGTCACCCATGGCCAAGGAATAAATTACAATGAAACTTAAACTTGTGTTTCATGAGCATTCAAGTCAACATGACAGCTACTGAAGGGAGGAACTGAAGAGATTTCATTGTCCTCACCTTGCTGCTAGCCATATAGCCTGCTTCTTTCTTTGGCTACCTCGTGCTCTCTTCAGAGCAAGACGTCATTTTCTAAAGGGAGTGCTGGCTATACAGAGATTAAATCTAGCTAATAAGAAACATCAGACAAAAATGTATTGCAGTAGGATTAACACGTTTCTGAAGCTTCAGGTAGGCACATATTTTAGTATTAGTCAGAATTATTTTTTTTGTAATTGTATATATTCTGTAGTTTCTTAATTATCTGTAAGAAAATTGGTCTTTTTTATAGTAGAATGGGGAAAGGGAGGGACAACATGTATTTTGACTTCTTACTTCGGAATGGTTACCAATGATAGAACAAGAACTTTTTCTTTTCCTGTACTGAAGAGAAATGTATGTAAATATAGTCATTTGACTGGTATACTTCTCTGAGATTCACCAAAAGGAATTGTTTAGATTCAGGGTGTCTTAGATGACAAATTATATGATCTTAGAGTCCTGTTTATTATGAGATCACTAATTATAAGTTATGATGATGAGAGTAGGCATGTGGGTTCAGGGGGAGGCAGGGAGCTTTGTTTTTAATTCTGGTACTAAAACCTTACAAGGGGGGGAAATGGAATTGTTGTCTGCAAGCAGTAGGAAATTCCAGATAGTATTATTTTTCATTATTGACTTGTGAAAATTTCCTTGTAGGCTTAGGAAGATCTACAGTAGCACTAAGTACTGTAAGTGTTTTAAGAACTGAAGCTGTTTCAGTCCAGTCTTCCAACTTGTTTCTTCTGGTGACTTGAAAAGGAGTTCTAGGAATTTGGAACCCCTCCAGAAGTGTGCGTTGATTCACTTTCAAGGAGAGGCAGCAATCAATTAATTCAGTTCAGCTATGATGTGAAGAATCAAACCTGGAAAGCCAGCAATGACAGGTGATAATTTAAAAGCTTTAAAGCATCTACAAAATGATGCTGATCGGTTTGATGCTGCAGAAGGCAAAATTTATTACCAATGCTGGAGCAACATTTTTTGGTGCTCTCAGTACTGGATGACTATTTTTGGGTAATTTTGTGATGGGAATGCCAATGTGATGTCAATGGAAAGCAGACTAGTTGCTAAATACAAAATAAATCTTGGAGTTAGGGCTCTGTTAATGGTTGCAGGGAAGTGTGGTACCTATCCAGAGTGACAGTATTTAGGTTAGAAAGGTTAGAAATAGGCTACTTGTTTTGCAACTCTCCCTGTAAAAGGGAAATAGATAGAAATGGTAAACTACAGTTGTGGGCAGACTGTGTAATAAATTAAGGTACCACTTCTTACCAAAGTTGTAAGGCCATGCTTTGAAATAACAAATGTCAGTTTACAGAAGAGCTAGAAAGTGGAATAACATCTTAAAATAGCATCTTTAAGAGCACCTAATGTTCTTAGCTTGATGCCAGACACTTTGAGCCTCAACGGATGAGAATAACAGCGGAGTAAGGATGGAATGGAAGTAAGGCAAGAATAGTAATGGCAGAGGTATTATATCCCATCTTTCTCTTAAGGACCATGTTTTAGGTAAGTGCTCTAAAACCTGGGTTGCTATGTTTGGCTTGATATTACTAGGACTTATCTTTTCAAATTCATAGATGGCTTTTCAGCTTGATTTGTGGATACATTTACTAGATCTAGTTTAGGGGAAAAGGGCTATCTTCTGTTACTCTTAGCAGACCAGTTGCAGGCATAGCAAAGATAAGGAGTTTACACATAACAGAGGTTTTGTTCTAGAAACAATCTGAGGTTGAGTGTCTGTCTCAGTAGACTAGTTTTCTGTGGCATAAATCCAAGAAGCGGCTTTCAAAACTTAAGATGATTTAGTAGCTGCTCTAACACTATCCTGTGGCAGGTGTAAGTAGTGTTTACTTTTCAAGTGACCCTATTATCTCTGATACCTTGATGGCTTAAAGCAATGTTTTTCCTTTAAGAAAACAGCTGTGCTTTTCTGTTCATCTTAGTTGATAAGGATAGATAATTAAACAATCCTGCACTTTTTCTTCCCTCTAGAAATGAATATATCTAAATGGAAAACTTGCTCTGCAAGTTTTGCAATTGCTGTGAATAATCAGAAATTGTTTCAGCACTATAAAAGGGCTTTGGGGAACAAAGAGAACTTAAATTCCACAACAAGTTACAATGTACTGCTAACTTTTTCATTTGTTTGTTTTTTGGTGTTAGGTTTAAAATTAATCTACCTTTTAGATGCATCTAAACTATGATGGTTCTAAAACCCAGGAGTAGTTCCTGTGAAAACTTTGAAGAGAACACATTGCACAGGGCAGGTGAACAGATGTAACGTAACAGGGCATTGTAGCTGCTGGCCCTTTAAAAACATGCTTAGTATTTACTTTCTCATGTTCCCTAATTATAGGCTGCACTAATTTAGGCAGAACGTGTTTTTTCACGGCTCTCAAACTATGGAATGAACGTTTGAGTCGTTAGAAGACCCCCTAATGGTCTAGAAAAGAACTGTATTTAACTGAAAAGAATTTTGAAATGTTTTAACGAAATTATATCTTTTTATGTGATCAAAAAGTAGAATAAAGCATCATGAAACTACTTCTGAAAATAAAATTAATTTATGATGCTCATCAATGATTCTTGGAGGCCACCTTTCACCCATTGCAGCTCAGGGATATCACTAGAGCCAAAGTTAATTTAAATTGAACTGAGAGCAAAGTGAAAACATGTCTATTCAGGTACAGTACAGTTGGACATGTTAGGTATGTTCAACATGCTCTGAGTCATATGCAGCAGCAACGAAAATATTCACTTGTACCAGTTAAGCTAGTAGATGGTACAGAATGAATTATTTTGTCCTTATGGCTCAGAAATGTAATATTTCAGTAGTATCTGTGCTTAGCTCTTCTGTGTAAGTTACAAAAATCAAGGATGTTTTCCTAATATGACTTTTAATGGAATCTTGTTTAAGTAAAAGTTGGAATTAGGTTGCATTACTACACCTCTGTCACCTGTGTGTTGAAACTTACAGTTACACAATATGTTATACTTCTGCCATGGGGTATCTGCATATCCACAGGCAAGTTCCATGTGACTTCTTTTCCTGTTAATTTGTACAGTATTGAGACTGGAGTAATTTTTCTCAATTTATTATATTAGTATTGTTCATCGCAAAGTTAAGTGCTTAAATGGTATCAAAACTATTTGCAGGATGGCTTTTGAGAGGGAAATCTGCCAAGCTGACTGTATAGGCATAAAACTGAGTAGAGCACCCAGAATGCCTAGACACAATATTCAATGTTCATGTGGTGGTGTTGTTAAAAGGCGGGAGGTTATTTCTAAATTCTAGACCGGTCTTTTTGGAAGTTAATTCTCAATTCTTTAACAGGAACTGAGTGTAAAAAGAAAGTATGAACTACTGCACCTCAAAATTCATATTCTTGGCTAACTATTGCATAGACTTAAAAGGGGGAAAAAAAATAGCAGTTCTGATACCACCACTGTCATTAAGGGAAACTACTCATTCTACAAACAGTGGTCTCAACAGCTAAGGAACCCTACTGTGTACCCTATTTCATTAGTGGCTGGTGACAGGATGTTTTGTATCTTTCTGTGAAAGATATTATCTGCATTTACACTCTTTCTGACAGAGCTGAGACTGAGGAGGAAGGAATAAGACTCAGTTTTCATACTAGAACAAGGTTAACTTTTTTTTGTATACATACTAAGATATTAATTAGATTAAAATAGCAGTATGATTTTGGTTTTGGTTTTATTTTGTTTAAAAGGCATTGTATAGTATTATAAAATGGGTGTGATCCTCTCTTCTGGTTTAAAGTAATGAAAACATTTTCTGGCAAGACAGCTTTCCTACAAATTTACTTTAATATTATGACTTAGGTGTTGCTGTATGGGAAGTGTAGACTTCAGTAACTCAATGATTTTTCCATGGAAAGTGGAGTACGTGCAGGGGATCATACAATTCACTTTAGCTTTCCTTATTACGTAGCCAATTTAAAGTAGATGATCCCTATATAAATAGTGAATCTTAAATGAAATAATCTTTGAAGGAAATGAAGCAGCAAAGAATACGTTTTTAATATGCAACTATTTTTTCTATAGAGCGAGAAAGCAGTACTGAAAAATGAGTATCCTTGAGTTGTTACAATTTCTAACAAGAAAGGCTAGATAATCAAATATTCATTCTCTAGAGCTGACAATGCTGTAAATCCACTACTAGAGGTTAGACAGTGAGAATAAACAAAGTGATTCAGCACTTAAACTTAAAAGATTTACCTTAAGAACATCTGCAGCAGACAATAACTTAGCTTATAGTTAAATGCTTAAAATCCATTTTGGGAAACTCCCATGCTAATTTTAGCATTTCTTTTAAACACAAAGTTCTTTTTAAAATAGAAGTCATTAAAAACAAGCTAATGCCTTTTACATAAATACTTAAAATAAATATTTAATGTAAAATGGACCGAGATGGAAGCAATGCTGTTTAAAAATTTATGGCATAAGCGGTGTCTTAACTTCTTTTATTTGCAAACTTAGTTTATCTGGGAGAACCTTATGTTGATGCTCCTGTTCTGACTGCATGTATCAGAAATTTTATGAAAAGGTAATTAATGGCAGTTTCATAATCTGAAACATGTAAAATTGTTATTCAAGCAGTAGGGCCAGGATACAGAAGTTTACCAAACAGTACCAACTGAAACTTAAAGCTTTAAAATGAACTTTATGGCTTCAGCTTCCTCAAAGATTTTTGAAACAAGGCAGAAGACAACTTATTGTCTGTTAATGGCTTTCCATAACATTTACTGATGTTCCAAACATTGACTAAAGCTGTGGAGTGATGGGTCTCAGAATTCTTGCTGAATGGATGACTTCTCCATTTGAAATTCATCGAATGCTAGTGTTGCACACCAGTTGAAACTTCTTAACTGTGAAGATTTTTTAATTTTTTTTATGAAGAAAAGGTGACCTTTTTTTCCTCAGAAAGGGTTAACCCTCATATGCGACAAGATTCCCCCATAATATTTTTCATACCTTATAAATATAAGGAAATAGAGGTATTTGGGGAAAAATTAATCCACTTAAAGATGTGTGCAGCAGTTGTACAAGAGACAGGTATTTGGACAAGTTTGTAAAATAATGCATTTATGACTGTTGATGGAGAATTTTTTTTTGCAAATGTTTCTCTTGAAATCATCAATAAATAGTGTATCGACTGTGGAAGCCTAGCCTACTTACAGGGCTTGGCATCCTTGGGAAGGGCTGAGAACACTGATTTATTAGTGGGCAGAGGGCAACCTTTGACTTTAATGGAACTTTTGCCTAAATTGTCTGTTTCTAGGTTTTCTGCTCTCCAGCAGAAACAACTCTTTGAAATGATCTCATCTACGCATCCTTTCTCCTGAGCGCTGCTGAGGCAGGCTGGATGATACACCTTCAGCTTGGAGTGTGGAACCCAGCTATGGTCTGACTTGGATGCGTGGTACGAGGGCAGCCAGCTCCCAGTGCTGGCTCCTTCCCCAGGAGAGAGAGGTGGATGCTGGCTGTGGGCTACAAAGCCCTGGGGCAGACGTGGAGTGCCACAATCCCTGTGTAGCTCTGTCAGCTGGCACTGGGCTTTTCCTAGTGCTGGTACTACCTCCACGTCTCATGTCATTACTGACATTGCCTTCTTGAATGCTGTTGATTGTGCCAAGTAGAAATAAATATTCAGTGCATTTTTCTCTTATGACTGCCCCTACCAACTCGTTTTTCTGCCTTTTCTAAAGTCTACAGAAGAAACCCACTTCTGTGTGTAATGAGTCCTGGTATTTATTGCTTCTGCCAGTCAGCATAATGTGATGCTGGCTTTCATTGTGTAGTGAGAAAACACTCTTTCTTACTGAGCTGCTTTACCATATGCTATGCATACAAAATTTTTGGATTATGCTTTTCAGTACTATCTACGCAACCATTCCAGTACAAAGAGCATATTCTTAGATGCACTTAATTACTATGAGCAACAGGGGATTTGGGGATAGGGCACAGAAGGCTTAACAGATCCTAAAATATATTGGACTGTGGAGAACCTGTGGGCTCCAGCTAAGGCAAATAATTACTATCTGATGATTTTTTTTTTTTTAAATAGCGATTCCTATCATAAAGTTTTTATCTTTAGCTGACTATTGGGAGCTTATGGAAAAGATAGTCAGACTGTTGTCAGAGATGCATAGTGAAAGGGTGAGGGGGAACAGATGAAAAATGCAGTATGGCAAGTGCTGACTGAATGTTTGGAAGTCTTTTTTTTTTTTTTTTTTTTTTTTTTGTGGAGTATGTTGTCCTTTCTGACACTTGGAGCTTGACTGGTTGTCTTCCTGAGCAACCTGATCAAAAAGACGGCTTCAACTTTGAAGGTGGTCCTTCTTGAGAGAGATGAACCAGATAGCCAGTCTCCAGATGTCCCTTACAACAGCAATTAGTATCGTCTCTGCAGTTCAAACTTCTAAGTAACAGGATTTGAGAATGTATAACGTTCCTTTCCATGTAGGTGTTATCTTGATTTCCCTCGGTAGTGTAGCAAAAAACATTCTTTGTATGAAGCTTAAAAGTTGTCCATCTGTCAAAGTAATGGTTAGGAAGAAGGAAGTCCTGTGTGAAATTCTGCTTACACAGTTGCCACATCAGAGCATTTTGGATGTCTGATTTTTATCTCTCCAGGAGTTTAGAAGTCTTCTATTAATATTTTCTTAGGGCTCTGGGAAGAAACCAGAATATCTAAACAGAGCATTTTCTGTTTCCACTTTTATTTGACTTATAAACTGTAAACTGACTTTTACCATGTGATTGAGACATAGTGAACTCCTAACATTTAAATTTTTTTTCATAGGGATAAGGGCCTTAATAGTAAATACCCTTGGTGGATTTGAACAGCTAAGCATGGATAAAGTCATGTTAGATTAAAATGTACAATTATCTATCACTAAATTTAGTATCAGGCAGTCCACTAATTCTATTGATGATTGGTTTAAAGTAATTCTCTAACAGGCTTTACTTGCGAGTGGTGCTGTGGTACAGATGTTGGTGGGAGTTAAGCTTTGAAGGTCGAGCAATTGTACTTTTTAAGCTTTTAAAAACACTATTCAAGTAAAAGGTGGTGCTCCTTTTGAAATGACACTGATTCTGGTAATATGTATCATAGCCATTTTAGAGTTACCTTTTCCTCTATTACTATTATGTTGCCAGTCTTTTTCTGGCGATTTGTTTTGGCCAGGGTGAGGGGAACTGTAAGTTGTTTTTCTCGGTTCATTGGGAATGAATGAAGAAAAATCTTACGTGTTTTTTGTTTTGTTGGAAATCATGCTAGCAACTAAATCTTTATCTGTTCATCTTCTGGCTTTAGTTTCTCCTATTTGAATAATGAAGTTAAGAGAGCACAGACCTAATCAACGCAGCACTCTTTATTTTTAGGGTGTTTTTCAGTGCTTTTGTTTGTGAAGTTAGAATTAAGCTTCAACCTGTATAACTCTTGGGCAGCTTTACTCTGCCTTTTGGTGTTAATATCCCTGCAGCATCCAACAGCAGCAGTTCAGGATTTCCTAGGTAATAGAAGAGATGGAGGGTGCGGGTCCATCTTCCCAGCAGGGCTGGCTATTCTTTGTGGAAGAAACTCATAAAAGAAAGGTCTCTATTGATAAATAGTAGTAATGAATGCTTCAACAACTTAATCTGTGTTCTATGCTTCAAGGGAACAAGTTTACTGTCAAAATGCTTCATTTCAGATTTGGTCATAGTCCCAGTCAGTCCACTCCTGTTAAAGCTAGTGTTTGAATTGAGTCAAGCCTCAGGTCGTGTAATTCAGAAAGTAATCTTGACTAGATGAAACAAATGCTAAGCTTGTTCACATGTTACTGATTGTTTTTTTTTTTTTGCTTAGTCCTTTCTCTTGTGTAACACTGAAAATATTGTTTTATAAGGTATTATTTACAAATTTATATAATCTTGAGGCTTAAAGATGCTTCTTAGAAGGCATGTTTGACATGTGTGCATACATATGTGTATAGTCACAACTCCTGTGGCTTGCTCGGCTTCTATAAACTTGCTGAATTTACATCTCTCTAGGAGCTCAAAAACCACTTCCTTTTCCTTTTGTTAAAGTCAGTCTTCTGTAATAACTCTTCTACTCTATGAAACAAAGTATTTAGTGTTAACCTCCAGGCTTATAGTTAATGTGTCTTTTCCTGAGATTGTTTGTTTAAAAAGGCATTGAAATGGTTATTGTACATGCTAACTCCTTTATAGAAGGCATTGTAGTAATATGTTCATAACAGTTCATTGATTTTTTTTTTTTTTTTTTGTCAGGCTGTTGGTGCTAGTATTGCATTAATGTGAGAGGTCAAAGGAAAATAAGATGTTGAAAGTAAATTTTTTAAAACGGCAGTATGCGTTAATTTGAGGATGTGCTATCTAAATTTGTTAAAGATCCTAGAATGGTGGAGGGAGGGGATAACAACAACTGTGTCAGTTGTGTGATGTTTTAGGAATGCATTTTCAGATGTAAGTTTCTGTAAAGCTCTTCAACTGATGATATTAAAGGAATGATATATTTGAACCTCAGGTTCAGCTAGGTGCGTCGATATTTAGAGAAATATTGGTGGTTCATTCAACCATAGAAAACTTCCAGATTGTAAGCTATGGGTAACTTATTGAAGTTTATAAATTTAACTGTGAGATCACATCTTGCCATTGTAGCTGCTATCCTGTTACGATGATTTCCAACAAACAAGAGGTGTATCTTGTAATTTCTCTGCTTTACTACTAGTTTCCTGGTGCTTTTCAAATAGCTTCTTCCAGTATAGATCAAGACTGTTTTATATTACTTGTTTCACAACTGAGTTCTCGAATTGGGCCATAGTTTATTCTTACTCATTTCACCAGTAAGGTGAGTATGGCATTAATTCCTAGACACTGGGGGAAAACAGAAAACAAATAGTAACACTAGTTAAATAAAGGTAGTTCTGCAAAGTTTTTCTGGATTTTTTTTATTGTTGTTTTACTTTGTCAAACTCCTTGTTTTTTACAATGATACTAAATTTGGGCAGGAGGTAATTTTTTTTTGTTCAATTTTTTCCTCTTGAACTTTCTTGAAAGGCCACAGAGCTGTGTATATTGGAGTTCACGTCCCCTTTGGAAAGCAGGGCCGTCGACGGCATAGACATCGTGGGCACAGGCATCACAGAAGAAAAAAAGAAAAAGAAACTGACAGAGAGGATGGCCGAGAATCTCCATCATATGGTAATAAATTTGTTGTGGGAGTTCCTTGTGTCTCTTGAAAATAAGCTTAAAATAGTTACTCTGTGCTTAAACATTGTGCTGTTTCTTTTATTCTTACTGCAATTGTGTATTTCTAACTCCAATCAGGCAAGGATTTTGTAGTTATATTTTATCTGAATGAATCATAAGTTGTTGGTCTTCATCCGGGTGTGTGTCTGAATGAATGTTTAGCAGCCTGCACTGAATAGGTTGGACCAGGGCTTTTTAATACTCCCCTTTAGCTTAAAAAATACTACTTGACTTAAACACCATTTTCCAGATTGTGTGTTCTTCCATTTCTTTCAAAAGTGCTGAGTGACACAGCGAAAACTATGGATACAGCTGTGAAAAGGCATTTGCCATTTGATCCATTTACTCCACCCTTTCACCTGTCCATTACTGATAGTAAGAGACTGTACTGCCTCCTGAGTTCTAGTTTTGGATTCCCCCATCCACTCACCCCTCTGTCAGCAAGAGATGACTTGTCATATTCTCTAAAATGAAAGTAGTGGGCACTTCTCTTAGTAGATTTTCTTTAAGACCTCACACCTACTTCTATTCCTGTACTATAATGACTGGAAAAATTATGGTGTAACGGGTAACTATTTGTTCTATTTTGGGTGTGGATACCATGCTGTTCTGTCATGTTTCTGTGATGAGAAAAACACTGTATTTGAGGCCGGTTCCTGAAACAAAAGAATTTTCAAATAGGAATTCTTTGACGAACCTCCTTTTTACTGTTTGTGTACAGTTCTTTGTTTCATCTACCTTCAAAAATTACCTTCCCAAATACAAATTATTGCTATGTGATCATATATTTGTAGAGTCTCCTTACAGGTTCCAAAGCATCAGGCAATATTAAATAGATAGAAATTTACTTCTATCTTCTGGGATGTTTTTTCAGATACACAGGATATGGCAGGATTCCTAGGATACACTGGATTTGGGACAGGATTGTTGTTTTTTTTTTTTTTTTTTTCCCTACTTTCCTACTGGTTTTGCTGAGGATGTTTTCATATCGTTAATCTATTGAAAAATTAAAAATACTTAATTGTGTTACCAGAATGCAAACATAAATTTCCAGATGTTATTTTGTTTGCAGAAACAAAGCAAATTTTTAAAAGGGCCTCCTTTTAAAGAGATGTCCATGTTTCTATTGTTTCTGTGCCCTCTTGGAGAGAATATTGTACTGCATGTTTCTAACTGAGACCAGGATATTCAAGTATTACATTTTGTTTCTTGCATAATAGAAGCAAGTTCTTTTAATTGTTGGCTTTCTCATTTTCTTCCAGACACGCCGTCCCAACGAGTGCAATTTATCCTGGGTACTGAAGATGATGATGAACACATTCCCCATGATCTCTTCACTGAAATGGATGAACTTTGCTTCAGGGATGGAGAGGAATATGAATGGAAAGAAACTGCTCGGTAAGCTAAAAGTAGATTGTTTCAACATATATTTTCTAATGATTTTATCTCAGAGAACTGCAAACCAAGTCGAAGTTAAAATTATTGTGAACTATAGGAGTTGGTTAAATTCTGGATCAGCAAATTAAAACTTCTTTTTTTTGTTTAATTTTGGAAGAATTCATATGTTTTGTTGAAAGACCCTCAGTCTTACTGATGCTATGTTGACTTTCCTAAAACTCACCATGCTGAGCATTGTGAAAGGTACAGCTGTTTGTTATTAATACAGGTGTTCAGCCATGTAGCATAGTATTTACTGTCTCAGAAATCTTTGCTCTGTTATTGGTGATAAATTGGTGTCATTTTTTTTTTCTCAAACCTAAATAAAATTAGGTATTTACACGTTCTTTTTAGGAAGTATTTGATTAATTTTTTGCAAAATTGAGTGTGTGAATGTTATAGGAGGCCACAAATATGTTTGGCCAACATCAGTTAAACTGTTTCCTTCTACATGTGCTGTAATACATTCTTCTGGATGAAGTACTTCCAATTATCTTAGTGCGTGCTAGCTTTTGCAGAAGTTCAAGTTGCATCACACCTGTGAATCAGAATCAAGATCTGGAATAGTATAGTAAAACATATTAATGTTGCCTAACTCTTGAACATCTGACTTGGCATCCTTGGAGACTCAAATATTGTATACAAGCATTTCAGACAGCTGAGATGCAGATCAAGTAGTGCATTGTTCATAAGAATTCGTGAGTAGACAGGTGTTGTTGAAACCTGATGAAACAAAATTGGCAAAAACTAAAGCAGTTGAGCATGGATAAAGGCCAAGATGAAAATGTTACAACCATTAATTAATTGGATTGTTTGAGAAATCAAAGCCAGTATGAGCTGACAGGTCTTCCTCTTCTGTGTTGTTTAGAAGTCATAGGGAAGGATGGGGTTGATTGCCAAGTTGTCTGTCTTCTATGAAGAATATAAATGTGTGTATGTACACATTTCAGGTGGCTAAAATTTGAAGAGGATGTTGAAGATGGAGGTGATCGATGGAGCAAACCTTACGTAGCAACTCTGTCTCTACACAGTCTCTTTGAACTACGAAGCTGTATTCTTAATGGGACGGTCATGTTGGACATGAGAGCAAACACACTAGATGAGATAGCAGGTTGCAGCAAAACTTTTTTAATATTTTATTCCTAATTTTTAATCTGTAACTTGAAATGCTTTTGATGTCTTTTTATGTTTTTAAAAACACTGTACTGAAAAATAGGTATGTGCTTGCTTACTGCGGTTTTCTTCTTCTGGTTATAAAGAGCTGGTCTTGCAAACTTCACTTACGAGCATCTGCACTACATGAATAGGACCTCCTTTATTACGGATTTTAGGATGAGGCCCAAATTTTACTTTTATGTTCTAATTCCTGAATGTGTTCTTCGTCTTTGTTTCTACAGATTAAATGTATGTATCTTCCAGAACATTTTTAGGACTTATTTGTGCACTTTAGTACCATAATTATTAATCATAACTTGACTGATGTTAACTTGATGCCATTAGTGCAGTTGAGTGTTGCACATCTGGTATTTTTTTCACCTTTATAAGAGGTGAGCAGAAATAAACTATGTAAACGTTGTTTGACCCTACTGTGTTGAGTGTCCTCACTAATCAAGTGATCATATTGGGTACTATAAAATTAGCTTTGCAAGCTTTCGTATATACATATATCTGTGTAGTCTGAATGCCTTTTAACTAGCTTTATGTAATTTTCCTGGTATCTCTTGCTATAGATACCGCACGGGAATGCCTTCTCAGGAATCATGCTAGGCTAGGCTGATTGACATGTATGTGATGGACAAACTGTTTTGGCATAAAAGCTTTGGCACTGATATATTTTTTTTTTATTTTTTTTGAATCTTCAAAATCCTCTCAGGAAATTGATATTTCCTTCCTCTTTTCCTGACTTACAGAGTAAGATTGTTTAGTATGTAGTCTGTAAAAGTATGAGGAGATCACATGAATTTGTTTGAAGTTAACGTTAGGTGCCATTATGGAAGCATGTAGGATAGTAATTCTTGACAGGGCATGAGGCAATAAATATATCGTTCTGGTTCCCTGAGTTAGTGATACCTAGGAGGTATTCTTGGTTCTCACTTAAACAGGGCAGGAGTTCTGTTTTGAGAAGCCATAGCAAAAGACTACATTGCCTAGTAATCCTAAAAGGAGGCTGCACTGCACTGACAGACTTTTCCGCATATGATTTTGCCTGTAAGGCATTCTGAGCTGTTACCCTTCTCATTGTGAAAATTTCTATGCACCTACGGTTTACTAGTGCAGCAAGGTTCTTCATGCATGAGTTAATAGAGCAATGAATTTTAAAAGTTGTGTGTCACATAGTTTTATGTTAGTTTGTGCAGGTTTATGTATGTTTGTCTCTAAATAACAGGTTTTTTTGTTTGTTTACTGTTAAGTAATCACAGCAGATATTTTCCCAGACATGCAAACTTCCATGCTTCTTGTAAGCATATGGATGATGTGTCCTTCTGAATCATGGAATGGTTGAAGGTTGAAAGGGATCCCTGGAGATCTAGTCCAACCTCCCTGCTCAAGCAGGGTCCCGCAGAGCACGTTACAACTTGATGTTGTTGACAGCTGACTAGTCAGTTTTAGATGACGAGACTAGCATTTGCTTTATGTTTCTTCTTTGAAAGTATACGAATGACATGAAGTCAGTAACTTATTTCTTAAAATGATGCTAGTAATAAATAGTATTTTGGATGCACATGTTGTGCATTGCTTATTTGCTTGTTTAGTGACATCTTTGAAATTTCATTTAGATTCTTGAAGATGACTTTGCTTTTGAGAAGGTACTTCTGTAAAATAGATTCTATTTTTTTTCCTGTGATTTGGTTCACCTGCAGTGTTAGTGTGTAGAAGGAAAGATCTGATATATGTATATAATTTTGATTTTTCTGTTGTTCTTGTTATGTAGATATGGTTTTGGACAACATGATTGCTTCTGGCCAGCTGGATGAATCCATAAGGGAGAACGTGAGAGAGGCTCTTCTAAAAAGGCACCATCATCAGAACGAGAAAAAATTCAGCAATCGGATTCCCCTGGTTCGGTCTTTTGCAGATATAGGCAAGAAACATTCTGACCCTCACTTGCTTGAACGAAATGGTGAGATAAGTTGTAGTGTCCAATTTATTCTAACCTGTTAAATAATGTTCTCACTGGGAGATGAAGGAAAATTCAGCTGATATTAGCAGATAAGTGTTTCCTTCTTGATAAGCAAAGAACTAATGATAACAGTATGTGCTATGTGTAGCTATGGCTGATGTTTCTGTTTATTTTTGAATTTACTCAAATGCTTTACTTCTGCCTGTATGTGTAGCATGCATTATGGTTTTGAAGTGTAGAAATAGACCCATGTTGGTCCTAATACTTTTTAGGAAATACTTTTTAGGGTGCGCTTGAATAAAATGTGTAATCTTCGAGTAATTTCAGCATTGGGGCATAATGTATATGTTTGTCAGGTGGCTTGTACTTGCTTATTCAGTCTTTATGCAAGAGATTTACTTTGTAGTCATGTTGAGATGCTGACAATTAGTGACTTTTAATTCAGCGTTATTATGTTTATATGACGAGAAAGAGTTCACCATCCTAATGGTGAAGAAATTACTTTTACCTTGGAAACTGTTAATTTTTACCATGTCTTGTAGAGAACAATCTATCTGGGGGAAGAAAAAAACAAACACAATGTATTTAGAGGCTGTTCTAAGTCTTTTATTGAACCAATTCCTGAAAAAAAAACTGGAATGTCAATAAATTTACTTGAGGCATCCAGTTCCAAAGTGCAGATAGCAATAAATACTGCAGAGCAGCTTACTTTTATTCTTACTGCCTCTATTTCCTTCTCTATTTTGTGTTTTCTTATGCTTTGCAGTAACTAAGCCATGTATAATTTCATGTTGAATTTCTTAGTCTAGTGAAAACTCAGTACTGATTTCCTGAGTAACTTCTTGCAATGAAGTTCCTTTCCAGTCTTTGAAAACGCCTTATTTTTCAGAACATGTACTCTTCTTAGTTATGTGTTTGTTGGGTGATCCAAGTTCAATACATATGTGGAGTATACTCAAGCCTAGTCTTTCTGACACATATTGTTAGCTAGTGAATATATGATGCATGGTTAAACAATTCGCCAGAAGTTTCAGAATTAGTTTTTTCTAGAATGGAAGTGTGACTGATTTAGAGTGTAACTTCTGTATAACTTCTGACCCTTCTTGTTTTGTGTAGCAAATATGAAAATTTCAAATATAAACTTGGTTTTATCCATCCCTTGACATCTGTATCAACCAGATGTAATTTTTTCATGTGATAGTTAATTTTTTTCTTTATCCTAATATAGTTGCCCTCTACTAACTGGTAAAACAAACACAAGTGCATAATACTTTTTAGTCTCTTTGTACACCTGTGTGTGTTAGGATTAGGACATTTTATGTTCATAATTCAACATAAACATACTGACAAGTCAAATGGTTATTACCACAGTGATTAACATAGACAAAATCAACCGGTTTTCTTTATTGGTCCTTCTGTCCTCACTGTACTGCAGTTTTGATAGCTGAGCTTTGGGGCTTCAGTTCTTATTTTAAACCATTTTTATCTGTAGAACCCACTCTTCCACTGTTAAAGGAGGAAAAAAATGTATGTGACATGTACCTAAACATATTTTCTTTGCCTATTTTTTACAAATTATTCTAGGGTTGTCCAGCATGTTGGTCTCTGTATAATGCCACTACAAATGTGAGACTAAATGTGTCTAGTTTGCTGTTTTTTGGTTGATGGCATATTATGTGAAAACAGCATGTTTTGGTCTTCAGAGATTGTAGGAGAAGTAACCAGTACTCCCCTCAAAAGAGACTGCCATCCCAGGAGAAGTGTTTTTTTTTTTTTTTATTTTATTTTATTTGTAAACAGGAGGAATGGTTTCACTAAACCTTATAACAGAAGTATTGGTATGAAGATTGACAGTCTCTCTCCCTACTTTATGAAGAACTAGAAATTTGAAGGAGAACTGTGACAAGACTATGTTCTCTTTAACATGAAAATAGTGGGGCATTGAGACAGGATAGGGCAAGAAAATTGACACTGAATTTTGGAGAAATATGTTTGGTTTTAGGCAAAAAGGGGATATTTGGTATGTCACAGCAAGAAGAGATGGAGAAGGGGCCATGTAACTCCTCTTTGTACCCTCTTTAAAACTATATATTGAGACTACACCTGGCTAGAAAACTTCCTATTAAAACGGGAACTTTGTTGGAAGACAGTTGTATTTAATGTGATTTGACAGTTCGATCATGATCATTTTTGAAAAAAATTCTTAAAAATTTACAATACTTTGTATATAATAGATGTGGTTAAATGTGAAGTCTAATATATTGGCTGCTAATGACTGTTAAGGGTTGTTTTTTTTTTTTTTGGATGGCTTTAGGGGGTAGCTGCTGTGTAATATGGAATAAATTCTAGGACATTTTAAGAGTCAGTTCTGAGAGACAGAATATTTTTGTTTTGTTCTTATGTTAAGAAAAATATCTGGGTGACTTTGAAATAATATCTTCTCCCACATATCTTTGGTGTTCTAATTAGTACTTATTAGTAATTTCTGACCTAATGTCTAAAATCGGATCTGCTCTTATCTTTTGTCTTACTTGCATGAGTATGACACTTTTGGCCCATAAAGCTTGCAATTTACTTTGTAAATTGTTAATGCATATTTGTTTCTCTCTTTTTTTTTTTTTTTTTTTTTTTTGAGTATTTCCCTGTTGTAAGCCTCATGGTGTTTCATTTGTTTTATCTCAGGGGAAGGCCTTTCAGCCTCCCGCCACTCTTTGCGAACAGGTCTCTCTGCCTCAAATATTTCCCTGAGAGGAGAAAACCGTTTGTCTGTTCTTCTCAATTACCTTCTTCCTTCTTCAAGAGCTGGAACTCCGGCAACCTCAAGGTGTACAACCCCTGTCACTACCCCTCAAAACACACCACCCTCCAGTCCTACCTGCAGCCACCCGCCAACCACAAGTGCCCAGCCAAGTTCACTTCAGGGCAAGGAATTGCTGGTGTCCTCTGCCAGTGATGATATTCCTTCAGTAATTATCCATCCACCTGAGGAGGACTTAGAAGTTCAGGACAGCCAGGAAAAGAAGACAGAGGAAAATATTGGCAAAACACCAGGCAACTATCAAAACTTAAGCTATCCATGTGTGATGCTCTCTGCATCAGGATCACTTGCATTGCAATGTTTTTTAGCACATAACTTGGGCACAAGGGGTTATGTTAACTGTTACCTCTGCCTGCATGTTTTATTTATTCTCACTTGTGACTGTTTTCTTGTATGGCACTTTTAACTTTTTAGCTTTTTAACTAAAGCTAGCAAAACAACTCTTTATTTAACCTTCATTTGTGTAGTTAAAAAGGAATTTTGTTCTAAAATATATAATACAGAAGCAAAATGTCAAAAATGGTGGCCTTTTCCTTTCACTCACCTACAATCCCTGTCAGGTTTTGTTTTTTTGTTCTTTTTGTCAGTGAATGAAGTAGTATTTTACACCAATGTTTGTTATCCAGTGCTGGTTACAGAACAAGTCATAGTGAAGTATTAGAGACAAATATGAAAAGAAAAAAGGTGCAATAATGACTGTTGTAATAATGAGTGTCTTAGATCATCGTGAAGTATTTCAGCAGTTTTATTTTTGCTTTTGGGCTTTTAAGAAACAGGGCCATTACAAATGGTAGCTTGGAATTGTCAGGTTGAGTTCACCTGTACCTGTTTCTAGGTAGCTTTCCATTACTGCAGTGTTTCAGCATCAGACAGTTGCTGATTGTTTTATTGTGTTTGATATACAAAATAGTTTAAGGTAATTAAAAGCATATCTGGGTCAGAGCTCAACAACTTATTAGCTGCTGACTAGCTAGGCTTTTGGTTTTTACATGTAAAAAGTTATGTAGACGTATATATAAATAGTGAGAGAGGATGGGGAGTTGAGGCAGTTTCTTCTGTCAGTTTTATTAAATGTTTCTTACAGTCTGCATGCTTTTATCCTTGCTTTGCTTTTGGAAAATCATCACCTACTTAGAAACTAGGATTTTCCTGGATAAACCTTGTTTTTAAGGGTATCACCCGGCTTTTTAGACTTCAAAGTCCTAAGTCCTGCCTTTTTTTTCCACAAGCTTATCTTGCTAAAATCTAGCTTGTAGATTTGTCTACTTATGTCTGTATAAAAAAAAAAAAAAGCTGGTTTCAAAGATTATTGGAACATAGTTGCCTCTGAACTGCTGCTGTGCATGAACTGTATGGGTATGTGAAAAATATGATCTGTTTTATCATTTGGTTATACTTAGTGGAATTTTTTTTTTTTTTTTTTTAACCCGTCCAGCTCTATCCATCTCTTTATCAGGATTAGTTTCAGGGTAAGCAAGAGCACACAGTTGCATGCAACAGTGAAAACAAGCCGGCAGAAAAGGCTGCAGTTATCTACCTTTTCACATTTTGCAGCAAGTTGCTAGAAAGGAAACGGTAAGCTATGTTATAGGCTGTCATCTTGAGTTGGAGTAGGGGCCCCATCCTTACTTCAATTCAGAAGAGCAAACAAAAACCTCATTCTCTGCCCTACTTCTGGGAAATTAAGAGAATTCTCATGAAGACCATTATCTCTCATGGATGACCTTTCAAAGATAATTAAAAACCAGAAGTGTAAAAAAAAAAAAAAAAAAAAACAAAAAAAAAACACACCAACACAACAAAAACAACGAACAAACAAAAAATATTTCTAAGTAGTTTTCCTGTTCTCATTTTTCTACTCATCTGGCAGGAATGACAGCATGTCAGACATAGGATCTTCAGAACCCAAGAGAAGGCAAACAAATGAAGATCAAATACTTGATACTACTATTAACGTTAATAAAGCATTCCACCAGAATTTCCAAGACACATTCATATTGCTTTTGTGCCTCAAGGAGATATTTCTCATAAAGAAAAAATCTGAAAGTGATGATTTCCCAGTGAATCCATAAATAAATGTCTTTCCAAAGAAAGAACACCAGTAATAATGGAAGACATTTTTGTTTTTCTGTTTTTCCTCTTCTTTAATTCAATAAATCATTTGACCACAGAAAGACATTTTCCTTTGAGATGCATTTGAAGACATTCTCAGACTGTGACTTTCTGGGCTGTAACTGAACTAATCTGTCTTGTCTTCTGTCTAATCAGACTCAGAAGGGAACCCTGAAGAGGAAGTCGTCTTCCTTGTCCAAAACAAAAACAAACAAAAAACCCAACACCTTAAACACCATTCCATTAAAGATAACAATCTGTATCACCTTGCTAGTAAGCCAGAATATTGCAGCCTGCATACTTTTTCCACGTCTTTGTGATTGACTTGTGTTTGCCTTCTCTGAATATTGGGAAGTGTTTTAATTTGCTAATAGATGGCTTTCTTCTTTTCAGCATTCTTCTGTCCTTGGCCTCGTGCTATTCAGATTTCATTGCTTTTATTTTGTACTTTGTAAATCGCTGGAAGGTTACTGAATTTCATGTGAGTTACTGTAAAAGGAGGGAAGGGAGGCACACTTTTCAAACTGCTACTTGATTTTCATCAGCCAGTCACTAGTTTATAGTGAGTGAAATAGGCAAAGGGTTCTCCTTAACAATTCTTTCTTCTGTCGTCTGTTTTTGTTTTCCCATCTTCAAAACTGTTGAATACTGAATTCCATAGGAAGAACTAAGAACAGAGCTATGCCACAGCTGAACAGTGTTAATTCACCAGCAACATTAAACTTTTTTAATAACAGCAAAAAAGCCTGTTATAGAACTTTTAATTCAGTGATAAATGTACTTTAAAACTGAATAAAATAATAACAGCAACTTTTCTCCTAAAATTTACTTCATGAAGATAATTCAGAAAGCTTTGACATGTTTGCCTTCTAGGAGTAAGTCGTTCTAATTCTTTTCCGCATAAGGCAGCATAGAAATTTATTTAAAAAAAAAAATATATTTCCTCAAACAGAAATATGGTGTGACTTGGTCTTTAAAAGGGTTCTCCTTAATAAGTGTTGCCTATATAGACATAATTATATTGGAACAACCATGCTTAGGTGTTGAACTAATCTTAGTTCCCCCAACGTGATTTTCTTTTTTACTGAAGCAGGGACACGAGGCAAATGTCTTCTGCTTTTCTTTCCTAGTGAACTATTCCTATTAGATTTTTTGTAATCATAGTATTAAAGTAAGTCTAGTTAGCACATAATCTTTAGTGAAGGTGTGGTTATAAGTACTTAAGGGATCTTACAAGGTTTTAATCCAGATTTACTCAAGACTCGTTCCACTGCTGTCTTTTGAAGGAGACAGATGGAGCATCTATCTGCATGACAACATCAAGAAGAGAACTGTACATTTTTAATGGGTGCATCAGTAGTTGGTAAGACTAGATGAATTTCTGTCTGAAAAAAACTATTAGGTGGTACTGGTTTTACCAAAAGCCTCCAAGTTTGTATCTAACCAAGTGGAGAAGGAAAGGGAAAAAAAAAAAGTGCCTTTATTACTGTGAGATTTGGGTTGTTTTACTATTAGAGTTAATATTTTCTTATTCTGAGTTTCACTGCAGATACTGGATGAACTGATAAGCATAATGCTGTGCTATGCAATATCATTTGGAAATGCTCCATGCTTACTTGCTCCATGTCTGAAAGCAAGTAAGCAGTATTCTCATGTGAGCACAGTATTACATTCAGGACAACAGAAAGAAAAAACATTTATACATAGTCTAGGATTGGACAAATATTCTTGTATCAGTGCCAGAACTTGTGAACTTAATAGTAACAGGAAATTTTGAAGGAAGTGCTGTAGAAGAATCAGTGTCACGCAATGACAAATAGTACTGAATCAAGTTAGTTTATTCTTTATTCTCCTCCTTGATTGACTTCACTTTTTATTCTAGTCTGTTTGCTCTTGATCACAAAGCATTTGTGGAAAGTGTGGAATGATGCATTATTGCTCATGAGTTACATACATCTTCAGTTACCTTTATTGTTATGTAGAGAAAAGGTGAAAAATGTTTAAATGTATTTTGATGCCCACCTTGCTCTTCTTCTGCACTGAATGTTTAATATTTCTATTTCCAGTTCTACAAACACATCTTAACATTAATTCTTAAACAGTTAAATATTTTGAACAATTAATTTCACAGGTGGCTGTTTGCTCTTAGTTATTCTTGTGAATAACAGATCTCGGAGCAGAAGGATTGAATGTGATTATTGTTGGTCTAGCTAACTGAATGTAATATTTATAGTGTCAGGTAATTACTTGTGCGTGGTTAGGTTTCAAAAAGGAAATTACAGCTTATTAACTTCATTTAATTTTTGCTTCAGGAAAAACTACCCACACTATTTATACTCCTATGAACTGCAAGAATGAAAATTAATGCTTAAGGCTTGGACTTGCATGTTTTTGACTGATGATGACTCTTTGAAAGAGTTTTTGGGAGATAAATTTGGGAATCAAAGTGAATTCAGTTGTAATTTGAAATGTTAAATAACATCAAATTACTAAATAATAAATGTGGATAGAGGCAACAGTGCATTTGTTGTGATAGAACAATAGCCAAAATGTAGCCACGGAGGATTTGGTTTTATCTTGACTAGAGCGATGCTTGATCTAAACACAAATTGTGCATGAAATACAAAACTTAGACATCAGGCTTTTTTTTTAGTTGTGGTTTTGCAAGCGTGTTGAAGCATGTTTAATACCACATCTGAAAGGTCTAGTGTGGACAAGCAAGGCAAAATGCACTTAGTGCACATTAAACTGAACAAGGAAATGCTTTGTAATCCAAAAAAAAAATAGGATTTGGGTTTGGTTATGCATGCCTAGACCAGCTTTTAAGTGCTAGTTGGGTAGGGATGACCATAGCAACACGGGATTCACTATATATGAACACGCGTAGGTCACTATTTTCACGCACTTCGCTGAACCTGTGGTTCACCGTTGACTTAGCAAGCTGCGTAAAACTGTTGTCTTGGTTCAGGTGACAGAAGAAAGCTGTACATTTAACTCTAATAACTGCATTGTACGTGCCTCGATTTAATGAGGTAGAGAGACCATTTCATATAGTATCATGTGGGCAGATCAATAGTTGGAGCTTAGGTATGCTGACTGAAATTATGGTTTGTAAGCTGTTTATCCTTCCTGTATGTATATCCTTCCTGTTTGCTTGTACAGGTTTAGTGAACTACCAGGGTATTGCTCCTTGTAGCTGTAGCCTGAGGCTTTCCAGGACTTTTTACAATTGAAATACCTGTTACACAGCAAATTGTAGATAACAGAGTTGTTCCCTTTTGGTATTGGAAGGTATCTAAGGATAGTAAAGATGCTGTCTACTAAATACTGGGGCAGTTACAGTAGCGTCAACTTTTTTTTTTTTTTTTTTTTCCTTTGCTGGCAATCAGAGTCTCTCTCAGTTTCTGGTGACTGTTCTGCAAATGGCCATCATTTAGGCAACATTTAACTTTGATATTTTAAATTACGTCATTATTCTGGCATCACAGTGAATTGTTATGTTGCATTTATGATACTAATGTAGGGCACTCTGACTGAATAACTTGCACATTTGCTTTAAGCAAGCTGCCACATTGAGTTTTTAGTAGTGTTGCATACTCAGTTCACTTTAAACACCATTTTAAACTTATCTCCTTTATTTTAATCTAGGGTTATTAGCATCTCCACAATCAGCACCTGGAAATTTAGACAATGGGAAGAGTGGAGATGTTAAAGGTACTGGGACAGGCGGAAGCAGAGAAAACAGCACCGTTGATTTTAGTAAGGTAAATAATATTAAATACCATAGTGTTTAGCATAGAAAAAATTGTAGCAGAAGTGTCGTGGTTGTTATTGCTGTCTTAGTTATGTAGAAGTTACATGCACAAGTATAAGAATGTGGCAGAGGCCAAATGTGTCAAATGTTTTGAAACTGTGTGGGACAGAACTTTTGATTTCATTTGGTGATCTTCTCAGTATTTTAGTAACTTAATGAGAGCAGCCTGTGTACTTTCTGACGAAGGGGGAGATATTTTCAGACCTGTTATAAAGACTCTTCTGAAAACAATCTTGTAGATGGTTTTGCAATGGTTTCTCCTAGGCTGCCTTTTTTTTTTTTTCAAAGGGCTTTTAAAGGGGATTCATTTTAGATGTTTGAGTTTGCTATGCAAAAGCTAATATTAGTTACTGTAAATTCCTTCCATGTCTTTCATAATTTAAATTTGCTGGGCAAGTTGCGTTATGGCTGTTATTATAAAACAGTCTGTAGTGTTATCTTTATTGAGCAACACTAAGAAAATTGGTTTGCCAAGTTAAATAATTATGTATAAGCAAGGGTAACTTTTACACTGTAGTTCTCATCTGATCATGGCAGGCGCCATTTATTCCTGATCCTCTGTCACAGTTTTTATGTTTTTGCTTGGCCTGTCCTTCTGTACACCTGCCTTGTCTCCTGTTGGGCAGGAGTCAGCCTCCTGGCACTGTAGTTGTGGCACACTTGGTGTGGGACTCAAGAGGCCATCTGTAAGTTCTCTAGATAGCAGTGTACCTGGTGCTTGTGCGTGTTTGTATAGATGTGGACAAAGAGTTCATGTGCTATACCATTTTCTAATACAATTCTGTAACTATGTACAGAAACAAAAGCTTAGATTTTCAGCTCTTACATTCTTCATGGGTGAAAACATGAACATACAAATTCTCTTTCAAAATTACGGCTTTTGAACATATATGAAAGATGAAAGATTCTGGAGATATTCAAGACCAGGTTGGGTGAGCAACCTGCTGTAGTGGGTGGCATCCCTGCCCATGGCAGGGGGGTTGGAATCTGGTGATCTCTAAGATCCCTTTCAACTCAAGCCATTCTATGATTCTGTGCAACTGTGGAATAACCAATTGCTTTCTAGAAACCATGTGTAATTACATGAACTCTCCTTAGTTAATTGTGTTTAATTTGTTAAATTATGTCCTATCACGGAATGTTTGTCATAAGTAATCCTAGTAAGGTGATTATGCGGTCTGGAGTCTTTTAGAATATAGTAGGTAGCAGTAATTCTAACTTCTAGAAAATAGTTCACTGTTAGTGGCTGGCTGACACTTTATAAATGTCTGTCTTTTCTGTATTGCGGGATTTTTAATTTGCTTTTGTATTTTTCTTTGTAGCTTGAATGTCTAGTAAATACTGATAAACTAAATTATGTTATAAATTTCATGCTAACAAATGTAAAGAAATAAACACTTGTTTAATTTTTGTATGAATAGGTTGACATGAACTTCATGAGGAAAATTCCTTCAGGAGCAGAAGCATCAAACGTGTTAGTGGGAGAAGTAGATTTTTTAGAAAGACCTATTATTGCTTTTGTGAGGCTCTCCCCTGCTGTGCTTCTCTCAGGTCTCACAGAGGTTCCTGTTCCTACACGGTAAACAAATGCCTGGAAAGTCTGGCTTTACTTCCATTATAAATTAATATTACTTAAGGAATTAATAATACTGAAGTTCTCAAATAGTCTACTATTTTTATATGTACTCCATAAGCTCAGGAAATCTAGACTTGTGCTTAACACGATTACAGGTTGTTTGGTCATGCCTCAGTCCTAGTGGAGAGAACTTATTTTGTATGCACATTGATTCATTCAACAGTTCTGTGGTATTCGAAAAACATTTGTAAATATATGGGTTTGATATTTTTGTTAAAAAATGAGTAAGATGTTTGATTATTATTGATTGTTTTCAACATAAATGCTATACGGAAAGGCAAAAATAATCTTGGTGGTGTTGTCTTAAGTGGTTGTGAGAATTTTCAGAGGGTAGTTGACAGTAGTGTTCGTAATTCCAAAATTTCTGCAAATGTTACTGTATTAATTCAGCTAAAATTATCCTGTCATAAATTTTCAGAATGCTGCAGGCTGATAGATTTTGAAATAGCACACTTTATTCTGAAGATACAATCTTAGTTTTGGTTAGCGTAGTCAAAAAAAAATAAAATAAAAATTGAGCTTTTCGTTTTGTGAATCAAAAGTAAGTGCTACTTTTTCAAATGTGTGGTACTTGGGAAATTCATTTACATGGCCTGTAGTAAGAAGGTTGTAGAAAGAATTACTGCAGTTTGCTGTTTATAAATTGTAAAGGATACAAAACAAAGTACTAGTTCAAAGAAAAAAAAAAAAGTGCTAATGATGATTGTGATTGGAAATTGAGGCTATCTGGTAAACCGTGCTGTGACCCACCCTCAGATTAGATTCCCCTCCTAAAATGTCACTTTTACCTTCTTAGATGTCCAAAATATAGAATCCCTTCCCTTCCACTGACACAGGACCAGGATGTGTCTATGAGTGTGCCTGATGTGTTGTATGATGTATATCTGTGTATCAGTTATATGATGTACCTGATGACAGAAATTGAGGGGTGTTTGACTCCTATGGGAGAGGTGATCATCAGATGGGCTAGAGCAGGTCATAATGCTCCTAGGCCCTACAGGGTCTTTGCCAGTGACAATGGCAGAAAGATGCATATAATTCAGAAGAAATGTTCATCGGGCTCTAGCCTCTGCATTTCTTCTCCATTTATAGCATTAGGAAGTTGGAAAATTAGGCTTAATTAAGATTTCAGAGTAATCTTGGTTCTGGATTTCAGTTCCAGTAATGACTTTGAGGTGAGCTTTGCAGCAGTCTGTAAGACCTGAAATGGGAAGGAAAACATGTTTACTTCACCACCAAATTTTCTAAAACACTGGTTTGAAAAAAAGAAGCCTCCGAGTATATTAAAAAGAGCCAGCCCTATTATCTCTATTGTTTTCTCCACAGATTTTTGTTTTTGTTGCTGGGACCAGCAGGCAAAGCTCCACAGTACCATGAAATTGGAAGATCAATAGCAACACTGATGACAGATGATGTGAGTGATGTATTTTACACATCTGTAGTTAAAGAAGACTAGAATAATATATTAACTGACTGTAATAAATGTATTCTGGAATGACGGGTTAAAGAAAAGGAACCAAACCTGCTAAATGTAGAACAGTAGAAACTTATTCCTTGTGTTAGTGACTTACAAAATTGTAAATTAATTTTTCCCCTTGCCTTTCACTTAGAAATGTTAAGTGTATTTCAGAAGAGATACTTGAGCTTTGCTTTACATATTTTATTTTTATGTTAAATTAGGAAATGAAATCATTAAATAGAACTGCATCTAATATGGATCAGCATAGCTGTCAGAAATGACAACAAACTGTGCACGTGTTCAGGACAGAAAATTTTAGAATGTGTTCAAATGAGTCATCACAGGTATTTTTTTTATCAAAGCCAGATCGAATAATTAAAGTTAGAATTTTACTAGGAATTTGTAGTCATATGCTTAGAGCCCTGGTGGACAATTTTAAAGAACACAGGGGAATCAGAACTCATTAAAACTGTCGTCATCTTACTGATTAAACTTCGGATGTTCTAATTCTGCCTTTGCATAGAGCGCCACCTGCTGAATTGCTCATAAATATTAGAATTTCTACTAAGTAACTAATAATTCTTCACTCTAGAAAAAGAAATCTGTGTTTGGAAATTTGAATCAGACTGTTCGTTTTACAGTTGGCAACTAATCTACAATATGCTATTTGTACAGCATAAGAACTGAATGTTCAAAATTTTAGTTAGAGCTTCAAGTTTTTTAGGTGGACCGATTTTTGGAATATTGTAAATCACTGAAGAAAATTAAAAAAATAAAAAAAAATAGTGGTCTTAAAAGACTTGAAAACCTAAATAGTCGTAAAAGATCTAATTTATAATTGGAAGACTTAATGGTCAGGTCTTTGGAGATAAACATTTTATGCTTCAGAATGTGCAGAAACAATTTAGAATCATCTTCTCCAGTCAGTTTAATAGCAAAGCTATCATTTCCTTTCCCTGTTTAAAAAGCATTTTCAAAATTCAGAGATTGTTTTGTTTAAATGCTACCTGTTTGAAATTGCCAATTCAGAGAATTCAGAGTTTGGTGTTGTGGCTTGTGATAGGGCTAGGTTTTTCTTGAGTAGAAAGGGGTTTTCCTTTCTGGTGCCTTTTCAGATGTATTGAGCTAGAGGATCTACAAATGAAATTTTTATTCTTAATTAAAAATAAAAAAACAAAGTTGTGTTTTGGTTTAAAGCTTGTTCAAAAGTGCTTTTTCATCCTCATTTAGCACAGTACAGCAACATAGTGACCATAGGAAAGAATTGCTCAAGCAATAGTACGTTAATCTGATTTACTGAATTAAGATTACCATCTTAATCAATTTTAGAAATAAATTCATTGAGAGTTTGAAGATAAAGTATCCTTATTCTATGGTTTTTAGGGGTGTGCATACAGGTAATTCTTAATGCAAAAATATGCAAGTAATGAAGAAGCCTAACTATGGAGAACCTTTTAAAAATTTCCCATGCCTTTTAAAAAAATATAAAAAAAAAAATAAAATCAGGTGCTCCTTTTAATCAGTTTGTCAGTTTAAAAAAATAAAAACTTTAAAAATAAAAATGCTGTGTGCTTTCTCGTTGTAGGTTTTCCATGATGTTGCCTATAAAGCAAAAGACCGAAATGATTTATTATCAGGAATTGATGAATTTTTAGACCAAGTGACAGTCCTACCTCCAGGAGAATGGGATCCATCTATACGAATTGAGCCACCAAAAAGTGTTCCTTCCCAGGTAAAAAACAAAGCAAAAACACCACCAAAACTCCAATAAAGAGCTCCCATGCATTCCAAGTGCAAGTTAATTGTGCATTGAGTGTTAAATTCAGTTAAGCATCAAGAAGATGCACAAAACCATTTGGAAGAAAAAGTAGATCATTCATCTAAGCAGAAAACTGATCTGACACTTTTTTTTTCTATTTTTTTTTTTTAAAGTAAATTTTATAGTACTGGGTCTGACCAGCATGGAGTTAACGTTCCCCACAGCAGCACATACAGTTCTGTGTGCTCTGCACTTGTAGCTAGAACAGCACCTATATATCACCAGTTTTGTTTATTGCTGAGCAGTGCTGGCACAGCGTCAAGACTCTCCACCCCCGGGCCAGTGGGATGGAGTTGAGCAAGAGGTGAAGAGGGGACATCACCAGGGCAGCTGACCTAAACTGACCAAAGGGATATTCCATACCATATGTCACACTCAGCAATAAAAGCTGGGGAAGGAGAAGGAAGGACTCGTGTTATGAAAGCATCTGTCCTCCCAAAGAACTTCTATGTGTACTGAGGCCCTGCTTCCCAAAATGTGGCTGAACATTGCTTGCTGGTGGGAAGTTGAGAGTAACTTATTTTCTCTCTATGGTCTTTGCTTATTTTTTTTCTCTTTCCTCTTTAATTATCCTTATCTCAACCCATGAGCTTTTTTTTCATTACATTTTCTCCTCTTCTTTGGGCAGTGTAGTGGAGTTTAGTTGACTGTCATAAAACCACCACATGTATTTATTGTAATTCTTTTTGTAATACTGAAATGAAGCTGTCTGAGATGGAGAGTTGATCCAAAATTGTACTTGGGTTCATATTAGCAAATTTAATCTAACAATGAACAGCAAGAGTATTGTAATTCTTACCAAAAAACACACCTTTGTTTGCATGCGACATTGATTGAAAATAAGTTTTAATGTGTATTGGCTAGTAATTAATGTTTACAGAATATTTATGAAATAGATAAAAGTGTCTGGTTGTGCTACAAGGCTTAGAACTGAGAGTCAGGGTGAGACCTTAGTGGCCTCTGACTTCTTCCCTTTTTGCCTCTTTATTACTGAGGGAAATTACTGCCACAGGGATCAAAAATGGGGAGGAAGACCGGTGTTCTTCGTTCACAAGGCTGAGCTGGTGTTGAATTATGTGATTATTTAGGGAAGTGGTTGGAATGGAAGGGGGGACAGCAGTATAGCTTATCTCATGAGTAGTGTGAGGCTAGCAATTAATTTGTTGCCAGAATAAGCAAGGCTAAGTGTTTTTTCCTTTTTCTTTTTCTTTTTTTTTTTTTTCTGGAATGCAAACTTGACTGAGAAATTTGTGATGAGATGGTGAGCTTGATGAATAACTTTTCAAGTTACAATAACATTTGTACTTAATACTGTACTTTGTTATAGAGTGAGGTCAGTTTCTGTTGCAAGCTGGAGGCTTCTGCTCTGGAAATGACTGAGAAAAAAATCTTAAGAAGATGTCTAAGCCACGTGGCTGAGCCTATACTATGTCTTGAAAAGGCAGACTTTGTTTCATCATGTCTCAGGGGAGATAATTCTTTTAGAAAGGGAAGATTAGTACTGTTGTGCAAGACACTAATAAGGTCTTTTTGGGAGTGTTGCACAGTTTTGGTCATCTGTATTCAATAAAAGAGGAATTTGGCACATGGAGAGCTGCTGATAAGCTGGGATTCTAAAAAGGCCTGGAAGGCAAGTCTCTGTACACTCTTCGCGGTTGCACTAAAAAGTATAATTTGAAGTATGTGTTTGTCTTGTGTGGCTTTTTTTTTTTTTTCCTTCTTTAGGAGAAAAGAAAGATACCTAAGTTTCCAAATGGATCTACTCCTACAGGAGAGACTCTTAAAGAAGAAGGCCATCATGCTGGACCCGAACTTGAGAGAACTGGAAGGTGTGTTCACTTCCCTAAATACTAGCTACCATAAAGAAATAAATGTGATAAATCTCCATAGCTTTTAATGATGGCATTTAAACATAAAACAAACAAACAAACAACACCATTGTATGTGTCAGAACGCATCTGTTTTCCTTTTCAAGTGTTGGGTTCTTGCCTATAAATGGCAGTGTGCTTAAAGCATTTTCAAGCCTGTGGCAGTGTTTCTCAACACGTTTGTGAAGGATTTCTTATAAGATGCTGCTTGATTTAACTAACCGACGTTTAAGTGTTGAGTTTTAATTTTTAATTATCAAAAGCATGCAATTACCATAATTATACCAGGAATATACAGTTTTCAGTATTGGGCTAGGTACTAAAAATTTCCGTTAATGCAAATCTGTTTTATTAAACATGTATGAAGTGGAATAACAAGGAATATAAAGTGGCAAAGAATACTGTTTTGGTTATGTTTCTTTTAGATCTGAAATAAAAATCAAAGGAACTTTTCGGTTGAGTTGCATTACTGTTCTGTTCTGAAATAATTGCCAAAAAAACCCCACCTCTCTAACAGTGGAAATGCAACTGAATAGGACTATATGTTAATATTGCATACCGGAAATTATATCAACTGAGAAATTCTGGAGAAGGTGTATAAAGTTATCCCCAAAATGATAAACTTCTAAGTGATTTACATTTTTCTCATACCTTTGCAAGAAGGAATTATAAGCGTTGTTTTAATTTTTACAATTTTAGCTTCATCATACTCTTATCTTGCCTTTTTGCAGATGGTATAAGGAACAAAAGCTCATTTCTACCACAGAATTATCTTTAAATAGCTAAAACTTTTTTTTTCCACAGGAATGGAAAATTTTGTTAAGGCTTTTATGTATAATTCAGAAAAAAACAATTTTTTCCTAGTTACAAATTTTACTTAGTATTTTAGTTTTGAAAATTTTGAGAAGCTGCAAAAAGCTTTTTAATTTCTTGGTAACTTAACCACTTGAACCGATTTATATACATTTGTTTTTGTATTTCCGTTTAGAAAATATCTCCATACTCCAAATGTTATGCTGTTAAGTAAATATAGGTTCGTTCATCAATGTAGAGAATTCAGATCAAAAACAAAGCTATAACTGCTTACTGGAGTAGTGATATTGAAATGCAATGATTTTGGTTGAAGTTTAGCATATGTCTCTTGTTCCTTGTTCTGAATCTCGTAAGACGGATTTAACTTTAAACATAATTAAGCTATAGATATTTGTAAAGATATTTTTCAGTATCTAGCCCGTTATATGCAAAAATTCCTAGCCAGCTTTTAAAAATGTGGGTGGCCTGATTGATGATACTTTGGAAAAATGATGAATTGGAATAGATAAGATTCTCACTTATATTTTAAACTGTGTTATGCTTTAATCTGGATTATAAAATAGCTAATTTTGTGCTGGCAATAGGCACTGGCAGTCTTGTGTAGCCCATAGTTTTGAACTAGCTAGAATCCTTTAGTGTACAGTTTGACGAGTTTCATCTCACCTATTTAGGCTTTTTGGTGGTTTGATACTTGACATCAAAAGGAAAGCACCTTTTTTCTTGAGTGACTTCAAGGATGCATTAAGCCTGCAGTGCCTGGCCTCGATTCTTTTCCTATACTGTGCCTGTATGTCTCCTGTAATCACTTTTGGAGGGCTCCTGGGAGAAGCTACACAAGGCAGAATAGTGAGTACAAAAAATGGTAGTGGCCAGGCTTTTAGACCTTCAGAGGCAAGTCACTGTGTGCATTTGTCTCGTTTCTTTACACTTGTATTTGAAGAGTTTACCCACAGCACTTGATTAGCCTGCCCCAAAGCAGATCTTCCCCAAAAGGTAATTGCTGTGGAAAATGTGGGGAATCCATGTGAACAGGAGAAGATGCACAGTGGAGGTAAAAATTAAATAAAATAAATTTTAAATGTTTATCCTGCCATATTGGATGAATAGCTTCATGAATTGAGAAAAGGCATTGCCTTCTTTTTGGCTACTTGAAAATAATGAAAAGCAGTAAAGGTGCACCATCCCACTAGGCCTACTTTAGGCAAAATTAGAGGCTCAAGGTGGACAGCCAAGAATATGTACTGGCCTTGAGTAGTAGGCCTATGAGGATGATAATGCCTACAGTGTTATGGGTAGCAGTCAATTCTGTATTTATGTAATGGACAGGATATACGTGTTTGCTTTTGCTAATGGTATGTTGTTATCAATTGCCAAAAAAAATAAATTAAAAAAAGGGTTTATGAGCAGAAAATACTCTTCACTGAAAATGACTTGAATATTAACCATAAATATATCGTAGTGTTATATTTGGCAGTATGCAACACCAAAACTTTATTAAAACAAATGTTTGGTTGCACTTTAGTTTTTGGACAGGGAAATAATACTTCTGTCAGCAATGTTAATAACTCTGTGTCAAATCGTTTGCGAGTAAACTAGTTTGAAGTGTATTTTCTGGTTTTAAATCTTTTACAAAGAAACAAGGCTTCTCTCCTTTTGGGGAAGGGGAAAAGATAAATTTAGGAATATCCTTTACAAAGTTTAAAAATCTGGTAAAGCTTATGCTATAAAGTTCTTCACGATACTTCTTAAATCAAGTTTTTAAGCTTGTACTGTGTTACTGTTTAGTGAACTTATCTCTCTTCCACGTAATGCTGTTGACTTGGATATTTGTTTATTGATGTAGCTCTTCAAGCTGATAGCAAATACAGAAATAAGTTATCTTTTCTGTGCACTGTTCTTGCCACTCTTAATGTAAGAATGGGTTTCCTTCTGGTTATCAAAATGTTGATGTAATTTATGAATGTACCTTTTATAACTATGAAAATCTGCTCCTCTTAAAGCTTGATTCTTAAATACCTTCTTTCTTTTAGCTGTCTGGAATTGTTTGTGGGTTTGTTCCTGCCTTCAGATACTTGGTGTGCATCATTGAATATAAAATTTAGTTACTGAACACACATGTTCAAGCACAGTAGCTGACATTGTAAGGTACACAGTTTGTGTTTGAAACCTTTCCTCACATTCCCAGAGGTCATCACCTCCACAGTATTCCTGTCCCTGCCACCTTGACTGACAGCCCCAAGGTTAATGCATTCACTAAACCAGTAGTTAAAAGGTAATAGCTAAACAAGAGACGGGGTTTATATATTTTTTCTAACATAGTTAACCAAGGACTTGTGTTTTTTATGTTTAATAGCTCCAGTTCAGCAAACCCTTTTGACCTATTTTAGATGCTTTCCTGAATTGGGGCTTAAGTTTGCATACTTCTTCTTTTCTTAATCTTACAGAATTGCAAAATAGCAAACACCTGTAAATTTCCTGACAAACCCTTTAATCTGCTAATTCTTGACTTTTCATAGTTATAAGTGGTGTAGTTATCTATTTTAAAGTAACTTGAATACTATTTTAGGATCTAGAAAGCCCTGCACGTCTCTTGAGGTGCATTGTAATGTTTCTTCTTAGCAGAAAATGTTATCTTAAAACATGCAATTCATTGAAGAAAAATACTTATTTCAGTTCTCAAAAAGAAATGCATTACCAGGTGGGACATTGGTTTACAGTTCATCTATTTATGGTGTCACATATACATAAACCAATATTGTTCAGTATTATCCCCTGCACCACCTCCTGTCAGTTTTTATTTTTTTGTGATGCTTGGTTGACTGATGCAGGTTTGATGCAGCACACTGTGTCATGTTTTGGTACAGGTATGTTGCAATTTTTTTTTTTTTTTACAGAGACAGATAATTCTTTCCATACACTACATAATTTTATTTTCTCTTTGTAGTAATTGTTGGCATATTTTTCCTCCATAGCTAGCAGGACTAGTAACTTGTTCTCATGGTTTTGGATGGCTTTATGTTTCTCAGGAGTGAAGCTTTCCAAATCTTTTGTCCATGGTATTGTTACTGCAAAACAATGTTAAATTATTCTTGTGTCTGAAACACTAATATTAATTGTAGTGTTTTTACATCTTGTCTTGTTTGTACATTAATGCATCTTATAATTGTGTTTATGCAGATGTGGCACTAAATACTAACCTGAAAGGCAGCATAGTAAAAGCAGATTCTTTTCCCCCCGAACAGAGTGCAATAGAATCTCTCTTTGGAGCCTCGTTAACTGGGATTGCCTATTCTCTCTTTGCTGGGCAACCTCTTACTATTTTGGGGAGCACCGGACCAGTTCTAGTATTTGAAAAAATATTATTTAAATTTTGCAGGTAAGTAGTGATATTTTTATTAGCTTGATGCACTTTCTCACTTACCAGCCTGTTAGAATAACTGTAACTGAAAGCAGATGTGTTCAAAATGGATGATCACGAAGATGTAAAGACAGCAGCAGGAGATGGAGTTGTGCATGTGATTTGGCAAAGCTTTGAGGAGAAAATCAGTGATGAAGTGGATGGGACTTTAATAGTATATTCTAACTGTGCGGAGATATTGGCTTTGATTCTGCAAAGGTAAACAGGGATGCTCTCCAGGAAAAACCATCCAGGTACTTCTGGAGAGAGCATTCCCATCATGCTTCCTTGAGGCAGGTGGTTGTGCCCTCAATCCTAGAAACACCTTGCAGCGTTGTTCAGCTCTGGTGGAAGATGAAACAGAAAAGTTTGTGCTTTATTCAAAACTGACATCAAGGATGAGAAACATTGTGAATACCTAGAATTTGGCCTCAGTATACGTTTTCAAATATAGTATGGTATAGGTTATTTTAGGCTCAACTAAGACTTTTTTTTTTTTTTACACAGGGATTATGAGCTTTCCTACCTCTCCCTACGAACTAGCATTGGTCTGTGGACTGCATTTTTATGCATAGTGCTTGTAGCAACAGATGCCAGCAGCCTTGTCTGTTACATCACTCGATTTACAGAGGAAGCTTTTGCAGCGCTTATATGCATCATATTTATTTATGAGGCATTGGAAAAGCTTTTTCATTTGGGAGAAATATATGCCTTCAATATGCACAATAATTTGGATAAACTGACTTTATATTCGTAAGTACTGAGTTTCTATTTGTTAGTAAAATACATAGAGAAAATGTTATATTGGCATACCATTTACCAACTGTGGCGGTTGCCTCTTGGTGGTAGGGTAGGAGGAATGCTGGGGGTGGTAGGAGCATGAGAAACTTCAGAAAGATTCTATTCAGGATGCCATGGAACTGAATTTTCTGTGTTATCTATGGGTGGTTGGATGGGATAAGGGGCTGTGACAATGCCTGTTTTATCTGCAGCCTGATTAAAAGTCAGTATGTTCCATTAGCTGGATGGGAGTTCTGCCTCGCCACTTCAAGAAATCATGATGGTTGTCCCCACCTAATTATTGGTGAGGATTATTTCCAGGCAGCTGAGGCATGGAGAGCTTCTTCAGCTTGTCTGTGATAGGAGCAGAGTTAGCATCCTTAAGTACTGTTTCTTTCTACTACAATTATGGGGATACTTGACTATTTAGATTTTTTTCGTAAGAGAGAGGAAAATAATAGAAAAAAATGAAGCTGCTTTTTTATTTCCTGCCTTAGTAAAGCTACTATCTTTTTTCATCATAATAATAAACAGTAAAACTGTTAATACTAAATTAACTTCATTTCATTTAAGGAATATAATAAGCTATTTAGGTCTATCTTTTTACATTTGATTTATGGGAATTGTGCACCTTACCTATTTTTTAGTGTGAACCTGTACTGTTTCTGAATTAAAGTAGTTCACTTATACTGTGAAATCAGCACTGAGTAGTTGTCATACCATGTGTCTTGATGTTTTATTTATTTTTATGTGTATGTGTGTATATATATAATTTTCTATGATCTGCTGCTTTGTCTTTTGCTCCTCAGTGTGCAGTTTTCAAGCTTAGGGTACTGTTTCATGAAATGTGATAAATTGACTTAACAGCTCACACCTGCTAGGAGGAGGAAATCCTGCTGTTAGTGGAAAAATCTGCTCAGTTGTTAGTTCAAACCAAATCAGAATCAAAGCTTTAACTTGATTCATCACCAACACACAATTAAATGACAATCGGTGATCCATACATTCAGCATGAGCAAGACAGTGGATAAACTGCAATGCTGGACACTTCAGAAATACTAGTAAGAACTGACACATTTCTAAGTCATCTTCTATTACTAATCCCCAAAAGACTTTAATCATGCCCACACCAGTATTTACCCTCCAACCCCAGACATTTGGGTTATGGTCACACGTGCTTCGAGGAACACAGGTTCTGCTGCTGGTGCTTCCCTCTTGTTGGACGTGTGGGTGCCTCAGTTTTAATTTGTACCTGTGTGGCTCTCTACAGTCTGCTAAGTCACATTCTGGTCAAAGCTGACTGAGCTAGATGGGAGTCTGTCGCGTTAAAGGGGTGTAGCTGATTAACCGTTACGGGCCCGGTTGGATTCAGAGTACTGAACCAGTCGGACATTCACCAAAACTGGGGGTCCATTCGGACATTCACCAAAAACGTAATAACCACCTGGGGGTCCGCTCAGACATTCACCAACAATGCATTAACCGTCTGGGGGTCTGGTTAGATTCAGAACACTGAACTATCACGGATAACCACCCTCACCCTAGTTGCATTAATGAGAGCTATCACAATGCAATCAAGTATGGTTTATTACAGCAACAGATAATCAGGTTCTTTTGGATTGCCGGTGATAGTGACTATCTGCAAAAGCAAGCTAGTATGCATGAAATACACAGGTGTTACAGGTGTTCTAGGTGCGGGTTCTAGGTGCGGGTTCTAGGTGCGGGTTCTAGGTGTTCTAGGTGTTCTAGGTGTTCTAGGTGTGGGTTCTAGGTGTTCTAGGGGTTCTAGGTGTGGGTTCTAGGTGTGGGTTCTAGGTGTGGGTTCTAGGTGTGGGTTCTAGGTGTGGGTTCTAGGTGTGGGTTCTAGGTGTGGGTTCTAGGGGTTCTAGGTGTGGGTTCTAGGGGTTCTAGGTGTTCTAGGTGTTATAGGTGCGCAGCCTAGAAATAAACGCGTTAAAAGGATCAAAGACTCTATAGAGCAAATATTCAGATTTGCTCTATAAGCAAATATTCAGATCTCACCCAAAGGCGTCCCAATGGGGGGGGGGGAAGAGAGGCTCAGCCCGTCGACTGATCCCAGGAGTCAGGAGGTCCTAAGGATGTTGTATGTCCTTGGGATGGTATCTCCCCTGACGATGGTATCTTCCCTAACATCCCCTCTCTCTTGGGCCAATTTATATTATTTTCTATCTTTTAGGTGGAGCTTGAGTGGCTCTAGTCAAGCATATCTTAGTTATGGTTGGTGTAAAGTTTTCCCGTTTCCGTTTAAAGTAATAGGCTCCGAGAAATTCAGAGCGCATGCTCAGTGAGGGGTGGTCGCACCTTGGAGGCGGGTAGCTTTTGGGATGGAGGTGTGTTTTGGTATTATAATGATATTATAATGAGCAAAAAGTACACTAGGGTACAGCATTTGTCAAAACATGACAGGTCTTTGGCTTAGGGTGGCAAAAAGTGCAGCTTTGTGCACAAGAACAATCGAGGCCCCACCTGATTACAGAGCCTAGCCGTGGTGTCTCCACTCCACTCTACGCTCCGTGGTGTTCCTTAGAGCTATCACACCAAGTTTCCCCAGCGCGATAGCATCTAAGGTTGGGAGCCTAGGGAACGCTCAGATAATGCAGTTATGCCCTACCCTGAAAGCCTCTTCAATGCTGTACCTTTTCCTTAAAAGTGTGAATGTTAGTTTTATTTTCCTAGTTACTTCAGGCATTTACACCACAGAGTCATTGTACCCTGCACTATCAGTCCCTAGCTTGAGGGCAAACTGGCTGGCAAACCCACTAGCGGGGTGGCTCTGCCTGTCCAAAGTAGTGGTCATAGTAATCCACACAAGGGAGACTTCTGGTGGTGTCAAACGAGATTTCAGCTATTGTGTTTCCACTCTAGGATCTTGTCACTTTACAAATATTCATGCTTCATTAGCATTTATGTCCAGGATATTTTATTTGTTTGTTTGATTTATTTCCAAAAGTCATTTTTCAGTTACTCTGTTTAAGCCACCTGATGGTCTGCATCCTCCTCTGTGACATGATTGCTTCTGGGCATGCACCCTCTCAGACTGCTGCTTGCATTCCATTCATACATGATATTTTCACTCCCTTTCTTGTCTTAACAGCTGTCCATCTATCCAGGCCATTTTGTCATGAGCAGGCCAGTGGGCAATGCAGCTCACTAGGTCCTTGGGGAGCACATTAAATAGGCCAGTCGGTAACTGTTGGCCTGTAGGTTATTTTCTGACCCTTGGCCCATGACTGTGTGCTGTGCTATGTGCACATGCCCATTGGCGTGCAGAAAGGAAGGAGTGACGTCTCCTTGGTTCAGCGTTATGTGGAGTCACACTTGTCATTTTGGATATTTCACAAGCTTCAGTTTTTTGGGGGTTTGATTTTCTATTGGAAAGATGTAGGAAATCTGGCCTTTTAAAAGTGCTTTTTTTTCTTTTTTTTTTTTTTTTTTCTGTTCCCTCAGAGCGTAACCTTCTAAGTGAGCCAGAAGACAGTCTGGAATACTCTTACGTATTCTGTGTTTTTCTTTTTTCCAGATTTCCACTTATTTACTTGGCGGCATTCTTTTATTGTATTTGTTGAGAAATTTGTTGGTCTTCCTTCAGCGTTCTTGTTCATGTTAACTGCCTTTAACGATTAAAGCTGCTTAATTTTCCTTTCATCATACTGTTGCAATTCCTTTCTCAAGTTACTCTGTTTGTGACTACTTTATATGAATTACTTCTTTCCAATCTTTTCCTATTTTCTTTTGCGGTTACTTTAGAATTCAGTCACCAAAAGACAGTATATTTACATCCTAAGTTTCCTCAATACCGTGCTTTGCAAATTACATTGGTTTTGCCCATACACATCTTGTGCATTTTCCTTCTAGTCCTTCATGCTATTAGGATGCAGGTTTTACCTTCCAGAGTTCTTATTTGTTTGTTTGTTTTTTCAGTACTGCGATGAATTTCATAAAAAAAAACAAACAAAAAAAAAAGTTTCACCTGAGACTTCTAGCTAATTATCTGATTCTCTTCTTCTACATAAATACTTGCATATCAAACTTACTTTGGTATACTTCAGTAACTTTATTTGAAAACAGCTCATAAAATCAATATTCAATGTGTTCTTTTACTGATGTGTACTGCTGTCAACCTGTCCAACAAAATTCGGTAGGCCAACAGATCTGTGAACCATTGCAGTAGGCAGGAGCACTTTTACTTGTACATAAAGTTATAAAAACAGATACATGCAAATGCTTTAAATATGAGACATTTATGTTTTTACATCTTCATTTAGCCCACTACATACTCAAATTGTGTCTAAATTTAGGGTGACCACTTTTGGTCATGTGTAGATCAGAAGGCATGCAAAATAGAAGATAAATGACTGGGTACCAACAGTTTTGAAAAGAAATGGTTCAGAAACTTCTAGAGGCTAGTGACGTGCCTGTTCTGAAATGGGGATGTTGAAACCAAGTCTTTGACGACAGTCAAATGTAGTAGTTCCAGTCTCTGTTCTCTCTTATGTTGGTGTACAGTGGTAGGAACTGAATTTTGCCTCACTGTAGTATGGTATGCTGTATAGAAATCTGAAGACCTCAATTTGTACACAGTCACAGAAACCTATTTGTGTCTAGAAAACCTTATGTGGAAATTTTTATGAATAACACAGTATATTTTTGTTTAGTGATGTTGTAAGGTGGTGTCGTTTGGATTTTTTTCTTCTTTGATTCACAATATATAGATATCTGCATATATCATCTATTTAATTTTATTTTCAGGTAATATACTTAAAAACTGGCAGATCAGTCACATATTTAAGTTAATGTCTTTTCTGCTTCTAACTCTTTAAAATACATGGGTTAGATTTTGTCCAATCTGTAGAAACTGCTGTGCATTTACTTCTTAGCAACATGTTTTATCTCCTTTACCTCCATGGGAAAAAAATGTAATTCATTTCATGTCAGCCCTGTGCTTTGCTTGTTTTGTAGAAGGTTGGGATAAACTCTGGCTTAAGCTCCTCAGGATTTTTTGAAATTACTTAAGATCAGTGTGTTTGTCACTTTTGTGCTTAAAAGCTTATCTTTTTTTTTTAACTCTTTCTTTCTTTCTTCCCTTCAGATGTGTGTGCTCTGAGCCTCAGAACCCTAGCAACGAAACCTTGCGGGTCTGGGGGAAAATGAATAAGTCTGTGGAAACTATTGTATGGAGTAACCTTACAGTATCTGTGAGTATCTAAAAGTTATATATTTGTATGTATAAAAAACAACAACAAACAACCACACAATACTGGTCTTGTTAATATATTTCATCTGGTTTCTTTCTCACTTTGAGCGAGGACTGATTTCTTAAAAAAATGTATTTTGAATACTTTTATTCCTCCAATAATGTTTTTAAGCAGTCATTGTACTGTTTTAGATAAGTGACATTAAATGATATTAAATTGTAGTGTCTTAAATGGCTGCCTGAGGTAGCCACTTCAATACTGGTAGACAGAGCAGTCTTCTTTCTGAAGTGCAGATGAATGTGATGAGATGAATAAACAGGGGATATACTTACTTTCAGTTTTCTGCAAAGGATGGATAAATATTTTTATAAGATGTGAAGACGGAACTTGAAGTTAAAATATGCCAGCAGACACATTTCTTAAGTTGATGTTAGATATTGGTATAAAACTCACAACAGAGGTGAAGTGAGCAAATACCTAAAAATTGATTGTTTGGAAAACTGAAGGTTAAAAAAAGATGGGAGGGCTGTTAGAAAGACTAAGCCTTAAAGCATTACTTTCTGAACTTGATATTTTCAGCCACATCTGTTTACCCTTGCACCCTAGCACCTGGACTACGCCCATATTTTGTATGATTTAGATCTGCTGTAGATTTTGCACTGTATTTGCTAGTGTTGTATGCCTCCTTAAGCCTTCTCAGAATATATAAAATTAAGATACCTGTGTCTGGGCTCTTCTTGTGTCTGAGCCTAGAGGCTCATAGTGAAATCAGGATGTGTTCTGTACAGCAAAAACTATTAAAAGCCTCAGTGTTGTACTAGAGTTTTTTAGCTGTAGTATTTTCTACATACTAGCAATGGCTCCTAGTCTGCCATAATTACATAGGAAGGCAATTTTTGCCTTCTACCCAGAAGGTAATTTGTTATAAATACTTTAGATTTATTTGTTTATTTTATATACTTTTTTTCTTGAACATTTTTTCTTCCCATGGGTAGGACTGATTCAAGATTTTGTGGTGCTTACAATCAAAATTGGTAGTTAATGGGGAAACTTTTTTAATAGGTTACTTCAAAAAAAAAAAAAAAGCCTGTGTAAGGACTAGACTGCTCCTTCCAGCTATTTGCTTAATTGGCTTGTTCATTCCTAGTACTTTGTGTCTGCTTTTAATTATTCACTTGGCATTTCACTGAGCCTTTTGGGTAGGGGTTATCTAAGGATGTTATTTTTTTTATTTATTTCACTCATTTCTGTTTTTTATTTTATTATATTTTACTTTTAAGAGAATGTTTATTTCTACCAATTTGGTTAATCTCATTTTGAAAGAATCCTGTTGTTTTTTTTTTTTTTTCCTTAACCATATGAGGACAAAACAAACTCGAGACTAAAGACGTGGGAGAAACTGGGGAGATCTCATGTTTATGTTCATTAAATTGAAAGTTGATGTTGAGTAGTCTGCTTTCCTGGATTTAGTCCTCAACTAAACTCATTTACTCATTCAGTCTTGTGGTGCTTTGAAAAATAGAATAGAAGTGAGGTGAACGTAAAAGATGAATGTTGGGGCATCTTTGGAATTCTGAAATGAGTAATTGTTACAGTGGCTCTTCCGCAACTGACAGTACACAAACTTCTGGCATTTCAGGATGAGGTGCTGATGGAGGAAAGAAGGAACCTCCTTTTGGATATTGTGGACATTTTTGTGTGTGTTTTTTATTGGTAGGGTTAAAAAAAAAATAAGTTGAATACTGTACATGACTAGAAATTTAAGGATTTTCTGTCTTTGCAGGAATGTTTAGAATTTCATGGTGTGTTTCGTGGATCAGCTTGTGGCCATCATGGACCATATATTCCAGATGTTCTCTTTTGGTCTGTCATATTATTCTTTACAACGTTTTTCCTCTCCTCTTTCCTTAAGCAATTCAAGACCAAACGCTATTTCCCAACTAAGGTAACTAGACATGACTGTTGTTTTGTACTAAGTAGATCAGTATAACTTAGCAGAGGTTTTTTGTTTTTTTGTTTTTTGTTTTTTTCTTCAGAACTTTGTTCTGAGAGAACAGCTTTAACCACATTTTTAAGACAGAAAAGCGATTAAAAATAAAATTAGCTAATAATTCAGAAAATTAAAACATTTTAGAATTTTGTTACAAGAAAGAAGAGTAGAATTTTCAGAACTGAATTTCTTTTACTCTAAACATTAGAACACCTAAGTGTTTGTCTTTCCACATTAGTAGGTATTGTCAGGTATCATCTGGAGTGATTATTTTCACACAATTCCCTCTCATCTAGTCATACAGAACAACTGGTTGCTTTCTCTAAGCTGATGATGTCAGAAGAGTTCTGAGTGGTTCCTGAGGGAATGACTATTTCTAACAGATGTTAATATAATGATTAAAATTTACTGTTTATCCTTGGACTTGTTTCTACTAGTCAAAATAAAGGGGGTAGATTTTTCTCTGAACCTCAACTCATACCTACACCGTGTTCCTAATGCTTAAGAAAGTCATCTTTGAGAACAATTCAGTGGTTTTACTGAATGAAGCTACAAGAGACTAGCTGTGATGGCCCATCCTCTTAGTAGGCCAGAGAGGACAAAGATGAGAAAGGCGTTAATTTGGAGCAGTTTGTTTCTTTGTGGTAGTTAAATAAGATCATCAGATCAACAGTTGTAGAGAATACTGAGCTTTTCCAACTTTATGCTATTCTGGCAGGCAGCTAAAATATAAAAAAGGAAATAAACATAATATTTAGTGGTGTAGTAGAATATAAATAGACTTCAGTATTCATAGGGAAGAAAATTCTCTTTCTATATGTGCCAATTGTAATGATGAAACAGCAAGAGTTAACAGATCTTTTCTTTATAGGTGCGTTCTACCATCAGTGACTTTGCAGTATTTCTGACCATTGTAATCATGGTTTTGATTGACTATCTTGTAGGAGTACCTTCTCCTAAGCTTCATGTTCCAGAGAAATTTGAAGTAAGAAACAAAACCTTTTAAAATAAACTTTTTTAATTCTTGAAGTTTTATAGGCAATAGAACAATGGAATTGAATTGAAAGAGGATTTTATTTTTTTTATTTAAATTGTAGTTGTTAATCTCTCTTCTTTTCTGAGCGTATGTCTCTCGTGAAATAAACCACTATGCTTTACATTGTAGTATCACTGAAAAGGATGTATCCTTTTGTGCAAATGTGCAGAAGTCAATGAATGCAATGGATTATTTTAATTTTTTTCATTCAAGTCTCATGTTTTCATTCAAGCTGTTCATGTTTAACAGCTAGTCAGTATTTTTATCAGAGATACGGGAAGAAAAATCTAAGCTCACGTTTAATAAGACTACTGACCTGTTCATTGCAGCTAATGTTTGTTGCAATGAAATCTGAAGTTTTAGTGAATTAATTCTTATTTATTTTATCAGCCCACGAGAAAAGACCGAGGATGGTTCATAGATCCTCTTGGAGGCAATCCTTGGTGGACGTTGCTGATAGCTGCGGTTCCTGCCTTACTCTGTACGATTCTCATTTTCATGGATCAACAAATAACAGCTGTTATTATAAACAGAAAAGAGCATAAACTGAAGGTAAAAGTATATCCATTTTCACAAAACTCTTAATTTTTTGTAAGTCGAGTTTATTTTAAATTACATGTAGGTTAATTCTGTAAGTCTGTGAAACATTACCAGCAGCTGCTATATAAACATACATATCGACTAATGCAAAGAACAACTCTAATTTTTTGGGCCCTTCCAACGTCTTTAACTTTTTTAGTAATATGTTATTTACCAACTATGTTTATAAATCTTGTATAGTAATATAGTACAAACTTTATCAAATGATTCATTTCTTTGCTTAATTTTACAGAAAGGCTGTGGTTATCATCTTGATCTGTTCATGGTTGGTGTTATGTTGGGTGTATGTTCTATCATGGGTTTACCATGGTTTGTCGCAGCAACTGTCCTGTCCATAAGTCATGTTAACAGCCTGAAAGTTGAATCTGAGTGCTCTGCACCGGGAGAGCAACCAAAGTTTTTGGGAATCCGGGAGCAGCGAGTGACAGGATTGATGATTTTTGTCCTCATGGGTCTTTCAGTGTTCATGACCTCTGTGTTAAAGGTAAAAGAGTTTATTCTCATATTTTTTTTTGTTCTTTGTACTTTCCTTTTGTGATTTATTTTTTTGTGACGTTACCAAGTTTTATTATGTTAAGTAAAACATATCTAGACTTGTTATCGAGTTAGATGAATAGAAACAATGGAGGAAGACGCAAGAAAACTGAACAAGCTAGAAGTGTAGTGAGCAGAGAAGAATCTTTGTCCATGTTACCAAATTTTCCTGCTAACAATCTTTTTTAAAAAAGGAGAGAGTGATAAAGTCACTAGAACAGAAGTAATGTAATATGGCCAAAGAAGCAGAAACACACAGTACTAGAAGTGATCATCAGAAATGACATTGCTCACTTTTCTTTATTTTCCAGCTTTTTAAACTGCCTTTGAGGTTTAAAGTGTTGAGATGACCTTACACAGCATCATGGTGTAATAAGAGATTCTGCAGGTCAGATTGTGGCCTCAGCTGACACTTTGCCTCTGAATTTTTATCAGTTCAGTAAGCTTTTTGCTCAGATAAGAGTAAAATAAGTTTCACTTCTGTTTTGTTGTGCTGACTTCAGTAGTTAGGAGAGAAAATCATTTGTCAAAATAGCAGTTGTGGCATAGAATTGCATAATTACCAATACCTGTGAAGAATTTTGTAGAAGATAGATCACAACTCATTTCACAAAAAGGTAGCTTCTAATGGCTGTTTAAGATGGGGTAATGGGAGGAAATAGATCTATGAACACATAGCTATAGTTTATTATTAAGACTACATATCATAAATTTTTAATAACTGATCGTTTATGCTTGTTAAAGACCATAGAGGTCTGAATAAAATAAAGCAGTATTTAAAATATATATACTCAGATAAGACAATCCCTGGTAGAAAAGCTACCAAGAGCTGAGCTGTATAATGGAAACTGCCAGAATCAAAAGCAGAAATATTAAAATAGATTTATTGTTGCTCAAAAGCACTAAGTAAAGGTGCTGATTGTTGAAGCCTGATATTTATTGCACTTTTTAACAACTGATTCTTGGAAACTAATACTTTAATTTGCTGTGGGATCCAGTGTAATAGGAATGGGATTACTACAAGTCACTCTGAAATACTTTTCTTTTTCATTGTAAACAGCTGTTATTGTTCAAAATCAAGAAATAAGAGAAAGGCTTGAATTTTTAAGCTGCTGTGTTTTTGTTCCATGTGCTGATATATGCTGATTTAATGCAGAAGTTAATGCTGAAGAAGTACTAGCAAGTCAAATTACATAGCTCATGATGAAGATACCATCTTCTATATATACACACACAGTAATAAATCCCTAAGGCATAGTTTTATTGCACACTATTTTAAGTTTCGATAAAGGCTTTTGTTCAGTCTTGATAGCAGCAGTTTTTATTAAGGCTTCCAATTACATCCTGACTGTCCTTTATTCAGATCTTTCATGAATTTGGGAGCAAAGCAAGCCTCGTCTGCTTTCGGTAGGCTGCAGAGGCTTGATGGAACTGCCACTAAAATTAGTGAACAACTTCATTATCTTAGGAAGATCAGTTTAAATCTTACTACTGGAGAAATATTTAGCCTTGAAAAATGAATAGATTTTTATAGATCACTAGATATGGTTTCTTTTTTGCTTCAGCAGATCCTGAAACACCAGTTTAGTGAGGGGGGAAAAGAAAATACGGCAAGCTTCATATGGCAGTTTCATGAAGGTGGTAGTCTCAATGCACTTCCTATCAAGTAGGAACCTAAACCAACATCCTTAGCATTAATAGAAATATTGGTAGCAACCTAGAAAATGTTCAGTCTAGACTGTCCATTCTTACTAGTTTTTTTTTTTTAAATCACGATGACACACTTTAATAGTAGATCTATGGGAAGAACACAGGACCTTCACCACCTCCCAGCTTTTTTTTTTTTTTTTTTTTTGCTGTTGACTGCTGTGTTTATTTTCTCTATAAATAGAGCTTCAGTCTGTACAATTTTTTCACGTAGGTAAAAATACGATGTAAAAACAGATAATGTATTTCACTAATATGGACTGCAATGGTATGTCGTGTTGATTCTCCAAGTAACTGGTGCTTTTTCTTCTGCAGTTTATTCCAATGCCAGTTTTGTATGGTGTCTTTCTCTACATGGGAGTTTCTTCATTAAAAGGCATTCAGGTAAAATCCGATTTTAAGGAACAATTTGTTTTTACCACTACAAGAAAAGAAGCATCAATAACGTAAGCCAATATTTATTTTCAGAGTAGGATGTAGGATAATATCCTAAGGATGTAAGATAATTTCCTGTCATGTTGAGTGGCCACTGTCTTCACTTCTCATTTGTTCTGCGTTTATTATTTTAGTAGTGTAGCTGAACAACAAATTTTCTGAAATACTCTTAAAATGTTCTAGTACTAATGGCTAAGAGGAAAACAAAACAGCCCCCAACCACACCTCCTTGAATTTTTAGTGTCCTTTGTTAGTATTTTAGTTGGGATAAATTTATCTTTCTGGAGTGTTTGTTTGTTTTGGAGAGGAAGAAAATCATTAACTGAAGGATGTTTTTGTTTTTCAATGCAGTTTTTTGACCGTATAAAACTGTTTGGAATGCCTGCCAAACATCAACCTGACCTGATATATCTACGTTATGTACCACTCTGGAAGGTCCATATCTTTACAGTTATTCAGCTCACTTGTCTTGTTCTGTTGTGGGTGATTAAAGCCTCTGCAGCTGCTGTTGTTTTCCCTATGATGGTAAGTTATCCGTTCTACAAGTTAATCATTTGCCAAGAGCGTGTGCATCATCATCCAGTATCTCCCCAGAATGTGTTACTACCTTAAGAGGGAAGGGGAAATGATCCAGCTTTTCAGTAAGGTAAAAACTAGTATTATAAAAAAAAAAAAAAAAAAAAAGGCTGCAGTTAAAAATACTGAATATACTAGAAGTGCATGTGCATTTTTCTTAATTTCGGTAGTTTAATATAAATTATTCTGTTTATGATTCCCTTAAGGTTCTAGCATTAGTGTTCATTCGCAAGCTCATGGATTTATGTTTCACCAAAAGAGAGCTTAGCTGGCTTGATGATCTTATGCCAGAAAGTAAAAAGAAGAAAGAAGACGACAAAAAGAAAAAAGAGAAGGCAGTAAGTGTAAAACCACTCAAACTGAGCATGTTATAAATCATTAGAAAATGCTTAATGACACAAAGGATTTTAAGTGCCATGAGCATATGACTTTATAACCAAACGCACGTTTTGAAGTTTTCCACTAATGAGATTTAATGATAGAGAACAATTACTGGCAATTAAGGAAAGTTACTATTTTGAGGATGCTATTATGAGTTATGACTCCCTGTGATGAAAATTAGCAAACGGTTTAGAAAGAACCGGTTCTTGGCACAAAATGTTGTTGCCTTTGTTTTTCATCAGGTGTGAAGGTGGGTAATGGATGAGAGAGAAACACAGTGGAGTAGGGATCTACTCTGCTTAAAGTAGAGACAAAGCTGTTTACCATATAAGGGACATTCTGCTTGTGTTTGTGTGCAGAGTGGTAGTTAAAAACAACTGCTAGTTGGTAATAATGCACTTGCATAATTTCTCCATAAAAGTCTCCACTAACTGTACACCAACAAGTTGAATTCCTTAAACTTAAAAAGTAACACCCTCTTCCCCAGTTTACATGTTTGTAATAGCAAAGGAGGTCATAACTAGATGTCTTGCTTGAATTACAGTACCTACAGGGAACCCCCATACCCCTATTGAAATACATTGTCAGTGTGAGAATTGTTTTATCTCTGCTACATGACTAATTTTATCAAATGTTTACTTGAAATTTACAGGAAGCAGAGAGAATGCTTCAGACAGGGGACAATGAAAGCGTACACCTTCAATATGGAGAAGGAAATGTCTTGAATTTTCCCGTAAAAACCCTAAAATACAGGTATAAAAAAATGCAGGACTTTTTAAAAGGTTTTGTATCAAATAACATAATTTGCTTTATGCTGAGTTAGTTGTGTATAAGTTTAATTTTTTTTCCCCAAGCTTGTCACTCTTCCTTGATTAGGAAGTATTAAGGTATATCTCATGGTGTTAAAGTGGCATTTTTGTTGGTTTATTTTTTTTCTTCTTTAAAACTGCATCTTAATGATAAATTTACGTGACCATCTTGAACAGATCAGATGACTCAGTTTCAACCAGCTGTACTCAAGGTGAAGAAGCTTCCTTGGTCAGTTTTCATGGAGTACTTGCGTGCTACTATGCATGAAATACAACTAATAGCATCAGTTGAGCCATATATTTACCAGCCACTTGGATTTTTCAGACAAAGTCTAAGTGTGCAGTTCTTTGATGGTTTATTTAAGTGAGGGCTAAAGTCTGTAATTTCTAAAAACCAAATGTTTTACAGGTAGCCTTGTTGCTTAAGAAGACTATTTTCTTAACATAAATGTGAGTGCAGTGGGGTTATCAATTCTCTTCCAGAAAAGGAAGTACTGGAATTTCACAGATTAAAAGATTCTTCCAGCAGTAGAAGGCATTTTGCATCAGTATGTATCTCTTAATACTGAACTGTTATGATTAGTAGCAAGGTATTTTACAGCTGCCAACACACCTGGAAGATGTGATAGATAAATAGCTTGTCAGCTTTTTTTTTTTTTTAAACTCTCTAGTATTAAGGGTGCCAAGGTTTAAAAATTGGGCTTTAGAGGTCTATCCTGACCTGGGTTGGGAACAGGCAGATTTTGGGGTTAGATAGATATTCCTGCTGAGTCCTATTGACTACATTAAGAGCAGGCTTAATCCAACTTCAGCAACTCAAATGACAATGGCACTTTGTTAAAACAAAAGCATTTTGTTTTAAATCAAGATGCTAATTACTTTCACAACAGAACTATGATTTCCCCAACTGCATGCTTATGTATTTACTATATATTTTACTGTCTTGAATTGTGTGGGGATTCCTGAGTTCAAAAAACAAGCAAAACAAAATAAAACAAAAACATACAAACTTTGAAATGTTTCTGTGCTAATTTGAAAGATCTTATCCTCTGGGGTAGATTCTGAAGCTTAAGTGTGGAACAGAACAAAATACATACCTACAGGCAACACCGAAGTTGTCTTTACATGTAGATGTGTGAAGCTTGTTGGTTTTGAAAGCTTACCACCTGTGAGGCTGAACTTCTGCAGGAGGTAAAATGAAAAGGTCCAGATACTGAGATTTATAGATTCTTACTACTTTTTAACCTCAACTGAATTACCAGTTTGAGATTTTTATTAACATCTATTCTTTTGCACTTGATTATTTCCTGGAAACTGTCTAAAATAATTCTGATCTATGAAAGCATTAGCAGAACAGTATGATTAATTGCATTTTTCCTGAACATGCCAAATTAGTTTTCTGAAGTTACAGATTATTCAGAAAAGAGATGGTCACAATCTTGTAGTGATATCTATGTGAGAAACTGCTTTATGATACATGATAAAGGCTGCACAAGCGAGTTAAACTTTTTCAAATTTTTGTTTAAATACCTTTCTAAGGGGTGAATTCAACTTGTGGCTGTGTAAATATTCAAAGAAGGCACAACTGATGTAATTGATGAGTGACGATAAGTATAATGCTGTTGCAAGGTATTGAATACTAACCAGAAAGTATGTTTGTTCTTTAGCGTTGATCCCTCAATTGTAAACATATCAGACGAAATGGCCAAAACTGCACAGTGGAAGGCTCTTTCCATGAATTCTGAGAATGCCAAAGTAACCAGAGCTAACCTGAGGTAGCTATAATTACTCACGCATTTTCTAACTACTGTCTTGTGTTTAGCAGCTAATAGCTGTGCTCGTATTTCTTGAAATATATCTCAAAAAATGAGCATACATGGTTTATAGATTTGCATTTACTTTTCACTTGCAGGGAACTTGAATTTGAACTTAATTTTTTCTTTCTACGCTGAAGTTAAACAATGTCTAAGGAATTCTAGTTGTTTTGTTAAATGTATTATTATAGTTTTAAAGCTACTCTTAATTGCTACTCTTAATTTGCTTAATACAACTGTATGCTACTCTGGGTTTAGGGTTTCTAGAAGTTTTATTAGACTGTGTACAAGCATGGGAATTGTTTGTTCCTAAATATTACAAATGCCAGTGGGAATAAAAGGTAAGTCCAGCACTTTCACTGGTACGCTGGTAGGGTCTTCCCTGGGTTGGTGTTTTTTTGGTGTCATGTATCCCCCCTCCCCCTCCCCTCCCCCTCCCCCCCCCCCCCGCACACTTTAAAACTCTCTACAAATTAAACCTGACTGAAATATCATCTTTGCTGTATAAGAAATATACTTGAATAAAGTGCTGTGTTGACTGTTACGTATGAAATGTTTGATAAGCAACCTTCAGTAATGTGAACCGTATCTCAAATGATCATGATCATCTTTACTTTCAACAGCCCTGAGAAGCCGGAAAGTGTGAAAATAAATGTAGAAGATGCACCTGTTGTGAAATACGTGGATGCTGAAACATCTTTATAGAACTGAACCAAGGGGAATTAATTGTGTGTATTTGTGCGTGTGTATATATCACTGTAGGGTATTACACCATTGAAGTGTGATTTCCAATTTAAGTAATATGTATTTAATTCTGCCATTGTTTAGGGCACTGTAGATATGCTTACATAAGGAGAAGATTTTCCTACAAGTCAGATGAGTGGTAATCACACTTCAGCTATTTATTTTATCGGAAGTTTTATTTTAATTTTTAAATAGGAAGATTGTAATGAATGCATATTATTTTCAATAATCAGTATGTGCATAAAAGTTAAGTCAGCTTTTGCTGATGATTACTGGTCCACATTGCTTAGAATTTTGCAATACCTCTGTTTATAATGTGCGCTACAGAAGTTTGTTTTCTGTGCAGGAAATTACTGCTTGTTTTTGCAGGGTATTTTTTTGTGATTTCATAGATCAATTATTAATGTGCTGTTAACATGAACTACTGTGTTTTATGTCTCCACTACATGCTAATGTTATTTGGATTCTGTCACTCATATTTTACAGACATGGCCTAGAGCCCTAAGTCAGGTGGCTAATCAATCCTTAAAATATATGTAAATATTCTGTTCTGCTACTATTTTTTAAAATACACTCTTGATTTTTCATTGTCATTCAGTAGCAGTATGAGTGCAGTAACTATAGTTACAATCCCAAGTCAGTATTTGCCATTCTGGAAACTCCATGTTTACACAATATAAATTGGATTTACAGATAGCAATTTGGTCTATAGGAAGTCATACATACTTGCTACACTAGCACTCTTGAATTGTTTTCCTGTTTTTACGTTTTCCACTGACTTTGAAAACCTGATATACTCAACTGTAAGACTGACATTTCAGAGTATTTCTTGTCCTCATCAAAATATTTTTCTTGCTTAATTCATTTTAAAATTCACTGTGTATTTGATTAAATTTGCCATGGTTTAATTCTGTGATAGGTTTATGATCAGTATTATTTTATGGATTACAAATTGCTTGTGGTATTTGTTTGTACAGTTCTGATCTTCTCCATTGTAAAGGGCATATATGATAGCACACCAACTTAATTTTAAACATTTTATTTATTTTAATTAGTATAAAATTTTATCATGTTAGAACAATTGAAAAAATAAATATTCATTTATTAAAGTAAATGGGATTTTTGGGGGCTCACTGATAAAAATGCAGTCAGTGCATTTTATTGTACTTATTTTCAAGGTCTAGTGTTTAGCATTATAATATCTCAAATGAGAATTTTATGTGTAAATGAAAATCTTGATTGCTTACCTGCTGCAGTGTCCATTATTTTTTTTTCTTTTTGCCTTATGCCTTAGTTTCTTGACTTTATTTCCTGAAATGGTCTATTTTCTGAAGTGATACCAGCCCTTTCTGAATGTGTTAAAATGGCTTTAATTGAGATCTGTGTGAATGTCAAACCGAGACTATGGCTGCTTGCTTAATTCTGTTTTTAGCAAAGTTGGGAGTTTTACCATGGGCTGCATGGTAAAATTCTCAACAAAAGCAAAAGGAGAAGATTTTGGAAGAGGGTGGAGTTCATCTGAAAACACCATTTAAGGTGGAATTCTGGTGCTCTTCAGAGAATTGACGCTTGGACAGAAGATGATTGTATGTTACAAAATAAACCAATCAGTGAGAATAAGTGGAAATATTTAAAAACAGCTTTTAAGTTACACGCACTGTTACCTTTTGCTTTACATATAATGTAGTTGTTGTTGTTTTATGTTCTTTTCCATTTGGCTGAATTGATAAGGCAGTTTACTGAAAATCATAACGTACAGCAATATGAGTAGTCCTACCCAAACTGTCATGATGAAGGCTCAGGTCAGGGAAAAAAAGTGAGGTCTGCATTACCGATTTGACTAATACTGTGTATGGCCTGTATTGATGCTCCTTTTTCCTTAGATGTAGTAGTGTAGCTTGTGCCTTACCTTGAGTATGTTTTCTGTCAGAAAATACCTGTGCTTTCCTTCTAGTCAAACTGAGATGCAATAAAAGTATGGCAGATGGTTTTCCAAAAATTTAGCGTTATGAAAAAGAAAAAAAAAAAAAGTAAACCACAGTTGTTGACTGTTAGTTAGTTCCTGGTGAAAGTGGGAAAATACTATTTTGAGCAGTTTACATAGTGTTATCCACAGTACACTACTCATGTACAAGTCTTCCTGTTAGTATTTTATACTTCATGTTCACAGCCCTACAGTGATTTCCAAAGACCCCCCAAAAATTAGTATAAGCCTCTTAGATTTTTAACTCTTTAATGCCAGAAATCAGGGTTTCCTGGTGCTGCACATCTTTTAACTGGCTTCTTCTGAAGGGTTAAGTTTGGGCCAATATTAAAAGAAGTGGGCTTTTCTCTAGTGGATTAATATTAATAATAATAAAAAAAAGGTCCACATGTCTAATCACAGTATTTCTTCATTAATTGTGTAGACATTTAAATCAGTGCCAGAAGTACTATGACTTGCAAAGCAGTTTACAGTGACCTTTAGTTCCAGTGTTCTTTGTTAGTAGTACTTTATGCTTGCACTTTTCCCACCCCACACAAATACAAGAAGACCTGGTATTAAGTGCATAAAAAACCCATTGATAACTTATGGTTAAGTAATTTGCTGCTCATTTTACACCACTTCTGCTTTAAAATTGTGCATAGTATTAAAGTAAAACAGCTAATGATATAATCAACAGACCATATGTAGATTTATGTTTTGCCTTAATGGGTACAAAAGAACAGTGATAAATACTGTGCACTGATTCTTTCATAGGGATTAAGCCCTATAAAAATTAAGCCAATATATTTCCATTCCAACAGTTAAGAAAATAAACAACCCTGCACTTTTTTTAGATGCCTTGGTTTCCCGGAATGGAGCTTAGTGCTACTGTGTATCTGGCTGCAGAGCCACCTCAGGAAGTCCCTGTTTTGTTTTGTTTTTTTTTTTTTTCCCTTTTCTTTTTCTAATTTATTTATAAATATGAATGTTTACATAAAGTGTAGGTCTTAATTTTGACCACTCCATTTAAATTATCTAAAATATTTCAGAGAAAATGCAGTCTCCTGTTTAAATTATGTTCTACAAAACTCTTTAGTACTTTTCATGTGTATTACGATTTCATTCTGTTTACATATGCCCAAGTTCATTATAGTTTCTTCCTAGATTAATTTTGCAGCTGTAACAGGACATCTTACATTGTTATTTAGTGAAATGTTCCAAATTGCCAAGTTTGTCGTCGTAAAGCCTGTTAGGATAGAATTTGGTGCCCTAGTGGGATTTTTCAACCAAATGTATTGGCCATTTTTTCTATATGTAATGAAAGCTCTCCAATAACTTTTCATCTACTTCACCTCTATCTTTGTCTTTATATGGTAGCTTCCTAATTTGTGCCCTTTGCAAAGACAGGTTCAACTTGTTGTAAAATATATCTGTAACAAATTGGTGTCATGTCACAGAGCCTGCACCATTTTAAAGGGTTATCTTGTACATACATTCTGTAAATCAGAAGATAAATGGTTCATGATTTTTGGGTCAGAAATGTAGTCTGTTAGATGAGCATCGCTATGATTTTAGTTTTCATTTTGCTGTATGTGATTAGTAATGTTTTAATTACTCATCTAGTTCAAATTCATTATCAAGTACAGTACAAACGTGTGAAATACTTTGTTTATACCAACAGTAATTTATTTTACAGCAGATTTTAAGACTAGAAGCACACAGCTTTGAGTCAGTGTAAAAGTAGTGCTATAAATACAAAGCAAATTGCTTAGAATTTTAAGTCAATTTTATTTTGTAACTTTTTAGTGAAAACTTATAGGAACTTCTTAGTTGTCGTTGAAGTTAATCTAAAGACACTTTCATATTGAATTTAGTATCTGTTGACGTTTATTTGGAATAATGACTGAGTTTGAAAATCAGTACTTTTCTAAATGATGATTTATCAACAAGACACGTGATTTATAATGGGTTTTCTTTCTATCGTTGCTGATACTCCTGCGCAACTGGGTCTTCCATGGTTCAGCATCTGTAGCTGAACTACGATTTTGATCTTAACGCTGATTATTTGAAATGTGATAACTGTACGGTTCAAATTTTTATGACTGTTTTTCTAATTACAATGATGCTTTTTTAATTTAACAAAATCCAAAGCCAGTGACAACATTATTCCAAACGTAGAACCGCTCGCTATTCAGTTCCTGTAGAAAACACGACTCTCAGACTTGTCTTTGATGTGAAAGATCCAGCCTTTATTGTTTTAATTACTGGTAGAATAAAATTATCTTTTGTAACGTTTCAGACAGTTGGTAAAAGCAATAAAAATCAACCGAACAATAAATCTGAGGGCTTTTGGCGTTTTTATTGCGGGCCGGGCTGCGCCCGCGGCAGCCATGTCAGGGCCAGCGGCGTCCGCGTGCCCATGGCAACGGCGGCCGGCGTCGGCGGGTCGCTAGGGCAGCGGGCACTTCGCAGCACCGCCCTTCGCGGTTGGCCACCGAGCCGTTCCTTGCCAAGAAGGCGGGACGCGATTGGCCGCGGGCTGGGACCGGGGAAGCCTGGCAGCGGCCGGGAGCGTGGGCTTGGCAGGTGAGGGGGGCAGCGGGTTGACCTGATCTCCGTCAGGGCTCGGAGGGGGCCGCTGAGGGGTTAGGGAGGGGAGGATGGCCAGACTCTGAGGGTGCAGGTCATGATCTGGAACAGTCCACAGACTGTTTTCATGTGTAGTAAACTTGCAGATTTCCATATGGGTTCAGTTGATAACACACGTAAGTTGATTAAACACACACGAAGCTCTTCAGACGCTGCCTGTGCGTGCTCACCAGCCGGGGATTCCCTGGGCTGGCGCTGATGCTTCTGGAATGCTCTGCGAGAACAAGGGGTAAGTGCTCCAGAGTTGCCTTCGGTTTCATCTGCTTGGAGAAGTACATCTTGGGAACCTTTTTTTTTTTGTCATCTTTGATCTTCCTCTGACGTCATATGACCGTTACTCGAAACACTTTTCTGTTTTGACGATAACGTGTCGATAACTGCTCTTTTGAGTGATTTTTCGTCTGACCTCACCCAGCTTAGATACATTCCTATCTAGGAACAGCATCAAAAGTCTTACTAAAGCCAAGATATAACGTATCTGTTGCTTCTTTATCCAGCTTAAGCCAGTTCAACTGCTGTATATAATTAGGTAGTGGAACTCGGCCCCTGGAGTGATTAAGAAAGGAGTTCAAGGTCAAACAAGCAGCTAGTTAGCTTACAAAGCTGTTTGTATCTGTTACTTATATCCACTGGTTATTGCTAATAAAGATTATACAGGCCATAACATATCATTTTCTTAAAGCGAGTTTCTAAGCGTTGCGCTGTCGTTTGTGGAGGTAGATCTATCCTCCAATGTGTCTTTGTGTTTTTGTTTATTTTGGGGTTTCTTTTCACCTTCTGAAGCTTTATGTGCTTGTGTCATCTGAGACAGATACTAGACTGGGCCACAGATCAAATCTGTTGCGGTAATTCCTTTGTCTCCTGTTTCTCATCATGTGAGTTCGTTCTGTCAGAGTTCCTGGAACATTTCTTGTCCTATCCTGCACGCCAGCACTATCAGCATGCATCTCTCTTCCTTTGTAATTGAGTTAACGTAAATAATTAAACGTAATTATTACCAGTTAAAATGAATTAATTAATATTGCTCTCATTTCATTGTTTTAAATGGAATTGAATAAGACTCCACACTGTAGAGTTATTTTCCTTAATGTGTTTCTGTTGTTTTTAAAAGTTGCATGATCTCAATCTTTTTCTGGCACTACCTGAATAAAGTGCAAGTGTTGTTTGGTTTGTTCCTTATGCATTACTCATGGGGCCGGCTTAATAGCTGGGGCACAGTTAATAAGACAGTTAATAGCCTGGCTCCATGGAAATTTCTTCTGGCACAAGTAAAGAAGAAACACATGGGTGGGAACTTACTTAGCGATTCAGGAAAGTCAAGTCACTGTGTGAATTGGTAAGGAAATTTTTCATGTCTGTTTTCTCTCAGGTTTATGGCTGGTACAAGGAAAACAAGGGGTTGTTCCTTCGGTAACCCCTCGCCGAGGGCGTGGTGCCAGTACACCCACCTGATTTCAGGACTGACTACCAATGAAAGGATTTTCTGCTCTTCTCTCCACCTTCTGCAGCTGTGCACTCCTGCCCTCTGCCTTGTCAGCAGAGATGTTCATTGGCCACTGTAACAGCTAAATTTGTAGAAAACTAACCATACAAACAGACTTATACAGTTTTCTTCCTGTTTAGTTCTCTAAACTGGCCCAGGTTTGGGGCTGGTAAGCTGAAGAAGTGGAGAGGAGTGGCTGAACTTGGGAGGGGACAGGGGCTGTCATTTTCACTGCAGCTGGCAGTTACGTTGGCTTATATCTGCAGGAAAGTAGAAGGGCACCAACACTTTAAGTCTCACAGACAAGTGCTCTGTTGTGTGTATTTTCCTTGCCCTTGTACTTGGGGACAAGCTATGGGGTGATGAGGGTTAAGACAGAGAAGATATAGTTTGTATATTGGAGGAGAGTGGAGGAATTTCTTGGGGATCCAGATCAATGATTCTCTGTGTGATTACTGGTGATAGGATAAAGGCTTGTGCAATACAACAGGAGCGGATGAGCTGAGCTTGCAGGACACTTCCCTGAGTGCACGAGTTCATATTGTCAGCAGTTGCTTTTTGTGTATTTCTGTGCCTGATGTGAGAATGTATAATTGGGAAAACAGCTCTAATTTTCAGGAGGGAAACAGCAGCTTCTGATAGTTTACCATGCTTGTTTCCATCCTGGTTGTCATCATCTTTGCCTTTATGAGAAACAGGAATAAAAACCAATTGCATTACTCTACACTGCACAAAGAGAAAAGAAGGCTATAAGATTTCAAAGAGATGTCCTGTTAAACACAGGACAAGGAACATCCAGTCTGTTTAGTGAATAGTAAAATAAGCAGAAAGGATATCATACAGTGGTACTGATCCTGTCCAGTAGGTGATACTTAGCCTTGTTTTTTTCTTGGAAGTCAGACCTACTGAATCTGATGCAAATAAACAGAATGCTTGTATGCAGTGGGTCTAATGCGTGGTAGTGGCCCTCACAGGGCCAATCCATTACATCTCTGTTCATCTACTGCAACAAGCTGTACGTCCCACTGCAAGGAAAGCTGGGTGCTGTTGGAATAAGGCATCCAGCTGAAATTCATAAGACCTGGATTCCAACCTCTGCTGAAAATTTCTGTGGTTCTTTCCTAGACTGCATGATGTGTGCATCTCATTTATTTGTCAGATACCTCCTTTTTCTACCCTTGATCCACCTTTTGTAATTAGGTGATAAAACCATTATCTCCTTTGTTGCCTGGACAACACCTTGTAAGATACAACCTCGATGTCAGCCTGTGAGCACTGCTGTAACATCAATAGCCAATCCATGGTGAAAAATAATGGTAAAAATAAGAAGAAAAAGCCTAATAAAAATGAAGTGCAATAGCAAGACAGCTGGTATTATTTACCCTCACCAAAAATGTGTTGGAAAACTAAGGCTTCTGTATATTAGATTTATTACTTACTTGTTAATATCTGAAATTCTAAAGAGTATCTTCATGTAATGCCTAAAGTTTTGTGTTGCAAAAAGGGTAGAGCTGTTTTTTTTTTTTTCCTAGTCATTTCAGTTAGTTCTGTGAGTAGACATTTGTTGCTTAATGCTGCAGTAATATAACCCTGATCTACTTTATTTTTAAGGAAATGAGTTCTTAGTCATGCAATGATGACAATGATACATACAATGCCTCATCAGGACAAAAAGCTGAAGAGCATAGAAAAAGCTACAGACAAAAAGCCTCATGGGATTTCTGTGAGGTATAGTATCTGACGTCTTTGTTTGAACTTCAGCAGGACCCATGTGGAATTTGCACTAGCTGCCAAAGCAGAATGCTTTAATTTGAAATGCAGTATAAACATGACAACTGTTACTCTGGTCACAAAGTTTATTTACACCTTTGTTGATTTAACACATTCTGGAGAAGCTATAAATTCTTCTCCATGTAAAACGAGGACACTAAACACCAGAAAACTTTATTTTCTGTCAGTAGTATTGTTGTTTGCTGACCTTCTTTACTCTTAAGAAATACATTTATGTAGCTATTAACATATATTTATGCTATTTTGTTTTATTCTAGGGATTATTCTGATCTTAAAAGACTTCAGTCCCTCTTAAATGTTCTGTCAAGCAAACAGCAGGTATTTTTCAATAACTATAATTAAACATGCTGAAGAATTGCATAATTATAAATAATAGTGATTATGGTTTGTGGCAGATACTTACGATATTGTGCTCTATTATGATGAAAAGTTACTAAAACCTTGTGTAGTGGATGTGGTGGCCCCCCCCCACCTCTGCCTGCAATATTAGTGCTTCTCTATGGGGCAAATCCTACTCAGAAAGGGTGAAAGAATGAAACTGAGCCAACTCCCATCCTACTCTGCCACAATCTTTATTTAAACAGGAAAAACAATTACTTTATGTCAGTATCTCAAGTGGGTTGTATCCAGCTATTAACACACACAGTCAGTTACCCTCACAGATTTACTCCACACCCTTCCACAATTTCACAAGAAGGAAGGTTAATAGATTTATTAGTTATGACATGCTGAAGAGTAATAAAATACAAAAAATTAAAAAAAAATCAGCATTTTAACCATAAACAATTTGTCTCTGGAGAATAACACTTCAGCTAAAAGTCTTCAGGGCATAAATATCAGCGCTTAAAGCTTCTAGGACATAGTAAAATCTTCACCTCAACTCACAGAATTGAGAAAGATAAGAAACAGAAAATGAGTATATGTTGCAGATTTTCTCAAGCTTTACTATTATAAATTTGAAAAGGCACTATTCCTAATATTTTATGTCTCCACACATGTTTTCCAGCCTTGCTTTGCATCAATGTTCACTTTGTTTTTTTTATCGCATGATGTGTTTTTGTGTGTGTATTTTACAATGGCAGTTATGGATGGAAAGTTGAACAGTGTCTATAGTTCAAGCCAGAACTTGAGAAAAGGTATTTTTTCATGTTAAAATTCTTGTAAAACCGTTAAAACCAACTCTTTGTCTCATGAGTACCCTGCTTCTCTTCCTTAGCTTCCAGCTGTAGGTTTCCAAAATGGTCAATCCAGCATAACAAGATACCTGCAAAATGTCAAAAGCAATGGACAAAACCCTCATGGTCAGTGGCAAGAATCAACTGAAGTTGTTGAGCTGGAAAACTTTAGGTAAAAGAAAAAAACAGTATGATGGTACTGTGTTATATTTCTGAACATCTTTGTGTGTCTTAGACTTGGTGAGGTGTTGAAGGTATTTGTATTTGTATTTAACTGCGTTTCTTGTACTTTCATGTTAACCCGCTGAGATACAAATTATATACTTTTAATTTTCTAAACCTAACTGAATATTTTTGTTTTTGTAAATTTGACACATGCTTCCACTTAGTAGAGTGGACCGTTGAAAATTAATATATCCAATTTAAATAAGATGGTTTCTTTATTTGGAAAGCTTATAATATTCCATTATAGTAGTACCAAGTTATTCAAGAGACAGACTGTTCTTCCATACTTATTAGTGTCTTGAAATCTGAAATTATGTCATTCCCTTGTAAGTGCTCATATGATATTTCTTAACTTTTCTTGCTAGTGTTAAGTTTTGGCTTGTTAAAAGATAATTACCAATTCAGCATTTTTCTTATATTTTTTATTAGTGTGACCTACAAGAATGAGAGAAATTTTAGCAAACATCCCAGACATAAGCTGTTTCAAGAGATCTTTACAGCTTTAGTTAAGAACAGATTTACCTGCAGGTCAGTATATTCAACACATTCATACCTAAGGAGGGATCACTCTTTTTTTGCCTTAATTAGAGAACCAACATGTGTGGATAAGGCCTGGTATATATATGGTTCAACAGTAGACCTCTATGTGGAAATTCTTATCTTCACATTTCTACATAATCTTAGTTTTAATATTTTAAACAGTCATTTTGGGGTTAGCTTTGATTGCTTGGGTGGCTGGGATAGAAGAAGGAAGGACTGGGTATCTTTTACAAAAATTGGATGACTGAATTCTAACATCAGCTATGTTTCCTTTGATCATTTGCCCATATCCGGTATTTGTAATCTATAGTTTCTTTTTCCAAATAGCTTTGTTCTTATTTTATTGATTTTTATTTGTATTTTACAGAAATATTTATGTATTTTCTTATGCTGCTGTCATTTGGTTGAGCAAGAAAAATGTGTAAGACCTTCTAAAAATAGGGGAGTAGAGAAAGATGTTTTCTGGAAAAAAAGTATTTTTTCAGGATTTCTGTTATTATACACCACTGTTGTATGATGTATTTTTCCTTTTTCAATCCAAAGGAGGAATCCTAAAATGTTTAAATGTGCTAATATGTAACAAATTGATTTTGTCTAAGTACCTGAAAACCACCATAAAATTCACAGTTTGCTTAGACACTTCTGCAGATCTAACTAGAGAATTATCTCATCTTTGATTATTTAAATAGCAGGAGATTTTAAGACAAATCAAAAAATCATTTAAATGATTTCTAAATCTGGAACCTGGAACCTCTTTCCTTCTTTCTTTCCTTTTTTTTTTTTTTTTCAAGGGAGCTCTATGTTCTCAGTACCTACCAGTGTCATATCAGAGGCTCAGCTTCATTTGCCAAAAATTTAAGTGTTTAAGAGTAACTTCTTAAGAATAAGAAGACACAAAGAATAACAAGTTCTATTTATACATTATGGCATACCTAGCTCATATTTTAGTTTTTGTTTTTGTTTTCTTTGGTACTCGTTGATGATTATGATGATTCACCAAAACTAGCATCTTGTATTATAAATGTAAGCAGCCAGGTGTAAGGTTAATGAAACAAGCATATATTAATAAATTTGACAGACCCTTAGGATAAGTAATCACCTTACAAAGGTGATTTAGTTGCCTTTATAAATATTTTACTGTGGCTGTGATGGTGTCCTCACTTTGGAACAACTGCTGTTGCATTGTGTCAAGGCCTTAGAAGTTGTCACCCTGACCTACATTACATACTTTTACTTGCACAGCTATGTTGTTTGGGATGCAAATTGAAAAATCACACCCACTTACCAATGTCACTGTGTCAGCCGAAGTCCTGGTTGGAGATAGTTCTGTTGGCAAAAAAAAAAAAAAACAACACCGTGATGAGTACAACTTAAGTTGTTTGGATAAGGAGTGTAACTAAGCAGGCAGAAAAAAAATAATCCTGCTGGCATATGCTGGATATACACTAAGGTCTCTATTAACAGGAATAGGTTCTAAAATGTTAACCAGGCTCAGAGAATTACTGTCACTGAATTACTCTCCCCTCAGAAATGTGACAGATGTGTTGCACAATTAAAGAAACTAACATCTGCCAAGAGTCAACGCTTTTTTAAAGTATAACTTTGTAGAGCCACCATTTAAAGTAAGCTAAAGATAATTTTCTAATTTGGCTTACAAATTCTTGCCTGCCAGTATATGGTTGCTGTTCGGTCTCCATGAAAGTTATGCACTTCTTGAAGTGGCCAAGTATGGAAGCATAATGAAAAACACTATTACTTTGGGCAGAATGTTGGCGTGGAAAGGCTGAGATTTTGCTAGTTTCTACTTATAAAACATTTATTTTTATCAAAATATTTTTAGCCATTGGCATCATTCCCAACTGCAAATGGTAAAAGCGTAAGAGAGCTGCCACGTCACAGACTTCTGTTCCTTGGCAGCTTGCCAAGACACAGATTCTGTCCTCTCAGTTAACAAAAGAAAATCCCCAAAGATATCTGAATTTTTGTTTGTTTGTTTTTCCAAAAAGAAAATGGTGATATATACCTATAACAGACAATGGAAATAGTAATTCCGTTTCTGGTATTTATGCAGGACTGCTGTCCCTGGATGCTTTGTGCTTTCTGCCAAGTCTTGTGCTGGAACTGTGTGTAGGACCATAAAAGAGGAAATTCTATTTGGAAACATACAAACAACAAGAACAACAACAACAACAAAAAATAATCAAAAGACTAATAGTACTCAAATTTTTAAAAACCAAGATCATTTAAAAATAAGTATTTCAAATCTAGGTAGTTTAGCTTCTGAAACACCCATGTGGTTTTATTATATATTTATGTAAATAGAAGTTGTGAGCAGAAGTTTGATGTGTGCTTTTAGTGCTTGTGCCTTTTGGGCCTTGATCCAAGCACTTAAGTTTCTACTGAAGCATGATCAGCTTGTGCTTAGAGATAAGCATGTACTTCCCTGCATCAGTTCAGTGATAGTAAATGTTGGCTGTTAGTGTTCATATAATGAAATCAATTTATTTGAACTTATCTGTTTGAATACAAATGATATAAAAGGTCTATAGCATAGAATTCTACAGTATGGTATATTGTACAGTTGTTGTAGTTCAATAATCTTCTAGTCAATCGATTCCTGAATCCAAATTTTTTGTATAAGTATTTTTGCACTTCTTTATTGTATTTGGTTTATGTATTGGATATTTCTGTTACAGAGAGTGGGTTGATCAAGCTCCATCCATCCATTTTCTTAGAGTATTAATCTGCCTGAGATTATTAATAAGGGATCCACGCTACCAGGTCAGTATATCAAAGTATTGTTTTTTTTCTTGGACAAGAGGATGTATATAACGTCATGCATATGCTTGTGTTGGTGCATGTGTATATAAATGTGTATATTCTTACGGATGCGTACTTAATATATACATGCACCTATATTTCTATATGCAAAGATATAAGTGAGTTGCAAACAGATTTCAATAGATAACTTGCACTGTTACTGGGTAGCTATTTTTTTCTGGTATTTGTTTTTTTGTAGGTTTTGGTGTTGCTAACCCTAATAAAGAACCTATAAATCTCTATAACAGCTGTCTTGGTCATTGCCCAGAGCCCTAGACTGTGTATGTGACTTTACTTCTCTGTATAGATATGTAAAATTTCCATAACGTACTAACTGAAGAAAACCAAAAGCTACCTATTCCCCCTAGCAGCCTACTTTTAAGGATTATGAACAAGCAGATTTTTTTTTTTTTTTTCTTCTGGCTGTTATAGCCATTCTTCATAAGACAGCCTCAGACATCGGTTAAGATATTCGTATTGTTTATTTTATTTTATTTCTTTTTTGCATGTGTTGCAAAGCTTATACTGTTGTTCTAATTTTGGAATCTTTCACATTTCACTTCTGTGTTTTTGCTTATATACTTACTTTAAGTAACTCTAAACTCTGAAACAGCTAAGCATCTCCAAAATGCATTAACTTAGATCACTAGAGTTAAGGTTTCTCAACATTCATAATGAACAGGGCATTTATGTTCGTGTAGTCTCATTGGTAGTGCCTTTTGTATTCTGACTCTATTTTTTTGTCTTTTTATTTTCTTTCTCTTAGGAAATGCTCCACAGCTTGGGTGGGATTGAAAATCTAGCTCAGGTAAAATTCCTTTTAGTACCTGTCCTGGTTTTGGTTGAGATATGGTTGTTTCTCCTTCTAGTAGCTGTTATGGCACTGCATTTTGGATTTAGGAAGACAGTAATGCTGGTAACACACCAATGTTTTAGTTGCTGCAGAGCAGCGCTTACACAGAGTCAAGGGCTTTTTTGCTTCTCGTGCTGCCGTGCCAGCAAGGAAGCTGGGGGTGCCTAATGAGCCGGGAGAGGACAGAACCAGGATAGCCAACCCAAAGTGGCCAAAGGGATGTCCCACACCATGTGGTGTCACGCTGAACAATAAATATAGGTTGGCTGGCAGGAGTAGAGGTTAGGGGCAGCTGCTTGGGGACAAGCTGGGCAGTGGATGTTGAACAATTTCATTGAGCACTACTTGCTTTGTATTTTATTTTATTATTGTAATTACTATCAGCATCATCATGATCATCATCATTTCTATATTTTCCCTTCCTTTCCAGTCCAATTAAACTGCCTTTATCTTCCTTTTTTTGGTCCTAATAAACTGTCTTTATCTTAACCTATGAGCTTTTACCCTTATTCTGAGTCTCTCCATTATCCCATGGGGTGGGGTGGTGGTAAGCAAATGGCTGCATGGTGCTTAGCTGCCTGCCTGGCTAAACCAGAATAGTACCTTTACCCATTATGTTGAATGTCAGTTTATTATGATTAGAATAAAATATATTGTAAAAAAAAAAAAAAAGTATATTCTTGGTTCATGGAAAGAAGTGAATCTATTCCAGTGTTTGCACTTAAATGGTGTTTTTAAAATTATTATTTATTTTTTATTTTTTAAACTAGTACACAGTGCACTTATATCCTTATAGTCTAGCAGCATTTAACAGAAGACTTTCCTTTTGGAAGGCATAAAAAATGCCCCCTAAAGTGGGGAATGGATTAGAAAAGTCAGTACAATTGGTTCAGTCAAAAAAACCACCATAGACTTTTGAAGGAAGATATGTAAAGACACCTTGAATTTTAGCAAATGACTTTTCGAAGGTGAAAGCATAGTGATAGAATGGTTGAACAGGCTGAAAATTGGGGACTACAGTAATTCTGCATTGCAGAACATTATTGTTAACCAATTACTGTATTGTTGTTGCTTTACATTAACACTGCTTTACTCCTGGATTTTTAATACTCATTCTTCAGTGAGTGGAATCTGCCCATTTAACAGTGAATTATGGCGTATCTTGAATACAGCCCTAGAAGTAAGGTCTTTGTATTTAGGGGTGTTCAGTGGATTTTCCTCTTGTGGAATGTTTACACTTTTGAATTCTTGTACTTCCAAGATCTCTTCATCTCTTCTGTACCCTGAGAAGTTTTAACAGCAAAAGAGTCACTTTACAAACTTACTTTTTTTTTTTTTTTTTTTTTTTAATGATACTGCTGCACCACCTACAGGCAACTTGTGTGCATAACACTCTAGATTTATGAACTAAAACTTATTTTTTAATGTACTTTTATTTTTTTAATTCTCCCCACGTATAGTATATGGAAACCGTAGCAAATAGCTATCTTGATTATGGAGAGCAGCAGCATGATATAGACAAATTGGTCAACATGACATGTAAGTAGCCAATAACATAAATTTTGAGTGCACTTATGACATTTGTATGTGAGGCTTAAAAACATTTAAAATACCTGAGAGGGTCAGTAACTAAGGTGTTAGATTCATTATTGGCATCATCACATAATTATAAAGGTAGCTGAAACTGTAGAAAGCAAAACCGTTTTTTCAGGTATTTCTTCTTAAGAATTTAATACCTCTAAATACCTCTATGCTCTGAAGTAACAGGGTAAAATGAGCTAGTCATGGTTCAAAGAACTTATCTGGCGTTTTATTTTATTATCTGTTAAGTAAAATGGAAAATACTGAGTGGTAAAGCTCCAATATGTGCAACTTCCTTTGTTCCATAGACATTCTTCAAAAGATTGCTGCTGTTAAAGATCAAAGAGAATGGGTTATAGCAAGTGGAGCACATAAAGTAAGTGCTTTATAAAATTACTAATCATAACCAATTAGCTACTTAACTAAATGAATTTTCCTTTTCAGATTTGATCTAGTTGGCACTAAGTTCCTTACAATGTCAAGTTTGTAAAGTAAGATAATCTCAGTTCTGTCTTTTATTGTGGTGAATGAGCATCATGAAGATTACTTCTTTTGTGTGACTAACTGGCTCAACGCATAGTTATTGGATGTTTGAGAAAATTAGTTCTTAAATGTTTGAACTAAACTCATTCCTATTAAAAATAGTAGCCATGTTTACACTGTCCGGGACTATGTATCCTATGATATGAATTGAAATGTCTGCTTTGATTTTTCACTTAGGCAACATTGTGTGTCAGTTTTTCTAGAGATTACTCTCAGTGTAAGGATCTACACTTCATGTATTTTATTGCTGACTTGTGGGAAAAATGAGTAACATTAGAAATTGAGATCAGTATACGTAGTGCTTTGTGATTCTATTATGCTGCAGTTGGTAATTAAGATCAGATAGGATTGGATGACATTTTTAGAGGATCTAGACAAATAAGAATTTTACTTTGATATAAATCATTAAGAATATATATATATATATATATGGCCTTAAATTATCTACTGTATGGTTTAAATATAAGCTTAAAATTAAGTTTTTACTTCAAGAGGACTTGGTTTAGAATTCTGAAGTGTTTTACACAGGAACAGTTGTTTACAAAGTTATATTAAAGTGCACAGATATTTTAAAAAATCTTGAGAGATGCATCCGTAAAAAGATGAAACATCCTTGTTCGTCTGAAGACTTGGGTGTATTGTAAGACTTTGAGAGTGTATTTTAGTGTACCTAAAATGTACTTTAAAAGTACCTAAGACTTATAATGTATTCTTTAAGTATTTGGTAACTTTATTTTGAAAATTTATGGCATTTCAATAAATAACTGCTTATATGTTTGAGTCATAAAGGAAAATGAATCATTTATATTCATTTGTCTTGTTTGATGTTTCATTTTCTAGACCTTAGTAAATTTGTTGTCTGCCAGAGACAGTAATGTGCTTTTAGGTGCCCTTCTTGCCCTGATTAGCCTAGCAGAAAGGTAGGTTCAACATAATGTGCTGCTGTTCACAATAAGAATTTTAATGTTATGTCTTTACACATTATGCCTTGTCTTGTTTGTGAGGAATACTTTTTTATTTCTTTTTAAATCAAGTCTTGTTCTGTGGAAGACTAGGAAGTCTGCTTCATTTTACATTGAATGAGTAAAAATGAAAATTTAAAAAGGTTTTACTAGCTACTGATTGGAAACTTTGGTCCTCGCACCACACTTGCTTACTTGCTGCTAGTGTGGAGAGCTTTGCAAGGCTGGAGTCATAGAATCTCTTTCGTAATCCCTGTGCAGAATTCTGTAGTTCTTACTGAATTCTCTGTATGTGAAGGTCTTTTGTGCTGAACTTAATATATGTGTCCCACAATAGCAAGCAAGAATGTTGTTCAGTGTAGTGAATAGTGAATGCATACACCCGAATCCATATATATGTACCCTTTCTTCACAAAATGACTGGTTTAAATGAAAATAAGGTTCTTTTCTTTCCTTTTTTTTTTTTTTAATTATTATTATTTTACTATATATGTGGGTGGGGATGGGGAAAATGAAAAAGGAAGATACGGCATCATTTATTCTTAAAGACTTAATTCCTAATGTCTTCCAGACTTGTTTAACAATTTTATCTTTAAAATGAAAAAGTATAAGGAAAATTTTAAAACTGAAAATTAAAATACAATTTGTTAAAATCAATAAAAAGTTACTTACTAACCTTTCTCTGGATGTTCTCTTTTTCCAAATTTCTTTTATTCCTTTTTTTTTTTTTTTAATTATCAGTATGAATTTGAATTTGAATCTTACGCATACATTTGCAACTTCCATTTAAATTTCTTCACAGAATTAAATGTTTCACATTTTGACTTGGTAAGACAGTATATGGAGCATATTACAAACATTTGCATAAATTATATTTTATTCTAAAGGTACACCTAATTTTATTAATTTCTAGTATGAAACAAATTATTTTCAACTTTACTTTTGTGCATTCAGGTGTCCACATTCACTTTTTTTGTACTGAGAAAATTGAAAATTGTTACACTGTTAGTCTTGAGCCAACATATCTTTGTGTCTTTAAATATCTGTGATGTCGTTATTAGATAAGGTTTGAGGAAAAAAATATTAGTCAAAATAGGGTATAAGGAATGGGGCTAAAGAGCAATGTGTTTTTTGATATGATTTAATTTCATAAAAATGCCAGAAATAATCAATTTGTAGTCCAGAATGTAGGGAGAAGATAAGTGAGCTCACCATTGTTGAGAACTTGCTGGTGATATTGCATGAATACGATTTGCTTTCTAAAAGGTGAGATTTTGCTCGTAGATTAATTATGTTAAAATATTTTTTGACTTTTTCATTTAGAGTCATGTTTATTTAGATGAATTTGATAGAGTGCCACTTTAAGATTCTCGGGGTAAATTTCTGAAACCTATGCATTTTCTGTCAGATATTGATATAGGGAAATCTCTTCTAGTAGTTCTGTTATAGGCTGTCTCTTCTCTCTCTGCTGATAGCCAACAGTGCAGTGCAAATCAATTGTGATGTTATCAAAAAGTGACAGCAGAAGATTTTCTTGATGTATCTTTGCTGCTGTCAAACCTGAATGGTTAGATGGCAAGTATATTGAACTCAGGCAGTTCCTTCGATATTGAATATAAAATAGTAAAACACTGAAGAACATATAGCTGCTGTAGTTTATACCAGAGGCTAGATAGAACCACAAATCCCTCTAATCACAAAATTGTACAGATCTTTAAACATCCACTTTCAGCTCATCTAAGCCTGCTAGTTGAACGTAGTATATCTGCACTTCAGTAAGAAACAAATAGCCTTCAAAGTTGATATTTCACATAAACTATCCACATTTATAATTCTGAAGACTTAAAAAAAAAAAAAAAAAAAAAGTAAAAAAAAAAAAAAAGTTGTGCTTCTAGTATGCAAATTATTCTCCATATTATTAGAGATAAATAAAATGAAAATGTGAAAATATGCTACTTACTTTCTGCATTTGAAATTATTTAGGTTATATATAAACCAAAGGGGTGTTATAAAAACTGGAATTTGAATATAGGCAGGAAGCTGATGAAGATGAATGCTAGTTATGAATAACTTTAAATTCAGTTAGGGATTTTCCTATGTTTCATGAGACATACATGCAGCTTTCTGGTCTCAAGTGGAAGTGAAAATTGCTAACCACAGTTTCACTGAAAAGTCCATCTTAATTACATCTTAATTACACCGAAGTTAATGAAAATCTTGTATGATTTTTTTTAGTAATACATCCAATCCTTTTGTAAACATAATATTCAAAACATACTGGAGAAGAATCTGGATTGTTTGTGGAGCTATTCTGTTTTAACAGATGGACTTATACTTGTACACACACTTCACACATGCAGTGCTACTTGTAGTAGTAATGCCATTAGCAAGAAGGTGGTAATATGAATGGCTGAATGACTGTAGTCCACCTGGCCACCTCCATGCTGGCTGTGTATGCTTGTCCGTCTTTTTAGTGGAAAACTTAGTCATATTCAATAGTAAATGTAATTTCATCCTTTGCAAAGGATGAAATTATATCTATATCTGTATACATGTATATATTTTTTTTCTAATAGGCAATAAAAATTAATGATGACAGTATTGTTTAAATCTCTTACTGATTTTTTCAGGCTAACAGCAGAGTTGTTACGTCTCCTATGTGCGGAGTCACAGGTCAAAGAACAAGTAAAAATGTATGAAGGAATTCCAGTTTTGCTCAGTTTACTCCATTCTGATCATATTAAGCTTCTATGGAGTGTAGTTTGGATTCTGGTTCAGGTTTGTGAAGACCCTGAGACTAGTGCGGAAATCCGTGTTTGGGGTGGAATCAAGCACCTCCTTCATATACTGCAGGGGTAGGTTTTCTTTCCTGAGCATCCTGTCACTTATGTGAGACTGTTTCATATTTTATGTTACTAAACTCCATTTTATCAAATAGAATCTTTGTTTTGTTCAGCTGTGTATGATGTCTATAAAAATTAAAACACTATTTAAAACATAATGAATAAGCAGTATTTTTTTCAACTATGCATTGTTCTCTTATAGTTTTTCATATTTTCAGTGTATATATTGGTATGAATAGATTATAAATGTTATTAGTGTTTACTTAATTTCCTTATAATTAGACACCTATTTATTGAACTAAAATGGTGAATGTAAATAATGAATGCATTAAAGGGATTTTTTGTTTAAAGGCTTCTTTGTTTTTTCAAATTGTATTAACAATTAACGTTATTAATGTAGTGAAAAAAAGTTTTCAGAACTTCAGAAACGGCTAGCAAAGATGTGTTAAGCCATTTTTATATTGCAGTTTAATTCTTTCAGGGAAAGAAATCTTGTTTCTGATCGCTCTTCAGTCGGAAGTTTATCTAGTGCAAATGCAGCAGGCAGAATCCAACATCTTCATTTGTCAGAGGATTTGAGTTCTGATGAGATACAAGAAAATACTTTCTCCCTTCAAGCAGGTTTGTTCACAAGGTGTAATCCTCAGTCATGTGTTCACTTACACCTGTAAAAAGGGATTCAAAATATTTCAAAATTGAAATTATAAACATTTTTACCTGCTAGTGTGTATACTCCCACCTGGAGGGGTAGCACAAAGTCAAGCTGTGTTAATTTCTAAATGTGCAATACCAGTACATATGTTCAAAAGCACACTTTTTTTTTTTTTTAGAAAGAAACAAAGGATAAAATATTATATACATGGGAATCATATATTTCTTCCACCTGTATAAATGTCTCAATTTTTAAAGATTTTATTTTTAGCTTGAGATTAGTTTTATTTGATCACATTGTTCCCTCTGTTCAAACTTACTATGATAGATCAGTCATAAATCCATTATAGTGGAAATCTTTCAGAGTGATATTTCTAAGATTGTCTTTAGATGAATACAGTCAGGTGAGGATCATTCAGTAGCTCTGGAGAGAGTCCCTTTCAGAGGAGATTTTTTAATATCAAATATCACATCAAGTCTCCGCTCTGAAATGTCTTCTGAAGGATCACGTTTTTCTAGTGATTACAGAAGGACTGTGGAAACTATCCTTACTAGGATTACATGAGAAGAATATTCCTGAAAGATGTAGCATAATCATAGAATCATAGAATGGTTTGTGTTGGAAGGGACCTTTTGAATGCTTTATCACTGTTACCTTTGAGGAGCTAGTAATGTGAAATGAATTGCATTAGCAGTTCTCACATCCATAAAGACTGTAGTGCCTTACCAAAAGCACTACCTGAAAGGAGCATATATTTGGGTTACTTCTTCTTTCTTTAAGGACCCCTAGGTAAAACAGTTGTACATAAGCACTGAATTTACAGAAGACTTCTAGTTATGATGGGTGTACCTATCTATATTTTTATCTCTTGCGTACTGGTTGTAGGTTTCAAGGTTTTGGTAGTGGGACGCCTGCAAGGGTGGCCTCTGGGAGGTAGGAGTCAGCCTGTGCTGGACATAGCTGTTTCCAGGGGGCTCCACAGCAGACTCATCGTTGGCCAAAGTTGAACCCATCAGCAAAGTTGGTGGTGTGCCTGTGAAAATGTGTTAAAGAAAGGGCAAAAATGCTGAGTGAGCAGAGGAGGAGAGGAAAAAGGAGAAACAGCAGTGTGAACAGCAAGGTCATAAAAGGAGGAAGAAGAGGTACTCTAGGCACTGGAGCAGAGATTCCCCTGCAGACCATTGGAAGCTCCATGGTGGAGCAGGTATTCACACTGCATCCTGTGGAGAGGACCCATGCTAGAGCAGAGGAAAAGTATGAAGAGGAAGGAGCAGCAGAGAGGAACTGTTAGCTACTGACTGCAACGCTCATCTGCCACCCTCCAACATCCCCCCCACTGCTGGGGCATGGGGTAGATGAGCTGGGAATAAAGGAATGAAGATGCTTTTGGGGAAAAAAAAGGAGGAGGTGGGGGGGGGGGGAGGTAAGGTGTTTTAATTTTTAATCTTTGTTTCTCACTATCCTACTCTATTCTAATTGGCAATAAGTTAAATTATTTTTTTCTGTAAGTTAAGTCTATTTTGCCTGTAATGATAAATGGTGAGCTATTTCCAGTTCTTTATCTTCACCCATGAGCTTTTCTATCCTATTTTTCCCCACCTGTTGAAGAAGGGGAGTGAATGAGTGGTGGGGTGTGCATTTGGCCCTTAGGCAAGGTTAATTCACCATGCCATCTGAATTTCTTTATGAATTTGGCCCTAAATGTTATATCTGAATTTTTGTTCTAGCTTGTTGTGCTGCAATTACTGAACTGGTGCTCAATGATACAAACGCTTACCAAGTAGTACAGGTAGGAAGACTTTATTAAGTTAAGTAAGGCATTGTGGTTTATAATTTTACTTATTTGTTCTTACTGGTCACTACCAATTAACAAGCCAAATGCAATTTAAAGGGATTGGACAATATGCCTTTATATAACTTTCATATACATTTTATATAACAGCATCTTTATACATTTACAAACAAATAAGGACAAAGATATCAATGTATGTATCTAGCTGTTTGGGATAATAAACAGCTTTACTTAGTGTATATTTTGTTTGGCATCTCTTGCCATGCTTTTGCTGGCATAACAGAATAGTAGTAAGTGTCATCATGGAATTAACTAAGAAAAACAAATTCTTAGTTTCAAACTGTGCAGCTTAAGGTTGTTGTGTTGTTGTTTCACAAACAATTTCCCTTTTCCTCAGAGTCTGATATTTCTGAGATGGCTTCCTGGCATTCCATCCCCAGGGGTGTGTTTCTAAACTACATTTTAAAATGTAATATTCCAGTTGGGACTTATGGATTTGAAAACTGTTCTTAAAAATCCCTGCTATGTATTGCATGAATAGCCAAAGACATCAATGTTTAGGACAATAATATCAGCTAAAATCCATATCCAACTTTTATACCCTATATGTTGTCAGTGATCAAAGCTCTCGTTTTATTTTAAAACCCAGCCAAATTTATTCTTAAAAGGAATTGAGAAAACAGAGTTATCTTAATTATGATAAAGAAGGTATTTAGGTAAAGACATTTGTATACATTTCAAAAACTGTTGTTCAGGCAGAAAAGAATGGAAGTCTATTTTTTTTTCTATGTATCTTAAGCACTGAAATTCAAGGTAAACAAAATTTGTCTTTATACCTGAACAATGTAACTTCATATGTTTAATGCTGAGTCTGATTTCATCAAAGTAAAACATCATGTATTAAGTTAGATATATTTTGAAAACAGTGCAACACCTGGGGGACTTAGGAAACAAAAGGTTGATTTTAAATAGAGTAGTTTTTTTCAGTGTTGCTCCAGTAGTGCATGATAACTGTGGTGTCAGTTAAAATTGCTGAAAATTGATGGGACAATGTACAAGCTGGAAATAAGGTGTTTCAAGTTTAGCTTCTTCCCCCACTCATTCTGTTTAAAGGCAATGATGTCTCCCTCTGTCAAAATATCAGCCAATGTCCCCCTTTCAAATCAGGACAAAGCTTCAAGTGTGTTCATTTTAACAGATTTCTACACTACAGCAGTCTCTTTCATTTTCAATCCTACTTCTTTCTCTGTGCTATTGTAATTTAGGGTTGTATGGTGAACAAGACGAAGAAACTTAATTTAAAAATAGATGGAGAAGAGTTGCAGCACTTTTAGTTATGTGCTGAAACTTGTATAGAAAGTAAAGCTAAATACCCTCTAAAGGTTTATATCAGTAGCAAAGGATATCTGGTTCAGGCTGTTCAGAACCGTTTGCTTCTGCTGTAGCTGCCCTCTTTCTGTCCATCCTTTGTCTTTGTCTGAACTTGGAAGCCTTGGTAGCAGCCTGCAGGCCAGAACGTGTTTATGACTCAATGTCTTTATACCACTGGCTAAAATTTTAGGTTAAATCCAGCCTTCATGAACAGTTGAAGAAAATGTGTCAGGAACTGCAGCAGAGCATCTGCAGAGCTGACACAAATTCCCTTCAAGTCTGCTAGAGAGAAGAGTAGTCCCCGGTAGGGAGCTTATGAGGTAACTGGGAGCTGTACTGCAACTAAATCCACTAGTGCCCATCTCTCAAACCAATGTGACGGACATTATATGTTGGTGGAGGACACAAACATGGTTACAGGGAAGTGGAAACTGAAACACAGTATGGGTTTCACAAAATCCCACCAAAGGCACAGACTCAGGCTACCACTTCTGGTGTCTCTCTAGTTTATGATATTTATTGCAAGCTCACCTTGTACTATCTGTTTGAATGTAAAGATGATTTCATTATGTACATTTAAGTTATTTCAGTTTATAATTCAGGAGGTTGAGAACTTGGAAATTTGTATTAGATTCTGATTTATCTGAAGTAGCAATGTTTTTATTTGTGGTTTCTGTGCAAAGGAATGCGATTAATGTTGACCTTTCTCTGTTCCAGGCAAATGGGATATATACAATAGCAAAGCTTATTTTACCAAACAAAGAAAGGAATGCTGAAAAAACTAATTTATTGCAGGTAACTGCCTTTATTATAATTGCATATTGAAAGTCCAAAGCAGTTCTTGAGAATTTTCATGGTTTTAAAATTTATTTTAAAGTAAATATCTTACTTGAGGAAGGAAAAAAAAATCAAACAAAACAAACAAATAATAATAATAATAATAATAATAATAATAATAATAATAATAATAATAATAATAATAATAATAATAATAATAATAAACAACCAACCAAACAAAAAGAGGAGTAACAAATGGCCCAAGAAGTAAAAGCTGAACTGCTGATTCAATTTAAGGTGCTCTGTTCTGATCTACCTTGTTTCTTGCACCTCATGTAGTGTAAAGGAAAATGACTATTTTTCCAGTGATAGAACTACTTCAGGCTGCCCAACACCAGATCTTTTTTTATTCATTGCTCTCACTGAAACTTGATGAAAGCTTGTTGTCGTACTAATATCTGTTTATTTCTGGAGCATCTTATGGTGGGTGTTAAATAAAATTAATTATTTTAATAATTATATTTTATATCATTATTTATAAATGTTTACAAATATAAATAAAATAAATCAGGCTGAAATTTATCAGCAGTTATTAATTATCTGATGGCTCTTTTCCAGCCTTTGTGAAATGGGTGTCTTTCTAAGCATTAATAAAGTAGTGGTCTGTGGTTCAGGGATGTTTGTGACACAACTGGTGCTTCTCTTCTGTGGACAAGTATGAGATCCTTACCACAGCTGAATTGCTATCTATAAGGCCTTTATCATATTGCTACTGCTATGCATTACAGTTGTAGCTATTGGAATACCCTTTATGAATTTCATAGGCATTTTTCTCCATTTTCTGTGCTTTCAATGATTACATTTTCAGCTTATTTCTACTTGTTACCTTAGTGATTTCATTCTATCACGTCAGTTGTTCCTGTAGTATCAATCATTGATTCTGCATAAGTACCATGTATAAAAATCAGCATGCCTTAGCTGAGGCATATCACAAATATTAATATTTAATCTCAGAATACTAATGGAAGAAAGACAAATACTACTGCCATTTTAAATGCCCACTTATTATTAATGTAGTTTCATGGTATCCCTTCACTGGTGGACTTTCTAAAATGAAATCTATGTACAGTCTCTAAAATAAAAACCTTTCAAGGTAACATTTATGGCTCAGCTGGTTTGGGTTATTTTGTGCAGCTAAGTTCTGAGAATGATTCTTAGTGGAATATTAGACATAGCAACCCACAATTCTTCTCGTGTGATAGGGAGTTTGGACTGAAAAGAAACATTGTCCTGTAAAAGAGACGGCTTCTTAGTAGCATTAACTATCTGTTTATTTTCTGCAAAATTTCCCTTCAAGTAATATTTTGCTGTTATTTTCTTAATTTAATGCATTTTCAAAATATTGGAAAATGTGTTCTTAACATACAGATTAGTTCTGCAGTTATCACTAAGACACGGTTACCATCATTAAAACAGGGATTAACACAATGAACTGTAGTAGCATTTTAGTCACTGATACAATAGAGTAATTCTAAATTGTTAGAAGCATTTACTTATTTGCACTGTTTCAGATATCAATACCTTATTTCCCTTTGGTTTACTTCATAGCCATCTTTGTTTGGTCAGCCATATTAACTACCTATCAGTGGATGTTTTACAAATAAACTTTGTTGAGTAGAGATTATGTAGAAACTGTGGTATGTAAAGATTTCTGTAGTGTAAATGTACTTTATAGAAAAAAAAAATAAAAAAATGAACATTCTCTAGCATTTTTTTTTTTTTTTGTCCCATGTTAGAACTTCTGGTGCTCTATAGTGCATTTTTCAGAAAAAAATGTCAAATGCTGATTCTACTATATCATTTCAAAAACATTGATTACATTTACTTTTTTTTTTTAATTTGTTTACCATTGGAGAAGAAAGCAACTCTCAAGTCTTGAACTATCTGCAGATGAAAAGATGATGACTTACATGCTTTTCTGTGTGTACTATAGCTATAGTTATCTACTTTTCCTCCCTCCCTCTTTCCTTCCCTTCCTCCCTTTTTCTTATATAGTCCTACCTAGTACAGGAAGTGCCTAAAAATACATTTTTACTCCCTTCATTATCAGGTTAATAATGTAATCTACCTAGTCATATAAGTTCAGAGCTTACTGACATGTTGGGCAACCTTGATGTTTACCATTGTTTTTTCCATTTGTGTTTAGATTTGTCATTAATTTTACTATTTTTTCTACTGTAGTGTTATGCTTTCAGAGCCTTGAGATTTCTCTTCAGTATGGAAAGAAATCGACATATCTTTAAAAGGTATGTTAACAAAATGTTTTCTGAAACTCCATTAGGATAGCTTTCAGAAGTTGTCATTCCAACCAGAAAGATGTTGTTTTTAAATGTTTTTATTTTCAGCATAACTAATAAGTAACAGACAACTTCTGACATGTGGTCACTGCACCAAGCCTGTCTGAATTTAAGAAGAGATTGGACTGTGCACTTAGTCACATGGTCTGAACTTTTGGGTAGACCTGTGCGGTGTCAAGAGTTGGACTTGATGATCCTTAAGGGTCCCTTCCAACTCAGGATATTCTGTGATTCTATGATTCTGTCTGTAGCCACATATAGACTTTCCTGCATTGCATCAGTGCCAGCCTACAAGGTCTAGATATTCAGTAGAGACTTCTGTTGTTATGCTTGCCAGAGAACCTAGCTCAGTAGGAACTTCTTCCTTCTCCATGAATGATTGTTTAAAATCTGTTCTAGACAGTTTTATACTGTTGGAGATAAACTGTACGTATATCTGAAGATTATCAGATACAAGTTACAGCCCTGAGTAGTAGCAAGTAACTGGGAAAACTACTTTTTTCCTCTGCTCAGTCATCTGTTCCTTCACTTGTGAATAATTTTGCATCAAGCCAGCTTACTTAGGAGCATTACAAAAAGGTTTGGGCCAGTAAGGGGAAAAGGCCTTTCATCAATTACCCATTTTTACTGGTGGTGACAGTTTCTTCAGGTAGACTACAAAGGCTGTGTAAAACTTAACTGTTTAATTTGTGGGATAGTTTAATTTATTAGGATAGTAATCATATTGCCTTTAAGGTCTGCCTGATAGTAGTATTTCTATATGACTTTATTCTGTATCATAAATTCCTAAAATTCTAAATCTAAATTTTATCTCATTTTTACTTTTAAAAAGGTGGATTTTGTACTGGAGAAGGGCCCCAGTTTCTAATGAATATTGCTGGCTGGTGTCAAGCATTGAAAGTGATAAATCTGGCCTTCTTTGCTGTCTTTTTTTTTTTTTTTAACATCTTAGTTTTCCATATTTTCATTTTTGTCAGAACTTTAAAAAGAAACTGACCTCCAGTTAAGCATGTCACTAATCAAATATCATATTGTATCTGTTAGCTTAAATGTGGCCTTTCTGCTGTTCTCAGTCCCTTCCATCTTTTAGGCTAGACTTCCTGGGATAAAAATTTTGAGATGAGTGTTGTGATTCTTTAAATGCAGACAAATGTTAATCCTACCACTTAATGCATTACAAGAAGAAACTCAGATAAGGTGACTACAAGCATAATGTAATATACTATAAGAAAAAGTATGAAAAAGACTGGAAATTCAGGAAGTACATTGACTTTAAAGAGGCTTACACTTTGGAGAACTGGCATTTATATTAATACCTGACACATGGAGACTCAAGTCTAACTTTTGAAAAGTCTTTTGGTGCCTATATATGTAATGAGTTAGAACAATACGTTAGTCAAGAATAAGTGTATTATTTAGAAAGTTCTAAAGTAAGAATTAATAATAAACACTGAATTTCTGTAGATCACAATCTATTGTGAATACTTTCTAAATACATCAAAATGTTAAACCTTTGCAGACTTTTTCCGACTGACTTGTTTGAAATCTTCATTGATATTGGACATTATGTGCGTGATATTAGTGCTTATGAAGAGCTGGTATCAAAGCTGAATTTATTAAAGGTAAGTATAAAGCTTCATAGTTTTAAGAAGCTGTATTCTTTGCACATTCTTAGCACAAGAAAGGCATGAAATATTTTGTATTTACTTATTTGTCACTTAATTTATAATCAGGAGGATGAATTGAAGCAAATTGCTGAAAGCATTGAGAGCATCAATCAGAATAAAGCGCCTGCAAGACATATAGGCAATTATGCAATTTTAGAGCACCTTGGCAGTGGAGCTTTTGGAAGTGTATATAAGGTAAACTTCTTTTTTGATATTAGTTTACAGGCTTGAGAGCAACCGTAACAAAGAAGGTTTAATACCAGTTTTAGGCACTAACTTCCTTTGGATTTCATTAAGGGAATGAAGCTACCAGAAGGTACCATTATCTGGGCTTCTTGCTAACAAGTGTACATTTCTCCTTTTAGCATTTACTGTGCTTTTGTTTTGTCATCTCTTGTAAGATTGACTAGTATATTTCTTTGGTTGAATAGTTTTACTTTTTATTAATTCCTTCCCACAAACAGCATATCTGTATATTGCTAACAAATCTGTGTAAAGCCACAGAAGTTCAAGTATATTTTCTTTGGAAAGGAACATTGTGCGCTGTTAATGTTCCTTCAAACACAATGCCAAGTTCACCAGTTTAATGGTAACCTTCATTGTGAGGCAGTTATTTTGGCTAATCGCATCAATATGTATACATGTCATATCATACACAGAAAAAAAGCTATGACTAACTTTTGTAAGGTGTATTTGGACTCAGTTAACTAATATGGTAGCCATAATAATGTCCTTTCTGTTCCCATCCTATACTATTTTTACGGGGATTTTAACTTTTTTATAGGTTAGAAAACATAATGGTCAAAATCTTCTGGCAATGAAAGAAGTCAATTTACACAATCCAGCATTTGGAAAAGACAAAAAAGCCAGAGACAGCAGTGTAAAGAACATTGTCTCTGAATTAACTATCATCAAAGAGCAGGTAGGCCTCATGGACTCCAGTTTCATGTATGGGCATTCTGCTGTTAGAATTAATAATTGTGAGTTCTCTTGTAGCAGGGCTTCCACCTGCTGTTACTGCTTCTATCTAATCAGTACAGTATTTGTCCCTTTCAGCTGGATGTTGTCAAAACTGCAAAAGTTCTTGCTGCAGGGTTAGCAGCAGTGCAAACGCTTGTTATTTTTTCTTGTTGGTAGCATATGAACTTTTCTCAGGAATTCTGTAAATGAATTCTTGGATTTAAAATATGTTGAGAAGATGGTTGTTTTTGTAATTGTACATTAACAATAATACAACAGAACAGACCAATCATTAGTGTTCTTAAACTATGAAAGTCAATACTTTGATGTAGGTGTAATTGTCTGTCTTCAAACTTCATTTATTCAGTTCCAGTTATTAACAGGAGAGAGGGGTATGAATCATGCTTTTTTTTTTTTTTTTTTTTTTTTTTTTTTCTTTTTTCTTATTTTCTTTAAATCTGTTTTCTCTGGTAATCTGCAACACTTTGATGTTTTCTTTGCAACAAAGTGTTGGGGATAGCATTGCAGTGGAGTTCATAAGAAAGTTTGTGGAATCCTTGTGGAATTATTCCTTCCATTGTGTAAACATAAATACTGTGCCATCAGTCTAAGTATTCTAAAGATCTATTTTTTTTTCCCTCATTGTAGCTTTATCATCCAAATGTGGTTCGCTATTACAGAACCTTCTTGGAAAGTAAGTATAAAAGTAGAGAATTACAGTATTATACATAATGAAGAAATAGAAATATATAATAGAAGTACTTACAACTTGGAGTGTGTCAAATTTGAAAAGTAAATGGTAACATTTTCTTCAAGAACGGCTGTGGTTCAGACAGGCTTATATTACTTTTAGATTGAAAAAAAGATGAGAAATATTATTTAAAATGTGTTTATCTATCAGTAAAACTACATGTAGTCTAAACATGTAGAGAGTATCATTTTCATTCCATAGAGAGCTAAGGAGCCCAAATTTGCAGATGGAATATTAAGTAGGGATAAAAGATACAGTAGAATGAGTGATACAAACTGCTTAGCCATATTGTCTTTTTTTTTTTTTATATATATATATATATATATATATATATATATATATATATATATATATATTTTTTTTTTTTTTAAGAGTTAGCTACCTTCTTCCTACTGAGTGATTAGCAGGCAGTGAATTCCCTATAGTTGCTGTGGTATAAATGGATATAGAGGAAAAATTGTAAAACAAGGAGTAGAAATAATAAAATGTATTTGTCTGTAAAAAACAAAACCAACCAAACAACTCCCTCCCCCCCCAAAAAAAACCAAACAAACAAAAACCACACAACAAAACCTTAAAAATGTATTTTAACGTCAAATACTCAATTTTCAAATGCCTTCTGTATACATGTATTTATTATTACCGAATTTACTTTTTTGTAGATGACAAGTTGTACATAGTCATGGAGCTCATAGATGGGGTGCCATTGGGAGAACATTTTAACTCTTTGAAGGAAAAGCAACAACGGTTTACAGAAGAAAGAATATGGCATATATTTATCCAAGTAAGGCTGTACATTTTTTTTTCATCAATACTTTTCTGCATGTAGTTATTACCACCATTTATGTTTGTTACGCTAATAAAAAGCAAAGTAATGCTTATTATATCAAGCACTAATACCAGATATGAGCATAATTTTATGTGCCTTTACTTAGATTGCAATTAAGAATCTAATGTAAGGCACTTTCTGTTTGTTTTTAAGCTTTGCCTAGCTCTTCGTTATCTGCATAAAGAGAAAAGGATTGTTCATCGAGATCTCACTCCAAACAATGTCATGCTGGGGGATAAAGACAAAGTTACAGTTAGTAAGTAAAACTTCTTTACTTGAAGAGAATTTCCCATGATGAAAGCAAGTAGAATTTCTTTACTGAAACTCACAGAAGGTTTCAGATACTGAGGCGTTGGGCACCATACTTGGAAGCTAGTAAATTATTGTATTTATTATACTGTTGTGTAAAATAATTGCTACTGCAGATTTTGTGATCATTGCTGCCACGTATCATCAGCCATGACTATGTTTTTTGCAGCTGTTATGTCAAATATGACAGAGGAGATGATTTAGCCCTAAAAAAATTAAACTGTAGTTATGCTTCAAGGCCTTTTATTAAAATCAGAAAGAATATTGAGAGAAACAGATTATATAGCCAGTGCTAATGAACATGCAAAGTAACATGAACATTTTTTCTATTCGAGTTCCACCATGCAACTGTTTAGTACCTGTCAGCTGTTCTGTGATCAGCTGCAGTGAGGTGCTATATCTCTGAGCCTGTAGTAGTAAATATTCTTTATGTGTTTCTTTAATCTATACAGTGTGAAAGAAGGAGCCCAGGGAGGTTTCAGGATAGGGTTTGAAAACTGTAGATATGTGAATAGTGCTTTGAAGTATGGTAAATTTTTACCCTTTGAATTAATTAATATAACTTGGAATATACAGCAATGCTTACCAGCAATGCAGATACTGTAATTTTTAATATCCTCAAAGAGCTGCTGCATGCTATCTTACTGCTTATGACACAGAACCAAATAAAAATTAGTGTTATGAGAAGTTGTGGTGCAAAAAAACAATCTCTCTTCTTTAAATATAAAGGGAAACTGTAGACATAAGCACACACCCAACCACAGAAAACTCAGCTACAATAGGCAAATTTATTTAGCATCTGTCTTTCTATAGTATTTATACCTGACAACATGCCTACTTAAATTCATTCATGATTAAACTGTATGTGTTAAAACCTTCTGATTCTTAATAGTAACACAATTATGAAAGGAGTAGGTTTAACGGAACATTTGTCCCTAAATGATGAAAATAAATAATCAGAATGTTATTTTAAAGTAAAATATCATAGTTGTATTTCATACCAACATGCTGCCACTGAGGGGCACTCTTGTCTTGATTCAACACCTTTGTCTCTGTTCTGGTCCAATCTAGACCTATATAAAAGCATAATTACATTTTTAAATATGCCAAAAATTACCTTTGAAATGCATAATAATTCTATCAAGATTTACAGGTGTTGAGGAAAACGGAAAAACAAACAAACAAACATAAACATTAAACTTGCTTTGACCATTCTATAGTGATTGGTTCAAAATGATTGCAATATTTAAACAAACACTTTATTTAGTACTTTAGTTACCAGTGTATATTGAATTTTCAGAGGGAGATGAAATTCTTTTATCTATTATTTCTGAATTTTACAGAGACTTCTTGCTTTACAGACATAATGAAAGAAAGATGGATTTCCTTTCTTTCCAGTGATAATAAATATGCACCGTATTGGTGCATGCTGTGTTGTACCTAACACATAAAGTCCATGCATGACAAAGAGTGGACCATTTATAGGCTCGATAATTATGTCTCACAGTATTTTGGGACTTTTTTTTAATAATCTATTTAACAATTTCTCATGGTTTTAGATGAAAGTAAAAAATGTGAGAAAAAGATGAAAGCATATGCTCATATATTGAGAAATCTTAAGTCTATCTTTGAAGATTTAATGTCAGTTTTTAAAAATAAGAGGGTCTTCTCTTATTTTTATATCTCTGAGCCTGAATATTTTGCTCAGATCTGTAGTCCTGCACAGTCATCATATAGAGCCAGAGTTTCACTTTTTGTAGTATATCAAGTCCTAAAACCATTTAAAACTTAAATTAATCTTACTAGAGAAATACCTGTGAACCAGTGTTGCATGACTATGTATTTAAGATATAGCCTCTGATGCTCCAAATAATTTTGCTTCATAAAAGAAGCTTCTGTATCTTACAGTGATGCACATTTTTTTTCCTCTTCCTCACTCAGTCCTTCTGGAAATAATAACACTTGTTAATCTTTTGCTGTGAAACCCTCAAAGCTGACAATATCTTATCCCTCTGTAACTAAAATTTTTCATTTTTTTTTTTTTTAATGGAACAGTAGCTTTGGCTTAGTTTTAGACATTCACAGAGGATTTTGTTTTAAGAAAACAACAACCAAATGTGTTAAAAAACAGGAAAAAAAAAAAAAAAAAGTAAGTAAGCAATAAAACAGCACAAAGTGCTTCTATAGACAGAGATTTTCATTCCATACTGTGCATGGCTCTGCAGCAGTCCCAGCTGTAAACTGCTTTAAAAAGTTCAGGGACGCACAGATAAATTTCTCCTCCCCCCTCTGCCCTGTATGTGAGAACTGAGCCACTCGTTCTAAATCCTATGAAGGCCTCTTACACAGATACTGAGTTTATGTTGCTTGAAAAGAGGAGTAGTGCATAGTGTGGTAGACATTCTTATCTTGCTGTTACACACACACATAAAACAAACAAACAAACAAACAAAAACAAACAACTGCCAAAGAATTATGCTTGAATGTCTCAAAAGCACAAAGAAATTGTGGAAAAAAAGAAATATAAGAGGGCAGAACTTGGTAGGCAGGGACCTATGTTGAAAGGTAGTTGAACACTAGAACTCATGCAAGCAGAGAACTCTGCAACTGGTCTGGTGCAATGTAAGATTAAGCTATGAGGAACCTTTTTGAGATATGATCTTTGAATATCTGTGCAGTAGATTTTACTGCAAAAAGAGTGTCTGAGGCTAATTGTAGGAATAATTTTTTAATTTGTATAACTACACTATATTTTCTTTCTCTTAAATTTTGAATGTGATTGATCAGACACTATCCTTATCCAGGTTTATTTATTTTTATTTTCTCATTTTTATTTTTAAGCTTTTGGAAAATACAAATGAAAGTTGTGAAAAGAAAGCCCAGTGAAGTGCTTCATTTTAATCTGAAGATTAAGTAACGTTGCATTTCTGATGACGTCTTTTACACATCAATTAAATCTGCATTATCACAATCTTTTTTCAGGCTCTTTTAAATCTTTTAATTTTCATCTGATTTTCATTTTCAATCTGATCCTAGCCAGATTAGTGGTGGTACAAGATTTCTGTTTCTGAAGGTAGAGAATGCTGTTGTTACACAGTCTCTGCAATTGCCCATTCTACTCATTTGTTCCGTTTCATCTCTGACATATATTTGATAGTAAGAGGGGCCAGAACTATCATCCCTTATATGTTGTTTTAGCATTTAATCATAATTGGTTGATCTACAAATATGACAAAAATATAAATATTAAATTATTCTAACCTGTAATTTCATAAAACAGCTCATTCTAAACTGGTAGAATGATATTGTATGAAAAATTGTACAACTCTAGTCAGATTGAATGTCTGATTTATAATTTCTGATAGAAAAACAAAAACAAACAAAAATGAATATGCAAACCATGTATAGTAGAATATCAGGCACAACCTAAACAAAAGCTGTTAAGCTGTTTTGAATAGGCTTTGCATAAGGTTTTAGAGACTGAACCCATATTAACTGTGGCTCTCAATTTAATTAGCTCAGCTTTCCATATAAAATGTTGAAAAGTTACAGTTTTCTGAATTTAAAATATCTGTTTTTATTGCAGCTATATTTTACTGCAGCAGTATTTTGTTCCTAGCACAGCGTATTTCTCTCTAGAGCTTCCTAGTTTTGTTTGTTTCTTGTCTGTAGGACAAAACAGAAGACTACACTTTTCCTCAGTGCCATCTGATTTCGGCAAATTTTGGATCTTGATGGTCCAAAAGGACTGCGTGGAATCACTTTAACACCTTTCAGATCCAATATCAAGATTAGTGAAGGATTCTCTATGCTCTTTTGTGTGGTGTGCTCTGTTTTCTGTTTAGTACACACAATACAACAGCAGCAGAAAAAATCTGTATGGAATTGTATTAAACCTAGGATTGTCATATAGCAGCAGACTACTAGTTTTGAGCCACATCATCCATTTGACATACTTCTAGTTGTAGCAGGCAACCAGGATGTGTCAAAACAGTGAAGCAGTTGAGACTTGAAAAGTTCAAATGGTTGCCAGATGCTGGAAGAAAGCTACCTGTTAATTTTGTAATTCAGAATATTCTGTTGTTTAGTACACTTTGTAGAAGACCTTGTGATTCTGTGCCATACCCAGAAAAGCAGTGGCCATGAGGTGAAGTGATACTAGCTTATGTTGTGTGTCAGTCACTACTTTTTGAATTCCCTTAGAACAAAGCTAATTTTTTTTGTAGATTTTATAGCTCATTTGCTACCCTTCATACCAAGATTCAAGGAAATGCTTGTAGTACTTCATTTTCAAAGCTTCCATAATAAGCTCAGTGGAATTTTCAAATTAAACATGTGATTATGTTTGATTTATGTTCACACTGTAAATCAAACATTTTCGATGATATTGGTGGCTTAATAGCACAATCACATCTCTCTCCACAGATCTCATTTCTAGATGGGGAGCAATGCTAATGTTCTTAGTGCAGAAGTTACAGGTTTCACAACACTGACAGGTAGTAGGCTGACTTTATGAGACATTGTCTCATTTCCATGTATTACCACATGGAAAGGTAAAAAATAGAATACTTAGAAACATATATTTGGGAATGACGAGAAATTAATTCTGTTCCCATTCTATTGATGGGAAAGACTAGAATAATTACGTACTACTGTTGATTAAATTGCAGATTATCTTGATTTTAGGATATGCTTTTATGGAAAATAAAATTAAAATTCTGTCTTTATGTTCCAAATCACTGTAACACAGTAACTTAAATGTGTAGCAGGTTTACTTGGCTATTAATTGGTTCTACTTATGCCAATAATTCCTATCAAGCGTAAGATATACCAGTATGACTAGTCCTGTTGTAATTCATGGTACTATACATGTTATCAAGCACTGGTCTTGATAATTAAAAATTTATAGGACTGGAATACCCATATATATAATCATCACTTCTGAATTTTAGTTAAGAAATACTGATTTTCCATTATTAATATCAGCAGTCTGACACTTGCTCAGGCTTTTGAAGAAAGTAAATTGAGATAAAAAATAAATATATTTTAGGATATTGAGCTTGGAAAACTTGTTACTATGACTAGTAATAAAAGAATGCTTAAGTATAGCAGTAGAAAAGACTTATTTGTCTTTCTAAATTTCTAGAAATGCTTATTCTATATTTTATGTCAAAACAGAGGAAAAATTATTAGCAATGGTATTGCTGCATCATTTGAAAACATCAAATACTTAATACTACTCTGTGAGTTGCAAAAAAGCTTTCTTGATTACAGCTGCAAATCAGCTGATGAGTAACAAAGCTAATCTGTCTCAGCCTGAGCCTTTAGGGGTAAAAGATGAATGTGTTCAATGGGGACAGTGAAAATTTGACCTGAATAGGTCTGAAGTTCATATGTAATTTTATTGTCCATTCATCCTCTTTTTTTTTTTTTTTTCCCTTGCTTTTCATCTTTGAATGCATATTTGTTTTTAAGAAAAAACATTGTATTTTCAAATATGGTTCAAATATAAGTTAAGGCAACAAACATGCAAATAGAGATTGCTGTTGTTAAGAAGTAGCATCTGGAGAAATTCAGTTTGTATACTGTTGAAGATCAGTTGGATAGGTGAAATCTTGGGAAATAAAATAGCAAATGAAAACAACTAATTCTGTCAACAACAACGACAACAAAAATATAGGTACCTAATATGCTCCTTTAAAAAGTTTGCTAATATTTAGAAAGTTTGTTATTTGGGTATTGTGAAAGTTCAAGAGACACCCAGTAAGAGGTTAAGATACTAGTCAAGTCGCTCTACTAATTTTTTCATGGTTCCATCTCCCTTCATATCTTCTTCCCAAGCATGTTAATGTTTTCTGAAACAATCTTACTTCAAAGACTTAATTATCACTTTGCTACCCTAAACACGATGTCAGCAAGTGAAGAAAGGTTTTTCAGAATCTAAAAAATTATTATGATTGCATCATTTTGTGTTAATATTTCTTCCCATTTGAGGACTATCTTGTGTGGTTGTTGGACTAATTTCTTTTTTTTTTTCTTTTTAAATTAAAATCACATTTAATTTTCTTGACTCCCGATACACACGTTAATAGAGGAAAAAAACAGAGTGTAAACATTAGTTAAATGCAATAATACTTCAGAGAGAAATGAATCTATTGCTATTGAATTGCTGGTGAAATTACATGTCTAATCTTAATTTATAAAAATCCATCTAATGGTGAAAGCCTGTTAGTTTTTTATTGTCTTTGAACAGAATTAAAAATAATCTAAATTTTCAATGAAGAATGCCAGGCTTCCAACCATTAGAGAAATTAGCTGTAAAGAAATCACATCAATTCAGGTTGCCCAGTACACAAAGCACCAAAAGCTATTATTTAAAAAAAAAGAATATTTTATAAAATGTTATGGCTAGATTAGTGTACCTACCATTCCCTGTAGTTTACAAACTGTCATGTATTAGGTTAGTAATATAAATTACAATGTATGTAATTCACATGAACCTGAAACATTTAAAGTATTGTTTAAAACAGAAAAATTATATTTTTTCTAAAATATTATATGCAGATAAAACAGCCATTATTTTGCAGAAATAGAAGCTTGTCTTCTTTGAGCAGGTAGATGGATCTTTCTACTTGTGGTATTAAAACTTCAAGATGACTTCCTCATAGAAAGATGTCATCCACTAGCATTTTGGTTTTCCTTCACCTGTACTATAAACTATTTTTTGTTTGTTTGTTTGTTTGTTTTATTGGCCCAAAATACATAATATTTTTTTTCATGGAATTTATGTGAAGGACTCCAAAGAAGGGAAGTTATTATGATTCACTCAAATTAATTCAGGGAAGTACCAACATTGCAAAAATCCCTGGTTCTATTGGGGTTAATACTCTCTGGAGTGAAATCCTTGAGTTGTATCAAGCTTGAGGGCTAAAGAGAGAACTCTTACTTATCCTGTTAATTCAGTATTCTTTCTACTTATATTTTTCAAGCACTACAGAGCTAGTCCTTCATTGAATATTTTGTTCAAAGAAAAAGGCTCTGTGGCCTGGGTACTTAGATTTGGCGTTCTTGTCAAAGGCCATTTTTAAATAAGTAACCTACCTCTCTTCATACCCTTGAAGCTTACACTGAGCAAGAGCAAACAGAAAATATTTTTTCTTACCTGTGTTTCATCTGCTCTGCAGCTTTTTTGCTGAGTAGTAATATTTTGAACTGAACTGTTAACAATCTCACTGTAAAAACAATTGAAATGGGAATGTAATGGCCTCTGTCATACTTATCTTAAGAGTATTCTGGGTCCATGTAGAACAGGAACCTTAAAATATTTTAAGCAATATAATTTACTTTGCAAATCTTACCAATTCTAAAGTAGAATTCCAATGAAGAATTAATTATAAAACTTTTACAAGTGCAATGATTTTCCCTTGCTGTCTGTGCCTGGATTTAGTAAAGTGCAACGTATTTTACCTGCATTGTTGCACTGAGACAGCAGTATAGTATTGAAATTCAATATATTATTGAATTAAAAAAAAAAATGAACTTAAGCTGCTTTCATGAAACTTAGGTTAAAGTATGGTAAAGATTATGTGACAAATTTGTAAAAGAACACCTGATAATTAGACAGAATATACTTATATTAACATAACTGCATGATCATCTAAATCTATAGCTTTTCCCATATGTTAATGCTAAGATTTTTCATTATATCTTAACTAATGCAATCTTTTTGAATCTGAACTTTTTATATTAGTAGACCCCTTGTACTTTGAAATTAAATTTCTGAATTTAATTCTGAATTAAAAGTCCGTCCTTCCCATCTGATTATTATAACTTGAAGGAAAACCAAATAATTGCAACTGTCATTACATTATTTTTCAATTAATTTGGGTGTTGTATAACAAATTATTAGATGGTACTTACCATTGTCATGTACTTGTCATTCAAATATACTAATAGAAACCTGTAATTGATCTTGTAGTTTGTATTGAAAGTATTGGAAATGTATTTATTTATAATATTTCTAATGTAGTAGAACTGATTTAAACATAAGTTATTAATTTATGTGTTTTATGTGGAGGTAGGAAGACAGTACTATACTGTAACTTTAAATGTAAAAGATAAAAGGAGGAAAAAAAATCCAAACCAACAACCTCCCCTTCACCATCCCTCAGCTTTTCAGTTGTTGTGAACTAAACAGCACCAATCACACCAATCATCATGCAGAAAGGGTGGTCATTGATGTGTGAAACTTTTTTTTTTTTTTTTCTCTTAAAGCTGATTTTGGTCTTGCAAAACAGAAGCAAGAAAACAGCAAACTCGCATCAGTAGTGGGAACCATTCTGTACTCCTGGTAAGTACTACTGCATACATCATAGTGAAATGATTTCCATCTTCACGGTAGTTTTTTTAGAGCAGATATGCAAGGTGCAATGGAGTAAGGTACAAGGTGCAAGTTACTCACTCAAAGGCACTCTGTCCTAGCTACTTCCCAGCCTATTTTTCAGTTGCCCTTTCTTGCATATTGGTATTGGTACTGTGGGCTAAGTTGGTGGAAAAATGAAATATCTGCAGTTCTGTAATAACTTATTCATCTACCCATACTCTTAAGAACGAAGAAATGCATTTCCAAGGAATAAAAGGATGTATATAAACAATACGAGTTAATTTTAGTGGCTCTTAAGGTAACTGTGGTGTTGGTGTTCGGTTACATTGTACATGTACACAACTTACCTTCTGAAAAGTACTTGAAGTTTTTACTAGTGTAGTTGTTTTGGATCAGTAGGCATTTGGTTTTAATAAAAAATATTATTCATAGTTTCAAAATTTCAAAGTTGGGAAAGCATAACACATACTGTTTGTAATTTACGTTTAGTAAATGCAGAAATGACTACACGATATTACCTCAGACAATACAATCAATATGCAGAATGAGCTGTAGTTTCCTTTGTCATCCCATTTGTGAGCAAGCAAAAGTAAGCAACCATACTGTGTTAAATTTACATTACCAATATAGCTACCTAACTTCCTAGATTACTACTGCCTTGTGTTTTGTTCTCTCAAGAACACGGAATAGATGACATTTCCTGTCCCAAAGGTTCACCTCAGTATGTCTATAGCATATGTAATTTACAGCACTTATCTGCATGTCAGGTTGTCTCAAACGCATTTGATTGTGGGCAGGACGGAGTTTATTTTTGTGTAGCATGATTACAGCATGCCATATCACTGAGGTCACTGTATTGCAAACAAAAGCAAGAAAATGTAATCTAGGTAAATATGTAAACAGTGGAAAGCACTAAGCCTGAATACTAATTCACCTAATAGCAGTTGATGTGTTCTGGGCCTGTCATTTACGTTCAGAATTTCTGTTGATTGAAATTCTAACATCAGAAATTAATTCAGGAATTGCAAATCAGTATCAGAGTTCTGGATCTCTCTTCCTGTGCAAAATTATTGGTTAAGCTTTGCCTGCCCTCTCTTGTTTTATTATGTATTTATAATGCAACTGGAGAACTGGAGAATGTATTTATAATCTCAGCTGGAGAACTGCAGACCAAATATTCCTTGTTCCTGCACAGGCTTGTCCCAGCTTCTTTGTAACACCTTTTTTATATACAGCCCCTTGCTGTTCCTTCTCTTCAGAGCAACTCTGTTGCTTCTGATCAGTGCTCAACTTTCTAAAATCAGAATTTGGCTTTCTTCATCTACGGACTTTATGTTGCTCTTATTGCATTACTGTGAATTCCCATTACATTTTTTTTACAGCTCCTGTAAATAAAGTGAAGTTTATTTGGCCTAGGGAATTTAAAAACAAACAACCAAACCAAACCAAACAAAAAATACAGCAAATGAGAGATACATAAGCCAAGAATGTTGCACAACATGCTAACATGCTGTCTTTAATAGCATTTCTGTTTTTGTCAGAAGTTTTCATTTACAAAATACCTGCCAATCAGGAGAAAAACCTGACACAACATTATATCCTAAAAAAAAATACAAATAAAAAATAATAATTAAAAAAAAAAAAATTGAAGTGGTTTCATTTTAAATTTCACCTAATATCACCACTGTGGCTGTGGCACTGCCAGTATCTTTCTCAGACGTTTATGAGCCTTTTCTGATGCCAGTTGTCTTCAATCTTTTTTTCTGCTGTGGTGACCACATATGATGGCCATGTACCTACCTGAATTCCTGGCCCATTTGCTTGTAATAAATTGTTAAAAGTTCCAGTGAACTACCAGTGGTTCTTCCAAATCACAAGTGTGGGTCAAGAACTCAGACTTTCACCGGGTGAATATAATTCATATTGTCGCTTTTGAAACTTGTGCTTGTGATGTCCTACTGCCAGAATGGTAGTGATTGACATTTAATCCCTTAGTCACTAAATCTAAAATGGCTTCAAGAGTTAGCTCTTGTAATGTGTTGAATGTTCAAGTCCGTACTTTAAAGACTAATGCATATGCTGCTGCTTAGTGAGTAAAAGACAATTGCAATGCTGCCTTAATTGCTTCCCCAAATTCTCCTGAAGCATAGGACAAGTCATTGCTGATAGTTTGGATAGTTTAGTTTAGCAAGGTTTTGGTATAATTAATTCCATATCATCTTTTTCTAGAGATGAGCTATAAATAAATAATAAAATTGATAATAAAAATTGATTTTTGTTCACTTACAACTGTGCAGAAAAGTTGTCTATGGGAAGTTAATGTGTTCTTTTAAACATGTTGTGGGTCTGCAAGTTAGAGCAGTATTAGGAAGTGTCACGTTATACCATACCAAACCATACCAACCATATACCAAAGGTCCTCAGGGTCTATTTTCCTGTCCCGTCAACATTGATTTTCTTTTTCTCATGTTCAATTCTGTACCAAATCTAGCTGATGTTGTTGGGTCTCTTCATATTTAGGTAATTATTATATTATAATTTATAATATATATATATATAACAATATGTAATGTATATTATTATATATATTCTATGATCATAGGTAATTATTATATGAGAGTAGCTCTGGAAATCTGTTGTAGATTTAAATATATATATATATATATATATATATATATATATATAAATGTTTGCTTATACCACGTTTATTATTATTCTCATACCCTGTTTTCACACATGGAAGAGTGCATCAGAGCTAGGATTTTGGCAGTTCTTTTTCTACCTCTTTGACCACTTACTTAGAAGTAGTCATGAAGATAACATTTCACTGATACATTGCAGCCTCTCAGTAAGTGATCTTTTGGGGCATTTGCTGTCAGTTCTATTCCACAGGCGAAATCATGGAAGCAGTGATTCTTGCCTGTATGCAGTCAGAAGACAGAACGTGGATAGGATACTGATGTCTTTGTATTTAAAATGTATACATGAGTAATATTTAAAGTGACAGGTAAACCACTAAAGTCTTTCCAATGCCATAATCATTTAAGAATGTTAAAAAGGTTTTGCAAACAACTGAATGCACGGGTTTCTGCATTCAAGGTACATGGCTAGTACTCTGAATGACACAGATTTTTTGATATAGAAACCTGTTCACATAGAATGAACTGACTGAATTTTTTCAACACAGGCAATGAAGTAAAAGTCAGAGAATATAGGCTTACTCAGTGCTTGGACTAGTTTATTTTTATTTTTGAATGATTTAAATAGAGGTGGAGGGCTATAAAATAATCAAAATATTGGGAATTCACATCTAACAAGAACAGCATATTCCTGAAAAAACAAGAATTAATGTTCCTTCTGAAAAAAAGGAAAGGGTGGAGAGAAAGAGCTATGAGGCAGCATTGTCATTTTAGAGTCACAGAAATTGCTTTCTTCTAAATTGACGGGAAAATAGTTCTGGGTAGTTTGAAATGCAGGCTGCCCTTCTTGGAGCAGTACAGAAACAAAACAATAAACGTCAAAATAAGCAGTGTCTGATACTTATTGAGACTTGGCTCTACAGCATTATGCAAAGTGGTTTAGATAAAAGCATATCTCTGTGTGTACCAAACATTGACTGTATTTGGTGTTGACTTGTAAAAGAAAGTCCTGCATCCATTTGCTAATGCAATTTGACAAAAACTGAGTCTTTCTAAATAACACCAGACACTGTTTTATGTTTAGAGAGGGGATTATACAATTATGCTTTGTAATTGTAATGTTTTAAAATTCTACTTCATGCTATTTTTATTCTACTGTCATACTAATTAAATTCCTCTTAATTGGTTATGTCCTTGAATTAAAAAATCCAGCAATGCGTACATTTAGAATACAAAATATATTAAATGGATTTGTTTACACTTAATACATTAAAAATTGAGGAAATGAACTGCTTTAGGGAATTGATAATGAATTCTGAAATGTTGTTCCAGCTCATAAGTCACCAGAAACAATCTGCTAGAAGTTAGTGGTGACAGAGTCTTTATTATCAAGCTGTCTTGAAAGCCTTCCCAGAAGAGAGTGCAAACTGTAAATGCATATAGAGTACAATGTTTCCTTTCATGTATTCCCACCATTTATTTGTTTCACAAAAAGGATCTTCAGTTTATGAAGGGGGTACAACAAAAATAGACCAAGAGATGTAAGTAAAAGTTAGTTGAGTCATGATTACAACTGCTTCTGCATTTGTATATGTGTACAGATATTTTAGAAAAACTCTAGGAAAAGCTGTAAATTTTAAGGTTGGGGTGCAATATAGATTCCCATCATAATTCCCTGAGGACTTGACAGATTTTGAAAAGCTGTTGGGAAAACATGAAGAAGAGCAGACCTTTCAGGCGTCATTAAAAACTAGGTAAGAATGTTCTACACTAGTAGGAGTTTTAACATGATATTTCTGAAACATCATTGTATTTCCTGGTAATTGTAATATTGTATTTTTGTCCATCATCCTTTTAGCTGTGAAGGAGGATTCCTGGATCTTAATTTGGAGTAAACAGTCTGTATACTGTGTTATGTTACCTAAGTTTCACAGAACATCTGGCTCCTGGAGAAGATTTCCTGGTTTGATTAGAAAAGAGACGGAAGTTGAATAATCCTTTCAGTATATTAATACCGCATTTTTATAAGAGGGTCTTCTGAAAGTTGATTAATTCACTCTGAAAATTAAATATAGCTATGAAATGTAATTGTGATGTTGCAGTTTTAGTTTAGACATAGGTTTATAATAAAATGTGTCAGCAAAAAGTCCAGTGCGATTTGAGTGGGAACCCTCATGCATAGTATAGCTGAGGATGGGCAGGTAATACTGTCTCTGTATACTACAGCACAACTCTGCATAAAACATTGTTTCATTATGAGGATACCACTGCTAAAAAGAGAAACTGTACATGTATGAACTTCAAGGAAGAACATTAAAAGTAGTTGACAGTGACTGACTTATAGAAAGACACTTAAATGTCTTAATTTTATATAATTTGTATTAAGTAACAAGTTTGGCTAAATAGCAGCTGTCACCTCACATTTGAAATATATTCGACACCACATCCAGTCTCACACAGCATTATGGAATCATAGAATGGTTTGGGTTGGAAGGACCTTAAAGATGACCTCTTTCCAACACTCCTGCAATAGGCAGGGACACCTCCCACTAGACCAGGTTACCCAAAGCCCCATTCAGCCTGGCCTTGAACACTTCTAGGAATGGGGCATCCACAACTCTAGGCAGCCTGTTCCAGTATCTTACCCTGCTCATAGTAAAGAATTCTTCCTGATATCTAATCTAAATTGACTCTCCTTCGGTTTAAAATTACTCATTATCCCTCTTTATACATGGGAGTAAAACTGGAGATGTGAAAGAAGTAAGAAAAGAAAAAAAAAAAAAAAAGAAAAAGCATGAAGATCTTTGTAGTGATTTCTGGAATAACATTCCAATGGAGATGATAGAAGTCCCTACCACAAAACATAATTTAATACTACATTGGAGAGAATACAGAATTGGAAAATTGGAAAAAAAAAATAAATAAAAGAATGTAATATGTAATGACTTTGTAAACTCCATGATGAATTTAAACTGCTGTCTGAAAGAAAAAATAGTCTACCAAGACAACAGATTGTAAACATGTTTCTTGGAAATAATTCTTTATGTAGAACTTGTATAACAATTATTTTAATATATATTAATTATTATGTCTTTTGTCTCAGCGGCTTAAGACTTTTAATTTATAATACCTTTGGAACAGATCATAATGATTAAACTCTTTGTTAGAAAAAAGATTAGTCATTTCATCAAACTATGTTATGAGCTTGTAAATATCTTCTAGTCCAATGATATGTGTATTTATTTGCTAGAATTATTTCTCTCATTTTTCTTTTAAGTAACGTTAAATGAGCTACGTGTTACTTTGACATCTGAATTGCAGGACTTGGAATACTTTTAGTGTTTGTTCTTTCTGGTTCCCTACTCCCTGTTCTCTTCTATCTTAGATTTCAGCTGTATTAGTATCTTTATAGACCTTTACAGATTCTAAGTCTTTATTGTTTCTTTTTCTGCTTTATTTGTTGTTTATGGTGTGTGGATTCAAATTCTAGTGCCATTATACATCAACTTGCTGTCTTTGATGTTTCCTTAATACTGTATTTGCTGTTTTTCTATATCACTTGTCACCAGTTAAATGTGTTTCCTGTTTTCACTTGGGTCTTGAGCTTTAGTTTCTGGTATGGCTTTTGTTCAGTTGCTTGCTTTTTCATAGTAGACAGATTTTAAAATTCTGTCAAGTGTTGGTCAAACCGCCCTAGTTTTCCCTTGGTTTGTTCTATCCCTTTTATTCCCCTCCCCCCTCTGACAGGTTTGTACATAGAATAGTTAGTGATTTTTCTGTACATTAGCTATTAGGAGGAAATTATTCACTCTGAGGGTGGTGAGGCACTGGAACAGGCTGCCCAGAGAAGCTGTGGATGCTCCATCCCTGGAGGAGTTTAAGGCCAGGCTGGATGGGGCTTTGGGCTACCTGGTCTGGTGGGAGGTGTCCCTGCGTGTGGTGGGGGGGGGTTGGAATGAGGTGATCTTTAAGGTCCCTTCCAATCCAAACCATTCAATGATTCTTCAGTGGTAAAATCAGTGAAAGCACATAGCTTTCTAACAATAGGGTTCTTGAACGCTATGGAGGCATTATTAGAGTAAGCACAGGAGCAATGAGAGGCCATGTCTCATTAGAGAAATGTTAATACTGTTTTTTAATTGTCTGCTGTCCTCTTTTTACCATTTCTATTTTTGTGTAGTAGTAGGTTGACTATTTATTTCAAGGAATGGCAGGCTAGATGTGGCGTAAAAAATGTTGGTGACAGCATTAGGTATGCCAGTTATATGACTCAAAGAACAGCCAAGTCAAGAACTAGCTAGCAAGTGCGAGAACGAATATTTGTAATACTCTTCCAGGATAATTGAAATACAGTAAAATAATTAGAGTTGGAATTAGGATAGGCATCTTAGTAAGAAATGCTAAAAAGGGCCTAGAAGAACAAGCTGTTTGTGTTTGAGTCATCTGAAAGCAGAGCAGCCAGTAGTCTTTCCTTCTGTTTCCTCTCTTACCACGAGTGACCATATTTTCTGCTTGAGATGTATCGACGGTCTTACCAGGGTCTTATTTAAAAGGGACATTGTGACAGTCTGTTTCAACTGAAGGAGGGGAGAGGTTAAAATAAATAAATAAATAAAATTATTTGCTAATACTTGAATAGTTTTTATGAGTTTAACCATCTGGAGTTAAGCTGCCTTTAATTATGTTGTTCACAATGGCAACTGATATTTTCCACACTTATAGTTCTGAAGGCTCATTCAAAAACTGGGGATCTAATTCAAGTCAAGCAGTTAGATGACAACTGAAAGTGATGGAGAAAAATAGTCACTTCAATAATGAATTTCATCCCATGTGTCTTAAACATCCTTATCTATTTTAGGATGAGATGAATCAACCTCTTGACATGTCTTTCTCTCTCCATTTGCTGCAGAGGGAGCTGGAGTACTAGCTTAGCATAAAGCTAATTTACAGGAGTTTAAAGTTAGGCGAAATTAACAACTTGTGTGAAATCAGTAATTCAGGACTTAGGTTTATTTTAGAGTTGCTATAAAATTGGATTCATTACTGCTTGTGGTCACCTTCTAGCAGATAATTGTTTTCCCATGTCTCCCTTTCAATTTTAAATATTCATATGATTTCTCGATAAGCTAGGTTATTTGTACAAAGTACACTGCATGAAGTTAATTCTGGAAGGCATATTGCTCAATAAACAAAAACCTTGACCATTTTTAAACATCCAAGTTTCTATTCCATAGATAAAAGGAGAAAGAACTTTTCTTTTGTTGAGCTGTTAAGACTTAAGGCCATTCCTCAAAGTATTTTATGTGAAATTGTAGTTGCAGTTCACTGGAAAATGTGTCTGGTTAGAAGAAATCAATTCTTAGAAGTATCTGTCAGATGCATGTTATGAGTACTTTTTAGGATATGAATGCTTCGGTTTCTATGTTCATGGGTAGCACTTTGCCACATCTTAGAGATACAATTTATCTACAGCATTTCTGTTAAAACTGACAGCTTGACTTTCTTCTACATTTTTTTGTATGCATAAGAATACTAGATATGTGGACCAGGTAGTGATACTTGTCTTTAGTAATATCCATAAAAAATCACATTAAAGGGAGATTTTTATTCTGTAGGTTTCAGAATCTGACTTATAACTTCTCTTGCTGTTTTAGACCTTGTTCCATGATGTGTCTGAAGGAATAATAGGTATAAATTAGAACTCTGATGTGTTTTTCTTTTTTTATGCTTCCCAGAAGCTCTGCATGTAATACTGGAACACTAAACTTCATCTTGATGATACTTTGATTTTTCCTTATATTTACTCAGAGATACATATGATAATCATGAAAATTCAGAGTCATAAAACCATTGGAAACAGCTATGCATGTTTTGAAGTTAATTAGATGCCATAAATTTATGGTTAATGCTGTAAATTTTATGACATTCTTCAATAATATAAACATTGCCTTTGCTAATAGAGCCTGGAAGGGTTTTTCAATTTTTGTTGAAAGAAGTAAAAAAAGAAGTAAAAGCCTAGAAACATGTAGTAGTTTTACACATTGATAGCAAGCTTTTTTTTTTTTTTTTTTTTTTTTCAGATCAACAGATACAGTGTGCAGACAAGAAGGCCAAATTCAAACTGAATTGTATCATTATGGGATATTTTCCCACCAGGTCTACACACTACAGGCCCAAAAATATCTTTGAGCAGCACTATATATGTATGTTGATACATGCATACATGCAAATATGCATATGTATATATATGCACACAAATCTCTCTCCCTATAAAAAAGCGACTGTTGATACTTGAAGAGAAGTTGGTTTTGTTTAGAGAGCATGAGGTAGATGTCATGCTCTTTAAGTTTAATTTTATGTTCCACATTGTCAAATTCAGCATAGATTTGTTTATCCAGGTAACAGGTTTCTGGCATAATTATATTCAAACAATGTTGGTATCTTCCTTACTTTCTAGTATGTAAAGAGAATTTTTGGCAGATTTTTGGTTCTACTACATGCCACTGATACTTAAGCAAAAGACTTCAACATTGTACTTGCTTGACTGCCACAGAGAATGTTGACAGATGGAAGTTTTTGAAGTGCCTTAAAACGTCTGAAAGGGTGTCTTTTGTGAGGAAGAAACTTTCTATATATATTTAATAGTTTGCAAGAAAAAAAATAATCATTTATAGAGAGAAACATATATACAAATTAGTAGACAATGTAATAAATTATAATTACTTGAGAATACATTTAGCAATAGAAAATTGTGAAGGCAAAATTTCAAACTAGTTTCTGAAAATCCTGTTCCAGCTTCATCATCAAGGCATAGACAGAATATCCCAAAAAGGCTTCTGTTGAATTCTTCTTATAGGTGAGAAATGCAAACAGCTTTTAACAATTTTCACAGAAACTCTTTCTTTAAACCATCAGTTGTTTGACTCCTTTTCTTTCCTTTGTTGCTTTAAGTAGTAACTGTGAACCTACAATACTGAATGTAACCTGTAGCTTACTGCAAACTGTCCAGAGAAAAGTCTGTGACAAGCAGCAACTGCTTTTCTGTTTTCCTTGATTTCTTTCTGTGAAGGTATTGTGATTAGCTTCTCTTTCCAATCCCCTGCCCTTCTGTGATTCAAAGAACTGATTATAGAGTAGTTAACATTCCTATACTACTCTCAGGACACTCACTTTTGTGTGAATATCCTGCAGCAGTTTAGTAAAATGTAGGGTCTGTCATGTGAGTGGAAATTTAAGTTCTTTCTTCTACTTGGCTGTGATGAGTTATACCAACAACTAATGACAACTAAAAAGATTATTCACAACAAACATTATTTTATAGATAACTTAGTAAAGATATCTGAATATCTTAAGCTAATAGAAGCTGCAAAGACTCTTTTAGTGTTTGGAAGGAAGGAAAAAAAAAAAGGTATATAGCAAACTTGTCCATAGGAGAAATGGCAATATGTAGATGTAGGGGAGGAAGAATAAAATAAGCATATTTGATACTCTTCTAGCGTAAAACTATTTTCATCTCGGGTAGCTTCCTGAACAAGATATGGCTTCTATGCATGAGCATTTGTAGAACCAACAATACAACTGCAGGAATCTTCATCTTCCTTCCTGTCTGGACGCCAACCTGCGCAATCCACTTTGGCAAGGGAAGTTGGACCCGATGATTTCTTGAGATCCCTTCCAATCCTTACCATTCTGTGATACATCAAACTGTAAATAATTAATTAGAAGAATGATAGTGATAAAAAGCAATAGCTATCAGTCATTGTTAAAATCTTCTGCAGCAGTGTTTGCTTCTTATTTCTTTTCACTTTCATTATAACCATCAAATTTTCTGGGAGTTAGTCTTGAAGAATCATTCTTAGTTCATTTAATCCGTAACTGGCTAGCTGAAATCATGTCTCATTTGAAGATGCTCCTTGGGTGTATTCTTCATAGGGTGACATACACCAGCCCTTACTTAACTGCTGTCAGAAACATAGACAGTAAACACTGTACCAAGACAACTCAAGTTTGGTTTATTGAAGTTCTTTGCAGCATGGGAAATCTTCACTTGTGTCTCATGTAAATTCAGCCTGATAGTATTGACAACATTTCTTACAAGCCTTAGAAGCTCTAGAAAATTAATGTTATTTTGAAACTGTCATTCTTTCAGCTCCTTCCTTCCTTCCCCTCCAAATTCAGAACTTTTTCCTTCATATTGGAACATTTATCCAGTAAAAACTAATGAGACCATGAAAGACCATACAGGTTAGTTATCTTACAGGATAAACCTTACGGGATAGTTATCTTTCATATAGGTACATGATAGTACTAATGTATCAGAATCCAGATTTAAAGTCTGCTTGTAAAGTTTAAAATATTCTTAAATAAATACCATGACAAAATAATATCAGTGAGTAAAATAATAAATGAAAATTTGATTGTAAAAATATCTCCAAGGCCATATAGAGATGATTTGGTGAAATGGTACTGTGTAATAACTAGAACATATATTGATAAGATTTGATTTTATTTGCTTTTCACCCTAGAAAAAAAAAGGGGGGGGGATAATATGGAAAGCTATCTTGTCTCTTAAAATAGCTCTTTAATTTCATAAGAGTAGTTCAGAAGGAAAAAAAAAAAAAAGAAAAGATAACTTTGGATTAATAGCTGCCTGTATCAAATTCAAGACATTTTAAAGCTGCTGGTGTTAAAGACTATTTGTTATTATATACAAAAGAAATGCTCATATGATGACCAAGAGTGAGCTTTTTGAGAAACAATTGTAATCCAGTCTGTTCAAGGATACTGAGAATTTAGAGAATTATTCTGCGGATATATCTCTGTGTCTTTCGTTTAGATGGATTTAGCCTTGCTTTTGCCATGGACATTTGTTCAATGAAGGACTCTAACATAATGCTGCTGAAGTAAGCCTTTTCTGCTTGAATATGTAATTTTGAAATGAACAGTGATTTGTAAACCTAGAAGAAAACTGCATCAATTATTCTAAATAAGTTAACTGCGAGCACTAAATGACATTATTTAAAGTATCCACTGCCTCTTATAATATTCAAGACTGTGGATATCATAGTGTAAAGCATCTGCACTGCTGCTTTGCAGCAGTATGATCAGTCCTGGAAGTGATGAAATTTAAATTCTTTATCAGCTCAGAGTTTCTCCCTTTAAGTATTTTATTTTTACACTGAATGCATTTTATGGTGTGCACATCTGTTTGCTAGAAATTTAATTAGTGCCACTGTCCTATTTCGTCCAATCCAAATCTCTTAATCTAAGAATTAAAGGAAGAAGCCTGCTTTTACAAATAAAATTAAACCCATACCAATGCTACCCCATTAAATTATTTTTCTGTTCTTGTTGCTAAGACAGATTTTTTTAGGATTTTTATGGAATAAATTTCAAAGTCTGGTTCTACTAATTCTTTCTGGTCTTGACCAGACAGTGAGAGTTTATACACAGTTTTCAACTGAATTAGAGAAACCGTATGTACTCCCACCACCCACCTGTTTGTGGGCAGCAGTGCACACAAGAACAGAACTGGGAACTTTCTCTGTCATCCCTCAACAGTGCAGATCCAAAAGGTGCAGCTTGACTGCAAAATTGTTTTGCTAGTCAACAAGTACTGCACGACACCCACATTTCTAACTAGCAGATGGCGAGGCATGCCTTTAGAACATGGTGAGGGATTTCACTACTTCATCTCTTAAAAGTAAATAAAAAATATTTTAAATTTCTATTTAAAAATCTGAAGTACAGAATTCATTGGTTATATGGAAGCACAATATCATATATGTATAGGATTTTAGATTTTCTGTAAAAAATTTGTGGTCATCTTAGATAAATATTACTTCAGTCATTTACCATATTTCTTAAGCAGAGGACAGCATGTATTTAGAATACTGGTGATCCTAATGTGCTAAATATCAGAGACTCCTGGCTAAAGACATTTGTTCTGTAAGGAAAGATCAGGTAGTACTCCGCTGTGAGTCCTCCTTTTGATTTAAAAAAAAAAAAAAAAAAAAAAAAAAAAAAAGATTAGAGTTAGAATGAGAAGTCTTTCAGCATGAATAAGCAGACCAAATGTCTTTGTTAATTTCAAGCATTTTTGTGAAACTGTTATAACTGCAACCTTCAAAAAGCCTGTCCGTTTTTTCTGTGATTTCCAAATCATAGTAACAACAAATAAATTTTTCTTAGTCACCAGCCCAATGGACTGCTGTTTGTTCTGAATACCAAGCTAGTTTTTTCCCTGTTGTTCATGGATACAAGATTCTGCAGGCCAAGTTAAGGTTTCTTCTGTTTGTCCCTATCTCCTTTGTTTTCAGCATATTCCTTCAGTGATGGCTATGCAACCATAATATTTTTAGCATAGATGCATCGATTTGGATTGAATAATCTCAGTTTGGGATTTTAATGTTATTTAGTCACTTTCAGTCACAGAATGAAAGATTGTAAAATTCAAGTCAGATTCAGTTTTCTGTATAGCAGAATGCTTGGAAGTTAACTAAGTCAGGGGCTGTTACTAAGCTAACCATCTTTATGTTAAGTTGCCACACTGATCTTTGCTCTAACAGACACATTTAATACATTAAAGATGAGATTTCTACCAAGTCCACTAAAGAACTGGTGTCACAATGAGGAATAATGACAGTCCAGCTCCAGAAAGGTTATGTTCTAATATTATCTTCAACGTCCTTTATTCTCCCATGGTTATATAATAGCAAAAGTAAAATTCAAGATAAATTGTTGAATGGGTTTCACACAGAAATCTTTATGTTGCCTGATAATTTTTACCTGAAATGTCTGACCTGTCAGTCTATATCACTTCCCCACACTGTGACTTTCCTTTTGACTTTCTGTTCTACTAAGATCATTTAATACCACTTCCACATAATAGTTTGTCTAAGGGACTTCATCTGATTTTTTTTTTTAACGTGATTTCTTCATTTATTTGGTACATACCAGCAGCATACCTTCTAGCACTTTACCCAGACTGTATCCAGTACTGAATTTACGCAGTACCTCTCATCTCCAAAAAAGATACTTTACCAAAGATAATCTGTAGTGTAATCAGAACGTTGCAAGTGAGTCCAAATTCTAAGCTGGAAGGAAAAGGAAAAAAAAACTATGGTTTCAAGTTGATTTTACAGATGAAAGTAGTCAAGTATGTTTTACATCTCTATATAGAGTGAAGATGTAAAGCGAAAAATCCGCCATGTGAGACAACCTTTACTTCCTGCTAAAACTTAAATTCCAGTGTCAGAATATACCTATCCTTATAAATTATTGTCTTCCAGATTTATGAAAAGTACTGAAGAAATTAAGAGAAAGAAGTGGAGTCTGCTTTGTACTGAGTCAAAACTGAAATAACTGCCTTCTTTCATTTGCTTTAGATGGATTTTTCACTGGATTTTTTAAATTGTCATTAGGCTGTTGAGTGTCCATGTAGTATCATCACAGAGAATGCATTATAATAGTTTTAGCAGGATGGAAATGATATCATGAGTAATGTTTGTTTTCTCACATTAGTAGTAAAATCAGATACATTAGTGTTCTAAATTAGGAATGTGAATCAAATCTTTCAGATATTTGAGTTGCAACAGGATGTAATATATTTATCCATTCTCTAGTGCATTTTATTGAATTGCCTTCATCATAAGCAAGTTCTGAATCCTCTAGTTAATTTGTATCCATTAATTCCAAAGACTTTATAAAATGAAATAAGTGGAAAGGACAAGTGAACAAAATTTAAACTACTAGAGTTGTGAGGAGAATTGTAGTAGAAGCAGAAAAGCTATTAATTGTACTTCCATTTAAAGAACTTGGCTGGTAAAGAAAATAAATGCAACCTTTTGAAAGTAATTGTATATGTTCTGATAATATGTTTTAGTGAGTAACTAAGGATTTTTTTTTTAATCACCTTACCACTATGTGAAAACTATTAATTAAACACTTGTGGATTGAATTATTTTTTACTTAGCCCTGAAGTTGTGAAGAGTGAGCCGTATGGAGAGAAAGCTGATGTATGGGCTGCAGGATGCATCCTTTATCAGATGGCAACTCTGAACCCACCATTTTACAGCACCAATATGCTCTCCTTGGCAACTAAGGTATTCAGGCTTGCCAGATTAACTTACTAATTATTTTTCTATGTTTTTGCTAGATCCATGAGAATTCATATTTAAGGTTGTAGATGCTCTCTGGACCAGTGAGCAGGAGTGTTTATAGTATGTTAATACTATAGCTTATAGTATTAGCAATTCATAGTATCATAGTATAGCAACTATCTTGTCATTCTAATTTCAGAAATTGCTTGCAAATGTAAGCATATTATTACTTCTCAGACTAGTATATTTTTATCATTGCATTATATGAGAGGATATTTAGATATATAAAAGATGTTGAATGTACTATAATATTGGATTTTTGATAGGGTTGTGTATTATCTTAGGACATGATGACAAATAATAAAAAAAAAAGTTATGTTTCCCTTATTCAGCTATTACAGGCCTTTGATCTACAGTGGTTATGTCCATCAATGTGGATACCTGGTTTGAATTGACATTCTGCATTAGAAGTTTTAAGTGTTTTAAGGTTTTTTTTTTTTCAAGTTAGAACTGATGATGTAATTCCCATCAAGTTGTTTGAAGAATAAATATTTATTATATGAAATTTCCAAATAAAAAACTTAATGTTTTTTTCTTCAATTAACTATAGATATTTTTTCCAGATAGTAGGGGCTGTGTATGAACCTGTGCCAGATGGACTGTACTCTGAAAAAGTGTCACTTACTATTAAAAGGTAGATATTCATCTAGTTTTATTTTGATATCTTGCTGAAAGGATGTTTTTCTTTGTATATTTCCAGCAGTGACAATATGACACTGACTTTTGCTGACTTTAGCAACTGTTAATTTTTGTCTTCTTATTTAACAGAGGTATCCACTCACCTTGCTAATAACATGTGCAGTATAGGTGAGTCTAAAAACTGCATGCCAGTAGAGTCAGCACATTCAGCAAGACAGTGTAGAATCATTACTGAAGTTTAACACTACCAGTGCTATACTTGATCCCCTACACATCAAATTATTTTTTTTTTCATAGATTACAGCATTTTGAGTAATTTCTAAGAGCAGTTTGTGGTCAAGTAGGTAACCCTGTTGCAAAATGTTTTTTATAGATCAACGTATGAACACATTCATAGCTTTGTGTGTTTGTGACTGACAAATACATTTCCCACTATCTTCTAATACTGTTAACAAATCAGAAAATACACAGTAATAGAGGAAAATGCAAACATTTCTTTGTTCCACTCACTCATCACATATTTCTCTTAGCTATGATTACATATTCCTGGTGATAATGTTATATGTAAGGCAAAGTATAGAAAGTGAGTGCACTCCTAAGAGATTTAGCTCCGTTGATAGCCCACTTCAGAAAAACTCTACTTATAACAAAAATAGCTTTTTCAATCAGCTGTTGATTCCATCTCTAAAAAAAAGCACTTTATAGTGCAGAAACTGTAACATTTTAATACTATGTTTTATTGTACAAAAAAAAAAAGTTTCTGTTATTTAAAGACCTTGAGGATGAAGATCTACAGTGGAGAGGATAGAAGCTAATACAACTAAGATTTAATTTTCAAAGGTCCTGAAAATAATAGTTTTAAATATTTACAGGTATTTGTAGTCAGAATAACTGGCTTTACTCATTCATTGTTCTCCATTTAAGAATAATACAATAATTCCAAATGTATCCAGAAAATAGTTTCAAGGCAGTATACATATCAGTATTGATACATGTTACAATCACTTATAATTTTTAATACATCTTTATCAATGACTTAGATAAAAAATGTGAGAATCTGGCCTCTGTCTTTTCCTTCTTTCTCGTCTTTATAATGATGAGAAACTGTGTAGTATGGTTCTTTCAAGGTCAGTTATTGAGTTACTCTTTGTAATTATATATGTAGCAGCTGTATTACAACGGGTTCCCTAGTCCCATATCTTTATGCTCCTTTCATTATCATACTGGGACTACCTGGTTTAAATGGATGACATTTGTATGAAATGGATAGGCATTTGTATGAAAAATTAGCATTGCTTTTTTTCCTATCTCATAAGCATTTCCCAGATTATTTTAAAAGCAACAGGTAGCATAACATTTTTAAAAGTATTATTGATTCTCTCTTACTCTGAGTTAGTTCTTAAACGAGATATTATGTTTAGTTTTTATCTTATACTTTGTGATATATTTAGGCAGAATGAAAGAACAGTAAAGAAATGCAGTAATAGGGAGATTTTTTGATAGTATAGATGAGAAAACATGAAATGAGGAAGTAAATTTCCAAATGACTGAAACACAATGCCTGTTAAAGATGAATGTCATATGTAAAACCAAAAAATCAATGATAAGGATTAGAAAACTAAAAACTTCATTTTGCAAGTGGAAATTTGCATTCAGTATTGTCATTATTCATTATTATTGTTAAAAGACAATTTTATTGGATTAAGCTAGTAAAGGAAATTCCAGAATTATCAGCACCAAAGTCTTTCAGTGCTTAGTCATCAATTAATTGTTTCTTTCTAGATACAAGGGAAATAGTCTAAAGACCTATCAGAAATCTTTTATAGCCCCCATGGTTCTTGGAAATTTTGACCAGTTTCTATGAATTAAAAACCAAGAAAAATCAAACGGGACAGTTCTTAAGGGTGAAAAACTTGTGTCTATTTATATGAAATTTAATATTTTAAATTAAACAGATAGTTATGATAATTAAAGAGATTACCTAAGTAAATTTGAGCAAATTTGAACAAAAAACAAAAAAATGAGATTAAAATCCAGAGGTTTAGGTACTGGAAAAACATTTTTAAAACTGCTACTTTACATGTGAGTTACACTGTTGTACTGTTTTAGAAATAATAAAATCATTCAGTGACACTTTTCTTTGAAGAAGGGTGTTGGGTCAAGTGTGTCTGTATGCTAGCTGGTCAATAATACTCTGAAAGCAAATCATAGTAAATTATCAGGTCAACTGGAGTTAATAGATTTAAGACAATTTATAGCACATAAAGAACTGTCTCTGATGGCCTTCATACCTTACCCTATGTACAAAATATTCTGGGGATTTAAAAATGAACCTTACCGTGTTTTATTACAGTTACTAAACAGTTCCCTAGAGTGCCTGAAAGATGAAGCACAGAACTGCAGAGTAATTTAGGTTGGAATTGACCCCAGTGGTCTTTGCTCAAAACAGAGACAATTAGATATGGTTGGTCAGGATCTTGTCTGAGTTCTAAATATTGAAGGACAGAGATCCCACCACTTTTCCGGGTTCTCTTCCAGTGCTTATCCACCTTTGGGATTAAAAGTAATAATAATATTAGTAGTAAAAATAACCCTCATATCTAATTGGACTCTTCTGTGTCCTAATTTATATATGTTTTCTCTTGCCCTATCATTGTGCACCTCTGAGAAGAATCTGGCTTCATCTTTTCTATACTGTCTGTATCAGTTTTGGATTGGATAGAGTTAATTTTCTTCCTTGTATGGTATGGTGTTGTGTGATTTAGAATGAGAGTAATGTTGATAACATGTCGATGCTTGTACTTGTTGGAGAGCAGTGCTTACACAGAGCCAAGGACTGTTTTGCTTCTTGTGCTGCCCTGCCGGCAAGGAGGCTGGGGGTGCCCAAGAAGCTGGGAGGGAACACAGTCAGGACAGCTGACCCAAAATGTCCAAAGGGATGTCCCGCACCATGTGGTGTCCTGCTGAACAATAGAACTGAACAGGGGGGTTGCCCAGGGGTGGGATGCTGCTTGGGGACTGGATGGGCATTGGTCATTAGGTAATGGGCAATTATATTGTGCTTCACTTGTTCTATATATTATTTTTATTATTATTATTACACAGCAATCTTTATCTCAGCCCATGAATTTTGCTTTTTTTTTTTCTCTCCAATTTTCTCATCCATTCCACTGCAAGGGGAGTGAGTGAACAGCAGCATGGTGTTTAGCTGCCTACTGGGATAAACCACAATGCTCTTCCATTATAAAGATAGCAATCAGATCTCTGTGTAACTAGTCCAGGCCCCTCTGATAGCAGCCCTGCTCCCTGTGTGTCAACAGCTCCCTGCAATTTAGTGTTCACAAGCTTTTTGAGAGTGCATCCCATCTTCTAGGTCTTTAAGAAAGACATTAGTAGCCCCGTATCAATCCCTGAAGGGTGCTACTTTCAGCCACCATCTGGACTTCGTACTGCTGATGACACACCTATTTGAGCCAGTAAGTTAAGGCAATCATTTTCAATTGTAATCATACTCCATTTGTAGTCATCTGGATACTGTAGGATATTGTGTCAAATGCCTTGCTACAGTGAAGTTATACACAGCATGTACTGCCCTCCTGTTGTCCGCAGTTCCAGCAATCTCATCATAGAGAGCAAGTCAGGTTCATCAGGTATGGCTGGAGTTTGGTAAATCCATCCTGGCTGTTCCCAGTCACCTACTTGTCCTTTGTGTGCTTGTTATAGTAGGTATCTAGCATAACATCACCCATGCTGGATCTGTTCCTTTGATCCTTACACACAACCTCTTGACTGCACCATGTGAGGTGTTGACATCTGCCAGCTGCCTCCACCCTGATTTGAGCCTTTCCCTCACATTGAAATAATTGAGATCACTACCTCTGCCCTTTCCCCTTCACTCTTGATCCCAATGCTTTGTAGTCATGTTTGGTATTGTCGTGGTTTAACCCAGCCGGCAGCTAAACACCACGCAGCCATTCGCTCACCCTCGCCCCTCCCTCTCTGGGACGGGGGAGAGAAATGGAAAGTGAAGCCCATGAGTTGAGATAAAGACAGTTTAATAAGACAGGAAAATAATAATAACAAAAATAATAATAACAATAATAATAATAATGATACAATGGTGATAATAGGTAAGTAATAATAGTATGTACAAACAAGTGATGCACAATGCAATTGCTCACCACCTGCTGACCGATGCCCAGCCTAACCCCGAGCAGTCCGGCCCCCTCCCCCCGGCTAGCCACCCCTATCTATTGTTTAGCATGACGTCAGATGGTATGGAATACCCCTTTGGCTAGTTTGGGTCACCTGTCCTCTGTCTGTCCCCTCCCAGCTCTTACTGCACCCCCAGCCTGCCTGTTGGCAGGACAGAGCGAAAGGCTGAGATGTCCTTGGTGTCCTTGGCTTGGTATAAGCACTGCTCTGCAACAATTAAAACATCGGGGTGTTATCAGCACTCTTCTCATCCTAAGCCAAAACACAGCATTCCACCAGCTACTAGGAAGAAAATTAATTCTGTTCTAACTGAAACCAAGACATCTATGTTCAGAATTGTCCCTAGAATCATTGGTGTCCATATGGATGAGCAACAACGTAATGGCCCAAAGGTCAGATGAGTCTTGTTAGTCTTTCCACTATAGCCTGAACCCAAGCACCTCACAAACAAGAGATTTCACAGTCAGATAAGTAGATAGGTGCCTCTGTTCCCCACAACAGGGAATCTTAAATGATTGTCAGCTGCTGCTTCTTATTTGTGACACTTGATTCAGACTCATCTGGCTCTGGTATGTCCTCTGTTAGTTCTTGATCCTTCTCACCCCTTCCCAGGTCACTGTACCTATTCTGTAGTTACAGATTTTCAGAGAAAGAGCCTTCCTTCTGCTGGCAGAAGTCACAAACCTCCAGCCTGCCCCCATCTCAGGAGCCTCTGTCCACTGCTCTTTTGAGGGTAATATCTAGATTTCCCTCCTCTTTTGCATTATTTATAGTTCTTGTCTCTGCAAAGTCTCTGTGAAGATCTTGTCAATCTCCTGTACATCCAACTGACAGCACATACTGCACTCCCTGCAGCCCAAGACCTGCACAGCAGCATCCCCCCATAGCAGTTCTGTCTGGGTTGGTGACTCTGAAGTGCCAAGGACAATTATTCCAGCTGATGCTGGAGACTGTGCTCTGTGGTGTGTTAATACCAAGGCTGCTCAGTGTCAAGCTGTCCCATGCTGGCTTGAGCAGAGTTTTTGGGCCCCTTTGTGCACCTGCTGTACAGTCTGTTGTGACAGCTTCTATGTCTCTCTTGAACAGGAAAATGCTGCTTGATAATTTTCTCACTATGAAGACTTTGGCAATAACATTTTTATAAGCTAGCAGATGTTCTCCCTTCAGTCTTTTTGCTTAAAATTATTTATGCCTTTCTGAATTGTATCCATTTGTGAACTTTGAGTGCATAAGAACTTGAAATTGTTACCTTGCTAAATTTCTGTTTTATCTCAAGTGCTGGCCCTCATGGTTTAATAAAAACCAATGGAGGAATGCAGTGGTAGGAAACAGCTTCCAAGAAAGAAGTAATAAGTATTCATTAGAGAATGTTTCTTTCTATAGGTGTTTGACTCCTGATGCAGAGACACGTCCAGACATAGTGGAGGTCAGCTCTCTGCTGTCTGATGTGATGATGAAATACTTGGATGTTTTATCCACCTCCCATCTCATGTTGGAGAAGAAAATGGAGCGGGAGAGGAGACGAACCCAGAGGTACTTCATGGAGGCTAATCGAAATGCAGTAACCTGTCACCGTCAGCTTTCCACTTTACCACAAGTAAGTACATATACTAGGCTTTATTTTTGCTTATCATTGTGTGTCATATCTGAGAAAATAAGGTACAATAATACTGGCAGAAAATAAATCAAAATGAAAAGACCCATTATCTTAAAACATTTTTCCATGTAGACTTTTAATTTTTTAACCAGGTATTCATTCATTTTTTTTGTGGACACGCTTGTGCAGCAAAAATAACAGTAACTTAAAACTGTTATTTCACTTAGGAAAATGGCCTTATTATGAACATACTTGCTGTTTTGATAGAATTTTATAATTTTTAATTAATAATTATTAAAAATTACTAAATAATAAATAAATAAATAAATAAATATTAATAGTGCATATTTGTGAATAGGAAAATATACACTTAGCTAGAGTGAAACAAATGCATAACCTGTTGCATGATTCACAAACAATGGTACCTAGAAAACGGAACATATATAAACATAATTTTTAATTACAGATTGCTAGATAAAGAGCAGTGAAGCTGATAAGGTATTTGCTAGTGCTTTCTTACTGTCGGATACAGTTCAGATGAAATACTTCATGTTCTTTTGTTTGCTTCAGGCTATGTTTTAAGCACTCTTCATGAAGGATTCAGTATTTTACATAATGAAACAATCTTGTATGTGACCCTGGAGAATTTTCTTAATTTTCTTTAAGCCTTTCTTAAAAAGTTTTTTTTTTTTTTTTTTTTTTTTTTTCAAAAAGTTCACTGTGTATATTATTGTTAAGGTAATTATAAAGCGAAGTTGTGATTTACACCACTACTCTTTTGTATCACGGTCAGAAAAAAACAGATTTTTATTTTATTTTATTTTTTTATCGGGGCTCAATAGTTTGCACTGAAGTAGTAAAAAAGTTTTTTTTTAGGTATGGCTGGTTCCAAACATGGATTTTTTTTTTTACATGTTTTTTTGTCTTCATGTGCCTGGTTGAGTAGAAAGTTTGTAGTAATTGATGATTATTTTTTTTTTTTCTGTATTTTTTTGGACTATTGATCCAAGATAAGTATTTGTATTATACACTCTTTTTTTTTTTTCTCTCAATGAAAAATTTGCCAACAACTTCCAAAAAAAACTCAAAAAACCCACTGCGGTTTGAAAAGTAAGAGGTATGAATATGGAATAAAGATACAAGGTAAGATTTATAATGTAAAGCACTATGAACAATTATTTTCCATATTTATTGAGTTTTCTTACCCTACATGTTTGGAAACTTGTTGTATATCATTATTTTTCAAATCTTGGTTTAGTCATTCTCTTGAATAGCTATGATGAAATTTGCAAAAACACCTATGGATATAAGGCTGCTTGATTTTGGATTTCAGTGCAATTATCCTGCTTTGAGAAAAGTGTTCTATCCAGATACTTGTAAGATATGGTATGACTCATAACTTTACATTGCACTTAGAGTATAAATTCTTGTATAAATACTTAAAAAATACACCTATATACAAAAAGAAGAGGAAAGTTCCTCTGTGTTTTAGGATATAATGGCTAGTCTTCTCAAGAAAGGAATATTGTAATTCTACTTCCACTCCACTGCATATTTTATTTTGTGTATTAAATGAAACAGCTAAAAACAGGAGACTCTGAGAAAGATCCAGAACACTACAGAAGCTGAGAGAGTATGGCTCGCTAATGAGAAGTGGGAAACCCAGCTGTGTTCTTGCTCTAAGTAAGACAGAACAAATCAAGATAGAATTTTCCAAATTTCAGAGGAGTGCTATAGGGCTTAGAAACAAAAGGAGCCATGTTGTTTCCTTGTTTTCACTATCATAAGGAAACGATGAAATTGGAAGATTTCTAAAAATAAATAAATAAATAAATAAATAAATATATTTATTCTTGAAAATTTTGACATTTGAAATTAAAAAAAAAAAAAAGGCAACATTCTGAATTAAAACATTGGGAAGAATTTCAAGCAGTTGTTCCTGAAATAAAAACTTTGTGAGGTATGGACAACCTAATTCATCTTAGTCGAGGCTCCAGCAGTTCCACAGCCAGGCAATTTGTCATTTTTCCATGGTGTCAGACAATTCAGTGTTTCTGCCATGTTGTTCAATGCTTTGTGGAAGCCAGTTATCTTATGCTTTTTTTTTTTTTTTTTTTCCACTGAAATGTACTTATGGCCTCCTTTTTCATCCCAGTTGTGTCACATTGTGAATGTTTCTGAAATAAAGTGCATGCTCTGTGTCCTTGCTTATGGAACTATGCGGCATAGGTCTTCTACAGCCAGAGCAAAATCTGTTTTATAAATAGTTTAAGACAAGTATGGAAACTGATAAGTAGGTAATGTGAAAGGTCAGTAGATGATGCTTAAGAAGTTCAGTTACCTTGCCTGACAAGTATAGCACAGAATCCATTTCTGAGGAAAATCCTAGCAAGAGAATCATTATGAGTTTCTTACCTGTATTTTTATTTTTCCTTGTCTTCTATAGACATTGTTTATGTGAGAATAGGTGCAGATGTAAGGATGAGAGATATTTAATAGAGTTAGTGTGTTTAGTTCTGAAAGGTTAAAATTTGCTGACACAACACAGAGTACAAAGGACCTAAACCAGTACAGTAGTAGTAATTATCTCACATAATGCCCCAAAATAACAGTAGTTTTAAGTAATAATTAAAGTATCTTTTTAATATTTTCCTTTAAAGATATGAGAATAACCAAATATGAATATTATTGATTCCCCCCCCCCTTTTTTTTTGTTATTTATTTATTTATGATATCTAGATTTGTAAAGTGTAGATATTACTTTAACTATGTACAAAAAAAAATCAAAATAAGTTACTTCTAGTTCTTTGGAAATAAGCATTTGAGTACATGGCCATCAGCAATTATTAGCATATTTACTGCATATATCCTGACGTATTGTTAACTTAAAAATAATGCTTAGAAGCCCTTAATAAATATGTTCACATATTATTTGGCATATAAACAGAGTAACTTTTTTCCTACTGCCAGATTTTTTTAGCTTAAAATACCAATACACCAAAAACAAATCAGGTAAAAACCTGCACTTTGTATGACAAAGTATGTTTTTCTTTAGAATGTTCAGTTGCCCTCCAAAACAATATAGAACGACGAATATTGAGATCAGCTATATTAGGAATAAATTCTTTACTGTGAGGGTGGTGAGGCACAGACACTGGAACAGGTTTTCCAGAGAAGCTGTGGATGCCCCATTCCTGGAGGTGTTCAAGACCAGGCTGGATGGGGCTTTGGGCAACCTGGTCTGGTGGGAGGTGTCCCTGTCCGTGGCAGGGGGATTGGAACAAGGTCATCCTTAAGGTCTATTCCAATCCAAACCATTCTATAATTCTATGATTTTGAATTTGGGGGAGAAAGATGTAAATTTTACAATTTCAATCTGTCAGCTAACATATATATAACAATATAAGAGTCATTTCTACCTCTTGCTACTCTTGGCAGCCGGGTAGTCTGTCATGTCTGCCCATTTTTAACGTATTTTCAGAGTACCTTCTTTTTCTTCATTTCTGCATTTCTAGTTTGTGCATCTGGCATACATGTACTGTCACAATCCTTCTCTATAACAGGATTTTATAAACTGTATTCTTTGGGAAGTCTAGCTTATTTTCACTTTTGTATTAGTAATGTCATTTGAATGTATATTTTATTTTACAATCCTTAGACACAAATCTATATATTCAGATAAAGTTTTCAACTGTGCTGTGCCTAGGTAATGGAAAAGTATGTACAATGTATTTTATTTTATTTTATTTTATTTTATTTTATTTTATTTTATTTTATTTTATTTTATTTTATTTTATATTTTATTTTTTTTTTTAGGATATTGCAATCTAGAAGAGTAGCTCTATATCTAGCTTCTGTTAGGGCTAATGGGGTGTCAGAACTCACGCCTTACCAGTGTTTGGTCTAAGCTGGTCCATTTGGGTTACCATTAGTTGAGTGCTTTGTCTTAATGTTCAAACGCACAAGAATGTTTATGAGCAACATAAAAGTTCTCTCTCTGAATTTTCCTGGTTTCACACTTGAATTGGTGAGTCTTCCAGCATGCTAGAAAGCATGCTACATAGACCCCAAAATTAGTCATTTTACCTTTACGTAGGATTTTTAGCTGCAAGTCATAGGACCTAGATCTGCAGATATCAAGGTTTTGTATCTCTAGTGGGCTTGGATGTCTCTGCTAGGAACCGTACTCTGATTGTTCTGCTTGATTCCAGCCTGTGCTAAGAAGCCTGGCTTTATCTCTTGCAGAAGCAGATCAACTATTTATTGGGTAGAAGTAGTGAAAGAAGCAATATAACAGTTTTCAGACAGGTCAGCATCTAAACTGAAGAGCCTAGTCAGACTTGAAATGTCTGTGCAGTTTTTCTGTCTTCCATCTGCAGCATGAATAATCTACCTTCATAGATTTTTAGGTAATTAAAATATTTTTAGATAACTAAAATATTCTATTATGCCTTTTCAAGATTGGTTTAGAAACATCAGCAGTGTAAGTCAACTGATAAGCTGACATTTTTTTGTATGTCACTACTATGATGAAGACCCTAATGTAAATAACTATGATACGTTTCCTAAGAATGCCTGTAAATACAGAACATATTACTGCTTCCACTCTTCTTTATCCATAAGAATCAAATTTGCTTATCTCAATCTGTTTCTTCGTTCATGGGGATGTGTGGCCAAAAGAGGAAGAGTTAAAGGTCATGGTTTACAAATCCATACTTTTGTAGTCATGCTGCAGGCTACAATAATTCTTGCGATTAAAAGCTGGCATCGATTTCCTCATTTTTTTTTTTTTTAGAAAAGAGGACACGCTCATAGCTATGTGAAAGGCAAAGAAGGACAAAATGATGTAACCATTTTTACCAAGTCATCTACCCCCATATCCAAATGCAGTTTTGCACTGTTGGCAATTTGATCCTGCTAATAAGTACATTGGTAGTTTCTAAGCATCACCACATGCATTACAAAGTAGTACTTAATTAGCAATTCAATTTTAATTCATCCATTTTTCTTGTTAACTCAGACACAGAAACAAAAATGGGAGCAATGTTCATTTTAATTTCCTTTTTCTGAGTAGCTGGATATGTCTTTTATTTGTTCAATTCAGACAATCAATGTATAAAGATTTTTCTTAAAAAAGCTATCTATGAAGGTAGTAGGTGTTTTTTTATATTGGCTGAAGCAAATAGAGTGTTTGATTATACATCACTAGAATGCAACAGGATATTAGTGTTGCAGCAATGTAGTCCAATCATTATATTAAGTTAGAATACTATATTTATAGGGAAAAAAAAAAAAAAAAGTGTGATAGTTCCAGTATGTGCACCACTGCATACAATTCCCATTGCTTTGAAAATAAGTGAGGGCTCAGGAATGTCACGGAAGTTTAGCATTCCACAAGCTGTTTTTTTCATCCATCTTTCACTCTGTTGATTTTGTTCTGACAGTTCTCAGTTTTGGAATTTAAGTAGCAGGTACTGGAATTAAAATTTAAATGCTAGAAGTTACTGCTTTTAAGGGCAAACCCATAATACATTTAATTTCACTTCAATTATTAGTATGTTTGACAGAATAGACGTGTTATGTATGTCTGGTTTCCAGGAAATATGCATGTGCATATATGGCATGTATACAACAGCTGAAATTGTCAGATTCACTCTTAACTACTATATAACTGGTCTGAGAGCAGTAAATCCAGCATGTCTTCAGAACATTAGATTTGTAGAGCACATTCAAACTTGTTACGTAGAGTGTGAATACTTCTCTCTGCAGGATTCCAAGTAGATGCAGCAGTTAAGTCCTTCCTTCGTGCTTTGTGGTCTTAAATTCTAACCTAAATTTTATTTGTTGCACCTTAAGCTGTTTACTTTTTGTCCTCTCCACGGTGAAAATATGTGGGACTTATTTCTTACCTCCTATATCCTCTGTCATTATTTTAATTTGTACTGAATAATCAAATTCCATCACTCTTTGTAAGTCATGCCTTCTAAACCTCTGATTATTCTCACATCTCTCCTTTAAGTGCTCTCCACTTTTTTTAAAGTGTAGTCAAAACTGGATTCAGTTACTCCAAGTGAGAATCTTATTGGTACTGAGAAGATTGCACAGCTCTTAAGATGATTTTCCTCTTCTCATATCACAGTATATTTACTTTTTCATAGCAGCATGATATTGTTCAGTTGTGCTCTATTTCTGATCCACCGAAGTCCCCAAATATTTTCCTGTAGAGATGCTGTCTTACTAGTCCTTCCCCAAGTCTGTATGCTTGTACAGTTGTTTGTGCTCATAGAGCTTTGTATTTTCCCTCTTCATTTTTTTTCCCCAGTTTCTACAGTTTCTCAAACCTGTATTTAAAATCTGTCACTTTCATTGACACAACTTTGTGTATGGTGTGTATGCTGTAATACGACATAAATGCATATATTGCAGTCTATGCATGTTTAATAGACATTGCATCTATCCCATTATGCAAATTATCATTGGAATTCAGTGACTGTATTGAGCATTTTTGGACCAAGGTCAAAAAGGATCCAGAAAAATTGTACTCATTACCCATTTTCATTATAACAAACCCTCAAAGCAATGACCAAGTTGAGCATGATTTTTCTTGTCTGTTGTACAACCAGCGGTATTATTATGGTTTTCTCTAGCTCACACTTCCCTAGCTTTCCTGTAAGATATCATGAGAAACATTGTCAAAAGCCTTACAACATTACAACAACATTGCAAATAACATATACTTCTTGTTGCCAATGCACAAGAGCTGTTGCCCTACTACAGAAAGAAGTAAGTTAAAATATGGTGGTTTTGATCCTTTTTTTTTCTTTCCCTTAGCTCATCATTATTTACAGATTATTGTTAACAATTTGTCATTTGAGTGTGTAGTTTGGTATTGACAACTTTTGATCCTTCTACCTTTACCCTGCTTTTTATGTCATAGAATAGGAAAGCTACCTCTCTTCAGTAATTGGGCACTGCCTGTTTAGAGCAAAGAAAGCATCTGCCCTGACTAGACTGCTCTAAGTGAGCTTTAGAGTCACCTTTAGAGGCTGTCATACTATAATATGCTGTGGAAACTGCTATTGTGGCATCTTGACATAAGTCCATTGCTGAAATATGAAATGCTTTTCCCAACAGAATTTAAAGTGAAAATCTTGATGAGCCATCTTTTACAAGTTAAGTTATAGTGTTGGGAGTAGAACAAAAGATAGGGAAATAATTGAAGCAGACAATGGTATAGTCAGTGCTCAGGGATGCATGAGTAAGGGTTAAGGAGTAAGGCTTTTCAGACTGTACCATTCTGCTGTGTCCCAGTAAGGTCTAAATTCTCCATGAAAAAGGCTGGGGAAGAACACTGTCTTAGATAAAGGCTGAATGGCCTTTAACACAAGGTAAGAATAAAATGATTTAGAAATGTATTATTATTATCTCCTGACATTACCTTAGTACTAAAGACAATAATTTGTTTAATCTGATCTGTTTATATCATTTATCCCCTAATCTTTATTACACTTTGCTCTGGAAAAAGTAAAACTAAAACTTGAATTTATTTGTGCACAACAGCAGCAGTATGAGAGGACTTGCAACAATATAAAGATCATAAAAACAGTCTGATTTCAAAAATCATTGCATTAAAATGGAAGCAATAACAGAGATCAAGTATTTCTGTACTTTCCAGAAAGGCTATAAACAAAGACAACAGCAGAGGTAGAATTTTATTTTCATTAAAGAATCCCTTGCTATAGGCAAGATTCGGCACTTGAATGAGACAGGTAAATAATTGATTTCCATGTTTTGATTTTCTAGGCAGTGTTTTGGTAATGCCAATCAGCATTTGGTCAGTTCAGCCTTGGCGAGTCTCTTTGGCATCCCATCACATCTCATTACATCAAGTTTGCTTGGTATTTTACTACCATCTTGACTGTTGTGCAGGTTTTGTGTTGTCCAGAAGTCACCTTCTTATTATTATGTAAGATGGAAGAGAATAAATCTCCCACAGCTTGTATATGGGATTCATACTCTCCTTGTCCAATCATTTATTTTTATTTTTTTCAGTTTCTTTATGGTCTGGCTTTTTTTTTTTTTCATTTTATTTTCTTTTTAGTGCTTGTTATGAAAAGACCTTCACCAAAACCAAAGATGCTTTTTATGTATAGGCTCAAAATAATTAGGCTATATTAAGAATTTGACAAGTTTTGCTCTAAATTTAGAATCAGCGGCTGAACCTGGCACCATCTAGTTCTGGACTAACAGCTATGTGGGAACTACATGTACATTTTAATCTGTGTATGTGATACACAAGTCACTCTTTCACGTTTTCTAATGGATGCTATATAGGGACAGTATGTAACATTTCCTTTTTGCTCTTTGTTGTCAGAAGCATTATGAGAAGTTGAGCCTTCTTAGCAGCACCAATGGAACACCTACCTGCAAAACTGAATTTTCAGAAAACATTTACATTCCAGCTGAAAGTTTTCAGTCTGCATGTGGAAAGAATGAGGATGAGGAAAGAACTTATGAAGAAATCCTGATAGAGAACAACAGCACTTTAGAAAACACTGAGAAAGGTATTAATTAGCAAAAGAAAAATCAGGAGTACTATTATGCTGCTCGGAGGTGGGTTCAAAGTTGTTTTGCTTTCATTTTTATGTGCAGGTATGTTCTCAGAATTAGATGATGAGCCGGATGTATTGGACAATTCAAGTAGCTCCAGCCTAAGTCATTTGAAAGAATCTCCCTTTGGTAAGATCCCTTAAGAAGCAAGGGGTATAATACTTTCTAACAGTTAAATTGTCATGTATTCTAAAATAGTTGGGTATTTCATGATTCATTGCAAGTTCACCATCTGTTGTGGGTCCTAAGTAATACAAAATTAAAATAGCTGTGCCTCTGTGGCACCCATTTCCAGGGTAATATATTTTCTATCACATTTTCTTTATGTAGCTCATCCCCGTATGTTCAAGGATTGGCTATGGAAACTGGAATATTATTGAGCAACTTGACAAAGAAGGTGATTTTAGATTTGAGCATAAGGTAACTAAAGTTAATAAGAAACAGAAGGCAGACAGCATGAGAACTGTCATCTCAGTAACAGGAATTACATGCATATGAATAAATGGAGTGCACTGTTAGAGGGTGTAAAAAAGAAACTTGGTAGAGGCAAGCATTAGCTGTGCAGGTGAGTTCATTGAAAGGAACCGCAGAAATGCTGAATAACTAGAATAAAATTAGGAAGTAATTATATGACAAAACACAGCAATCATTCTGCCTTTAGTTACTTGTGGCAATCAGTTAGGAAGGCATCAGCTATGTTGAGTGTTAAGTAATAGTTTTTGTATTATATTCAAATATGAAAAGGAAATTATATTCAAATATAAAAAAGAAAAAAGTTGTGACATCAGTAATCACTATAGGCTGCCTGCTAAAATATGATCTATGGTGATCTAAGTATTAAATGGGATGGGATTCTGATCAATTTAGAGGAAAAATAAAGAACAGTTTATACTAGGAAAAAAAAAAGTAATATTAGAACTAAAGAAATTCAAGATTTTTGTTTATACTATGAAGTTCTGACAGAAAATCTGTGGATCTTTTAAAATGGCCTTTTTAAATGTGAAAGTAATAAGATTAACAAATTTTATTGGTGCAAGGTTCCAGGCTTCAAAACCATAAGGTAATATTACTTAATCTGTTTGTAGTGCTACTTGCAAGCTAGATTTCCTTCAAATTTTGTTGCAGGTAATGAAAAACTTGACTGCTATTAATTGAACTGTCCAGCCATTAGTTAAGAGCAACTAACTGATTAGATAATTCTGCTTATAATCTATTAACTTAATTTACTATTTATAATTGGGTAGCCTGCCATTCTATAGATGACCTGTGGCAGCCAGCCTTGAGTTTCTTGCCAACATTTTCTTAAAAAAAATATATATATATAAATATATATTTATTTTTTTTCCTTTATTGCTCTGTTCTGCTAAGACAGTGACAAGGTAAGGTTACCAGGTACAGAGAGGCATAGCCTGATGCTGGGAGGAGATTGCATAGGCAGAATCCCTTAAGGAACAGCAGCCTACAGATGAAATATTCTGTTTTGGTGCTTATTTCGAAGAACAATACTTTGTGTGTCACCCAGAAACTGAATTCTTTGTAAGCTAGTTCAGCAATGTTAAGAGACATTGGAAATCTCTGTGTGGTTTATAACTTGCCACACCCAATGTGTTACTGGTAATTATTTCCTTGTTCATTTTTCTTTATTAAGAACCAAGAACTAATGAATTATCAACTTTTTTTTCTGGTATTTTATTACCAGAAATTATGCTTTTTAACAGAAATTACTCTTCCTTGGGTTAGAAACTGGCTGGATAGCTGGGCCCAAAGAGTTGTGGTGAATGGAATCAAATCCAGTTGGAGGCCGGTCACTAGTGGCGTTCCCCAGGGCTCGATGCTGGGGCCGGTCCTCTTTAATATCTTCATCGATGATCTGGATGAGGGCATTGAGTGCACCCTCAGTAAGTTTGCAGATGACACCAAGTTAGGTGCGTGTGTTGATCTGCTCAAGGGTAGGAAGGCTCTGCAGGAGGATCTGGATAGGCTGCACCGATGGGCTGAGGCCAACTGCATGAAGTTCAACAAGGCCAAATACCGGGTCCTGCACCTGGGGCGCAATAACCCCAAACAGAGCTACAGGCTGGGAGATGAGTGGTTGGAGAGCTGCCAGGCAGAAGTACCTGGGAGTGATGGTTGATAGTCGGCTGAATATGAGCCAGCAGTGTGCTCAGGTGGCCAAGAAGGCCAATGGCATCCTGGCTTGTATCAGAAACAGTGTGACCAGCAGGGCTACGGAGGTGATCGTCCCCCTGTACTTGGCTCTGGTGAGGCCGCACCTCAATTACTGTGTTCAGTTTTGGGCCACTCGCTACAGGAAGGACATCGAGGTGCTTGAGTGGGTCCAGAGAAGGGCAACGAAGCCGGTGAGGGGTCTGGAGAACAAGTCCTACGAGGAGTGGCTGAGGGAGCTGGGCTTGTTCAGCCTGGAGAAGAGGAGGCTCAGGGGCGACCTTATCGCTCTCTACAGATACCTTAAAGGAGGCTGTAGTGAGGTGGGGGTTGGCCTGTTCTCCCACGTGCCTGGTGACAGGACGAGGGAAAATGGGCTTAAGTTGTGCCAGGGGAGTTTTAGGTTGGATGTTAGGAAGAACTTCTTTACTGAAAGGGTTGTTAGACATTGGAACGGGCTGCCCAGGGAAGTGGTGGAGTCACCATCCCTGGAAGTCTTTAAAAGACATTTAGATGTAGAGCTCAGTGATATGGTTTAGTGGAGGACTGTTAGTGTTAGGTCAGAGGTTGGACTCGATGATCTTGAGGTCTCTTCCAACCTAGAAATTCTGTGATTCTGTGAATTCCACTGTTTTAATGAACTGGTTTTGACTGGAAGAATCCAACCAGTTCCTATTAATCCCAGTAAATTTAACCAGCATTGCCAGAAGTCATTGCACACTTTCCTCCAAGCAAATAAAGTTTAACTGATGTATAGGAACATCAAGATTGCTTTTTCAAAAAAAATAATAAAGTGGTCATACATTCTTAGATCATCTGTAGTTCTGTTGGATGTTGAAGTTAGTATTCAGTTGTAATAAATGCCAGCAGATGTTTTTTTTTTTTTTTTTTCCCATGGAAAAAGAAAAGATAACTTTTTGAAAAAATATTATAAATTTCAGATATTTGGGTATTGCTTGGGTTATACTCCATTCATTGTTAATAAACATCTAACAGTATATTAATAATCAGCTATGATTTGTCAAGCACATCAGCATTGCAGGGATAAATATGACCAACTTCTATTTAGTTAATTTGGAAATTGCTGTCATGAAAAAGAGAATTTAAATTGCAGGAGTATTCGTTTGGGTTTTGAAGGGGGCTGTCTCATCATGCTGCCATCATATCAATTTCTGAGAAAACAATCTGTAAATATGGAAAAATATCCCTCTAATTTAAAACTGGGTAATAATTTGTAAAAAGATGTCATGTGCTGTGCTGCTCAGTGGTACAGAAGCCGATATGCAGGTGAGTGTGAGTATAGCAGTGATTTGCTTTTTTATAGTCCACTAGTTGTAACAAAATTTTAATAATTTTACATAACCTGTGCCTTTTTATTATAACTTAAGAAAGGGACTGTTGTTCTTAGTGTAGGCAATGTCATTCCACAAGATCAATTTCTTTAGCAATTCCTATGATTGCCAAATGCAGGATATATAGATTCTTCAGTAGTAGTTTCATGCTCCTTAAAATGATTAATTCTACAGGATCAGATTATGCACATTTCAGATGCATAGAGGCAGTAGTGGAAGATGTAATCTTTTTTTTTATTTTTTTTTCCCTGAATCTTTATAATTTGAAATGATAGAGATGGACAGAGAATAAGGATACAGTCAAAAAGCAATGAAGAGATGATAACAGCTTATTTGCATTTTTCTTATTTTAAAATTAAGAAGGTTCCCAACTACACCTTAGCTTAGTCATATTTATTTTTATTTTTATTTTTTTTTAAATTTGTTTTTATTTACAGTGCAACTGTAAATTTCTGCTGGTAAAATCAAATAGCAGGAAAATGTGATCTCTCTTATGGCATAATAGTTCAGAAGTACTAGAAGCCAGTTGGGTGAATGAGAATTTAAATGTTTACTCTATCTCTGGGAAACTTTTTGGAAAAGATTTTTTTGTTTTCTTGAATCATATTTACTTACACTGCAGCCAGAACAATGTAGTATCATAAATAATGCTTCAGAAAGGCAACAAAAGACTAGTTGTCTGCAAAATATGCTATCAGAAAACCCTGTTTTTTATATACTTGCCTTCTGACCTTCTTCATAACTAAAAGGTAAATACACTATAGGTATTTCAGAATTGCTCAGTGTCGCGTTAAAGGGGTGTAGCTGATTAACCGTTACGGGCCCGGTTGGATTCAGAGTACTGAACCAGTCGGACATTCACCAAAACTGGGGGTCCGCTCAGACATTCACCAAAAACGTATTAACCACCTGGGGGTCTGTTCAGACATTCACCAACAATGCATTAACCGTCTGGGGGTCTGGTTAGATTCAGAACACTGAACTATCACGGATAACCACCCTCACCCTAGTTGCATTAATGAGAGCTATCACAATGCAATCAAGTATGGTTTATTACAGCAACAGATAATCAGGTTCTTTTGGATTGCCGGTGATAGTGACTATCTGCAAAAGCAAGCTAGTATGCATGAAATACACAGGTGTTACAGGTGTTCTAGGTGTGTGTTCTAGGTGTGGGTTCTAGGTGTGGGTTCTAGGTGTGGGTTCTAGGTGTGGGTTCTAGGTGTGGGTTCTAGGTGTGGGTTCTAGGTGTGGGTTCTAGGTGTGGGTTCTAGGTGTGGGTTCTAGGTGTTACAGGTGTTATAGGTGTTACAGGTGTTATAGGTGCGCAGCCTAGAAATAAACACGTTAAAAGGATCAAAGACTCTATAGAGATTTATAAGCAAATATTCAGATCTCACCCAAAGGCGTCCCAATGGGGGGGGAAGAGAGGCTCAGCCCGTCGACTGATCCCAGGAGTCAGGAGGTCCTAAGGATGTTGTATGTCCTTGGGATGGTATCTCCCCTGACGATGGTATCTTCCCTAACATCCCCTCTCTCTTGGGCCAATTTATATTATTTTCTATCTTTTAGGTGGAGCTTGAGTGGCTCTAGTCAAGCATATCTTAGTTATGATTGGTGTAAAGTTTTCCCGTCTCCGTTTAAAGTAATAGGCTCCGAGAAATTCAGAGCGCATGCTCAGTGAGGGGTGGTCGCACCTTGGAGGCGGGTAGCTTTTGGGATGGAGGTGTGTTTTGGTATTATAATGATATTATAATGAGCAAAAAGTACACTAGGGTACAGCATTTGTCAAAACATGACAGGTCTTTGGCTTAGGGTGGCAAAAAGTGCAGCTTTGTGCACAAGAACAATCGAGGCCCCACCTGATTACAGAGCCTAGCCGTGGTGTCTCCACTCCACTCTACGCTCCGTGGTGTTCCTTAGAGCTAGCACACCAAGTTTCCCCAGCGCGATAGCATCTAAGGTTGGGAGCCTAGGGAACGCTCAGATAATGCAGTTATGCCCTACCCTGAAAGCCTCTTCAATGCTGTACCTTTTCCTTAAAAGTGTGAATGTTAGTTTTATTTTCCTAGTTACTTCAGGCATTTACACCACACTCAGGTCCTAGCTTTTCGTGAGGCGAAGAAGACAATGTCCTGTCATTCTGCTGGATCTTGCACAAGTTTTTCTATTACCTCATAGTGCTGTATCTGCGTCCAGTATTTGGAGGAATCTCTGATCTTGCATGACTTGACCAGTAAGCAAAGAAGTAGAGATTCAGGACTCTGTTTTCTTGCCAAAATTTCTGTAATGTAATCATAATGTAATTCAGAGTAACTATATAGGGAAGAGACAACAGATCTGCCAGAATATTACAGCGAAGTAACTCTAGAAAGGTCTTCTGTGTCTGTCTTTAAACTTTTAGAAAAACAACTTGTTTACAAATTGACAGAACTTGAGTCTTGTGCAGGTAATGCCCAAAGCAGTTCAAAGTATGAAGTGCAATAACTGGGAACTTACAAAACTAGGATACTTTCAATAAATGAACTCTGCATGTGTGGTGGTTTTACTCAGGTAAGCAGCCGAGTTCCACCATGGCCACTCTCTCACTCCTCCTCCTCCTCGGAAAGGGGGAGAAAATATGACACAAAGGGCTCAAGGTTTGAGATAATGGGGGAGATGGCTCAGCAATTATCGTGACTGGCAAAACAGACTCTGAATAGGGAGATAGTAAGATTTATTGCCTATTACTAACAAGCTAGAGAAGTGAGAAACAAAGGAAAGAAACCAAAAACGTGTTTCCCCCATCCGCCCTCTGTGGTGGTTTTACCGTGCTGGGCAGCTAAACCCCACAACCGCTCTCTCACTCCCCCTCCTTTAGATGAGGAGGGGAAGAAGTAAAGCAAAGAACAACTCATGGGTTGAGATAAGGATAATTTAATTAAAGGGAAATAATTATAATAATTAAATAAAGACTACCATGAACTAAACAATTTAACTAAGGGGAAATAAAAAGGGAAAGGGGAAAAGGGAGGGGAAAAAGGAAAATAAAAAGAAGGGAGGAAAACAAACAAACAAAATAAATGAAAGCTATATGGAAGTGCAGAGGAAAGAAATTAATCTCTACTTCCCACTCATGAGCGATGATTGACCACGTCCTTGAAGCAGGGCCTCAACGCACGCAGCCAGTGTTCGAGAGGAGGACCGACGTCTTCTCAACGAGAGCCCACCCCTCCCCTCTTCTTCCTGTTTCCACCTTTTATTGCTGAGTGTGACATCACATGGTATGGAATATCCCTTTGATTGGTTTAGGTCAGCTGCCCTAGTCATGTTTCTCTCCTCACTTTTTGCCCACCCCCTAGGAGGGTTAGAGAAAGGCCCAATGCTGTGCCACTGCTGCTTAGCGGTAGACACAACACTGGTGTGATAACACTGCTGTTCCAGCTACAAGTACAGAGTACGGCACTGTATGGGCTGCTGCCGGGAAAGTTAACATTCCAGCCAGACCCAGTACACCCTCTTCCACCTCCTCAACCTGAGCAGCACAAGGGAACAGGGGAATGGGGGCTGCGGTCAGTCCCTAATGTTTTGTCTCCACCGCTCCTTCATGGTCACTCTCTTTCCCTGCTCCATGTGGGGTCCCTCCCACAGGATGCCATCCTTTGGGGGCTGCCCACAGGCAGCAGCTCTTCAAGAACTGCTCCCACACGGCTCCGTACCACGTGGTCCATCCATCCCCCAGGAGCAAACTGCTCCAGCACGGGTCCCCCACAGGCTGTAGCTCTCCTCAGACCCCTGCTCCTGCATGGGCTCCTCTCCACGGGCTGCAGCCTCCTCCAGGCCACATCCACCTGCTCCGCTGGGGGCTCCTCCACAGGCTGCAGCATGGAGATCTTATCCATGTGGGACCCATGGGCTGCAGGGGGACAGCCTGGTCCACCAGGGGCCTCTCCACAGTCCACAGCGGAACTGCTGCTGCGAGCACCTCCTGCCCTCCTGCTGCACTGACCTGGGGGTCTTCAGGGCTGCTTCTCACTGTTTTATGTTTTCCCTTTCTTAAATATGCACTCACAGAGGGGTACAAACAACATCATTTATTGGCTTGGCTCTGGCCAGCAGCAGGGCCCTTATCTAACATGGGGCAGCTCCTAGATTCTTCTCACAGAAGCTGCCCTTATGGACTCCTGCTACCAAAACCTTGCCACATAAACCTACTACAGCATGTTGTACATAGCAAATAATGGGACTCTGAGTCAGGGTTATCACTTAGCTCCAGATTTATCTGTTTTTGAGAGCAACAGTAAACATACTAGGAAATACCCATTCAGTAATGGCACCTTCTGTCTGGAGCTAGTAGTTTCATTCACAATTTGGGTTTTCGGCAAAGTTCGCAGGAAGATACCTCGTGTCTTGCAAGTTCTGTGATCACAGAGATCTTTATTATTATTCAGAGTGGTTGTAGTTGGTGGCAGATTTGATTTTAGAAGACACTGCTTCTTCAAGACATTACCCCTAAGACTCAGCCTAAGATACTCTTACATCTGCTGTACATGGTTCTTTAGATTGTATAGAGAAAGCTTCAAGAATTTAGTTGAAAGTGATTATTGCATTAAGAAACACAGAATTTGCACAATGAGCTTTCTGTGGAGAGTTTCAGAGATCTGAGTGTTTTGTAGGCTTGTTTTTCCCAGTTTACCTTTGTCCAGGGTTCAGATTTCTCTTGAGATCTTAATCTAATGTATGTGATTTTTTAGACATCAACTACATTAAAATCTGCCAAGTCCTGTTTTTCCTGTATGGTGCTTGAGATAAGCTTAAAATATGTTTATAGCAACTTCTGTTTGTTTACATGTAGTCACTTCTTGTAAACTTACGCTGTTTGATCTGCAAAGCAGATTAATGTTGGTAAAGATATCCATTCCAGAGTACGGTGATTTAAAGGGCAGTTTACTAAGAGTATATCATATGAATAAAGGTAATTTGGTGTGTAATTCATCCTGACAAGATTATTAAGCTGTCATTCAAAAAACAAAAACAAACAAACAAAACCAAACAAACAAACAAAAAGCACTTTCTTTACTTCCATTTCATTCAAGGAGATAGACTGAAGTTGTCTGTAAATGTGAAATCTTGATTCAGTTTTGGTATCACCTTGACTAAACTTGAGTTTTCAGAGTTTTACTTATTTATTTATAGATACCAGTGAAGTGAAAGCTAAAGCAAAACTTTCTATCCTTCTAGGTTTTTCTGAACTCATATCACGTTCTAAGCTTTTTTCTTGAAATTACATGGTTAGATGCCTGCAACAGAAAAACACTAAACACTAAAATGTATATTAGAATATATCTCTATGATTTGCACTGATGCCAATGAATGCTATGATAAACTCTTAGAAGTTACTTTAATTACATCAGCTATTAAAGGCTATAGTAGCAGTGAGAAAAATTCTTGATATCTCATTTGATTTATTCTAAAAAATCCTCAAGGAATCTTCATAGAGCTATTCAGAATAAGGAGCCTTATGCTAATCAAAATCTTTGGATTTTGTACGTCTTTCACATTCCAACAAAGGTGGACACAAAACAGGAAAGACATAGAGCATTTATCTTTCATTTTCCATGAGATCATCTTGAACTTAAGTAATTCCCTCTTGCCAGACGTTTAAACACAACATACATTGCCTTGCTCTTCCCATTCATAGTAGAGGGGTAACAATGGTAAAAGAAAATATCCAGCTAAAACCCTGGGCTGAACATCAGGATCTACTGCGTGCTTCATGACTTCTGCTAGTTAACTTTCCTAAATATCTGTGTAGTAGTTTCTTACTCCCCGTTTGGCTTAGAGTGCTTAAAATAACTCTTACACACAAGACTATTACTGGAGTCACTAGTTTGATGGGTGCAGGTATACACACATGAATATGCGTTATAATGGTTTTTAGATGTCTGAGTCTCCTTGTTGAAGAAATTATTCTGAAGCATTTTCATAGTATCTAATATAGACTCTCCCCGTTGAGTTGCTCAGTGGGTTTCAAACATAATAACAAGCTATAAAAATGTGGCTGAGGGGTGTTGGTTGTTGTTTAGTGATGTTCTGCAATGATTTCTTTTTTTTTTTTTTTAATTTTTTATTTATATTTCTTTTCACTTTAACAATAATAAGTATTTTCCTAATTTTAGCATATGAATCAGTAAATATTATATCTCTGCCATGTACAATGAGTGGTGAGACAGACTCTTTGGTGTGAAATACCATGCATTTGCAAATATACTCATAAGCTGTCAGATTTGCAAGTCAAATGTGGTGAGTCATCTAACTGATCAAGAACTGTTGGATATGAGTTCTTTACTGATAGAGAGACCATTTCTTTGAAACAGCCAAAGGTTGTAGTATTTCAGATCCAATTTAGTACATAAATTCTTGTAAAGGGAAGCTGTTTTTAAAATTCCAGGAAACAGCTGTGTTCAGTCTTAGTTTTCTAGCCAGGTGTCTTCTGTTACAGATTTTCTCCCATAAATATTACATAAATTTATTATATTCTTGGTTTATAGCAGAGTGCCTGATACTGTAACTAAAAATCCTTATCCCAAGCGACATGGTTCAGGTTTGGTCAGAGCTTCTACTTTTGTCTATCTATTATTGTGTCTGCAGCATACACAGCTAAAATATCTATTCCATGAATAGGTCCAATCATAACTTTTCAAAAGGCCTTGCTTGCTTTCTAGGCAGTGGACCCTGCATTTTCCTATCTATTTTTAAAAGTCAATTGAAATATCTTTGCATCTATAAGGGACTGGTTTGTTTGCATCAACTGCTCTTACAAAACTTACTTTTGGACTAATTACTACAGAGTTTCAAAGTCTGTTTTGCTAAGCAGAACATTAGCAAGAAATAAAATACTATTTCTTTTTATTTATTTATTTCTGTCTATCTGTGTGTCTTCCTTTTAAGCAGACAGGTTTGGCCAAAATAAAAGATACATAATATGGGGGGAGTTTAAACTGAATTGTGTGGACAGATGCCAGCCTCCCCAGCCTCCTCCAAGTTTGTTTATTTATTTATTTATTTATTTATTTATTTATTTATTTATTTATTTATTTATTTTTTATTCATGTTATGTTATGTCATGAATTTAATTCATGGTCTGAGAAAAGTAGGAAAGATAGAGGCACTGTATTTCAGAGCACAATTGAAAGTATGTTTGAAAACAAGGAAAAAAATTAAAATTCTCAGAAATGCGTTTGCTCTCTGAAAGTCCTCTGCTGTTGCTCTAGAACTAATATAACTACAGTAGGACTAATATAACTACAATATACCAACAGCAGGAAAACTAGTGTAAGACTATGTAATCTTTATTTTATTAGCTATTGAGTGACTAGATGCTTCTGTTCTTGTTTTATGAAAATGTGATGTTACTAGTGTGGAAAATAATCTCATGTATGCAAGGCTATGGGGTTTTGTATCAAAAATCAATGGTTGTGTGGGAAAAATGAATTTCCTTATTTTACTAGTTAGACCTATGGTTAGATGAAATATCTTTTAATTTAAGCATGTGTTTATTCCTTCCCTTTCAAAAAGCATGCATAGGAAAGAGTGGTCTCATGTCGAAATTAGCATGAAAGGAATGGCTTTGTAGGAATGTTTTAAGACCAGTGCTTAAGATGTCTGCTTAAGAAAAATGTTTGTATTAAGACAATGCTTTCCAAGTGCAATAAAAAATAAATAGCATCAAATATTACTCCTTGCTATTCATATTTTTTTGGCACTAGGCAATACATGATAAAAGTTTGGTTTCAGTTTTTATTGTCAATTGGATGTTTGACCAATTACTGGTCATATACCTGTCTTCAGGGTCTTAAAATCAGTAGGATTATTAAAGAGGTAAGGTATTAGATATGTAATAGTTTGCAAAGTTGGCTAATAGAATGGTGCCAATAAAACTTTGGTAGAACAGGGTTCAGACAACCTGTCAAAGGTACTCTGAGAAACTGTGTAAATGTTCTAGCTTCCTATCCAGACTAGAGACATTGTTGTGGCTACAGTGGTAGCAGTAACTGAGGTAGTTACTTATTGCTAATCCAGATAACATCTTCTGTGGGTATGCAGTCAGCATGTGTTACATGTTTCCGTGAAATTCTGAAGCTATTTAATAAAATGCTGCACAGGACTGAGACTAAATTGCAAGTGTATTTTTGACACATCAAACAGCAACTCCATATCCAAATGTGGATTTAGAGTTATTTACCATTTCTATATAAAAGCTATTTTGACACCATATCTGGGAAATAGAAAGTATTATTATGTGTGTGTGTGTGTGTGTGTATATATATATATATATATATATATATATATATATATATATATATTTAATGCAGAGATAATGTTTATGCATTTGTTTCAGGTATAATTAAACAAAGTCTCAGTGCTTCTGAAAGACAACCTCAGATTAGGTAGGTATAATTTATGATTTTAATATAGATTATATAACTGACCATTGTTATGATCCGGTCATTTCACAACAGAACACCTGCACTATTTATCTCCATGAAACATCTCCTTAATCACCATTACAACTTCATTTTGTCTCAGCCAATGACAATCAATCTGAAGATATTATTTGAGGATGTTTGCACACAGAAACTTTACGTGAATAATTTAAGGACTAGCAGTAAACTGATAAAGGTTTAGAAGCGAACCTTGCTGTATCAGCTAAACTGATGTAAGCTGGTTAGACAAATTCTGGTTGTGCATTTTTAAGCAGCTATTTTTCCACAGAAAAATGTGCTTGCATGTTTGATGGTGTAGAGTAATATCATGACCCTTTGAACTCTTCTAGACATTCTGTATAACCTTAGATATCTATTTCTGAAATTCTGGAGTCCTGCTCATCACTTCTAAAACATAAATGAAATAAACCAAAAAATATAGCATGTTTTCCGCTATTCTCCTTCTAAAGGTCTTTCATTTTCTTTTTTTTTTTTTTTTTTGTAATTAATTAAGAAATGCCTCAAATGCATTCTTGACCAATCATTATTTTTTCTAATGTCTTTGACACTGCTTCTATTCATAGATTGTTCTTTATAGTTTAATTCCTGCTTTCCTTTCACATGTGAAAAAACAAAAACAAAAACAAAAACGACTTGTCTTCATCTGCCTTGTGATTTTTTCCCCCTTACCTTTAACTTAATTAGGTGAGCATTTATAGTACTGGCATTGATTCCTCTCCCATTTCCTTAGTCCCTGTTTGATTCAGCTTTTATTTAAAGAATATTACTGAAACAGCTCTTACTAAGCTGTTTTAGTGACATCTTCGAAATCACAGTCCCTCAATTTCCTTGTTCTTAGTTGTTCTTAGCATATCACCATCCTGTCTGTCACTTAACTGCTCACTAGCTTTCTGGCTTTAGCCCCTGCTGAAGTCAGTAATGGCAGACTCCTAATGGTTGTATGCTGAAACAAGCACCTTTGTTTTTATTCCATCTCTGCCCCTCACACAAACACTAGCAAAACTATCTTCTTATCCTTCATAACTTCTCATTTAAACTTTCATTTTCCTCACTGCTTAAAAAGTAAGTAAAAATTATTGCCAGGGAGGGTTGTTGAGGCTAATGGCCATCAGGACATCATATCTGTTCTTTCAGTTCTCCATTTGTCTGTATCCATTTGTTGTTGCTTATATCAGCTAATGAAATCTTCAGGCTGGGACAGTGTATTAAGTACAGCTAGCACTGAAAACATATGGGATTATATTTCTGGCATTGAGATACTGTTCTGCTAATGGTCTAATATTATTCTTTTATTATTATTATTATTATTAATGTTTACCACTTTGGACATGTAGAGTAAACCAGACTTATAAACACACAGTTATAAACTAGTGAATCTGGACAGGCTTTGTTTAGAGGAAATGTGAGAACAAGTCAGGGAATTATAATATTTTCTCTACAACATCTGATGCCAAATGTAACTAAAACCACTCTGTTTTGTTTTGATTCATTTTATTTTGTTTTGCTTCAATAATAGAGATTATATTGAAGGCCTGGGATCAAGACTGCGACCAGGTAACTTTGTGCCTGTGATAGAATCAAAGTTTAGCTGAAATTGAACTTAATAGTTTCCAAGTTTTTAAACCGTATTTTCCTGTTACATATACAATGTCTCCTCTTTTATTTCCTCCTCTTTGCTGCCTTTTAATCTGATCTTGTTAGTGCCTCTACTCATGTGCAAGGCCCACATTAAGATAATTCACCAGTGGCAAGGTGGCAGTTTCATAGCCTTCCAGTTGCAGTTCTTTGCAATATGAAAAATCATGGTATTATCTAATAAGTGTATTTTAAAATTATAGAAAAGCAGAGAATTGTATTCCAGATACAAATATGTTGTCTGATGGATCATGGAATGTTTAAAAAATATAAATTCCAATAGTAAATCAGTATGACCTCATTTTAATGTTCATTGTCTTAGCTCTAATGTTCATTCTCTTAGCTCTGTTTCTACTGGATGCAATGGGAATTGCTCCTGTAAAAGGAATACTTCTTAGAGGTTTTGTAAATTATGGAGTATTTATACATCACTGATTAAACAAGTTTTGCATTGGTGATACTTTTCTCTCCTATTGAGAAGGTTCAGATATTGTAAGCTGCCAAGCTGTGACTTTAGAATACTTAATGTTGTCTGAATTAAATAATAGTTGAAAGAAAAATATTTTGAGCAGTTGGAATATTGATCATCATAAAAACACGACTGTGTGTGTATACTAACTTATTTCACAGCTTTTTGATATAAAAGTTGCATTAAAAATTTTAATTATGCAGTACAAATACATTTTTCCCCTCAAATTTTCAGAAATTTTCAGGGCTGTTTACTAATGAGTGCCATTATAATAACAACACACACTTTAAACGAACTATCCAGCCATAATGAATCAGAACTATAGTGATCTGCAGACAAACACATTAGTCTTTGCAAATAATTTTGGTCCTGTGGGTCATTTAAGCAATTTTGATATCTTTTGTCAGTAATGTTTTATTCTTGAGAAAAACAATGTAATTTGTGTAAGGTGTAACCCAAGAAGAAAAGGGCACTTGATGGTGCCTTTTCTTTGGGAAGTAGACATATTTAAAATAAAATCTACTGTTATGTTAAATGGTTTGAAGAAAATTTATTGATTTATTGGGATCCTCCAAGGTACTTGAAGGTTTGCTGTTGTTATGCTCCTAAAAGTTTTGATCATGTCCTCACTGACCTATTCATACACATCCTTTCATTGCTCAAATAATGTTATTCCTATTTATTTGAAAACAACAACAACAAAACAACAACAGTAGAGTTGTCTGGAGTAAATTAATTTTCTGGGAACTCCTGAAGTTCCTAGCTGAACTGGGGTTTCTAGCTGTCCTTGAAACACAAAGACATTATATGTATTTTAAGTATTGAAACTGGTCCACCTAGACTTGTAAGTCGTACTGTTTTTGATGTACTAGAAAAGAGACAAAGCACTATATCCTGAATAACAGAGAAATCAATGTTAGGTCCTGCTCAGTCTTTTATGTTTATCATTCTAAGCATATTTTTCTTCAGGAAAAAAAAAAAAAAAAAAAAAAATAAAATAAAATAAAATAAAATAAAATAAAATAAAATAAACACCATCTAAGAGATGCAAAAGAAAGGAGACTGATTTATTTGCATTTATTTTTTAATAAAAGTCATTAACAACAAAGAAGTCAAATACCACAGGACAGGGACCAGTCAAAAAGGTAGTATGTTGAGGAAATAATGTTTTAATCACTGTCCTAACAAAAACTGAAGATTCCTAGGTTGTAATGGCAAGACCATGCTATTTGTTTTAAGATTTGATCTATCAGTGTTGAAATGGTTAGTGGAGAGGTGACAATGAGATGAACAGAGCTATATAGAAATTGTTCTTCTCATGGTACATAATGTTTTAGATCATTATAGCATGGCTTCCACTGTCACCTTGAGCAGAAAGACCAAGGTAAATTCTTCCTTAAGTAGCTCAAGGGAAAAGCTCTCTTTTTTTCATTGATTATTAAGAGGAGTCTTTGGAAAAAAATGTTAAACTGAATCCCTCTCTCAACCTATCTGCCAAAAGGCATTGCCACAAAAGATCTGACAATAGCAATGATGTCATTATCTTCCTGATCCTACCAGAAATGTGTTTCTGTCATAGAGAATGATATTTTCTATAATTCTTTAGTTTCTGCTAGGTTGCAGCTCAGATTTGGTTAGTTCCTAGACACTTCAGTCTGTGAATGTCTCTCTTTTATCTCTTGTTAAAGGGGTCAGCACAGAAGTTCAAGAGGATAAAATAATAACAAATCAGTTGCAGGCTGAATTATTAGTATTTGTAATTCCTCACCCTTTCAGTGGAATTTTCATTCTTGTTACTAGATCGCTTAAAAAAAAAAAAAAAACAAAAAAAAAAAACAAAAAACAACAAAAAAACAGTTTAGGTAGATATAAATGTGTACATAAGACTGTGATCTTCAGGGTATTTCTGCATGAGAAATTTTTAGAATTTTGTATTTAAATTAGCCTCTGCAACACGGTTTATTGATAACTGGATTTAAAAGTGATACAGGGCTGATGGCTTTTCAATACATGGACCTAAGTTTTTTCCTTAGTTTCCAGAACTAATACTCAACTTAGAAAGATAATTTTGTTAACTGGTGCTCTTTACTGAGACAGTAAGTGTTTTAGAGTGGCAATCTACTGATAAGCTTGTGCTTAATCTCTAGAAATGATAGTGTGTATGACAAATATACAATATCAAAATCATAATTAATGATTGATTTATGACATAAAAAATAAAAATTAAAGAACCTGATTTGGTTTTGGCTCCGTATTTTTTCTCAGCATGCGTAGCATGATAGAGGGGAGCACTAAATAAATAACAACCAAGGTGTTCATTTTTTAAAAATTATATTAAATATATATATATATTTAAATATATATATAAATATTTATATTTTCATTTATATATATATAAATATATATTTATATTTAAAATTGGATATTTTGTAAATCGTTCATTTTGAATTACAGATTGTATCTATTTGTATGTCCTAATTCTGTTAAATGATCTAAAGCTTGATCAGCAGTATTCTTCTGCTGGTTCATATCAATGGGATTAATATTCTTCCATACCGCATGCATCATTTCTTACACCTTTTTTGTTCACTAATTAAAAATTCACAATGCTCTTTAACTAACAAAATATAGTGTACCTTCTAGGTGTAACTTCCACAAATCAACACTGAGTTAATTGAGTGTGCTTTGTAAATGTTAAATAATGCTAACTTTTTCAAGTGGTCAAGTGAATTTGGTTTTGATTTTTAGCAAGATACCTATGGCTAGTATTTATCAAATATTTCATTGTATATGTCAGGAAACACATCACGTGGATATTAGACATTACTTTGTAGTAAAATAGGGTAGTTTTGCTTCAGAAAAAGAGCACACAGTCTTTTAATTGCCAGAAGCTATTCAAGAAAAAGAGTGTATCTACAACAGATGAGAGTATCTGTACCAAATTCTGGATAACAAAGTTCATATTGAATTTAAATGGTTGTTTGTGACCAGTCCCAAATAAACTTTCACTTCCAACTTTTGTTTTCAATTTTTGCTCCCAATAACTAAATATTTTCACATTATTGATATATATATTTTTATCTGATCTTAACAAAGAGCAGTAAATTAAGAGGTTAAAATAACTGTGCCATGAAATTTGTTTTGTTGAAAGAAAATTGTAACTTTTCATGCATGACTTATTTCGTAGTGCTTTTGTGAATGAAAACTATGCATTATGTACACAGATTTGCTTGGCAGAGAATGGTAGTCTAGCTTTAGTGGAAGAGAAAGGTTTCTACCAACTTACTATTTTCATGAAATGAGAAAAGAAAATTCAGCCTTTTTCCTCCTTGTCATGATAATTAATTTACAATTATCTAAATAAAATCTACAATAATCCAATACAAGTGATTTGAGGAAACTAAGTGTTTGAAGTACCGCAGTATATGTAATTCTAAGGTCATATTTTTCCTTTGAATTCAAAACTAACTGTATTGTTTACTTTAGAGTTTATACTACAAAATGGATGCTATTTTTGTTAGAAAAGATCACATTTGGATACATAATAAAACAGTTAAGCAATTAGATATAAGCCTATGTGTGCACTGTTTGTGAATTAGTGTATTTATACCTATTGTTTGAGTAGGTAATAGCTAAAGGAAATGCTCAAATAAAATGTGAGAAAAAAATAAAGTACTTTTTTTTGGAATATCTGTTTCAGAGGAAAAATTAGAAACAACCTTTTTTTAGCAATCTTTTCTCAAAGAAGTTTCTCCACCTTCTTGATCTCTTATTAATTAGGCAATGAGTATTTTATCTTCTGATAGGTCTAGTGTACAAAGCTACTGGTAATGTTAATGCCTAGAGAAATTATAATGTCTGCAGATATATTGAGAGACAGAATACCTTGCAAACATGATAAAATACTGAAATGCTAAATTTGGCAGGAATTTTCCTCTGTCTTCAAATGGGCCAACTTTATATCCCATGTCAGAGCATAAAATTTTAGTTGTATATGTAATGTGCAAACTCATAGTTAAATGTTTACATACATGAAAATTGAATCTGTATTAATATTTTCTGATTTGCTCAACCCCATTTTGCTGTTTGCTTAGCTCCATGCATTTTTCTATCAATACCTAACTAGTTTTGCACTTGCAAGTTTTAAAAACCCAATTTTCCTTTTTATTCACAAGTCAACACTACTCCTTTTATGGAATTTACAAGTGAAAGCAGTATGTAGTCTGTAATACAGATCAATTGTCTGCATTCTTTCTTTTGTGGGAGGAAGCTTTAATCTTTGCTTGGCATTGATGATCTTGTATTCTAACCGTGAGACATTCCACTTTTGTTTCATGATGATGACATTTTGATCATGGAGAATGCTTATTAGAGTTCCTTTCCACAGACTCCATCAACAGATTCCTCCCTTTAGATTGGATGATCTCTGTTAGGGAGGAACTTCTAACAAAGAACAGAAACCACTAATTTTCCAATGTAAAATAGAGCAGACCTGGAAAATTTATAGCTCCTTGCATTTTTTTATTTATTTTATTTTTCTCTCAAAACACAATCTTACTAGATGTTGAAAATGAGTAGTAGTTGTGATAAAGCAACACACACCACTACATTTTTTTTTCTCCAAATTGTCCACATAAAACATTCTTATTGGAATTTTTAGGGTAAAAAGTGAATTAACTTTACAACATCAACATACGTAAATAAATAAAAATGTGACTTAGTATGTGGAATAATTTTTTTCAGTTAAAATAAGAAAAATCTGTTTTTTGTGTGTCTTTATGAATAAATGTAGAAAAATGTTTATGTTCAGTGAGGTATATTAATATTTAATCTCCGAGTAACTTAGTGTAAGTGAATCAGAGAGAGGTTTTTTCTTTGGAAGCCCATTATTAATTCTATTATATAAACTTAAAAATTATTAAATTAGCCTGCTCCCTCCCCCTTTTTATGTTGTTTCCAACACTATTGGAAAATCAAGTCATGCATAATAAAAACGGAATATTTCTATCTACAGATTTTAAGCAGTGCATATGTTTAATATATAAAGGCAACAAAATGAGCTGTCCTGATTTTAGTGTTGTCATCTACAGCATCGACAGGAATTGCTGTATCACAAAGGAAGGTGCGTCAGATCAGTGACCCTGTTCAGCAGATTCTTATTCAGCTCCACAAAATTATCTTCATCACTCAAGTATGCATTACCGTTTCTTCTGACATTCTATCCATTTTAGTTATTTGCTGTTGTCAAAAAGATGATACTGCAAAGTACTGCTAATTTAGTTGCTGTTCTTTAAAAACAACAGAACTTGACATTTTTGCAGATGGCAGGATGTTATAAAAATATATCATTTAAATAAAGACTAACCTCGAATATTAGTGTGTGGAGGATGGCAATAATTGAGTCATAAAAAAAATAAATCATTGGTTCACCTCAGAAAAATAGATTGTACTGTAATTTATTTTTATAACATTTTGTCATGTTAGCAATATGGATATTTTAGGTGACTACTGTATACTGATGTGAAGAGTACATAAAATTCTTTCCACTATATTAATATTTTCTAAGTAATAATTTCTATCATCAATACGTAGTAATAATTTCTTAGGATTTCTAGTGCAACAGTTCTTATCCTGAATATTGTAATTCAAATATTTTGAAAAGTTAAAACAGTGTTTTTTTACAAACTTCAGAATTATTTTAAAATTAATTATGAATGTTTCATGGTGAATTCCAAAACAAAAATGGAGGTGGTTATAAATATGCACTGAACTTTCAACTAAAAATACAATAGTAGACTTTTTGTACTCCAGAAAGATGACTGCCATTCAGTTATTTGCAAAATTTGTTGTCATTAAAACAAACAAACAAACAAACAAAACAAACACATCATTTTGCTGTCTAAAAAGAATAGTTTATGCTTAGGAAATCACATATATCACATCAGGGGATTTCAGATTGCAGAGCCAAATTTATATGAATTTGTTTAAAACATAATAATGTAACTAAAATTAGGAGCATTTTACATGTCTTAAGCATTTTTGTTATTGTTTTGAGACTGTCAAATATATTGAAATAGGTAATACAGGAAATTAATTCTCATGAACAAAGAAATATTAATATTATATGCTATATTACAAGTGTGTCCAAGATGCTTATTAGTGAACCTACCCTCTATGGTGAAGAAAGGTTTCTCAAGTGACCTACTAGTTAGTGCTAGTTCTCATAAGTGAGAGCTAACAACAACGTAGACTTGCTTGAAATTGGCCATTGAACAACTTTGATGCTTTCAGTGTCAGTTGATCTCAGAATGAGAAGGCAGAGAAACCAAAGTCCACATCTGTACTTGGTCACTGTGCAACATGCTTCTCTTGTGCTTGGTTATATTCTTGCAAATCTATGGTAGAATATATATATGTATGTATATATATATATGTATATATATATATATGTATGTATATATATATATTATTAATATATAATTGTTTCCTACAATTCTCTATTACATATTTCAGCTGACAATTTGAAACTGAACTTTACAAGGGAGAGTTCTTTGCTGTTAGGTCTTGGCAGGCAAAGCAGCCTTCCCAATCCAGTTTCCATGGGAACAAGAGTTGGACTGATTTGTTGGAAAATAATGTAAGAGGAAGCTTTTAAAAAGCTTTATGGCCATTTTTTAAAAAACTGATCTGACATCTGATTTCATTAAAACAGAACTTAAAATTGAACAGTAGTGCCTGAGGCAACTCTGAGTTTCTCATGCAGTGGATTTGTCCTTTATCACTGTTGCTTCAGAATATCCCAGTATGTCCATGGTACATTAACTGCACATAGTTCATTGCAGTGGCATGTAGTTTATGGAGTGTCTTACAGGCCTTTCCTAAGGCATCATTTTTTCCTCATATATAGGCCAATGAACGTTCAACATCTGACTTAAAGCATACGTATAAGGTCTCATCTACACAAAAACACAGTAGCATCTATCTGTAACAGACAGCTGTATGCAGCCAGATGTCTAATGAAGTCGTTCAATGCTTACAATTTAACCTTGCCCTTAGTTTGCCAGAGCAAATCAGGAGTGTCTCCTGTGAGGCCAATACAGCTGTTCCAGATTGATAGCCATCTTAGAACAGTAGCTTGTATCAAAGGGAACAAAGTCTTTAAAAAGTATACTGTGATAGTGTTTTGAATATGAATCATTAATGGTGAAAGCTTCCTTGCATAGTCAAGAACCTCAGTCAAGAATTCAGTGGAGTGGCACTTTGTGAATTTACATTATTGATGTGATTGTAAAGAGTATACTAAATAATAGAAAATAATTTTCACAAACACTGTCTGCGGATATAATAAACTATACAGAAACAGTGTAGGAGATGGTTTCCAAAGGGTGGTACATACCAAAGAGTGGTCATCAAAGAGAGGTGACAGATGTGACTGTCAATATGACTGCCGCTACCAACAGCTGAAGCTTTACATTTACTCATAAAATCATTTTAAAATGATTTTATAATCAGGGAGGCAAATCTAGTATTAATCATACTAGGCTTAATATAATGATTTTTCAAGGTTAGAGGGACTTGTATGATCTGCCAAGCCTAACAGAATGGGTAAACTAAGAAAGATTACTAAAATATGTCATTAAATCAGGTTTTGTACTGTTGTCTGTCACCATGCTATGAAACATTAATGTTTCTTTTTGCAATGTAGCTACTTTTTTCAGTAATGGTACTGCTGATTAGGCGATCTTTAGGGAGCTGTAATTGAGTGGTGAAAACGTTTGTTTCTCTGTGTTGCATAGCTTCCTCCAGCTTTGCAGTGCAACTTGAAAAGGAGAGTCATTGAAAGATTCAAGAAGTCCCTCTTCAGTCAGCACAGCAGTCCTTGCAATCTGAAATCAGAAATGAAAAAGGTGCAGTACATCAATTACTGTATTTCAAGTTTGTCTCTGATCGTTACAACATGTATTGTAAATGAAGAGGGCCAGCAAAAACAAAATTAATCTCATTAGAGCTCAGAAAGCAAAGAGGAAGGAAAATGTAACATTTTTTTTTTTTGTGGCAAAAGCTGATAAAAATAATATAACCTCTTAATTTATATAAGCTCTTCATAATTTATTATTAGATTGGCAATATTATTCATATTATGGAATGTCTTTCTACTTGAACTATGAGCTTTCAGAAAGCACATAAACTGCCAAGAGTATCTTGAATATTGAATACATTCTCCCATAATGGTGTAGTATCAGCAACAGTTTAGAATCCTCAGTTTAAAAATACTGCAGATTTGCAAAAATTGCATGGCTGAAGAACCATGCCTGTATGTTTTCCAATGACATGCTAGACATTTTCCAAACAGGAAAGAGCTAGTGACTAAAATTCCTACCCAAACCATTCCGTGATTCTATGAAATCAGAATTTCTAAGTGTTCCTTCAAAATACCCTGAGAAGACTGTAGTCAGCAGAGCATCTGAAAATAGACTTCTGTGTACTGTGGGAGACTGTGGAACTATTTCATTTTTTTAATTGATGACAAAGCAATTATTAGATATGTTGCTGTATATAAAATTTGGTGACAAGGATAATTGCTTACCATTCACTTCAGATGTGAGACATAATACCCCTTTCTAACCTAATTTGCTTGTCACCTATTTGCACTGAATTGTGGAATCTTCCAAGGCATTGTTACAGAATTTATTCACCCCAATTACTAAATCTGCTCGCTCCTTTTGAATTAAGTTATCTGAGGTGCTTAAGCTCCGTGGAGTGGCTATATAATGTTTACATTGTTGTGTATTTGAAAGATAGTTAACGATGCTTCTTAGAGCCATCAGTTTCATGCAAATTTGCTATTCTGTAAATCAACCTGGGATTTATGTTAAACAATTCCCATATTTCAGTCATAACATTAAATCTAAGGAAATGTTTTCTATTAATGTATTGAGTGGGTGTTTCCAGGAAAGGGTGCCCAAAAATATGAGAAGAAAAAGGAAATATTTTTTAGAAAATTAATCTAATTTTCAATTTCCCAGAAATAATGGAACCTATTTATTTATGAATGGATAAATGCTCTCAACTGTAAAATTGTTAGCTTCAAAACTATTGAATTTGTGACTGAAGAAAATGGAAGAAAAACACTATTTAAAAAGTAAATGATAGTAAATTGAAGATGTTTGAAATGCTGACTGCAATTCTGGGTATTTATACCTCAAAGGAAATAGAAAGCAGCAAAAAGTACAGTTAGAAGGATGGGGAACTGATAAGCATTAATGAATAAATAGGACATATTTTAAGTCAGTAAGAACAAATACATTTTGAGAATTTTACAAAAATCACCACAATAACTATGCAGGGTAACATGAATTGAATTTGGAAGTAACGAAGTGGTTTATACAAAGTGCAGGTTGACAGATTGCAGCGTTCACTAAGTGACTTGGGGGAGAAGAAGGTAGAACATTCATAATTGTGTTCACTACTTTTTCATTAATCTAAAATGTATTGAAATCTCCTTTGACTTCTGATAGTTTGGGAAACATAGAAAGAGGCAGACTGCCTGTCTCAGATTTACATAGGAAAGGGTAGACTGCTTTACAGAAGTCTGATGTGTTGGCAAAAAGGAAGCGTGGAGATTTCAGGTGTCCTTTGCTTCTCTCTTTCTCTCTTGCTCTCTCTCTCTCTCTTTTTCTTCTCCCCCAGCTGCTCCAAGGTTCTCCTGAACTGATTGAGCCCAACATCTTTACAGCAGATTGGCGTGCGGTACTTCTCTCATCAGCTGCAAATACATTAGCACCAGATGATAGAAAAGGTAACAAAACAACAAAATATTGGTAGTGGCATATGTTTCTCTAATAAAGGATATTGTACTGAAGTAGAAAGAATTCCTGCTCTGATCTAAAAGCTATCTATAGAGACAGGAAAGTTATTGACTATACGAATTTTCTGATCATTTTTTTTTCCCTGTGTGTATGTTAGTTTGTTTTTCGATTGTTGGTGAGGTAAGTAGTTTACCATTGTGGAACATTCTACTAAGAGAGTATATTTTGAAATTAAAAAGAAATAGCAAAGATACCAAATAACACATGGCTCAACCACGAAAATTAACAGAAATTTTTGTCACTGAAAATGTCCTGCTTCGGATTTGCCTGTCTTTTCATGTGATTTTTAAATAAATTCTATTTAAACCCTTTGTTGTTCTGTCATGTTTAAACTAGTAATCCTGACATGAGACAATTACCTATCTGAATCAAACCCTAGAAACTTGGAGAGAAATGTACATGCTATACTACACCTTTATAGTGTAAAGAGTGTACGTATACTTTAGAAAATAAATAGAGCCAAATATAATTTGGACTAGAATTACTCATTGATAAGTCATGAAGTCAAACCTACTATCACAGGCAGCATCCAAGGTGGGGAACCATAATTCCTAGCTCAGAGACTTGTTCTGTCATTTGCCTCTTTGTGCAATACAGCTAAGAAAAATATTGAAGGAGCCTAAGGGAAATGCACAACTTGCATTTTGTCATTTGTGCCATTTCCATTCTTCTAAATGCAGAAAAAAATATGGCTGCAATTCATAAACTAGAGGACATAGTATGGTTAAAAACTTGTTCCGGAAAGAAGGGTAAGAAACCTTGGTTTTGCTGGCCTTTGTGTTGAAATTGGCATATAAATTCCACAGATTATTGTAAAAGTAAAGAATAATACTAGGTGTTGAGTGTGACATTTGGATAAGAAACAAATCCCTAACAGTCATTTAACTTATGAACTTTATTTTGTTCTTAAAAGAAAAAAAGCAACTTGATTAGGTGTTCAGTATTGGTAATTTTTGATTCTCTTAACATGCAAACGATACTTTTGTCCTCACAGTTTGCTGCTGCAAGTGTACCCTTTTTACTATAAACTGCAAGTGGGGAAGAATAAGAAAGTTACATTGCTATGTTCTTTTACATTAAATATATATATATTTAAATCAATATTTTTTCATCAGTTATCACATTTTATAATGTGATATCACATTTTATAATGTGATAACATTTTATTTTATTTTATCACATTTTATAATGTGATAACATCTTGTGACTCAAATGTTCATGGAATACCTTAAGATCCTTCTGCTTTTGCCAAGGGGTCATTGTGATCAGTGGAATAAACTGCTGATAACCTAAATTAACGATCATCTGACATGTCATTAGAGAACTGCTAAAAAAATAATGAAGAACCATAAACTCCAGATTCAGTAGTATAAAATTACATGCCTCTTATTTTAAGGTATTGTTGGCACTTCTGACATAGCAGAAGGGATGACATATGAACAATTGCAGGTAAGCTTTATATATATATATATGTATTAATGTATTTTATTGCTTTTAATAAAGGTAATTTACTGAAATTAATTTCTTTTAATTTGTAGACCATAATTGAAGAGATTCTAGAGGAAAGTAGTTACTACAATTTCTCTTCAAACGGGTGAGTCTGAGTGTACAATTTGAAAAGAAAAAGTTAATTAAGATGTGCTAAAAGTTAACATATCATCTACCTGTTTGAATGATTGCAATGTCAGTTGAAAGTTAGTGCAATGCATTGTTATTATAATACATGGATGCATGGACTGGAAGAAATTTATATGGTATATTTAGTTAATATAAGCTGTTTTGACCACATGGCCACATTTGTTTCCTTCACTCAGACAGTAGAGTGGTAGACGTTTGGCAGCAATCTCCTTAATTTTTTGTTGAATAAAACCAGAGATGAATGTAAGCTTTATTTTAATAGAAGTATATTTTATAGGGCTAAAAGGATGAAGCTAGCATATATAGTAAAGCGTTTGAGTACAACTCAGAAAGCAGAAAAAGTAGTTGGTATCACAAAAGTGCAGGGGATGAAAAAAAAAAAAAGGGTTTTTGAAACTGTGTGTATGCCTTGTCATAGAGATGGTAAGTCTTCGCAGCAAGAACCCTTGGAGAAACTCAAGAAAGAGAGTATATGAAAAATGTCCATATAGTCCAGAACATAAGCTTAATGTTTCTTGTTCTCTTTACCTGTTAGCTTGTATTTATTACCTCGGGTATTCTTTAGTGAAAAAAAATAAAATAATAATTCACTGCTTCTACCAGGTCTTCCTTGTCTTTGCAACAATCAGCATTTTAATGCCTGGGAGACCACCTGGGAGTTATCTTTTCTAAAAACAACAACAAAAAAATGACCAAACAAACCAGAAAAAAAAAAAAAATCCTCTAAATTCTGATATTAAGAGGTTTTAAGACTTTGTATTTCCTGGTTCTTCACTAATATTTTTCAGTTATCTGTTATCTCTGCATTTTTTTCTGTGTGGAACTATTTATTGACTACAGCTAGAGAAGTTTCAAATGTTAATCTGAATATTTTTATAGAATACTCACTAAATTGGAATTCCAGCTTACAAATATCTTACAGCTGCCAGTCGTTAAGTATTGAAAAATCATGATTCAGAACTCCCAAAATAAAATAATAATTTGCTCTTTAAACCTTCAGGGTAAAATTGAATCATGTTTACAAATCACTTTTGCAGCTATGAGGTCTAACAAATGTTAGTTTTTAAATTTTTGTCCTGATCACATGCTCCCAATATTTGGAGCTGTAAAAAAAATCAAATATTGTGCAACTTAGAAAAACAATATGAAAAAGGCTGTCCTTTTTAACACTGAGATCTAGCAAATGTACAAATGTGGTGTGTAGACATTTAATTCACGCACTGGCAAAAGCATCTTATTGCAATTTACTTTAATGATGCAGATGTATATTGAATATGGGCATGAGTATTTTGCACAAACTACTATGAAAATAAGAAATCTATTAATAAAAATGTAAAGGACATTTAAAGATTACAGAAAAAATATGTTAGTAGTACTTACAATGTATAACACAGGAATGCCACATGAGACTAACAGCAGTACAATAATTAACATTGTTTTTTTTTGGGGGGGGGACTTTGTATTTTTCCTGCTGTGCCAAAATTCCTTACGGAGTTGTTGTTCTTCAGAATCTTAAGATATTTTTGTATGTTTTGGGAAATTTTGTTTCAGAGGAGACAAAAGTATTCTTCATAGCCACATGGGATGACAGTGTAGTATAGGATTTTTTTTCCCTATGCCATATTTATCCTGTAGGGGGAAAGAGCAAGTAGTACATCTTCACATATTCATAAAGGCTGGAGAGGAAGGCCAGTGAATGCTCAACATCTTTCTTTACATTGTGTTTCCCCTGAGTCATACAACTTCTCCAGTAGTGCTGATAATGTGTTATTCACAGGCAGTGCTGATCTGTACTTCGTTCATGGGGCTTGTAGTAAAGCCAAAATTGATTTTAGAGTGGGAGAAAGGAATGAAGTGAAATCTCCTTAGAAATTTAGAAGTATGTTGTCTAAATTTGATGTTGTTTGCTTGGTTTTGCTGCTTATTTACAACTGTTAATGTGTGCATGTAACAGCTACTGTAGACTTTGACCTACTCCAGTGCATGTGCGTCATTCTAGCATGCCCTAGCTTTAGCTGGCAAATGCAGAGCAGCCACACCTAATTGTTGATCTGTCACTAGCAGCAATACATGCTCTTGATTTTTCACTATGCTGTTGAATCGTGTTATTTGTCATAATGCATAACTACATTTGGTTCCCCTGTCACTATTACGTTAATTCTTTTCTGGACAATGTTTTACTCCCAAATAATTAATATTTTTCCCTCTCTGAAAATTAGTACACCGTGCTTTCATTGTCAGGAACATCTGTCTCTGTTTCCAGAGGACTTACCATATTTTCTAGAATATGCTTCACTCAGTGCTATTTAGAGCTTTCAGCATTTTTTTTCTTCTCATACTTTGTCCATGTAGTCAAGCAGTGCAGTTTCAATAGCTTTTGAATTCTTTATGGTTCATTTGTCTAGCAGACATGCTAGGGTTCTTCCCAACAGTTCTCCAAACAGTTTAAGCAGGCTAGAAGGACAAACCTCAGTATGCAGCTTGTTTGGGACTTTCACAATGGACATAAAGAATGGTAGTGTATCTAGCAGAAAGGCAGATTACCTTCCCTTCTGCCCATAACACAATTCTAGGTCTTCTGATAGAATTGTGAAAAAAATGAATTCTAAAGGAGTTGCATCTTTGTCAGTGACATGGATGGTGGGATCGAGTGCACCCTCAGTGAATTTGCTGACACTGAGCTGTGCAGTGTGGTTGACATTCTGGAAGGAAGAGGGGTGCGGTGCCATCCAGAAGGACCTGGACAGGCTTGAGAGGTGGCCCTGTGCAAATCTCATCATGTTCAACAAGGCCAAGTGCAAGGCTCTGCATCTGGGCTGGACAAATCCCAAGCACAAATACAGGCTGGGCAGAAAATGGATTGAGAGCAGCCCAGAGGAGATGGACCTGGGGGTGTTTGTGGGTGAGAGACCACATGAGCTGACAATATCGAGTCCCTGAACCTCAAGGCTGGGCTTGAGGGAACAGAGTCCTTCCCACTGTAAGTGAAAAGCAGGTTCAAGACCACCTGATGACTGAACAGGTACAAATCTGTGGGGCCTGATGACACACATGGTCTGAATTTTTGGGTTGACCCATGTGGTGCCAGGTGTTGGACTTGATGATCCTTGTGGGTCGCTTCCAACATATTCTATGACATGCATCCCAGGGTCCTGAGGGAACTGGCTGATGTAGTTGGCAAGCCTCTCTCCATCATGTTTGAAAAGTCCCAGCAGTCAGGTGAAGTCCCTGGTGACTGGAAAAAGGGAAACATTGCTCCAATTTTTAAAAAGGATGGAAAAGAAGACATGGAGAACTACAGACCAGTGAGTCTCATCACGGTACCTGGGAAGATCATGGAACAGATCCTCCTCGAGGCAATGTTAAGGCACATGCAAGACAAGGAGATGATCTGAGATGGCTAATATGGATTCACCAAGGACAAATCATGCCTGACCAGACTGCTGGTGGCCTTCTATGATGGAGTTGACTGCATCAGTCAACAAGGGAAGACCATCTGACTGACAATTGCCTACCTGGACTTCTGTAAGACCTTTGACAGAGTCCCACATGACATTTTGATCTCTGAATTGGAGAGAGATGGATTTGAAAGGTGGACTAGTTAGTGGATAAGGAATAGGCTGGATGGCCACAGCCAGAGTTTTGGTCAATGGCTCTATGGAAGCTAGTAATGAGTGGTGTCCTGCAGGGGTCCATCTTGGGACCAGTGCTGCTTAATAACTTTATCAGTGATATAGACAATAGGAGTGCACCCTCAGCAAGTTTGCAAATGATACCAAGCTGAGTGGTACAGTTGAAGCAACAGAAGGAAGGGAAGCCATCCAAAAGGAACTGGACAAGCTTGAGAAATGGGTCTTTGTGGACCTAATGAGGTTCAATAAGTCCAAGTACAAGATGCTGCACCTGCGTCGGGCAATCCCAGACATGAGGACAGACTGGAAGAAGAACTCATTGAGAGCAGCCCTGCAGAGAAGTACCTGGGGGTTCTGGTGGACGGAAAGCTTGACGTGTCAGCAATGTGCACTTGCAGCCCAGAAGGCCAACTACATCCTGGGCTGCATTAATAGAGGCATGGCCAACAGGTCAAGGGAGGTGATTGTCCCTCTCTGCTCTGCCCTCATGATGCCCTACTTGGAGCTTTGTATCCAGGTCTTGGACCCTCACACAAGAAATATGTGGACCTGGAAGTATTCAGAGCCAGGCTAGATGAAGCATTGAGCAATGGTGGGAGGTGTCCCTGCCTACGGCAAGGGGGTTGGAACTAGATGATCCTTAAGGTCCTTTCCAACCCAAACCATTCTGTGATTCTATAAGGCTCAAAAGTCTTCAGAAAACATATGAGAAAATCACAAACTTAATTGATAAAGTTGAAATTTCCTAAAGCTATTTCTTCATTTCAGGGACAATTTCTTCAGGATTTCTGAACAATTTAACTTGACAGTGTCAGTTCCATATGTTGGAAAGCTGCAAGGAGAATTCTGTTTTGGAACAAAGACTTCCACAGCTGTTGTGCAACAACATGAGACATGTGCTTTTGCTAAAAGCGCTATTAAATGCAGAAGAAATAGCTTGATGTCATATACTGTACTAATGCAATTTCCTACTTCATCATGGAACAGGCTTTCTACAAAAAACATTCTTAAAATATTTTTTATTTACTTTCTTCTTAGGGGGGATTTTGTGTTTAGTGTTTCTTTCCTGTCACTGTTGCCTTTTGCTGTTCCCCCAGAATTCCAGGAATGGGACACTAAATCTTAGCTGGAGGCAGTGACATGAAGATTGTAGCAAGATTAATTAACTGTATAAAGGGTTAAAAATGATTCAACCAACTTTATTTGGTGTGGATTAAAACATGAATTCTTTAGAAAATGAGACAGGTTCATAAGAAAAATATCATGCTTTCCCCCATTTCATTATAATAGTAATTACTATCTCAATAGCAGTCATTTCATTTCATAGGGATTAATGACCAGCTGAGGATAATGACCCTCAGCTTTATCTTGAATAATCAACTCGTGCTCATTTATCACTAATGTCCTGAAATTATTCAGAGCTCCAATTTTGTTATGTATTTATACAGACATTTGGTAAACATGCATAAAAAAATGTAGCATTTTGAAATTATTCTAATCACACCATTTGTGCCAGTCTTTCTTTTTTTTTTTTTTTTTTCCTATTCAGATTTAATATTATACCACATAAGTGAGAGGCACCTTGCTGTTGAGTCTGTCATTTATGAATAGGACAAGAAATATTAGTTTCAAACTTTCATCACACTTCTTCATATTGGAGTAGATATGTAATACGGAAATTGATGGAGAAGTCTATTTTTAATCAGTTGCATTAAGAGACTTAATCCAAGCACAACTCACTTATATGATAGAAGATTTGTCATATCATAAATAAACAAAAATAGCAATGGTCAAAGACAGTGGTTGTGTTCAGCTGGGTGCCATAGCTCATATAAGAGGTCTGCTTACAAGAGAAATCTTCCAGTATTTATTTCATAGGACAAAAACAGTTGCAATGCAGATAAGAATAGATGGCAAAATTGTTCATAATTAAGTGCATATATTAATATGTTGTCAGTTATAATTTTCATATCTTTGTTCAGTGAAATCTTTTCCATTGTTATTGAAGTTTTTGAATGAAAGAAACAAGCATTCATGTACTTAGGGCTTTTTCACAAAGAGGAAAACTGTCAAGTCTGGTTCTAATGATAGCTATACATTTTTAACTACTCAAAGAATAGCACAAGGTATTACTCACAAAAGGATAATATAGCTCAGTAACGACATAAAATTCTGAATTTTGGCTATTTGAAGCAGCTCTCATTTGTGACTGGGGCTATAGTCCATGAAAGTCCATCTGAAAATACAAATGTATTTCTTGTTTTTTTTCTGTCTGCAAATTCTCACCATGTCGGCTATTTATTCTTCAACACTATTCTGCTTGTTTAATTGTGTTGCATGACCAAAGAATTCAAATTTTTTTTTAGCTTAGTTAACGTTTTTTTTAATGTTATAGAACAGACCAAACTAGCCAGTAGATGAAAAGTATGCAGCTCCAGTGCTTCTGAAATCTAAAGTGAATTTTTTAACTTTGTGATGTTTTCGCGATTTATGACACTGCTACTTTTTTTTTTTTTTTTTTTTTTTAATTTTGGTACCACTTTCTGTTGATGTTGCCTGGCATTTTCTGTTAATTGTTTTCTTCTTCCAAATGATAGTCCATGTTAATTCTTACTTATTGTATCTCATAAACACAAAATAATATTGTTTTGGCCAGGAATGTTTATCTAAGTTGTACCAGCAATCTGTTGGTTTGTTTACCACACTCTCCAGTGTGGTAAAAAAACAAAAGCTCAGCAGTCCTGCTTTGTTTTGTTTTATTTTGTTTTATTTTAAACATCTGTGACTGATAGAGTGTTTGATCTACTCAGTTGCAGGTCTGTGTGGCACTGTAAGCATGCAGCCCTGTTCCCACAGAGCAGCATTCACTACACTGTTTAAGCTGACTGTCCTTCCACTGAGAGGCAGTATTGGCTTACCTTTCCTAAATAACATACTCTACAGAAATTAGAAAAAGGAGAAGTAAGATGAAAACATGGAGTCACAATTGATTCTAGCTTCAGTTTCATCCAACTCTTAGGATAAGGCAGTGATTAACTTCTGTCACATTGATGTATAGAGTTCCAATGACAATGAAATATGTGGCCAAGAGGTGGGTTGAAGACATTAACTGAATAGAGTTCACCACTGCATATGGTGATAGGCATACTGCACCTTTTTGTGCTTTCTAGAGACAAAAACTTTATTAAGTTGTTACAGCCACGCTAGTATTGGCCATACTCAAAAGAGAAGATATGTGAGAAGTGCCAAGACCTCCTGTTAATAGTTCAGTAGAGCTCTAAAGATATATTGACATAAAATAGAGAAAATTTATGCCTTAGATACTAGGGTATTAGCACTTGCACATTGCAGAATCAGATGGCCAAATGCAAAAAAGTTACTGCTTGCTGAATCTTTAGAGAATTGCAGGAATGTTCCTATCATTTCAGGGATGTGTAGTAGTCCAATGACACAGAAGGAGGATTTTAGTTCTTCTGATACTACAATAAAAGAAAAAAACACTTTTCTCCCTTTGGTTAGTAAGTCAGTCTAATTAAGATTTTTATTTCAGGTTCTTTTCTGTGAACCAGCATGATAGGAGCTGTAGCATAAACTGTTTAGAGCTCTAGCAGATAGCATCAAGATTACTAGATTTTGCTAGCATCAGGGCTGCTACATATAAATTACTTGGATTTAGAACTTGGTTGTAATTCATGAGATTGTGTTGGGCAGAGCAGAGAAGTGATCCATGAATCCTTCTGGTGTAAGTACCAAAATAATCTGATCCTGTGGCAGGACTATGAATGATGCAAAACATCTCTCTTCACTCAGTTTGCTGAAGATTCTCTTTAGCAATAAGGTAGGCAAGGAAGGAGGTGCATTTCAGTTCTTTTGCTGAAAAAAATAAATGAAGACTTGTCTGGACTACTATAGAATTTTGGATGCCTGGTAGGTACTGGTTCATTGATACAGTTCAGTGATGATACACAAAGTAAGTGGTCTCCTAACAGTGGAAATGCCTGAAGTCCACACTGTCTGTAGAAAAAGTGCATGTTTATGAAGCTGTCTGTCAGCATTTGGACTGTGGGAATGACTGTTTTCAACACTAGGCAGATGGCTCTGATCCCTTGCAGAGATCACATGCCCTGAGCTCTCAGACGTTCTTATATGAGCTTCCCATCTTTGAGTGGAAGCATCTGTCATCACAGACTTGTTTGGCTGAGTTAATATGGGTGTGCTCTTGCAGTTCTGAAATGGATCTTTCTACTAGTTTAAGGAAAAGATTTACTCCGGGACTGACTTCTGTGTGTCTGAGATATCTACTTGGCAGAGTTCTTGTACAGAGCATAGATAAAGTCTGTCAAATAACATTAAATAAGAAGGCAGATTCCTACCCAAGGCAATTGAAAAAGCTTGCTGTAGTCTGGAGTCATCCTTGTGCTAGCAGAACTGTATCTTACACAGCTTTTTTGAACAATATACTGAGTTGAAATGAAGGGGAAATTTCCCTTCCTCCCCTTCCTTCCCTTCCTTCCTTCTCTTTTATGGTTTGGTCCAGCTAGGTCAGTTTATCTGAAAAGAATATAATACCTTTCCATGTCACAGCAAGATGCAGTTAAAAGGAGTTTGAGGGATAGGCTTACTTTCTTTTAAGTCTAAGTGCAAGATAACCTGAAAGTTTTCTAACAAATGAAAGCCATGACTGGCCTCAGTGTTTAGAAATCACAATCATTCAAAATTAAAACATTTTTAACTCTCTCAAGATATCCTGATGACTGGTAGGATGGTTGATGATTGATTGTTAAACAGGTTGTTGTTTTGATATAGCAGTGTAGGATACAACCAGAGTTATTCTGGGATGTCAGTATGCTACTAACTGTCACAGTGTTCCTCAAAATACTGTAGTTGCATTACTTTTCCATGAAGACTGCATTTTTACCAATAGAGCTTGGATTTATAGATAAGGGAAAGCCAGATCTTCATGGCTCTGACATAGTAATCCTTAAGAGAAGATAATTCTTAGGCCTCATCAGCCTGAATTTTGAAATTTAGTTTAAAATATTTTACTTAAATCTAATTATCTGGAAATTATGAAAAATCAAGGAATAGCTGTTTGTCTTACTGGAATTTTGTATCTGTAAAAATGCCACGATCTCCTGAGTTTTCCACGTTTCCATGGAGTCCTGTAGCTATAGAAATCTGTGCTACTGAAGGAGCTGAAAGACTTTAGCTTTTAAAGCACTGGATGAAGATATTAAAAATATGAAGCTTTGCCCTACACTGCTTGCCCACATTAAAAAAGAGAAAAGGAATTTAGTGATATTTTATTAAGTGTTGCATTAGAACAAGGATTTCAATTTTTGGCCAAGAAAGTACATCTTTTGTCACAAGTATGACTTTAACTGTTCTCTTAGAAATTTGTGCCAATGTAACCAAGTTATAATTTTAAGAAATCGCAGCATGTATATGTTGAACAGTAGTCTTGACGGAGCACAGAAATGTTATCAGATCAAGTCTAGACATCAAAAGTTTACCTGATCATTGAAAAATAATGTCTGTGCAAAGAAATAACTAGCGACTGATGAGAAGGCCAGGAAGTGAGCAATAGATAAATCTAATGCAGAGTCAAGAACAGCAAGAGACAAAATACAAGAATCCTGGAGGAGATACTGGTATGTGGAAGGGAAGAACCTGTGGCTGGGACAGACCAGGTGAGTAGAATGGTTTTCAGTAAAGCCAGATGATAGAAAACATAGGCCTACAAAAGAGCCATGCAGAAAAGCAGGCAAGTTCAAAAGCTGAGACAGAACGTTGAGCCTCTGGCAACTGGAGCACTCAAGTGCAGTGTCCTTTCTTATGCTGTCAGAAAACAGCATGTGTCATCATCATCTGGTGCTGGTCCTCATGTGAGGATAGCTACCTATACAGGCTAGAAGCTACTTATTAACTTAATGACGGAGTCTGCGCATTGCAGTTAATAGTTTCGGTCTTGTAGATGACTTGTGTGGGTGATACCACAACAAAATGCCTGGAGAGGGGTTCTTTTATGGTGTAAAAATTAGGAAACAACATACACAAACCTTTATGTTAAGTATTATTATTAACTATATTGCAGAAGTTGTGTTTGAAGAAAGGTATAGAAAGTACTCTTCTGAAACATGGTAAATATTTTTGGGTTGTGACTACGTCCTATTTTTTGCACAGATACAGTGCCTCATTAATTATTATGTTATCCACATATGGGGCTGAATGAAAGTTTGCTGTCAGCCTTTTGTCTGTGTGTTTTCTCTTATGTGTACTTGGTTTTCCATCTTAAATAATGACCTTTCAGCCTAGGGATTTAAATGTAGCAGAAGTTATTTTTCATATGTTTCATTTCCTCATTACTTGAACACTGCTGTATCCTTCAGTACTTCAGTAATCAATGTAATGCTCTGCATCCTGAGAGGCTGTTTGTATAGAGGCACGTATGAAAGGGCTTTGGATATCTGGGTTATACTTGCTGTAAACTTATGTCAAGGAAAATGTTCTGAAGAGGTTTTGCTTTTGAAATAGAGACAAAAGGGAAACACCTATTTTACTTTCTCACAACACTGTTTATGAGATGAAGTCTTTTACATATGTTAATAGGATAATTCTAATAATATAATTCAACCTGATTCTGAGGTAGTCTTCATCTCTATAAAGTCAAAAGAAGTGGCTCGAACACTTTCTGTGCTAATTTTCTGTGTACAATTCTAGAAAGGAATTAGAAGAGGAGAAGGAAGTGATGTTAAAGACTTTCTTTCAGCTAGTTCTCCATTATGTTGAAGTCTCTGGAGGTGTTACATCAGCAGCATAAGTTAACACTGGCCTGCAGATGCAGTATGTTGCATTCGGGCCTCATTGATTAGCTGTGGGAGACCTTTGCACCATGCTGCTCTAATTCTATTTGTATGCAGTGCAGACAAGTCCATAAATTTTGAGTCAGAGGATCATTAGGCAAACTAAATCCCTGTGTATAGCATAAATGATAGAATTTCACACAGAGATTTCTGCATCAAACTCTGTTCTAAATTCTGAACTAAAATGTTTATTTGGATAGACTTATGAGGTTCCTTCAATTGTGCGTTATAGTCATAGCATGGTAGCTTTCTGCTGATAGTGCAGAGATTGATCCCAGACCTGGTGAGTGTGAGTAACAGGGAATTCTTAGTTCCCACACATATTAACTAGCTTCTTTTTCCCCGCAGGTATTTCTACTATCCAATGAAGGACTATCCAGCAAAAGAAGAGAACTCATAATTCTGAACAAAGAGTTTAGAACTGTTTCTGGTGAAGTCAAACTGCCTGTGTTTCAGCTGATGCTGTCTGATTACCAAAGGGGGCAAATTTTGCTCGTTAAATAGCAATGAGAAGGAATTCAAGTGTTGGACAGCTTCAAGAAACCTTGTGATTTTTCAGGATGATACTGTTAACTTTAGCTTTGTTTACAGCATAAGCACTTTACACAGAACCCTGTGAACAATGCTTCCAGGTTTATACATTATGAGAAAAACATTACTCCCAGAAGTACGTACCTTTTTTTTTTTTTTAAAGAATTGCTGCATAGTCAAGTTTTTCATAGTTCAAAGCCTGTAGCCTTATTTATATCCACTTATGTCTTCCGAGGGAAGAAAAAAGCTTTGCAATATCACCAGACAGAAAATATACGTAGGTTCCCTGTATGAAAATTAGAAACAGATTAAACATTGAAAATATGATTTTAATATTTAGATTTTCTTTACTTGCATTTAGGTAGTTGCAAATTCTAATGCTTGTATGACATGTTAATAGTCATTATTTGCAACTGGCATAGCACCTGGAAGGACTGTTATTTTAAAATAGCTGTTTTTACAGCTATTTCAAAATGTATGTATATTATATGTCAATGTTTAGGCATGAATTTTATAGATATGTGTATATGAAGTGTCATATGCATATATTTTATATACACGTTCATTTATTAACAGATTAAATGAAATACATGCTTTGCTAATCAAAACTGTAACACTAAAAAGAACTTTGAGAATTTGAGTATTTATTCACTCTATATTAAATGGAGATAAAAATCTCACTGTAGCAGCAAGAAGTTTTTTGTGTGTGTGTGTGTGTGTGTGTCTACAATTCAGTAAGGAATACTTATAAACTACAAAGGCTTTTCTATCCAGTTGATGCTGTGGCAATCTGAACTGTTGAAAATAACTGGAAAGTGCTTGCTGACATTGTTGAAAATTATTAAAGTTATGGTCATCATATGATTATTCATAAGTAATTTGATACAGAGGTACAATCTGTGCTTTTCAAAGGCTGACAAAGATTGTTCCCCATCTTCCCCAACTCCAGTATTTTGTTTTTAACTACAAATTGCTAACTAGCATTCGTTTCCTAACAACTCAAGAGTATTCAAGGTATTATTGCTATTCAAGGTATTCAAGTAATTCAAGGTATTATTTCATCTATAATGCATGACTTACAATCCAAATTGTGAAGTGGTGAAAAAGGACTCTCTTTTCATATACATACATGTATTATGCAAAAAGTCATCAGGTGCTATCTTTATCTTTTTTCCTTGAATGGAGAAAAGGAAAGCAGTATGGTTAAATCTGATGGATTATAAGGTAAATCTACACTGTATATGGCTGCCATTGGAACTGATTTCACTGGTCTTTTATCCTAAACCTTGATATGCTAGTCCTACTCAAATTGCATTTCAATTCTCATGATCAATTTTCATTAAAATAGTATGAAACAAGTCTACGCTTAAAATTGTAACCTATTTTAATATCTTTATGCAGAAATGTCTTATAATTTTTAAAAGTCAGACTGTAATGAATTCATTAGAAATACTTTCAACCTTTTTTCAAGAATGTTTTGAAGTAGCATTGTTTATTTTTTGTCTGGATGCATGTGATAGTGCAGTGTTCATATGTGATGGCATTATTTTTGTTTAGAAATTAATATGATGACTCCTATTATATTTCTCTTAATATATTTATAGTGCTGTTAACTTTGAAGCAAATGTTGTGCTCATTTTTGACAGTAAATGATGGAGTACTAGGCGGTGGCTAGCAAAGGAGAGCAAACTTCTTTCCAGTAACTACAGGATGGGATGTAGATTGGTGGCATGTACAGCTGGATCTACCAAGGCAAATCAAACAGGAGAATCAGTGGCCTTTTCTTTTCCTTTATTGAAGCTCAACGAGATTTTTTTTTCTCCCTGGTTGCAACTGAACTGATGTGCTGGCTGCTGTAGAAAAGAGCTGAGACTTTTTTTAAAGCATTTCTTGAAAGTGGTCATTGCCCTTGTGCTGTTAATGATTTTAAAAGCAGTACCAGTCAAATCAGTGGAATGATAAGGAAAATGACTGCATTAAAATGGTAGACAGTTTGTATAATGTGTCTCAGCTGACCCTGTGTGCCCCTGTATGTGTTATGAAGCATGCCACCAATACCATCAAAAGTCAGCAATGCTAAGTGTACACAGACAGATATTTTATTGCTCTGAACAGTGTTGAAACCAGTCATTTGATTGTTTCCAAACTATTAAGGTAGGAATTGCTTAAAAAATGGATATTCACATAGAATTATACGAGTAATTTGGTGAGGGTAAATATGAAGAATACTGCCTATTATTTTATTTTGACTTGCCAGTGAAGTCTTGCTACAAAGAATATCTATCCTCTTGTGCTATTTTCTTATAAATAGGAATTCACAAATATCCTTTGGGCATCATTTTGTGAAAATGAAATATCTGTGTACATCATTAGATTTAAACTAAAAGTTGCAAAAGATGTCTTCTGTAGTAGATGGTGTTTTTAATGCAATACGGCCTGGAAAGAGCTGCAAGTAGTCCAGATTTTTTTTTTCTTTGCTCATCTAGATCACTGTTGTGGGCCCTTAAAATAGTCTGTCTTGGATGCACGTCATTAAATCCTAACCCATGTATCTGTAATACTGGAATTTACGGGTTTAGTTTGAAAACACAGAAGGCAGAGCAATTAACTGCCACAGAAGTCTGATTATCTTAGCTGTCAATTCATTCAAGGAATTAGTACATAGATGTCCTCCATTGGTAATCAGGGTACATTATATTTTACACTGCATGTAAAGTAACAAGAGCCAGCTCTGCCATGAATAATTTTAGTATGGCTAAATACAAAAATTTAGCCAGCAGGTCAAGGAGAGTACTAAAAATGTTAAGACTAGGCAGCACTGAACTCAACAGAGAAAGGAAGTGGAGACTCTGGCTGTTCACGTAACAGAAAAGAAATTCAGATTTTAGCCTTAAGCAATGATGACCAGGACTGGGGACCAGGACTCTCTGGGATGGGGGAGAGAAATAGGAAAATGAAGCCTGTGGGTTGAGACAGAGACAGTTTATTGAGACAGGAAAAAAAAAATCAGCAATAATAGTACTGCTACTACTAATGTGTACGGAATAAGTGATGCACAATGCAATTGCTCACCACCTGCTGACCGATGCCCAGCCTATCCCCGAGCAAACAGCCCCCTCCATCCCTTCTAGCCACCCCTATCTATTGTTTAGCATGACATCAGAGGGTATGGAATAACCCTTTGGCCAGTTTGGGTCAGCTGTCCTGGGTCTGTCCCCTCCCAGCTCCTGCTGCACCCCCAGCCTGCCCGCTGGCAGGACAGAGCGAGAAGCTGAAAAGTCCTTGGCTTGGTGTAAGCACTGCTCTGCAACAATTCAAACATCAGCGTGGTATCAACACTCTTTTCATCCTAATCCGCAACATAGCACCCTACCAGCTCCTAGGAGGAAAATTAACTCTATCCTAGCTGAAACAAGGACAGCAGTTTTCTGGCAGGTTGTGGGAAGAAGATTGGCTGGCTTGGAGGGGCTTCTGTACACATGGCTTTTAGGCTGCAGCCAAAGTGTTCCTCTAGATCTGGAAGTCTGAAGATGATTGGTTAGAAGGCTGCCTGGCAGAGAAGGACCTGGGAATATTGGTTGATAGTGGGCTGAATATGAGCCAGCAGTGTGCTCAGGTGGCCAAGAAGGCCAATGGCATCCTGTCTTGTATAAGAAACAGTGTGGCCAGCAGGGCTAGGGAAGTGATTGTCCCCCTGTACTTGGCTCTGGTGAGGCTGCACCTCGAGTACTCTGTTCAGTTTTGGGCCCCTCGCCACGAGAAGGACATTGAGGTGCTTGAGCAAGTCCAGAGAAGGGCAATGAAGCTGGTGAGGGGTCTGGAGAACAAGTCCTATGAGGAGCGGCTGAGGGAGCTGGGCTTGTTCAGCCTGGAAAAGAGAAGGCTCAGGGGCGACCTTATCGCTCTCTACAGGTACCTTAAAGGAGGCTGTAGTGAGGTGGGGGTTGGTCTATTCTCCCACGTGCCTGGTGACAGGACGAGGGGAAATGGGCTAAAGCTATGCCAGGGGAGTGTAATAAGTGACTGAGTCCCAAATAGGATTGCAATTAAAGTTTACAATTTATTAAACGAATAGAGGTAAGCAAACAGCGCTGGGTGTGCCAGGAGTCTCTGCTCCAGCAAGACACACACAAGTTACATCAGGCGGCTGGTTTTAATGCTCCTAGGTTAATACATATTCATTACTGCTTCTAGAAAAGGCAGGATTATTATAATTAGTTCCCGGAATCCGAACCCTCCCACTGGCACATGCGTATCAGTCTCTGGTGGTTCCTCTGGGGGTCTCTCATGCTGAAAGCTTGTAGTCTTCCTCCCAGGCTTTTTCCTTGTCCTTCTCCTTTGTCCATCTTGGCTGGATGTCAGAGACTTGTGCAGTGTCCCATGCAATAGTCATAATAGTTTGCAGTTATTCTGAAACCCCTTCGTTCTCTTATCCCCTATTGACACAAATTGCTGCACAATTCCTTTGCAAGATACAATAACTATATACATTAACCACTCTGTTTTTCTTAGACTTGTATAACTACAAGGGTATGTAAGACAGAAGGTCACATTTCATCATAACGTGCAGCCCTAGCATTGTTCCATATTGACCTGAATCAGATGAACACATTTCATGGGAGGTTTAGGTTGGATATTAGGAAGAACTTCTTTACTGAAAGGGATGTCAGGCTGCCCAGGGAAGTGGTTGAGTCACCATCCCTGGATGTCTTTAAAAGACATTTAGATGTAGAGCTCAGTGATATGGCTTAGTGGAGGACTTGTTAGCATTAGGTCAGAGGTTGGACTTGGTGATCTTGAGGTCTCTTCCAACTTAGACAATTCTGTGATTCTGTGAAATTCTGTATAGAACATATAGATAAAACATATTTTGGGAAAGACAGAAAAGAAATACAAGTTAGCCAATTAAGCAAATCATCAGCAAAGCTGAGAATGGGACCTACAAATCCTGAGTTCAAATTCAGTGCATAACTGGAATCTTTCAAGGTATTATCTCTTAGTTTTTCCTTGTATGCTTGTAATCTTTAATGTAATCTTTGTAAAAAACAGAGCAAGAGGTGTAGATGTAATTATTCAGCTAACTGAAAAAGGTTCCATGAAGTTTGGTACTAAAGTGTTAAAGGCACTGTACTAACTATACACTGCTAACTTTTGATTATGTGCGAATTAATTTAAGATGTAGTTTACACAGGCCAGTCCTTCAGTTTTCTTGGCTGCAGTGAAGTACGTGAGATTATGTAGTATTCTGCCTTCTATTATTCATACTTGCACCTACCTTCTTTAGTCATCTACTTACAAGTTGTTTCTCAGGAGAATACTCTGTGCGTGTATTCTGTAGTCTGATTTACATATGTTTTGCTCTATCTGAATCATTTCCAAGTCCCCTGTCATATCCCTGAATAATCAAATGTTGACAGGAGATCATCAGTTTTATTCCATATGGGAATTCCTGTTTACAGTCACAGAATAACATATTTAAGAGATTATGTTTCTACAGCCATTGCAACTTACAGAATTACTGCCTCATTATTGGTATTTCATACCAAGAAACTTGACAACTAGCTTATGGACTTATGGAATCATGTTAATTAAAGAAGAAAGGCCTTCCTTTCTAAAACCAAGAAAGCTTTTATCTTTAACCTTCTCAAACTGAGTAATATACTCAATTTTAGCATGCATATAATTTGTAGGAAATTCTAGCCTGCTTTTGGGAAGAATTGGCAATTCTGAATCTCAGGAAAGGCAAAAAGAGGAAACCATATGAGAATGTTTGGTTTTGACTGTATGAATTAGCCATGGATTTGAATTTAAAATCTTCTGAACTGAAAGTTTTGTTGTTTAATTTGCCTAGATAGGCAATAGTAATTGGGAAAGAAAGGTCTTCTGAGTCATTTTGTTTCTTGACTTGCAGGAAGCTTAATCATATGAATGCTGTTCAGCTGTTTTTAACAGGAGATGGTGAGAATCACAATGAGAGAACTACTTATTTTAAAGTATTTGACATCTGAGAGTCCTCTGATTTTCTCCCAAACTAAAAACTTGCATCCAATAGAATTTTGATTCCTCAATTAAACTAATTGTCCACTGCCATGTTTTGGCCCAACTTCTTTCACTACTTTCAAGGCAGCTCCAGTATGTTTTTAATTTCACCAACCAGCATGCATTCCTTTACTTAAGCAGTAACTGGATGTACTCATTTTTGCTCAGAATTTAGATGTACTGTTACTGAACTACTGTCTTTTGTCTGCCTCCATCTCCATTGGTATAGTAAGTATAGATGATGTTGGGTGTTAGTCTCAGCTATGGAATTGGTAGTCTGCTACACTCAAAATCTTGTTTATGGACAAAGAAGAAAAGGAAATTTTTAGATGTATACATATGTGTATATATAGAGAGAGAGATCACCATTTTTTTTGATTGTACAGTTGAAGTCTTTGCAGTCTAATTCAAAAATCTTTATTAATCTAAATCTGTTACTAAAAAAAAAAAAAAAAAAGAATAATAATTAAATTAAAATTGCTCTGCAGATACTTAACTTCTTCCCATTTCTGGGGGCCTATGCCACCCTTTCACTGCTCCTCTGTGCCCTAAGTTCAGTGGCTTTGTTCTTGTGGGGGTGTTACTGTGAGTTGTCAGCATCTGAGTCCAGTTCCAGGAGGAACATGATGGTCGTATTTATGGCTCCTTCTTCCTTACTTTAGAATTCACCAGCTGGGATAATTTTTATTAGTTTTATATCAAGCTTTTGTACCTTTGCTGTTATCTACAGCTCTAAGATACACCTGAATTTTTAATGTATGATGCATGTTACATGTGTTGGGTACTAATTGTTTTTCCTCTTGGTTACCCCTAGACTCAGTTTTGTCCAGGTCTGCATTTTGTTGTTGATCATGGGTGAGTTGTTTGTAGTCTCCAGTGCCAAGTCTTTGCCTCATCTCCTGTCATCTCATACCTATACTCCTCTGCACTGCATCCTGTGTCTTTACTTCTCAAGGCCTCTTCCACTGGACCAGACCTATATCTCTTCATACTACATCATTATCTTAGTCATAGGTATCTTATTCTGCATGGAATAGAGGTTTGTTTAAAGCTATGTTTGTACTGTACAAAATAAACAAAAGTGAAACAAATGAGTGGGACACACCTGGTCAGTTAAAGGAGTCTTGGCTATGCCAAGTAAAACAAAGCTGTGGGGAGGTCAAGACAAGCTCAGAGAGAGCAAACCTGAGAAGCCTTGCAAATTCACCATGAAGCTTATGGCCTGAAATTAGCAATGGTAGTATTATATTGCAGAGGTATAGGATTGCAGCTATAAGAACTTTTCAAAATGCAGTGATGTTTGCTTATGTAGCCCATGTGCTGCTCTTACCACGTTCAAGAAGTACAAGTAATTAACACAGCAGCTATGTTCCCATGTCTCTGAAAAGAAGGCCATATTACGCAAGTGTGGTCAGTAGGGTCTGGCTGATGTGTGATCAGCAATACTCATTTGAAAAGAGAGAATGTTTCAGAGCTTGCCGAAATGTGAATTGCAGTTTCTGAGTGCATGACCACATGGCTGAAAAAGTGGTGAACTAGTTGTCTTTCAGAGCAGCAAACAGTGCCACTGTAGGATAAAAAGGAAAAGCTGAAACCAGGAGATCTATTGTGCAGGATGGAGAAATGATCCCCTTTGCCAAATATGTGGTCTGAATACTTACAACTCACTGCCTGTGCATCTGGTACAGCCTACGCTGCAGTGCTGGCAGTCAGGAAGAGAGCACCGGCCTTGTGAACTAAGCAGAACGCACCCTTCTAACCTTCTAGCCATCTTGGCTCCTTCAGTGGAGCTCCATGAGGAATAGTTCAACTTCTAGCTGCTGAAAAGATCACAAGTTATCCCATAGAGCATCTTCCTAACTGAGTTTCTTCAACAGTGTAGTATGTATATGTTCAATAAACTCAGTCCTCTATAAAGTCTTTGAAACTATATATTGTATTTACTTCATTTAGAAAGTTATTATTATATGTTTTAACTAACAGTATCTGGAATTGAAGGCTTTCTTTAAATTGATTATAATGATTCATTCTTTACCTTTTCTTAGGCAGGTAGGTGGTGATAAAATGGGATTGTACAGGATGATGAATGTTGGCACACTGTGTCAGTTTGATGTAGTAGATCTGGTGCTCTGGCCCAGGGCTGATGACACAGAATCTGCCTAAAGGGTTGTGTACTCAGTATCTGTTGTGATTCATTTGTGGTCCAAATCCAGCCAATAAAAATAAACTGGAGGCACCAGTGTGCCAAGCAGAATCGGGAATGACCAATGTTACACCTATTAGCAGTGTTAGTATGAGCGGTCCACTTGTGAAGACCTGTAGGAGCCAGCAGCAGCACAATAAACCCCAGAGACTTTTGTAGAGCTCTACAATGCAGTCTGTTAGTCTTAAATTATTCTGTGCTGAATGGATTATTTCTGCAATTAGGTTTATATTGCAGAGTGTAGGCATTAATAAATGAGGGAGGTGTAGCACTGTAACTGCAGACAGCTATTTTTAAAGATATCCTCAGTTAGGCTTAAATTAAAGTTAACCTATCTGTCATCTCTTCTCTGAGACAGACGTTCCCCATGCTCCTTTACATATGGTTTGAATACCCTCTCAGTATCACAGAATCACAGAATTTCTAGGTTGGAAGAGACCTCAAGATCATCGGGTCCAACCTCTGACCTAACACTAACAGTCCCCACTAAACCATATCCCTAAGCTCTACATCTAAACGTCTTTTAAAGACCTCCAGGGATGGTGACTCCACCACTTCCCTGGGCAGCCTGTTCCAATGTCTAACAACCCTTTCAGTAAAGTAGTTCTTCCTAACATCTAACCTAAAACTCCCCTGGTGCAACTTTAGGCCATTCCCCCTCGTCCTGCCACCAGGCACATGGGAGAACAGGCCAACCCCCACCTCGCTACAGCCTCCTTTAAGGTATCTGTAAAGAGCAATAAGGTCGCCCCTGAGCCTCCTCTTTTCCAGGCTGAACAAGCCCAGCTCCCTCAGCCGCTCCTCATAGGACTTGTTCTCCAGGCCCCTCACCAGCTTCGTCGCCCTTCTCTGGACCCGCTCAAGCACCTCGATGTCCTTCCTGTAGCGAGGGGCCCAAAACTGAACACAGTACACGAGGTGCGGCCTCACCAGAGCCAAGTACAGGGGGACGATCACTTCCCTAGCCCTGCTGGCCACACTGCTTCTTACACAAGCCAGGATGCTGTTTCCAAGGTTTGTTCGCTGATTTTGTGTATTTCTCTGTAGCTGCACTGTTCTTTTGTATACTGCAGAAAGATCTAGAGGATTTTCTCAGTTCTTCAGCCAAACATCCTTGGCAACGAGCTGAATCTTCTATTTAATGATGAGGGGTTACCCATCATTTTAAAATGTGTTTACCCTGTATGTTCTCATTCCTATTTATCAAAAGTGCATGCTGCAAATGTTCACTGTTTGCTGCTTGGAAGAGACAAGCCAGTGCATTGCATTCACAGAAACTGAAAACAGCAACAACAAAAAATATACTGAAGGGTATCCTAAAGCTTGTTTCATCATAATCTGCAAAAGAAAATACAGTGAATTTTGGACTGAATTTCTTTAACCATCACTGTTGCACATAACTGTTTTTTTCCAAAAGCAAATTATACATTTCCTCTTCACTAAAATGTGTTAATTGCTTGACAGTAATTATTCTACCTTTGCCTCATTACCAAATAAAACACTATGGCTTAAATATCCTGAATGGTAGTGGCTAATATTCTGTACCTTTGATTCATTTGTATGTTTATAAAAACTCTTCAGATTTGTTGAGCATTTTAATATTCTTTCATATTTGAGGAAGATTTTTACAATGGGATAAGTAGATGGAGGAGGAAGGAAGAGGACTAGGAATCATTATAAATGTTTTAAAACATCGTTACTCTATTTGAGAACCCAATAATATCAGTTCCGTTTAAATGACACAACTGTATTTTTGTAACATATGGGAGAACTTGATAGTAATTTGCAGTCCCATACAGCTTTCCACCTAAGGCTTTGAAGTGCTTTATAAACATTGATGAACTAAATCTCTTAGCACTCAAATAATGATAAGATTAGAATACACATTTTCAGGATGCAAAACCTATACAGAGAAAGAGGAGCTAGCAATAGCTTAGGCCTTTACCCATGGACCAAAGCTGTGGTGGCATTTCTTTTTGGAGTGATACATCTCATATCATGGGTAAGAACAGCAGGTTCTTGAGAATCTGTTGTGGGCCTATTTCACTCCAAGCCATAGGATGAAAGTCTCTTTATTCTTCTTGTATTTTAGCCATGTCATCATCTTTCTTCTCTCAAAATGGAGACCTCAGATATAAGAACATTCTTAAAGCTATTTACTTGCTTGAAAAGAGAATCTTTTCTATGTGTTCCTGAAGATAAGACAAAATTTAGTTTCTATGAGTTTGACTCATTTCAAATCCTGTTACTCACACCACTGCTTTTGAAGCTAAAATGCCGAAGCAGAAATGTAGTGATGTAAAGCTGCATTTTGTCATTGTTCCTAGATGGTGTTGATGCAAATGATTGCATGGGTGTCTTAGTACTGGCAAACAAAATAAACAAACAAAAAAGACAAAAACTAGTGGGAAATGGGGGTGTTGAATTTCTTTTATGAGCTTATAGGTGATCTGCAGAAGCTTCTAACTAGCCTGAAAAAAATCAGGTATAATCATTTCTGTGGATGTCAACATTTTCATCTGTAATTGCAAAATGTTCTGTATGCAATGGTCATGAAGGAATATAAGCCAACCCTGCAGGCTGACGTAATGACTTCTTTTTTGATTGTGGAAATACAAACTACATAACTGCTCCTGTGTGATAATCTTTGTAGATGACGTTATGCAGATATTTCTCCGTAATCACCAGTGACAGGACCTGTGGGGACAGTGTTAAGCTGAGGCAGGGGAAGTTTAGGCTGGACATCAGGAAGAGGTTCTTCACTGAGAGGGTGGTTGCACACTGGAACAGGCTCCCGAGTGAAGTAGTCACAGCACTAACCTGTCAGAGTTTAAGAAGTGTTTGGACTGTGCACTTAGTGACATGGTCTAAACTTTTGAGTAGACCTGTGTGGTGCCAGGAATTGGACTTGATGATCCTTATGGGTCCCTTCCAACTCAGGATATTCTATGATTCTAGATACTGAATGACTTTCTTTATTAGTTACTGAGTGGCAAAGGCGAAATGGTATCATGTTCCATTGAAACAAATAGACAAAATTTAGTTGTGTCATGAAATGTGCTATTTAAATAGGACTTGCTTGCAATAGTAATTAAATCTTTTTGTTGTTGTTGTTTTGTTTTGTTTTTAAGCTTGTAACATCCTAAGAAACTTTTTGAAAGGGAGCTTAGGATTGCGAGGAAAAAAAGATTACAAAAAGTAAAGGTTGAGAATTTGGGCAAAGTTGTGTTTTCCTGAAACTGAAAATAATCAACAAACAAATGGATATGGAACTGTTGCCATCTCAGGGGGAAAGATTCAGCCTGCTAAAGCAATGACTACACGTTTGTTGTTGTTTTTTTTTTTTTTTTTTTTTTTCCTAGTCAATTTTATTAGACAGTAGTAGTATGGCAAGGAAACTCATATCTCCATATTGAAAAAAAAATCAATGTAGTAATGGGACCTTTTATATAATTTTCCTGACTTTTTGTGTAGGTGGGTGTATGTGTGTGTTTATGGGTGTGTGTAATTGTTAGAAACTCAGAGATGGCATTAGGGACATTCATTTGGAGGCATTCAGTTCTAGCAATGCTGTAGAAATGTGCTCTGGTGGTCAATGTACATAGGGTGCAGGCTTGCTATCTTCTGGCTGTTCTACTTAGCAAGTGTCATCCATTGATACACAGCACTCCCTGGTTCTTTTTGTTGATGAATTATGTGTTATTTGATCAGTCTCCATGAAGGAATCAGAAGTTAGAAAAAATTATGCCAAATATTTCTTTATTCTTATTGTTCAGTGAAACCATATATTTTACATGATGCATGAAGCAGGCAAGCAAAAACTGATCTCTGCATAGTTTCAATCTCTCCTCTTGTCAATTCACAACTACTGCACTTTTACTGTGTTCCTTGCACAGGCACTTGTCCTTCCTCGTTTGGATGTACTTTGCCCCCTTAAGCTACTCGTACCATTAACTTCAGATTGGTTACTTCTCAGCTGTGTAGTAAAAATCTTTGTGTTATACTTCTTTCTAAATGTTTTGGATGTTTATTTGGTCGCTTCTTACCTATAGGAGATTTTTATTTATGCATCCTAAGAATATAAGTTGGGGATAGAAATGCTAACTTTTTAATCATTTTGGATTTTCTTGCTAATAAAAACAGCAATGTCCATGTAAGTGTTGACTTTCTACAAATTTCTTTTAGCTTGTTACCCTGTCCTTCAGGTGCAAATGTGATTATGTCTTTTAAACACATTTAGATTTTTGTTTTTCCTTTTTTGATTCCAGACAGTATCATTTGCTTCCTGCCTATTAGGCCTTTTATTTAATATGCATTAGCCTGAAACATTCCATGAAAAATGTGTTGAAAGTGAATTTTAATATATTTCAGAGACTTAATAGGTATTAATAGAACAATAATACCAGTAACAGGCAAAAACTGGATCTGTAGCTTTACAGCTTGTAAATTAAAGCCAATGTACTAAGGGAAAACAGCATTAAGAGAACATCATTTGAACATTAAAGAAATTGTGTTTGTAATCAGAACATTTGCCAAAACCATATCCAAAGATGTAAAGGTCCTCTAACACGCTTCTTTTGCAGCATGCATTTATACAGCTCCTGATGTCTTCATCTGTCTAATTTAATTAAGTATTTGAAAGTGCAGCCAGAAGGATAATTACTACAGGAGTACCAGATACAAATACAACTTAAGTGGAGGTAATGTTTGCAAAATGTGGTCTGCCGACAGCCTTGGATATAGGACTCTCTCTCTACATGAGCACAGGGATGGATTCCTATCTTAGGTAGAGCATCACAGAGAATCAAGAGATTTGACTACTTGCTCTTCTACTCTGTTTTCAATCTCTGACTTGAAAGTACATTGGCACACCACCTGGATAAGAAAATCTTTGAACTCAGTGTTGCTTGAAGAAAAAAGCGATCTTCCTAGCTGGAGTTTGAGTGTAGCTGAAAAAAAGAAGGGACAAACTTTTCTATTTTTTTTTCTTCTTTGTAATTTCCAGGGTTTTCTTATAGTTTGTCTGCTCTGAGATTTCTGTTAAGAAAATTAATCTTCCCAAGTCTTTTTTCCCAAGTCACATGAAATGTGGTCATGTTCCCAACCTTGCTAACATCCCCAAGCACTTTAGAACATTTCCAAACATGAGACTTAATTCCATGCACATAAAGAATTTTGAAAAATGATTCTGGTGAGAGGGGGTGCATCTTGAAATGCAAAGCTATGGGCAAGGTGTCTAGAAAGTGATCAAGAACAGATAGATACAGTGGACAGCTAATCTTTTGAACAAGTAGTGTTTTATATGCATTCTGTCCTCAGTTTCTGCCAATAAGAGGGCTTTTCATCAGTTCTCATGGTAGATTTTGATAAATTGTATCTATCAGTGGGTATTTTTTTTTTAAACCAAAAAGAAATAGCTTAATGGAAACAGTACATACACAGTCATTAATAGATCATAGATGATAGATGACAGCAACCACTTACAAAATCTGTTCACTCAAAGAAGTGAGTGAAAATTGAAAAGACAATTAAAAAACTATGGACTAATCTCTAGCTAGGTGATCATCATAAGCTCAATAGTTGTTTTGTGTCTAGCTGTGCATGTCCTATCACTTTAGGCTCTGGTTTTCTTGGCATACAGCTAAAATTCTAGTGTTTACTTTCTAGGTAATTCAGTCACTAATAATTTACTCTTTTGAATCCTGTCTGTGATCCTGTAATATATTTTCAACTTTTCTGCATTGGCTGTTATCATACTCTGTTTCCTCCCTTCTATTTCGTATTTCTGTTGCTTTCTAACACTACCTGCTGTAGTGACCCTGTAATCATTTACACCAAAAGTGGCCTGTCTGCTTATATCCCTTACAAGGTCTCCATAACAGTGAGAACCAGATGCTCTGTTCCCACCTTGAGGAATAGGGGCAAGGCTATCTCAGGTTGTGTGAAATTGATGGACTTCAGCATTTCCAAGGCATTTCCAACTTTCCTCTTGTTTGACACTGACACTTTTAAAACCTGTGGTATGTACTAATATTACAGTAAAGAACTAGCCAGAGCCTCTTAGCACAAGGTGTACACACCTCTACATACTCCAAGAATATTCCTATGAGAGAGGGTGGTAGACAAAGACCACCATTTCTGCTTTTACCTACAACAGCAGGAGTTTAACAACAGCAGGAGTTTACCTAGGAGTATCAGGGGTCTTTTTCTGAGACCTCTTCTGCCTCCTTCTACAGTCAAACTCCAGTCCTGGGCTTCGGTTTTCACCCACTAGTCCTTTCCTGTATGCTGGAAGGACCAGCATCCCAAGAGAGAAAAATCAGTTTAATGCCTTGTAACCCTTTCAGATTCCCTTATGTCAACGTCTGTACATGAAGTTAACTCATGCAGTAAATTAGGCAAGAATAAAAAAGACACTAAGGAAACATTCTTAAATGAAATACTTTAAAGGGCTCAAAATCCTCAAATTGCTGCTGAGCATAGCTTGAAAACTAACTTGGAGTTTAATTTGTTTCTCTTCTCAAAGTGACATGGGTTTTGCAGTCATGCTCTAACATTAATGTTTTAAGGGACTAAAACCTTATTTTAAAAATGGAATTAAATCCATCTTTAAGGCCCATAGGGAACTGCCAGAATAGGTATTTATATGACCACATACTTTTAAAGTTTCATCTTCACTGTAAAATGGGCATTGCTAGTGGGCATTACAGGGAGACAGCAAAGTCAAGGGAAAATCCTAATAGAGGAATTGCATGACAGTCTTTACTTAAGGACATAGGTCATAAAGTACGGGAGGAGATTTCAGTAATATTTGTTTTATGCTAAAGGCATGTTCCATGCATTTGTTTCAAGGCACCAGATAAGGGAATGCAGGACAACTGAATATTGTCAAAGGAATCAAACTGAGAGTTTTGGAGTCCAGTTAAGAGGTGCCTAAAACTAGGAGGGTTTTCTGAGAGCAGAGTTGGCAATTGGCCACAGCTGCAATACAGATAAGTTTGCAAATGTTGTAACAAAAAAAGAAAACTTTGAAAACTTGGAACAAAATAAAGGAATATCAATGGAACAAAATAAAGGAATATCAACATACAATTCTGAAGGATCCATTCTCTCCCAGAATTTTAGAAGAGTTATATTCTCGGATAATACAAAATTGTATGAAAGATTAGCCAGTTCAGATGCTGTCTTAAGGGCTTCTCTGTAGCATATAGTAATTTTGGAAGAAAGCTTTCAGAATACTTTCATGTGTGGATGCTCCTTAACATGGAATAGGAGTCCCTGATCTTTGTTTACATTAAATTATTTTGAAAGGAATAGGTTTAAAAGTGTTTATGTACATAAAAGCAATAAAATGCAATTATATCTTGTAGTGCATTCGCTAGAGCAACTGGTGCAACACATTTTCCCTTTTTTCTTCCTCTAGTTGGTTAGAGAAATAGCAAATAAGTCTGGAAAGGATCTCAGGATTGATTCTTTTTACCTCATCATGGATGATTATGTTTAACCAAAAATTTATGTTCATTTTTTTCAAATATCATAGATGAGCCTTTTATAAGCTTGTAAATGATCAAAAGCTCAGTTTATTTAGGACAGAGAAAAAATAACCATATATACCTGCTACCTGTAAGAATTTAAATTTGGTATCTTGCTCTGGATGAACTGATGTTGATTATTACAGATAGTTAGCATAATTAGCCATTCTCCAACTAGTAACAAAGCTTGACAACCAGCAGTTATACTTTGTTCTCACTGAGAAGTTAGGAAGGCTCCAGCTTCTCCATTCTGGGGTTACTGAGCTGCAACTGACTTGCTGTATGATACTTGGCATTTATTTTGGACTCTGTCAGAAACCCTGAGAAGGTCATCTGACTGAAAAACAAATATTTTAAAACCTGAAAATCTCTCCAGGTTCCCTAGCCTACTACTGTTTCACAACTGTTAACATTAAAAAGTTTTTTCTGTTATCTAAGCTGAACTTTCTCTCTTTAAAATCCAGTTTAAATTTGTTATTTATTATCATTTTCTCTGTGAATATTGTTTTTCTCTTTTCAAAAACTTATGTTCTTGAAATCTGTTTGTATGTTCTTAGTCTTCTTTAGGCTGACTCAAATTTTGATTAGATCTCACTTAGAATATGAATTTAAGGTCTTACTTTCAATGGGAGTTTTTCCTTTGGTTTCTCTGAGGAAAAAAAAAAAGCTGAAGCCAATGCCAAATTGTTATAGTCTGAATATTAAAGAACACTTGAAATTGATTTTAACATTATACACTTTTTTTTTAATAACAACAAAAATATTCTACAATTTCATGAATATGTGAATACTATTATGTATAAGCTAAATATCTAAGCATCTCTAATTAAAAATCAAGAGGAAAAAGAAAACTAATGGGCATAATCTTCAGCTTCTGAATTGACCTTAGCCTGCTTTGTCTACCTTACAGGCTAAATCTTGCTTCCAGATTTGTCATCTACTGCAAGGATATAATGAGTCAACCTTACTATGTTGAACCTAATTGGTACACTTGTCTCTTTTCCTTTGCAGATTGTCTCATTCTAGATAGATGATTGTATAGTTATTGTGTACTTTCACAAGTATCATTTTAACACATTTGTGGATGAGTGTGGGCCCATAACTTTAGATAATGTTGCTGTCTTCTGATTACAGTAACAACAGCTATGTTAGTTGGCTTGTACTTGTTTTGGCACAGTTGGATTGCCCATAGCTATGGACTCTGGAAACTTGTAAAAAACTTACAATATTTCATTAAAGTAAAAATTGCTTAATAATTTTGTACATAAATTCTAAGTAGTGATTAATATAAAAATATATATTCAATTTTTTTTCTATTTGTTTTACAGGAAACTGGCACATAGTTCTCAGGAAGCTCATGCAAGTATAAAACCTATTGTACTGGTGGAGTGTTAAATAAAAATCACCTTTAAATTGATTAGATCATGGTCATTTCAGAGCAAAAAGACCTTTAACTTATGAACAGTGCTCTTCACAAACCAGGTATTTAAATGGAGATTGAAGCTCAGGTGACTAAAGACATATGAAAAGCAAGATGAAATGCAAAATGTCATATTAAATGTTTGAGAATTCATTGAAACATGCCAAATGATTATTGATGAAATACTAAGATTAGAGCTAGAATTCTACAGACAAAATCAGTTTTGAGTTTTCACTGAGAAATATTCTGCTGTGATAAGGTTAAACTAGAACAATGGTCATTATGGGGAGTACTCTACAGGTTTAAACACCAATGATAGAAGAAGTTGTGCAAAGGTATATGAAAAGTGTACAAAAAGGTATATTAAGATCTTTGTATTTAGTTGAGAAAGCATGCTGAAAACTAGCTGGGCAGAAAGAAGGAAAAATCATTAGATATTAAAAGGAATGGCATAGACCAGAGAACAGGTTGTCAGCGCAGGAACTTGAGATAAATGATAGGTGAGAAATGGAAAAATCAATCAGAGGAAGGAAAAGAACAAGCTAAGGCAGAGTAAATGGGAATGTAGCAAAAAGTGACAACATGAAACATGGCATGGAATTATGAGCTGTGGAAACTGATCATAACCAAACCCCAAAACAGAGACACTACCCAACCAAGCAACCAGTCTAATCACCGTATCTGATGTTATGGACTTACAACATAACAGAAAAAAATAGATTGAAACTTTTTTTCTGTACTCTGAATTCTGCAGTTTTTAAGATGTGTAAGCAGAAGCCTTAAGAAAATTAGCGAGTTATGTCCAGTGGGGCACAATATGTCAAATGCTGTTTCTATACTTCTTCATTTTGAACATGTTTTCTTAAACAAGAAAACAACATTTCCTTGTTGAAAAAGGCTAAAATTGGTATGAGCAGATTTTTTCAGAGTCAAGTTTGTTTAGTATCATGACCAGAAATAGAAAGCAAGGAGAAGAAAAATGTTAAAAACCATCAAACCAAACAAATTGACAACAGATGTAAAGAAAAACTGCATGGAAATTAAAATAGAATTGCATGGTAACATAAGGGCAGAGAAACTATATATATCTTATTGGAGAGCTTTAAACATTAAAAAAAAGAGAGAGAGAGAGAAGTCCTCCAGGCAATATTTTCACTAATGGAAATTATTGCACCTATTACACTTTATTTATATGAAACAACATTTCCTGGATTAAGTTGTATGTCCATGCCTTCTAGATGAGTTCAACAAAAGTACAGCAATTCAAAAATATTTAAACATATTATTGTACAAACATTCATCACATTGTAAAGCCTTCACAATTTCTTTAATGACTGTTTTCTACCAGTAGGGAAGGAACACCCCAATAATTTTCTTTGAAATTATGCAACTCTGTCCCTTCTTGCTGTCTAGTTCAGTAGCCTCTTAGTCCTCCTCCTCTAGAAGCAATCTGTTTCTATCATTCTCCCCATGGCCACTTTCCATTTGCTTCTTCATCAGAGTCTTCAATTCCTTCTTAAAATCATCCTTTTCACAGAAGTGGTCACAACTCCTCAATCAAGAGGATTAGAAGAGAGTCTTGCAGGTGTGTTGGTGGCTCTCCTTTTTTGTTCTCTTGGTTTTGTTTCTCAGTAGCATAAATGTAATACACATGCCTATTATCAGCTCCTGAGTGTATGTTTGGCATTGAATAATCTAAGTACATAAATTATCATGTACTCAAGATTCAGAGGACTGGATTACAAGCGGCTTGAAGGGATTTCTATTTTCTGTCATAGTTTTTGCTGTCTCACTGGAAGAAAGGAAGGTTTATTGGTCTTTACTCCTCAAAATGTTTCAAATTTTTATCAGAATTCCTGTCCTCCCTTCCTCAAATACCGGTGACTGACTTAAGTGCAGGATTACATCTCCCAGTTACTCAGCAACTTTGTATTGGAATTCCTTTAGTACTCTTCAGGGATATACTTTCTGAGCATTTTTTACTATTTCTTCTACTGATGTGTTCCAAGGCCTCTGTTACTGGCTCATCAGTTTGAGACAACTTCTAAATATCTGTACAAAGCACTGTTTGGGTGAAGAAACCTAAGTTCCTCCATAGCAAACACCAGTACAAAGAGTTCATTCAGCTTTAACCCTAAAAGCGTGCTCTTTTACACCCCCATCATCCAGCAGCCTCACAGAGTTCATGAACCATGGACTCCTGTCTCACGTATTTGAGAAAGATGTTATTATCCATTAGCAGGTTGCTTCTGTTCTGTCATGTTGTATATTTCTAACACGTTAAGGTTAAATGCTGTTTTTTTTTTGGAATGGATGTGACTTGCTCTTTTTGAGATTGTTTTTCTTGCTTCTGACCTTTGTAAATTACTGTTTAATGGTGTTTTTCTTTGTTGTTCTACAAAAAAAAAAAAAAAAAAGGAAAAAAAGGATGGTTTATGTTTCCTCTGAACTTGTACTTCTGCTCTGTTTCTACTTTGAAAATGTCTTCATCTTTTGACTATTTTTTTAATCTTCTAATAAGCTTCCTTATTGTTATATAGTTGTCCCTTTTTAGGTTATGTGCTCTTTCAGTGACTGTTTCTGAGTTATGTCCTAAAAAAATATTGAATTTAAATAATAAAGGTCACTATGTCAGTATTATTTTGATCCAAACACAATAGTGTACTCAGGAAACGATCAAGCCTTGTTTCTCCTCTTCTGGGTGCTAGTTGTTGCAAGTAAATGTAGTTTAAATAAGTGTAAAATTGTTTGTTATGCACCACTGTGACATTTACCCAGTATGTGTGGAGATAAATCTCTATTATTAATCTTCTGCACTTGCAGTGTCTCATTTTCTTTAGCACATCACAATAACAGCCACTTCTCTAGATGCTTATGCATGTAATAATAATAATAATATCCCTTTTCAATTTAGGCATGGAAATTTCAGTCTGTAGGGATTCAGTTCTTGTTATTGACATTGTTAATATTTCTGTCCTGTTTGACTCTCAGCTTTCCTTAACATTTAAATGCTCCTTCACAGATGTGATTACTATGCCATTCTATATAATCAGATCACCTTCAGCATTACTGCGCACCACAGCACCACAGATTTTACTTTCCACCACATTTTTTGACATATCATTATTATCACAGAGCCAAATATTCCCGTTCACCCCCAGATTTTTAGCTTCTTGTAAAGCATTTGAAAGCAACCTCGATCTGGTCACCTATTTTCATAGACTTACTGTGATAGCAGTTTTATTTGTTGAGACTGTAATTCATTCATTCCTGTTAGAATTTTATCAGATTATACGTTAAACTTTGTTTGAAAATATAAACCTCAATTTAATCCCTCAAATATCTGTTGCATCAGGTTATTCTCCTTCATCCCTTTTGTCTTAGCTTACTGTTTTCTGAACTATGCCTTGAGCTAAATCAGCAGGACCTCTCCACTTTGTCTAGTCCTTGTCAAGATATAAGAAATGTTTCAGAAATATGGTATCACAAAGATCTAAGCCTTGGGCTGCTTATAGGCTCTTCTTTCGCCTTGAGCAATTCTTTCTCATCCCCTTCCTTCTCACTGCAGTAAAATTCCTTCCCACCACCCAAGGAGACAGAATTATATTGTCCTCTTCACTGACCTGATGTCCCGTGGCAGCAGTTTCCCACATTGGCTTGCTTGCTTTAAGCCTAGGCCCCTATGCCGTTACTAATCCATATACATATATATACATGTATATATATTCATAATATGTAGCAGAGTATTTTCCACCTATGAGTTTCATGTAGCCAGGATACTTGGCTGGCTTCCCCTCTGCAGATGGGAGGAGTCAACAATTGAGATATCATCCGTTGACCTGATTGTGTTTATTGTTCCTATAAATAATTCCTGGATTACATGTTTGTTCTCCTCTAGGTCACTTGCCAACTAGGTGACTAGAGACCACCAGGAAGCTAGAAGTATATTCACATATAAGAAGTGAATAGATAAAAAATAGATGAAAAAAACTCTGGGGCAGTGTGGGAAAGTACTGGAAGACTGTAACAACTGAGGTCTGACACCCAAAATCCATCTGACAGAGTCAAGCCAGGGAGGTAAGCTTGGGTTCAGTGTGCGTCCTAGTGCAAATTGCTATTTTTTTTTTTTTTGCTTTAGTTAGGCTTCCACTAAGTCTTGTCAATGGTTGAAAGTAAGAAATTAAGTCCATGTTGAAGACATTTAGTCCTAGATGGTTAATAATCTTTGTGCAACAACTGATTCTGTGCATGAGTGAGGAGTGCATGTTTATTACCTGTGTAGAAAGAAGGGGAAAGTCTTTTGCACACCCAGCAAAAACAATCAGCATAACAGTGTTGCAACACAGTTGCCTGTGTTCAGTTTTACTTTCAGTGCTGCCTTGGAAGGTCTCTGTTCAGTAAAACCACTCCTAATCAGTTTAGGATTGCTTTCCTGAAAACATTACCTCTGAACCTGCAAGTTTTGTTTGCCAGAAAGCAATCAATGCACGGTCTGCTGCAATCTGTCAGACACAGGGTTTGTGTTTTTTCCAGTGTGCTTCCAACAAGCATTTTCTTGCATTGTGAGGCCTGTGCAAAAGAGATAAGGCCAGCCTCAAACTCCTGAACAAGCCTGAAAAGGCATTTTTTTTTTTTTTTTCAGCAAGAAAAAATAGATGATGCTGAATTTTAATCCAGATCTGCATCTCAAACTGGAAGCTCAAATCTATCTCTATTTCACATGCACTGACCCCCACAATAGCAGAAAAGATTAATGTTTCTTCAGGACAAATAAGGATTGGTGGTTCCTTTGCCTTGCTTTTCTTTGGAGAGCCCCTGAATGTGGCAGACTTTTGCAGTTTGTTCACTACACAGCTTTGCTTCTGTGTGTGACCATGTCAACTGCTGTCAGAGCATCACTGCCATTTGTCAATGCCTCTGATGCTTCATTTCCCAATGTTTTGTCTTGGACCAGTTATTGGACTTCTGCTGCTGCTGCCAGGAGATTTGTGCTCTTGAAGCTGGTGACATAGACAGATGCCTGTTACCAGTGCACTGGCGAAACATCGAGCCTAGCAGGCCATGAGTGATCATTGTGCTTAAATGAGCTGTGACAACCATGCAGTAATGGCAGCGGCTGGCAAAACTGGGGAGCTCTGCAGTGTTTAAGAGCTTTTTTTTCTCCTGCACAAGCAAAACCCTGAAAGTGAGAAGCACTCTGTACTTCAGTGAGACCCATGAGACTTGAGTTTCTCTTCTTTCTCTGCTCTTTTATTACAGCAATTAACATAAAGCAATATTGTTAATAAGGTTAACATTTTGTGTGCACGTGGCATCAACTTGCCAAGACACACAAGTAAGCATTTATAGCAACTACTAATTGTTTTTCATTTGTGAAATCTGAAGAACTACTACTGAAATTAATCATGGCATAGCCTTTTAAATTTGATATAATTCAATAGTTATTAGATTTAATAAGCAAGAGGATAGATTGAGACATTGTTAACAGGATACAGAATCTTCAAGCCCCCATCTGAAAGTCAGTGTTGCTTACAGGTTAAGTAGCTTCTGTGCATTGAATTTGGCAATGCTTGGAGTGGATATCCAGTCCTCACTGTTCATGTCATAAATCTTCATTATTCACATTCAGAGACTGGCATGAAAACCTTGCGTGGAAATCTGGATATAAGTGGGATGAGGCACCCAGCCATGTAGTGGAACAACTGAGATGCTGAACCTCAGAGCATGGAAGCACTTGCAGGATCTGTAGGTTAACTTGGATTTGTAGACATGCAGTCTCCAAATTAGCTGCCTTGAGGGTAGCCTCAAGAGGATTTAAATAGTTGGAAAGACATGCCACCTTCACTATCAAATGAGACCCACCCAGATCAGAGTTTTTAGAGCCCTGGAAAGATGGGAAATTCTCCATAATTTTTGTAATTGTTCTGTGGTTGAAAGGAGTTTCCCTTGGGTATTCACTTAACAACTTCTGTAGGCTTTCTGTTAATTTGAGAAATCACCAAGAATAGTATGTACAAAGACTGCACAGTGTGAAAAAATCAGGTTCTTTTGGCAAATATATTTATTTTACTACTTTGAATTCTACAGGTATTGTTACTTCAGCTGTCACCAGGTTATCTAAATAACTTCCAGCAATATGCTAACATGTTAACATGAGTGAATAATCTCAGTCATGAGAGGTTCTTTCCTTCTTTTCATCCTGACAACTGAGTATATATTTTTGGAAGGACCAAATGAAAATGCAGTTTGTGTAAGAAAGTGAGCCAAATGTGTATATTTTGCTTTTATATCATTATACATATATATTTATATAAATATTGTAGCCATATAGAAAGATAGACTATGTATTAAAATATATCTATTTACATATATTTATAAAATTTCTTCATTGCCTTTTTTTGAGGCAATGATTAAAAGATTCCTCAGACTTTGGGAAAGAGATGTGGCTTAAGGTAGTAATCAAATGCAATGGAAAATTTATTATATAGAACAAAGGCAGCTCAGAAGCAAGCATCTAGTCATCTGCATGACCAGTATCCAGGTTGAGGTTACAGGCTAGATATTTTTTGAAGGCAAACAGAAAAAAATAGGCTCCGCACCTGAGACGTGAATGATTTAAGACTTTGAAGAGCATGGAAGGAATACAGGTTTGCATTAATCTTGTACCTAAGGCAGTGAAGAAGAGCTGTTTGTTATGTATGGCAGTGCAGCTTGTTAATCAGGGCAGCTTGTTAATCCTTTAGCACAGCTTCTAAGAGAGAACAGTAGCTAGTACCCATACTCTGAAACTCCTTAAAGCTAAGCATTCTTATACAAATGATTTTTTGTTGTTGATGCTAATTTATTTTCTTTGTAAGGATGTGGAGAAATGTTATGCACGTAGATACATAATTTCCTTCATGGATGTCTATTTAAGACACGAATACAAAAACAGAGTGACTAATTCTGTGGGTTTTCAATATGTGTATGGTTGTTCCTCTGTGCACAACAGAGGCAAAACTAGAAGAAAGGAATCTGCAAGTGTTGGAAAATGGCCAGGCTGGACAGAGGAACATTCCTACTGCTTGCAAATCTCTGAAATCCTGCAGTTCCCTACAAGACTTACTACTCTTTGAGTTTCTCTTGACTCATATTTCATACAGCAAAACTGAAGCTGACAATCTGCCCGGTGTAACATGAATCCAAACCCAGCCATCTCCAATTCTCCTGCTGCAAACTCGAGCTGTAGAAGACTGCCAGACGTGGACTAGAATGGCGCAAACCAAACTCTGATTTTATTTCCTCTTTCCTAAAATCTTCCTCCAAATAAATTGGAATTTTATTTCAGGCATGCAACTTTTCTCACCTTTGCTAACGCCTTCCTCTGCCAGCAAAAATATACTGCAGGTACAGATGTCTAGATGAATTATCATATTTGAAGAGATGGGTAGTTTCCCAATGTTTCTCCTCTTCTACATTTAAAGTTTAAGTCTGTGAAATGGGTATTTATCTTCTCTCACTCTTGGGCTCCTTAGAAAGTTTGAGAGGATGGATTTTCATATGATCTGATCCCCAGCAGTCGGATAGGCTCAGCTACCAAGAGCCTAGTGACCATCATAAATAAGCCACCCACTGATGGAGGATGTGTAGAATTGCCTAATTTCAGAGTTTACTGTAGTTCTCTGCTTGTTTTCTTAGTCCATCTAGACCTTGTTTTGGAACAAAGCCTGAAAAAGTGAAGTAAATATGCCAAGGAGCAAAAAGATAGCTTAAAATATCGAATATTTGTTTTTAATTAAAAATATTCCTAAGCAAAATAAATAAATAAATAAATATCTGATGATTCATTGGTTTTGCATGTAAAACTGAGTATAGGTTCATACATGTATGTATGAGATAAAAACAGTATCTGTAAAAAATTTAGCTGAAGTATAGTGATGGCCAAGCTGGCTTTTCAGCTGCATGTGGCCTCTGGTGCCAGGCCTACATCATGCAAAAAGAAAAGGGCTGGGAGAGCATGGAGACTGTGAAATATTTCCAAATTGTCTGGGAAAGCTACTCATGTCTTGTAATTTTTTGTTTGTTTGTTTTTAAACATGTGAAGGGTTTGACACATGGCCTGAAAGGGGAGGAAAATTGGTAATCCCTTTGAAAGAATACAGGGAATCATCTCATCAGACAGTTTATTTTTCCCTTGTTGCTTATTTTCCAATTTTGATAATGCATATTCTTACTGCTTTCATTTACATTTTACTAATGTTTCTGTCTCTGTATATATCCAGTTCTCAGGGGAACGTGGAATATGTTTCTGTCAATAGTTTGCAAGCTTTATGTTTTATTTTGGAAGAGGCCTAAGGTAGTGATGATTCAGTAATGAAAAGAGAATTTCCAGTGAGTTGAGAAACTTTAGTCTGTTGTTAACTAACAGCCTACTTATTAAGTTCTTGTTGAACTTTCTGTTCCACTTGTCCACCTGCTGGAGAAGAGCAGACAGCAAAAGTGGGCAAAATCCTTCCTTCCTTCCCTTGAAGAAAAGGTAAGAAGTTGCGGAAAAATCATATCATTTTGAATCTCTTATGCCTCTCCTGTCTCATGTGGCCCTGCAATGTGATGACTGTTCTGCCCCTTATGATACCAAGTTTTGAAAGGGAGGAGACCAAAGCTGTAACAGGCACAGACTGATGAACATGAAGCTGGAACTGAAGGTACGAAACTGGGAAATAAAAATGGTGTGCATACTCTTTTTTGCCTCTTTTTCATTTTTGGAAAGAGAATAATGCTCTCCAAAGAAGGCTGGAAAGAAAAGCAAATATCACTCCTTTCTTCAAGAAACAGAATCTGAAGAACTACAGGCTGGTCAACATCACCTTGATCCCTTGGAAGTTGATGGAACAAAAAATCCTGGAAATCATTTCCAGATAATTCAAGGGCAAGAAGGTGGCTGGGAGAAGCCAGCATTAGTTTATAAAAAGGAAATTGTACCAGACCAATCTGTTTTTTTTTGTTTGTTTGTTTGTTTGTTTTTTATGGTAAGATGACTGGTTTGGTGGATGAGGGGAAAGCAGTGGATGTTTTTAAACTTGATTTTAGCTAGACTTTTAACACTGTCTCTCATAACATCCTTACAGGAAAACTGATGAAAGGTGTCCTAGGTAGTCTTTAGACCCAGATGAATGTACCTGAAATAAAATAAAATAAAATAAAATACTCATCATTTTACACATTCAAGATGGGGCTATAAATGGGCTATTATCCTGTTGGAAATGGATCTTGATATCAGTTGTTGACAATTCTCAGAAAATTTCAATCCATATTCCTGGGTTTTTATGAAGAGAATAAAGAATAGAAGCTTATGCATACATACATACATACATTTATATATAATAGAAAGAATAAAATATAGAAACTGCTCCAGATGGCCATATCAGATGCACTAAACACATTTCTGATCAGTCTGCTTCAGAAAGCATGTAGCAGATAGAACTGGAGTCTAGAGAATTAGGAGGAAAAAAAGGTGACAATAACTTCTCCTTTTTGTCTCTCTCTTTTCAGCACCTGTATTTCTAGCTGTGGAGCACTCTCAAAAAGCCAAACAAAATCATGGTGGTGCTAAAGACAGCAAGTTTCTGCCTTTTCCTCCAGTAGCCAAGAGAGACATATATCAACATGTATGCTTGTCCCATGTGTTCCAGGCCCTGTTGGATAAAAAAATAAAAAAAGGTTAAAAAAAATAAAAAATATGTATATTATTATTATTATATTATAATATATATTATATATATATAAACGGACAAACAACAACAACCAGTTGAGAGCTATTGTCTGACTGTTGAATAGCTTTTCTGAACAGTGGGACTGAATGGGCTAGGACTTGTTAGTCTGGAAAAGTGGTGATGGGAAGGGAAATGAAAAGGATGATTAAGTAATTTCTGATATGGAGATGATGGATTAGAAACAATTACTTATGGCTGCTCATAAAGGGAATCACTGTAATGAAATTCCTCTTCCCCATGTTCCTCTCCATATCCCCCATCCCAATGAAAGAAAGAAACAAACAAACAAAGAAAGAAAGAAGGAAAGAAAAGAGAATGGGAGGAAGGGGGAACTGTTTATTCCTTCACCGAAGCTGTGACTGTTATTGCCCCAGGAATGTAACAGTGGTGAGAAGTAAAGAAGCCTCTAGAAGAGCTGAGGTATGGGGCAGGAGGAATAGCTGCTCTCAGTCCTGGTGGTCTGGTTGCTGTCTGTGGTGAAGAAGGACTCTAGCACTGGTGTTAAAGAGGTGCTCCATGGAAAGTTTTCCTCCAAGCACCCAGTCCAGTCTGTTTTTGAGGGAGGAGACTGGGCTGAACAATCCTTCAGATTACCTGAGTTAGGGCATCCATATATCCTTAGGCAAGATGGTGTAGAAGACCACAGGACCTATCCTCTTGTGAACTTCATTTCCCAGAAGATAGCTAAATCATGTTTTTAATTATAAATTTTGTCAGTATGAGCACAGTTTCCGCTGAATTCGATACAGTCTAGCATTTGATTATTTGTTTGGGGGGGGTGGGGGGGTGGAGGGAAGGGAGGAGGCAGGGAGTATATTTTAAAATCTCATAACGCAATTAGAGTTGTATTTAGGTTGTGAAAACTATTGTCAGAACACAATAGCTGGAGAAAGTGCCAGCAGCAGGAACAGGGTGTGATAGCAGTGACATGTATCGTCCTTTCTTCCTGCTGTCATTCCTTGTGTCCCTAAGTACTGGCATCTCTATCATTTAGTGTCACATGCCAAATATTAATTGTAATTATTGTGAATTTAAAGTTTGGAGTCTTCGTTATAATAAATACTATTAGGCATGCTTTCTGTATTTTTGCCTGCAGTACTGTTTGTCTTGAACAGAACCTCTCATTTTTGCTTGTGGTGATGTTGTCATTGAATGGTCAGGCATCAAAACCCACTGATTATGGGAAATAATGTGGAAAAACTCCTACATAAATACCAGTCTCCATTTCACTAAAAATAATGAGTAACCAGAAAGTCATAATATGTTTTTGTTGTTGTTTTCTGCCTCTTTTAGACTCTGTTTGATTGGTTCCCAATTAATGTTTCAAAGTCGAAAGCCAGGAATAAATCAAGAAAGATCATAACTAGAGGGATGCCAATGTGTCTAAAGGTAATTTGTCTAGTCTGTGAACAAAGGTGCTTATGGGGTCATGACTAGTAATAGTATTCTAGTGATCTTTTCCACTTGAATGGACAACTTAATGAATCCTCATAAAATATTCTGAATCCAAATAAATGGCAGGTATCCTACCAGAAAAACATACTTCTAGTGTTTTCTGAGGCAGTGTTTCAGGTCAGAATATGATATAGCCATGATCTGAGACAGTGTCCCAGTTAGAGGAGCATGAACCTGATCAGAGCTATTCTGCCCATTAATGGTCTCGACTAAACTTTAGTACAAAGAGATCAATGTGGTTAAGAGAAATGATGTTGCCTTCTTACAGACCTCCAAAGGTCTCTTGATCCTTCTCACAGCCTTTAAAACATCCATTAGCCCTCAAGTTCTTTCTCTTTTACTATGTAGTCCTTCAGGTGCAAACTTTGAATCCTTCTACATACCCCACCCAAACACTTCTGTTCTCTCCTTTCTAACCCATCACTCTTTAACCAGCTGTCATTAATCTAAAATTACATATACTCCATCATTCATAGCTCCTTAACTTGCAGCACATGTATTCAGAAGCAGATGGAAGCAGGATGAAAAATTGCCTGTACTGCTGGGTTTCATTTCCCAAGGCAGACAGAGACTATAGATCAGGAAGGAAGAAGAAACAGACTCAATAGGAAGATGCACACAAACTTTGTTGTACTGTAGAGCTTGTTTGAACAGCTGTAGCAGAGAGCTAGAGGGTTATTGCATGATCAGAAAGGACAGAAGGCTTGCAGTGGAACTGGGAAGGAGACCTCTGGCTACGGCAGGCAGAGGTGAAAAGGAATTTTTGTGAGTAAGGAGAGTTTTCAAAGATCACATGGACTAAGGTTTATCTCCAAATAAGTCATACTTGGTCTCTACTATTCTTCAACAAGTCTTTGCAGGTATTTTGCTACTTGGAAATTATACAAAATGGTATTTCTAGTCCTTCTGTTTGAATAATGTTATACTCCCAAAATGTGCTGTGCTTTTTGACTACTGGCCTGTCATCAGTCTCAGGGAAAGTTTCCTTAGCTGCTTTGTCAGCCAGTCTCAGTAGTGAGTTTGTGCAGGACTAGAGACACCCATTAGTCAGAGCAGAGACAGCTCTGAAGTAGACATGAAGACCATCTCCACCTTCCAACAGCTGAGAGACGTTCACTCACCTTGCTTTTGAAAACTACAAAAAAAAAAAAAAAAGTGCCTTTCTTAATGACTGAAGACAAAGTGTTATGTACTTCCAAAGCTCTCATTTCTTCTTGAAATCTTTGGATACATCTTGCTCCACAGTTGCTGTCCTTTGTGTTGTTCCTTTGGCATGGTGGGAACACAAAGCTTCCCTGGCACAGTCCCCTCTAAGTTCCCACCAGCGGACAGATTTAGGTGGTTATGTACTTGGCCCACCTGGGCTTTTTGTTGTAGGCCATCTCTGATGTAGCATAGTGCTTGCTGGGTGATGTGAGAACAAATCCAGTGCTGGCATGGGAAACAACATGGCTGGGAGAAGTACTGTCCAGGGAGGGGCACATAGGCAGGAAAGCTTCCCAGCATTCAACGGAGAGTACATCTCTCTGTCCCTGAGATCTAGATCATTTCTCTGAGAAATGTGAAGCTCTGTGTTATATCACCACATAACAAGCACCATGCTGCTCTAGCAGTGGCGTGCCAGTGCAGGGCAACACCAGGCGACTTCTTTTCTCTACTTAATGTGGGTGAATGTGGAGGTAATGCCGTATAACAGAGCAGAGCTAGCAGCAGAGATGAGTCAGAGCAATGTCAATTTTAGCCTCCTAGGACAGGCAAGAGTGCTTAGTTCTGCCTTCTCTAATGCCTTCCCTTACTGACTTAATGTCTTCAGTGGCTGATAAAGTACAAAGAGAATTAGATTATTCCTTACTCTTGTGCACTGGGCCATTTTAGGAGGAAGCCATTATTGCTGTCAGATAATAGCAGTTTGCAGTTTTGCTGTACCCAATGTCTTGAAGGAGGGAACAGATGTGTTCTTCACCTCCCCAGAACATCCCTCCTAAGCAAGTAAGAAGAATAAGCACTTGCTGAGAGGAAGCTGAGAAGAAAAAAAAAAAAATAAAAAATCTCCAAGTGCTAAACGAGAACTTTGCAAAGTGGTTAACAATGTCCTAGGCAGTGGCTTTTGGAAGAGTTGGCAGTCTTTGCCACTGCAGCAGCTGGAGGAGTCGTATAGCTGAAGTTCCAGAAAGTTGCCTAAGGATTTGATATAAAAATAGAAAGTACTCCCATATAATGGTCATGGAAGAAACCTGATTTTCAGCTGCCCTGGCACATCTATAAATTAGGCCATTAGCCTGCTACTCACAATTTCCTCCTGCCATTTATAAGTAGCAGAGAACGACAGGGTCTAATGTAATATGATATGGAAAGTTTTGAAGTAGATTTAAATTTAAAATGGAAAATGAAATGATGGTCCTGTGTGTAAGGGCTGATGTAATAGAAAAAATGTATTCCCCTTGCCTAATGAATTTACTGGGAAATATATTGCCAATTATGCTCATCTTTCTCTGCTAAAAGTCACCAAATAACAGCAATAACAGCTGTGGTTATTTAAAGAGTTGCTGGTGCAGGGCAGATGAGAAGAAAGGAGTGGAAGAGCAAAGGAACCTGTGAGACAGGCAGATGGAAAAGTAAAGTGGAAATAAAGAGAAAAGGCTATGTTACTGACAAAGATAGAATGACTGCTAGAAAAACTGTGTTTCAAATATCATCTTTACATAGGTAGTTCTCCAGAGATTTCTGGCAGGTGCTTCATGCCCTAGGTTAGCATTTCACTGACAAGGAAAAGCCAAAAAGCTTTTTAATCTGTATCATTATTCTGTTGTCAAGATCCTCCACATCAAAACCTTGGGTTTGGATTTTGCTGTGTTTCTTTTCAAACAGTGTTTCTGAATCATGTACGTGTCTGTTGATACAGTCTCTGGAAGACAAGACAAACCAGACTTTTTTTTTTCCTCCCAGAAACAATTTCTATATTTCTTCAATAGAATAGAATGACGTTTTCCTGTAAAGTAACGTCAATATAATGAGAATAATCCATAGTAATTGATGCTCTGTGAGAAAATGAACAACTTAAATGAAGTATATGAACAGAGTCCTGATGACAAAGGACAGGTCTCTGAACCAAGCCAATGCAAATTTGGTCCTGAACCTACAGTCCATGTTCATTCTCTGCATTTTACTTTGCTGGTCTTATTTGGCATGAGAGGTATTTCTGGTAGTTTAGATAGGTTTGATGATTCCTGGCCAAGACATTAAGAACGAAATGAAAGCCCAGCCATGAAAAACAGCCACAACGACAGAAGTGAACATGTTTGATCTAGTTTTACTCAATGAGTGGTATTTACAGAAAAAGAAATAATGTTATTGTTAAAAGGTACTATTATGAACTCACTGAAAATGAAGCAACCTGTATTGTAACCTTAGGCACTGCAGCATTCAGTAATATGAAGTGTTCCGCCTTTAATCTTACACCTAAAATCACCACCCTTTAATTTCTTTATGGATACATCTTTTATATGCTAGCAGAAAAGAGCTTTGACCCAACTTTCTGTTTCAAGGTCCTTATTTCTATACGGAAATCTGTGATCCTTTAAGGACCACGTTATTTCTCTAGTGATATGCTGAGCTTTGTATAAAGTTCTACTGCATGTTTTTCCTAGGCACATTATTTCCATTTGAAAAGAATATTTATCTCATTCCATTTCAGTCCTTGGGACCCAGATGTCTTTGACAATCATCTGCCACTGTAGAAGGTAGGCCTTTACCTTAATGGGTTTTGAATTCTTTTGTGCAATTCTTAGGAAATAAAAAGTTCATTTTATTACAGTGTGCTAATGTGCAGAAAAAATAGCTCACCTACTTCAGTTTTGTAGCAGGTCTCCAGCTGAATAATTCACCTCAAAAACAGCACTCACATTGGCTTTCAAAAGCTCAATTTTTAAATGTTTAATGACTGAGAAGTATTTATTTCTGCTTTACTCATTCGAGATCTGAGCGGCAGCCTGGTCTGGATGAAACACTAGCATTTGACCATGGGTAGGAGTCTGGTTTCTAACACATGAATAGCTTGCCTACATTGCCAGTTCAGCTGCTGTCTCTTGTTTCTACATGTCTGAAGAACTGCTTTCCAGGGGAAGTGTCTGAAAGAAAAAACACACACAGTAAACCCTAGAAACACCACATCCACACAGAGGAGCACTGTGCAGAAAATTTAGGTGTTGGAAACGTGATACAATCATATCAGTACTGCATGGCACTTGGGCTAATAAACTGCATCTCTGAACAGGTCTCTGTAGGATAGGAGCAGCCCAGCTATGAGCTTTCTCTTCCTTTTCTAGTCTTGGAGGTGGATCTGTCTCAAGGACCTCAAGGCAGTATTTTTTTCAAAGTGGAACTGCCCCAAGTGTCACATCATTGGAGGTAGTGCTGTTTCTCCAGAGATTTGGACTAAGTGGGAAAGTACATGCAGATATAAGCCCTTCTGTCATGGTGTTCTTATCTCTTAACTGCTTCTGCTTCTAAGGTTTTATGCTAGGAAAGAAATGAGCAGAATGACTTTCAGAAATGTTAAGAAATTATTTCCATTTACTTCAATTGGAATAGTCCTAAAAATAAACTGGCGTTGACTAGTGCATTCTAGATGCTAGCAGTCCTTACATGTTTCTTACAGTGTTTCTTACAGAAACCAAATCTGATTAGTTATGCTAGGATAGTACAGATCAGGATGCAGAAGAAGTAGCATGTGTACATATGTCAAATTGCTAATGACACCCCTGCCTACACTACATATAGAAACAATTCCAAGATGTGTCAAAAAAGGAGGTATATAATAACTGACAGTGAAGAAAGCAATATGAACTTTACACAATTAACATTAGAACTTGCATCTAAAAATCAAAATGAGATTACTGTGAGATTAGTTAATGAGTTGAGATTCATGAATTTGAACAAGTATCTAGCTTGACTGGCTCCTTATAGTGTCCAATCAGACTGGAGACAAAAGAAGGGAAATAGTGTACATTTCAGTATGACAATGCAAGCAGATAAGATATTGGTTTGAAACCAGTATCTTAAAGATATTGGTTAAAGAAACTTACTCAGCTTAAAGAAACAAACAAAAAATGGGAAAGATGACGGACCCAATGCATAATGGATCATTATGCATTAATGCATATACAACATCTTAATGTTGTCGCAATACATAGAGTTATTGCAAGATTTCAAGATGAGTCACAATGCCTTGAAGCATACTGTTTTCATGTTCTAGTTCTCTGGTCTTGGAGAATTGAGTTTTCTTATCTGATTTCAACTCAGAAATTATTTTTGGAAATTACTTGGTTAGTTTTTCCAGCTAAGGAGAAATTAATCCATGAGATCGATCTGTTTCTATGAACTGATCTTTATTTAAAGCTTTATTAAATATATATATATATATATATATATATATATATATATATATATATATATATATATATATTCTGCAGAGTTCTACTGTAATTTAGGCCATTTCAGCATGGGAAATATACTGCTTCCATCAGCCCAGTGATTCAACTTTCCTGCTATGCCTTGAAGGACTAAAAAATCCTCAAGTCAAAGAAAACACAAACTAAGCAGAAATGCCAGGCAATAGAAGAAAAGTGATTGAAGTGTCTTATATATGCATATTCCAATCTCTGTGGGGAAGCATTTGCTGTCCTTTGGAGGCAGTTTGATCACCTCCATATGGACTGTTGAAAATGTCACAGCCTGCAATTTAGCTCACTGAGAAATGCAAGATGTTTTCTTCCTTCTCTCCTGTAGATCTTTCTATCACCTGCCATCTTCCTCAGCCACTTCTAGAAACTGCAAAATTAGGAATGACAAAACATGCAAAAATGAATCATAGGTAGAAGTGACAGCTCAGAAATATCAAAATGTGCTGTAGGTGGGACTTGATTTAAAATGGAACATGAAAAAGAGCAGGAATTCTTTCAAAAAGATAAGTGATATGCAGAAAGTAGAAATCTGAAGGCTCTGAAAATCCTCATGAGGAAAGAAATGGCAAAAAAAATCAACGTAGCCAAATATACACACCAGAGACCTCTAAATATACTAACACATGTTAGGATCCACTGATCCAGCTTGTGCCCAAGCATTGGCTTCTGTATAAGTCAGACTTGTCCAGGTCTCTGTTTTTTCTACCTTTTTAAAACCAGGAACAATTGCATCGATTCACATTTGTTCCCACTTTACTGGTTTATGTGCATTTGATGATTTAGCACTCAGTAAATGACAGAATGATGTTTTGTTTGTATTGCTGCAATAGCTAAAGATGAGTCAGCTGCTTTAAATATAATTTTACAGGGTTAACTTCTCATTTTGTATGACTAAGATTTTTTTTTTCCTTTAACCATGCCTGCAATCACTTACAGTGAAATTTGTGAGACAAAGTGATCTGATAAACTGTTAAAATTGAATATACTATGACTAGTTAATCTGTTATAGTTCCAAGGCCCTACTGCATGTCCAAATGCCTCTTTAAATGTTAACACAGAAGTAGAACAAGTATGCATGTATGTACACAGCTCATCTGGCATTCAGAGTATTATTCTGGGGCAAGCAGCACAGAAATTGCATTTATTTCTCTATTTGCAGGACACTCTCTCAGACCTCATTTTGCTGAAATGACAACTTTGAATTCTTTCCTATAATAGAGAAAGACTTCATTTTTATCTTACTGCTGTTCAGACTTTAGCCTTTTGCATAGAGGTGACCTGGATCTAGACCAAAAGCAAACTTGTTGTTTTGTTTGCTTCATAAGAAAAGTGCTTTAGAAGAGAGACAGTTCCTGCCTGAAAAAGGTCCAGAGATTGCTGAAGGATGCTACTAACAGGTAATGAGGTAACACAAAGTAACACTGTGGTTTCTGGAGTAGTTAGCAGCATTGAACATCTACATGTCTGGGGAGAATGTACAATGAAAAACACAAAATTACTTGGGGACAAAGATGTTACTAGGGTATACCACACACACCCTTTCATGATCCCAGAACAATGTTAAGCCATGGAACACAGTAATTCCCACCTCTAATTCTTTTATACCAGACCATGCATCCAAAATATGTGACATCTAAAATCACTGGGGATTCTGGAACTTGTCACCCCAGTTCCATTCAGCCAAAATATCAGGGAAATGGGGTGAATGAGATTTTAAAGTTGAGATAACTGACAAAATCTTGGTCTTGATTTCAGAGATCTTCAGCTCAAAGCTACAAAGCATTAGTTCTTCAATTCTGGAGAGGTCAGAGCCAGGAAAGAAGAATTAGGTGAATATTGAATATTCTCAAGGATTATCCCTTTTTCTATGACTTCAAAAGTCAATATATATATATTTTTTTAATCTTACAGAGTGATCACTTTTCTAGAGAAGATAAATTCTTGGGAAGGTCTAAAGCTACAGCACATCTGTACTCTCATACATGCTCATGTTTCCTGAGAAACATCAGGTCAGGCTTAAAGAAATACTATAAGGGGATGCCAAAGCTTCCAGTGAAAATGTGGATATTTTCCAGCTGTTTTGGAGCTACCTCATGGAGCTGGACCCAAAACCCAATGTAATTTTACACTCTTGGACTAGTCTGAGCATGCATTCCCTTTGACTGCAGACCAGTTTATTAGTGCTGGCGCCAGCATTCTTTGTATATAAGGGAGGAATGGGGAGATATTTGTGGAGAGCTTTTAAAGCACAGTGGGTTATCTGCAATAATTACCATAAAAACTGCCATGTGCCATTTTGTTTTATTATTTTTTTTTAATTATACTTTTATTTTCTTTTGTCTTGCAAGAGAGGAGGAATGGATTCAGAAAAAAAAAAAAAAAAAGGTGAAATATATGCCTCTTATTGCATTTCTTCTTCATATACGTTGCATAGGCTTTTATCTGTTGCGGTATTAAAAAGGAAGGTTGTGAAAACCATTTTGAAGAAATCAAACAGCACTCAAAATACTCATAAGCACAAACAGTTATGCTGCATATACACAACCTCGTATATGACCTGACTTCTGACTTACAGTCTAATGCTCTTCTGTGATCAGCACAAAGAATCTCTAATAGTAAACTGTTCAGCATCAGCACAAGAAACGGATGCTTTGGCCATGCTGTCCACCAAAACCCATGTCTCACAAGACAGTACAACTATGGCTCAGTCAGGATGGGTCCCTTCAGGTTTAAATGCTATCCCAGCCTTCCGCTTTAGCCAAAAGCAGCTGATGGGGTGGCAGGCTGCCAGCCTTGGCTTTAGTTTCAGCTATTCATTTAGAAATGGCAAAGAGAGATATGATTACATTGAAACTCCGTCACAGTTCCCTCAGTTGTAGAGATGAGGATCAGTATCTATATAGAAAGAAAAAAAAAAAAAGGAAAAAAAAAAAGCTACACAGCTACACTATCATAGCTGCCCCTTTGGCAGCCTCAGAGGTGATAACAGACAGAAAGCGGGAAAGGGGAAAAGGTTGATTTGGGAGACAACACCTCAGATAAAACCATGGAGATAAGCTAAGAGATGGTCAGTTACAGATATTTGGACAGGATATTAGAAGATCTACACAAGGCCCTAGGAGTGCACATGTGGAGAAATGTTGTGTGAGCCATTTCTTCAATGTGGCCTACTCCTGTTGTATGTACCCTCACAAGTCCCTTCACTGCCATGAAGCATGTGCATTTAGCCTGCTCAGCCTTTAAATAGAAAGTGTTGCTTGGTCTGGACCCTACCCAGTCTTGCTGTCTCTTGCCGAAAAAACAGCTTTTGGGGTGTAATTTCTGAGGCCTGTCAAAGGGGCCCAACAGTAGTTTAGCAAAGGGCCCAGGTACCTGTCTAAAGTATGGAGCCTCAGGACTGCTGTGTCAAAAGATGAGTTGAATGGGGCCTTGAACTGGCATGCATAGAAATAGTGATGTCTGAGGGAAAAGCAGGCTTCCTGAAGCTGTGAAAGGGAACAGGGCCCGCTCAGGCATTTCACCACCAACACCTGTGAAGGTACTGGTTATTACAACAGCCCACCACAGCTTGTTAAAAAGCTGTAACTACTTGCCTGACTGGGAGGAAAAAAAGGAGGGGAAGAGGAGGGGATTATGCTTCTCCTGAGTGCTTCTCATGGGCTCTGCCTGAGGAAAACTGTTGGATGGAGATGGCCGAGGAAAGCTGTCTTTTGAAGGAGAGGGAGGAATGCTGTAAAAGCAAAGAACATATATGCCATGTGATGAAAAAAACACTTCTCTGAGTTTCAAGGCACTGGTCCAGAGAGGGCTGATAAACCTGTGGCAACCTGGGAAGATGCTGACAGTTGCTGGACTGGAAGAAAAGGTCTGCTCTGCAGGAATGCAGTAAGTGACAGGGAACAGGAGACATTTGTTTGCGGTGTATTTTCTTTTGATATACCTCATCCAGTAGACCTGTCTGAATGTTCTCTGTTTGAAAAGTAACTTTGTTCCGTTAGAACATGGAGTTGAAAATGAACCCATTTTGGTGCTTAAGGTAACTTTATTCTGAGGAAAGTACTGACAAATCCATCCCAAAATCCCAGCCAGCTTGGGTCCTGTCACAAAGCAACAACTATGTGCAACTTCAAGGCACAGCTCATGTGTGTTGGGTACCGTTGTTTGGCTACTGAAGGAACTGAGGCTCAGGGTAAGACAGAAGGTAGGTAACAGGTTTGATCTAAAGCATCTGAAATCAAAGCAAGAAAGACCAAAGTAGTGTACTGACCTGGGATTTGGAAGAGTCAAATCAAATTATTGATTTTCATCTTACTTCTGTGATCTCACGGGTCCGTCTGTAAAACAGAAATGAATGTATTTCCCTCCCTGGTGGTAAAATTATGAGATTCTCAACTGCTATCTTAAAGGGTTCCAGAGTACCCATGACACTGTCCTCTTTGGTGTTCAGGCCCACCAAGAACTGGAACTGAGGGAGTAAGTGACGTAAGGGTCATTTAGAGAGTTGCTGCATGAGACTCCTGTGAGGCATTGTTTGAATTTTACTCTGTATGATTTGATCAGTGAGTTTAGGTTACTGAATACAGTGCTTACTGAGTACTCAGTAGCAAAGAAGCTAAGGGATGGTAGCAGCAGAGGGACAGAATATGAGAAAGTTGGGAGAGGATGGGAGTAAATGACCAAGAAGCTAAATGACAACCCAGAAGCTATCCTTTCCTACACACTTCTGCTCAGTTTACCTATTTTCAGGGTTATAAGAACTATTAATGCTTTTACTTCTCTTTGTCACAGTCCTCACAGAGATGAGAGGAGTCACTTGGGTAGATTCTCTTGTACCTTCTATGAGGCTTATTACCTCCTGATGCTCTTGCACTGTCAGTGTGTAGCTCCTGGTCTGCCCTTGTCTCTGTGCTGTTTCTAGTTCTGCTATTTGGCATGGCCTGCTCACTCAACAAATCATCCTAACCCAGTTTCTAGGTATTTAAGAGGGTTGCAGTGATGCCTGTCTGCCTTCCACTGAAAGAGCTGTCCTGACAAACCTTCACCACATTGTTGATAATGTCAACCTTTCCAGGTCCTGTGCAAAGAACCTCTCTATAGGGCCTATGTGCAATCTATGCAGCTCTCTCTTTAAACATTACTCAGGCTCCAGTCCATCTAGGAGAGATTTCAAATTTAAGCATGACTATAAAGAAAACCAAGCAGTCGGGTAGGAGCTAGCTTCCTATCTTTTTCCCTCTTCCCCTTGTCCTTTTCCTCTCCAATTATTCACCAGACTGCAACCCAAAACTTGAGAAAAAAAGACATCCTGTATGTGTTTGGATTGTTACGTTATAAGCTCTGTTATGTTTAATTGTGTTGTTGTTTTTTGGTCACCTCATTTTCACTTTTAACAATATGTGTGAAATGGTTCAAACAATGATACAGAGATAGGGATAATACAGACTTTGTGTGTAGAGACTGTAAAGAGACTAGCATCAGTGGCTTTATAATGCACAATCAGATGCATATTATATATATTGGAATATTCCTCTGAATTAAATCCATAAGATCTTTCCTCCCTTTCTCTAAAATACTACATCACATTTTCTGAGAACTGTTTGTGATGAGGAATGTGTTAGCATTAATTCTGTTTGAACACCAAGCCTTTTTCTCAAGGGAAACTTCCCTCTCCTTCCAGCTTTCCTGCAGTACTCCCACCTGAAGCTAGAGAGGGACTTTGAGGCTGAGAAGTGACAGGATCAGTCCCTTTGTTGTAGCTGCATTCTGGTGAGTGGCACTCCCCCCACATCTCCAAGCAGGGCTTGTGCATGCCTTTTTGAGAAGATCTTACTGAGAGCATGAAAAGTGGGCAGAACCCATGCTCTCTCATCCTAGCACAACCTGGGGACAAAGAGGCTGTTTAAGAAGTGGGATTGTAACAGAAGAGTCCAGTGACATCTGGGCAGGTTTTAAAGACAATCTCATGGATCAACTGACAGATCTCCGTCTATCTTTTCATCCATACTGCCTGCTTCTTTTGTCTCTCTTTTGAGTAAGAAAAAAAATCACAATAGATTATCTAAGAAGCTCTGCCCTTTCTTCCCATTCAGAAACTGGTTCAGGATATTTACTTTCCTAGAAGTACTACCTTCCCCAGCTACAACAAATGCTTTTAGAGCTTTAGCCATTAGTCAGCTGTATTACTGTAACATTATTTTTGCAAGCAATGCCTCAAATATCCACAACTCCAATAGCAGGAAAACAGAAGAAACACTATGGGAATGGGTAACCAGTGATGACTTTGTCTTTCCTCTCTCTTTCCTCAAATGGTCTCTGAAGTGATTTTCCAGAAAGTGCATGGTTGTAATTAAGAGAGAAAAATGAGCTGTTAATCAGAAACACACAGTTTGCTCTAACAGCTCAGATTTACCTGGGGCAGAGATTGCCATCCATATTAAACAGCATATGGGAAGGTTTTTCTTTTCATGGTTGCCACTGTGAGTAAAAATTAGTATTGTTCTTGCACAGATGGCTTAAGCCTGAACAGGGTCTAAACGCCTCAGTTATTCAGTGCATCCTCAATGATGTCAGTGCTGAAAGTCTTCAAACAGGATATGCTGAGCACTTCATGTGCCCTTTCACTGGACCTGTTAATATAAAATAGAAATGCTAGTGATTAATATACTGAAGAGACTGTTGTGTAAAGGATAATAGACCCTGAAGTTTAGAGGTTAATAGCAAGATCTGCATCAGATTCACTTAAAAATCACAGTGGTAATGTAGTTTATGAAGTTGTTATTAAGCGCTTTTCTTCTTTTCCTGGACACCTGAGTATCCCAGATTCAGAGAATCTTCTGTCAGCCTTCTATCAGCAAGGGCACATTGCTGAATCATGTTCAACTTCGTGTTCACCAGGGTTCCTAAGACCTTTTCTGCCAGGTTGCTTTCCAACTGGTGGCTCCCAGTATGTACTGGTACCTGGTGTTGTTTCTCCCCAGGGGCAGGACTTCGCATTTTCCTGTGCTGATCTTGAGGTTCCTGACAGCCAACATCTCCAGCGTGTCTAAGTCCCTCTGGATGGCAGCAAAACCCTCTGGTGTATTAGCTGCTCCTCCACATGATAGCCTGTTTCAGCAGCAGCCTGTGCTTTGTCTCACATTTTGTGTATCATGAATTAGAACCATTTCTGAGGACTTAGAAAAGCAAACGTTAAAGCCAAAGGCAAACAGAGGTATCAGTATCGAAGCCTCTCACAATGAGGTAAGGATAAACCCTGAGATCAGTGAAAAGTATCCTTTGGCATTCATGTTTCCTTTGGCATTTTCTGCACTCACACCTTACTCATACTCCTAACCTCACCTTCAAAAGCTACAGCCAACATTCAATCATAAGGCAACATTTCCATCTGTAAGCATTCCGTTGGCAGAATTCAAGATGGTATAATATTGGGAAAAAATGGAAGACTGACAAAGGAAGGGAGATAGTAAGTAAAATTAGTTCAGTTTTACATTAGCTGGGCTGAAAACTGTAGTGGTTCAGGAGTAGTTTCATAAAGAAGTCTGCTACTATTAAGTTGGCAAATTCTGTGAGAGAGGCAGGACAGAAAACTAAAACTATTTTAGATGCTGAATTTTTATTTACTGCTTAACATTTATCAGAGATCTTGGAAATATATTACATTTTCCAGGAATCTCAGTCCCATCACCACTGAATTTGCCATAATGTTATTAGGACATTTTCCTAAGAAAGACATTACAGATGTCTATAGAAGAAAAGGATCAAAATTCAAGAGCTGAGAGGTTTGTGCTCAGAAGCCTCAGGACACCACTGCTAGTATGCTAGAAACATTGCATGCAAGGTAGAGTTGACTGTAGATTGGGAGCAGGATTGCCTGAGCAAAATTTTGCTTGTGATTAAAGCCAAAGAAATTTTGTAGTTTCATCAGATTCACTTCATCTGATCCCCTCCCCCCATTGACTTTAACTCAAGTTACCTTTAAAGAGTTATCTACATTATTCTGAATTTGGAAGACTGTAAGCTCTTTGAATAAATAAAAATTGCTATTTAAAAATAAATAAATTTAAAACAAACAAACAAAACAAAACACCAGTTTCATTTCAGAAGGATGAATATCTATGGATAGTTTTCAGTTCTGTTAGGGACTGGCTTCAGCACAGAGATTATTTATGGCCTGTGTTAGTTTGTTGAGAGCCATATCTCTAACTTATGCTAATAGCATATCATCTCAGGTGCCTCAATGATTTCTGGGAAGTATCTTCCAAATAGCATCTGACAGAACAGATACTATTAAACATGAGTAAGAGTATTGGAATCTGGTTCTGTATCAAGGCAAGAATCTTGATTGAAAGCCCTTGAAAATGGATTAAGCTTTCACAGTCCTTTCCCGTGTTATCATTGCTTGTTTCTGCTAGTCACCCTGCTGCATGTTGCTGTTGTTCTCTGTGTTTCTCCTGATGCACTGTTCTGCAAATTTAGCATTCTGTCTTTGCCTCCTTGCCTCAACTCCTTTTCCTTTCCAAAGTAATGCTGAGGTGCTGAAGAGACTCTTTATCTAGTCTCAAGACATTCAGCAAGCTGAATAACTCTGGAAAATCTCGATAAATAAACAAACAATTTCATCTCTACCATTTACTATTATGTCATTTCCTATAATTTCATGTTTGAGTTGCCCAGTTCTCTACTGTGGCTACCACCAATAAATTTTGTTGAGGAAAAAGTGAATAAACACCTTTAGCCTGACATTCAGAGAAATACAATCAATTTCCACAAGAGACCCTCATTTTCTAGCACTGAAAGATTGTGTTGAAAGAAGTTCAGAATCTCTCTCAATTGTACTTGTGGTAAAGTAAAGCGATTGGTGTGACGGATGGGTTATTCACTGGGGATCCAGACTGAAAAGCAAGTGCCTGTTTGGGACTCTGCATTTCAAAGGGGCTTCACATAGAGCTTAGAATCCATCTGCTAACTCCATGAATCCATGAAGTTTGTCCAATACAGACATCAGTCTGATGTTTCTTTAAGTCTCCACTGGGACCTCCACATCTTATATGTTTTCCTCCAATCCTAAGCACCCAGAATGTATTAAATGAAAGGTTGCATAAGTCTACCAGCAATTCACCTATTTCATCCTCGAATTGATTCAAAACTCTTGAATGATTACCATCTGGTCTCGACAATGTGTTGCTGTTCTTCATATTATTTGTTCCCCAAACCCTGCTCTAGTCACTTGAATATTTCTTATGACCTGAACTAACCCAAGGGTCTCTCTGTACTCCTGAGTAGAACAGACAGTGAAACACTTGAGTTACTGATGTTTTTCTGAAATCAATCTTGCTGTTGATGGTTGATTTGAGCTGGGCTATGGTTTTGTTATATTGCCTCAGTTAGCTAGTAATTGAATAAATAAAGTTACTATATCGAGGAAAGTAACGGAGTAGCACAGAGATGGTCATTTGTTGTCATGAGTTTTCAGGGTTGGCTGTGCTTTGAACACTGACTGTGTTGTTGGGGGAACAAAGTGCTCTATGTCAGGGATACCAGCATCCAGGATGTCAACCCAGTTACCCCACTAGCATTTGACATCTTGCCACAAAACCAGTTCTTTGGAAGCAGAGCTGTTTTGCTGAGAACTAAGCAGGGGTAACAGCATTGCAGGAGCAGGGTTATGAAGCAGAAGCTACCTGTTCTGTGGTGGCAGGGCCAGAGGAGCACAGCTTGGGCAAAACCTTTCTTTGTTACAGCCTAACTAGGGAGCTCAAAGCTAAAAGCAGAAAGCACAGAAATAGGGCTGTCTAGAGTCGCAGGACATTCGGTACAGGTTTTCATAAAACAAACAATAAGGCTTTTCTTAGACTTAAAAGTGCCTAGATACCAGGTATTTTTTAAGGCCTGGATGGCCTCACCAACAACCATTCCTTCAGACTTCTGTATCTCACTGTCTCTACAGTGAAAATATTATAGATGTTTTCCTGTCAGCTTTGGCTTCTGGCTCTGTAAGTTACATAGGTAGAAAGCACTAAAAGCATCAAAACAAATCCCTGGAATATACATGCAGACATTTCTCAGGCATTTGCATGAGACTAATTCCATAATTTATGAAATTGAGCCTTGACAGAGCTTCTTGTCTCTCCAACCAAGAGGAGTATCCACTAAGACTTTTTTGGTCTTGTGATAATAGTAGCTACAGGTAGAGGATTTGCATGAGTTTTAGTCCCTAAGCTAAAAATAAATAAATAAATAATAATAATACCAAGGATAGGTCTTTATAACAGGTGTTTTTTTCCTTAAGAGGACACTACACTTAACTGACCTCATTTTACTGGCCTCTGAATCCCGTCAGCCCACAGATAGTTTCACATTATAACAAGACTTGCCTAAATCTGGGCTGTGCTCTGGAATGTATTATGTGTTTAGGCTATGAGAACTTCATATAATTAAAAACCAAGATCTGTTCTGGACACAAACACATACAAAACAAAGAGATAAATAGCTAGTATTGAATAGTGGAAGGAGATGTGAAAAACAGCAAGAAATTGCAGAAAGATTTTTGCTGGACCTTGATTTTATTTGCAGAGAGAGAGAGAGACTGAGAGATTTTGGAGAACTGAGAGCAGCATGATGAGAAATTACATTCTGTGTCTAAGGTTCAGACCCATCTTGCTACCTACAGCCACCTGAAGTTAGGTAAGCAGTCTAAAATGCTCTGGTACAATGGTCTGTGGCAAAAATGTCCTCTTTTGGAGGTGCTTATCTTTCAGATGGGCTGTGGATGAAGGTTACACCACTAGTTTGGGTGGCTAAGAGAGGAATTCCTGGTCTGATCTCAAGCAAGGCCTTTAGGGTTCAGTTACCAGAGAAGCTGCCATCCAATTCCATGCATGGCAGTATGTATATTGCATGCTACTGATACACAGGTGCTTTTCTCCTCTTGCAGTTTATGAAAGTCCTTAAGTTATCCTCCATGAAGATTTTTCAAGGCTCTATGGTTGATTTTAGATCCCTGATTCCTGTGTTGATATCTTGGAATAGTTGTGGGAACGCTTGCTAAGAAGTCAGCAATTGTGCGTGCAGATTCCAGAATTTCTGGAATCTGGGTGAGCTGGAAGCTATTGTGACCCTGAAAATGATCTGTTTTGCTTTAATTTCAGAGTCACAGTTCTCACCATTATGTAAAACATAAACATTATGTAAAACATCTGAGCAGTAGGTGTGTTGCAAAGGTTAATGAATCTTTGGATTTTAGTAAAATGCTATATCACACCTTAGATCTTTGGAAAATACTGTGCAAAATATTTGTAGAAATGCTTTAGGAAAGTGTTCTGTCACTTTCTATATTGTTTTAATTTTTAAAGATCTGATTGCCACATTCATTAAACCAACTAATTAAAGTAATTTTGTAGTATCAATTATGATCCTCTAATAGATCTCCTTTGATTTGGATCTCAAATATTTTTTTTTATTTTGTTCTTTTCTTTGTCTTGATCTGTTGCCAAAGTGTAATACAACAACAGTCTGGCTCACACCCTGTCTTTTCTCAGGAGACTCTGTGCTGGGAGCTGGCATAATGGTCTACAGTAAGTACTTCCCAACTCTTCCTATTCCCAGCTGCTCCTTACAGATGGACAGAAAGTTTCACAAGACTAAACACGCTCTAAGTTCAGGCCTCTTTTTTTAAGCAGCAAAACCTCCCTGATGCCCAGTGTCTAGCTGGGAAATATATAGTGGAACTGCAGTGAAAAGAAGTGAAAATACTGGTCTCTTGCCCTTAACTGTTCTTATCCTTTCCACACCTCCAGCAGCTAAAAGTTTTTAGGTCTCTTCCATAGCCTCTTAGCTAAAATATCTCCTGATCTTTTGCAGAAGGAAAAGGCTGCATGGGGCTAAAGCAAGAGCTGAATGAAGAGATGGTGCAGGGAAATTGCAGACTAGAAATTATTATTATTATTATTTTTTGATTCAATAAAAAGGGAAAATATTTTTGCTTACACGTATATTTTTGCCCCATTTACTCTTCCTTTTACTACCTACAACAAAAGCTTTTAGACAATAAGCTTCATTAACATAGTGATCTCCCAGAAGTTCGGTATAGAGGAATTGTGGTGGAATTCATACACAAATAATACTTTTTTTTTAGCTCAGAATTCAATGGTTTTCAGACTTTGTGTTTCCTATTCCACCTTCTCAAATAGTTAATGTTGAGGCAACTTGTTAAATAGCCAAATCATACATCGTTTTGAAGACAATCTGTTAATGTTTCATCCAAATCTGCTTTAAGTGTCCTTGCCCTATTGCAAATGCTGGTCATTAAATGGTGTCCTGCCTAGTTCTTATATTGGATCATGTTTTGGATTGCTAACTCTAACTCTTAAGGGGTACCTTATTTCAGCCCAGTGTCCACTCTTTACTACAGAATATCAATCTGAATTTCTGAAGTGAGTCAGATTGAAAAGGGCTTTGTATAAAAGTGCTACTTAGTAACTGAAAAGGTTCACTCAGGATATCAGAAAATAGTTTTAACTATTCCGACTAAAGACATATATGCATACAGCCACATATAATTGCATAGCTAATATCAAACATATTTGTCTTCTAGATTTACCCATCTCTTCTAAGTCACTCCATACAGACATATAGTTGTTTGTACATTTTAGCAAAAGAATCCTTCACTTCTGCTTGAAAAACAGGAAGGTAACTTTGAGGTTTCAGTGTTGTAGCCTATAAGACTCCCTGATGTTTACCCCAACGGTCTTAGTCATGACCAGCAGAGATTAAAAGTATATCTACTCATCTCTCATTAAGCAGGCCATGGTTTAAACATGTCTATATTAGAAAAAATAGTTGGGCAGTTTTGAAAGATTTCCCCCCCCCCCCCGGTATTTTAGAGTTTTATCTCTATTTTCATTCTCTCTAATGCAACCAAGTCCTTCTCAAAAGTGTTAAAATTTAGTGATTTTTTTCCAAGGATAAAACTTGAGATTGATAGGGGAGTAGCAATAAGCAAGGATAGACAGGCAGTCTTTTGTAAGGAGAGGGGTTTGGCTGTCAGGGCAGTTCTCCTGCAGTTTCTGGATATTTTCAGTTTCCAGGAGGACAGTGGAAGCCCACACCTGAGTGTAAGTCTGATGGCAATGGGGCTTCTCATCATCCTGGCCATTGTCCTGGCAGTATGTGCCACATGAGATGTTGTTAATGAGGACATAATTGCTGCCTTATTTCCTCTCCCATATAAATTCTAAAGGAAAGTGTTTCTCGTCCCTGGATCAAGTCTAAAAAACAGTATTTGGCTGTGTCCTTAGTGTGTATAAAGTGGTTCACAAAAATGGACTGAATAGTACAGACTAGTCTATAGGAAATGAAAAGCAGAGAAGCATAAGGTTCTCTCTGGTAATGAAGGAAATTAAAATGGCTTTCTGGAAAGTAATGCTCTTTCTACTTGATAAATAAAATACTTTGTTTTCTTCATTTGCTGCCTTCCATTATGTAGTTATGAATTATAAAAAGACCTTTGTGGCTCTCTGCACATTCCTAAGAACATAACAGTCATTTTCCTCCTTCTGTCTCTTAGGAGGAAGACTCTAAGTACACCATCATCAGATACTTTCATATAAGGATTACTGATTAATGCTCCTTACTGTAACGGATAGAAATGGCTTATGTCTGCTAATGGACTTCCAAATATTCCCAAAGAGTGGTTGTTGAGACACACTCAAGTTTTGCATTCAGAAGGTAATGGTGTGATAGTAAAAGAAAACTAAATTGGACTGATGGAAATATTTTGTCACAGTGTCTTAAATCCAAATCACCTACTGGGTTTCTATTCTGCTTCTGATGTTTGCTAGATAATGAAGGATTGACTTTTAACATTTATTATAACATTGTGTTACAGTTATGGCTGAGAAAACACTCTCGTGGTAACACCTTCCATTCAGCTGCATAAAACTTTGTGACAAAATTGCCATTTGGGCTCAAATTACTTATGCTTGTTCTCCTCCCAGAAATATTTTTTTTTCTTTTTTTTGATAGTAATACAATACTCTTTGGTGGTGGTGAGATAAGCACACTTAAAGGAAAAAAAAAAGTGGTGCGGAGGGAATTTTTTTTTTTCAAAGTGTGATTCTTTGATCATTAAGAAATGACTAAGAGTTGCAACTTCAAATTTGCTGGCTTTCATACCTAAGACAGGTGTTTGGAAAAGTGTAATTGAATAGGAATATCAGAACAAGGTTTTCAATTCTGTTTACCTTTTCAAGGGAATCTTGAGTCATTCTGCAATAACATATTCAGGGTATTTGAGCATATTTGTGTTGTGCAGGAAATAGCACATTCCATTTGTTTGCAGAGGAGTGTGTAGCTAACAACCTATTTTGTTCATGTAAATACATGTTTACTCTTATGTAAAGATACACACTATAACATAGTTAGAGTGCCGTAGGAAAAAATGGCCCTTGGTATTTATTCTCTTGCTTCTCTTTTCCTTCCAATAGCTTATAATGAGAAGGAATCCAAATTCAGCACTGAACAACAAGAATTTAAAGTTCATTGTGATGGATGCTGCTTTCTAATATGAATCGTGTTGCCTGTATAAATCTTAGAAAAAAAAAAAGCATTATGTCAATGAATTTTCATGTGCACAATTAAAGGTGTAAGTAAATCAGTGGGACTGAGCAAGCAAATCTTTTATGAAATGAGGATTTTTTTTCATTATTCTTTTCACACTGTAGCAGGAATTGAATGTTTGAAGGTAGCATATGAGGAGAAGTAAGTTATGTTCAGCTATTCATCTTGCTGAAGGCATGATGAAATTTGTTGACTGTTCCATCTCTTGGTTTTGCAAAGTCACAGATGTCACTATCTGGGTTATGCCCAGGAATAACAGTGAATTGAAGTGATTCCTACTACCGCAAAAAGCTACTGATCTAGTGAGGGGAACAGGTGAGAGAAGAGTACTCAGGATGTTGTCGGGTTGAGTTTCTTACTAAGACACTGTATTTCAAATCATACAGTGTATTATTGTGTGTAAGGAAAGGTTCTGAGAAATTTTTAAAAAAGAAAAATCTACTAGTGAAGCCTGCAAGGTTTTCAAGTCTGTTCATATCTATCCATTCTACTGAAGTCTGCAATAGTGTTCCATAATGGCAATGCCTGAGGAACGTGATGTTTGCTGTGGTAATTTCATGCCAAGTCTCAGTGGCCAAATAGTCATGTGGCTTTTCCTCTGTTAGATGCACACAAGGAAATTTGTCCCACAGGCTGGGTGGTTGTGGTGGTTTTACCTTGCTGGGCAGCTGAACACCATGACTACTCTCTCATTCCCCCTCCTCAGAAGAACAGAAGAAGAGAGTGAGAAAAAAGCATGCTGAAAAAAGGAAAAAAAAAAAAAAGGCTCACAGGTTCAGGTAAGGATAGTTTAATTAAAGGGAAAAGGAAGGGGGGTAGGGGGGGGAGGGGGAAAGCAAGCAAAGGCCATGCAGAAGCACAGGAAGAGGAAAAAAAATCTTCCCATCAGTGAGCAATATTTAGCCATGTCCCAGGAAGCAGGGCAGTTCAGCCATGTCCCAGGATATGCATTGCAGTTGTTTGGGAGGACAGACGTCTTCATAACAAGAGCCCCCTCTCTCCTTCCCCTTTCTCAGCTTTAATTGCTGAGTGTGATGCCCTAAGGTGTGGAATATCCCTTTGGTTGGTTTAGGGAGTCCTGATGCTGTGCCAGCACTGCTCAGCAATAGCCAAAACACTGATGTGATACCAGTGCTGTTCTAGCTGCAAGTGCAGAGCACAGCGTTGTATGGGCTGCTGCAGGGAGCGTTAACTCCATCCCAGCCAGACCCAGAACAGCTGTACCTGTACTAAAGGGAAATTGTGTCACCTTTAACTCTATTCTATGACTTTGAGCTTAGGCTCAACCCATAAATCACAAAGCGATCTTATCACCTTATTTTTGTTCATCACTTTTAAATCTGCTGTAATATTTGGGAGTTTTAGGGTAACCACTAGGACTCTCTTTGACTGTAAAAATGAAAGAGAGGAAAGTGAGTTGTAGTAGCTTGGTTCAGTTAGCTTAGAACATGCAAAAATTGTTTTTAGGTCAAGGCTGACATGTTTTCTGCTATGATGATGATACTGTTTAGGAAGAAATTACTCTGAGAGTCAAAACAATTAGATAGATAAGTAGGTCAATAGTGACTGGGAAAACTATTTTAAAGAAGTCCCTATGTTTTTTGGGGGGTAAGAAACAGCAGAGGATTCTCTCAAGACAAATAAGTTCTCACTAGTGAGAGCTGTCACCCAGAGGAGAGGTAGTAAAGCCATAGGAAAAAAAAAAAAGGATGTAGCTAGAAGAAAGATAAGGGAGTCAGATTTTACAGCAGATGTAAGGCGCACACAACAAAAACTTCCTAAGAGGTAGCAAAGCACAAAGGAATGATTCTGTGAACTTCCCTTTGGACATCTCCCTCAGTGGAGACTGAGGCCAATGCCTCACCTGTTTGGCCTTAATTTCATTACATGTCAGATGCTTTTGGCAGGGCCTGCACTTCAGCTGGACGGAGCCCTGAGAGGCACAATGGCAAATAAGAGGACAGTCACGTGAGTTTATCAAGGTACTCCAACGCAGCACCGATCCTTAGTACTCTAAGAGATCTGTTGTTATATCTCCCAAATGCTTTGAGGTTTACAATTTTACAACAGAACCGTAAATCAGAGCCAAACTTGGGCACCCAGTACCCAAGTATTGTAGGACTGGATTTCCTCCTTTCAGTTGCCCCAGTACTTTGAGGACATGGCTGTAATGCATCAAAGCTTGATTTGTCTCAGAATTGGCGGGGTACTAGGCTCTTCCAGTCATCAGAAATAACCTCTGGTATCTCAAAAAAAAAAAAAAAAAAAAAGGAGGACTTTCTCCCCCATCCTAATGTTCTCTTATGTTTCCTTTCAGATTTAAATTCTTCAGGAAAATAAGCCTTTGTCATTTTAATGATCAATGTTTGAAATATAGAGAAGCATACAAAAAGTGCCCCTGACCCCAGCACAAAGAAGTCCCTAGTTATCAGCAATGTAGCCAGCTTAAGAAGGCAGTGAAATTTAACAAAAGCTGCAAAAATCTACTTTTAAAGTTATCACTCTGTCCAGAGTTTGCACTTTTGTGTCTCACTTTAATGAAAGCTCTGCTTCGACGGTGGGTGATCTTAAAGAAGACCTAAAAATAATTATTTTAATACTAGCTACTTACTTTTCCGAACTCTTTGCAAAACTAGTGTCTCTCTCTTCTTTGCCTCCAACAGCATAAAATGTACTGTCAGCTTTTCCTTTTTGAGCTCTGCAATACCTAGACTAACTGAGAATCATTGGTTTCCACTGAACCCTAAACTTTTGAAAAGAGCTACCCTTTTTCAGCCAATGCATCAGAGAAGTCAGTGGGATCAGCCAACTCTGAAAATGCAGTAATGGGCTACTAAGTTAGCTATGACAGACTTTGCAAGGAGAGGTTTATCCTGCCTTCTCCCCCCCTGCCCAGCTTTACACATTTCTACGTGTTATGGGATAAAGTAAAAGCCTCTAATGTGTATTCCAGTATCCTCTCAAATGGTTTTTGAACTCAGTGTCATAAATAACAACACCAACAAGGTGTATCTAGATGATTTTTCTTTCCTGAACTTTCCAGGCCTTTGAGGCTCTTGGAGAGCAAGGCTTATGCTAATAAAAGGGGAAAAGGGTGCTACTCCCAATCTGAAGTCTGCCAAGAAGGACTGAATGGCTCAGATAGCTCTGGGAATACTTGTCTGGGACAGGGACAAGACAGACAGGGAGGCACCGAGCAATGATACAAGTGTGACCTCCTGCCAGGTTTTCCAGACAGAATAACAAAAGATCACTTCCAAGCAGGAGGTATTTTATGTTTTCAGACTTTGCCATCTAAAGATTTTATATTAGAATAATTATTCAGCTGATGCAGGGACTGTGTGTCCTACAGAAGAAATGGACTTATAAGCCTATACACTTGTTTGTCTCTCTCCAGAGTAATGTTTGAGCCAGGTGAGTGATATCACCCAAACTTGTCAGATAGACAGGGGTCTGGAAGACAGTAAGGGTGGAAAACTGTGAATCTTGTTGCTAACACCTTAATGTTGAGTGCAATGGGAACCCCACAGGGCAGAGGTCCATGGGCTTGCACCTCTCCCAGCTCCTGGAAGAATTTCATATAAAACTTTCATCTTCCTATAAAGCAAAATCAACAAGCCTCAAGATATCAACCTGTAAAAAAAACAAGCTCCTTCAGTCCCAGGTTTCAGTGATCTACATCTTTCTGCACACCTTCAAGCATGGATTAACTGAAGGAAGGTAAAGATTTTCTTTTTTCTTTTTTACCTTCCTCGCAGTGGCACCCTTCATCCTGAAATGGGGGTGGGAGAGAGGCAGTGCACACTTCCCTGTGACGGTCTTGATGACTATTTATATTTTATGATCTGCAGCTCAGGTTTTTGTGGTGAAAGATGAATGTGAATATATCTCTCTCCAGGGCCAGATCCTCACTGTAGATACTTCCTTCAGACCCCTCAGTTTGTGTAGGAATGATGTCCATGAGCAGTTCCTCACAAGTTCTATCACAAGATAGCACTGGTGAGTTAGAATCTCAAATGGGATCAGGAATACAAGGGGTTACTTTTTTTCCTCCTTGTCTGCCCCAGGTGAAGTTCTGCTTGACATAATCCAGGCTACAGTGAAAGCTGTGCTCTGAAATGTGCAATAGGTTATTTTTGTCTTGGCGGTGCACTCTGGACTTGGTAACAGTTTTTGAAGACATAGGACATGAGCAGAAAAATATGCTAAATTAGAGTGGTTAACCAAGATACTAACAAAGCTTGCAGAGATATGTGCCAGTGAACTCACATAGCAAATACATGCAGATGCCTTTTTTCATACTGAAATTACTTATTCTTTTGTTTCCGTGAAAGAGGAGTAGAAGCTTTCATCCTTTTCAAACCCCTAACATTTAGATTTATGAGCATGCCACCCATATTTTTGGGTGGAGAGGACTGCCATCAGTAGTCTTGCCATTGCTAAAATTAACTGACATCTTAGGCTACATAAGCTGCTTATTCCCAAAAGTCAAGTCACTAGGGGCACTTACAGCAAAGAGAATGTTAATGGGATATTTCCGAGAATAGGCACTAAGTATGGAAAACATTGGAGCAAAGACATATATGTTTGAATGTCATATAAGTACCTTGGGCACTAACCAGAGCATTTTGTAACAAGGAAGGCTGGTAAGATAAATATTGTAGAAGGAGTTGTGAAACTCAATTATTTCCTCATCCCAAAAACTTAGTATTAGCTTCCACTCCTAGCACAAGAAACATTTATTCCTTAGCTTAATTGACAAAGATGTTTTTGACCCATCTGTTCCATAAACTCATCCATACACTAATGCAACCTTATGGCTGTGGCCATCTCATTCAGATTGCAGGAAGAAAATGGCTTCTTCTGCCCTAGTACCTCAAAGAATAATATAATATAATAAAGGAAATACTGCAGGAAGAGAACTGGTTTGTGTTTCATAAGTGAAGCCCAGGACTAATCAGCCACTAAGTTAATTTACTGAGACCAGAGTCAGAGCAGAAAGAAGGGAAATGCAAGCTGTGTTTAAGATTAAACTGGTATTTTATGTTTTTGCATTACAGAATCACTATAAAACCAAATCAGCCAGGACACACATCTGCCTGTGAAAGAATGTCATTTGTCTACGAAGCCTCACTACTGTCTGCAAGCTGTTTTAAAAGGTAGTTTGAAAGGGACTATGGAAACCTGAGAGCAATCCCACACATGCATGCAAACAGACCACTGAAGTAGATTTGCTTGACAGCTCCTTTACCATGGAAAGGCACATTGTGTTTCAGATCTGTCTCTTCCTTGTCTTCTCTGAACTCTGAAATACACTTACAACAGTTCACCTCTCTCCTTTCTCACCATGCTCACCCTTCCCTAAATGTGGGGGGGAAAAAAAAAAAGAGAGAGAGAGAGAGCTAATACAAAAGGCCCCAAAACCTCATCCTCTGGTGTTTGTAAAATAGATCACAAGTAGTTTGTTGATTTCTCATTGCCACCCACCCTGTAATCATAATCAGGGTTAATACATTCTAAGCAGTATTTAGTTTAACATAGAAATAGCTTGGTGTTTCTGAGGAGTGTGCGTGCTAGGAGAAGAGTCTGACAGGGTTTGCAGAAATAAATATGGATGTCCTAATGAGGAAATTGCCTTGGGGAAACCAGGTATGTCAGTGTAACTAGGGGACTCAGATTTAAACGGCAGCTGACCAAATGCAACTCCAGCTGTTAGAATCGCTTATCTGAGAACCTCAGGAGACATGACTGGTTCCTCAACAACAGATGATTTGGGATAAGAAAGTATTGGGTATTTGGCCTTTTTTGAATTTGGCATATCATGGCTTAAACTTAAATATACTATTTGCCCAACTGAGTTTTTCCTCACGGGGAAAAAACATGCATTCTTCTCAACTTCATGGCTTCAGCTTTTGCCTTCTTTAGTTTAAAAGTCCCTTTTTGGAGGTAGTAGATAGGGAAGGGTACTGTCTTATAGAATGACCAAGCCTTTCTCAAATGTAGCCTTTTTCAAGATACATTTTATAGCTGGGATGGACTGCAATTCTATCCATTCAATCATAAACCCATTAATGAACAATATCACACCTGTGATTTCATGATGTTTCTGATGCAACTGTGAATAGTTGTATGTTGCTAAAAGATACTGATGGAAGCAAGAGCTGTAGACATTGCTCCAGAGGTAAATAAACTATGAAACATCTCCAACTCTCTCTCATAAAATCCCTCTCTTGCTGCATCCCCTAGGATACTCAGCAAAATTAGGCACCTTTTCCTCTGTAAGCAGAGGCCTCTGAAATGTTTGGTCTTTTGCCTAAGCTAAATAGCCTGGGCTGAGAAGCAGAAGTGAAAAAATAAATTAGTTTATCATTGGTGAAGCAACAAGTTCATGAGCCTGTCAGACCCATGACATCCAAAGCCTGGTCCCAGAATCCTGTTTTGGAAAGGGTTGCAGTGGTTGTGTTCATAGAAGTAGCCCAACATCTGCTCTTTTCAGGAGGCAGTGATTACAGTGAAGAAGGCAGTATCTGTTTGGGGAGTCCCTACTTCTGCAGAGTACTAGTGGTACAGCACCAGTTAGGTGCCATGAATGTCATATACATGTACTGGCAGTTATTCCCAAGGTTATTTACTACATTATCTTTGCCACCTGAAGGAAAACAGATCATTTTTTTCCATCTGATTCTAACATAGCTTTGTTGTTATCATTTATTTAGCTTTCTATAGCCACTATTTTATTTATTTTTTCTATTCTGCCTCTTTCTGCTGTATATATTTGCTATCTAGATATCTGAACTAAGGCCCATCCTCCTCATTAGTGATCTCAGCATTGTATATGACATTATGACAATTTTATGCATGCACATTTTCACATGGTTTGCTTCCCCTTTATGTCAGCAATTATGAGCTGCCATTAAAAGCATGAGAAATGGTTACAGTGCTGTTACAATTTTACATTGACAGGTAATCTAAGGGGAATAGAGGGAGGAAATAACATAAAGACTAAGAAAAACAGGGAAGAAGAGGAGAACTGGTGAAAGGATGAATTAATGGAATAATATAAAGAAGAGGAAAAGTAGTTCTTAAGGCTCAACATATCAGGGTATTCTCTGGTACAGGGAGTCTTTGACAGTTTCATAGTCACAGATTAAGCAGCAAAATTTGGAAAAGAGAAAGGATATGTCCCATCAAGACATGCAAAGTTATCTCTGTGTTATCATCTAGATCACAACATAAGCAAAATCAGTCATGGGCAGACATTTATATACATTTGTGCTACCTCAGTATAAATTATGTGACCTGTCACCAGGTCACAAAATTATACATCTCTGTCACTATGTTATACACACTAGACATCACAGTTATGGTGTTTTCAATTTAATGTCTATAGGAAAATTAGGAAGCCATAAATATGGTGGCATAATATTGCCTATTTCCTAGTTTGTGACAGTTAACATCTTTGTTTGACCAAGGTGTGAGTGAAGCCCTTGTAGAAAGCAGCCTTTCCTACCTGATACAGGTGGAGAACATCAGTTTGCTAGAGACCTATTTTTCTTCATGGCCTACAAGGTCAACACAGTTGATTAGTTTAGTTTAGACCTGATTATTAGGCAGCTACAGTTACATTAGATAAGAAGAATGCTACTCACCAAAGATGTGAAACAGGTCAGGAAGCACTCATCAAGCACCAGGAAGGAGGACACACCCTCAATCAGGCTTAGTTTTTGCCTCAGGCACTCATATTGCCAATCAACTCTGCTTTTTGGCATAGCAGAAAGAGAGTTTATCTGTGACAGAGGGTCTGCTAAGGACCTTGTCCAGCAAGGAATGAATGGGATTGCAGTACTTAATGAATATGATCAAAGCAGTAGATTTAATCCATGCCAGCAATAGATAAATGGCAACAGCTCTAATTGTTTTTACTGAGAGAAATCTTCCTGGTAAATAAGCCTTTAAATTGGTAGCACGATTCTGGTTGTTACCAGAATTGATTAGCTGGCCATCGCAAGGAAATTCTGCATCAATATGGGCAAAGGCAGGTAAAAAGGAACACCACTTAAGAATGCTAGGGATAATACAGTCAAGAGCAGAAATGTATATCTTCTCTGTCATATAGCTACAGTCAAGAGCAGAAATGTATATCTTCTCTGTCATATAGCTACAGTCAAGAGCAGAAATGTATGTCTTCTCTGTCATATAGCTATGCTTGCTTCCTGAATCCTTTTTTTTTTTTTTTTTTTTCCAAGTGAGTTAATTATTCTTTGCTGTGGAAGCTTGTTTATTGAGACCATTCTCTGCCCCTTACTGTGTTCTCACAGGATTTTATGGGGAACAGAAAGAAACAAATGGTTCTATGTTTATGGCATATAATAAAATGTAACGAAAATACATTGAAAATATGATGTAAATCTAGATTCTAACAGGGTGGTAGCTTTCCTTTTCCTTCTTGTAGTGACCAGCCAACCTCCATGTTTCAGTTAGGGTATACATTATGTCCATCATTAAAAGCAGATGAAGTTCCTGTCATTTAAGTCCATTTGCTTAATGGACTATCGGTCTTAAAATGTTAGCTGGGCCTAGACATGATTTTGTTTCTTCTGGGTAACATTCACTGAACATCCTGATATCCAGTCACAGCAGGGAGACATTCAACATTATTTCTTCAGAGATCTGTGTAAAGGGGGAAGTTAATGATATGGAGGATAAAAATGAAATGGGGAAAAAAAAATACACTGATGCGTCTTGAGAATATTCAAGGCAGTTACAAGCATGTGCATGTCAAACCAAATTTTTATGCCTTTTTCTTTTCCTCAGGGAATGAATTGTAAAAGCAGACATTTGTCTTGATATTTAAACTATCTCTAGAAGTGAAGGTGGAAAAAAACTACAGAAGAATAATGGTAAAAATCTCTAATGTAATTAGCCAAAACTGTACAAGGATATCCTGCAAAAAGAGGAAAAAGAGGTTTAATCTGAGCCCAAGATGTAGTGCATGTCTTCACATAGGCAGAATGTTACCAGAGGTAATTCATAAATACTATTGCTAAGTGTGAATTGGAATCACAAGATGTTACTAGTCTATGACATTCTTGGGTAAAGAATATGGGGAAGTCAAATAGAAAAATGAGAAGGGAGCCAAAGAAAGTTTTACTTATGCTTTCACATACAGGCTGAATCAGCCTACTATGTAATTCTGTATCAGAAGGAAACTCTGTAAGCTAACAGTCTGATCCATCTTTCATAACTGATCAAATAAGGCACTGCCTATAGTAAGAAGGGTGGAAGAAATTTTAATAACATCAGGTTATTGAACCAGTGAAATACAAGAACATGCCAAACCTCTGCTTGCAGGATGTTCAATTACGTTTACATTATTGCTGATTCAAGGGGAGAGGTTCCTGGGCTTATCTGTCAAACACTTTCATAAGCAGAACCACAGAAACAGATCCTGACAGATACTGAGCATCCATGGCATGTCACCAGGCAAGCTCCTTTTAATCTTTATTTTGTGTAGCATTTCTTGTATCTCTTCCTCAGGTATCTACTCTCTCTCTCTCTCTCTCTTTTTTTTTTTTTTTTTCCCTAGAGGGCTCTAAACTATGGCCTTCTAGCTTCTGCTATGGTTTACCAGTTTTCCACCACAAGCTGGAAGAAGTAATAACTTGCCCAGGAGACCAGAACAGATATACTTCCTCAGAAGATGAAGATGGATCTCAAGGCCAAGAGTGTCAATGTTTAGCACAGACTTGTGTTAAGGAGTGTTTTCTTTAATAACAAGGAAAGATGGACTAAGTTCCTGCCTCTGTCAGTGCCCTGCAGAAGAAGAGTTAGATGAAAGTACTAAGGTAATCAATCTAAAAAAGATAATGAAAATAAACTGTAGTCTGAAATAATCATTTACCATGAAATGGTGGACACCTGTATAGTCTTTGATTATGGTGTGTGATAAAGTAGTCCATCTTGCAAGTTGGCCAGTGGGCTGGCTATTTCTTGAAGCAAGCCAGTTTGGATTGTGTAAACGAACATTCTCCTTTAAACACATGCTGTTCATATGCTTTGAACAGAATATGGTTATTTTAAATTTTCCAACAAAGGAGCTAACATGGCAGTATGACCTGTTTTGAAACTTCTGGCCTCCTCTGCCAGCTGTAGTGATTTTTATTAATTAGTTCAGTGTGTTTTAGTGTCCAGGGTATAATCAAATGGCAAACCTACTCTGTACCTCTAAGTGAATGAACAGATAGAACTATATCAATGAGAAAAACAATTCCAGTTTTGGCTGAATCCTAGGCTTTCAAAGAAGTGAAATAATTGCAAGGGGAGAGTTCATTAGCACTGAAAGCCCAGTGATTTGTAAACCACTCAAGTCTAGCAGAACCAAGGTTTTGGCAAGAAGGTATGAGAAAATGTACTATTGGTTCCATTTCTCACGATTGGCCAAGTTTACTAGTGACACAAAGCTATGTATTGGTTTATAGGAAAAATTGGGATTGACAAAGTTGTGGTTTCTACTGGGCCAGTGTTCTGACTAATGTTTAGCGCATACTTTCACTAACATTTTGTGAGTGTAATGTATTAATCTCCAGCAATACATCTGCTTTTCTCTGTTATCTCTGCTTAAGTCATAGTCAAGCCAGTCTTTAAAACAGGAGAAGTGAACTGTCAGTGTCCATTAACAGTGAGGTAAGCACTAAAAATGTTGGGCCAGGTGCTGCTTGGTTTCATCCTCAATTCTTCCCCTCTAGCTCTAGCTTCCATTTCATAACAAAACCAAAAAATGAAGTTGTCTGTCTCTGAAGGATGTGCACCCCAAGAACTTTCAAACGGTAAGAAACAAATTGTGATCAAGAGCCAATTGAGTACATTTAACACATATTCTATGTGAAAATGCATGTTTTTCAGGGTAAAGGAAGTTGCAGATGCAAAGTATAAAAACCAACACCCACAGGAAAAACTAAAGCCTCTGAGACAGAATTTTAAACTGTGATAACTTAGGAGTTCAAAAGTGGATTGCTATCAAAAGCTAAGATGCACACGGCACCTATTTTAAATGGTTTTCTGTATGCTTTCCCACAATGTCAGAAGTTTAATTAAGTCTGTCTTTAAATTCTTTCAGGAGAAAAAAAAAAAGTGTAGAAATGGAACAGGTATGACATTAGAATTATCTTGTATGCAGTCAAGGGCATGGCTCTTGTTGTTAAATTCAATGTCAAATACAGTGTCAAATAAGATGTTTTAAATTGCTTCAAAGCCCAAGGAAGAGAGGAAAGGCATCCAATTTTGGGGGAAACTCAGTTCTTCAAATGTGTATAACTACCTTCTCATATGACCTTAGAGTCCATCAAAATTTGTCCAGTGAGGTCCTGTTACTCGCATAAGCTGCCTCGGAATTGCTACACAAAGTATTCCTTTTGCCCCACAATAAAGACAGTGGTCTCCAAAAGGAGTGTAAAATTGACTCGCTCATAACACTTCAAGTTAAATAGTGCCTCCAGCAAAGTCAATAAGAAAATGTCTGGTCAGTTCAGTGGAGCTAAATATTCATCCATATGAATTAGCTGATGTCAAGTGAACCCTCTTGGGAGTAATAGAAAACTACATAATTTGTTTTTGTGTTAGAGAATTGTCTTCTTATGCAAGTTAAACTTAAGGCTACTTCTGACTTTTGTGCTCGATCAAAACCATAGATTAGGGTGTGGTCAGATGTGTAGGAAGAACATACCCTGATCTGAGAACTCCGCAAAATATTGAAAAACAGTGTGATGTTTACTATTTTTTCAGTATGATAAATCCCTAAGGGGATGAATTTGGACACTTCCTATGTATTGCTGCAATGGTTCACCTGAAAGAGAAACATTGCTGGGACATGGCTTTTTTACCTTCCGAATTTCTACTCATTAAAAACAAAATACAGGAGAGAAAAACACCAATTATGGCAAATTAACATCTGCAGATGCTGGTTAATAATATTAGACTTCCGAATATAAATTTATCCCCATCTCATCGCAGGTGCTTATCATATCATGTTCTATGTCTCCAATGCTTAAAATGAATGAGGTTCAATTATTTTCCTCACCTAAGTATGCTTTCAAATCCTGATTTATCACTGAAGGCAAGATTCAGTCCTTAACAGTTCTGAAATGTGTTCAGAAATGCAGTGATATCTGAATAACATGCTAGAAGATGGAAGGCTTAAAAAGATTTATATTTTTAATTTAAAATATAGCGATCATCAAAAGTGAGTGAGTCTCCATGTGTACAGAATGCAGAATTACAAAATGTGCTTTGCACAAGTGATAGTGAATACATTTCTTCTCTCCAGAGTCTGTCAAAACACTCTGTGAGTGCTCTCTGTTTTGGCAAAGCTGCAAAATAAAAGACACATTCAGTTCTCTGTCATTTTAGATGCATTATAGAGCTATCTCTCACCAAATGCTTCCTCCTCCAACCCTTGAATTCCCAGTGGCTGCCTGACTGTGCGTTGATATATGCTCCTGTTCCCTTTTATTTTAAATGCAAGCATTTTTTTACAGTTCCTCTATTTCACCTGGATATGTGTAAGCTTCTATTTTTAACATGGCCATCCCAGATTCTTTTCGTTGATCATTAGTAAACTTGTCTCATTAGCTGCCCAATGTAGTTGTTAAATTTTCAGTGTTACTACTAGCAGAACATATGTTCAATCTTTGTAGTTTATTTTGTTTCTTTAGATAACTCTACAGGAGATTCTCTTAGATTTGATCTACCAGTTTAATTGGATAAAGACTTGACTGTATCTTTTCATTTCTATTTTACTTTTTTTCCTAAGTTAATCAACAACATTCTGTTTTCTGCATCCAATGAAACTGATAAACATACCTACACTCCAAGACAACTGAAGATATAAAGAAGCCTCTTTGTATCTAATTATAGCAAGTAAGAAAGAGGACTGAAGCCAGAACTGATTTATGGACTAGTGCATCACGTACTCCATCTACTGTAAGTCAATGATTTTCTAAAAGAAAGCCTATGGAAGTTAAAAATCTACAGAACATTTCAATATTTTCATTCCAACAAAACAGTCAGCCAGGAGATAGGAAGTTATTTTGCATTAATGAGCTTTTCTCATTTTAGGGAAAAAGAGAACCTTGTGAGAGCAGTATGAGGATAATCCTCATTAAAGCATTATTAACAAAGCATATTATTAGAACTATATAAAGCCATTGCCCTTGATTATAAATGAGTAAATTGGTTAATGAGAATAGTACTTAATTGGGGGTATTATTGCCAAACAGGGAAATTATATGAAAGTTAAATACATCACAGTGGTTCTTCTACACAATTAAAGATCTAGGAGGAAAGAGATTAAGGGGGAGAGTATGAGAAAGTAACAGTCATAAAACAGAAGTACATTTTTAAAAGTGTATTGCAAGAGTCTATTAAGTAAAACTGAATAAAAGTCAATGATGCATATTAATTCTGTTAAAACTCATCTGAAGCTACTTCTTGCAAGACCATAGCCAGAAAATATTAAACTCAAGCGCTGTGATGAAATGTTATTCTGTAATCATAGGGTACATGGTAGGGATAAAGCTGGCACCTCTGCATTAGCCTTAAAATACTGTTCTCACCTCTGTCCTTCCTCAAGCATCTCCTCACATGTGTTGGAGAGTTTTATCTGCTGTTATATCCGTGTTTTTTTTTTGAGCATTTCTTTGCTTTAAGAGTTAGATTTTGCCTGGAGTTTGCTGGCTTTGTGGTACTTTCTTTCCAGTTAGCTCTGCTGGAACTTACATACCCTCCTGCCAAGAACTTCTTGTGAGAGAAAACAGTACACAGACGCAAATGCTTTAGTCTAAATCTGGTTCCTGAAATTGGATAAACCCTAGGAAGACGTTGCTGAGTTTGGCTTAGGTATGACATGGCATTTCTCCTATAAGACATTATTTGAAAACTACTTTATTTTATGTAGGTAGCCTTTGTCCGAGTTGAAGTCTAATGTTTATGGAGTGTATACTTATTTATGCCCCTGTAATGTGCTCCAAGGTGAATGGAACATCTATATCATCTATAAATATGTAAGTGGCAAAAAGAACACTAGGGAAAATGTGGGTCTTCTCCTGAATGGGTCATGGGACATTGTGACTTGGGACATGGAAAAACAGAAGAAAAGACTTAAGGGGTTTTGTCCATGTGTATAGATATCAGGTGGAGGTGTGGTGAGTAGGAAAGTGGAGCCAGGCTCTTTCCTTACTGTGGTGCCCAGTGACAAGACAAGAGGTAATGGGTACCAACCAAAACAGGAGCTTCTGTCTGAACATCAGGTAATGTTTTTTTTTTTTGTTTGTTTGTTTGTTTGTTTGTTTTTTTAAATTCTGATAGTAGCCAAGCACTGGCACATATTGTCCAGAGATGTTGTGAAGTCTCCCTTCTTGGAGATCTTCCAAAGCCATCTGGACATAGTCCTAGGCAACCTACTCAGGGTCCCTGATTGAACAAGGAGGTTGAGCTAGATGACTTCCAGAGATCCCTTCCAACCTCAACCATTCTGTGATTCTGTGATTTATTATATGCAGCTGGACTTTAGTCTGGGTTAGTTGTGTTTGCTAACCTAATAATCACACCTGCCTTTGCAGCAGAAAAAGGTCCCATGGAAATGAAATGGCATTATCACTTCTGCCTTGAAAGTGTAGATATCCACAATACTGCAGAGTTCATGCCAGGCCCAACCCAACGGTAAGTTTTCTGACTCTGTGGGGTACCTTGCAGCTCCTAAGTGCAAAGAGACTGTGTGCCCAATGCCTTTGATATTAATGGGGTCCAGGCTATGCCCTGGGGCAGCAGGTCAGCCAGGTGCCTCCAGCTTCTGTGGCAGCAGGGTTAACCCTGGAGATGAAGAAATAGAAGGATACAGCACTGGAAGCACACTACTCAACTTGTAGTTGTCTCAATTTAAAGCAAGAAAGGTGCAAAGTTCGAGGGCTTTCACAAGTAGTTTTTAAAATTTATTGTTAATTGCCTGTGGAAGGTTTCAGAGTATAAGGTGTATGACTGGAGTAGCACTAGAAGCATTAGGTGTGACACAGAGTTGGCAACTTGCGAGCACTGTTAACTGTAATTCTTTATTTTATATGGGGAGGACTGCTTGGAGCAATGGCTCATTTATAGTTGCCTGTGCAATGGACTGCTTAGTTTTTATATCAAATTGTAACAAAACCAGAGATACAGTGATCACATTCCACCCACCCTAATTCTTCTCAAAAACCCAAATGAATTACCTTCTCTTCCATCTTTCCCCTTTATATATATAAATATTTTATATATATATATATATATATATTTATATATATACATGTTGTGGAGTGCTGTTGGGGAGAGGACTGAGGGCTGTAATGCTTCCAGATGATACCTTAGATGTAGCTAGTTTTTGTAGTACATTGGCAAATCTTATACTGAGCCTATAAAGGACTGAGGCTTTCTTCAGTTTAAGAGCTGCTTTGGAAACCTGTAGGCACAGCAGGAGTGGGTGGAGAGGGAAGGGCAGGAGGTCCATACTGAACAGTACTTTCCATTCAGTTTCAGAAAGCAAATCCACAGCATGCTGCCAATTTCCTGTCATTTGCTTGATGGTGGTGGCATGCTGTGGAGCACCAAGCTGAGCATCCCATAGATCTCTTGCATAAAAATGTGTGGGAAGATGATGATACATGTCTTGTAACAAAACAACACATAAGGTCTGTGCATCACTGAAGTCTCTTTCCCTCTCTCCATTTTTTAGTATCACCCTGAAGCAGAGTTTGAGTTTGTCATCCTAAAGCTACAAAACAATTTGGTTCTTATGAGAGACAATAAAAAAATCATGCCCAAAACACAATGTGTTGGAAAAATTAAATATCAGATCATAGCTGTGTGAAAAAGAGTTATGTGGATTATCCACAGATAGTTAACTCCCATGAATACTGTATAGCTGGGGCAGTTCTTCTTCGCTCTGATCTCATCTATAAGAGATTGTTCTGGTGATATGTGTTTCATTTCACGTCTCACTTAAAAAAAAAAACATTCAATATTTGTTCCTCCATTTCATTGTCATGAATTAATGCAATAGTCTATCTTGCTGGAGAAAGAATGAAAATCTTAGAACTGTTACTGTCCTCCGAACCTCTCTATTTCAGGGCCAAAGCAGTGGCTGGTCATGATTTTTTGCTCTGCTTAACTGAAGGTAAAGGAGGGCTACAAGTTTTTCCAGTAATCCTTCATAACCATTTCCTTTTAGCTTAAGCAGTGCTCATCTTTTCTGCAGTTTTTAGTCTTTTGGTCCCCGGTTGCTTCAGCAACATCTTGAATATTTTGAGGGGAGAGGAAGAAATTGTCTGAGAAGAAAGCGTGCCCTAGGTCTCTAACCGTCTGAGGGGAGGTTAATTTATTAGCATAAAGTGAAGAACTGACAGTTTTGGTTAGTCACTTGTATGCACTCTTTCACTGCAGTGCCTCGCAAATATCTGTGAATTTATTCTTATTGTGTCACCTTCCACTTGGAAACACAAAGATTAATTAAGTTTGCGTAAATCATGCCCACAAAGTTTACAGTAAAACAGAGAATAATAGAATCATAGAATATCCCGAGTTGGAAGGGATCTAACAGGATCATTGAGTCCAACTCCTGGCACGACACAGGTCTACCCAAAAATTCAGGCCATATGACTAAGAGCACAGTCCAAACACTTCTTAAACTCCAACAGGCTTGATGCCGTGACTATGAGAAGTTGACTCAAGTCTGAGTCACGAGCCAGAACACAGTGTTGGCTTGTGACTCTGGCTTCAGAACCTTTCTCCTGGCTTCATAGTGTTTACCTGGTGGAGGTCCTGCTTTTTTCTGAGGAGGGAATGCACACTAGAAGGCTAAGTTTGGCTGGGATCCTTTTATGCTGAGTCTCTTATAAAATTGTGAGTGCAATATAAATTTAAGGCTTTGTCAGGATATTTTGGACACCCGCAAGCAAGCAACACTCAAGCTGTGCACACAGGGGAACCCGTCATGAATTTCCTGAGATGTGAGAGAGTCCTGCTAGAAGCAGGCAATGTGTCACCTGGAGAAGAAATTTTCTGCATGGAACTCACTCTGTATCAAACTACATCAGGCACAAGACAGCCAAGATCAAACTTTTTTTCTGAGATAAATTATAGAGAAACTAGCTAAAGGTTAGATGCAGGCTCACATAATTGACGCTAATATGCTAACTGTAGCAAAGCCTGGACTCCAGCCAGGATAAAACTGTGTTGCAGCATTGGTAAATGATCTCCTGGCATTAATGAGTACAGAACAATCTCTTCCCCTTCAGTCCCTGTTTATGTTATATCTTTGTCACTATGAGTCTCACTGAAGGGTGCTAGGATGTTCTAAAGTCATGACAGCTGTTATGGGTAGGAGCTACCTGATGATTTGCAACAGGAAACCTCATCTCCATACTTAAGCTTTGTTTAGAAGATCCAGCTATTTTTTTCATTTTTTCAAAGTTATCAATGGGTCATGCTTTTGACTGGTGACACTATATAAGCCAAGAGTCATCAATATGCAGAGGATATTCAGCTGTGCCTGAAAGACAGGGACATGGTTGTGTCCCAAAACCTAGGTAAAATGCAGGTTTTGGGACACAAAAACTTTCACACCTGTGAAAACTGACAAAGAACTGAAAAAAAAACTAGAAAAGGCAATTATAATACTGGTGAGCAGAAGAACATTTTTCAAAGAATACAAAAACAGAACAGTGTTTGGTGGGAGGCCAAAATTATTAAAAATTATTAAATTGCCAAAATTATTAAAATGTCCATCATGGCAATCAATTCAAGTATACTTGTGTTCCTTGTTGGTGATAAGATCACATGTGGCCTCGTTCATGAATATTTTCTAAAATCTCCATTTGCCTCAAAGTCTCCATCCTATCCTGATGAATGATGGCCTATCTGTAGTTAATTACTTCTCCAATGGCAATGTGAAGTCCTGGAGCACTGACCCTTTGCCAAGTAAATCCTAATAATATAGACCACAGCATGGCATATCCCAGGGTCCCATAGCACATTCACACCAGAGAACTCCAAACAAAATTTGGGTTATGGGTTCATGGCTATTTATAACTCAAATCTGTTCAACCTGGCTTCTGGTAAATTTGACTAACCAGATATATTTCTACTAGACATCTAGCTGCTGATTTTACTTCTTTCAGTTGAAATAGAGGCCTTGAAGACACGTGCAGTATATCCAGGCTCCACAGGTAAAAACAGATAATTTTGTGTGTATATCAAGTATATTTCCATGCACCTCCACAAGAAGGTTAGACTTGGCAGTGCTGCAAATGACATGGTCAATTCTGGACAATATATAGATATTGCTGTGGTCACAGATGGAGCCTGGATGACAAGATCTGTAAGGAGCAGAGCACAGATCTGAGGCAGGTACGCGTGTGTGGAAAGTTTTCTGTGTACCCTGACTCCCCATGAAAATGGCACACTAATCTAAATTATTAGTGGTGCTATTTCACCAGTATTGCTTTGGCAAGGATTTGGTTAGAATAGATATCAGGACTTGAAGCTGGTAAAAAACCTCTTGGCTGAATATTTATCTGTTAAGTAACTCAAACTGAAATGCTCCCTGGGAACATGTCTGCAGCAATAAAATACTAATGAGAATTTGGTAGGGTTGAACTCTTGCCTGCTTTGCTGCTATGTTGCCTGCACAGCAACAGAGGAGTTTGTGCAAAAAAGGTGTTAGAACCTGTGTGAGAAGGTTGCCATGCTTTGCTGCCTTCTCATTGGGATGTCCTGCCTGGGCAGCTGGGGATACACTTCTCTCAAAGCAAATGATGGAATTTCTACTCAGATGTAACTGTAACTTTGTACATTTGATTTTAATTTTGTTGGAACCTTTGGCTATAAAGAGACAGTCTTTTTGCAGTTCTGCGCTATCCATGGGACAGGGCAAGCCAGGCCTTCTAAGCCAAAGTCATGCTTGACTGCCTCTCACAAACGAAAATGGCAAACCTTTCCCACCAAAAAGAACAAGTGTTGTGAACACTGTTCTGTCCCAAAATAAGGCTGATTATAAGGTTGCAACAGGCAGTAGGTTTCACTAAAATAACACTGGCAGGAATGAAACTATTTTATTTTGAAAAGTCACCATGCTCAAGCAAGCAAGCAAGGAAAACAATGTGAAATCCATAAAATCATCCTTCATCTGAAGTATGTAGGAGGAACACCTTACCACAATTTCTTATCATTGTATTCTGCTCAGAAATTTGGGATGCACACACATAGTCTAGATTAGTTTATGTAATACAGAAGACTTGCATTTTGTTTTGTTTGCTAATGAAGTTAGGTACCAGTATGTGTTGGAGTAAACACAAAGATGATGCTGGTGCCCTGTCAGAACTGTTCTGCCAGTTCAGATTCCCAGGGTTAAAACTGTGAGGTAGCCATATGACTGAGATGGACAACAGTTCCTAATGATTTCTCTAAAATGGTTGGCTGAAGCACATGTAGCAAGGTAATTCCCTGGTGGCACCACCCCATGCTAAAAACACCCATTTCTGTAGGGACAACTTTTTAGAGATGAGAAATTGTTCTCAATTTACTCCTACAGTAAGTAGCAATAGTGCTTAGCATGAGATTTGTCCATTTTCATTCACAAGAGCTCTGTAATATTTTCCATTAGCAGCAATCTGCTCACACCAGCAGAGTAGCTATTTGATGCTGAAGCTGCTATGACAGGTACTTGAACATATAAATAGAATCATACTCCATAAATGTGACAGTATCACATGGTTGAATGCATGGAAGTGCTGAAGTGGGAAAAATTCTTCTTACCCCATAATTATCAGTGTGCTAATATTACATTCAGTGCAGTGATGTCCTCCAGAAGTGATAGGCCTGGTTAAACCCAAGAATGAAACAATAGTGGCAAATATTAATTTGAGCTATAACAGTGATATAATGATGAATTTAAAGTTTGTGATCTACAGGGTTGTAACTGTGCACATACCCAAGGCATTTCATCTTCAGCTTCCCAAGCAATCCCAAGGAACAACCAAGCTAGTCTCTGCACAGATGAGGTGATGGACTGATTTAAAACAGGTCAGTAAACCGGTTTCCTATCTGCTTCACAGCAAAGCAACAGACTGATTGCTACAGCTGTTCAGGTGGGAATTTCAGACAGCTTGCTGTGTCTAGACTAGCTGGTAGGTTCTATTCATATTGTTTGATGCCGTGATGAATTCCCTCAGTGGAGAAATCCTGGGTAGTCACAGTGATACCCTCAGCACCTCCTACAGTGGGTAAGGGAAATGACAAAACTGTAAATGGATTATTCTAGATAGTCAGAATAAATTGTTTCTGCAGATACAAGAAATGTCTTTGTAGGTGTTCAAGATTAAACTAAGCAAGTACCTAAGCAACTTGAACTAGTTGGCAGGAGGTTGGATTAGAGGATCTTCAGAGGTCCCTTCCAATTTAAGTTATTCTCTAATTCTAGTCTAAGATGGGGTACTGGAAATTTTGTGGACCACTGGAGTTGAGGCGGGCTTCTCTCTGCCTCCTATATTATTTCCTCTTGCCTCTCCCTTTGTCTATCCAGGCTCAGTTCCATGTCCCTTCTAAGTGAGGATGCTTTACCTGATAGCACTTAGGTCACCAATGTCATCATCTCTTGTGGTTGGATCTAGCCAAGAGGAGTATTTTGCCAGAAGGGAAGATTGACTTGGCACAATCTATGGTTAAGTTGTGTGAGTTTATGGGATTTGTTCTATCACAGTGAAAAAGATTTGAACAGAAACTTGTCGGCAGGTCCTGTTTTTTTTTTTTTTTTTCTTTTCACAGTAATTATTCAGATGCCAGAAATACTTACATTTATTTTTTTTAAATTTTCTTTCTGTTTTAGTGTTCCTTGTCTTTCCCATAGTCCAGATAGCATAGTAGGGTATGTCTCTACATTGTGATGAAGATTGAAGTTAGTAGTTCTATGTGCAAGAAGAAATATCACAGGATACCAGCAGGAGAATTTAATTTTTATCATACACACAGACACATATAAGACAATGACATATTTCAAGATGTTCTAAATATTTCCCACTAAAAGACTGATTCCACCTTCCTGCAATTCAGTATTATATTCTGTAGGTGTTACAGACAAATTATGCCAATGAATCTCTGGAGGCAAGAGTATTTTTATGTCTTTCTTGCACAGTCTATCTCATTCCAGAGATAACAGCAAGAACACCTTCTCTTGAAATCCTAATAAATGCACCATTTTTAAGATATAGTCTGATTTCATGCTGTCTTGAAGGAGTGATTGACTTCGATTTTTGAAACCCTGCACATGGCATAAACAGTGCAAAGCAGTCTCTCCCATTTGTAAAGTATTATTATTGGAAACTTGGAAACTTTTATTTCTATTTAATCTTCTGCTTCATGCCTCCACTGATACTGAAAATCATTATCAAGTGTCATTTTGATGTGTTACCTCATGCAGTGAATTACTGCAGTCAACTGAACAGCAACAAACAGAATGAAGGCCAGTCTGCTTGCAGACCTGTATAGCTTCACTGATGGCAGCACTATTAGACCTATGTCCAATAAGTCTATGTCCAACTGGAATTCAACACAGAACTTAGCTTGTTAGCAGACTGCAGATTTAAATTCTCGGAGTCTGCTCCAGTGTCAGCTATAGTCAATGAAAATCTGCACTGACTTCAGGAGATTTTAGATGATGAGGTCCCTGTTCTAGGATATGAAATAAAGGTTTTTTTTTTTTTTTTTCCCACCTTCCTCATTAAAATGAAGGATGCAAGACAATAATGTGGGAGTTACTATCTGGTTAATGACTGCATCATTGGATGGGAGTGTTCTGGATGGAACTGGAGTAGTCATACGTAGTATGCAGGAGAGGTAAAAGGAGAATTCTTCCTTTTGGCCGGGTTTTGTTACTGTTTTCCTTTTTCTAATAGGACTTTTTTTAACCTGATTTTTGAAACTTTCTCTATCTTAAATTGCCTTGGATTTATATCCACTAAGAATCTGACCCAGAGGTTTTGGACATTTCTGATAAGAGGTAAAATAGAGTATATTGACAAGCCCTGCAACAGTTCTGGTTAATTGCAAGTTATTTTCCCTGATTTACAGTGCACAGCAGGGCCATCTGTTGTACCAGTTCCCCAGGGCCCTGAACTTCTTACTCTATCAGTTAACTTCTCACTCCTCCATCTTCAGAAAGCACTCTTGGCATTAAAAAAAAAAGGAAAATAAATACTGTACAGGATTTATCTACAGCATTATTTCTTTCTTATGAGACATTTTGCTGCAGCTTTGAATTTCCTTTTTCCAGGTCTTAACTAACCCACCAAATCCTGAATCACTGAAAAGTGGGACTGGACACAAGGATTCATATGATTGTCCTAACCAAAAATCACAATATCACTTAGGTGCTTGCTGAACAAAAGGAGATCATATAAATGCTCTGTAATTTCATAGCATCTTTTCGCAAAGAGTTTGACAAGTCAGCTGCCTGATAGGGAGGAACCATTTCCTTTGATTTTTTTTTTTTTTTTTTCAGAATCTGTCTCCCACCAGCTTCATTTGAAGTCCCACAGTTCTTGTAGTAGAAAGCACAGCTCCCAGTTTCTTCCTCTTCACCACATCTATGCAAATCACAATTTTTAAAGATCATTATCACATCAAAATTACCATGTTTTCAAACTGAGAAAATATCACCTGCTCAATAGCTTCTTGCACCTTCTTGTAGATGTTTCCCATTTCAGATTATATTTTTTTGCTTTTCTTGGGAGCTTTCCTGATTCTAATGTAATTTATCTGAGATGGGAGATTAAAACTGCATAGTAATCAAGGCGCGGGCAAACAACAGGTTCATACAGTGGTATAATAATTTTGTCTATTTTGTACTATCTTTTCATAATAATGGCTAACATAAGATGTTTTTGTTTGTTTGTTTGAGCGGGGGGTCGTTTGCTTTTGGCTGCTACTGAGCAATAAGCTGATATGTTCATGAAACAATTTCACTTCTGAGCATTAAAGCAGAGCTCAGAGCCCATCATTTAAGATGTGACATTAGAACTACTTTTGCCCAGTGCTCTCCACTTTATATTTGTCTGTACTGAAAGCTGTGTGCCACTGTGATATACCCAGGCACTCAGTCTAGTAAGCAGTGGATCTTTTCACAGTGAGCTCATTTACAAATACACTAACCAGAACAGGTTCCTACACACATGGCTGTGGGTCTCCTCTTGTTCCTGACCTCCACAGTATGAAATGGCTGGTCACTCCTACTCTCTATTTTCTACACTTTTTGTTTAGAAGTGCTAAGGAAATTAAAGGTGAGAAAATTTGCTGAAAGCTGTTTAGAAGTACAGATTCACTACATCAGCCAGATTACTTTTACTCAACTCCTTGTTGACCTCTTCAAATACCTTCACTGCACCCGCATGGTAGTGCATCTTCCCCCCTACCCCCCTCTGCCCCCCCCCAAAAACAAACAAACAAACCACAAAACAAAACAAAACAAACAAACAAAACCACAAACACTATGTGGACTCTTTTCCAATAAACCATACTTACCAGGTGCCTGTTCTTTGCCAATATTGACATCTTATTGATGCCAAAGGTAGGCATCAGTATTATAGCTGGACTTCCATGGTTCTCCCTGAAACTGTTTTTATTTAGTTAACATCATATCTGGCACCTTTTGCTCCCCAGGCATGCAAGGTAGTTTTAAGCGTCTTATACATCACTGCTAATAATCTAACAGCTTAATTGCTGAGCTCTTCCAGACCTGTTGGTTAAACACCATTTTGTAAAGGACAAAAATCTTGTCTGTTTTACTTTCACTTCAGTTTCAAAGAGATCCTGTGATGAGTCCTCCCACAAAGAAGAATCTGAGCAGGGGCATTGTGCTTACTTCCTGTTCAGTGTCTTGATACAAAGGCATCGCACAGTTTCTTGACAATCAGCTCATTGTCTCTGAGCACTATTTTTGTATCCTGATCATTCACTTACCCAAAAGACTCTCAGGTGAGCCTGATTTTCTTGATATGCTTCAGGATGTACTGTTGTCTTTTTGCCAAGAACTACAAGGGTGGTGATGGAACTTAGATGTTCATGAGAAGTAGTGGATAATAGAAAACAGAAAAAAATATTCTGTGGGGTTTTGCAAATTCCTTACTTCTTTAAACCTGGAGCAACTCATGACCAAAAACTACCTGTACTTTCTGTTTTACGCTCATTTTGTGAGCTGTAGTTACTTTGTTGTTGTTGTTGTTCAGCTGGAACATGAACAATGAAATGTTTTCTGCTTATTTTTTTTCCTGCTGAACTTTGTATGAGTGTCTGTGACCATATTCCTTATCAAACAGTCACTATTTGTAGAGCATGAAGAGATGTTTTCTGTTCTTACACAGGAGGAAGTCTTGTGCGTAGATCTAGGACCAACTGTACAATTTAAGTATTTTACACTGTATATTACCAAGACCCAAGTTATACTACAGTGCAGTCATGGGACAGTTTAGACAGCCAATGGAGTACAAACAGTGTTTTAAGGATTATGGAAACTGACTGTTTTCACCAATTCAGAAAAACCTTATGTTCCTTTAAAAGTACAAGCAACATTAGAAATTTCTGGAAGAAACTCAGCCTGTTCCCATTTCACTAGGATTCTTTCAGTATAAATAGATTATCATAAAACGATATTGGCAATTGCCAAGGCAATTGCACAGGGTACAACTCTCTCCATCAGCTGAACAGAGGTAATTAGATTGAAAACCTGGCTGCATTAGTCTAATCCAATACTGTAGCGAATTGTACAGTCAGTGATACATCATATCATCTCAGCACTGTGTCAAATCAATACCTGTTTTCAGCAGAAAAAAATGTGCAGGTTATGCTGGAGATATGACTAATGGGAATGTTTTTTGGAGTGTCTGTTTGCACTGTAAGGAATGATGACAGTTGGTTTCATCTGGAGTAATTAGAGCTCAGTGACCACTAGTTAGGTAATTACTCAGAGGAAATCCTCTGATGGAGGGAAGCACATCTCAGCTTTGGGAAGAAAACATATCCAGTATAAATTCCTTACATGCGGTAGAAAGAAATGTCCTCTCTCAACAGAAACAGAGCAATGAAAACAGAGTAGCAGAGAGTCTTATTTAGTCAAGACCCACATCAATTCATGTTTACTAGGTGAAATTTTGTTTTCCTGAATCTTACAGTGTCAGTTCTGGTCATCACAATGCTGCAAACTTCTTAAACAGATTAAAGAGAGAGGGAAAGTGGTTTTGACAAAGCACTTTGTCATCTGCATTACTAATGCACCATGTCTCCTGAGAGTGCTCAGAGGGAACAAAGTATTATGCATTTGGTAAGGAATGCATACAGTGAATGCAATTTATGATACATACTTTATGAAACATAGTGAAAATGTTGTATCTTGAAATTATCCTAGAATGGTTCTGACCTACAGGAAGGCCTTTTTAAGCAGAATGAATGTGCTAATTCAAGAACATGCCTAGACTATAAACTCAGGACATTCTCTAGGAGGACAAGTAGGTATCTTACATTTGATACTTCAGAGTATAATTCCAGAGAGGGACTGAGTAGGGACAGGATGTTATGTACTAGAGTTGTATTTGATAACGGCTGTGGACTGTGGACTATTCTCTATTCTCAAAGCATCTTTGTTACTGGGATAAGGAGCCAAGAAAAATGAGGAAAGGGAAATCTTTAACAAAAGAGGTAAAGTCAGAGCCAAAAGGTATTGCCAAGAATCTTGCCTTAGCTTAAAAGACCATCTTCTCTTTCGTTCTTCTGTTACAGAAGTAAGGTGAAGCCTTGAAGTCAGTCTATCAAACCTTTGCAGAACTACACTCAGGAATTAGCTTGTCAATAAAACCTTGTTTGCATTGTAGAATTCAGCCTGTAGAAATCTGGTCTTTAAATAAAAAGTATCTGCAAAGCTTATAAAACAGACACATTCCCTTTTTTGGTCCTTGCAGGACTGCCTTGAAATAAAATCATGGTTGTGACACAATGTGAGAGCTTTTTGCTGTTTCTTGTACTTATAAATCAGGTGAGAATCAGTTCACAAGAAAAAAAAATAAAAGAAAAAAAGTCATCTTTTGGGAAGGTCCATTAATAGCTAAGCAAAAATGGAATATTTGAAACAAAGAGACATCAAATGTATTTTACTGTTAAATTTCAGTGCCTACTGTGTGCATAGGAGGGTTGTGAAACATCAGTTCTTCAGACAGATCTTGGAAGTTCCTAGGCAGGGCTCACCGTAAGTTCTGCTCCAGGCATGATGGGGAGGCTTCTGAATTACTGAATTAAACCTGTCTTTGATGAAACTTCATTTCTCCTCAGACAGCTTTGATGTGTGATCTTCAGCAAAATAGCATTTTACATCTCTGTAAAGCTTTTTAAATGGCAGAATCTTTTATTTCTCTATACATTTTATATGAAGAGAATTTCAATCCTCACTGAAGTGAAAAAAAAAACAAACAAAACCCAAAAACAACCACCACCACCAACAACAAAAACACTTTAAGATGTATTTTTGGTACAGTTGAAATCTACCTTGAGCAATTACTGTAAGGATTAGTCTATGTATTCAAGCTTTCAGTAAATAAAGAACATTTTATCACATATATTAGGTCTGAGCCTAAGCACCATAGCATTTTTCATAGGCTGAGCTACTTCCTTATAGGGATCATAATTTTGGAAGTGATGGCAATAGTAATTTCTTTAGTAAATCACAATATGCTCCCTAAATAGAAAAAGCTTTGCAATTTCCTGAGTGAATGGAAAAATAATTTTGCTGGATCAGTAAAGATAGCAATTATTGTTATAGGACTTATTACAGTTTATGTGAAGAACCTCAGTTGCTCATGATAGACTGTCAAAAGTAAGACACCATGAAAGTGGAGGGCATAATAAACGTAAGTGTAACACAGTTTGAAAGAAAAACTTTTTTTTGTTGTTGTTGCTAAGTAATACAACAGTACGGAAGATGAAGTGACTGCTTCAGAAGCAATGAAGTGCACAATGCCAGGTCACTTCATCGAGACAAGATGTGAGTAATGTTTTCCAAGATTCACTCAGAACTAGGTTGTTATTGGGAAGCAGAAAAGCTTGTATTCTCTTGCTCTCTCTCAAAAAGGCCACTGATATCCCAACACACAGAGATAGTAAAATATTCCAGTTGGCATTCCTAATGCTATGGGCAGGTGAACAGTCCTCTTGTCCAGCGCCTTCTTCCTTACTTTAACGTCAATGTTAAATTACATCAGGAATATGGGAAGAAAATATTTAACAATTAAGTAGTGCAATTTTTTATAAAAAATAACATGTGCAATAGACCGTATAAGTATTAAAGAAAAAAAAAAACTATATATATATTAATATAATATAATATAATATTATTCCAATTAACCTTCTAGTCTACATGCTGCATTATACAAAAAGGAAAGGTATATTTGACTCGGGACATGGCCTTGAATATGTGCAATCTAAAATTAAATTATTTCCCTACTTTCACCAATACTTTTTTGAATTACAATGCAGTTGTCAACTTTGAATGAGTGAAAATGTTGAGGAACATCTTGGTAAGGTGGTTCTCTCTCTTATTTTACCCTGAAATGAATGAGTCTGAAAATATTGATCTTATATTAGAAGCTGTTTGTGTATTTTAAGCTGCTATTACTTATTTGGTTAAGATAGGGATAAATAAAAGATATTTTGAGTAACTGAATATTTTAGTCTCTTATTCTTTCACAATAATAACTTATATGATGTCTTAAAATTAGAATAACAAAAGCTTGTAATGCTTACGTTAATGGAATTCAGCAACTTTTTCCTGAAAATAGTATTCAAGAAATACTAAGCATTCCTGAAGGACTGGAGCTTGATAAAAGTCTGAATGCAGATTGCATATATAGTGTGCAAGAAACTAAGTGATCTGTATGAAAACTTGTATTCTGGAACAGATTAACATTCTGTCTTCTAGTCATAGTTCTTTTATATCTGTCAAAATTATTTATCTATCTATCTATTTATTTATTTATTTTTGTTATCCAACTTCAAATGCAGCCCTAGGGAAAAAAAAAATCTTTTTGTGAAAAAACTTGAACACTTTAAAGAGAAATGCTCAATATTGATTCTCTTAAAGTGATGTTTCAAATAAAAGTTAGCATCAGTTGCATATGTAAAGAATTTAACGAGCTGATGTAAAAATAAATTGATTAAAATAAGTAACATTTTAAATTAAAAATTGAATTTTATGACAATGGAATTATTTAAGCTGGGGCTGATAGAAGTGTGCAAGTGAAGAAAACTACATGGCATGCTATGAAAAAGTGTTTTTAGTTGAAGTCCTTTATTGTATTGTATTTTTCAGGTGTTTTTTTCCTAATACTATAGCTAACTTCGTATACGCTAAATATACTAACTTGAAATGCTAAATTAGCATTCAGATCTAGGGACTAGAAATTCATGAGGCCAATGTAATATCATTCAAAGAGCCCAAGTAGCAGTTAAGAAGGAAATCAGATGCTAAGTGCTATTCAGGATGACTTTGTGTTGTCTTTGTTTATACACTCTGGCTTTCAACATCATAATCAGAGATGAAACCCTTTCTCTGGCTACAAAAAGTTGTAGTGTTTCTGCATTTAATCTTTTCTGATATTAAAAAGGAAGCATGGTACATCTGATAAACTCAAACATTTTTTGTAGACAATTGCATGTTGTTGAACATAACTTTTTATGATTTTCTTTAAGAACATTCTGACTGACCATACTTTTAGTTCTCTGCCCTCTCCACCTTCCAGATGCAATTTGTGGGTAGAGACCTACTCCACAAAAAGGATCAGTGAAGAGAAGATGGCTAAAAAGTCTCCATAGTAGTTCCCTGGGTGAAGGACAACCTCACCCTCCAGAGCTAGACCTGCCTGTAGCTAAGGCTGTGTTGATTTTAGAGAGAAATTTCAGCAGTTGTAGACGTGAGTTCCTGGAGCTCCAGTAATGGACAAAACAGAGAGCATTCCCTGCATCGTCTTGATCACACAGACTGCTACACTGTTGGGCTTTGACAGGTAAATTAGAATTGGTCAGACGCTGTATTTGTCTGATGGTCTTTACAGGGAAATCTAAGAGTGCCACATATGTGGTTCCAGAGAAAGCCTGTTTCTCCTCATTAGCTACCTCTGAAATACTTATACGTCCAACAAGAAAAATTGTGACTTAGAGAACATGATTTCTGGTGTAAACCACCATAGTGAGCATGTCACTCAGTGTAAGTACTAAACACTCTGCAGGATGTAACCACGTATTTAAGCTTTTTGGAAAAAGGGTCTGTGAGCCAGCATGGCTAACAGCAGTCCGGATGTTTTTGGTAGAGGCTGGAATTAAGAATACCTTTACATTATTAGGCATTAATATCTTTTAATTAAAGCTAATAGAGAAACACAGGACTGACATATTGTTCCAGGTAGCAGCACACAGTGACATGTGTTAACATGACAAAAATGCTAAACTGTACATGTAAAAGAAGCTAGGGATGATCTAATTTGTTTCTCTATAAGGAGCAGCATCCCCTATAGGATTGCGTGAGGGGTAAAGTATGCATTTGGTGCCAGGCACGAGAGAAGGAACCCATAATAAAGAAACTCCTTAGTTGCAGTATACCAACAGTCCAGGGAAAAAATACTGGGAGTGAATCATCTATCTAATCTAGCAAGCAAGGGCACAGAAAGAACCATGAAGATAAGGACACATGTTATTTTGGTAGGAGAGATTAAAACAGACTTTCAGAAGAAGCAATAGATTCTCCATCTTTCAATGTCTTTCCAAAGTGGACATGTTCTTTGAAGAAATGTGTTTTGTTTTTGTTTTTTTTGTTTGTTTGTTTGTTTGTTTGTTGCAAGTACTCAAAGGACAGTTTGAAGGACAGTAGCTGAAGGCCCCTTCTGGGATCAAAATCTCTGAAAGTGGTACACTCCTACAGATCTTACAGACATGACACAAAGTACAGATATGCAACAGCTTTATTTTGCAAGCTAAAGGAAGAAAGAGGAACTATAAGGACAACAGTATAAACTCAAGCCTGAGAGCAGTAAAGCTCCTGTGCAGGTATGCCTGAAACCAATAGGCTGTGAGATGTAAATAAATACCTCCTGGAACCATAGACCATAGTCTGAGGGTTCTGGGAGGATATATGACCTTCTCTATGAAGCTTTACATGAGATCTCCTATTAGCCTATGTGTATATTTACATGTATTCAGACGCTATATGTATAAACCAGAGCAAATCCACAAAGCTGCAACATGAAAACAGTTGGAGTAGTCTAACTACAAGGATCTCCTTCCATATGGGTTACTGGGGATGTGAGATGAAAATTAAAAACAATGCTGTAAAACGTGGCAATGTCATTTATACAACTAGAATACAGAAGGCATATGTGACAGGTGCCTATCTGCATATACCCAAGCCAGTTCCCAGATTTGTCAAGGCATAAGGCTCTGACAAGCATGCTACATCTTCCCTTGATGTGTAGAGAACAGGTTGTTGCTTTACCACAGGTAAGACACATGCCTCAATTTAGGGGCTCAACTCATGAAATAACTATACCCTGCAGAGCTGGTAACACCTTCATCTCGAGGAAAAATACTGGTGTCCAGCCCTGCCCTTGAATCCACAGCTCCCTTGTCTGTTTTGGGAAGTGATGTTGGCTGAGTTTCTGGCATGGGGGTTTTTTTTGGCATTCACAGGTGTAACAGCAGGAGTGGCAGTGGCTGGTTGTCTCCTTGAAAAAGGAAAATGTGAACACCATGTAGCTGCAGCTCTTGGCTGTTTTTTGCCAAGGAAATGTCACTACAGGATAAGCAGGAGAGAAGGGGCAAGGCTCAAGTGACTGATTCACAAAGCTCTGCAATCTGTGCAAAGATTTTAATCCAGCAATAATATTTATTTCCGATTTCAGACTATTTTTTTTTAATAGAACCTTTCTTACGTGTCATTTTGCTTGTACTGCTAAAATCACGTGGCCTTAATCCTTATTTTGCTGAACAGAAGTCAATGTTATCATTATCTTGCAAGGGTTCAAATCTTTGTCATTTCATTGGCACTACCATTACACTGATGCTATCAGCGGAGGAGTGCAGACTACTCTGAGTTGTTACAGATTCGTAATTAGTATAAAACCCTATTGATTCTCCTTATCTATTTTTTTTTCCCTAAAAGCTGAGCTACATAGGCATCCTGGAATATAATTGTTTAGCACTGAATTTAAATTGAAAATACTATAGCTTTTTTTCAATATAGTTTGCTTCAAACAGTCAATAGAAGAAAATATTTGCAAATTGTCCCAGAATTCTGAATTTCTGTACAAAATTCAGTGTGTTTCAGTCTTAAAAAATACTTTCTCCATAGTGGATAGGCATTTTGTGCCAGTTTTTCAAAAAAAGTCAGAGACATAGTGTTTTTTTTCTTCTAGGTATTCAACAAGCAGGACTTGCTTCTAAGCGATTTTATTCTGCTCTGTCCCTAAGTGTGCCTTCTGAGATATCTTTGCAACTAAACTGTTGTACAAAGGGAAAATAAGACGATGGCTATGTGAAATGTTCTTTTTAAAAGCAAAAAGCTTTCATTCCATAAGATTGGATTTGGTAACTGTTTGCAGCTGTTGAATTGACCAGCCAATTTTCTGAAGCTTGTTAGCTTTCTGGTAAGCTTATGCAGGAAGAGGTTTCAAAACCCTATTGCCAGTTTGAGCTGAGTTCAAATTACGGTCAAATTTTGAGCAAACCTAGACTAAATTATGCATTCAAGCACAAAGCAAGTGAAACACCAAGTTTCTTACGATTCCACTTCCCAAACAAACCCTTGAGGTATCAAGGGTGTCACTGTCCTATAATTAACATTCATTCAAAGTAATGCCCAAAGCCAAAAGTCAGTCTTAGTAAGACCCAGCCTTGGTTAGCTGTGTGCAGCTCAGGAGGAGTTAGTTAGTATTAGATATTTTCCCTCAGTTTACAGTTCTCTGGCTTTAACTCTGCTGTTGAAGGTCTGTTCGGTGATGAGTCTGCCTTTCCTTCTCTTTTAACATTGTTATATATGGGATGTGGTTCACTGGCACTGTATGCTCTATTGCTTCTTGAATTAGGCAAGTTCTTACTGGATTGTTCTTTGAATGTTGTCTGCAGATTCGTATGAGTACATCCTTCCCCAGGGATGTACATAATCTTCTCCTTTCCCATCAAGGGGAGTGTGATTACAACAGAGTGCAGTGTGACAGATGTGGGTATTATAAACAGACTGTCAGCTCTTTGTGAATGACTCAGGCATTAGTTTTCCCTCTTACCAAACACCGACACAATGTTCTGTGTACCTCTGTGTTGTAAATTATCGTCTTGGTACCAGTTCCCATTCATTCCCACATTGCATTTTATCCAACCACCGATAATAGTGCATTACGATGTATATGATCCTTCCTTCATTCCTTTGTCTCCTCATTTGTTCCTGACTTCATTCCCCTGCTATAGCTGCAACTGTGAGGTTTTTTTTTTATTTTCAGATGGAAATTAGTCTGGATTTACATTTATCAAGTATGCCATCCAGTCTTTAATTTGCTGTCTTTGTTGTTGTTGCATTTCTGTGTTCTGCATATTTTTTCCTTTTGAGAGAAAACTGCCTTGAACCTTTGCACCTTTTTATTGTGTGTTAATGTAACTGTTCGAATCACACAGCTCATGGCTCACTTCTCCTCAGAGTCCATTCTTTTATTATTACAAATGTGTAGCAAAATTGGAGAAGCACTCTGCCTTGCAGTACATTTTACACTTACATGAACATAGAGTCTGAAGGCTTTTTATTCCTAGAGGTCCCACTTTCTTGTAATTCATTTCATGCTAAATAAAATGAAGGGCTATCCATTTTACCTCTGACTTGGAAACCAACGAACAGCAGAAAGTTCAAAAATGAAATCAAATCTCCACAGAAGTTTAAATGTCTTTTTAATGGAAGAGAAGAACAGTAAAAACAAATAGCTTTTTGCATCCAAATGCAAATGGAGCTAGAGGGACCTTATGTACATGTATCCTTGAAACATTTTAAGTTATTCTGTCAAATATGAGTCCTGTTTTTTCCTTTGTCTCCTTGAGGAAAGTTGTGCCAATATACCAGGGAAATGATTTGTGAATATTCTTGCATATTAAGACAACTCTCCTATTGCTTCTGAATTCTCATTATGTTGGCTTACTCAGAAGTTCAAAGCCTGGTGACTGAGCAAGAACCTTCAGTCTCTAGGTTGTTAAGCAAAGAGAATCCTCCCCCTTCTCTTGCTGCCCTGTATTATGAGGAAGCAGAGTGTTTGCCAACACTTGAAAGCACAGTACCGATGCCTGAGTCCCCAGGGAGATCTTGGAGGCTGAAACCCACCTTCACAGCTAACTGCAGATAAGGCAGGGTGAAATTCGAGTCTCTCTCCCCAGCTGTGCTTTCAGCATCCTGTCTCCAGGTTTGGACACCCACACTCAGAACATGGCAGTCCTCAGTCACAGCCCCTGCACTTACAGGGTTGGACAGACAAACTTGAGTGGGCTGCTTCCTCCCTACATACCCCTGGCTGGAGGGTACAGCCATTTTAAGAGAGCTGATAGATGGGCATGCCACAGCCGCACAACGCTCAGTCCTGTGACATGTCCAATTTCTGCAGCCCTGAGCCTGACCATCCCCATTCAGCACATACATGTAATCCTGCCTTGCGGACATGAAGCAGAGTCTGGCCTCTAACTTCTTAAACATTGTGGTGTTCAGCTTTCAGTCTGTGAATGAATCTGGTTCTCAGTGAACTGAATCTGAGAGCATTAGCTGAACATTGGATCCTCCCTTTCTTAAGCTGCAGAAGGGCTGCAGATCTGCTCTGCAAGTCCTACCCATCCCAAAGCACAGACTGAATTTTAGTGGGATCTTATCCAGCGTTTTTTTGCAAGCATGTGTGTGTATGTTGGCAGGAAATGCAGAAGATCTGCCAAGTGAATTCCTGAGTCCAGTCCTCCCTCTAGCCCCGTTCCATCCCTTCCAGGGTAATGGTCCATGCTGGGAGCTCTTTAGGAATCAAATTTTCACTAGGAGAAATAGGCCACTTCCCACAGCTCCCAGTGTTCCAGTCATAGTGTAGTAGGATCCCTTAGGACCTCCTGTATGGGTCCAGCCATGGCCCTAAAAGAAATGTTGAGTGAGTCTCATGGTAATTACATTTTTTTTTTTTTTTTTTGCCAAAGAGTTCATAGGAAATGTAAATTTTATAAGCTCCATCTCGAACCAAGTCACACTTTAAACTCTCAGCATTGATCTTAGTCTAATACCATACAGTTGTCCATGTTTCAAGACAACCTGTAAAAGGCGACAGGGTTTTTTTCACAGTGGAGCAGGGGTCGGGGGTCATGCCATTCCTTCACGGAAGAGAAATAAGGGGATGTGGCTCCTGGCTCCAGTCAGTTGCTACAAGAACTGAGCATAAAGATTGCTCCTACCAGCATCTTTGTGAGCAAGTTGGTGGGTAAGATTTTTTTTTTTTTTTTTTTTCAGGTGCATTAAATTGCAAACAACAGTCTTGAATGGAAAGTAAATTATTTGTGATAAATTGACAAGTGACTCCACTAGGGAAGTTACCTTCTTCAATGCAGTTGCTTATGTGAGGTGCCAACCAAACCAAAAGAAAGGCAGGAAGGACAACCTGAAAAGAATGAGGTAAACAATTTTCTCAGTGGCTGTGTTTCTGTGTCTGCTGCAAAAGGGACTGTTTAACTCAGCAGTCTGTTAGAATGAAATTCATTTCAGATGAGAGCATTTTTCCACATTTTGGGTTCGTATTTACATTTGTTAAGGTTAATAGACCTGACAACTTCTTCATGTTCTCACCAGGGAGCAGTCACTGACAAACTACGGGAGGGAATGAAACAATATTCTCCAGAGAAAGTAAATCTGTGTATTGCAGGGCTGCTACACATTCCTTCCTAGCAGCAGTCCTCAGTCCCTATTGGTGTAAATCAGTGCAGTGCTTCTGACTTTACCACAGCAATGCTAATTTGTACCACCTGCAGACCTGGCTGCCTATTCTGGCTATCCATCTTTCCCATGTACACGTACTTCCAGTAACAGCAGTGGAGCCTCAGTGTTCCCTAAATCCACTTTGTTCTTTTAGGGTCCTTATTGCTGCTTCTTGGTTTCTCCTAAAGTGTTTCTGGTTTTATTTCTTCTATGCTTGTGAAACAGATCCCCAACTTTAAGTGCTCTATCTTGCCTTTTAGACCCCATCTGCAAAAAGCAATTTTTTAAGAGCACTGGTGAGAAGGAAAGGTCAGTCAAGGGGTGCTCTTGGCTACTTATAAGATAGCATGCCTTTAGAAAAGAAAAGAATACAGTAACACAGAAAATTCATCCAGGAGAGGACTGAATTGTATTTTAAGGGTAATGCATAGCCTTAGGTATTGATAGTATGACTCTGCATTAGTCCTATTGACACTAGGGCTCTCAGGATATCTGACTCAATACTATTCCTTCAGCTTTCTTCCCCTCCCTAGACACCACAGAGGACCACAAAGGCAGACTTTACAGGCTGAAGCAGCCAAGTGAGGTCTAAGAAGTCAGCTCACTTGAGCTGAACTGCAGGAACCCTGCTTTTAACCAAAGATAAATGTGAACTAAAATACAGTAGCTAAATGGAGGAATTTAAGGTAAAATATTTTATTTGCATTTACAACAGTATAAAAAATATGGGCAGGTACTGTGCCTAAGCTGTTGTGTGGTATCTTGCTACTGTGGGAGCAAAACCTGATGACTCTAGAGAGTTATCTCTTGTCTTTTTCTTCCAGACCTCAGTACAAGACGGCACAAACTGAACGCTGGTGACAGTGTTTAAAATCTCTGCGTTTCAGATTAAATTTTGCAAATTCATCCCCAAAGCATGCAAAATGTTTTATTAGGTGGTTTCATTCCTTTGTGCTTTTGCCTTTAATGAAGTCTGGCTCTATCACTGTAGCACTCACCCATGGAAAGATCTTTCACCACAATGCCTTGACATTAGAGGTCGCCATAATAGATGCATTACAAAAGTAGGTGGTAGTTAGAGCCGTGTAAAGGGGTCAAGTTTGCAACCTTGCAGTGAAGAGGGTAAGTCAGCCTTTATTAGCACCTTGTATTAGCCTGTGTGACAGATGACACTGCTCTTTCCATGGGAGTCCCAGCAACAAATGTTTAGCACATGGTCAAGTGCTAATCATACTTGTTTATTTATAGATCAGCCTTCCTCTCACCATGCCTACCTCATTTCTTCACCTCCAGCTCCATACCATGTATCCCTTGGTGCTTTGGAAGCCCAACAGCAGAAATGCCATAGCTTGTTATCATGCACCTTTGTAATTTGTCTTATCTTGTTTGCCATGGGATTTTTTTTTTTTCCATCAAGAAGTTCTAGTGCACATCCTCTGTGTGAAGTCTTAATTTAGTTCTTAGTCAGACAAATCTCATATGGTGACTAATGCAAGAAGAAAGATTGGGTAAAAAGTCAAATGAGGTCTCAAAGATTTGGCTCAGTGATAATGTTAAATATAAATGCAGATAAGAAAGGTAGACTGGGGGGGGGAGGGGAGGGAGGGGAAGACTGCTGGTTTGCATACAACTTTACTTGAAGGATAAATAAATTCAGAACATTTTTAGATATAGCAGAATAGAGTATAATGCTGTATTTGTCCTCAGTTTTTATCATAACTGAGAAGAGTGAAAAATTGCCTCATCTGTAAAGGCTCTGAATATAATGAGCAAGAATGAGCTTCTCTTTGTCAGTCCTAATAGCTTTCCCTCTGAACAGATAGCTGCAGTGGGGGAGATGTCACTTGTTCCAGCAGTTATAGAGTAGTATTAGTTAACCACGAGTTTCTGTCTGCAACTCAGCTGGCTAGTTAGAAATACAGACACTTTAAAGGATATGTCGTGGAGCATTGGTTAAAGATGTATGTATAGCTATAGATGCAGATAAAGAGATGCAATGCATATAAATGAATAAAGAGAAGAGAAGAAGGCTAAAAACAGATGGTTTGTTTCACTGATGCGCACCATCATTTTAAAGCTTTATTTGAACGAAGTTTTGCTCTAAGTAACACCAGATTTGCTTAAAATATAGATACTAATATATTAATACATGCATATAAAATACATAAAATGCATTACTAAATATTCTGATATTATACACCATATATATATTCACTGAGAGGCTAGCTTGAAGTACACAAGTTCATCCTGAGCAGAACTGAAGACGTTATTTTGAGTCCCTAAAACCACCTCTAAACTTCAATAGCAGCAGTACGTGTTCTTACATACCACTAGATGGTGACTTCTGTAATGAGTTATTGACTTTGATGCTAAAGTATATTTCTCTTTTTAACAGAATGAAGCAGAATCATGATATTAAAGTCTGTATTGCTAATAATGTATTTCTAAATATGTTTCCATAAACATTCTGCTGGTCGTAAGAATCTAAGGAAAAGCTATGGAAGGGGAAGGTGAACATGGTCCCTGTCAGATTCTGTTTGGGGCTTTTACTATGTCTGTGCAATTCAAAAGATATATATTTTTTGTTAGTACAGGCTGCAGGATGTCACACACAAACGACTAGGCCACAATTCAGATACTGCCTGAGCCAAAAGAGAACCTAAAGTTTTCTTCAATTATGAATGCTATATTCATCATCATGTGTTAGAAAACAGTAAGCCTTCCCACATCAGGAAATAAATAACTGTGTGTGTTGTGTTTCCACTCAGAGCAACCTCTCATGTTAGCTGTCCACTATTAGAAGGCTACTTCAGAATTGTACTTGGCACCTTTCCCTACATGGCTGCAGTAGCAAGATCAAACAAAAGCAATTTGCTTGGCGGCTGAAGCTCACTCTTCAGTTGGACAGGGATCACTCTTATCAACAACAGGTTGTACCAAAGACCCGCTCACCACTTCCCTCCAGTGACACTTGTTGCTATTAATACCCTTCACCTGGCATAGTGTGAGAAGGCCTTTAGCCGCGGATATGTGGTGAAAGTTTATTGATGGCTATGCACTGAATAAGGAAAATAACATTTCTTTATTTCCTGTTAATGCATTATTCAGATTGGAAGCTACTTAGACTTAAATTTGTCTCTTTTGTTCAGCATATTTTGTGTTTGCATTAAACTTTCTGCAATACTGGGGACCTATCTGTGGTTGTTTAGCACATGCTGCCTATCTATTTTAACAACTAATAATAACAATCCATTGCAATAAGAGATGACTTCCTGTAATTTTCTCCTTATTTAACAGATGGTGACTTATGGTTTTCAAAAGCATCTTGAGAGTGCCTCTTGAACGCATTGGTTCCTGATGATCAGACCCCTATAAGGAGGCTTAGAGTCTGTAATCACAAATCACTTTTGGCCTACACAACTGATTCCCTTTCTGTAAGCATTCAGTGAATAGTTAGTAATGGATGATCCTATAACTGCTAGAGAATTTGTAGTCCAAATATGAAGAGGTATCCCCTTGTTTTACTGTGCTGTCTGTCTGGATGACTCTACCATTACGGGGTGCCTGCTTTTTCCACTATATTAAATTTTATTTTCCTACCAAGCAAACTTCAGTCTGTGAACTGAATTTTGTTTTCTAGGAACATTAGCACAAGCTAATTTGTCTTATGCAGATATTTATAAAAGGCCAAAACAGGTCTTTACTGGATCAAAATGTGTCTGAAGAGCCACTAAGAAATCTGAGAATCCCTCTCCCGGTCTTTACCTACCTCCACCATTGATCCATCTATTAAAACAAGGCTTTGTGCATGGCTGGACTCCAAGCATTTTCTGGGACAGTGTTTATTAATGTCTTGCCAAGCTGAAACATTTCTAAAACAAGATTAGCATCAGTATTTACAAGCAAAGGGTTAGGTCTAGAAATAGCTCAATCAAAAGATGTCAGAGCAGGCAACTGTTCATGGGAAATTATTTGCAAGGGACAAATTCCCCCTCCCCAGTTTTGCTTAGTGTTTCTCCTCCCATCATCAGGTTGACTCGCCAGTTCAAAGCTTAATTGAGGAAAATACATACTTGCTTTCTGGAACACAGATCTGTTTATTTTCTGCTCCTTTCTGCCCGCAAAACTGCCTATTGATTTTTTAACCTGTGTATTTCTCTTCTATTGACTAATGGCTAAGCCTTTAGCTGTGCCAATGCTGTCAAAACAGGGTGTGCTTATGCTGCACTGAAGTGGACATAAAAGGAATTATACTTTTAAAGTATTATTATTTATTGAAATAACTTATGTCTTGCTAAGAAGTGACTGCTCTTGTTATCAACTGTGTGGGGAAGAAGCATGCTGGAAGAGCAGGAGTTTTGGAGGTGCAAAGGAGCTGTGCTAAGCCCATGCTCTATTGGCTGATGTGCCTTCCACTAGATCCTAAATAGAAGCACGATTTTTAATTCTATCCCTTCATCCTGTCAGGATATGGTTTGGGGGAGATGAGGCAGTCCTTTATTTTCTATTCTGTGGAAACAACCAGTGTCTTGGGGTTTTAGATGGGTATATGGTCAAGTCTTGTAAATGCAATATAGTTAATTTGCAGTGTCCTGCTGTGAACCCAGTGACATTGTAACCTGAGCCCACTAATGTGGCCAAAACTGGCTTCAGGCAGAGTGCCTTTTAAGGCAGACCAATCAACAAACCAACCAAAAAAAACACCACCACCAAAAAGACTGCATAGAGAAAAAGTTTGAAGAAAATGGTGGATATTTCTCATTTGTTTTTCAGCAAAAGACTTGGCTAGACCCTAATCTGTATTCTACCTTTTTTTCACTAAAATTTATCAGTCAAATTTTGAACAGCAAAACAAAAAATGCAAGTTAAAAAAATGCTCACATGAAACTATTTTAAAGGACTATAGTATAATCAAGAAATATGTTCTAAATCTGGCTTGCTTTTACCAGCTAAAGTGATTTATTAAAGAAAGATATGCTATGGTAAGTTACATATTCACATGCCTTGTAACTGAGTACCAGCTAACAGAAAATGTACATAGCCTAGACTAGAGCTCATGTGATTTTCTGTTTTCCTTTTGAATAAAGTATCTGGAAACAAAGAATGTGATACATTGCTCCTACTAATGCTGTGCCCTGTCCCTCTGTTTAATTACTGCAATTAATCTTAATCTATCTTTGTTTGGCAACAGCTAGGTTAGGAAGAACTATCTGAATGTTTTTTAATAGAGATAGCTGTTTTGATCACTAAACTCAAAATCTTTTCTTTGAGAGATAAAAATACTCAGTATTTTATTGCAATTCAAATGGATGCTCTGTGGTTCTTCAAAATACAATTGTGTATTACTAAGGGAGTGTGAAAAATATTTGCTACAAAGGAATATTTTTGTAAACAGAAGAAAAATGAAATTCAGTATGTCTAGAACATTTTGCCCTGTTCTGCCTCTAAAAATGTCACAGCTGTGTTTCACATTGTATGAAGCACTCACATAAGCATTTAATTCACTCATTGTAAATCGAGCTACATAAAGATGATGTAATAATTAGTTCTGAAACAGATGGAAGGCCCACTTTAGATAATATACTCACTAAAATAGCATATGCTGGCTTCCTTCAATTCTATATGTTTTATTCTGTAAAGCTGTACTTTTAATCAGAGAACAGCTACAGAAAATAATAGAATAGGCAAGATTTACACAAAATTTTCCAAAATGGAAGCTCTTGAGTTTTGCAGTGCTGCATTTTTATAGGCATTGCTGTAAATTCATAGAACTCCATATACAACTTCTTGGTTGTGATTGTAGAAGAACACAATGAAGCAGTATCAATCTCACATAAACAAGTTTCAATTTTTCCATTGAGCGTCGTCAAGTAGAATTGTACCTCCTGTAGGTTGAAGGACCATAATCTCCTCTGGTCTCACCTAGGCACAGGTCAGCCAAGTGGGGAATCCAGCCAGTCCATGTCTACCTTTGATCATGTAAAGAACAAGACTGTGCATGCATGCAGAGGACTGAGCACACTGTCTGGATAGCACAACTCCAAAGGTAAGACATCTGTTGAGAAGGCCTTCAGCATCTTTGTAAGCAAAAAAGGTTCTTTGGTTTCCTTTCTGATGCTTGCTTTGCCAGGAGCCTAGTTAAACAAAGTTGTCAAATGTTTTCAGCTCCTCTGTCCACAAAGAAGAGCTTGTATCCCAAATGGCATACCTTGGTCAAAACCAAGGCTGAACTTGCTTGGAAGAAAACTGGAGCCTATTGCAGCATTTTGCAGAGCAGGTATTGCCTGGTATCATGTGGCCAGATCTCCTACATTAACAGGTAAACACAGCTTGTGTAAATTTCTATTTAAAATAGCCTTGTTAAGAAAATACCAGGTGGTAGTGACAAAGGCATCAGGTATTGCAAATGCTGCAGAATAAAGTGGTTCATTGTACATTTGCCATTTCTACACGTTTAAGATTTTTTAGGTTTATAGAGACAAATTGGTATTTGTTTGCACTGGCATTATACAGGAATGACTAGAGTGCTCAGACCCTGGGGTCTGAACAATTTTCTTTTCAGAATAAGTGTATGCCTGACCTCTATTCCAAAAGTAATTTAAATAGTAAGTGACCTTCTCGATCTTTTGACCTTCAACATGTCTGTCATGCTGATGACCAGTGGTGCCTCACACAGTTCTTCCTGTTGTGAGATTACTTTTTAATATTCACAAGTTGTGCTACTTACACCCACCACAAAACAACTCACATCAAGACTAGTATTGGGGAAAATTGAAACGGATGCAGGGTTTTGCTTGGAAAATGCATTAATGCCTGCAAAATTGATGTGCTGAGGTCTTCTCAGGAGTGATTTTGCATTGATTGGTTCAGGCAGGTAGAGGTGAAGAAATCCCTCTTTCTACCTTATAGGTATACAATCCTAGTCCCTTCAGCAGCAGTCTCGCTGTTCCAAGGGAGCGCAGTCACTTAGTTCAGATCATTGCTCAGACTCATTATGAACGAGAGCAGACTTGGGAAGTGGTTGTAGCAGTAATACTCCTCAATTTAATCAACACAGAGCCACCCTACTGTGACTGGGCAGCCATAGCTTGCTCTCTGAAGGCCCAGTTCAGCACTAGGAGTACACACTGATGTTTCACCAAATAAACCTCAGTCTGCGCTTGCAAGACATCATCTATGAGGATGCAAGCTGAAATCACACATACACATAAAATGACTCCATGAGTGATTAGTTCAAATTAAAGAATTTTGAAAGCGAGACGTGGTGGTTTTGTTCACTTGAGGAAACATGCAACACCTATTTATTATTATGAACAAACCCCAGCAGACAGTAATTACTATTTTTTTCTCTTATTGCTGTGGCAATCAGGAACACTGCAGAGAGAAACTGTCTTTGGCCTGAAAAGCTTACAAGCTGCAGGTCATCCCAAGCAAATTTTCATATATCCAATATACAGCTCCACAGCATTTCTGCTACTTTTGTGAAGCATGTTTTACAGAAAAAGTATTTTGTGTAAACTTTAAAAAGTGATCCTTTCTATTACTTCTCTTTTTCTTAATCTATTTGTTGTGTTGCTAACTGCAGGCAGTATGTTAATTTAGCACACTGAGGAGTTGCATCCCTTTGTTCAGTTCACAAATTCTTCACCAAGAACATGTTTGTTATTTGGTGCAATTAAACAGCCGATTTTGCAGGAGCATGTTTGAGCTTGGGGTTGTTTGCCAGCAGTTTGTAATAAGCCAAGAAAGAGCAACAACATTTAATCAAATCCATTATGACTGCATTAAGATTACAGTAGAGAAAGGAAATTAAACAAACAAAAGTATTGTAAAAATACAGCTAAGAACAATGAAGATATCTGAACAATGTCGTAAACACTTATTACTACTTACATAAGGACCACTTGTCTGTTTACTCTCAAGCCTTGGACCGAACAGACTTCCCTTTTAAGGCTGCCCTCAGATAAGGTCAGCCTCTGTTAATATGGAATCATATCAAATATAAACTTGTTTGTTTCTCAGAAGCTCTCAGTAATACTGAAACCATTCCTTATGTGGCCAAACTCTTCCTTCAGTCCTGCCAAGAACAAACAACAACAACAAAAATGTAGGTGAGAGGATGAAATTGTAGAGGAATTTATCAACCTTAGGAAAAGCAGTTACTTTTTTCTTTAAAGAAAGAGTTAATATAGATACATTTAAAATTTAAAGGAAAGTAATAATTACTGTAGATACATGATGGAGAACCAGTATTTAAAAAGCGCTAACACAGATACACTGCCAAAGGAGAAAACAGGTATTAAATTAGGTGTAGTCAGTTCTGAACAGAAAACTCGCGTTTCTTCTTGATGTGGAGAGGGAACAGGAGGCAGAAAAAGCAAATACATGCAGATGAACCACCAATAGTGAGGAAGCAAGGCACCAGGCTTCACAGAAGACAAATGGGAATAGGCATGTCAGTCAATTCTCTTTCCTGATTCTCCACTATTTGACATTTGCCATGGGAGAGGGGACAGAGATGGCTGGCAGCACTGGCTGCCTGCCCTGCACATTGCATTGCTGGCTGGCCCACACTCTGGCAGCAGCTTTTTCTTGCCAAAGTGCAAACATGAAGGGCAGTTTTAGCAGTGTGTAAGCTCCTACCAGCCGAAGTGTCCTGGTTACTGAAAAGCATGTTTTCAAGGGAATGGTCTCATGTAGCAAGTGCTATAAAAAGTCTGTCTTTTGCTGCCAGCATCTTTTGATGAAAAATGTAATAGTGCACTTCAGATTATTGGACCATAAAGTTAATTGGACTTTGTTCAACCAGCTACAATGCCATTAAAACCAGTGTATTTCCCTGGGTTGAATTTGTCTAGAATAGAATAATTCACTGTGTTCTCAGAAGGAGGATTATATTTCAGTATTTTGCTAGAGAAGACAGCAGAGACAGAAAAAGGAGAGAGAGAGAAAATATATGGCATGCTGTGCAAATGATATGGTCCTCCTTTCTTCCCTGCATAATTCAGTGCTCACCAGATTTTAGGAGGCAGGCTGCACTCAGTTTGCCTTTCAGAAGCTGATGATTCGGAAATGCCATCTCTCACCCTGCCACAGCTCCAGACGTGGCAAATGATTCAAAGCCTGCAGTTCTGAATTGCTCGAAATCATTATTTTTTCCCCCATATTCCTCCCCTAATCATTTGGCTTTTTAGGGTTAAAGAAAACTTCTTAGCATAGTAACAGTAAAACAGTAACTAGCTGGTGGAGATACAGGTAAATTAAGCTTATTGAAGCTGAAAATACCAGCTCCTCTTCCCAGTACATTTACACTGGAGCCAAGCTGGTGTGCAGGCAGTTGTGGATCTGTCCCACCAGGGCATACCCAGCGTACCAGGGCCATTTTGACCTGCTCTCCACAGGGTTGTCTGCTCTCATGTACACAGTCAGTAAAAATTAGTTGTAGGGGAATTCTTATTCTTCTTAGACACAGCCCTCTTGATCACAGACAGCATTTCCACCGCCTTCTGGGAATTAACTCAGTGCCTTTGAAAATTAAGTCACAGGGAAGGCTGCTGGTTTTGCAACAGTTTTCAAGATTTGAAATGTGCTTCAGGCTTCATAGAAACAAAGCCACAGTGCTTTTATTCAAACATAGGGAATGAATGGTGTGACAGCGTCCCTTTTTTCAGGGCAAAACCTGAGGAGCTCGGCTAAGAATAGGGATAGGGAGTACATGGCAGGAGGACTTGGGGGGAAAGCTCTGCGAGAGGGAGGGAGGGTGCTCGGAGGTCTCACAGGTCAGCAGATGGCCCACTGTGTAGATGCAGGACTTCTGACCTGCCACCCAAAGGGACAGGGTGAGCACAGCCCAGGGCTGTGCCATTTTCTTCCTCTGTGTGGTCAGGACACAGGCAGCAGCATACCCCACGTTGCTGGCCACACTGTATGGCTGGTACCTGGTAGAGAGGCTGATGGAGTCCCTCTCTGGAGACACCCAGCACAAAAGGCTGCAGAAGAATATACATGAGGTAAAGAAATTATGACAAATGGGACATGGGGAGCTGGGGCATCTGCTCATGCACTAGCCCATACTGCTGTGCTCTGTGACTCCTTTACTGTGCGTTCAGATATTTGTTGTGTTCTTGAGGACGTATAAATTTGATTAAAAGTAGTAAGATAAAGCCTGCCATATGGGATCAGACTGCTGAGACATTTGCACCAGTATCTATCTGCTCTGGAAAATAAGGTGCACAAAATCCAGTAAGAGGCATGTAAGGGAAAAAATCCTTCCTAGCTCCTCTCATAAAGATTCTGCTATGCTTAAAGCTTAGCTGCTTTTAGAGACTATTCAGAAATGATTTTTTTTGGTGTGTGTACAGAATTTCTTGTAGCATTAAAAGAGTAACTAATTAATGAAGAATATTTATGATGGGAATTAATGTGTGTGTGTATGTTTGTACATTTTTATGGATATGAACATAAGCATCCTCCTACACATATTTAGCTCAACATAGATATACACATATTAAATATAGTGCAACATGCTCAGATTCTCCCATAGCTTACTCTAAAGATCTCTATCTGCTCCTGTGTTGGTATGCCTTCTCTATCCTCCAGTCTCATATTGTTTCAATAAAAGCCCCAAATCCAGAGGAAGATAGTAACACTGCACAAACATTTGAAATGTGAAAAGAAGAGAAAAATAGTTTTTCTTACCCAAAACTGTGAGGGATAAAATGAAGGCTGATCAGCTCTATGTAAAGAAGCAGAGATTCAGGTCAGGTATAAACTTTTCTGTGTTAAAGCTGATCAGGCTGTGGAATAAACCACCTGAAAAGATCACTGAGACACATCAAAGGAGGGATTGAGGAGCTGGAGGCTGTGGAAATCACAGTGGCATTAGGATGCAGCTAAAGATCCCCCAGTAAGGCTGGGTCAGCCACCCAACCCTGTCACCTGCACCTTGGGGTCAGTTTTTATTTCATACTCAATTTAATGTGACTTGAGGCTGATCTGCATGTAACTAAAGCTTGCTGTGCAGCTTTTAAAGCAAAGTCTCAGGTTTTTAGCTAGGCTTATCCAACAGCAAGAGGAATGTTTCTGCCCTGCTCCCTTGGCTGTGCAGACCCAGTACCTCCCCTTTTCTGCAGGAACGAGGATGGACAGGATGGCAGTACACACTGGATTTAGGGTGCAGTTCAGGAACCATGGCAGAATTTGAGACTCACAGTCACATCAGAGAGCATTTTAGAAAAGGAACAAACAAACAAACAAAACCACTTGGAGTTTACCTGTTATGAGAATGCACATGAGCAGAGTGTAACATCTCATGCTGGGAAATACACTCCAACAAGTTAGAACCAGGTATTGGGCAGGGTGGAAGGAGAGGGCTGTGTTTGGGCATGGCCAGCATCACCCCACCACACCATGAACAAGCTGGAAATGGGCCCTCCATCACAACTGCTCCACTGACAGTGTTCCATCCTCACTGTCCCATCCTGCTGCCTGTCCTGGGAAGGCTTTGAAAGCAAGCGTAGCCATGGAGGGGGTGTCTGCAAGCACCCTAACGTCAGGGTGTCTGGCTCTCACAGCATCATAGACAGCCACATTACTCATTGCTGGTGCTTGCCTGAGCAATTCCATAGGAGTCCATAGTATATGCATAATTAAAACTTTATTTGTCTCCATGAATAATGGAAAAATTCTTTACCACTATCAGCTGGTCACTTGCCAAAAGTAGCTGTATGTGCGGTGAATGTTGCAGAAGTAGTAGTTAATAGTAGAGGCACAGAAGAAAGGACTACTTAGAACATGAAAAATGGAGCTGATTGTTTGAGGACAGGTGGCCATGAAGTTTTTCCAAAGTATTTTCCCAAGTACTGTAAACACTTCAGACAGAAGGTCTTAGAAACCCTCCTGTTTTTCAAATTGATTAAGCATTTTACTACAGGCAAACAGAAAATCAAGCCTTGCAGGCTGAGTACATCTGACATGGAGGTTTGTAATAAAGACAATGGATTCCTACCCTCTATGCCAGATTGCTTCAGGCACCTTTGGGAGAGATGGCACTGATGTATAAATAGTCGGTAAAGAGGGTGTAGAGGATGGTAGTCTGCAGTTTGTGGTTATCACGTTATGTGCGTTGCTGGCTGCTGTCCTTCTCAGGAATGTGGTAGTATTAATGTAGCTGGTCTCTTAGGCTGGGCACTCAGAACTGTAATGCTGGAGAGATTTTTTTATGTTTGGCTTGTATTGCATTTGTACTGATATTCATCATTATAGCAAAAGAAGAAATTGCTGGCAAGAAAATGATGTGAAAGAAGGCTCCAAATGGGTTTCTGAGAAGGAGTCTGTGCTAAAAACAAAAACCTATTTATGTACGTACATAGTGTGAGGATTATCACCCCGGGAACGTATTATATAAAGCAGTTAAACGTGTGTAACACACTGCTCCACACTTCTACGTGCCACTGTGGGAATTAGCTTCCTTTCCCCTGTAAACTCCTCACTGTGCTGGAGAGAGAGGATCTGGAAGGCAGCTCCAGGCACTAAATGAGTTGCACAACAGCCATCACCTCCATCCTGCTGGGCTGCAGGGCTTTCTACTTTCAGCTTTTTCACTCTTGTAAGGAAACACATTTAAGCCCAAAGAAGATTGACTTGCCACAGACAATCACTGCATCACCTGGACATAGCTGTGTTCCTATTTATTCTACCCTGTCTTAGGGGGAATATCTCTTGCTAGTGAAGAGCAGGGTGAGTCTGTCATTAATTTTGCTTACTAAAATCATGTACCGGTCTCCTACTATAGAAATAAACAAACAATCAATCATAAGGAAAACAAAACAAAACAAAAAAAGCATAATTTATGTATGTCTTGTCAGGTCATACTAACTATAGGCTGTTGACTTCTGCTCAGACTCAGAAAAAGTAATGTGCATAAATATTCAAATGAAACATCCATGCAGCATCTTGTATGCTTCTATGGTTAAAAGGCTGTTTTTTTAAAAACTGAAGGAAGCATACATTCTGACTGTGAATAAGAAGCAGAGCAATACAATGTGATTCTAGCTGAGAATCCAGCTAAGAAGCCCCAGTCAAAGCATTACCTGAATGAAACACCTCATATAATATGCTTGAGAACACTTTCAGCACCTGTAGCTGCAGATCTGTGCCTGCCAAGTTTGCCTTTGTTTGAAGTGTAATTGAATTGCTCCCACCTTCCTAGAAATAGATTTGCAGGGCCAATAAATTACAGGGACCAGCAGGTAATTAGAGAGCTAAATGCTGTCGTTTGCAATTGTATTTATTTAACCTACAATCTCGTGCTTACAGCTGACTGGGCATCAGAAAGGAGGAAGTGGAATCACAGGCTGTTCAAAACCATTGGGTCCATGGTGCCTGACTAGATCTGGATTGATGTAATGTATTTTCCCTTACAATTCTTACAGCTGTGCTTTGTATCAGCTCCCATTCTCAACTGCAAGTGTCTGAATCACTCTCCACTGTCTGCTACTAGGTGAACCATCCTATTCTCCAGTCAAAACACCCATTTTTGCTCCCTGTGATTTAAAAAATTTCTCAGCCCATAATATTCTGCCCTAGAAAGTGAGCTTTATTAGGAAGCCACTGGTCCTGGAGCTTGGATACTTCATGTACAAATACATTTATAGTAAAGGTTAGACACTTGCATCAACTACTTTTCTAGCCTGGGGTGCTGGGTGCAGTAGCTAAAGAGCAGTCTTATTTTTTAAAAAAATATTACATTGCTTTTAGCTTATCTACATTTTGTTGGGTGTAATGTTACTGGCATTTCATGACATCAGGGTTACCTTTATTCTGACTACAGTACAGAAATACCCATCAGCTACAACATGATTTAAGCTCTTTGTGATGGATATGCTTAAGGCAGACCTTTAGAAAAAGCAGATTTAACTGCAGTCAAAATAGTAAACTTTTTCCAGGTCTTTGGTCTAGAATTGCTTACTCTCTCCATTTCTTTCTTCCCCTTCCCAGTCACTTAGCTCAGTCAGAAAAGCTACTTTATATATGAGATAATCAAAAGCATTTTATGTCATATTTTAGTGAGTCCTTTGTTGACCTGAAAGAAAGCAACATAATAGGTAGAGCACCTCTTCTGCTGTAAACTAGATGACAAAAAAATAGCTTTTCCTTTGTGAAGCTGTGTTTCTTAGAGTCACCTAACAGACAGAAGAATAAAAAAAAATTAAATAGAAAAAAGAAAAGAGCCAAAATGTGAGTTTCTGTCTCTTTTCTGTGCCTTTGGGGGGGGGAGGGAACAACACATTTTTTGACTAAAACGTAATATCTGGTTCAGTAAAAAATGTGGATGTTGGATCAGTTATCAACACACTTTGATTCAAACCAACACTTTGAACTATATCTAGAAGACAGTTGAAGACCTGCTAAATCTGATGAGCTGAACATTTCTGTGCTCTAACTTCTAAACCTAACTTCTTTTTATCTGTACACCAGTGACAGCTTAATCAAGCAAAAAACTGCAAAAGATTCAGAAAAGGCTTACTGTAGAGGACTTGCAGCCTGTTTCTTCTTGCTTCACAGATTACAGGTCATCTGAGAACCAAGGAGGTCTGTGGAGATGAAGCAGAGAAAGTTGGTAATAATGTGTCACCACGCATGAAAGAACAGCAGTTTGTTTTGCTGCCATACAGAATCCAACACAGACTACAGAAGCATTTCCTCCTCTGGAATTCACCAAGGCTTTCAAAAAAAGAAAAAAAAAAAATCAGAGGAAACTACTGAACTAGATAAAACATGTAGCAGTCAAACAAAGCGTGGCTTAGGCTGAGATGGCAGCAGAATTAAGATGCTGACATGGTTTCATTTAGAATGAAACAGGTTTAAAATAAGCATTTGCCTAGAGTGAAGTTTGAAAGTGAGGCTGAGGAAGAGCACCTCAAATTAGCTGAAGATGGGACTAGAAGGATATTTGCACACTGCCAGAGTCAGGTCAGGTAGCTGAAACTGGAATGAAATGCTAGGAAATGTTGACTAATGCAGTAATAGAGACTCAGGCCTGTGTAAGACTTTGTGTTAGGGATTTTAGGAGACTTTAGCCAGAGGGAACACAGTATGTTGACAAAGAGAATTGGGAAACAATCTAGATTTCCAGAAGACATAATGCACAGAGGGTCGTTGTAAAGAGAAAAGACAGCAAAATATTAGGCAATGTAAACAAACAACAATTATGCATCAAGGGAAAGGCATGTGCCTTTTGCTGTGACTGAGGGCAAGTCACTCACTGAGTGATATATCCTAAAATATAAGTATGCTAAATACAGAAGGTATATAAAACAGATAGAAACAGAAGAACAGTGTAAAGTAAGGAAAATGGTTTTCTAAGGAAGAATTCTGTGAGGTAAATTAGTGCTTAGAAAACACTATTTATTGATATTAGACTAGTTCAAATATTCAGTCATGTCTTTTTAAAAAGAGACGATTTAGAATAGAGATACTTATTACCCTGTAAGAGTAGTTAATGTCAAGGAGACCATTTCTTTATCTAAGAAAGGTTTATTTTGATGTGGAGTTTAACCTGAGGAAAACCACACTCGTGGCTGGAAATAGAAAAGAGAAAGTTTTAGGTTAGACATCAAGAGGAGTATTGAGCTTGGTGTACGACACCAACTTGCCAAACAGTTCCTTGCAAAATGTGGAAATATGTTACAAATAATTCAAAGGATAGAACACCTTGAGAGGTAATACCACCGAATATATCTGCCTGCTTGTGCCTATCCAGGTATGGAGACAGAAGACACCAGGTGGTTCTTCCCATCCCTCAGCCTGCAGTCTGGTACCAGCAAACACAGGTAAGAGGGAAGTAGCCACTTCCTGCTATACTGGGTGTCAGGTTAACTGGGATGAACTTACATTCATGAAGATCTCACATGTTAACTTCAGTGAGGGTCTTTTCACCAGTGTTAGGAAGAGTCACTGCTCACTTCACTTTTCAGCCTTAAGAAGCTGCTGCCCAGATACTAAATTGCAGCACATCAGCTTTATAAGGAAAATAACTGGGTCTTAGTTTTAGGTTATTTTATATTGACTGAATAACATAGGGAATATATTGACAGAAAGAGTAAGAAAATGGCTTGTGAACCCTGAAGGGGTAAGTGAATCATATTACCCCACTTTATGAGTCGGCAATGGTTTGTTCTGTGACAAGGAACATTCACTCGTTTTTGTTTTGTATGTTTTTCTTGTTGAGTGAGTGGGCGGGCTGTGATAAGAGGTAACTGATTTGACATTATGTGTATTTCTGACCTACAAAGCTTCATATAGACCAAAAAGAGTGGGCAGAGGAAAGCGAGAGAGTGAGAGTTGGCTTAACAGTTGAGTGTAGACCTAGGTGCCAAGAAATCCCCAGTTCTAATTGTACTTCTCCTACCAGCTTATTGGGGGCCTTGGGAGCTGTGAAAAATTTAGCAAGTGTCTTGAGGTGGAGGAGAGCTGTGTTACTAAGATGGCGTAATGAGGTTTTAATGAGGGTAAATTGAAACTTCTCTGCAGAGATTTTAACCATAGTAAAAGTGAATATATAAATACACTACTGAAGTTGGGAAGAAAGCTGTTGGTGCTTCTAACGTGAAATCTTGAGAAAGGGCCATAAAAGATTCAGTAAGTATCATGCTAGTGACTGTATATCTTTTTGTATGTGCTAATGTTGCCATCAAAGGTAAATCTACCTTACTACATTTTAATTCATAATTCCTTCTGATTCTAGAGATTCTTTTCCTCTCAGTGCAATTCATATAAACAAATTATTTCTCAAAAGTCTTAAGCCAACTTTGACATTTTATACTGAATTAATTAAATCACTGTGATCTTTGCAGCCCACTGTTTGGTCTGACAACATTTTAAAGCTTAAAATTCAGAAGTAAATTATTTTAACAAATGTGCACAAAGATTTTGAAACGAATCCCTTGTGTTGAGACTCCATTGTCTCTTATCTCTGTTTTGAAGTAAAACAGATGGTTCATATTGCAAATGATGCATGAATAAGACTTCCCCAATGCGATGCAAATGGATTGTTGGAACTGGAATTGTGCAGATGAAAAGAAGCTGCTGTTGGTAGGAACTTCCTGGACAAAGATCAGTAAAGAATATGTTCTTTGATTATGTCTCACCATCTTTTAAAAACTAAAGCTTGTTCAGAAAAATTAACCAGACAGAAGGATTGCCTGTCAGTGACTGTTTCAAAGAGATTAAAACAGCTCTGTAAGGCAGCTCCTGCTCCTGCAGTTGATCCCAGTTCTCACCTTTGGCAAGTGTTCACTTAGTCTTTCTAGGCCACAAGCTGTAACATCAGGGTCATAGCCTACTGTGGTTCATCATCTGTCTCACATATTCAAACCATGCATGTTTGGGGCAGACATTTATTTCTAGCAGCTGGCATAACCACAGCACACTTCTGTAATCCAGAAATCAGCAACATCTGTGGAGCAGTAGTGTGATGGGAGCAGTATCTCCCTGAGCAAAAATTACTTTTCACATGCACAGAATTGTATGGGATGGACCTATGAGCTCTTATAACAAAAAAAAATTTGGCTGTTTCACTTGAGCAGACTTTCTCATCTGCAATGTATTTGCTTGAAATAACTCATTAGAAATATAAGTAAGTGAGAAAGAGGTCTAAATTCCTCTTCATGTGCCTCATTTAGAAAAAAAGACTTGAACTTTCAGTCTATTCCTATAACTGTGAATATTTGTGTTTCAGTGATTAAAATGAAATATGTTCTTAGGCTGGAAGTATGCTGACCAGCTTTGTATATGCTTTTCAGAGACTGATTCTTCACAGTTTTTCTTTCTTCAGAAGAGGAAAGTTCAGATTTATCTCTACAAACCAGTGTTCTAAAGAAAAGGTTTTTGTCCTACCCATCATGGTATCAAAAGTGCACAATGGCCTTCTTTCAAAATGGAGTACCCAAGTCAGTGTGTACCCAAGTCAGCCAAATTCAGTCAAGCACCCAAGCCAGCTTTTTTCTTCCTTCCTTTCTTTTTTTTTTTTATTTTTTTTTATTTTTTTATTGAGCATGTTTGTTTTGCAAAATAATTGCATGAGTTATTATTATTATTATTATTATTATTATTATATATTTTTAATGTTTGGGTCTGGTTGCCTTCAGGCTTTGCTAATTTATGAAACATCTAGAAGAGCCAGTTGCAACAAGTTCACCTGCAGGATGGGAAAAACATGGTAATGAGAAAAAAGATGCCTAGGCATTTGCTTGTCCTTCTAGTTGCACATCAGATGATTTTGCATATTCTGATCACAAGCATTCATTTTCCTTTATTTATTGCACCTATCCCACATGTACCCTAAATGGCCAATATTTGCTTCCCATTAATGTGTCAAAATTGATCACAAATTCCCTCCTTGAAACCTTTAAACAATCTCAGCTTTCCTTTTTTTGTGTACATGTTGTCAAAGAACAGGTCCCCTTCCATTTTCCCGATTTACCACAGGCTTGCTGAATTTCAGCCTCTTCAGCTCTGTGGCTCTTGATTCAGAGCACATGTGGGGAGGCCCAGCCAGCAAGAGAAACCCTGGAGAAGCAAGTGCATCACCCTCTGGGAAGGACAGAGAGGACTTGTGCAGGCCTGAGAGAGAAATGTGATAGAGCACATGAAAGAAGGAAATTGTAGAAATTTGAAATAGTAAGGAGAACAGCCAGCTGTTTAAAATGCTGTTACAGGTGGGTCTGGTTCTAGTCATTGAACCTCATACATACTGCTCTATATCAGACAGACTTGCTGGGGCAGCCAGTGCTAGTCTTAGTTACTATTTTTCTGGCATTCTGGGCATGCTTGCTTATGCATATGTGCTTCAGAGATCGCCAATCTGGAAGCCACAATGGACGGTTTCCTCCTTCCCGGTCTTGAAGAGGGCTGCTTGGCTGTCACAGCAAATGATGCAGGCGAACCCTGTAAAATGAAACGTTCAATAATCTGTGTGTGGAATCATATCCATTTTCTCAACATCTAGAATTATTCCCCTGACTTTTCAGGGCTCTTTATCCTAAATGCTCCATGAAGCCTGTGAGCAACTAACAGTTACTGCTTTTTCTTGGAGTGGGAAGAGAATGTACATTTTTGCATCCATATGTTTGGCTCCTGGGACTTTTTCTGCTTTTAACATTCTCCGGCAATGCCTCGTGCTGAGTATGTGCCTTTGGCAGCAGCCACTGCACCAAGGGACCATGCAGGCAGAATAAATAACGAGACAGTGCTGAGAGGCTTTCTTTGATACAAATTGCTGTAGGTTGGGAAGAGAGGGCATATTTTCTTAGCACAGAAAAAGCCCCCATGGCTGATGCTGTAGGAAACTGATCCATTGTTGTCAGTCTCTGTTCTGGGAAGGGACAGAAGAGCTTTTTCATACTCCTTCGGTTCTGCTGTATAGTCTGCCACAGCAGTCGGCATTAGTAAAACCAGCCCCATTCTCATCTGTTTAAAATATCACTGTTACTTCTGAATGCTGATTACTCAGGCAGGCTACAAGGCAGAGCTGTGTGAGTTACAAAAGCTGGGCAACAAATCGCTGTGCTGAAGTGGCAATGACACGGAAAATAGAGGCAGGATACAAGGAATGGGACCTGATGAAGCTGTGAGGAAAAAGGGTCACGGCTCAAAGAGACCATTTAGCTGAAGAGATCATTTACTCAGTGTTTGCTAGATCCCATATGGAGCACCATGTCCAGCCTTGTTCCACCTCAATACCAGAAAGGCACTGATAACCCAGCGTGAGTTCAGCAGAGGGCCCCCAGGATGGTCGGGCCTGGAGCACTTGCCTCCTGAGGGGTGGCCAAGGGAGTGGAGCTTGTTCAGACAGGAGATGTGATGGCTTCTTGGGGAATGGTAACAGCAGATGTCTTGTGCCTACAAGGAGATAACTGAAATGATAAAGCCAAGCTGTTAGTAGTGGGGCATGTCAGGCAAACGAGAGACAGCAGATTTCCAACTAGATATAAGGAAAAGTTTTTTCACCGTTAACACAGTCAGGCAACAGAGCAAGCCATCCAGAGAGGGTGTGCAGCCAGTCTGTCCAGGGAGGTTTTTCAAGGCCCAGCTGGATAAAAGCCTGAGCAACCTGGTCTGAGCTCAGACCTGACCTTGCTTTGAACTAGAGACCTCCTGATGTTTCTTCCTACCTGAGTAACTGTGTGATGCTGACACATGCTAGGTGTCACAGCAGCTCTGCACTTCTGAGGACCAACACCTCAGTCATCACTCAAAACATAGCCACCAGGAAAACTCCAAACCTCAACAGGCAAATGTTCATAACCCCAGGCTCTAAGATCCTTGATTGATATATATACACACACACACATTTATTTATTTTTAAGACAGAAACCTTGAGAAGTGGCTGCTAACAGTTGGGCACAGTGTTCTCAGTACAATGGCAGCAGTGTGGAGCTGCAGAGAACCTGGAAAAACAAACAAACAAACAAAAAGATTCCAACCATTCAAACCCAGAAAAGTTTATTCTGTAGGATATTAGACCTGACACTTCCTGCTCTGAGGGTCTCTGTCCTTTTAGGGGGAGGGTGGTGTCAGGTACTCTGCAGTTTACAAACAGAAAATCTGGATAACTTGCATCAAGAGACAGAGACAATTATTTCAGTCACCTGGTGGTGGTACATTAAAAGGTAAAATAGCTTAATATAGGCAATCACCTTTCTAGCCTGCCATGCATCCTTTGCAAAATAATGAAAAAATAAAATAAAAAATGGATCAAAGATTTTATTAATAAAGATATCAATAGATATTAATAAATTAATAAAGATATCAATAGAGGTGTGAATATCAACAAAAGGTGTGAATATAATTTCATGACAGTTAATATGATATTATAAATATATCTTGTCAGGAAAGCCTGACTTTATTGGGAATCACATTTGTTTGATAAAGACTGCTGTGTAGACATAAAAGATGTCCATGTGTTCTGTTCACTGCCATAGGATAATCTTTTTTTTTTTTTTTAAAAAAAAAAAAAAAAAGAGAGCAACTGCATGGCAAGGCTGCAAAATGAGCAATTAGTGTCAATAATGCTTGGATAAGATGAATTTAGAACTTGCTAAATGGCAGATTGCAAAGCTGTTGCTAACATGAAATTTTCTCTGAATGTGTCTGTTTCTAGTGGTGTCCCATGGTGGTATGCACTAGAAACAGTGCTGACCAACCAATTTCATCAGTGATCTGGAAGAAAATGTAACAGTCTTGTTGATTTACAACAAAGCTGTGAACTTCACTCATGCTGGTGGAATAGAAATAAAGATGAGGACATGGCAACTATGAGAAGTGGTGATTGGGTATACAGGGATTAATCAAATAAAGCTTTTTAATATGGCCAGGTTATGCATGCATAGACTGCAGGCTGTATCTGCAGAGTTGGGGAAGCAACAACACCAAGAACAGTCTCGGGGTTGCCACAGTGAAGTACAGGCTCCTGCTGTGTGATGTCCTGACAAATGTAATGCATAGCTTCATAACCATGAGATAAACAAGTAGGAGTAGGGAAGTAATTTCATTGGAACAGAAATACTGCGTGAAGTTCTGATGCTGGCACCTTAAAAGAGATGTTAGAAAATGAAAAAGGTGCGTAGATGATTTGAGGCCTGAAAAGCTGGCAAAAATGCTTTATTCTGAGTGGGCTTGATCTATTTGTTGTAAGTAGCTCAATAACAGCAGAAGTTAGGAAAAGGGAGAATAGGGCACAGTAAGTACTCTATATAGTGAGAAGAATGCAACAAGAAAAAAGAACAGGGTTAACAAGCTCAAATGTTGGAAGTCAGACAAGATTGTAATAAAACAGGATGTATTTTTTTAAACATGGTGTTTGAATCTTTGAAGGAAATTACAAAAGAGGAATGGTAAATATGTCTCTAGATCTTCATCTTTAACAAGAAGAAAATGTTTTGAAAAATAGGTTTTAGTCAGCCAGAAGACACTTGACTCAGTAGAGGATTTAAAAAAAAAAAAAAAAAAAAAAAAAAAAAAAAAAGCTTCCTAAACTGACTGGATTGGGCTAAAATGGCAATTTTTGTTATGCAGATTTAGCTATCCCATAAACAATGCTGATATCAGACAAAAGCTGCCACCATTACCCTTGACCTCCTCTAACCCTTTAAGTCTCTTAGAGATGTCCAATGGATGGGCTTGTGAGGGCAATCTTATGCTTGCAAGTATGTTTGTTGTTTTTGGTTTGGTTTTTGGTTTTTTTTCTTATATGCCTATATTGTTAACCCGCAGCTGCAGGGCTGGCTGTGTTCTAGTAACATCAGCCACACTTTCTGTTGTATGATGTATGGTTATCAGACATAGTTCTTCTATTGCCACAAGGAAGAGAGCCATGTATGTCTGTTCCTAAGGACTTCTCTGTGCAAGAAAGAACCATCGGGAAAATATCCTGCAAACAAAAATCTTTCTTCTGAAAGTTGGAAATAAGAAAGCATTTGGGAAAGAAGTATGAGCTATTGTGTTTTCTTCCTGGAAGGTTCCCTCCTCATAAAACAGACTGGCCTTATTACAGCCATCTCCTGCTGGCAGGAAAGTTATATATGTACTCAATAACAGCAAACATCAATGAAATGAGCCTTTAGAGCTACCCTTACAGTGCTTGACTCACCTTTATTGATGTGGTGAGATGCAAACTGCATTTCCAATGGCAGCAGCTGACAAGCCTCAGTGGCAGCCAGGGGAAGCTGCCATAGACCAGGAGGAGCAAATTTAAGCTGTTCCTGGGTGCCCCAAAATAACCTTTCAAGGGGGCCTAGTTACAAGAGAGCGGGCAGACTCCATACCACTATTGATGCTACTCACTTTTGGAGTGGCACTTCTTAACTGCAGCTGAGTGAAATGGGGGTAGGAGTTACCTGCCTAAATGGAGGTCAGCTGGGCTGCCTAGTGACCAGGAAAGGTCCCTGGTCAATTGTCAATAGAGCCTTAAGCGTGATTCAGCTCGGCCTTAAATAACCATCTAAAATAAGGCAGAAACATGCTCCCCAAAAATGCCCTCTTCTGTTGGCTGTGTAGGGAGCTTGCTAATAGCTCAGTTAAAGATAACTGTGCTGCAGATAACTGCCTGTAGTCAGCTAAAGTAGCTTTTGGGGTCTTGTGCTGTTATGGACAACTAAATTTCTGCCATCTGTCCGTGCTGGGAAAAGGCCATGATGTGCCACGGTCACATGTTGTATACAATGAAAATGAGCAGATGTGATTTCATTGTCTTCCACATACAGAAAATGCACGTTCACACTGGCTGATGAGTACTTACTGCAAGAAGCACACAGAGGCAGTCCAGGGTCTGGTCATCCAGCTTTTGTTAGCCATTTTTGGACACCACTTGTAAGTAAGTGAAAGTAATTTCTAATTTTCTTCCTGCTTGTTATGAATGAGAATTGATCTGGCATTGATATCAAAAGACAACAGCCTCGTTCCAATTAATAATTGGAGAAAAAACAAGGAAAGCAGTTTGAACTTTGCACCAGAGACACATAGATAATACAGTGGTACAGCTTTACTATGCTTTCTGATTATAAACTACATCATAAAGTGAAAGTAGGGCTACCATATTCCCAGAACAAAAATGCCACCAGTGGCATTATCAGATGTCTGAAGAAGGAGCAATGGGTTGATTCCTGTTGCCGTTCAGTGCCAGGAGGTGATAACAGCATCACTGGAAAGTCTGCACAGAGCTCTTGAGTATCTGTGCTCTGTGAGATGTAGCACTATTTCTGGAAGCCATAAAACTAGTCAAGTGTCTTGAAAGTATCACTTTATTTCATTTATTGGGAAAAATATACTCTCCATCAGAGATGGACTGTGAAGCAGTATGACAGAAGCCAAGATGAGTTCAAGTTTCCTGGCATTTGTAGTAGTCAGATAAAATTTTATTTGTAGGAGACTATTCCCTTTCAAATTGAAGACTGTAGTTATAATATGATAGAAAAGAGGAAGGGAATTTGCACTTGAGTAACAGAGCATAATCTGATACCAAACCAAATCCTGGAAATGCCAGATTTATATACTTCAAATAAATGATGAACTACCTGGTAAGCCTTTTAGAATGACAATAGCCATAAAATATTGACACAAATGTCTTATAAATGTATTTTTTATCATGTTGTTCTGAAAAGTTTGGTGGTCAGTTTTGCTGTTCAGAGCTTGAAGTGGGCTAATAAATGCATTGCCACATAAATAATGGCACCGTAGGTGAAATCGGAAGCAGGCTTTAGAGAAGCTTCAAATAAAAACAGAACACCAACAAAGTTTTACATGAAAGAGGGCCTTGACTTGTAATATAGAAGTAACTTAGGACCTAAAATAAATGCTTCTCTCTATTCCCAAGGTTCAACTTGTGTTTTCCACTGAGATTGTTGCTTTCACCAAGAATTGGCTTCATTGGCTAAGCCTAAATGAAGAGCTAGTTATAAATATCCTTTTCCTGTTGTCACATGTCACACAGGCAAAGAGACGCCGACTGAGTTCCATGCTTAATTTTTTTTTTTTTGTTTTCTGAAACTAGACACAGAAGATGAGTGGCAGAAACAATCCAAGTGAACATATTACTCCTGTAATGAAATAGGGAATTTACCTGCGATCATCACACCAGAAGAAAGCATCCTGTTGATTGTACCAAATAAAAGGGGATATCTATATCTGTGAAGCACAGAGAGTCTAACAGAAATCTGAAAAAGATCCTTTTGATCCCACACTCTGTAAAGTGAGACCCAACCAGCAGGTGATGGAGGCTACACACAAGCAAAACAACAGTGATGTGTGGGATCTGTTCCTGTAAACGTAGATATTGGACGGGGCCTTCTGATGTTCACGCCCAAGTGAGTAAATCACCAAAATTGAATCTTTGTGAACTGCAGAAGCTTCTAATGCAGCACAGCTCTGTTGCCTTCACCATTTGAGTTGAATCCCAAACACATTTGTTGTAGTCAAGTTGCTGCTGCACATCCACAATGCAAAGGTAAAACCTTTTTTCCCTTGGAAATTTTTTACTTTTAGCTCATGTTCCCAAAGCCTTGTTCTGTGTGATTTCCACCTCTGCCATTTGCCCTTAGTGGATTCTTCTCTCTTCCCCAGCATTTGCAATATCATTGCTGTGAGATCCTCAGCATGATCATACCCAGCATTGTCCTGCTCAGTTTTTTATCTTCATGACTGCTAGTCTCAGGAAATTCTCACATGAAGGAGGATTTGTGAAAAAAAAAAAAAAAAAAAAAAAAAAGTCATCTCTGCATGCTGCCTCTGACTTGTTTATTTTATTTTATTTTCAGTTCCTGCCACAGATCCTTGCTGCTCAGTTTCAGTTGTCTACTAAATCTAATCTGCATCTTCCCCCTCCTCCTTCACTGAAGGTACTTTCAAAACTGCTGCTCAACATGTAACAAGGCTGGTAGTTTCATCTTATTAGCCTCTTTTAAAAGCAATAACTCTGTGTAAAATGTTTACTTCCCTTTTTACTCACTGCTTCCTTTGCAGTTTGTGTGGTTCTCATCTGTCAGCCCAGATTTTGGAAGGTGACAGTGATGTCACCTGTCCTCCTACAGCACCAAAATCATCTGTGCCTTGACCTGAAAAATTTATGTTCAGTATCTTGATCAAATCCAGTAAATGCCTTTAGCCTGACTCTAAGCACATGTCCGTTCCCAGTGAGGAAAGAGCTTGGAGGTAGGGTTAAAGGATTCACCTCCCTGGCCCCATTTTTCTCTCTGTCCACCATGAGACACCAGAAAGTCCTACGCTTGACTGCAGATTCACCTCTAGACTGTAGTTCCTCTCAGGTCAGCTGTGCTGAGTCTCCAACTTCTCCCTTTAAAAGCTGTCTGTTTCATCCAAGGGTCTGTTAGCACAAGGCGAATTAATGTTCAGCACCTTCTTCAGATTATTTCTTATTTTTCCCTTCTAAAAAGGAGCCTCCACTGATATCTTTTCACTTCCTAACACTACAGCCATCGCTGTCAGCCACTTCCTCAGAGCCATTGGTATTTATTTCCCATTGTGGATATGAGGGGATGACCATGCTTTTGGGGGTCAAAATTTCCTGCCAAGGCAAATTTCCTTTCCAGCTCCATTTGCATGCTGAATCATACCTCATAGTTTCAGAGAACTGAGTAACAAGGGACATAGAACCTTCTTGGTGGGGTGCTCTGGGAACAAATTTTTTCCCTGCAAGGAAGTAGAGAAGATGCTGAAAAGCGAAATGATCCTCATCGTTCTTCACAGGGTACTGGACTTTATTTTTAGCTCTCAACCTCTTTTTTTGACCATTTATTTTTTATCTCACAACTTGAGAGAGGTCAGTCTTGCTCATCACTCTCTGAACTTTCAGATAGTCGAGACTTCAGCTCATGCCTTTCCTTGCTTCGATTAGGTATGGTCCAATAATCCTAACTAATGCTGGCAGACTCCCAAAGCTTGGCTTGCTAGAAAATAAGCTCGATGCCCATTATTTTATCCCCAAAGTACTTTCAAGTTTCCAGACAGCTCTCAAATTTGAGATTAGGAGGCATGACCAAGCCAGGTGATTAATTGCAAGATATATTTTATACATCAGATTTCATTTTTTCAGCTGCCAAGCAAGAGGGAAAGCCTCCCCATCTGACAGAAGCGCGTGTTTTCTCTTGTGGTTACTTAGCATGGGATCAGGCTCTTTAAAAATCCTCTTAACAATAATGAAAGGTTTTCCAGTATTTTTTTCCTCCTTTCCATGGGCAAGAGAGAGTTATACCTTAAAATCTCAAGCATCATATTCCATTATGTGTGTGCATGGGAGAAATTACACCGCCTTTTCTTTAGTGGGAATCAAGTCCTTTTATCCCAGCCTAGAAAATTAGCTTTGAATTTCTGGTGTCTGAAAGCATGCCACATCTGCTACAGTATAGAGGATATAACTCAGGGTCTCAGGGTTAATTCAGAAGTAATTATATTTTCTAGTACATTTGACCTGCACGAAAGAGGGATGGTATGTGGTTTACTCTAAGCCACCAGCTAGCCCCCAGATTTACTTTACTTTTTCTCACCTGTCTTTTTCTAGACAGTGAAGACTTAGTTCAGTATCTGGGCATCTCCAAAATAAAGCAATTTGAACCCATACACAGAAAGCCAGGAGAATTCAAGCACTCTTTTTTTTTTTTTCCACATCATATTCTTCTCTACTTACAGGCACTGAGTGGCTATTGAGTAGCCTTTATTAAAACCATAAGAAATATCTAACTAATTTGAGGAAACAATGAAGAATGAGCAGCATCAGGCTGAAGAGCAACATACCCACCATCATTGTCTTTGACAGTAGTTCTTCACCTCTACAGGCTGGATCAAATGAACTAATGTGCTTTTATTTCACTCTGCTTAACTGGCTGGAGGCTAACAAACCCCCAGCATCAAATGAGCACAGCCAGAATTCTTCACTGGAGGGAGAATGGGAAAGTCCATTTCCTGCTTTCCATGAAGAGATGTTAACCTGTAGGTCCTGCAGTCATACACAGGCTGTGCTGCTCCCCCACTGCCTCTGTAGTGCTGTCTCCATTCCAATTGCTCAGCCTGCCCATGCTGGTGGCCACCACAGCCCATCCATAGCATTAGCAATGGCATGGTGGGCATCCCTATACACCTGCCAGGTTACCTTCAGAGCTGCTGAGGTCCCAAGCTATTTGTCAGGTCTTTCTGACTCCTGCTAGGATGGACTTTATGGGGTCAGGGCTTCCTCCTTCTTCTTGCAGGGGTGCTACCCCTGCAGGTGCAGTTGACTCCTACTGCCTTTCCTCCAGCTCACCAGAGAATGCTCCCCTTCACCCAGCAACCCAGTCTATGCCTACAAAAGGTTTATCTGTGGCATTTCTCTAACAGCATCTTAATCCTTTGGGCAACTTCTTGCCACATTTCCCCATGGAGAGAAGTTTTTAGCTGGGTTGTAAGAACATCATTTTTTTCATTAAGCGAATTGGTTTTACTACCAAAGCAGAAGAGATGGCAAATGAATAACATCTGTTAGTTTCCATCCCTGCATAATTCCCTAATGCTTAGAAGCTCTGAGTGCAGAAGCCAGCAGGGAAGGGGGCAGGGAAGCTGAGCAATGCCATGAAAAATGAAAACTATCTTGATACAGAACATTAGAGTATAATTGAAAGCAGCTGCAGTTTTTAATTTAATGCCCACCCCAGACACAAAATGAAAACTGTATTTTTGTAATATAATAAAGCCTTTAAAAAGTCCTAACTAGGAGTGAGAAGTTAGATACCATTACAGATCAGGTTTGACAGTGGCTTCTGAAGGAAGGTACCAGAGCCACCTAACAAGTTCCAAGTGATATCATAGTCCAAGATTTCTAAGAAAAATACAGTACTAAAAAGCTTAACACTGCAAAAGCTACACAAAGCTATCCAAAAATGTTATGAACAAATAAATATTACAAGTTAGGGATCTCAGGAGAATAGATTAATGAGCTATGCATAATACTGAAACATACATTTTGACTAATCAAACACCTTTAAAACAAAGTGAAATTAAATAAACTCTTCAAAAAAAAAACAAAAAAAAAAACAACAAAATATATTGCTGTACAGCACACACACCTCTCCACTGCCCCTGTCCAGCTATGGACATAAAGATGAAAAATCCATGCATTGGAAAAAACTACAGTCTATCCTCTAAAACCAAGTAACAAACTAAACATGGAAGTCATTGCCAATGAAGACATTGTATCCATGTTTCAAGTGGTCTTATGACTGATAATCATAGATTCTTTCCTGGATATAAGGAATGGTATGAGAAAGAACTAATTTTCTTTCATTTTCCTTGAGCATACAGAAAACAGAGCAATCAAGCACAGATAATATTGTCAAGAAGTGTTTTTTCTAAATATTCAATAGGCCAGATCTTTAGACTGCGTACATCAGCATAGCATCATTGCCTTTATACTAACTGGGCATCTGGCCCAATATATTAATGGTTCTGGTTTTATTCCTTTTTAATAGCCATTCAAAGGTATTATAGCAAAGAAATTTCCAAAAGAGCTGTCTTAAACCAATGGACTAAAGCCACCTGTCCTATAGTGGAAAAAAATATCCAAATGATGTTAAAGGGCTGCAGAAGCAACTCAGGTAACCCAGCCTGTTTTGTTTTGTTTCATTTGTTTGTTTGTTTGTTTGTTTTTAAGAAAAATGAAGAGTCAAACATGGTGTTTTTTTAAATCTCAGCAAGAACATGCCTGCCTGCTTTTGCACCCTAACCTCTATGCATGCATGCCTCTGTATCCTAAACAAAATTTAGTAACAGTAATTAAAATCACTTCCAAATACGAGAGGACATCAGAAGTGCCTAAAGTAAATTAGCTATCACAGAGCAAACTTGTGTCTTAGCCTTTACTTCATTTCTTCTATTGATCATAACTATTTTCTTTTATTTTTGATACATTTCCAAACATAATCTAAACATAAAATGCTATGTTTAGTGGGAACAGGTGAGGAATCAGGGGTGGAGTATAGAGGTTGCTATAATTCTTAACCAGAAACCATTACCTTGATATGTTCTTGTCCATCTCTTTGCATCTCTGGCCCAAGATGTCCTCCCACATGCCTTGAAACTTGCCTGTTTGGAAGACATAGCAATAATGTCTGGGAATAAACTCTTTTATTATTTCATTGGGTATTGAAGCCTGCCTCAAGGATCCACAATTTCATCTTTCTCTCCTACTTATTAACTACTTAACTATTGGTTGCACCTTGGCTCTCCTGTCCTTCAGTCCACTGGAAATTCTTCTGCCCTTAATGAGGTGTCAAAAGTGATTGATAATGCCTCTGTAATGATCTCTGCCTGCACTTTAAGAACATTCAGGTGAGACTATCTGTCCTTGCTCATATACCAGCATTTAGTTTGTCACCCTTTTTTTTATCATTCCTTACACTAGCCCAAACAAGTGTTTCCTTAACTGTGATCTCACTTTCTCACCAATTGGATTGAAAGTAAAGCTCTGAATACAAAGAAACAAATCCTGTGCTTGCCCATGCCTTACTTGTGCAGCCTCACTAAGGTCAATGATAAGTGCAAGATACAAATCAGAGCACACGTTAGCCTTAGAGAAATGTACTTTTGTATGCTCAAATCTATTACTCCCATTTAATATGTCTGGGTCCCAAATTAGCTTTGGATCCTGTACTTTCATCTGATGTGCCAGTGTGCAGGCCAAGTTTCCGTATTAGCAGCCAGTCTACCCTTTGATGGATGCATTTTCACTCCTGAACAGTTTTGTTTGAAGTCCATGCACAAACTAGATGGTAAAGTCAGATTTACAAACCAGGACCTTAATTTTTTGTGCATGGAATACTCCAGAACAATGAATTTGCAATGAAAAGATAAAATTATTTACTTTTGAGGTAGGTAGAGAAATTATATCCATTTATTCAGATTATGGCACCCAGGAAAACCTGATTACAAATTAAGTCAGAGGCGGGAGTGGGACTGATAAAACCCATTTTGACAGAAAAGGAATTAAAAAAAAAAAAAAAAAAAAAAAAAAGTATATATATCAGATATCAGTAGATTTATTGGGGATTTATTAGATTCATCTTAGATTAGATTTATTAGATTCATCTTCATAAGAGAGTGATAGAAATTCAAACAATGGATTCAAACAAATCTGTTATCCATTTACTTATTTCCGTTGGCTATAGATAAAAAACTCTGATTGCATCCTTTTTTTGTTGTTGTTGTTTTTGTTGTTGCTGTTGTTTTGTTTGTTTTTAATGAATATTTGTAAGTGTTAATTGCTGTTTATCTCAAATGAGTGTAAAATTAAGGTATTGCAGCTGAACAGGGAAAAGAACCAGATGTAAGTTTACTAAGCATCAGGTTTAATTCTTAGGAACTCATTAGGAATCTTTCCATCAACATTATTGCACAGGAGCATCCATCCAAACAATGCGTCCATACATAAACATACAGAGATTTATGTAGTGGGTTCTTCATCCTGGTAATACAGAGAAGGCTTCACTGATCATGCCTATCCCAATATAAGTATTTTCAAGAAGGGTCGTCTCACCCAGTTGTCAACATTTACAACATAGGCATCTATAATAAACAACTCCATGTAGTCTCCCTCCAGTCAACGGTGTGACACAGGCATGGCCTGTCATGTACGTATCACTTCCAGAAAAGAAGGCATCACTCCCTAAAGCATCTCTTTCTCTTCTATTTGGGAGAGAATTCTTCATCCTTATTTTCATCCCTTATCTCCTTGTTCTTGTTATCTCAGGGCTAACTGGTCGCCTTTTTTTTTCGTTTGTTTGTTTGTTTTTCAGCTCAAGTCTACAATAACTGCATTTGGTCAAAGGATGCCTTCATTCCTGCTCTGCATTCATGTAAATTTGAGCTAAAATCTGGGCTTGTCATATACAGGCAGAATGTTGTTTGATTGTTTCAAAATCCTGGTTGGAGTCAGAGGAGACATCTGGACAGGAGGCTGATGGTTTTCTTTTTTATTGTCTTACCTTGGGGGAGAAGAGGAGTGTTAAGAGATGAAAATACAGCTATTGGCATCCTTGCTGCTATTCTAAAGTGGAATCACTATTACAATATGTCCAGCTGTTTCTTCTGGCTCAAGCATAATGAAATGTGCAAGAGTTTATTAGATTGATCCTTTGCTACACCCTTTTAAGATCTGTTTTTGCAATTCAGATGGCACATTATGAATAGCTACAGTTTCACAGCCATTGTTATTTTACCATTAATTCAACCACATCATCCAGCAACTGTGTTTCCTGATTTGGATTTCTGGAGGTTTTCAAAGTTATTTCAACCTATCAGTGAAGCTCATGTCCACATCCAAGTCTGTTTTTTCTGGCCACTAGCATGGATCATTATGTATTTCTGCCCCAGGCACATCCTTAGGCTCCCTTTCTATCCTAAGCTGGTTACCCCAGCACACATAAACTCTGCAGCTATTTTAACTACCCAGTCAACAAGGCTTTAACATAGGCACCAATGTGAATTTTGGACATACCATTTTTTCTCCCCAGGAGCTGGAGAAAGCACCCATTAAACTGTCATTATTGATTGGAAGGATGCCATCCTAAGAACAGTATGCTGCTATGTAAAGCGATCAGCTTTCAGTTTGGTAATTTTTGTGATGACGACAATGAACTTTATAGCAGTCATCTATGCTTAAAACATAAACATGCTTATACTAGACACTGAACAGGAGTGGTTAGATGATTTCCAATACATCCGGTGATCTTGACATGTATAAAGAAAAGTCGGGACTATGAAGATACTATTCAAGGTAAGGTAGACGTTTTAAATATCATTTTTTTACACAAGTTGGATGGTGTTTTTTCATATTTTCTTTAAGTGCAGAAATACCTGAATGAACATTGAAACCTCTAAAGCACTTACTAATGTTTTCTTTATTCACTTCAGCTATTGCTCTTGAAGCAGACATCCCAGGAGACAGAAAATGTTCTTGCATTTTTTGAAGACATTTAGATATAGAGAATGTACAAAGATATCTGAGAATAAGCATGAGAGCCAGTCCAGTCTAAATAGGTACTTGTAATAACTTCAATAAAGGCAATAGTTTTCTGGAGCATCTAAGCCAAGAAGGCCAAATTATTAGAAACTTAAGAAATTTCAAGTAGAAAGAAAAAAGATACACACTCATAAAAATACAATAAATTCTCCCCCTCTTTTCCACACAGCCTGAAACAACTACAAGCTACCACGTTTGCCACTGTCCATAACACCCACACAATTACCGCAGGTCCCCCGCCATACCATAGTTAATGAGGTGCTGATAATGTATGCTCAGCAAGCACCACTTCATTGAATGTGAGATTTCAGGTCCTCCAGCACCAAGGCAACCTGCACAGGGAGGTGGCTGCCCAGGGCACATCTCCACCGCCTGCTTCTGGGCATCCCCTTGGCCTCTGGTCCTCCAGTGATGCTGCCACTGCAGCTCTGTGGACTTCCCAGGCTGGAGTCCTCTCTGAGTTATTAGCCTGTATAGATATATTTTGAGGTGCAAACATAGTGTTTCCTCTCTGCTAATTGCAGAATATTTAGCTTTTGGCAGATTGTTGCTACAAAACAGGCTTTGGAAACATTAGCAGTAGAGTAAATAGTGCTGAAAAAAGGCAAGCTTATTACACTGAAAAAATAGCATGTTATTCAACTATCCGTATGACTGAAATGTTTAACTTCAATGCTCTCTTGTTTTAATTTAAAACATGCACCATTCTTTCTTTCAGGAAGAGAATGGCAGCTAAGATGCATAATGATAAAAAATTAATTATTCATATTTGCTGAGGACAAAGAAAGATTTATTTCTTAGTCAATTTACAGTGAGTCAGTCTATCAGGGCCCAGAATTAGTGCTAAGTGAAAAGAAACCCAAGTGGGTAATTAACAGAAATAACAGCAACACCAGCAAGGGGAGCTCAAAATGCCAGAAGCATAAATGTTCTTCAGGTGCTTTTGTTGTTCAGACTGGCTGGAAAATGAGAGCAGTGCACTTTTTCTCCAGGAACTCAAAGTGAACCATTTACCCTTGCCATGTAATTCTTGTCAACCTTACTCTCAAGTCCTAGTCTTGGGCACATTAAAATGAATAAAATCTTTACATTTGCATCAGTGAACGCTGCATCTGACTCTCTGTCCCGAGGAACAGATTTTGAGGAGAAAACTACTCTTGCTTGTTGAGATACCTGGCATAGTTAAAGTAAGGCAGAGTCAAAGACATAAGAAACTGATATCCTTATTTTGAGCATGGTAAAATACAGACTTTCATGTGTAAAATAAAGTTCTCATGTAGAGAGCTCTGAATCTGAATAGCTTGCTATTACCCAAATTATACATGCTAGTTCAATAGATTTTTGAGAAGTTTCTGTTTCTTGAACTGTAAATGTCTCTGTGCAAATGGAATTACCCCTGCTAAATCAGATGATTTGAAATATATTTAAACCCAAATCAGGTGAATGGAAATAAATTTAAAACAATACACTTGTGAGTGATGCTGGCTTTATGCTTGTACACATACATCAGTGGATGCTTATTTTAAGGATAAAATATAGTAAGTAAAGAAAGAAAAAGAATACACTACACAAACAAAGCCATACATGACAGATAATCAGCTATTTTAGAAAAGTTCAGATGATGATAGATTCTGAATATCTGCCAAAATCTCCAAATACCTATTCAGACATTAACCATGTACCCCTTACTGGAGACCCTTGGCTCTTGGCTGTTACACTTGGCAGTATAAACTTGGTAACTCAGAGTATTTCTGAGATGTTGGTTCCCTTCACTTTCCTGCCACAAGCAGCCAGTCCTACTGAAGACAAAGACCAGAGCCACATACAGGGTTCTTCAGTGCTCCTCTGGAATCTGGTCATGCTTAGCTGGCAGCCACCTTGCAAATCAAATGGCTTCTGTCAACCCTTTCAAGAAATCCATGATCTGGAGGTTAGAAAGGGAAAGCAGATTTTCGTCTCCACTTCTGGTGCTAAGGATTCCTCTTGGAGTTAGGCAGAACTCGGCTTCCCAATAAACACTCTTAAACAGCATCATTTTGCTCCCAAAAAGGTTGCCAAAGTAATACGTGAGTGCATGGCATTCAGAGGAAGATAGGATCTTACCATCAATTGCCTCATTTAAAATTGAAAGTATTCTCCTATCCTCCTTAAGTGCAAGAGGATTTTTGCTTTGACCAGAGTCAGCCCATACGTCTCCTGTTAGCATTTTCTGCTCAATTAATTCTTTCAAGGGATTTCTGAACCTGCACAGATATTGTGTAATCTAGGTTAAATCAGGAAATAGTATAATAAGGAGCAGTTACACAGGCAAGGGAAGTCAAAAAAAGCAGCAACAGGAACTCAGAAAATATAAGGATATAAATAAAAGGACAGGTGCTATCTTCAGTCATGTAATGTGATGGGGACTCAGTAATTGACCTAAAAATAGAGGTGACTAAAAGAAAACACTCTGAAAAGCGCAGTAGAAGCCATAACCTCAGACGGTGTAATTTAACGTACTTCCACAGAAATCATTACAGAAGTGAATCACTACAGCAGAATAATAAGGACTTACATATTTATAGAAGAAGTGGCAAAAATAGTACTTGTCAGAAAACATTACTCAAAGCTACAGAAAAATGCTTATTGATGTAGACCACATTCTGTGAACCGAGCTGTGATTACTATATTATGCGTACAGTAAAGGCAGTCGATGCAGAGACTAGGTTAATTTTAAATACAAGTTAAGCAAGAAACATTCGGTAACTATGATACAGACGGTAACAATCCTAAAAAAGAAAGGATCATGTTTATATTTTCCTCTATGACAGTATTTTTGGAATGACAATGGCTAAATCAGAACAAATACTTAAGTGGATCATGCTGAGCTGGATATATATCTGATCAGATTTCAAACTTCGACAGTTTTGCCTTGGATATAATTATCTCAGGCTCTACAGAATTACTGAAGGAATGTTACTTATTAGAGGCAACTGCTGATTTTGAAGGATGGGCATGGACATAAGGACACCAAAAGGCCATCTCAGACAATCTAAACCTGAATTTCATCTCTCTTGCTTTGAAGTGAGATACTAGATCTCTATTTTTCCCCTGTTTCAGAAGAGCTCTTCTTAGCTTCTTTTGGATCCTATCCTGGGCAATTTCACTGTTATGAAACCTACAGAGACAGAATAGATGAAGAAATCCTAGTTTTCTCTTTGGTAGATTTTTTTTCACTTGAATACAAATGTTTCATAAAGCAGGATAAGTTCAGCTCCAAGAGGAGTAAACAGAAGGAGAAGCATGCTTTCTGGCTGGTGTCATGCCAGCCAAGAATATTGTTAACTCTGTGGTTTAATCACTGACATTTTATGCAATGGTCTATAATTAAAAGCAGAGTTTTCACCCGAAATGCATCTTATGCAAGCAACATATGTTTTGTGCAATTCAGCTTAGCTGTTCTGACTGACTGAAGGAGTAACTTCATTCCTGGAGGTCTGAGACTGGACTATTTCCTTACAGTGCTGTTGTGTTTCAGGAAGCCAAGCTCAACATCAAGCTCAGCATCAAGCTCCTTGCCACCATCATAAAGAGAGAGAGCAATGCCCTTATTGCAAATCAGTGCTGCACAGATTTAAGAGCACTGAGACTGTGACCCCCTTTTAAGCAGGACCATTTGAATGCTGAGACTTCATGCCGCACTAGGGTAATTGCATCCAGAACTGGTTTTCTCCCACTGTGGCTAAACGCAAAATGCTGTAGCTCAGTCAGCTCCTTGGGTACTTTTCTGGGTCATTGCATCCATTTTGCACATTCGTAGGTGAGCAGCCTTGTATGAACCATTTCAGAATAGTGTACTTTAATACAATAGAGTAATGATAAATGGTAGAAAGCGCTCTATTTTCTGTTTTAATAGTTCTGCCCAGACTAAAAAAAAATATTTCAATAGCACAAAATCACACTGTTTAATTCAAACTTTTAATAGCTTTGAAATATGTTTGTTCATAAAATATAGTTCCAGCCTTCCTGAAGACAAATTAAATCTGTATGGGTGTATTATTTCTAGAGGGTTATCACAGCCAGAATGTGTTAATGGAAGCATTATGGTTATTGGTTTTAAATGGAAGCCAACAAATTTTTAAACCAGCTAAACCAACAGCTTTGATTCATTATACTTGATCTGCAGTTGAATAGGTTAAAATGAAATAAAACTAACATATATACCTTTAGGTTACAAGATAATTTTTCAAAAGAGCAGTGGAGTAACATACACAAAGTTTTCTTCAAGTAGCAGAGAATGAAAAAATAATAATAATAAAAAAAAAAAAAAGCAGGAAAATTTCAGTAGTAGTCAGAGCTGTTTGGAAAACATTATCAACTTCTCCAAAAATAAAAAATATATATATATTTTTTCACATCATTTTGAGTGGGCTCTCCTCAAATGCTTGGAAATCTCTTTTAAGAGCCAAGTAGAGACTTGGCATCGAGTTGAATTCTCTGCTACAACATCTCAAAACACCACACAATAGGATAACATAATAATAACCTTGCTTGTCATATTTTCCCTTGGTTTGTTTCCTTTGGTTTTGCCTAGAAATATCCTAGGGATTTTTTCATGTTTTCCTTTTTACCTGAAATACTCTGCTAAGCCTAACTGCGGCTCAACTACTGTGTCATCCATCAAATTTTCCCATCCAAATGTAAGTTAGATGTATCTTCCTGTGTGTTTAGCTGACACTGCAGAGATCACAGGATAGTACCAAATGATAATGAGAAGTCTGATATGCAGCAAAAATATATTGATGATTTGATTATTTATATTTAAACATTTTAGAAATACTTGAAAACACTCAACTAGCCACATACTCTGTCTCTACCTTTCTTTTACCACATCCTATTGACATAGCACTTTGTCCAAGTCTGGTCTGGAGGGAGCCTGCACATGAGTATACTTTGCCTTGTGGGCCCAAGAATCTTCTTGCTTCTCACTGGAAACAGTCCTTGTAACCTTGTAAGCAGTTGTGAGAAAAGAGCTGAGGATCTCATAGTGACATAGAAATGCTAAGGAAGCCTCAAAGCGTGTTTATTTGTCTCCTGGTAGAGGTAGGGGTGTCTAAGACTCTGCAGCAATAAAAAATTGCAGAGTAAGTCTGTGGCAATGCTCCACACAATTAGCAAATCTCTGCAAACATGTTTGGTTAATAATGGGAAAACTCTTTCTGATTGTTTTGTGAAAAACACCACAGTTGGATTGTTTAAATCCCACTTATTACATATTTATCAGTCTTCATGTTCTCCGTTTTGACAGAAAACCTGTCTTCAGTATTGACATTGGACTAGAACAAGGTTACCCAGTGAAGCGGCCAGCTGAATTTAGGATGTTTTGAGACAGGCTCTCAAAACAAGAAGCTTATCATTAACCGCTGTTCTCCTGCACTGTTATCAATGCTAAGATCATGATGAATACTATTTGCTCTCAAAAGCTGAAAACATTGCATTCTTTTAAACAACAACAGCATTGTTTTAGCTGTGATGATATAAGGCCCCTGGCAAGGTACGTGGGAGGAGCTGACATGTTTTTGTAGGCCAACTGACATAACTGGGAGAAAAACAAACAGCTACTTCTGCAGTTTCTGCTGTTTGCAAAAGCTTGTCTGTTGGGTGCCCCCCTGCTTTCTTTTCTTTTCTTTTCTTTTCTTTTCTTTTCTTTTCTTTTCTTTTCTTTTCTTTTCTTTTCTTTTCTTTTCTTTTCTTTTCTTTTCTTTTCTTTTCTTTTCTTTTCTTTTCTTTTCTTTTCTTTTCTTTTCTTTTCTTTTCTTTTTTCTCAGCTCTATCTACAAGTTTAAGAAATGACAGTACCTTTCCACTTTTATAACAGGAACACTAACTGGGGAGAGAAAGTGCAAATTTACGTGAAGACTTAGCAAGAAGTAAAATCTTTGATAATTTAATTCAAAACCAACCAACCAGACAGGAACCCTTGTGTGAACTTATTATTTGTTTTGTTCTGTTTTATTTTGTTTTAGATAGAGATGATTTAGATAGAGATAATCAAGAAGGACATATCACATTCCCCTTTAGGTAAAGTTTTGTACTTGTTTTGTTCAGCTGCACACCTGTAACCAGCAGTGGAGCAGCTTAGCAGCTGGTCCCAGCATTGGCAGGTCTCAGCTGAGAGACAATAGTGTGGACAGCTGGCTACATTAGGGGACTATGTAATATACAGTTTATCTTAAACCTAAGATTCTGCTGTGGAGTGTAAGGTTTCTTTTGTTGCCCTAACCTTTTTCCCAGGATAAGCACAAAAGCAAGAGAGGAAGGTGAAACAGGTGACTCACACAGTATCTAACAAGCCTCAGAAGTTTGTCTCTGAGCAAACAAGCTGTTCTGTCATCAGCTACTTTTGAAGAGCTTGCAGATGCACAAATTGATCTTGATGCTGAATTCAGTGGGAAAAATGGAAGCGGTTCAGTATGTTACGTATTTCTACAGCTAGACATTGCTGGCCAGCTGGTTAATGCAGACTCCTTTAGGATATGATCTGACACCAAGACCTTTAGTTGTAATGAGCAGCCAAGCATTCAAATACTCTGAACCCTTAATCCTCATTTGAGTCATTCAAGTAAATGTAGATTTCCCCTGGAGACAGTCCTGCAAAACACAATCCAAAAGCGGTGTCCTCTCTTTAAAGGTGGATATTATCAAGCTACCTGCCTTTTAGAGGAGTTCATTAGGTCTTTTACTCACAACACTGGAGCTTCTCTAATCACATGCACCAAAGGTATAGTTACCACCTCCCATTTAGAAAACAGCATCCTCAAAGCATGCAACTCCTTTTCCAAACACATTTCCTCTCATTACATATTTGACATGAATAAAGAAGACCATTTTGCAGAGCTTGGATTTTCACATATCCCCAGAGCACTCCCCAGACCCTAGTCCCTGCTGGGGGCTTATTATTGCTCTGTACTGATCCACTCTTGCTTTCAGAAACACAGGAAAAATAAAGAAATAGAAGTGAAAAGAGGAGCATTCGACACAAATGTCATCACAGCTGGGGGTGATCCAAGAGATGAACTAGATTAGCAGCATATCAGCACCATGCATGGCAGGGAAGGATCAAGGTGATGAGGCAGGAGCAGCACCAGCTCTTGCTGATAACCAGGTTCATGGTCATCAGCATTGCCTGGCAGAGCCCAGCCTTCACCTTGCCCTTGTCCCAGCTAGGGCTAGAAATAGTGGTTCCTGTCTGCTTGTTTTGACTCCCATGGGCAGGAGTATCCCCATAGACACTCAGCAACTGTGACCAGCATAATTCCAGGGTGCAACAAGCAAAGGAGGGAGTCTGGGTTTGGCTTCACTCTCCCAGACTGCCCTGCATTTTTGAAATGAAGACTTGCTTTTATTATTTAAAAGAAAAACAGTTTGATTTCTGTCCTTACCTTCTTCCTAAACATGCATTTATAAACTTAGGATCCTTATTAAGAAGATCCTAAAGGAACATTGTTCTTTAAGACAAGTTTTTAATCCCCCTGACTTGCAAAACAATCTGAATAATGCAGTTCTGAGTTTCCTCATTAAGGCCAGAACTATAAGATCTTAATCAAATTTTTGCTCGAGGTTTTGTAAATCTGGTCTCAATTCAGATACTTACAGCTGGAACACAAATCAGCTTGGAACTTTATGAAATTAAAATGAATTAAAACAGAAGACAAAACCTGTACACCAAATGTTCCTTTCATTGTAGCTGATATGAGAGAACATATATATTTTGTGCGGAGTTTGTCACCCCTGTCTATTTGGTGTATAAATTACAGCTGCTGGATAAAGAACAGATGAAGAGTATAAAGCTAAAACCTTCCTGATTTTATTTTATTTTTACCATAGACCTATCTCAAATGTTTATCTTGAGTTTAGTCTTTCACTCTTTCCAAGCCTTGATAAAGGGTACATCAAGGATGTTTATTCTAAGTTCTTGCATCTCCTTGAAGAAGCAAGATTGTTATTAATGAATTTAAGATCTCTTTTATCTGATGTTAATTAGTCACTGAAGAGAATTACGTGCTTGCAGAATTTGAGGAAGTCTGAATTAAAAAACTTTTCCTGTCTCTTATTAAGCATCATCTCAGTTGGCTGTGGCAACTAACTTCACTATTTCTCCAGTCACTGTAAAATTTTGCAGTCCCTGTAAGACTTCAATTTCAAAAGTGAAAAACAGGCAAGGGGTAGGGGGATGGTGGAATAAAATGGAACCATCTGTTTTCTGAACACCTCTCCAAGCATCTTCCATACATCTTTTTCTTTACAGGTGACCTTTACCAAGGTACATTTGTCAAAAAGTTGAGCAACACTCCTGTATTTCATCTGGAGTTTGGCGGTCTTTGTTGATATCACACACCACAGCAGACAGCTCTCCCATCCATAACATTCACGTTTAAGAATGATGAGGTCCAAGAAGAGGCAGGCATCAGGCAACAAGGGTTTACATTTACAGTACTCGATTATATTTCATGGAATTATAGTGATAACAGCCCCAGAGAAATTCTCATTTCCTTGACAATGATAAGGATCGTAGGTAGAGTTGGCAACTGTATCTAAAACAAGTTATATATGCCTGCAAAACAAGGTTATTTTTAAATGCAGAATGACTGCTTGCAAACTATTCCTCCATAAGTTCCTCACAGGAGCAAGACATAATTCTGGAGTCATAACCAGTAGAGATAATTCACTTCTGGTTCAAAATTATGTTTTTTAAGTTACTCCAAAGCCTGAGACTGATATTTTAAAAGATGTGTAATTTTTTAAAATCTTATTGGGGGAGGGAGGTACATCCAAAGTGGTATGTCTTGACTCAGCTGAAGAACATATTTGCATTTTAGCATGAAATGTACAGCACCTCAGTTTTTAGAAATTTGCTAATCAGACCATGTTCACTGGCAAACAACATGGATTGAAAAAAAAAAAAAAAACACACACAAAAAAAAAAACACAAGTGCAAGGAAGATTTAGCTACAACAACATGCTAGGAAGGCGGGGAGAGAGTAAGAACCTGGGAGAAAAATATTAGAAAATAAGGTTCAGTAGAAGTCATTTTGCTCTCACAAGATACTACTCACCCTGCCAGTACACACTTATTTACACACACACAGGAAAACATATATGTATGTGTAATCAGGTGGACTAACTGGTCTGTTGTCAGTTTTCCAGAGGATAAATCAATAGCAATACTAACAAGTTCATAACAAGTCTTCTGAATGCACACAGACTTCTCACCTTTTCTACCTCCGTGTCTTTGTGGTATACTAGAATGCTTTTAGAAGAAGAAGGAGCAGAAACTCAGGTTTTCATCTGCCCCTGGTACTTTCTAGTTAGATTATAACTGCTCTTTACTAGCCTTGCTTTACTGCACTTGCAGGGCAGCAAAAGACATTTTTAATGTTGTACCATATTACTCTAGGGAAAGAAACTAAAAGTCCTACTGGCCTTCAAAGCATTTGGGCTACAAGCCAGGAAAAGCTGCTGCTTTTAAGGTGGGAGAGGACTTTGTGTAGATGCTTCTTGTCCTTCTATGTGCTGATGAAATTGTATGACCTTTTCAATATTCACTGGTGATCATAATTAAAATGAGATTCTCTTTGTTATCTATCAAGCCTTGAAGCTCTCATCATTTGAGTGGAAGCACAAGTCCCTATTCTTCTTGTTCTACTTAGCCCTGACAGCTTAAGTTTATGATGAAAGAAACTTGTGCTAACTGAAGCCCTTGTATCAGTATCTTTCCCTTTGACAGTAAATCCCAGGCACAACTGAAGTGGGAAAAACAAACAGCTTTAAACCAGCTGGACCAAACATTCCTCCCAAAATACCCCAGATTTCTTTCCCTCATGCTCAGTGAAGATGCTGGCAGTTACAAGTGTGTTCTGTAAGAGGACCTTCCTCATGATAAATGGGAACAGCTCCTTTCATTTTAGTGGAACTACATTAAACTTCTGCACGTAAGGATCTGACCCTCTACTTTTTTATCTTACATCTGCTTACAAAGCAGTGAAGCAAGGGTAGGTGGTCCCACAGCAGATGAATTTTTTAAATGGACAGACAAAGCAGAGGGAAGCATGAAAGGGATGACTTGATTTATATAGCCTGCTCCCTCCTTCACTACATCTTCTCCGTGTCTCCAAAGACATATACAGCTGGTTTAAATGCCCTTGTGTGGGAGAGCAGAGCATGGATATTATTTACTACTCATTGTCTGAAAAGAGAAATACCTCTCCTCTTCGAAGTTGATGTGTGTCTGCCACCCTGCTCATTGGGAACCAGCCTTGCTGTGTCCAGGAGCAGGGCCAGCAGTGGGATGTCCCCTACCAACCCAGGTCCCCATGCCAATGAGGCCTCAGGGCTGGTGAGGAAGAAATCCCGTGGCTGGGACAGGTAGGACTGGGCAACTGATCTCCTTAATCAGGTGCACAAGCATCCTAACATCCCTCTGTCCCAGCACAGCCTTGAATCCAAGCAGGAGCAGTGGCAATGACATCATGGGAGGTGGAAAACAACTTACCACATCAGCAAGGCTTGCGGTGACTGAACAGGGGAACTCCTTCTGCATCCCCCTCTCCCTTCTCAGCAACTCTCTGAATAACTGAATATCCCCACACAGAGCATCCTCACAAGGTATTTGTCTTACCTCAGCCTTCCCCACCATTCCCTCTCTGCAGAGAGCTCACGGTTTCTCCCAAATACTGATTACTAGTTTACAGTTTTTTTCTTGCTTTCCAGGCATTTCCATAACCTCTTGCATCAAATCAGCTCTTCCATTATCTACCCCAGCTAATCCTTTAGCCTTGGGAGGACAAGGATCAGATTCCCAATACCCTTACCCTGTCCAGCTACCTGACCACTTCTTCATCATAGGAAATGAAGTTTGCATACAGAAATATGCAATATCTGACAGACAGGCAGATGCCTGTCCACATTGCCACTAAAGGACACGGAGAACCCCCTGAGCGTAGCTGTCAGGTGAAAAAGGCCTGTTTTGCTCAGAGGCAGGTGCCCCGTGGTTGGGCAGGGATGCACAGAGAACTTGGCTGACTCTTGGCCTTGGGGAAGTGGCCTCGGGTGGAGGAATCCTGGCAGGCTCAGACATGACTTATAACATGCAATAATTAAGTGTGTCTAAATTATGACAGTGATAAGTAATGATTTAATTATTGTGCCTTCATTTTTATAGAAAGGGTTCCAGTGTTGGGCAACTAAGAAGACAGAAGACTTGAAACAGTCAAGAGCTTTTTGTATCAATACTTAAGTAGCACATGATCGTGGTGAGCACCCTCTGACCCTCTCCCCACCCACTCCTACAAGCCTGTGGATAGGTTTCTCAGGGTATTGCTGCCACCAAAGTCCACCATCTCTATACACACTAATGCACAATGCGGGGCATTTTAATTCTCACTTTCCTACCTACAAGACTGAGCTGAGTCAAACGAGACTGCACCCATGTGAGTACATGCACATGTGTGCAGACAGAAGGCTGAAAGAGCTGAAGTCCATGAGTCATGAACCAATGTAATTTTCCACAAGGGGTAAGAGATGGCATTTCAAAGCAAGTTCATCAGGAACAGCTTCAGCAGGCATGCCAAGAGGGGTGCCATCAGCCCACTTTCCAAATTGTCAGCCAGATGATGACCTTTCATGGGCATCTTTTCAGTTTGTACTGAAAAGTTGGTTCTCCATTGAGCTCCATCCAACATGTGCAGCATAAAGAGCATGCTGTCATACACCTAATGCTGTACTCACGTACCATGAGCAGCCATCACCCATACACCTCTACCAGCTCAAGCTGACTGCCACACCTCTAGTCATCGCCATGTTGTGTCAGAACAAATCTACTGGCATCAGAAGAGAAAGCATTTCAATACTGATTAAAGACTTGCCTGCAGGATTTTCCAAATGTAAAGTGTATTTAATCATTGCATTTCAGTGGGTTTTCAGCAAAAGCAGCTCATCAGCGTATGACTCATTCTCCTCATCCCAAACCATTTGTTCTCTGTGTATGGTGTCTATTTACTGAGGCAGTCAGGGGCCAGGCATGAAATGTGTGTCAGGTCTCCTCAGGTCCACGATTACGTACCGTTGTTTTTAATTGAGGTAGTTTCCACAAAAGACCATTCCTCCACCCCCTCGTGAAAGCCTGAAAATTCAAAGCTTCTTTCTTCCAAGACAACTTTTTTCTCACCTCCACAGTGCTGTTCAGGGAGGACACAGTGGTGCAGAACAGCAGTAACTGGGGGCAAATACTGGAATACAAGCATTTAAACAATAATGGTGGTTATTTTCCGGAAGCCGTCTGACTCCAGCAATTTTGCTATAAAGTAACTTTGTGGGTGATGCTGGATGAACCCCTTACTGAAAGCTAATAACATGCAGTCAACCTGCTTAAATATATATATATATATATATATATATATATATATATATATATATATATATATATATATATATATATATATATTTTTTTTTTTTTTTTTTTTTTTTTTTTTCACTGAAAAAGCCTACAATTGTACACATTCACTTGCAGATTCCAGAGAGGTCTATGTACAGCCAGACACAAAAAGGCACCATCTGTCTTTTATCGTACAAACAATGAGAAATTAAGACGATTGTCACAGTTGTTGGCCACCAGTATAAGGAACGGCTAGTCCCTCTTTGCTGCTATGAAGTGTGAGGGTGCACCACTACAAATCTGTGTGATACCATTATCTAGATGTGAAACCCACATTAACCACCAAAGCACAAAAACAACCACCATAATAGTCACTCAGTTCACTCTCTATCAATAATTCATTTATTCTCCAATAACCTGAACCCACTAAAGGCAATGGCAAAGCTTCTGTTGTCTTATATTAAGTTCTGAGTGCATTCCTGGATTTGGGAAGGAAGTCTGCTAACAAACAAAGCATAATATCAAGTTGGGCCAGGAATTTTGGTACATCACAATGTTAGAAACCAAGACAGAGATTTCTTTTTTTATATAAAAATAATTTTCATTGTTACAACTTGCTTCTAGCATGATGTTTTCAACTATATTTTCAGAGTTGCTACAGTTTTTGAAGAGAAATAAATGTTTTAAAGTATTGCACACCTTGCCTATTGAAAGAATACCTTTATATTTTACCTAGCTCTTCTCAACAGGTGATATTTTTCTCCTTCAGAACTTCAGAAATAATACTTTGTTCATTTATCGATCAGCCATTAAAAACAAATCTTGCATAGACATATCTCATTTTCTTTACAAGAAATCCTACTATATTCATCAGTTCAAGAATCTTGTAAAAAACTTGAGAAATGAATAAATCTATGCTCATCCATACATGTATTTCCCTGGGAAACCCACCATTCGTAGCAATAGGAAGCATTTTTTGTTAAGAGAAAATAAGTTTGTTGAAGCTCAAATGTAAAAATCTAATGCAAAACTAATTTGGGGAATGTTATTCAACAAGGTAATATTAAACAAGAAAAGAATAAAGGGAGAGGGGAAATTCTAACATTTTGACTATAACTGTGAAGTGGTCAGACATCCCCTTCTTTATGAATCAAACTGGCTATATTGGTGTAGTGCAGTGTTGGAGAGTTCGACTGCAACAAGAAAGGCGTAAGAGGTTTTGTCTTCTGTAATAGGAACCAGAATCATAGCTCCCAAAATACAGGAACAAAGACATGTTCTTTATACAGCCTTGTAAAGAATACAAAAGGCAGTATCTACCTGAGAATCTGAAATCTCTCCAGCAGGACCTTAATTCAACAACTCTTTTCCTTTGACACTAAATTTAATTAACAGGGTACAAAAATATTGTCCAGAGAGATTATTTATTGCACTCACAGTTCTTCTTTCAGCCCATGTGAAATGTCTCCGTGTTCTCTGATGCCGATAGCCCCATTAATGAGTCTTTGCAGAAAGCAAATGTTAATCTGGCTTAGGTAGAGAAATGAAAACTTGGTAAACCATGAAATGCAGTGTTGAGCACAAAGCTAATCCTCAAAGGAAGAAACAAGAATAGGCTGTGCTGGGACTTTTTTTTTTTTTTTTTAACTTATTTAACTCTTTTTTTTTTTTTTTTTTGACCAGCTTCAATTTATGAAGAAGACTTGAAAATTCTGGAGTTTGTTTTTCCTTCACAGTTTTCTCCTTGCTTCTTTATATTTATAACTTTCAGAGCACATCTGAAAGAATATCAGAATATGGTCTCATAGCCACACCTCTTTAAGGAAAAGATAACTTTATATGATTTTTTTTTTCTTAATGCAGATAGATATACAAAGAAACCCTGCATTTAACGTATGTTGAAAGTCAATCATCTTCTTAATACTGGTTGGTCAGATTTGCTTCTGAAGACCTATTTTTGCAAATAAAGATGGAGCTATAAAAATCTATCAATCTCAAACTTTGATGATGAGACAGAGACTAATAATTACAAGGGACAAAGATATCTAAACAGACTGTTCAACATAGGGACTTTTTTTCTCCTTCTATGCCCAGTTTAATCTTCCACTTACAGGCTTTGGAAATTGCTGTGTCTTTATGAATCCTACAGGCAAACTGCCCCACTGAACAAGCAGGATGCTCACAATGTGCATTTGAAACCTCAGAGCAGCATTAAGAATAATGCATGTTTGAATTCCCAAATACTTAACTGCTTCTCAAATTTCTCAGAAATAAGGAAAGCTTAAAAACATACATTTTTAATTCTGCAGCTTTTGCTGGCCTTAGCAGCTGTATTCAGATTCACAACCATCTCAAGAAAACTCCTGTAAGGGGCATAACTATCTCCTAGGAGAAAAACATAGCCAAACACTCTGTAGTGCCAAAAACCTACTCATTAACAAGTGCAGAAGGGAGAACAGATCCAGGGACACTAGTCACGTTTCCACTCTCCAGCTTTTTACAAACAGGACTGCTTCTTATGAGCTAAAAGGCATTACATCATTCACTCAACTATTTTTCCTTCTAGAAAATTGTATTGCTTTCTGTGAGCCAGAAGAAAAATAAAAGATGGCTCACAAAGGTCTACAACAGCTTTACATGGCAACTGATAGGTTTGACTAATGCTTTCAGAAAGGGAAGAGGATAAGCCATGCCACTCATCCCATGTTCTTTCCTGTTGTGTGCAGCTGGTGCTGGGACTACCGAGGGCACCATGCAAGGCTGAGGATGGAGGTGTACTTGGCTCAGAAGCAGTATGAATCACATCTTTGAAGCAATCTATTTAATGGCTAAATCCAAAGGATGTCCTGTTTTATCCACATGCATACATGTATCTGACACACTCATATGCACATGTAAACCTCGGGGAAGCATGAAAGAATGTGAGACATATGGATCACCTGCATGCATACATACTTGCATATGTATAAGCACGCATAAAACACATACTTCATACATTGACATGGCATGGCATCTGCAATCTGTATTTGTTGCTTGTTGGTTTCACTTCTCAAATTTACTGACTAGTGCAGCAAACAAAATTAAAGATGCCAGGATATTGCACCATCACTTTGAAGTGCTCATACTTTCATTGTATCATCACACCTGAAAAACAAACAAACAAAACAAAACAAAACAAAACAAAAAACAGGCAACGATGAAGGGATTTCTGTGTGAAAAACAAAACTTTAGTGTTTTAAGAAGAGCCTATAGGGAAATTCTCATTCTTTTTGAGGGACCACAATGTGAGGTGTAAGAGTAGCACCAAAGCACCACAAGACGAGCTGTAAGCGTAGCATCAAAGCACCTCAGGAATGACCTCCAAATAACTTTCCCGTAGGTAACAGTGAAAAACTGCCGCTGCTTTAGTTAACACAGTCTTGGCACAACTCAACGAGTGCCTGAACCCTGCTTGGCCGCTAATGCTGCAGCCCACAGTGAGGATATGTCAATGGTTCAATGTGGTTTTGTTTTTCCTGGGTTTCACTCCCACTCCATGTATGTGAAACTCCTTGTCCGCATAAAAGCCCCTAGACTACAGCGTGTCTCACTAGGAGGGTAGTGCAGTACAGTTTGCTTCCCACTGGATGCATGAGAGCAGCAGTGCTGTAAAACCAAGTTCACCTTCCTTTCTTCAAGAACCCAGTGGCACCTCAGAGAGAACAGAATTGTAGAATCACAGAATGGTTTGGGTTGGAAGGGACCTTAAAGATACCCTTGTTCCAACTCCCTGCCAAGGTCCAGGACACCTCCCACCAGACCAGGTTGCCCAAAGCCCCGTCCAGCCTGGCCTTGTCCCAGGGATGGGGTATCCACAGCTTCTTTGGGCAGCCTGTTCCTGTGCCTCAACTCCCTCTGAGTAAAGAACTTCTTTACATATAATCCAAATCTACACTCTTTGATTTTAAAACCATGGCTCCTATCACTATACCCACTGACAAAGAGTCAAAAAAAGAATAAAAAAGAATAAAAAAGAATAAAAAAAAAAAAAAAAAAAAAAACCTCTGCATGATATTCCTTAATCAGTACTGCTCTAATTTCTGACCAGTTTTTTGTGTTCTACTCCACATTTTACCTTCTCTTCCTCTGGCATTTCACCCCAATGCTGAAGAGACCCAAGCTGTTTGATCTGTTCTCCTATGGAAACCACCTCAGATCCTTCACAACTTACTGCCTTTCTCTACATCTTTTAGATGTCTCCAATTCTTCACATAGTTCTGGACCACAGATTTATGGTTTTGGAGATGAGCAGAACTTGAACCGAGTCTGATGTTTCAGGTATGGATTTCTCACAGATTTTATGCAGTGGTTTGTAGTGTTGTTCCACCATGCTGTTTGGCTGTCTATTTTACTTGTAATAATTTCAGGTGTTTATCATTGAAAGACTTCCCACTGTGCCTCCAAGATGTTTCTTCCATGTGATATAGCTAATTTAGAGACTATTCTTTTGTTCAAAGCAAAAGGATGTGCCCTCTGCAGTGCTTTGCAATTATTCACACTAAAGCCAGCCTTCATTTTATTATCATCTGATAACTTAGAAATGTAAGAACCATCTGTATTTCTTCACAGTTAGCTGTAGGTTGGACTGCCCCGAGTAATCCTTATCAACTACAAATGCTATCAGCACATTATTAACTTCCTTTTCCAGATCATTCAGAAATATCTTGCACAGTAGTGGACCCAAGCCTGAGATCTCTGGGACATCTCAGAAATTTTCATAACCATCCTCCTTCAAGAAAGTGATTTTCTCTCACTTTTGGGTCTTGTCTTTTAATCCCTAATACAACAACTTTTCCTCTTCTTACATGTGATTATATTTGCATTCAAAACATTTCCCCAAACACAGTGCTCCTTCAGTAACCTGATTAGCTCTTTGCTCTTTGTTCGTGTTTCTGATATGTTTGGAAATAAAAAGTTCTGATTTGTTTTGTATTTCTTAGCTTGCCCCACCATATACAGCACCTGAAAATTGTTCCTTCCTCAGCAAAGCATACTGAAAGATCTGTTGCCTGTCAGGCACCTCTTTCTCCTCAAAAAGACCAGTCAACATGTCTACCAACTACTAATGCTGTCTGCTTCCTGCTTCTTGATTTGGACTCATAAATAATAATATATATATATATATACACACACACATATATAAATAATAAAATGCTTGGAATAAAACCCATCCTTCGATGGGGAGCTCATAGCAATGCTGAGTTCCCTTGGAAACTGCCAAAGGGATGTCAGCCTCAGAAAGTTAGGGCAATGACAAGGCAAAATCTTGCTACTGCAGAAAACTTATAACATATTAGTGGTGAAGGTATTTGTATCTAATGCTGCCAAAAAAAAATAATAACAGAATAAAAGTATATAGAATATATAAATATATGAAGTATATAGAATAAAGTATGAATTTAAATATATGCAGCCCAAATGCACCATCACAGTTCTTACCTGCAGAGTGTAGTAACACTACAAAATTAGCAGAGAAAATACAGCTTTAGTTGTAAGAAAACAAATTATCCTGGGAGTTATATTTTACCATTTAGAAACAAAGATGTGTATTTTTTTTAAATTAAGATAGTGAGATAAATCACGTTTAACCTTTTGAACTCTAGGCCTACTTTTTCTGAAGTATTTTAATTAAAAAAATTAACAATCACAGTGTTATGCATTTCCCTCTTAATTTTCTGTCATATTCTGTCTCCTGTGACTACAGAAACATCCGTTTCCTCTCATCTGTATTTATGTGTGAATGTATCACAGATAGAAACACTGATTTGCTCATTTCTGAGTGAAACAGTTTTGAGAAAACTCCATAAAATGTTATGCAATCAAAGCTTAAAAAGTTTTTTGTCATTGACTTCAAAGGGCAGGGCTTCTCTACCCAGAGAAGATTTGGAGAGAAAGGTGTGTAGTAAAAAATAAAAACATGTATCTTCTTAGGCTAAAGGTTTTTAACTTTTCCGTTTCTTTTAATTGAAATAAATAAGTGTAACTTAAATACGTGAGTTGTCATGAATACTAGCGCTGCTATGTCAGCATAGCTGAGAACAGTGATTTATTTTTTCCCCTCATTAGTGAAATTCAGCTTGAAGAGTTTACATCTACCATCCACTTGTCAGAGCATTACCTTTATTTTTAGATTTTAAACAGAGATTTCAGTATAGGCTTAAAAAAAATATTTTGTGATGAGATGTTTGATAGGGAATCTACCATGGAAAATCAACTGACCCAGAGAACTGGTGTGAAACCAGCCTTCCAGAGCCATTCTATTGAGTACAGTTTAGCTGGGTTTAAATTGGTTTTGCTCAGGATTTATAACACCTGGGGTCAGAAGCTCAGCTAGTGTAAGAGCACATCAGCTCCAGAACCAATCTTATGGATCAAGTAAAATGTTGAAAAAAAATGGAAAAACTGAAGAAAAATTATTTAGATAGCTTTCTCAGTCAGTTTGGGTGAAGAGAGTTGTTTGTTTTCAATTAATTAACCCCACTTGAAAACAAATTTAAAAAATCTACAAGTGACAGACACTAAAGATTTTTGTAAACATTTCTATTTAAATCACTTTGTCCAAATTTTGTGGGGAAACTTCTGTACTTAGTTCTGAATAAAGAGCACTAAATTAAGTCAGCACCTCCTGTTTACTCCCTTCCTTTAGTTAGTCCTCCCTGCTTTTTTTCCAGTAGTATACTAGCTGACATCCAAAATATGCTCTTGAGCAGCACAGCAACAGAAACAAGACAAATTTTACCCTTAAGGTGATTTTACAGAAAATAAGACAATTGGATCAAGGAATGAACTTGTATCCACCTGTACAGAGGCCCTACAGGCCTCTGCGTATCCTCTCATGGGTATGTCCTGTTGGGCAAGGTTTGTTATACTATTAGTACAGTATAATATTTTATCCGATCTCTTCAAATTCACATTTGTATTTACTCCAACTGCTTTTGGCTCCTGCAAGAAGTCACACAGAGCTTGCGAGGCTGCAGACAGCACTTCTGCAATGGTGGAAATTTTGGCAAGACAGAGCTTGAAAAACGAACCGTATAAAATACAAACTAAATAGGATGCATAATTAACAGCCTCCTTTCCTTAGATAACATTTTTTTTTTTTACTTTGGGTATGGCAGAGAGCAGGTATTTTGGATGGACTCTGCCCTTTGCAAACATTAACATTCTCTTAAGGTTCCAAAAACGGTTCGTCAGAAATACCAAAGGCTTTCTGAGAAAACAGTGTGCACAAGTGGAGTCAGCCAAAAGAACAACTACTCTGGACTCTGGCCAAAAAAGATGAAATAAAAAGTTGAATCTGTGTACATTAAAAAAAAAAAAAAAAAAAAAAAAAAAAAAAGTTTTTTTTCCCTGTTATGTCACTGCTTTATAATAGATTTTAGAGGTGGTATTTTTTTTTAACAGTGTTCTGAAAGAAATAAGATAAATAACCTTGTGCCCTCTAAAATGTAAAAGAATACACTCATAACAGAAATAATGGATAATCTAATAAGAGATACTACTCTGGATTTTTTTTTTTGAAAATGTTATGGCTGTCCTTTCAAACTTCTTTTTGCAAAGTAGCATTTTGTACATTTTTTAATCCACACTGCTACAATCTGTATTCCAATGTTAGTTAGACTGAATCTATAGGGACCCAGAGATAAATGTCCTTTATCACCATAATAAAATGATAAGAGAAACACATTCTTGTGAATTTGTTCCCTTCAAAAACTTTATCTATGAAAATAGAAAACCATCATGTTTCTGGAGACAGTAGAGCTTTAAAATATCCATTTTATATTCAAGGCTGAGCTTAACCTCATGAGCTTTTTATTTTCCTAAGCATTTATCCATAAAATCATATAAAAATATCTTGTCTAACATACCACAGAATATGCTCAGCCTATATATTCAATTTTACTTTGTTTAGCCTTTTAAAAAATATGTTACATCCAAAAAAAATGAAGCCACTTTCAGTTATGAGCACATATACAGATTAGAAAGACTAATTTTATTTAACTTTTTTTTTAAATTATTTTTCTTCCCATCAAGATTGGTGCTCTAGTTTGAACAGTATGACTGAGTTGGCTCTTGCCATCCTGCTGCCCTCCCCAGTGCTCAAGACATCTGTTTGAAGCTCTTGGGTGGCAGTAAATGGGTGTAAGATGAAAACTAGCCCCTTTTCCCTACTACACCTAGAACACCCTCTCTTTGGTGTTCTCTAATGTTGGTCTTTTATGTTGGTTTCTCCCCAGCACTGCCAAAACACCCTCCAGGATCCTACCTGAGTAGGATTCCCTTCTCCTGAAGTCAGGGCATTCTCTCATCATGATGAGCAGCCCACAAACGGGCCACCATTCACCAGCTCTTTACCTTGTGCCCTGGGGATGGAAGAGCCCTTCGGGGACTCTGCTCTCAAACTTCTCACAGCCCACTTCATTACTGCTCTCAACTTCCACCTCATGAGCACTGATCAAACTCAATATGCTGTGGCACCAGACAGGTTTCTGCTCAATAAATTACTCTGTTTTACATGGTTCAAAGTTAAGCTTTTATTTGGTTTTTAAATTAAAAAAATAAATTTCATTATTAAATAGTGGAATGGGTCTAAACTAAGGTTTACATATTAATTCACTTGCTTTAGGATACCAGAGAAATAATTAAAGTATACCACCCAGACAAAACTCTGTTAGAAAGCTCAACAGTGGCGTAATTCAGTTAAACAGGAAAAAAAAAAAAAAAAAAAAAAAAAAAGTCTTAATGTTTACAATGAATGTTAGAAGTAAACCTCTGGTTTTAGTGTCATCCAAATCTAGTTTCCATCGTAAAGGCAGTCATTGTATTCAGAATACTATACCACAGTGCTAATGTCATCGGCTTCATCTGGTTTCTTTTGCCTGCTTGGCAGGGATTTCAAGTACTCAAGGTGCCTCCTTGCATCTTCCTGATTTTGCCGGACATAATAAACCACGTACGAGATCACCATGGTGAACCAGCCAAACATGGTGACCAGCATGGCGTAATCGGTAGTCTTTTTGGGAAGGTTGCAGAGGTCAGCATCGTTGGCAGCATTGAGGAAAGGTCTCCCGGCATGTTCATCCAGCACAGAGGTCTTGCAGATGACGTTGTTGGCTGTCTCGTGGTTGGAGGCCATGCTCCTCAACACCTGCTGCAGCGTGCAGTCACAGTGCCAGGGGTTGTTAGCAATTCTGGCTCTGGCCTTTAAGTTGTTGAAAGCATTTTTGTGCACGCTTTGAATCCGGTTGTCAGACAAATCCAGAGTCTGCAAGGTTTCTGCCACCCCCTTAAAGGCATGTTCATCTATAAATTCAATCCCATTTTTTGATAAATTGAGGACTCTCAGTTGGTGCAAGTCCTTAAAAATCTCATTGGGGATAGACGTTATCTGATTGGAGTCCAAATAAAGTAAGACCGTTTCTGGAGGAAGATCTCTGGGTATTTCCTTGAGGTTTGCATTGCTACAGCTGACGTTTAAACCTCCAGAGTGAGAACAGAGGCAGCCTTTCGGGCACATACTGGCAGAATGAAAGCACAGTATCATGAGGACAAAACTTTGTAAGAGCAGACACATGGAGAGGGAACGAGTTAGCCACAGGTCTACCAAATGCATGCTGGGGTGTCAGCATAATCACACAACCATTTCTCATTCAGCCAACAGTGGCAGGAAAAGGATCGGCAAAGCTGAAGTGTGGCTTCATTTTCTTCGGTGGGATTAGCAAAAAATGACTAATGTGTGGACTTCCTCATCGTCGATACTCTTCTTAAAAGCACACCTGCAAAGAGGAAGAAAAGTTCCTTATACCATAAACTCCAATCCAAATTTGGTTTAAAAAAATAGAAATAAATGAAGGCAGAGTGAAAGGCAATACCAAATAAATGATCTATTATCCTATCAGTGCAGCAGAGTATTTATTCAGGTATCTCCTATTAGCATTAATCTGAGTTTAGTACATAAATCTCCAGGACACTTTTAAGAGGATAGACTACACTCATTACAAATTACACAGGTTCAGGCTTTAATACTTATTAGAGGAGGCACTGGCTTGTTTTTAAAAGCAGACTTTTCTAAAATACCCATAAAAATAAATTACATTTTCCCTTGCTAAAGTAGAAGGTGCATTAGCAAGCGTTAGGAGTTAGATCTCCAGCAAGTGACTGGTAAGTGAGGAATTTGTGATGGTTAATGTGAATTTATCTTAAAAATAGTTTATGTTATTTTAAGTTCAAATCATAGTTAAAATGTTTCCTTTCTAAGGTACTTTAAAACAACAAAAAATTACACAAAACAAATAATGTTAGAAGACACTACAAATATCCATCATCTCCTTGTTTTCTGCCCCTATTTCCTTCTTGCTTTTAAATGCTTATTTCCTGTACTTCACAGTAGTTTCTGAGCTACCCACGGAAATAATTTCTACTACCATTTTTCTTGAAAATTTTCTTTACATTTAAGACAGAGAAAAAGAAATAAATACAGTTGCCAAAAACTCAATCCCCCAAACCAAGCAAACTTCACATAAAACTATATGCAAGCCAAAAAAAAAAAATTTTCATGGCATGTAATTTGCTAATAGAATATATGAGAAATAGTGTTTCTTCTTCTCCACTTGCAATTTGGCTTAAAAATAGTAAATATCCAGAAGCTTTTCCATTTTCTTCTTTAATTGGAACACAAATACAAAAGTCTAAAATGCTGACCTATAAGGTTTCAAAGACAATCTCATTTATTTTTTCCCTTATTATGGTAAACTATGAATTTCTAACCTCAGCAGGTCCATTTGTTTTCATGTGCATGCCCTTTGTCTCTGTAGCAGCTTGGATATTTGCAGCCTTCATGTTATATTTACATATAAATGATTTTTTTTTTTCATACACACAGTGTAGTCTACTAAACTATAAAATCCCTGCAGGGAGGATGTGTGTAATTGTACAGGAAGAAGAAGAAATTGTATTGCAATTATATTTGCCTGCAGAATTCACATACTAACTGCATTTTTTGGCACATCAGACTAACATGGATTAAACGTGTCATGGAATCTTTCAAACACATAATGCACACTTTTTTTTTTTTTAGCCCTTTTGCTGATGTTTAGTATGTCAGCAACCCCACAGGAAAAAACATCTTGAGAGTATGTACATTATGTGTGATTAGTCCAATGCTATGGCTTGGGAATGACAGAAGTACACCTCCCACTGCCATTTCCTGTATCACCACCACTTTTCAACATATTTAGTGATCAAAAGAGAGATTGCCCAAGAGCCTAAACAGAAAGTTTATGCTTTGGTTCTGTAACACGGAGATCTTGTACCATCAAGTTTCATTCTTTTCTTAAAAAGAAAGGAAGTTGTTCGCCATTTCTCTTGTGAAGTTAACCCTGGAAAAGCAAAACCATTATCAAGGGAAGTAAGTGGAGCATGAAGAGCTCCCTGTGAGGAACGGGAGGTGAGGCAGAATCTCCAAAATCAACAGAAAGCCCTTCATGACACATGTGAAACAGGGTTTACAGAAAAGAAGCCCACTGCACTGAGTGCATTCATGCTATCTCTTCCTATGGCTCTTGGGTCACTGCAGTGTCCGGTCTTCTGATCAGACAGAAATCAATTACAGCAGGAGACAAGCTACAGAAGTTGTTTTTTCCCAGCCTGCTCAAAAGTGCTAAGTACTTGCTAAAATGTGCAGCCCATTCAGAGGCCAAGCTGGAGGCGGCAGCTGCTCCCTCTGGCAGCTCCAGGCTGGCAATCTGCTCCTCCCTCCCACAGCCCTGGGTGCTGCGGCAAGAAGGTCTGTCCCCACAAAAAAACAGCCACCTATTTTCTTTTCCTTCACGTTTACATGCCTTGCTACTGTGCTGCATGGGAAGAGTAGAAGAGCGGTTCAACTCTTCATCAGAGAAGTAGTAGGCATCATCTCATCACCTACTACTTGTGCACAGCAGCTTTCCACCAGTGATACTGGGGTAAAAGAGCAAAGAGCTGCAGTAGTCTCAGATGCTTAATTTTGCAGAGGCAGAAAAATCCCACTGTTTTCACCAGATTGTGAGGATTAAACATCATATTTGCTTCCTTACAGGCTAAAAAAAAACCTACTTACTTAAAATTACCCAAAAGATAAAGAGTGTTTTAGCCTATAACATTCTCCACATCTATACCAGCACCTTCAACAGCATAAGATAGCATCAGAACTGTCTTTAGGAACTACTGAGACCTTTGATAATTATCAGTCCCTGGATAGCAATGCCAGACGTCAGAAATGTGACACTAACATCCATGGCAATGCTACCAGACTCAGCTTTTCTGCTCAACAATGTTCATTAAGAACATAAGAGTATGGGAAAAAGTCCATGTGCCAACCTGAAATTACACCGTGGATCCCGGTGAGACCTCCATAGCATAGTTATGCCACCAAATATATTGTGTTGAAGAGGCCCCAAGCACCAAAGGCAATGTGGAATGTCTTCACCCCAGTGAAGACAAGTGAAGCTCTTTTTCTTTAATGTATTAATGTGTTTAGAGTGGAAGGAGTAGGATCATTACAGACTGAGCAGGCAAATGTTTAATGAAGCAATGCATCTTCATAAGAGAATACTTAGTAAATGGGTAAAGAGGGAGAAAAACTCCCACTGTTTTAAGTTGTTAAAAAGAGCAAATATGAGTTTAAACCTGTAATTAACAATCCAGCCAACAAAAACTTAGCTGAGCAAGAATAAAGCTCAGCAAATTCTCAGTAAATTAACTGGAAGCATTCCAACGGGACTCAGTATCAGTCGAGGGAAACAGAGCTTTGTTTACTTCCACAATCAGAGTATCTGATCCAAGGGATATCTGTGGTTTGGGTTCCACCAACAAACCAATACATAGCACTTCCTTGACAGGCATCCTACCAACTTCAACAAGACAAAAGGGAACTAGGATCTGACCTTTTGTAATGCCAAAAGGAAGATTTTTGGCTTCTTGAGTATCTATTGAATTTTCTCTGCCTGGAACACACTAAATAAAATAAAAGGTAATGGAGATTGGAAGAAGGACAAGAGAGAAAAACAGACAGAAAAACTGAAGATTACAGAAAAAAAGAAGTGGAAGACAGAATTAAAATAAACATGTGAATTAACTGGAAGTGTGCAAATAAAGAAAAAAAAAACAACATGGAAAAATAAATTAAAAAGTAAATGAAGGCACAGGGAAAAGACAGCAATGCTACAAGCACAGATAACAGCAAGGCTTAAAAAGGCATTTTGTGTACATTGTTAAAATACAAGTACACACAGAAAACCTAACATATAAGGCAAATATTGCAAGGCTATATAACTACAGAGTGAAGAGGACAAGAAATAATTTTTTAGTCTTGCAGTTTTAACTGGTTTCAAGCTTTCCTCTTCTCATGCTCCCTCAAGACCACTCACTCAGTACAAACATCCAACAGTGTGGGAAAATGTACACAGCCTGAAATCCTCAAGGAAGGCACATTCACTCTTAATATACAGTGAGAGTTGTATCAAGTTCCAGGTGTGAGGTACTTGCAGTGGTTTCCCTTTCCAGCAAGCAAGGTGTGTAGATTGTATCTTGGCACATGAGTGCTTAGCATCTGTGATACTACTGGTTCAGGTATTTAATTAATAACTCCTCCCTACACAAATTCAGTGAGGTAAAGAAGCATTAATGCCTCCGACTACCCATCTGGAAAAAAAAGGGCCTGCAGATTTAGCCAAGTCACACAGAAAGGCCATAACAATTTCAATATTAATTAACGTTCAATATTAATTTATCCTATTGTGCCTTCAGAGCATGATAAAGGAAATGCTATAAAGATCACAGAGAACAGCATAAAAGTGACACTGAAAAACTGAGAATTTTTTTTAGGACAGTACTAAGACAACAAAAGGCATATAAAAAAAAAAAAAAAAAACGATCAATCACATATTTCGCTAGAGATGCCTGACCTAACAAAAGAGAAGACGAAAGACAAGGGAAAATATATTTTTCTCTATTTTAGAGTGGACACTTTTGGAGTCTATGTGGCAGCTTAAAAAAAGAAAAAGTCAGAGAGAAGCAGCTGCCAGTCCCTTGCACTTTAAAGCCAGCCACTGCCAAGTACTCCAAAGGAGAGACCAAAATCAACCTTAAGAGCTATCCTACAGTATTTCAAACACACACACACAGAGCCTCCCCAGCTGTCAGGATCAGCTTGCATCTCCACCAAGATGAAGTCATCGGAGCGCCTTGTTAATGACACCGTTCCTGGAAATTCCCACCTTCCAAATGGGAGAGAGAAACACACTCCCTGCTTGTTCATCAGGTTCCTTCTTCATACATTGTGTATCTAGATTCTAGTAGGGTGCTCCAAAGATTATTTCCAAGCAGTACAAAAAACTACCTGTGACAGCCAAATATCTTTGTTCAAGTCATTCCAATATCACAGCACTTGTACTTGGAATTTCAGTGGGATTCTCAGCAGTTTCAGCTGAATTCCCGGTTTGGGAAAAGGCTGTTTCTTTGGGATGTGTTGTCATGGGGCCTCAAGAAAAAAGACAGAAGGTGCTATTGCATCAAGCTGCAGTGTAAGCACAGTCTCCTTCTAAGCACAGAAGACAAAAGGAGGCATGCTTCTTCCTACCATAGCCCTGTCCCTACCCACTGTGCAATGTCCATCTCTTTCCCCTCTTCCTTCTCCAGGTCCTGATAGGCTCATCACAGTTATCTGACAGAAAACTGAAAGGGTCAGTTAGCTGCACCTGTCCCCTTGGAGCCCAAACCCAAGAACAAGAAAGTGCAGCACTGCCAATGGGGAACATACAGTCCCAGTGGTACAAGAAGTTTTTCTCCCCTGGGTGGGTCTGGAGATTGCTCAAAGCTGCAAAGACATGGCAGGACTACAAAGACATGACATAAGATGAGTTACAAAAACCAGAAGCATGCAAAATGTCCAGCATAAGAAGAGGGACTGCTGTCCTATCCCAAAAACATGAGTGATACTAGGATCAACTGCTGTAGCATTGGACCCCTGGGGCAAAGGACAAGGCAAGCGTGTGGAGTCAAGCCTGGATGCACAGTATGAAACGGAGTGCATAACTGTCAGCCCCCTACAGATTTTTATGTGGTTTCTAGAGTCAGAAAGTCTGGCTACAAAGGATTTTCATTGCTGATCTCTTACGCCAAGAGGTAGTTCCATCTCAGGCTTGACCATCTGTGCAGATTCCATAAGCTAAATTATGTCGTCTTTGGCATTTGAGCAACTACACCATCCTTGCGGTGTGCAAAGAGAGCTGGATGTCACACATGTCTCACTGTGAAGGAAATTCGGAGATAGCAGCTCCATTTTCTCTATCAATAATGTGCTAGAATAATTTCTCTTCTTGTCATCAAAGCTGGATCCCCTGATGAAAAAGATTGCAATTCTCATTCCAGCAATGTCAGTGGGGTCACAGCTAACCAGAGATGCTCAGCATCTGGGCCCACAGTTTGTATTTGTTATTACTGAAGGTGCCAAGATTAGAGAGGAATTGCTTGTTATTGGAGCCTATATGCTCAAACCAGCAAGCAAGAATGGCAAGAGGAAAAAGACAGACGCCAACAGACCAGCCACAGGGGATGGCCTGTTGGCTGCGTGATGATCACTCAATCTGTTTGTTCTGTCACTTTTCAACCTTCAGAAATGACAGCGTGGAAGAATTACACACTAGCCAATTTCTGAAAAAACTGTGGATTGTAGGGTCCAGGTCCACAAGTCTGTTCTACAGACCTCATCTGCTGTCCTCATTTGAGAATAGACCCCACATTGCACCGCAGAGCTCCACATTCCTTGGGATCACAGAATCCACCACAATCATCCTCAGCTTTTCTGCTAATAACGAAGGCACCCCTGTGAGCAGCTGTGTGCCCTCTATGCTGCAGATGGGCTGCACATGTTATGGTGCCTCCCACCCTCCTTGCATATGACCCATACAGCCCCCACAGGAAACTAAACTGCTGATACTTGTATGTACAGCTCTAATGTCTTCAGAAGAAACTCTCAGCTTCAGTGAGTCCTAGAAGCCTTCAACAGATCCCGACAAAAAAGGCACAACTTTCAAAGCCCACTCCAACTCCTGACAAACTTCTGTAACAACCTTCTTATGAGTTAACAGTGGAAGTCTCACACAGAATTAGAAAAGCCCAGGAAATAAAGACTCCTGTAGGGCTAATTTCTTAGATATCTGTTGCAGCAAACTTGCAATTTGAATAAATATTAAAATTTTATAACTAACAATCCATTAAAAGGGAGCACTGTAGCACGATTATTGTTCTATCTGACTTCTAGTCAATTACAGAGATGTTTTATGGCTTTGAAACATCAGACATTTTTTGTCTTGAAGACATCGACTGTCTTGGTATATAGAAAAGACATGCTCATTGATAAATCTAGTCTCCAATTTCTCTGTTAAAATGGGCCTTAGCTTTGCCATATTGAATACTTTTATTTTAAATCAGGTTTATCAAAATATCCACTGACAAAGAAAATACTCCTCTTTTTAATGAATCCTTTTCCTTGAGTTCATTTTCCTGTAATGCCAGTCAGCTTGTTACTGCATACACACAAACCAACCTTACTCTCCACATCCAAACATAACTGTATCTTATGTCTTTGCACTCCTTTGCCACTAATACAGTCACATAATGCCATACATTAACTTATATTTAAAAATATTATCCTGCAATGATTCTATTAACAAGATAGCCACAAACTGGAGACTGCAGGCTAAAATTCACAGGTGAGTCCCCCATCCAAACACTCCAGTTTGCTGAAGAACCAAGGACAGGACAATTGTACTTGAACCAAAGCGATTTACCACCACTACTCCCCACCAGCTGCAGATGACATATTTACAAAGAATCCAAACAGGAAGAATTATTTCCATGCATCCTATTAATCTTTAGCTATGGTTTAGTACACACCTTCTGGTAAGCTACACACTGGCTTGTCCTGCACACCTGCATGCTGTCTTTGTGAGCAGCTGAACCTCTGGAGGCTAAGAGGGTCTGTGCACACTGGAGGATAAAACCAACATGAAATCCTGTCTGCCTGCCTGCTCCAAGAGCTGGAAAGTGAGGATAACTGCAAGCTGGAGCTGAGCAGGAGCAGCAGGACCCAAAGGAGAACACAGCAGTTGTTTCTGATTTCTGTGCTGCCTGCTCGCTGCAGAATGACAAGCTTCATGGGTACCAAATGAATTCCTCCAGACAAACAACACAACTATAAAAAAATAAAAATACAGCCTGTGTATTGTCAGAGGGGAAGGCATCCTGGCACGCTGCAGCCAAGGGCAATCTCACTAGCTGTGCACACACTCCAAGCTGGACAACTCAGCCCTCTCTCTGGCTCCAGGATACTGCCAGGGAATTCAATTTAGCATCCGAAACAAGAATCTGGCGTCGAGTCTCTGGAGCCAGGGTGCTGGCAATCTCCGTCTTTCAGGCGTCTTTCCCTGGCACTCCTTAAATGCAGTGCGGCTGCCTGGCTGCTTCTCACCACAGCTACCTTGAAGGTAGGCAGTCACGATGCTATAAAACAGCAAACCAGGGAGATGCCAAGAGCTCCTGCAAGGTGCCAGGTGACTTAAATTCCCAAAAGAAAGTCTCCAGCAATGGAAGACTTTCAGGATCTCAGAGCATGGCACAATGAAATCCTAAAGCAGTAACAGAAATAAATGAATAGAAGCCAACAGCAAATGAGGTGAGAAAAAAGGGGTGCAAAAGATCACTGATTCAGTGAATAATTGAAATGTCATGATTAATCACTGTGAGCCTGAACTTCAATTACATAATGGATTCATTATCTAATGAAATACCAAATGTACTCAAACTATAATATTCTCCCTCAAGACAGTACTGAGAATGAAAGTCAATATTTTGTTCCCCAAAACCTTCCAGTATAGACATCTTTCTAACAGCTATTCATCATAAAACATTTCTAGTGGCAGAAGCATACTGTATAGGTACAGGTTTATAGATCTTACCCTCTCTTAACAGAGTGATAGAATGGTTAAGGAGAGCCAAATGAACATTTTAAGCTATAATTACTTTCTGATTGTGAGATCACCAAATGTATCACTCTTTATTACAGATTAACAGCTTACTTAATTATACTGTGTGGGCAAATGAATCAGCACTTTAAGATTGATGGGTTGGGTTCATGGTAAAAAATGTATTTGACTTCTCTCCTTTTTCATCTCATCAGAAATTATTTTTTAATTTGCTGCTGATAAATAATTGTGTGAAGCTTAGCAGATTAAGAAAAGATCAATGACAAGAAAAATATTAGCCATTATCTCCTATCTTTCCTAAGATGCTTTGCTCTTGGAAGTCTTCTGCGGCAACATATTCCTTGGAAGGAAATCTGATACGCTTGATGGAAATTAAAGGAACAGATGTCAAGGATGGGCTTAGTTCTCTTTCTTTCAAGCCCTAACAAAGAATGGATATGGTTTTACTCTTCCAGTGTCACCATCCCTTGATTTTTCAATAATCTTTAATGCTGCCTACTTTTCTCAGTTATTGCCTGCATCCTCTTCAGATGATTTAGACTATGAAGGGTTCTCATGCTTTCTCTGAGCAATACACCCTGCTGGGAAATATAAACGACATTCTGTATGCCTATCTATGCCACTTGAAAAAGGAACCAAAACATTACATATACTTATAGTGCATAAGTAGCATCAATATGAAATAACTGAAAAATTAGAACTATAAGAAACCAGCTGAGTATCATCAACTGTTAAACATTGCTCATCATTGTATTTTCAATAAATTGGCTTGATGGTCTACAAAAGAATGAACAAAGGCTCAAGATAAGCCGGTCACTCCTCAGCAAACATATCTGTGAAATGAACTTTTTTTTTTTTTACTACTATATAAGTACATGAAGAACCATATAACACTTAAGGGAAATGCTCCACCACAGACAAATGACTGTCTGAAGTATTCTCCAAAGCCATATAATTTGTTTCTAGATTAATTATTAGTGTGCATTAGACTCAAGACCATTTTTAGAGTTTAGGATCATGTTCCATCAATTCTCAGTCACATTTTCTGTAACATCAACTGTTCTTTTCTAGCAAGAAAACCCTTTCCAGCAGCAGTCAAGCCAATCCTCCAGATGATTTACACTAGAAAAAAAAATGTTCTTAAGGGTTAAAATAATCTGAAATAGGAATACTTTATCTTTTCCAAATAAAAATACGCAGAATAAAGTCTGTTATACAGCCTGGTTATGAACTGAATGCACAGATGCCTTTCATGATTAGGCACTGCAGTAGATTTTCAACAAATCTGATAGAATCCAATGTAAAATGTTTTTAACATAAAAGGTCAATTTCACTATATTCGCTGATCTATTTTTCTCCCATATTTTAAAAGAACATGATCCAAGTTTATAAAAAAAAGTGACTGGTTTGAGCCATATCCTGACTAACCAGTAGCTCATGATGGATGCTCCTTCAAGTCAATTCTGCAGTATCATATCAGAGAAAACGTCTTCTTGATCTCAAGATAATTACACTGATCACCTCAATGATTACCAGCATAATCAGTGACAAGTCTTGCAATTTAATCTTGATAACTGCATCTGGTGACTGCAGATGGTGTCCTTGTCCAAATGAAGATCTTTTTTTTCTTTGTTTTGCACATTGTAAATCTAACCCCCAGTAATAATAATGCATTCTCAGAAACTAATAGGCCAAGTTACCCCCTTTAAAAGATAAGCAAGGTTCAGATCATCTAGAGACTTTTATTCCACTTTTAAGGGCACTTATTTGATTTTGCATACTGTTATCTCCAGGCTCATTTGAGGTTCATCCAAATGTTCCTGCAACTTACTAGACAGTGGGAAGAGAGAAGTTGTAATTAGGCTGGGGAAACTGTGCTGCTAATAAAGTCAGCAAGGCAGAAATAAGCATGCAAACCTGAAGGGACCATTCAGCAAGGAACATGCTAGCGGCTTTGTAAAGTTGACAACAGTTGCACGAAGCAGCCAGCAAGACAGCTGCTGGTTGCAGATACCCAGGCACTAGGGAGCCCTAGAAGAAATAAGATGTGTTACAGATTCCGAAGTAAAACAGGCAAGGGAGGAGGAGAATGAAGCAAAACGTGACTAAACGCTGCTTCTTCCGGATGACCTATTGCCACAGAGTAGGTCCCCAGTAACTGCTACAGGTCACTGCAGATGAGACCATCTCTAGGGTTAGACACCTCAAAGGGAAATAGAGATGTGAGTAGAGACAGCGCCATAGACGTAGTTTAGCATCCACTTTCACTTGCTTTTGTTGTTAATTGGGATCTGCTTTACCTAGTGTTAAACTACAGGAAACCAAGGCTGCTTCTTTCCATGCACAACTGCCCAGTGGGAAAAAAATAAGAATAAAATAAAGTAAATAAATAAATAAAGAACAAACAGAGCAATAATCTATGGCACAAGGAATTTGTAAGGAAAGAAGCCAGGACAGTAGAAGCTACTATTAAAATGAAACAATCTGATTAAAATCCACAAGATGAGACCACAAAGAAAAGCAACATACTTCCACAGTAATTACTCTGTATGAAAAAATATCTGAAAGAGGGGGGAAGAAACCACAAACTAAATTAGCAGTAGGGGACAGTGCTTTAGAAAAGTACCGTAGCAGTTATTAATTCAGCTCCTTGTGCTTTGAAATAAACTGGGTGTATAACAGTATAACAACAGGACCTCTACGATGCATATCAAAGTAGAGTAACATATACATAAAAAAAAAAGCTTAACATTTTTATATAAAGAAAAATTACAGAGTTTGAAATTCCCAATTGCAAATTCTTAAGCTAAAGTGAAGGTTAAATACCACAATAACAAAATATTTTATAATAAAAATTAAAACAGATAAGTATCAACTAATTTCAGAAAATGGTGAGAGCAAGTATGGAATAATTATGAGATCAACACACAATTAAACAACTTTGAGAAGACATTCAAATAACCTTCTGGAACCAAGTGACTCACTGACTTAACTGCAAGCCATTTGGGCTTGCTGAAGTAACTGTTTGATCAGTGATGCTGGTTTTGCTGGGTCAATGGTTATTCAACCTGCACACTATCAGCTTATATAGCTGAGAGCAAAGTGCCCATCTGCAACAACGCACACATATATACTTCACTTTTCTACACCGAAGATGTCAAGCAAACTATCATAAACCTCTACCATATCAAACCACCCACCAACAAAAATGCATCCCCAATTTTAATATTTTAATCCATGAACAGCTTCAAATAACTATAATTTCTTCTTCGTCAGCTTGCCAGAGAAGCATATCTTTTTTCTCTCAATATATGCAATAGTACCAGGCTAATAATAGATTTGAGTTCTATATTTAGATATCATTAGAGCTCTACAAGCTGAACATGAAACAGCCTCGAAGAGTTAGGCATGGGGCTTTTGTATTTCTGTGAAAGCAAGGCTAGCAGCTTCCCATCAGGACCCAACACTAGCTTTTAGCTCAGCTGGCTGCTATCGGCATTAAAGCCCAAGGAAAAGGCCAGCTCAAGCACAGCCTCCGCAGCTCCATTTCATCTGAGGATCTCCCGGGCAGCAGAATCTAGCAGTGGAAAGCTTCAATGCCATCTTGTGCTGGCAGCATTTCCCTAATTAAGAGTTTAAGGCCAGATGGAGCCATTAGATCATCTAATCTGACCCCCTGCCTATCATATGACGTGTCGTTTTACCAGTAAAGCTCATATTGAGCCCAACAATTTAGGTCAGGCTAGAGCATGTCAGAGCTGAGGAGACTGCTGTGTGCACAAGGCAGTACCTTTTGTACGAGCTGTACTTGTACCCCCCTACACCAGGAGCTACCAGAATGCCTTCAACAGAGCCTGAATGCACCCAGGAAACTCACTTCCCTCAGCATACACTGTAACAGTTAAACACACTTTTCCAGGAAGAAGCTATTCTAGCTGAGATGCCTGCTCCACCAGGACCTAGACAGCAAGCAAGAATTACACAGGTTTTCAAAAGAAAGGCTATACTGAAAGATTCTGTTATGCTGCTCATCAGAAACAGTTGAATGTTACCACTGGTCTCCAAATGAGAGCTAGAAAACTTTTTTTTTTTTTTTTTTAAACATCCTGGTGAGTTACATCAGGCCCTCAGCTGCCATTAAAGGTCCTTGCAAATTACAAGTGTTCCACCTAAGCAGCAATCAGGATGTTTTCCTTCCAAAATGACTGCTGTGGAGCATCCCCAAGGCTTCCCAGGAAGTCAGGTAAAATCCTTTTATTTTTTAAAACCATGCACTGTTTTTCCAAAGTTGTAACAAACTCACAGTATAAATTTCTCTTCTGAGGACATATGATCATAGAAAGTTGATATTACAACTTGATGTGGGAGGCTGAAATCCTCTAAGGGTTCTCTGACCCTTACTCAGCAAAATATTTAGCCTGGTTGCAACTTAGCAGCTTGGTGAGAGGCGAGTCTTCAGTGTTCAGGGGGCTGAAATAAAAGTTGTTTATCAACAATCGCTAAATAATAGGAACAGCTCTAAAGAAAAAAATGGATTGGCATTTCTCAGTGGAAATAAACACCAGTCTTTATCAGACATGAAATCTAGCTGTGCTAAAAGCAAAAACAAGACACAGCTGCTTGATACTGAGTGAGAAGAGATTTTCCAGCCAGTCAGTTATTCTTCCCAAGGAGAAAAGAAAAGAAAGGAAGAGCCAGAAGAAAGAATTGCAATGGCTCCTTCCCAGATGAGAAAAAAGCACTGAGGTCACTTCTTTTCTAAGGGAGAAGAGGTCTTTATTAGCAGTACTAGAGCAAAGCAGGAAGAGACCAAAGCTCAGTTCAATAAAGCCCTCATTTTAAAGACAAGAATACATCAGCTTTCAGTGCGTCCCCATGGAGGTTGTACAGCCAAGTTGACTTTGGCGGAGCTAGCTGATACAAAAAGCAAGAGTTGGGAAGAAAAAAGTCTTGATTAGCTGGGCAATGGTCCAATGAGCAAGACACTGGAGGCTGCAAGTTCACAGCCAAAGAAGCTCAGGTAGAAATAATTTATAACAAATTAAGTTAGGTCATGGTAATGAAATTTAAAGACAAGCGGGACACGATTTATTTTACTAAGGCTTGTTGAAAAGTGAAAACCAAGCAGAGCCAACAGGAAGGCTAATTTAGCTCTGGTTACAGTTGGTACTGGCACTGTGATAAACTCAACTTGACATATTTAGAATGGGAAAAGAATTCAAGAATAGGCTTTAAAAAACAAAACAAACAAAACAAAAAAAAAAAAACAACACAGTCCATGTCCAGCAAGCCAGTTCAAGCTCAAAACCATGCCACAACACAAACATAGCAGGACTACCTCATTGGGGGGATTGGTTACCAACACCTGCACTGCCAAGCCAGCTCGGAGCAGGAGGAAGGATGGAAAACCCAAATGGGAGAAGGCTTCATAAGAGCTGCAGTCCCCTCACAGGTCACCAGACAGCTTCGGCTGTGAGGTGGCTCAGTGCCTCATCGCTGAGGGCCTTGCAAGGCCCCTCAACAGGTTACCTGGCAGCAGCCCAGGCTTGGCTCCGGTGCCATCATGTCCTCAGCTGTCCTCCTGCCACCCACCTGCCTCTCCCTCCTCACACTGTGAAACATGGCAGGAGAGGGGAAAACAGCAGCCACTTTGTAATGGATGAATGCAGCAGTTTGCAAGAGGGAGAGATGAAAAAGTGTTAATATTAAAGTCATAAAGCTTGTGGCCATTTTTCAGTCTGAAATGCGTAACACCATAAAACAATGCTTAAAGGCACTGACTTCTGTTCCAAACCACCTGCATGGTAAGGCACCCTGCTATTAGCACAGAAGTTGTTTATTACCAGTCTCATTTCAGTCTGATTCCAGGAGAGTCATAAAACTGATTTTTTTCACTCAGTACAAGAGCCCAGGTGGCCCCAGGTTTTCTTTGGCATGCCAAGTCTTGCCGTGTCACCTGTGATCCCTCCCTGGTTGCTAACCCATTCATTTCTAACAAGACATATAAAAATCACGTCCGAGCAAATGAATCCGTCCCCAGCACTTGGCACATGTATACCGTTCTTCTTTTCTGGTTCCTGAAACTGCAGCAACTCTTGGTGAGGTGTGTTTAGCATAATTATAAGAGTGGCTTTGTCTGCCAGCATGCATCCCGTGTATCCACACACTCCCCAGAAACATTCTGGCTGGTGGGAGGTGAAACCAGATCGCTAGATCCTCTCCCAAATCAATTTCCTCAAAAAAAAAAGAAAAAAAAAGAAAAAAGAAAAAAAAAAAAAAGCATAAACAATGTAATATCAGAGCAGATAAATAAACAGGCATTTTTTTTAAATTGAGATTTTTGCCTTTTTCACAAATAAAAGCATACAAATTCAAAGCCACTCACAAGCTTTTCAGTTTCCTCTGTCAGAAACAAGTGTTAGGATTTAGGGGCTCTTTATAAAGATGGCCAAGCAACAAAGTCCTTATCTCACTGACAAGACTACCAATTCAAGGACATAAAGACGGGGGATAGAAGAGCGGTGGTATGTACAGGAGTGTTCAAGGCAGTCAGAATTGCCTGTGGAATTGCAGGGAGAGCAAAGAAAGAGAACAAGAAACTGCTGTCATGCTTGTGCTCTCGCTGTGAAGAGAGGAAGCCCCATATGGGAGTTTCACAGGGGTCGTCTGAGAGGCCACTGCAGCTCAAGAGCCTGCAAGTGACCTTCTTACAATCTGGAGCCCAGTGAAATTACCAAGCATTAACATGTACTACAAACTACACCATCTTTCTGGGAGTTATGAAATAACCCGTGAATCATCCCACCATCAGCAGCATCAGCTTCCCATTGACTGATATGGCAGAAAGATGGACTGATATGGCCAAGGATGGCAGCATAGTCTTACCTCATATTTACGCGTTTTCATCAATAGAGGGGTAAACTGCCCCTCTCCTTTTCCTCTTTTTAAGAGTCAAGGACCTGCAAAGGCACCTTTACCTCTTTTACGCATTCAGCCACACATCTGAATACAAGTCCACAGTTCAGGACACCCAGACAACTCCTCATGGGCTATGCAACCACGTTATCAAATCGCAGTCTACATACTGTAAGTATGTAGTATGTCTACATACTATGAGGAATGGTAAAACAAATGGTAAAACAAACCATACCACTTAAGAGCAGCACTTTCAAATTTCTTTTTCTTCATGCTCCCCATCACAGGAAGCATCACGTTGTTCATTCCCCTACCCCTAAGTTGCCATAGACACAATACCACATTGCTGCACCAATGCTGGTCCTATATCCATAAGCTGGTTCCTATCTGAGCACCTCCTGCACTCTTGCTCCTTCTCTTCTCCCTTTCAGTCAGCCAGAGGGACCCTCCAGTTCCACCCTGACTGATGGTGAGGACAACAGAACAGCTCTCACACAATAAAACAGACTTTCACAATGCAGTAGTGCCATGCACAGTCAGGTTCTGGTCCAGGAAAAGTTTGTCTGCAGCCCACGTTAATGCTTATGGAAAACCTCAGATTTTACATTTCTTGAGCTTCACAGAGAAGCCTGTCCTTGCAACCCTTTATTTCAAACCTTGCAATCTTTGTCAGCCTGAGGAACAGCCCATTATTAAACCTCCGTTAACACAGCGATGTCAACCAATTTTCAAGCAGACCTGTGATAGATGAGCTGAATTTCAAAGCAGCCAGTGTCTACCAGGCAATAGCCATGTGTTACTGCACTCACAGGGCTCTCACGTTGCTCTGAAGTATCTCCCTTGAGCACAGAAGGGAACCACTTGCAGTCACAGCATTAATAGTCACCCTGTATTGTCACCATCATGGACACACACCCTCATCAACAGGACTCCTGCAGACCTTAGCCCCATGTCTGTGCTGTGCTGTTCAATCAGTTTCTCTCTATCAGCTGCCTTGCTGCTTCCAAAACAAACACCCTCTGCCAAATGTACAGTCACTAGAGAAAGGAAAAAACAAACAAACAAACAAACAAAACAAAACAACAACAACAACAACAACGAAAGTTGTTATTCTTGAGAAGAACAGGCACAAGGATGTGTCCCTTCAGCATGAATGCATACAGTCCCAGCCTTAACTGGAACTTTGCTCAGTAATGAATCCTTTGGGGTTAAACCAACTTCTTCCCACTATTATCATAAAGAGCACCTGCTAAAAGGAAAGCTAGGGCAAGTAACACATACATACTGAATAAAAAGAAATAAATTGAGGTAGTTTCTTGACTTTCATGACCACCACAGAGGATGGGGAATGTGCGCTATCAGCTGTGCTATGGCAAGCCAGGAGCCTGCGTTCTGGCAAGCACATGGGCATGAGTCTCAACAAATCCTGCAGGCAATTATGATGACTCACTTCACTTGCTATCCTTCCCATTGGGATATACAACCTCTCCCTCCACTAAAAAAAATGGCCTCATGCAAAAAACCCTTCTAAAATTCTTAAAAGTTACAACACTGAAATGCACTTCTGCAGATGCAAACATCTCACGTGAAATAGGGAGAAGTGGGCAAGTCAACAACCAGCACCGAAGGTGTTTTACAACTTCATCTACAATATTAACTCACCAGACTGTTACTTCATACTACAAAGTTACTGCTATGGTTGCACAAACAACTTCATTAAGAATGAGTGATTAGTTCTCCATCAATGGCTTTAACAGCTGTCTGAATAGTGCAATCATTTATTTATAACAAAAGAAATACTAACCTTCTCTTACAATGAATGTTAGTCATAGATGAGAGGAAAAAAAAATTTAAAACCTGCTGATAATTATTTTATTTAAAGCTATTAAAATACTCCCCAAGCAAAATTTTACATTCCACACTTAATTATTAAAATGTGCACATGGCTCAAAATTAGTGGATGAAGAGAAAAAAAATAATTTCACATCCTTCCCTTTACAATGACACTTTCAGTTGTCATTTCATGTTTCTGTTGCAGTTTTCATAATGCTTGTATCAAAGGTTGCTATTGACATTTTAATTTGTTTTTCAATGTTATTGGAACACACATTTTCTGATAGAATTGAATTTTATGTAAGTCATATTTTTATTGATGTAACTTTAAATTTTTTTACATTAACCCCCCTGAGAAAACAACTCATGTAAAATGTTATAAAAATGAAAAATTTCAATGAAAATGCAAAATTTAAATAACATCCATTTGCCTTTCCCACTAAAAAGGTTATTTTTTTTTCTTCAGAAGTTTTTCGATCTGTAACTTTCAGTCAGCTGTCTTCAAAACAAAGAGAACTTGCTTCTTGATTGCAGTGGTGGTCACAAAGCCTTATGTACACGGGAACAAAGTGGCCCTGTTGACTGCTGCTTGGCTGGACTCAGACTCAGGATCTTGGTACTGATCAGAAGCTGAAGCTTGGATGGTTATGGAGAGGAGGGGATAGGATATGTCTGTAGGATGCGATGCCTAATACAGGTTATATTGTGAGTGAGCTACCATGAATCAAACACACACTGCAACCCTGACTCTGCAAGGTGGATTAACAACAGAAGATATTCTGAGGAATGTACTGCTAATGTTTGCTTCACACTGCCAGCAGAAAGCAGCCCAGAAGACAGCACACCTTCTCCTGGGATTAATTACTGCTACATCCATGTTCTCCCACCAGTTTTGAGGCAGTGCCACGTTTCCCACTCAGAGCCATTCCCAGTGCGTGCAGGAAGGGGAGCGACCCTAGCAGATCTTCGTGTGATGGCAGGCTGAGTCTGAGTCTTCACTGCTGTTCAACCCCCTGAGAACTGTTTAAGGAACCCTGAGAAGCAGAAGGGATTTTTAAAAGTTATTATTGACCTAAAGTTCATGGAGTCCCATTGGAAGAGTAGATGAACACTGCCAAAGATGTGTAGCTCTGACTCCACTCAGTAGGGATATCCAGATTCCCTTTGGAGGACAGGGCTTATTAACCTACACTTCCCACTGGTGGCACACACACAGCAGGAAAGGGATGATCTGTGCTGTACACCCCTGCAAGCAGTGGGATTGCCAAACTACTGCTGGGCTCAGAGCTTGTCAGAAGCTGGGAGCCCAAAACCTGCATCTGCACCCTGAGAGGCAGCAGCTCCAGGTCCTGCTGAGCTCAGGAGCTGTCAAGGTCCTGCTGAGCTGGAAACAGCATCTTCGCTTTTTTATTTCTTTTTTTTTTTTTTTTTCTCCCTGCTTGACAACTGCACAGAAGCACTTGTAGACTGGGACTGTTACAGCCATGCTAGCTTAAACAGCCTTGCTCAGGCACAGACAACAGCTCTCAACTGCTACGTGAATGTGACTGCAGACTAATCCAACTTGCTGTTCTGACACATTAAAACTAGCTCTGAAATCCCTGTGCTGCCTCTAGACACACCTCCGTGCTGCCAGCACACAGCCAGGCCAAACAGAGGAGAGAGGAGAAGCACAAACAAAACAAAAAATCATGGAGAGACTTCAGTAGTTTAGCTTTAAATATAGGTCTACCAACAAACTGTGTATCTATTTAATACATACATTCTGCAAAGAACTGGTTTGCATTTAAAGCATGTTACATGTATCTCTGATAGCTAGAAGGATGGGCTCCTACCAGAAAACAAACAAACAAACAAAACAACAAACAAACTAAAGCAGTCTAAAGCAGCTTTGCAGAGAAGGATCTGGGGGGTCCTGATAGATTCCCAGTTGAACAAAAGCCAGCAACATGCCCTTGTGGCAAAGACAGCCAGTGATCTTACCACTGTGTGTGAATATCTGATCGGCAGAAGTAATGAGAACAGAGCCAGACTCTTCTCAGTGGTGTCCAGCAAAAAGGTAAGAGGCAACAGGCAGAAACAGAAATACAGGGAATTCCACCTCCTGAACATAAGAACTTTTTTTTTTTTTTTTTTTTTAAAAAAACTGTGAGAGGTCAAACTTGGAACAGGTTTTACAGAGAGGATACAGAGTCTCCATCCTTGGAGATATTAAAAATCCTGCTGGTCCTGAGCAACCTGCTCCAGATGATCCTGCTTTGAGCAGGTAGGTTGAGCTAAGATATCTCCAGATTAGCCTTCCAGTCCAAGCTACTCTGTGATTACTTCCACTTACATCTGTAAAAACTAAAATTCAAGGAAAAACGTTCGAAAGCAGCACAACTTAAGACAGAGATAATTTGAGGCTGTGCAGAACAGCATTTAAGTCCTAGTGGGGCATGATTTTATTTCCTGTTTATGTTATACATAGTTGTACGATCTGTGTTGTCTCTACAGATGAGATGCACTTCTCATGGTACTTCACTTGCAACTGGGAGTTATGAATGCATACCCTGAAAGCAGAATTTGGATGTAGAAGTCTGGTATCACTTAGACAAAACATTTACAAAACATCTCGCCATTGAGCACAGTTTTCATCATGAATTGTGTGAGTAAAGAAAGTCCAATTACAGATGTCCTATTTTTGAAATATTAATTGTAAGGTGCATAGTGGAAAACATTAATTAAAATTGTGCTGGTTTCCACAACAACAGTGCTTCTTGAGAAATGGTTATACTAGCAAACAAATGTTGAAGCTACAGAATTATTGCTCAGTGGCATGATACCGTAAAGTAAATTAGTGGTCTTCTTTTTAACTTATACCAGCATCTAAAAGCAAAGGACCAAATCTGTAAATATTTATTCATTTATGTCACTGAATGGTAATCAACAAATTGAGTAAGAATTGACAATGTGGTAATGGCCCCCAATAAATATGCATACAGAAAAAGCTTATCTGGAAATTCTTGAGAGGAGATTTTCAAAGTGACAGCAAGTCACACATGGCCAAACTTTTGGTAAACAAATTCTTAAGAACCTAATGAAGCAACTAACTGATTTCAATGCATCAAACACTAATTTGCGTGACTACTTTCACACAATCTGTTTTCAGAACACTGCTGAAGGAAGGGAGGCAGGAAGAAAGTTTAAGCCTTTTTAAAAAGCTTTTTGGCACCAAAAGGATGCTTAAGCTCACCAAAAAGGAAGCAAAGATTTTCATTCCATTTTCTGCACCCAAATTACAGAACAAAATCCAAAACAGTGTAGCTAGAAGGCTTAAAACAAACAGACAAGTAAATAAAAAGAAACAAAAATCAATAAAACAAAGCAAAACAAACAATGCTGAACTTTGTTCCTACTTGAGTATCATGTAAACTGTCCGATTGGTTTCAGGGGGAGCTGAACTAAGCCATGGTAGAACAAACTTTCTAAAATTCCACCTTTTGTTATTAATTTTAAAAAGCCAGCCAAATGGATTGTAACAGGAAATACATTTTTCCATCTTTCACTTATAATCCTGTCTTGGAAAATTTGAGGCCAACTCACGTCCCTCTACAGAAATAGATACAATATGTGCCAAGGGAAAAGAAGAACTCTGCAGGAACAAGCCACCAAGGTTTTCCCTGAAGGCTCCTGTTTTGTTTTGTAGCCTTAAAAGGCAAAAAAAGGCTTTTTATCCTGCTGGTCACCTTGCCATAGCTTGCCAAACTGAGAGCCCCCAGGTCAGATGTGTTATCTTGTGACCAGGTTCACTGAGGCATCCTCTGTGGCTTTCTCTTGCTATCTCCCAGCAGAGCCAGCAGAATTATTGTCATCTCCAGGTATCAGTTAAATTTTCTATCAGGATATTTGCTTAAACTAGCAATCCCAGCGGCTCTCAGGAGGCCAGACTGAAGGGAAGTTCAGGTGCTCCTACTTGCTGGAAAAGCAAGAGTTATCACTTCTGCTCTGCACTTCTACAGGTCCAGATGATCTGCAGGTGAGAAGAGGAGCCCTACTGCTGACCAGCTTTTTTTACCAAGCAAGGAATAGTCTCATGCATGTAGATAACCTCTGCACATGGGCAAAGGAGCTACATCATCGTATCACATAGTTAATGCCTTGAAAAAAAAAAAAAAAAAAAAAAAGCACAGGAGAACCATTAAGTTTTTATTTCTGTTTTTGTTTTGTTTGCTTGTTGGTTTTTTGTTTTGTTTTGTTTTTTTGAGATGGGGAGGGAGAAGGAATTCTTTCTGATCATACAATCATAAGGCTATGTTTTCAAAGTTGTTGCTTGCAAATTTTGCCCTGGGGGTTCACAATTTTCTCTTACTATTTCCTTCACCCATCTCCACAAAAAAAAAAAAGTTCATTCTTTTCTGGTTAGACTCATTAATTTGACAAACTAAATTAAATCCACTTGAAAAGCTACTTCCTAGAAAAGTTTTCTCTATTTATTTTACTTTTTGTATCTTCATTTCATGTGACAGATGAAAAAAAAAATGCATACAGAAAAAAAATAATGTAGAAAAGAACAACAGACAGAATATTGCTAGACAGATACAAAAACAGAGAGAGTATATGCAGGCATGTATGTAGGCTAAGGAAAAAATACAGCTGAAGTATCTATGAAACCAAACAAATAATGAGTACTCTGATCTTGTAATTTAATCTCATCTGAAATGATTTTTTAAAGCAGCATTTTTAATTCATAGGTCCATTGATAAGAAATGCAGATTTCCAGATAACTCATAAAAATAACAGTGCATTCATGCATGACCACAAAAAGCAAGCAAGATTCAATACTACGGTAAAGTGAGGAAATGAAGTGTAAAAACATTTTCCCTTACAGCACCAAATGGGTCACATTCATTTAAGTAAATATTTTGCTGTCTTCAAAGAAGTGCAATCCACGCTTTTTCAAAGCCATGCTTTAGGCGTTGCTTGCAAGCTACCCTTCTTTTTTTGGTCTTTATACAAAATTACACACACAAAAAATGTGTTCACATAACACTATCAATGAAATGTTCTTTGCTTTCTACAAATTGTTTGTAAACAACATGTTCTGTCTCTCAAGAAGGTATAGAATACAATCAGCCAACACCTTTGTCCATGTCCAACTCATTCTTGGTAGAACCAAATTTCACTAACTTTAGTCAGCAAGCTGTAATGGCATGTGGTAAAACTATGATATGCACCAAAACTTACAGACTTCTTAATCACTAGCAAGATGCAACAGAATATACTCTCAGGAAAGCACCAATTTCTCAAAAAGCATTTGGATGGCTTCCTTTTTTAAACGGAGACTTGATGCTTCATGTTCAATCCATGCACACCATTTTCTCTTTTTTTTCCCTAAACTCTAAACATTTTTCCTACACTTACTTCTCCTGAGATTCAGTAGTGACAGTTTCTTCCTTACACTCCTACATATATTTTGCACAAGCTGTTAAACAGAATTAGCCCATGCTTCTCTTTCATATCAGCCTTCATTGGCCAAAAATTTTTCTGCAGAATTTTATCCAACAGACTTCACTGTTGCAAAAGCTCAACAGCAGCCAGACTGTTAAATAAAATGGAGAAGGAAAGTGACTGTAAGTGACAGTCCAACATACAATCGGACAGAAGGCTGTCTTTCCTGTGCTCTGACAGACACTAGTAAACTATCCTTAGAAAATTCCCAGTTTTGAATCTCACCTTCCAACTTCTCATTTCTGCAAACACAGCTTGGCAACCAGGCTGAAGAAAGATTTTGTATACTATGGTCATTCAGGCCTTCCAAATGGCCCCAAGAAGTGTTAACTAGATGAAGACTGGTCCCATGTGGCTAGCAGGAAAGTGGTATGAACACAGCATTTGGAGGATGGGTTGAGAGTGCTCAGTGTTAACTCTTTATGTTGTTTTCAAGGGCTCCATAAAGGCACCACTTATAAGCAAATAACAACAAAAATAATGCCTGGTATCACTTGGTTGTTGCAGTCTGCACAATACAATAATCTGGGTTACTTGTAAAGGAGATCATTAGCAAGAGCACTGGCTGAGACATTTGCCTAAACGCAAAAAAAAAAAAAAAAGATTCCTTATTTACCCTGAGCATGAAGATACTCTTCAAATTCCATGACAGCTCCTCACTGATTCCCCCTTACAGTTCAAAGCCAGCAGATAAAAATTTGAAAATCAAATTGCCTAGATAAAATAAAGCTTGTAATCTTCATAGACCTAGCAAAGCAAAAACATTAATACAAGCAAATACCCTCCTCCCCAAAAAAAGAATCACAAAAAGGCAAAATTATATCCTGATAATTCATTCAGCTGCAGTCCACTATGATATTTTTAAATAGTGAATAGGAACAACCAGTTTTTAAGGCGACAATCTGAACCCTAAGTGCTATTTTTCAAAATTAAATAAAAATATCAGCAGAGATACCGAGAAGAAAAAAATGACATTGCAAAACTGACAGATTCTGGGAAATAAAACAATTCATGCCCTTCCTTCACTATGTGTTAGGACCACATGGCAAGGGGAGAAAATCAACATGTGGGACATCTGAAACCCATATCACAGAACAGAAGAAACTGGTGTATAATAAGGAAACAATCCATTATGTAAGTGCTGATTTATGATTAAATCTGGAGGCACATTACTCCTTACTGAAGAGTTCTCTGGTACAGGATCCATGGGGAAAATGGTTTAATTCCCAGTAAAGATGTAGTAAGAGGAGCCTCTCTGGGATATATTTAATGCTGTCCTCCATACTGGGGGTGCAATTCCAGGAATAAAGAGTTAGTCACCAAATCTCCCTCCACCACACATCTATTCATCTCTCGCTTCTCTTCTGCATATCCTGCTCTCTGGAGACAGGAATTCACACCTTTGGGATGCTGCTAAGTCATGTGGGGACATGCCACGCACAAAACTGCTCTTTTGCAGAAATTCCAGCAAATACAGTGGACATCTCACTAGGATTACTTTCTTTACATGGATTTCCATAGATATATAGATATCTCTGGTGGTTTCACTACATTGTGCTCCTGAACATAAGCATGACTCTGGTTCTGCACACCCTCACTTTTCTAACGCATACTAGAAATGGGCAGAGAATATCCTACCTCTACTGCACACACTGTGAAGCCCAATGGAAGCATAAGAAAAAAGATAAATGATGTTTTAAAATGGTTTAGTCACAGCAACCCTTTTTTTCTTTTTCGGTAAAAGAAACTTCTCTGTGGAATTACAGTCTACCCTGAGTGCTGTAAATATTTCTGGTTAGCTCTCTACAAAAACCCACCCAAGAATGGGTGCAACTATCCAGAGAGGGGAGGGAATGAGTCATCAGTCTGCAAGCTGAACAACAGACCAAATCGTAGATACAGACCAAGGTAAGCTTTATAATGAATGGAACACCAGTTTCTAAATGACACCTCTGGAGAAAGCAGTGTAGGACAGCAACTTGTAAACACACCTACCTAGCTTAGCTTTAAAAAACAGAGAGGGAACCCAGTGGACCACTTAAAGCAAAACTCCATGGAATCCAAGGGGGAAAAATCTCCCTGAAAAATGTTCAAAACAGCTGAAGAAATTCAATTCTAGCAATACACACCTCTGTAACTCACTTGGTCAAGCATTGTGTCCTATGTTCTTGCAGGTGTCATAAATATCAAAGATTAGGACAATGTCATTATTTAATTAAAAAATACTTCTAACTAATGTATAGAGAACTCTTGGTTTTACAGCTACTAGGATTAGTACAATTTTCCTCACAGAAGGAAAAAAAGACTATAGTGCAAATGTTCTCTCATTTTATATTGAAGAAGTTTCTTTGGCTAAACAAAGACAGCAGACTCCCATAAAATGAGAGTGCCTCCCACAAACCACACTGATAAAAAAGGCTCAAATTTTCTTTGCAGTCTTGCTGGTCTAAATGCAAATAATCTAGTTAATAACCTTAGATCTCCACCAAAACAACTGAAAGCAAAACACATCCCAAGAGATCTATAGTCTGATTACTGATGATAAGCTGAGATAGCACAGCCCCAGCTGCTCAATATTACACCAAGAAAGAGGTGGGAAGGTTCAGAGAAAACTGCACATATTGGTTTCACTTCTATTCACAATTTACCCCTGCTATTTCACTCACCCACTCTCTCTTCACCAAAGCATGAAATGCCAGTTGCTTAGATTTAAGCTGTCCAATATTCAGCTACTGCCATCACAAATTACTAAGTAAATTAGCAAAATGCCACCATTCCACATTATAACTTCATGCTAGCCAAATGTATATTTTCAGATGCTTCACTGCCCTCTCCAACTCTTCTGCCCTCCCGCCTCTGAACCAGCCACAGCACCTGCACCAAGTCGCAGCTCCTGCTCCTTCCCCAAGGCAGCATGCTCTTCCCTGAAGACCACTGTGGGTGCAGCACACACCATGGGTACTTTTTCCCCAAAGCCCTACCTGCACCCATACATTTCTGAGCATTGCATCCCATAAATTACCCCTTTAGTTACTGCATGCTACATAGACAAGGCTCACCACCCTCCTTTGAACCCTATTTGTAGCCAGTGGATGGCTGCCTAAATTAGCTTAGCCCTCAGTGAGGGAAAGAGAACAGGAAGAAGGAAAGCCTGGGAACAGGGTCTTTAGCTCTGTTTTTCAAGAAATTTCCTCACCCAGTGACTGCTGGCTCAGATACAAGATTCACAGCTTTAATTTTGGTGGCTTTCTCCCTGCTAATACTATTTTAGCCTGAACATGCTGCAGCACGTTGTGCACTGACTGTGCTAGCCTGGGTAGGGTGAAAAAGCTCAAAATACACTGGTAGGAAAGGTGAGGACTTCATTAAGAAAAAAAAAATATATATATATATAGAGAGAGAGAGAGAGAGTGCTCAAAACTAGGCAGTAGAGGATGATATGCTATGTAGGGACTTCCAACGTAAACCAGCAGATACCAAAAAGGATACAGTACTACATTTTTGTATTGATACCTCCAAACCAATGCTTCAACAAATTAATAAGAAGGTAATTTTGAAGGACATAAAGACTAGTTCCATTCCTCTCCTATCTGGACCTGTTTTGTTTTTTTTTTGTTTGTTTGTTTGTTTGTTTTTTTACCTACTTCTTTTTAAGGTAGCTCAGCTTCCATCTCTGCTTCATGGCTTCTAATTCACTTGTTCCTAATTTTAAGTATTTGTGGCCTGGAAGAGTTAAAAACTAAGGGTAGGTGATGAACTGAAGGAACAAAAAGTGGCTGTGCAGGAGGCCCACTGCAGGAGCTGGGACACCTCACCGGAGGGCAGGGTAGAAATCAGCCAGGGAATGCCTCCCTCCTGTTCATGAAAAGACAAGGGGCTGTGAAAGGTTGTTTTCCCACCAGATTGCGGCTGTGTCACACCTACCACGCAGCGATCTAGAGCACCCCTGCCACACACACAATTAAATTCTGTCCAGCCACTACTGACCACCCCCAGAGCACAGCACATGGCACGCTTTGATTTAGCATTAGCAAAATACCAATAGCCCCTGGAGAGACTTGGGTTTAATTCCACACCAAAAAATATGTTCACCATACTGAAAGCAAAGCAGCAGCAGCGAATTATAATTATTAATTGTCAGCCCTTTGATCATTTTCATACCTATACATACTGTCTTGGAAAGGACAGCTCCTCTTCCCCAACAGGATTACAGTAACAATATTTTTCTGAAAAGGAAGAACATTTCAGATTGCAAATGTTAGCTCTATATTTCCTTTCTAAACTATTCATATTCTGGAAGCAGAGGAAACAAAATTTTGATATGTAAAAATGCAGCTCAAATATTTTCAGCAGCCCAGCAAAATCCTCTTGCACACGTTCTTGGGAGTTAAAAAAACAGATCCGCTGTGAGGCACAGCATGTACCTCATGGCAACAGTGCAGATTTATGCTCCTGTTCTCTGGGAAGTCACTGCTATGTAAAAGGATATGATTGGCTTTACAGGTCAAGGTAAAATCTATTGCCCTGGAACAGACCGAAAATGGAAAACAAATCTAGTAGTCTAAACGCATAGAGCTATCGGAAGGGTCTGAGAGATAGGGTACATCACCGCTGATTTATACAGTTTAAATGGCACAGTCAACTCCTTTCTTTGCATGCTCCTCCATCTGACAACTTTGCATTTTGGTTTATATTTTTCTTGCTTTTCAGCCTTTTTGGAAACTCATACACAAAGGGAAAAGATGTCACATTTCCCCTGGAACAAAATTGGCTTATGACACATTGTATAATTCCAAAAATACATAATGTATTAATTTGACACACTCCTGTCATCAAGACTAATTTCTAATATCTTCTTTTCCAGATACAATTAAAGTAATTCTCCGCCTCAGCCATCTAATTTGTATCACTTGCAGAGAGAGTTTCTTCCCACTCACCCCAAGGACCTTCACATATGAGATCCTAAAATCAATGGGGAGAGGTCTGCTGGAGTCTCTTGTTGCACTTAGTATGTTCTCACCCCAGCAAGTGCTTTTACTGAGAGCTGCTTTTCTCAGCCAACACATCATATTTTCCCCCCATCTTTTCTTGACTATTTTTTCCCTCTTTTTCTGTGCATTGGTGTTTCCCCGACCCTTATGTTTCAGTTACTATTACCATACCTGTGCCTTCTGGATCTCTATCCTGCCTCATTGTCACCACCAGGCTATCATTCCTGCTGCAAGTTATCTAAAATTTTAAGCAGGATGACAGCAGTGATCCTGTACAATACTCTCCAATTCTAGGAGTCCTGTCTGGCAACTGCTCAGGCAGACGCATAAAATCTAAAGGTGGCATTTTCTGTAAAACTGGTGTGCTTCTGCTATATAAACTTGATGACTTTCTACCTTCTCTAAATTTACAGCAGTTACTCTTTTGATGTAAAAAGGCAGGGACAGAGGGAGATGAGATATCTGTGTATATTGAAATGCTGTATAAAGTCTACTGGGGGACAATTAAGTATATAGTTTGTATAAGAGATCCACCTGCTCAAGGATTCATGAGTAATACACCAGCATAGACAAGTTGCCATTTCACCTTCACAACAGACCTCACTTGGTTAAATATTATGTGTATCTAGCAGAAAGCAGAATTACTGCCCAAGGCACCATTAACATGCAAAAGACCTTTTTTTCTCCATTTTTTCCGCTTCCCACATTACTGAGCTACCCCTGCAGTGACCTAAGATGAGGTGACAGCTGACTTGGAGGGGACAGACACAGCACTCTCAGCGGCACCACAGGCAGTGCTGTCACAATCTGACCTGGCAGCTCTGTCTTTCCCTTATCTGCCTCATCACACATCTTTTGCTCCCTTGCATCCCCTAATTAAATGTACACAGAAATCAAATGACCTGTTGCTTTTTTGTAGCTGTTGTGTTTTGTTTTTTTTTTCTTTTCCCACAGTGTGTCCAAAAGTCAAATTCCCTGGTTTCAGAATTTGATGGTGTATAGAATAACAAGAAGAGACCCCCCAAAAAACAGGAAACCCACCCTAAATAGTAGCTTGATGTTGCTGACTTCAATCTTGCCTCTCTACATCAGCTCTAAATTAAAATATCAACAAAAAAGGAAGCTTCCCAAAAATATAAATACTGGTTATTATTTTTTATAGCCTTCTATACACAGCCATTTGCACTTGTGAAAGACAATTCCAAAACAGTATTCTGACTCTATGCATCATCAAATCAAAACAGTGAAGGTAATGTAACAGCATACTCCCTTTGCACTGCTTCCTTTGACCATTCAGAGATGTCTGTGAAAAACACAAGCCAATATTTTAGGTTGGATATTAGGAGAAATTTCTTTACTGAAAGGGTTGTGTGGCATTGGAACCGTCTGTCCCCAGGAAGTGGTTGAATCACCATCCCTGAAGCTCTTCAAGAAATGTGTAGATTTAGAACTTAGTAGCATGGTTTAGTGGTGGACTTTAGTACTCGGTTAACTAGGAATAGATGATCTTAGAGGTCTTCTCCAACTGGAATGATTTTATGTTACTCATAATTTTAAAGATTCCCTTTCCATGTCCTCTGTCATTGTTTTTTGCTCAACTGCTGTCTTGGTCTCATCATCAAAAATCAAACACCTTTCACTGTCATGAATTTGCATACCCTGAATATAAAGAAAAATCTTTTTGGATCCAGTCCTTTAGACAGAGAACTTACCCTGGGTGAAAGTGACCTGGCTGTGTCATGTAAGAGGTTAGGAGGCAGGGTACCACATAGCAATCTTATGAGATTCGAGGAAAAGGTGAAATGTGAAAGCAAGTGCTAGTAGCTGCTGAGGACACCTGTGGATTAACTCTATGGCATTGTGTACGTGGGCTGATATTGATCATGCTTTTCCTTCCCCTGTGCCTGGGCAAGCAATCCAGATAAATGCACACTGTACTGGCATGTAGACTTGGTGTTGAATGTGCTCCTTATACTATACATATTAGCTAATTCTACCAAAAATACTCCCAGCACAAAACGAATTAATGGAGCTAAAGGCTACCACCAGGCTAAAGAAAATGGCCCTGACTTGGGCAAGCAGCTCTAAAAGAAATAGGAAAGGCTGGAAGATGTCTTCATAGAGTCAAACAGACTCTTAGTCACATCTTTGTTAGTAACTGCTGTTCTTCTGCTAACTTTGCACAACAAGGTATGTTTGATGCATGATTTTTCAAAAAGATTTTAAAAAAGAAATAAAAATCATTTTGTAGGCTTAGGCTAGTAAAGCTATAGAGGCTAAAAGCCTCAGATTATAGATTATACTTTGGTCTATTTCATTACACACCTTGTGTGGCAATTTATTATGGGAAAAAAAAATTACCTAAGTAAATTTATTATGGGTTTTTTTTTTTTTTTTTTTTTAACTTATTTAATGAAAAACTTCCCAAATTATGTAATTTATTATGGCATGACCATTGTTAATGAAGCTTACAAAAGGTATTGTTGGATAACTTCACGTAAAGGTGATGAAGCAGAGCAGAATGAGGGATTATGTTTTCAGAATTCTGATGCAAAAAAGCCTGAAATAAATGCAAGTTGTGAGCATTTGGAACAGAGGGTGTTTTCATTGTAATTATTTCAGACTGCATGCTGATTGCAAAAGATTAACATAAATAGGAGTTGTTATTGCAGAGGTTTCTATTCTTGCTAGGAAATCCCTTGAATATAGGAAACGGAATTAAAAACATGAACGCTCTGTACCACAGCATCATAACTTCTGTTCTATTGCTTTTTCTACTTAGATATACCAAAATAAAACATAAATAAAACATCTTTAGATTTCCTTGAAGGGAAAACACCACTCTTTTCCAGTAACATGACAAAACATCAAGATATAACCTCACAGCCCAGGAACGAGTGTTTTGGCAGATATTTGCTCTTCCCTCCCAAAAGTGCCCTTACATTACATGGCATGAGGCTACCCTCCAGAGCCTACAGTTCTAGCTGCAGGCCATGTAGTCAGTACAATAAAAACCATAGCAATTAGCAGCTTTTAACTTCCTCTCCCCTCCATTCACAACAGCTAATTGGACACATAAACAATTCACATCTAATTTCAATTATTTTCTACTCCCTTTCCGCATTAAGCAGTGGCAAAAATGAATGTACTACAATCCATTTAGTCTGGAAAAACAAAAGTCTTCTTTCTGATTTTTTTTTTTTTAATAAGAAACAGAAGTAGATAAAAATATCTGATGATGGTACTGGAATTATGTATAATGCATCTCATTACATCTTTATTTCAATTTTTATAATTCTCCTTGTTGTATCACTAGAATCACAACCAAGAAGAAAAGTAAATGGCTCAAGGCTGGGTTCTTTGAATGTATGATGAGGCCTATTACTGTAACACTTTTTCTTGTTTGTTTGGTTGGTTGGTTGGTTTAAAGGAGGATTAGAAATCTATTCAAGCTCTTTGGTTATCTCTCTGACAGCTGTATGAAGTACAGTATCTACACTCACAGAATCACAGAATTTCTAGGTTGGAAGAGACCTCAAGATCATCGAGTCCAACCTCTGACCTAATGCTAACAGTCCCCACTAAACCATATCCCTAAGCTCTACATCTAAACGTCTTTTAAAGACTTCCAGGGATGGTGACTCCACCACCTCCCTGGGCAGCCTGTTCCAGTGTCTAACAACCCTTTCAGTAAAGAAGTTCTTCCTAACATCTAACCTAAAACTCCCCTGGCGCAACTTAAGCCCATTCCCCCTCGTCCTGTCACCGGTCACGTGGGAGAACAGGCCAACCCCCACCTCGCTACAGCCTCCTCGCAGAATGTAAGAGTCAAAGATGCTACTTGTTCATTTGAGTGTGGCTACAATGATCAGTATATTATCTTTATATAGGATGAACGTTATTTCTTATTGTTCTGTGCTAAACATGATACAAATAGGTCATAAGGAGCTTTCCATACATAAACACTTCTCCACATATGCTGCTGTCTTGCATGGCACGATGGTCAGCTACACCACCGCTGGCCAGGCCCTCGACCTTCACCCGTCTGTCTGGAGACCAAGGGCCTGTGAGCTTCTTCTCTTTACATTCTTCAGCCCCATGACTGCTCGGTACCAGACGGTGCCAGGAACGGGTCAGCCCTAAGCCCAGTTTTCTTGTCCCAGGGAGGACCTCTGCTACCTCAGACTTGCTGTGCTGCCATCAACCACCAGAAGATGGGGTTGGGACTCCGGGCACTGCCACCGCCTGCCCCAGCCAGGAGATGGGCCTGGCCCCTTCCCAAAAGACATCACGCCAAGGAGGGAGGTCACACTGTGGCCAGCAGCATGAACACTGCCAGGAACCAGAAGTCCATGGAGCATGTCTGTCTCACAGCACAGACACTGCTGTTGTGCCTAGCAAAGGCAGTTTTAGTAGCAAGCTCCACTGACAGCATAGCACATCTCATACTCCAAATTTGTCCCTCTGTTTCAATGTTATGAAACAGTTCCATCGACTGCAGATCGGGTACAGCTTTAAAATAAAATGTACTAGCACAAAAACAGCAGCCCTGTCTAACATTTACAGAGAGACTTTCTGCGCAGTGGATCTCATGAGATTTTTTTTTTTCAAGTCTTTCCAAGCCAACTGTATAGTGCCACAGGTTTTCACACGTGTAGCTAAGGGCAGAGTTTGGGTCCCTGCACATATGATTTCTTCTAGTCACTACTAACTGCAAGGGGTGAGCTGCTGACAGAGCACAGAAGCAATTCTACATAAAAACATTACAGAAAAGGGGAAGATCTGTTGCAGTGGCAGAGGGATTCACCACAAGCAGGACACAACCACTGGGGTTTCAAAAAAGAGGGAACGAGCGATAAATAAGAGAGAATTGCTCCTTCTGGAACACAGAACAGTAGGGCTGCAGCAGAAATTTTACCATACATGCAGAGGGGAGGGAGGATTTATGGGCACAATTACAAATTCTGCAAATCCTTTCCAAAGGACTGTCCTTGAACAAGTGAAGCAAGATCCCAATCTCCCCAAACTAACTACATCACAGGGCTCGGCAGGAATAAAATGCATTGTACAACTGTCACTTTTATCATTTCAAACAGAATCTTGTTTTAGTAGCCTGTCAGATGACAAGGGTAGATATGAATTCAATAGATAATACTGAAAACCAGAAATAGTTATTTCAAATATTTTTATAGTGCAAGTTAGAAACAATACTTCACTTCCCATTTGGATGTATGGCGTGTCCAAATCAGTGTGATTATTATCCATTCCTAAGGTGTTTTCATTATGATTTTGCATACAACTGTCACAAACTGAGACAGCATGCACATTAAATCTGCACTTACATCTGCTATGGTTTACACCCACTTTAATCAAAGTGACTTCAGTGAGCTCAGATTTATGCAGGTTTACCTCAGATCTCTAAATGCAAGTGATTCTCAAGCAAGAAAAGCAATACTGACGTTTCCAAAACAAATAACGATCTAATGACTAATGGGAACACCTCTGAACAACCCCAGTCTTGGATTTGAACCAATTGACTTTCCTGTGCCTCTTCCCCATAAAAAGCCCCTCTGAAGGTGACCCCTTTTAGACAGGGGAAATCATAGCTTTCAAAAAGCAGCAGCAATGAAAAGTGAAGAAAGAAAAATAAAAAGAAAATAGTAAAAAGGTTAGGGACTGTAAACACTCTCATAGGTATCCAAATATTTGCAAGGAAAATTACACAAAGTTTACTTTTGATTAACTCACTACATTGCTATACTACAATAAAACATTTATTCATCCTTGGTTGGGAAACACAGAGGTGCTGCTTTTGTTTAAGCCTTCTGAAGACTCTTCAAAACTACCACCTGAGAATACCTTACCTTCTGGTTCGGAATGGCCTTCTTCCCTTGATAAAGCAAAGACAAATACCTCCCATTTCAGACCTCCTAAGCTGACTTGCATCTTCCAGAACTATTTTTCTTGGTTGTGCCAACACCTCTGATGGACTTTGTTCTTTAAACATGACTTTGATCCAGAGAAAAATTGGAACAAAGATTTACAAAGTCGGGACACGGGGAAGAAACACCTGACAAGTGAGAGATTTTAGAACGTCATTGCACAGCTATCACAGGGGACTCCCTCACTACCGAGATCAGTGAAAGCTCACCCACGTACCCTCCCCAAAACCACACCACTAAGGGAAAAGAATTAGCACTTTTCTTGGTAAGGTTTTAGAAGAGATCTCCTGGAGCCCTGAATGAGATCCTTGTGCAAGCCATGACAACTAAAACATCTTCAACTCACACTGCCTCATGTTTAACTCATGTTAAAAACTCAAATGGAAGCATTCTGGAGCACAGGAAGCATAGCTTGGCAGCAGCAGGTACTGAAAACACGTCATGATTCCCTTTATACTTTGGACCAGTCACATAGACAATAAAAAACCTCCTCATTTATAGAAAAATTCAGCCTCTAACTTGATTTTTAAGATGCTAATTTCTCAGGGAAGCCCGTGGCTCTGAGCCTTTCACAGAGACAGAATTCCCATCCAAGAAGCTTTCCTGGGATTAGGGGCTCCACAGCTTGCCCCTTGTACCAGTGTCTATGCATCTGCCCTGACTAATCCCCATACCCTGCGCACACCCAAATTGCCAGCTTTCCCTGGGACCAGGAGTACACCTCCAACAGGCCTGCCAAGAAAATAACTCGGCTTAACATGGAAATGCTTTACCATTAGCAGGAAGTTTTACCTTTTACCTCCTGGCAGAGATTTACAAATCTTACATACAACATTTCAGCATGCCCTGATATTTCTGCCATCCTTTTCTTTAGCCATGCCTTCTGACACACGTATTTGATCTGGTACATCTCTCTCAGCTCTTCATAGACAGCACTGCCCTCTCATGCTGCCCCTATAGCTGACAAATTCAAGCCCAATCCAAGGAATACTCACCCCATTGCATCTGGTCAATTATTGCTACCAGAGGCTGGCTTTTATGTTTGGTTGGTTTGGGTTTTTTTTTCTGGTGATGGTGTTTTGTTGTTGTTGTTTTTGTTTGTTTATTTGTTTTGTTTTGTTCTTCTGGATGGGCAAAGAAATTGATTTTTGCCTTCAAAGGAACTGGCACTTCAATACAGGTCAAATACCTAATTTAAAAAGCAAAGGCTTTCACCAGCAAGAGGAACTACAGCACAGTGTAAGGACCCAAGGTGAACTTGGTAATGTCAAGCAGAGTCCCTGGAGTAAAGAGCTGTTCCCCAAAGCGGTGTTCAGGCATGCTCACAGGTGCATCCCACCCTTATGACAGCAGGGCTCACTACCAATTTACCCTTACCAGGCTGAAATCAAACCTCCAGCATCACTGCTGCTGCAGGGCAGTCTGTTACCTGACTTTCAGCCCCATGTTTTCTTTGCTTGTTATCATGGTTGTAGTAATAGTAAGTAATAGAATAGTAATTTTCTTCTTATATTTGAGGAATACAGTGTTCCTCTCTAATCTGAAAAAGCAAAGGCTATGGCACAGGAAACAGGTTTCAATGGGTTTACACAAGGAACTTTTTTTCCCCCATTCTGGTGTGAAGATGACAAACAGATAATGAAGTTTACACATTATTATACAGATTTTGTTTTGGAAGTGAAGACATGGAGAACTTATTTCTAATTTCCTTTTTTTCCAGGTTCATTCTTTATTTAGTAAGAACTATAAAAATCTCTTGAGAAAGTAATATATTCAAGACTAATAAAATCCAAGTACAAAATATGTTCAAAAGGCAGCTTAGGTACAATTATTAAGTTGTCAAATAAAAGCATCTAGTCTAAGTTATATTGGAGGAGGCACAAAGTTTACAGCTGATTTCTCAGGCCAAAACGGAACAATTTCCAGGAGCAAGTCTTCTATCAAAAACTGCCTCTAGGAAACACCACAAACAGTGAGGTGTATGGGTAAAAACAGAGAAGAAAAGAGTAGACAGCAAAATCCCACCCCCCACTAATCTCTGATTTTTACTATGGCAAACCTTTCACCTCATCAGTCAGCCTCCATTTACTCACACCAATTGACCCCAAAGTGCTCAGTATCTGTAATTAGGATGCTTTTTTTTCTTCTCTTTTTTTTTTTTTTTTTTGTTTTTCTTTTTTTCCTAGACAGGAATATTGAAGTGCACTTCCCTCATACCTGATCCTTAGAAGTTAAATCTTTCTCTGTTGGCATTGATATTTAAGTGACTAAAAAGTTATCTTGTCAGTGCGCTTTACCTGCAACTGTGTGCTCCAAAATGAAGAAACAAGAGGGTCAGAAGGGCTGAGACTGCATGGTTGTAGAGCTCCATTAGCTCCTGCACACACACATCACATCTGCATTTATAAATACGCTACTTCTACTACAAAACAGACATTTATTAAATTCAGCATCATTTTTAACCACGTATTTTATATATTTTTAGAAGGGTATTAATCGTATATATTTAAGTGAGGAAACAGCAGAAGCACCATAAGTTGAGATGGGTACATGGTACAGTAGCCAAGTGAATGGAAGAACACAGGGTCACAGAATCAGCCCCTTGTTCCCAATTGCTTTGCACTAATGAAGTTAATGACTGATGCTGCATGGAGCGGGTGGAAAACATTATTCTGCAAACCCGAGAGTATTTTAGTCTCTGTTTGTGAAAGCCCAAGTGACTACATGGGATTCAAAAGCCGCAATCCACAGCTTTTAGAACAAGAATTTAAAACTAGCAATTTTAGCACGCATGATTAAAATTGCTCTATTAAAACACCAAACAACCAGGACACAATAACTGCAGTCAGAAAGACTTTGGGGAAACCTATGGAAGGCCATAGCTTACCCACTCTGTGTCTCTACAGAAGGACAGAAAATAAAGGAGCCGTGCAACCTGCAGCATCCTCATTTACCTCATTTTTTCTAATGATTCTCCCCCTGACACAAACACCCATAAAGTTCTGAAAGCAATTTACTTATCATCAAAGCATTGTTTCACAAGTTGTGCATGTTGCAGTGAAAATATTAAGACGAAAGCATGTGAAGATGAGAGTGCACAGAGAGAATTTCTCTCCAGGAAGGCTACATTCTGCTCTGAAGAAGACACAGAGTCTGTCAAAGTGTGCTTGTGTGCCACAGTGACACAGCTGAAAACCAAAAATTGAATGATATTTTTACACAATCTCATACTGAAATTTATGCCAAAAAGCTTTTATTGGATCTAATCTGCAGTCTTATTTCACATCAAGAAAGTCACCAAGCACAACTTCTTGTCTGTAAATAAAATAAATCCACATTTGTGAACTGAAAACAGCAGCAAAGGTGTAACAGCAAATAGCATATTACTAGTCTACGAGAAAGAGCCGTTCTCAGGCAACAAAGACAGCAGGCAAGAGGGTTTGTCAGCTTCTGCTGCACAAACCAGATCAAAAGAGCAGCACACAGCTGATACGTCCATAGCTCTTCATGCAGCATGACAATGAGAAGGGCTGAGATAATCCTAGACGATGCAACAGCATGGATTCAATTTTTAACAGATTCATGCAAGCATTTTTTTTTGTTCGCCACCAAGGGAAGTTGCAATGCTACTGACACCGCACAGTTGACTGTTGTTGTTCAATGTGTTAAAAAAACCCTGCTATAATTAAGGGAATTGCTTGGCCTCTGTCCATTTTGTTCCACACTGCTGCCTCACACTTGTTTAAAGAACTGAGAAAATTTGTTGAAAATGTGGCAGATAGTGGGAAAAAAAAATGTTACGCTTGACTGGTTCAAATTAGGCAGTATTTGTACAGATGGAGCACCTGCCGTGACTGGCAAGAAGAACAGTCATGTCGCTTTGCAAGAAAAGTTTTTGGATCGAAAGTTATTGAAATACCATTTGTATCCATCAAGAATTTTTTTCTGAGCCAAAGACTGAGGTTTCTTACATGTCTAAATCCTGTCATCTCTTACTCTAGCAAAATAAGTATTTATGCATGAGAGCTGCCAATAAGCATACCATGTAATTGATGAAAATGACGAGCAGAATACATACACAATGTCTTCTGTCAAAGGGCAAAAACTGTGAAAGATTCTGAAAACAGCGAATGACCGATACAATCTCTAGAAATAATTAACCTCTCAATGACAAGTCTCCTTAAGAACAAAAATGGGATTAGAAATCTGGTCTGCACAAACATGATGTCTCAGCTTAGCAGCTTCAATACGCACTTACAGGTAAAGGATTGTCCACTGGTTGTATGCTTTCATCCACAGGCTGCTTTTAAATCAAACATGAGATGTTTTTACTCAATTTGAAATGCCATGCTTAAGAAATTTGCAGCCTTTGAGAGGTGACAACTGAAGTTCTGGGATTTGCTGTGATACGACGTTTCCGGAGTTGTTTCATTCTTAGTTAGAAGATTGTAGAAAAGAACAATTGCCCATTCATACCCCTTTTTGTAATGTCATTTGAAACAGTCTGGAATTTCTCAGCATCAACGAGGAGGAGATATTCTTGCAGCAACAGAGTGAAGAGCTATACTTCTATCTGCAGAACAGGACTAGACACACCCAGAGAACAGCAAAATCCGAAAAATAATACTAAAAAGTTTTCCTCTGACACATGCCTTCCCTTTTAGTGCTTCCGCAGATTAGGAATGACACATATTCATGAACACTAATATCCTAGTATAAACTTGTTAAAAATAGATTGTTCAAAAATCACCAATTTTCATCTTAATGACTTTGTGTCAACAAAGCTGGAAACAAGGGCAAAAAAGGATGTTTAGAACCACAGCCTATTTGAAGGTTGCAATGGGAGCTGTACTCTGTTCACTTCAGGAAAAAAAGAACTAAGGGTCATTCTCTTTTTGACACTAATAATGATAAATTATGTTTAACAATACAGAGAATCAAGATAAATTTTAAAGACCAATTACAGCACATCTAGGGAAAAATAAAACAAAGCCAACAAACTACCAAACCTTAGCCATACTTGCTAAAAGACCAAGCCTTGTAAATTAGTGATTCCTGGTCCTGTGATCAGCCTCCTGCCTTTGACTATTTTCCCTCTTTTCGAACTCCTAAATTTGCAAATATCTATTCGATTTTTTTCTTCTTTTCAAATACCATTTTTTCCTGGACGGAGAAAAATATAGGAGCACATACCCCTTTCAAAATAAAAACTTCAGACTAAAAATGTATTACACAATCTGTTTTTAGACGTGTATGATTTTTTTTAAGCTAACAGTATATTAAAAAAACACATATATACTGTTATGTGAAGAATTAAAAAATAATTCAAATGGAATTCTAAATGGAATCAGTTTTCATTATCCAACATGAAATAAAAATAGGCAAAAAGTCAAGAATGTAAACACAGCTTACATTTTTTGGGGTTGTTTTTTATGTTCATAAGCCAAAGTTTCATCAATGAAATATATAACCACCATTACTTCATTAACCATACACAATCTAGGAAGCAACTTCATAGATTTTTGTTGCAGTTCCGCTTCTAATACGATGAAGTACTTGCCTAAAACAAATCTCAATATACGTTACACGTTTTGTTCTTTAGGAAAGAAGAATGCTTGCACAAACTGAAAATTGTACACCCAGTGCTTTTGTTTATTTTTAATGATGATGTTTTTGCAATAGCAAACAGCATTGATTCATTTCAATGCCCAAAGGCTTCACCCTTTGCAAAAGCTGCATATTATTCACATGCACATAGATTTGTATATTTTTTAAGTATTACAAAAATATGTAATACGAAGTACATATAGAAGCAAATTCTATTCAGGCAATACACATTTGTAATCCAGATGAGCGAAAAAACAACAACAAAAAACCTCCATGCTTTTCATGTGTCCTATTAACTCCCAGTAAACCTATAAAGCAGTCCTTCAAGCCCTCTAATGAAACGCTGAATAGCCAGAATATTTACATACAAAACATCTTTAGCTAGTATAGTTGCAAAAGTATGCAACCTAATTTTGGTAAACTGGAGAGAAAAAAAAAAAGTAAAAAGTCTGTCTTTAAAATCAATGCTATTATTTGCTGGAGGAAGGAGAGAGAAGTAACTTTCACTGCAACTTTGACAGAAGAGAAAATGATAACACCATTAAAACTAACAGCATCCACAAAGTATACCTCTTAGGACAGTCTGTCACCAAGACACACATCAGTAAAAACACTCTCCCAATTCACTGTGGTTGTACATCCGAAGGAAGAAGCAGAAACATGGAGCAGCCCCCAGGAGAAGAACATGCTGTGTCAGACTCCCACAATTTGAGTAGAAGGCAGGCTGCTATGTAAGCACTGCAATGCACAGATTTATACAGACAATATTTTCCAGACAAAAGCTCTATGGAAAACGTAAGCCCATCCCCTGCCCCTTTGATCTCTGCCCGTCTACCTTCTACTTTCCTTACACACAGTTTCCCTCTCTCAACTTTCTGTTTATTGTTTGTCTCTCCTTTTACTGTATAACCAGACTTTTCATTTATTGTTCCTTAAATAATTAAATAGTCTCCATTTGCTTTGCTGCTTCCAGGCTGGAGCAGCAACCCATTTATGTGCTATCAGTCACTTCTATCACCTTTCACTTTCTCTTGTTATTGTACCTTTATAGTACTATTTAGCAGGCAGAGATCAACTTTCTTCTTCTTTTCAAAGGGTAAGTTAGCAGCTTTATGAAACTGTTATTAATGTTGGATGAAATGTATTTTAAACACACACTAGGTAGTTGAACTGATCCTGAAAAGCAAGAGGTAAACCATGATCAAGTGCATCAAGAACTGTAGTGCTAATTTTCATCTCTGTTCAAGTAAATTCCAATTACCCAGTTGAATGTGTCTCTGAAAAGGCCTTTTACCAGCACCATTTACTCAAGAGGCATTTTTATCTCCTCTCTATCTGTGGAGCTGAGACACAAAAAGCTAAGTCTGTTCGCTCGGCAAGGCTGAAGCCATCTGAATCTGCCCACCTACAGCATCTTTTCCAAAGTCCCCGGGCAAGCCCCTGGCATAGCAGGGAGCTGAGCCAAAGGGCTGTGCTGCAACCCCACCAACCACTTCATCCTTCGGAAATGCTAAAGTTAAACATTCTCATTTTCCTCCTTATAAAAGTTCACATTGTCCAGAGAGAAATAATAATAATAATTAAGCTAGCTTTGCATGTTCCTTGCTGATAGAAAGCAGGACTCAGGAGCTGTGCCAATCCTTATGGTAAAAGGCTTTCCCCATGTCCAGAGTTATAGTTAACATGGAAAGAAGCTAATGTTAAAAACAAACCTGCTTGCTGAAGGAACCCAATAGAATATTCAAATACCCAGGAAAGAGGGAAAAAAAAGCTATTTTCTTGTTCAGTAGCAGTAAGGGCTGTGTTCTTCAAAGTTCAACCTAGGTCTCTGTAAAACATGCCCATGCAGGCTACAAATGCAGCCTCATCTATAGGGATAAACAACGTCAGCCACCAGTGGAAAGTCCAGACACACGGACACCAGTAACCACAGAAATCTTGATGAAGCACAAGGATACATCTTTAACCTTTGTGAAGTAACACGAACCTCCTCCACCGTGGGGTTGGCAACTGTTTATCTAGAGCATGAGCTCAAATGAAGCAGTGAGTAAAACTGCTATCACACCACGCTGCTTTTCCCTCGGATGCACGCAGCTCTCCGTTGTGCATCCAGACTAACAAACTGCACCAGGACAGAGGAAGCACAGAAGCCTCTTTAGGAAAGGTGTTGGATTAAAACTAACAGCAGAGATTAAATTCTCCAGATCAGAAGACTTCTGAATGTAATGCTATCTCACCTACACCACGTTGGATTTAAGAGGAGATGGCAACCTTGTTCATGCATGTGCTTCAGAGAGAAAACCATTTAAAAATACTTACTGAGTGTGCTGAGAAATTCTTATATTCTTACTGTTTGGAGTTTCTGTAGATGTATTAACTTTTGATTCTTACCAGCACTGAAGAATTCAACCAAGCCTGCACTTGCAGGAGGTTACTTTTAGTAAATAAGCCAATATTTAAAAAGAGTTGGTCAAACAAGCCAAGGTAAATGCTATGTGTTCCATGAACTCCAATAATTTATTCTTGGCTCAAAACATCATCCTTTTAAAATAAGGTTCTCTTTAGCATTATAAGTTTCTGAATTTCATAGCTTTGTAAGATTTTTCTTTACCTATACTAAAAAAATGTACTGGATGAAGCAAAACCGCAGATTATTTTGCTAGCCACATAACACTAACTTAATCCGCATTTTCAAACCAGGACTGATACAAAGACCACTCATACAGATGACAACAAGGACCGTACTTATATTTAAATCCTGTAAGTGATCGCAAATACAATATTCTACGCTGAGGAAAAGCTGCTTCCTTAGTCCGCCTTCTAATTAACTGGAATGGTAACAACACATATTCCTGCACATTTTCCTGCTTCTTAAATTATTCATTTCATTAAAGGGTTTGACACCTTCCTGCCAGTGAAAGAATCCCTTGTGTTACACTCATATAGATATTACTACTGAAGAAACAGGAAATTCCTTAAAAGCAAGACTTAGAGGCGCCTTAATATTTGAATTAACATCTAAAGTTGACTCTGTAACAGAAAAATACATTTTCTCTAGGTTTAGACACCCAAGTTTGCACTTTAAATAAGGCTAATTTCTTAAGTTTCAATTCTACTGATCGGTGATTATTTCCTGAGTTGCCTTATGATGTGTTTGCTCTGAAGTTACCAGGTTCTAACGTGGCTTCAGCATGAGCAGGAAAAGATTCCCATCTTCTAAAAGATTTTAAATAAGGACCCTGTAAAGCACATGGCAGAGACAAACCACAAATGTATCCTTAAACATCTTGCTATTGTTTTTATCTGTAGCAAAGCTCTCACATACTTTACTAGCACATGACTTACTAGTACTCTGGATTGGATCCAGAGTACAAACACATATGCCTATTAAATGATATTTGTATTTTGATTTTGATCTCTTGTTTGAGCCAAAACACACTGATTCTCAATCATAGCAGCTACAGTCCTTCTTCTCATTCACTCAGGCCCTGATCTCCAAGATGCTGAGCAGTTTAAACTCACCACGGGTCAATGGAAAACGACAACCATCCACAGGAGATCGCCTTTCGCAGACCACAGTCAGCACCGCTTTCACAGCAAACCTCAGAGAAAGCGAGATCAGGGCTGTGACCCAACCAGCAACAGCTGGATAAATGTGACAGATCTGGACTTAACCCCAGACCCTTCTACTGGAGCCAAAGCCCTCCCATCAGCAGCAAGAGGCACGTCCCCACACAGCACCTATGCTGGAACTATCTGAATACGGGCCCAGTCCCGCTGGCTTGAGTCATCAGAGGATTACCTGTAGGAGTAATCCCATAGAAACCCATGGCAACTCGCACAAATCAGGGCTGCGGAATCAGCTAAGCAATCACGCTGGTATCGTTAATTCCAAGCAAGATACAGAAACTAAACTAGAAAATCAGACTCTGAACGCAGCATAGATTTTGCAAACGAGTTTATTCTACGGCTTAATTACTTTGTTCTTTCCCTCTAAATCAAACTAGAAACCCATTGTGTGCCTGTCCTTTTAATTAAGTCACTGAGCAAAATACTAAAAACACAAGCCATATGAACACTGTGGTTTTCTGTATGAAAGCCTTCAAGTTACTGCTCGCAGAGGGGCATGACACACACCTTGCAATTGAAATGTACAAATTGGCAGACAGATTACCACAAGAAGTTGTTCACAGTTATTTCTCAGTATTCAGAAAAGACTACCCTCTAAAAGTACTCATTTTCCTTCCCTTAACAAATCTGTAACATTTTCTCATGTTTATTATTTTTTTAAATAATTACAATCGCTTCAAAAGCATTAGCTTATTTTGTCATTTTCATAGATATGTAAATACCTCTGGGCTCGCTTCTTTGAAGCAAGCACTAAAACGCTGTTTGCCTGGCTTTCATTCTGACTCTGGAAATAGTTGGTTTATCCACGCTTTTCAAGTTATTTGGCTCTTTTCATTTCGCTGTCACAGCATTTCTGCTCTCTAGGGACATTCAGAAAGACCGGGTGATAACCTGCAGCCTGAACGGCTTTGCCATTTCCTAACGGGAGCTCTAAAAATCTTAAAAATTTTAAAAGGAAGAAGCCGGGAAGGAAAGAAAAATTCCTGCTGGCACATCTGAGGCATTTTCCAAATTTCTGGGGAGGGGAAATTCTGGCCGTGTGCATTGCCATGAAGGCGAGGGAAGAGCCTGCTGTTCCCAGCCCTCTCGCACACACACCCCAAATCCCCACCGCAAGCACCGGGGCATTCCCACGCCGGCTTTAGGGTCGCGGCCGTGCCCTGCTGGGGGCTCCCACCCCCTGCGGAGCCCCCCATCCCCGCGGGACCCCAAATCAGCGGGCCGGGGGCCGCAGGGCTGTACCCGGGGGGGCTGCAGCTGCCCCCCGGTGCCTCCCCGGGCTGCGGGGCCAGGCGGTGCGGCTCACCTGGGCGCAGCGAGCGCCGCCGCTGCCCCTGCAGCCCGGCTGCCATTTGTTGCTCGCGTTCAGAGGGAGCTGCCCTCTCCTCCCCATCACCACCGCCACCCGGCAGCAACTGGTCCTGGGAGGTGTCAAAGTGGAAAAACCCCAGGGCAGAGCAAACGGCGCCCTCCCGGCAAGGCGGGCACGGAGAGAGAGGGGCGCTTTTTGCTCCGCTTTTTGGCATCGGGGTCGCGAGGCTCAGCCCCTCGCTCGGTGCCGAGCAGGGGGTGGCAGCCCCCTCCCCGCAGCCTCCCCGCCCCTTCTCCCCTCCTTCCCCCGCCGCCTCGGCGCAGCCCCAGCCCCGGCTGTACCGGGAGCATCTCCGGGGGCCCTGGCTGATCCGTGTCCGGCTCGGCACGGCACGGCACGGCACGGCACGGCTCGGCACGGCGCTGCTCGCCTCCCTCTCTCCCTCCCCGTCGAGTTTCCTCCCGGCTCCGCCGCCTCCCCCCCCACGTCGCACGACCCCGCAACTTACATCGCGGAGCGGCGCCTCCCCGCAAAACTTCGCGGTGTGCCGCCCCCGGCGGCTCGGCACGGCTCGGCACGGCTTAGCACGGCTTGGCACGGCTCGGCACGGCTCGGCACGGCCCGGCGCAACAGGCAGCGCAGCCTCACCTGGCGCGGAGCCGCCGCGCCATGGGAGCGACGGGCGGAGCCTGCCGGCGGCACGGCCGGGGGCGGTGGGGCCGGGGCCGGGGCCGGGGCCGGGGGGGGCCGGGGCGCAGCCACCGCCCGGCCGCCCTCCTGCCTCCGCCGGGCGGCTCTGCCTGCGCCGCCGCCGCTCCCTCCTGCCCCTGCGCTGCGGCTGCAGGCAGGCGGGGAGGGAGGAGAGAGCAGAGGGTGGGAGGGAGGAAGGAGGAGACTCCCCTCCCGCTGCCACAGGCACGGCGGGGGGATGCTCCCCCGAGGGGAGATGCTCCCCCGGAGCGGGGGTGCCGGCGGGGAGCGTCCCCTCCCCTCCCGGTGCTGGCTCCCCCCGGCGGCAGGGGTGCGGGGGCAGAGCGCGGCCCCGAGGGGCGCAGCCGTGCCCCTGCTGCGCGCCCCGCCACCTCATCGCAGCTGTAGGTTCCTCGGTTTGCCGCCCCGAAGGTAATACTAAATAAATAAAAAAAAAAGGCACAAGTGTTTCTGCCAGCAGAAGGTAACTGGGTTTTGCAAACTTGCTGCCGCACCGCGGAGTTGTGGCTGGAAGAGGTGAGCCCCTTGGAGCAGCCTCGCGTAGAAACCCTACCTGGATGGCACCACGACTCCTGCTAGGGTGGCTTTCTCCTCTAACCCAGAGAGGTTCTTGTGAAATGGACTTTGGAAATACAGGCTTGAAGCAGCATCACCCTCTCTCACTCAAATGTACTTTGGCAATTTTCTACACTCTCTCCAAAATAAACTTCCTATTTACCCCGTGCAGCAAAAGTCTCTGTTGTCTGTCTCCAGCTGAGAGCGCTTCAGTAGAAGGGATTTGGAAAGATTCATCTCCGCTCGCTATCTTACTTATTTGCTTTAGGTGAAAACCTTCTAAGTTGCTATATAGAACAGAAAATGAAATGGCTTGGATTTCCTTGGGAGTTTTTTTTTTTTTTTTTGCCTCTAACTATGCAAAACTGTGCTATCCATATAGGCCATTTAAAAAAGAAACTGCTGGGTCAGAAGCAGTGCTGTCATGCCCATGGATAGGTGGTCTTTCTCAGGTGGTAAGAAGGAAAAACATGCAATTAATACACAGCTAAATGCCATTCTCCATCACTTAGAATCAGCCCAGGGAGTCTCTAACCAAGTATATACTTACCCTCTTGAATAATCTGTCAGAATCATATTAGCAAGATAACATAGGACCAGACCTTTGTATTACATCAACCCCCCTTTCTTGCTCTTATGAATATTTGCATATTGACTCATTAACATTTTTGTGTATGCCTATCACTTTACATTCTTATTAGTGTAAGAGGAAATAACAAATATGACGAAAGTTGATAAAATCACTTTTGCCAGTTTCTTACACATTCCTCACGCTCAGTGACTGACTCAACCCAGCTTTGAAGACATAACCAGTTTAAAAACTCACTACATAAGCTTACATTCCTTCTTATAATGGGTTGCATTGTCCTACAAAATCAGTGACCAGAAGGAGCCAGGATTGGACTGCCAGCCCTGGATTATATGCAATGGGAAATGATTCTCAGGCTTTGTGAGTTTTATTCCTATGGCAGAAATGGACTTAGATTCATTTTAATTCAGTAGAAAAACATTAATCATTGCTGCAAACCCAAAATTTAATGTGCAGGAACCATTTATTCAGCTTGTGTTTATATTTTCCCTGTTCAGAATATAAGCTTCTGGCAGCAGGGTACAGCACCCAGGATGGATGTATTTGGTTGTTCATACCCACAGTGGTAATATTTATGTCAGAAGCATTGCAAGCCTGCAAGCCTTCTTGGAGTGACTTGCTGCTGTTAAGTACTTTTTTAAATGGAAAAGAAGATCAGAAGATCTGCTTTTCATTTGGCTCCACAGAAGAAAAGAAAGGAATAGAGAGAGAGAGAGAGAGAGAGAGAGAGAGAGAAGGAAGGAAGGAAGGAAGGAAGGAAGGAAGGAAGGTTGGTTTGATTAGATAAAAAAGCCATGTCTTCCATGTGGTTATTTCCCTTTAAAATTGACTCTCCAGTTGTATTTTGCAGAACCATTTATATGGTTAAATATCACAACAACATAAGGGGAGACAGTTCCAGCTTGCATGACTTTACATTAGCCATGATATTATTCAGCCTATTGACTTACATGTGATTGCTTGTGTTAAGAAAAAAAAAGAACCTCACAAAGGACAGAAATATTTATTTTTTGTTGTTGAAATTGCAGCTCATAAACAACAACAACAAAAAAGTTTTATGACTAGCTGCACATGAGTAGCTGGTTTGCCAGTTTGTATTCTAAGATTCATTCCTGAGAGCAGCTGAGCATCTATAACTTCAGCTGAAATTAATGGGTGTTTAGGATACCTTAGTGAAGGAGCAGAACGTCATTTTTCTTGAGAAAATTACTGTGAAGGGATGCACAGCTACTTACAGTTAAAGATGTCGGAGATTTTTAAGAACTGAAATATAGCTGATGTCATGCTCCCCCTCACTTGGCTGCGTGTACAGTAGAAAGAATGTGTTATTATTCTAGGTGCAAGAAACTTCTTAACTCTTGAGAATATGTTCCATGAACAGACCCAGTAGCAGATTTACTCATTATCTTATTGGCTCACACATCCATTTTACATGATAACTAAAAGTGAATGGATTAATCCTCTGTAAAGAGGGAATATAAGTCTAATGGAGAAGGAGAAGGTCACTCGACTGCCCTCGGATAAGAAAGGAGCTGCTAACACTTGCTGACTTCTCCACATAAATGAAAATTAAGGAGCATAAAATAAGAGGTGATGCCATATGGTTATTAAACTTTCCCCATAAAATAATTTTGCTCAGTGTTTATAAACACATAAGGACCCAGTACAATCAAACATATAAAATTATTTTTTTCTGATGCTAATAAACCAATATAATTCATTGAGACTCTTTGTGATTAAGACTTACTCATACAAATAAGACATTGCGGGATTGCATCCTTAAAAATTTATAAACATTCATGAAACATTTCAGTGGCTGAATTAAAGGATGATCCAATACTATAAGTCCTTTAAGTTTCCCAGGAATTCATAACCTTGTGCAACAATCAGCTAAGAACACTGCTTCTTCCAGTGCTGAGATAAATCGAATGACCTTCTCCTTGTCCATTAACTAATATTCCTTTCACTAGAGGATTAATTCTTTTCATAACCAACAATGCTTGAAATCCATATTCTAGATGTAGATAATGCCAAGAACTAAATCTCACAACTGTCTTACCCTCAGCATGTGGATTTTAGAGGGGGTATTTATTCTGTTCGTGGGCAAGAGTGTCAATTTTTGTAGAGGACAGTGCAAAGACATATATCAGCAGCACATTCCTGGGATTGCTCCATGCTCAAAAGGAGCACACAGGCAGGGCCCAGAGCAGCAGTCTGCACTGAGCCATAACAGCAGCAAAAAGCGTGAAATGTTGTGTTCTGGGAATACTGAAAGCAACACAGACTCTAGTGTTCACACTATAGCCATATTCTTAAACTGGCTATCTGCTTCTGCTGTCTCTTTAGGTCAGTGATGCCAACAATCTCCTTACTCCTCTTAGCCCACAGGCACCACCACTGCATTTATACATGTACATGTCGAGGTTTTGCCCCAAGAAGATTAATAATGGAGAAAAGTGTTCTTTGCAGACAGCCAGCACAAATCCTTTGCATCATTTAATCTTCCTTAATACCTGTCCTAGAAATGTGCATCATTCCAGAGTCCATCTTGTTTCCTAAGCACTGCTACTCTTACATGGATTTGATGATTGGGCCTGAAACAATCTTTTCAAGAAGTACCAGTAGCTTCTGCTTTCCTGTATTTGGCTAGTTCTGTCAATTTGAAACATCTTGCTAGTTGTGCATATACTCCCCTTTCCCTGTTTTAAATAACAGAAAATCCTTAGATTGTCAATATTTCATTAGCTCTGAAGGAGAAACAGCAGTTGTAAAAAAGCTCAGCCAGTTCAGTTCATACCCCACCTAGCTCTGATTTAGAGAAAATTATAAGTGGTGAAGTACAATTTTCTGCTATGAGCCATCCATTGCTTGAAATTGGTCTTTTGGGTTGCTCACAAAATAGTATGCATTTCTAGGGCACTATTAGAAAAAGAAGTGGATAGTACAGATGTTTAATGCTAGTCAAAATGGGTTAGTAGAAGTTAGATCTTGTCAGACATAGTTGCGGAGGTTTTAGTTATGTAGAAGATCTATATAAACGATTGCAGGTCTGCATGAGAAAAGCAGCTGTATTGATAGGGCAGACTTGGATTTTTGCAAGGCAGTTGGCTTAATACCACATGACATTTTGATTTCCAGTCCCGCATTACATGGAATTAGCAGGTCACACATTACGAGGATTAAGAAGAATCTCACTGACAAATTTCAAAATGTAGTCTTTTAATGGGGAGGTTTCATTCAATGCAGGGAGCTTTCTCAGCAGTCAGAAACAGTCTTCATCTAATACATTTTTCTATTGTTTTCAGCAGTCCAGGCCATGAGATAAAATCTTTGCTTTTAAGGCTTGCATATGACACAATGTATTTTAGCACAGTAAATAAAGAAGATATATTACTTCTGCAGTGATTTGATTTGGCTAAATGATCACTGTCCAACAAGCTGCACACTAAATTCATTTTAATGCAGTCAAATGCAAATTAATACCTCTGGGAACCAAAGGCTTGTAGGAACGGGCACTGTCTCAGAAAGCAGAGACTTGGGGAATGACAAAAAAGTGATTGCCCTGAATAATCACCCCAACATGAGATCTCAGTGCAATGCTGTGAGAAGGACTCAGCACAGTCCTTGCATGTTTCCAAAATATCAAGCACAGTTCTGGTGCTTGCACTTTAAAGAAGACGAGAAAATATTGGAGAAAATCCAAATAGTTTGCAAGTCAAGCACACATCTTGAGATGGCAGACTTAAAGAGCTGGACATATTTCACTTACTCAAGAAAAGGTTGAGAGGATACATGGAAAAGATAACAGCAGTGAGCTGTTTCAGTCTTGCTGACAGAAGTACAACTAAATCCAGTGACTGGAAGTTTAAGGTTAGATGCAATCAACCTTGAAATCAGATGCAATTTCCTAGCAGTAAAGGTAATTAAACTCCAAGAGTTTACAAAGGGAGGTGGTACACTTAACCATCGCTTGATATTGTCCTAAAAACTGGTTGTCTTAAATATGGGCTTTATTTCAGTTTCTAGATCTTCTAATGGCCAGAGCAGCTTCAAACAGGGAGGGAAAGGGTCACGTCAGGCTAGATCCCCTGGTGATCCCCTGAGCCCAACATCCATTAGAATGACGCATCTGTGCAACTTCTTCCATTATGGTTGGAACAAGATGGCTTGAATTACACCCTGCCCACTCAGACATTTGCAGGTTGGCATTAAGGTAATGAGTATAATCAAATTCCTTACTCGAGGGCCCCAGTTGGCTGCCTACAGAGGTGAGGAAGAATCCCTGCCCGACTCCTCCCAGCGGATATTTGTCCTGATATATTCTGCAGTACAAGTTTTTACCTTCCGTTGAAGCATGGATTTTTCATTTTGCTGTAGCCAGGAAGAGAGTAAACCAATGCAGAAAATTATTTTAGACATCTGATGCTTGGGTCTGAATTTAACCAAGCCAAAGAGCAGTAGAGATTTTAGATTTTTCTAGCTCACATTGGCAAGTGTGGTAGATTTTTGAGTGGATTGTCTCTGGGCATGTAAGGCCTAATCAGTTCTCAAATATTGCAGGGGTCTCAGATACGGCTAGACACAAAACAGTTTGCTTTCTCAACGACTAAAATATAATGGGCTAATGAAGTACCTGTCTCAACCTTGAGGTATACATGCAACATTTAATAGCCACTGGCACAAAGGACATGAGACTAGACAATCTGATGATCTTTCTTGGCTTTAAATTGTGAGGGAATATAAAGCTGTATATAACACAGTAACAGCCCTGACTTTTCCAATGCCCCCAGGAATACCAGGAAGCAGGTGTTCACACCATGAGTCACAAGTGCCAAACAGACTCTAGTACAACTGGTCGGGGGCAGACAGATCTACAAAGAATTAAAAAACAAACCAACTCATGCCAAAATTAAAACAACAAACAAACAAACAAACAAACAAAAAGCCACAAAATATAATTGAATAAACATAACTTATCTGTTCCTGTATGTGCTAACACAACTAGTGATAACTTGTTTTAAACCTCTTATCCAGACAGTCAGAGAAAGAAATGAAAGAAAACCACCTCAGACTGGTGAAACAGGATAGAAAGCACATTTACATATATCATGCCAGTACATCTCCATGACTTATTATTTCTGAATAATATATTTATAAAATGAGACTGTTGTATTAATCACAAATAAGTATAATTAAGAGTGTGACACTGCAATTTATCCATAAACAAAATGAATAAATGATGGTGTTATAGATCGCCAAAATGTTTACACCTGGCAGCCAGGAAAAACACAATAAGTATAGCTTCATATAATGCTCATCATCATGAGATCATGGATGCCTTTCATTGCTGGAGGGTAAGAGGCAAGGACACGTTATAGCCTCAGCTCATCAAGATATTCTTCATTTAGATTTATCACAGGTTTCTCTTAAAATACAGATGTATTTAAGAAATGGGTTTGTCTACTTGAGTATATGTCCAGACTGTAAATGAGATTTCCCAAACAAATCCTCTGTTGCATAATTCTGTCTGTCATTTTTAATAGCTAGATGGAAAAAAAAAGTTAGCATAAATGATGTCCCATCATTGTTTATGATGAGACATATAAGAAGCAACCAGCACTATTCTACAATAACTAACAATAGCCTGTAAGGTATTCTTTCTAGACTTGACATCTGAGACACTGTTCAGGGGGCAGTGAAGATATTTGTTACTTTATGTAAGAAAGTTATGTTTATGTAAGAGTGCTGCAAAAACTTGATTGTTCTGTAAGAACTCTCATGCTCTCATATCCCAGGATATACTATATTAAGTCTTTCAAAATAATCAACTTGATATTTCAGGTTGATTTTTTAAAATTATGCCTATTAATGTTATGTAGAAAACTGTTAGCCAAATTCATTGAGATACTGTGTGTATTTACTGAACATGCATATTTTATCTTAAGATATTTTAAATTAATAGAAAGAGAAGCATGCTGTGTCCCAGGGAAGCTGCCAACCTAAATTCCTGATCCTGCAGATATTTTCACATCTCCTCAATATTACGTACCAAGAGTACTGCCGTTGACTTCAGTTGAGCCTTTTAAAGGATTTAAAGTTAAGTGTGTGTCTTTTGCTGACTGACACTTTAGCAATTCATAAGGACAAACTAGTAAAACAAAATATGTAAGTTCAATGATCCCTCATGCTCAGTCACTTAGTTTCCATCTAGATAAAATAGGAAGGTATATGCAATTTACTTTTAAAGTAATTCTTGCTCACCAGATGAAGAGTGCTATATAAAAGCTTCTGTTACTGTAAGATCACTTTTTTTCTCCCCCCCAAGCAGTTTGTTAAAAAAATGTGCTTTCATCTTCCATGAAATTGTCTTGCATTTATTCAAAATCCAGTAATAATAGAATGGAAATATATCTTATGGTGCAATAACAGGTATGATGGGGAAGGTGACCTGATAGTACCATATGTATCCTATGTGTGAAGATTTCCTTCTTTTCACATGTCAGATATCAGCTATCAGACATTCCTTGATATTACTGTTCTTCAGTGTTGGATATTAGGGAAAACAAAGACTGAAACCCTAAGAAGACATGCATTTTTTTCCCACTTGAAAACTAAGCTCTGATAAAAAGCTGACAGAGATTTTACATAGTCTGTGGTTCTCATAAATATTCTTCAACATCCTCTGATTTAGAAAAATTCCATGGAAGAAAGTTTAACGGGAGCCCCCTGTTGAATTAAGATTTGCTAGTACAATCTGGATAGAGCAGCACCACAAAAGAAACAGAGGTCCTGGGAAAATGAAAAGCGTGAACTCTGTCACCATGCTTTTAGGAAAGGAGTTAAGTATGACTTTCCCCAGAGAAGCCCAGTAAGGGAATTTCTGTTACAAGGCACTGATCTTAGGTAAATTGCCAAAGCTGAAGAAGAAGACGAAGACCAAGAAGAAGATGAAGAAGACCAAGAAGAACAAGAAGAAAGAGGATCAAGTAAGCAGAAGTGTTTGAAATGTAATTGCCTCCTGTCTTCCATCTGTCAATAAAATCAGACTCTTTGCTCTTAACTAGCTGAGTGCACACATTACAGTTTGAGGTCTTGTTAACTGTTGTGCTAAAAGGCACTTGTGGCTGTCAACCAGAGAGTGTTTAACCTCAATGAACATTAGACCCACTTAAAATCGGTGGTCTGCCAAGAACACTTCCAGGCTCAGTGTGGAGTATCCAAACCTGTTAGTCAGAACTGACCACTGATCACAGGGGAGTAATTGCCCCAGATGACCAACAGACCAAAGCAAATACATCATGTTTCATCATGGTTCATGGATTGTCTGGTTGCAGGGTTTATTGCTAGAGGTACAAATGATCTATGTCATCTCTCTCTCTGGAAAACAGCTGGAGCTTAGACCCTCTCTATTTTATTATATCTTAAGTAAGCCAATTATCCTGTCATATATTAATTTAAATTAATTTAAATTATAAATAAGTAAACAGAATTAGACCAAGGATTTGGCCTGACTTGTCAGCTTGGAGGAAACAATGAGACAAGGTTCCCAAATAATAATGCTCCCAGTACTGGTTCACAGTCTTGTGATCATAGTCATATTAGAAATGCCTAAAATCATCAGAATTAATTTTAAAATGGTCTCTGGAAAGCAGCTGAGCAGTAGGAGAATGAGAGAGAGAGAAAAGTGAGGACATTAAAATGGACTGATTAATAAAATATGAATACAGACAAAGCTGTGCAGCTGGGGTTTTACACTAGCATTTAAAAATAGCAATACATATTATTCTACCTCTGGACTTACATCACTTAAAATCTTTTAGAAACATATTAAAATTACCAAAGAGGGACCATTTTGAAAAGCTCCCCAGAGTTACGCATGATAATTAAAAAGAGGTTCATTGTAAATCCTTCTGTCTAGTTCAACAGTATTATCTGCTTACAGACAGCCCTCAGAGGGCAAAGTCGCAGCCTTCATCTGGCAAAATTATTGCCCGGTGATGATGCATTGTTTGTGCTTACAGTAACTCAGCATGAGCACAGTAACAACAGATCTTATATATGGATGCTACAGTGCTGAAGGAAAAAATATCAACTTCATCATTGATTATATTAATGAGACATTTCTGAAATAGCATTATTTGTGTAAAATGAAGGACAGATCAATTTCAAAAGTCAAGGAGAACAGGCAAGGGAACTTGGAGAGTCAGCTGTACTTCAATTTTCTATCATAGGAAAAATATTACCATTCTCTAGATCATACAGAGGCATTATGAAATTAAACACAAAAGTGAATTTGAGGGAGCTGAGTGGTTGAAATCAGGTTATCAGGATGATAATATCACTGTATACATATGTGTTCAGAAGGTCATGATCTCACAAATAGTATGATTCTGTAAAAACAGGCCATAAATTGATATTTTAATTCATCTGGAAATCTAGAACTGTGTACTAAAACAAACAAACAAACAAAAAAAACAAACAAACAAACAAACACAGAACTGAATTTGAAGTTCTTATTAGTCACCATTGAGGCAAGACATGTATCTGTATCTGACCTACAAAGATGCAGGTTTTTGAAGCAGCATATGACTGTTTCCTGTTGGGTATGCAATACAGAATTACATTTTGGAATAGCATCCACACTAATGCAGAAAGCTGGCACAGACCTGTACAATTTTCTTTCATTTAAGCCTTCAAGACAGAACTGAAATGATATCTTGATCTCTTCCTCACCCTAATGTCAAGGAGTGATTTTCATCCTATTCCATTTTTCCCTGTCCTTTATATTCATGAGCACTCCCTAATTGTGGTGAGAGTTCTCCTCATGGTGACAGTGTGTGCCAATCTTGTGCATGTTTTCAAGGGTGAATAAAAATGTGGCCTCTTACCACAGAACTGTAATGAAACAACATACTCGTTTCTGTGAGAGCTGCACAGGCACTTCCATGCTTCTTACAGTTTAGTTTGAATTGTTGCTTTCATTATGAACCTATTAGTTCAGGGCTTTAACAGAGCCAAGCAGCTCTGCTCCGGGCTACTATTTGGCACACAACACCACCAGTACAAGAGTAATGGTTTGTTTGGACAATTTAATAAAATTCAATATCTCAACTGTTGCCAGGCTCAAAGACAAGCAAAAATGCATGTGGATGTTTTCAGATTTTGCAAACTGTATTCAAATTGCACAAAACATCTTTTCCTTTGAAAACTAACTACAGAAAGAAAAGATGAGAGTTCCTAATTAGACATAATTGCCTTGCCAAATTAAGCAAAAACTGTATTACAGTATTGGCTGGCATCCTAAGGGGTAAAAATAATGTTCAAAGATAGTACAGTAAACAATTGTAATTACATCAAATTTGGTTTTATGTATCTACTGATAATGGAATTAGCACAATGTGAGCCATCTGACATGATGAGGTGTGATGACGAATTGCACGCTGTCATCCTGTATGAAGTATTCTGACGTGTGTCAAAGAAAGCAGATTACATACCTAAGTAAATGTAATTGTTATCGATTAAGAAAGATGTAATTCAGTAACAAACTAAACATTTTTTGGTCATTACAGATCAACAAAGTACCAGTCTTCTAATGTACTTATTAAGGCTAAAATGATTTCAAGAGAGCAGAGTTTGAAAACTGTCGCAATAAATACCTAAGAAATATCATATACATGTACTTCATACATGTTATTGGAAACACATTTTACATGGGTTTTGTCTGTTGTTTTTTGTTTGTTTGTTTGTTTTGTTTTGTTTTGTTTTGTTTTGTTTTCCTGTGGCAGCAATTCCCTACATTTTCAGAATTGAGAAAAAAAGGATGACGAGGAGCTAGAGCACCTCTCCTATGAAGACAGGCTGAAGGAATTGGGGTTGTTCAGCCTGCAGAAGAGAAGGCTCCAGGGAAACCTTACAGCAGACTTCCAATACCTAAAGGGGGCCTGCGAGAAAGCTGGAGAGGGACTTTTTACAAGGGCATGTAGTGACAGGATAAGGGATAATGGCTTTAAACTGAAAGAGGGTAGATTTAGATTAGATATCCAGAATAAATTCTTCACTGTGAGAGTGTTGAGGCACAGGTACAGGTTCCCCAGAGAAGCTGTGGATGCCCTAACCCTGGAGGTTTTCAAGACCAGGTTGGATGGGGTGTTGAGCAACCTGTTCTAGTTCAAGGTGTCCCTGACCATGACAGAGGGTTTGGAACGAGGTGATCTTTTAGGTCCCTTCCAACACAAACAATTCTGTGATTCTGTTTCTATAATCTTTGCCACAGATTGCTGGCATGGCTGTATTGCAGCATTCATGGACAAATGCTTTCTCCTCACATCCCTGCAGACAACATGTGGGATGAAGGAAAAGGAACTCCTCCAGCTAAATTTTTTTTTTTTTTTCAAAAATCTCAGCTTCAAATCTCTTTGGCATTCATATACAGGCTCCTTTACAAATGCCTGGCAATTAAAATCATACCTATTTTTGGAGTTGTCTAACACACTCCAAGAAGCAGCAAGGAATGTTAAAAAAAAAAAAAAAAAAAAAAAAAGAAAAAAGAAAAAGAAGTCTACCATGTGTAACTCTCTTTAAAATACAACACTGTAGTTGCCATATCTTACTACTTCTTGTAACTTCTTGTAAGATAAGTGGTGGCATTCACTGGATTCTATTATTTTTTTTTCAGGTTTTTGGGAATGGGAAACCAGGAGGTTGTGGGACAAGAAAAACACTGTTGGACAGAAGAGGGGATATTTTAGAAATACTAGCTCTGTGATGCACTCATCTGGGACAAATGTATGACCTGAGGAGCAATACATAGTGCTGTAATGTTTCACATGACATGAAGCCCAAAAGGGCTGCTAAAGGATTGTGACTGCACCACAATTTAACAAGGATTGTTGCATTTTGACTATTTTTCCTAAAGGACAGAGAATTTCCCTTAGCTAACATACAATGTGTTGTGCTATCTGTAGACACTCTGTTAATTATTAACATTGTTTGATAGATACACCTAAAAGTGCATATTTTCAAACCCTACATTTCAATACAATCAACACAAGTGAATCAACACTTGGAACTACCAGTTGCAGCCTCAGTCTTTTTTTGGCCCTATTAGAACGTGTTGGGACAGTCCAGATAGGGTCTTCTCCTCTGCAGGGGTCCCAACCTACTACATGATAGAGGAAGGTCCCCCTTCCTCTCTATCATACGATAGAAAAGGACTAACTAGAAAATGGAAGTGAGTCTGTAATGCAGAGGAGGCACTTGGAAGAGATCTTTAATTTTCATGCTGTCTGGGATGATAGCAGAGCTTGGCCATCATTTGCAGTTGTTCTGGGATATATCACAATGAACAGAGATTAGCCATTATTATTCAGCGTCTGCTTCAGTGTCCTCAATATCCTATAAAATTCTGTGCTTTACCTAATTGGGCTAGAAGGAGAAACAAACCAATAAATCTGTTTTTATTATGATTATGTTACCAGTCTGGGAGTAAATGAACGTTAAATATAATCCCTGTGAATACTAGATAATCATCTTCCAATCATAAGAGCAAGTATTAAGAAGCGGACTGTGTATAGATTTGTAGTTCAAAAAGATTCTTTTTCTTAATGTTAGAGCAATTAGAATAGCCGTTTATTATTAATCATTAGTGCCACCCATCACCATCAGGGCCAGAGGCTGCCAGTGTAGTTGGAGCAATGCCTAGCCCCTTTTGAACATGGAACAGCAATTGGAAACACATTATACAAATACACATAAAACAAGTTTTTCTTTTCTGTAAGCTTCCTAGTAGAATGAAATTGGTCAGCTTTAACCTAGTATGCTCTAAATTGTTTGGGATCTTAGAAATGCCCTTCATATCCATGTCCTTGCACCCCTTTGGAGACCAGCAGAGACTCAGTGCTATAGTACCCTCTTTGTAAAGGGGGGTGCTGTTTGATATCCTCCATGGTAGATTTAGGTCCTGATTTCAGCCAAGAGTTTTTGTTTGTTAATGTTTGAGGCATGCTACTGTGCCCTCATTTTCCCCATCGCAGCTGGGTGGGCTGCAAGATATACTTTTATGGGTACCTTACTTGTATGCCCACCCTGCAGATACTATTTTACTAATGTTGGGATAGATGCTTTGAGTTGTTTTTGGCACCAGACATCTAGAGATGTATTTTGAAAATGTAAATGTAACTAACAGCCACACGGGGTTAGCAGAAAGAATTAAGACTGCAGAAGGAAGACCAGTTGCTATTTAGTGGACTCTTCTCTGTCCTCACTGGTCCAAACTGAATCACCTGGCAGAAGACCTGTGCCACAGAGATTTGCTGGCATGTAGGCAGCTGTACAGCAAGGTGCCAGCGTTCAGGCAAATGATCTCCACATGCTACCACCTGCATTCACAAACCAGATATGGGAGGGAATGAATTCACAAAATCCAAACAAACAGAAGCCTGTGGGCTAACAACAAGCATCCTCAGTACTCATGACAGAGAAAAAACTCTCTATTTTTGGCTGGGTCACTGTCTTAATATGCATCTTCCCAGACAGGTCAAAGCTATGCTCTGGCTGAATTGGGCAGATGCAGGTGGCTTATAGTCATCTTTTCTTACTCTTTCTCCATGAAAATTTGTTTGAGATAGGGTTTTTAAGACCCTATTGCTACTTATAAATAGCACCACAAGTAGAACAGATACTGGGATACCAGCTAGACAAAATGACCAGTCCTGAACACCCATGTTACCTCAATAGCAGAGAAGAAAGAAGTGCTATACTATTATAATGGTTGCATACAAAAACATTACAGCTTGCATTTTTAAAACATTTAAATTCAACAACTTTGCATTTCTAACAAAAACAAAAAAGTGGGAGGTGGGATTTGCAGGGCTTCCAATACTGAGATTTCAAGATCAGCATTTTCCAGTGGTGACATTATTGTGAAATTGTTAATACTGATACGAGACAAGATGCCTGACGGTGTTCTAGGCTAAGTTATATGAAGGGAGGTATAATTATCCCTAACATCGGTGGCTGCCAGCTCAGTTCTGTATGTTCAGTAACTTATTGCATGAAATGCAATTTTCAAGTTTCATTTTAAAAGAGGCAGGCTGAGGGAAAATTAATTATTTAAACAATATATTTTATACTATATACTCAAATCTCAGAATTAAATGTTCTATCTTAACTGTGCATGACTGATTTGTGAGGATTTGTTTTTTCGTGACTGCCCTAATTATCATGAACTTTTTGTTTTTCTGTACAGCTATTACAGAAATAATGATTGATGGGGAAAAGCCCTTAACACTCAACCTTTCAGGACTGTCAGAATTTATAGGCTGATGCTATGCTTGTACTAGTTTTGTAAAACATTGAGCATTTTTTCAGATATAATAAGAAAAAGCACAGAGATGAAGTAAAATATATTAATAACCTGAAAAAGTGAGCATATCAGATAGGTTTTAACTTGCTTGATATATGTAAAATGTAACAATTCAATGGCAGATCGAGCATTACACATTATTTTTTGCCAGCTGTAAGAATAAAGAGATAAATTACAGGCTGACCCCCCCCCCAAAAAAAAAAAAAAAAGTCGTTCTTAATATAAATGGGTTCTCTGGGAGAGAATCTTTGCAGAAAATGAATGTTAGAAACAATCAGTCATCAAAATGGGGTCATGAAACACAAACCTTCGGAGAAGGGCTCGGTATGCCTCACTCTTACAACAACCTCCCAGGAAACCAGGCTGCTCCAAGTATTTATGTCTGAATTGGTATCTGTTTGCAGGCTTCAGATCAGCGAGGAGGAACTATAGTGCCTTCTCGTTTTTTTTCAGCCCTATCTGGCTGCCACCGTGCTTGAACTGTCAAGGAACAAATGCTCTGACTTCAGCTTGTGTGCTCTCTTCTCCGCTTTCTGACAACACCTCTCAGGTTCATAGACGTGCCAACTCAATTGTAATGATTGTCACTAAAACTGATGCGCTGAATTAAAGGTGGAGATGTATGTTAAAATTGCTTTCCCTATTCATGAGATGTGCCAAGCCCCTGAAAGAAATTTCAAAGGAATAAGAGCATCTGTAAGGGGGTATTTTTGGCAAGTAGAAATAATTTTTTGAATAAAGCAAGCACTTTTCATTCTGATTTTCTCATCGGAGGAGAGCAAGAAACCTGAACTTGCAAACTGACAGAATCTTACCATTAAAACTGTCACAATCAGAAACCTAATAGCTTTGCAGCAAAGCAGTGGGATTGGATTGCATAAAATAGGATCACTCCATTTTTAGTTCACCATACAAATCTATCCAAATATATTCTACATTCATATATTATTTTCTAAGGGTTTACCATTAATAAAGATGTAACTCAGCAAGCAAAAAACAATGTCTTCAGGAGGAATGGTTTCTTATGAATGGAAAATGCTTTATATATAAACAGCCATCCCAGGGGTCCAGCACCTTTCCTTAGGAAGAGCTTGTAATTGGTTTCACTACAAAAAGCCTTTGGGATCTCTTTTAAATGAGTTTTAGTGGGTAGCCTCTATCAATCCAAGTTTCCCTAAAGTACAATTTTCAAACCCTCTCTTTCTTTCAAAGGGTTTGTTTATTAGAGACAGAGAGAAGGAGGGAGGGAGGGAGAGACAGAAGGTATAGCAATTAATGCTGTTTCAATAAATGTCAGCTCCAGCTGATTTGACCTAGACTGAGGGCTGATTCTTTTCAGAAGGCTACTTTTGCTACATGCAAATTTCAGAGCCTAATTTTATGAGATCATGTCTGGAAATATTTCCCTAAAATTCTGTAGCTAATACCTCACTATCCATAGCGCATCTGTAGTCATAGCCCTCCTCAGCTGCTTCTGACTAGAAGTCTGTTTGATCTCATGCTTGTCCAGCAATGTAACCACTACTATGAACTGGCATGGCATCTGACTGGCAGTAAGTTCTTGATCAGTTACTGGTTTGGAGGGCAACTTATCTGAGATGTGTTTTAAACTCAGGACTTCGTTTTTCCAACAGTTCAGTAGTTGTCTGCCATGGTGTTCAGGCAGGAATTTGGATAAGCCTAGGTCTGAAGAACAGCCTTTGAGGAGTGTTTGAGCTGAAGGCTTCCCTTGTGTAGCACCCATGGCTTAAACTCCCTCTGAGATAGCCTAGCCAATATCCCAACTCTCCTTAGAGAAGAACCTATATGTGTCTTGCTGCCTGGCCAGCACCGGCCCAAGCTGATAAGACCATAATGTAGCCTAGGCTGCCTGCATATATCCTGAGTTTAGCTCTGAAGCAGAACACAGCTGCACTGAACCAAGGCTGGGCTATGGCCAGCTGCAAAGAAGGCAAGAGCAGGGCTAACATGGCTCAGTGGGATTATGCCTATTCTCAGATCCTGGCCTCTGTGGGGACTGCATAAGTATCCTTACTGGAACCAGAGTTTTTTCTTAACAGAGAAAATGTTCAAAAAGCTGGTACTGTGGTTGTTATGCACTGACAGCACTGGGTACTCTAAACCTTTGTCCACAATCATGCTAGAAGTCTTCCATCGACTGGATGCTGATTTCTGTTGGATCCAGACACACCAGACAACTTTAGGTAAATCAATTAATGTTTCAAAATAGATGCAGTACTTCACATTCTGGCATTTAGTACATCCAGCTGAAGTCAGTGGAAGCTGAGTTACTCATGTATTAACTCATGTATCTTTAAATGACTTATCACTCATGCATTTACTCCATGAAGTGCATCTTCTACTGCTCTGTCCCATGGAGATACAGCACAGTGAGGGCAGCACTCAGAAGAGAAGGTGGGTGTCCAAACTTCCCATTGCCTTTTATTAGTACCAAATATGTCTGAGCTACAATGTTACCCATACAAGTTACTGCAGTGCCACTGATTTCAGCTGGTCTATGTTGAGCTACATAAGGCTAAGGTATATGGGATAAGGATAAATGAGCAATTGTCTGCATGTAATTTTTAATTGAAATGTTAATGCAGTCTCCTGTGTGGCAGACAACACTGAAATCAGATTTTCTTCAAATTTCCTGTTGCTGGAAACGTATACAAAAAAAAAAAAAAAAGCCATCAACAACAACAACAAAACAACAAAACCACAAACAAGATCTTGAATCTTAACTTGGATAGGAAAATTCACAGACCGTTCTCTTTAATTAATTTAAACATCACTAATTTAAACCTCTAAGCTCTCCTGAGTAATTCCGGTAACAGCACTTAAAAATAATGCTCCCGTGAAAAGCTCTGCTAATTCAGAAAATGATCAGAATTAATGTTGCTCATTTCACACAGAAAAAGAAGATTGTCTCCATTGTGGCACATGCAGGAAGTTCTACTCTATTAGCAAATAAGATCATAAATAAGGGCATTAATACTGGCTGAAACAAACTAGGTATTTAAATATTGAGTAGTGGGTCTTATGAAAGCCTGAAGGGATTGAAAAAATGTGTACCCTCAATGGGAGTGGAAACTATCCTTCATGATTTTAGTGGATAACTAGTTAAGTAACAACCACTTGCACATTTTATCGGTGCTATAAATACTTTGTTAATTTTTATTAAGTTGATGCCATAATGACCAAAACTCTCTTCCTAACATGACAAGCAGCTGCTGGCCAACTTGGATTTGTAGTCTCTTCATCAAATTTCTCACAGATCAGCTTCCAGGTAGCTGTGATTTAATCCTACCCACTGTAAATGCCTCTGGCTTTGGACCAGTAAGCACAAGTGTTTTTTATTTAACCTGCCAATTTTTTTTTTTCCCTATCAAATGCCACTGGGTGGCTCTGCTTCATTGAGACCCCACAAGAATACAGTTTCTGCAAGAGCAATGCCATGAAAAGGAGAGCTAAAGCAATTCAAATTTTTCCCGCAGTGACCAATGAAGTACTGAAAGCATGTCTTTCAAGAGAAGCCCGTATTCTTTTGCCTTTAGATGAGTTCAGCATACGCAGTGCAACTGACCTGATGATGCTTTGGATTCTCTTATCAGAGGTCTGTTGTTCTTCCCAGAGTATAATACAATTTCATTGGTGCATCAGGAAGAACCATTCAGGCAAAGAGCCAGCCTGTAGGCATGTATGATTAGATGTTCTTGGCCGATTGTCAATGCTATTTGTTTGTGAAATTAAATATATAGATTTACATCTGGAAGAAGGATTGCCTACGAGTGTACTTCATAAATGCACCCAGCTAGTTACATGACATTTCAGTTGCACATATTCGAAATACTAAGTATGCTATTAAAATATCCCTCGGCTGATTCATACTAAAAAAAAAAAAAAAAAAAAAAAAAAAGTAGATTAATTGTTTCACAAGTTAGTTTGATATGAAACAAGATGTATAAAAATAACTTGTGCAGCATTGTAACTACCTGTTGCCTATTACAGCCATGCAAAAACAGCCAAGGCACATCCTTCCTTCTTGCATGATGCTTGTTTTTGTTCCTTGTCTTTTAGGGGCTGGTAACATGGGTTTATTCTTTGGTTTTACTTACAAGTCATCACCACCACAACCATGATCAGCCCTGTTCATTTATTCTCTATTTATTTCTTTCCATGGGCTCCTGATATTTATTAGCAATACAGAAAGAGCCTAGACTACACCATGGAGAAAGTACCACAGATAGGAAGAAAGTAGGTGGGGTTCTGGAGGGAAAAGCAAGATGGCAAATTTAACTTATCTCTCTCTAAGTGTGTAAATTCTGAACACAGGCTACCTGTCTGGTGCTTCTTCCATAACTTAAAAATCAAAACAAAATTCTGACCTTTATTTGTTTCTCTAGAAATCAGCAAGGAATCATAAAAGCATGTGTGTATGCATGTGTGACACTTTCTTTTTTCAACCTATTTACATTCACATGTAGTGGTGAAAATATAACATTGAAAAACAAATAAGGTCTAGGGTTGTTATTGCTTTAACATATTGCAGCATTCTTCTCACTATCTTCATTTACTTCTGGAATTGATTTTTGTTTTGCTTTTCTTTCCGATATTAACTACAAAAATAGATGCTATGGGGGAAGCAAGATAAACAGGAAGAAGTCTGATCTTTTTCCTCACTTAGACTACTGAGATTACATTTCTATTGGTTTGCATTTGAAATGCGTAGGTCTTCAAGGGCTTCTTAGAGCAAATAAACAAGAAACAACAACAAAGTAAATATCTTCCCAAAGCACTTAGTTGCAAATTCGATGTGAGTAAAGAATTAGTGTTCAATTTAGATTTAAAACTCAGAATGAAAATGTAACAATAATTTTCTCTTTTAAGTACATTTATATTTGTATCTTGCCAATAATTTAGGACCAACTAAACAAGTTCTGACACTAGATTCTCAGTTGACTTAGACTGATGCTGATCTGTTGCCCTTTATTTAAAACAAAGCCAGCTGAGATCCTGGAAAGATGAATAATACATGCTTGCCTTGTTGTATTACGAGATTACATGTGACTTGGCACTCACGGATTATGTTTAGATATTAATTTTTGAAAGGTTTATCTAGAGCCTAACCTTTCCTGATTTGCACCTGATTAATTCCAAGTCTGACACTGAAAAATTTTATTAGGCAAAACTCCCATTAACATTTTCAGTTAGCTCTGAGATAGCATTTAAGAGTTTGGATACAAATTTGCAGAGGCATTTAGGTAATTAAAGATGTAGTTAGGCATCAGGTATGATTCCCAAAAATTCCCACGCAGGATCTGGGGCTAATTCACATTGAAAGTAATGGGATGTAGGCATCAAATCGATCCGGTGTTTTGGAAGCCCCACTGGGCACTTCCATTCAATACTAGGTGCCTAACTGCCTTCGGAGTTTTTACTGTTATCCTTCCATCTGAAATTACTTTAAAATATGGCTCTTGGGCTAAGAGAGAAGAAAGAGTGAGTTGTAATTTTATAAAAACAGATAAAAGAAATGAAAAAATAAAATAAAAAATAATAAAAATAGATGTGCCAAACCGTAAATATCTGCTATGTAACTTCTGGGGGTTCACATTTTAAACTACTATCTGAGCATAATCTCATGAGCTGTGAGGCCAGGAGGGTATAATATATAACTAACAGAATAGATTACCTACCTCTACAAGACTGTTTATAAGAACGCATTTGATTTGTCTTGGCATTTGAAATATATTTATAGTACATGAGCTCCTTTTTCATTGCAAGCTGAGTACAACTATGTGAGCTATTACATTTTTCTCCTGCTGAAATCCAGAGAAATGAAATTGCTGCCTTGAGCCATGTTTTGAACTACTAACCACTGTCACTTGAACCTAGCAAAGCTTTAAAACTTACACTGCAAGACCTCTCCAGAAACTACAATCTCCATCCCCCAACCCACTCTAAGCCTCTGAGTCATCTGCTGATGTGAACAGACTCTTTTTCAGGTTGCCCAAGGTATTTGTCTTTCAAGTCAGATCATCGCTGAGTTCATAGCATGTTGACCTTACCTGAGTACAAAGTAGATCCCTAATTAGTATTTTAAAGAAGTGCTAGGGTGCCTGAAATGTTTATGTGCCACAACGATATAGGTGAAACAGCCCCAAGTATAAGGATTTGACAGATGAAGCTTGTTGTGTCCCTGTGCAATGAGATAAACAAGTCTTAGCGTTTCAGGTTTTTGAATCAAACAAATAAAATCAAGAGAAAATTCTTTCTGTAATTGTATGTATGTGCTATGCCTTCCCCAGTTCATTTGTTGTGATTTATATTTCCAGAAAGCGTATGGTTGTGCTGCATGAGAAATGTCTCTGATGAAGTGAATTCTCTGACTGCAGTAATTCTATATGAGCTCAGTGTCTTAATCTGCTGATGATTTCTTGTTTTTGTAAAACCACTGTGTACAGCCACTGCATTATTTATAGTAATTAATTTTGGTCTCATCCTGCAAGTTCTTCATTGGGTGAGAAGTGTCAGAAAACACTTTTTTTTTCTTTTTTTCTTTCTCAGAGAATAAGACAAAACAATAAACTGCAGTCGGGTTTCTATTTAAAGATACTGCCATAGGTCAAACTCTGCTTTAGTTGTGTAAGTTTGGATAAAGCATCATGAAGTTCAGAGGGAAGAGGAAGAATTTCTAAAATTTCAACAAGACTCCTGTAAGCACTGGCATTAATATACCAAATTGACTGAAAATACAAGGTGGATGGAAGTATACTGTTTTTATCTGCAGATATCTCTGATGAAGGTTAATGAAGTACATTCAAGGAGGAGGTAAGAAAAGCAGAGTACAAGGACTAAAGGAACAGAGGTGAGCCTGAGTTAATTGGCTGGGAAACTATCAAAGCTGGGCTCTGGGAAAGTACACTGTAACTGCTGTAAGTGTTAATACTGTGTGCTGGCAATAAACGGCCAGCAGCCAGTGCTTGTGTAGCAGATCCGTGAAAACAAACTAAATTCACATGTGGCCAGATCATAACTGGAAAAGGGTCAGCAGCATGGTACCGATTGTACCAGGGCACCCGTAACCACCCCAAATCAGAAGCCTTCTCCAAAGTAACTAAAAATGAAATTAAGGGTGTCAGGATTAGGGCAATTGCATACAAGGTGTTAGAAGCAAAATGTGTCCCAAGAACATAGCACATTGTACATGAATTTTCTTTATGTACTTCAAGAAAGCAGGAGATGCAGAAGAGCTAACATACCAGATGGTCTGCTTCTCTCTAAACACAGCACTGCTCTTCATCCATCCTTCCCAACATTAGGTACTGGGCAGTCAGCATTAATTTAAGCACATCAAGCAGTGACACATAGCTTTTGCATTGCAGGACTCCATTATTAGCTTTCCAGACCTCTAAAAAAGGAAACTTTTTAATATATATGCCAAACTAATGCAGCATGTGATTTGGGGAGTATGCCACTTTGTTTCTCAAATTAACAAGAAACACTTTAGAAGGAAAACCCATGTGTAAAATGCAGTTTGAAGGCAAGGTTTTACTTAGGGGCAAGCTCATCTTACAGGTCAGCATTGCAAAGTATGTACCTGCACTAAGTACTGGTTTGGAATTGGAAGGACTGTCTTCCCCTGCCTTTGAATTTTAAAGGTGACAGCAGCAAAATGACCCACTTTATATGTTTAGCTTTGGCATCATTATGTTGCTGAAGGCAGAAAAAAATGACAACATTGGAAACAGGAGGTTGCAGGCACAGCCCATTCTGTTAAGTAAACTGTGCTGCCAGATTTTTGGCTTATCCAATAAGACCTTATATTCATCTTCATGGTCTTAAAAAAGATGTGCAGGTGATGGGTTGGGGTTTCCTGAATGGAAGGAAGGAGAAACAGGGCACAAAGGATGCCCCTAGGAGACCACTGTCCAGTGATGTTAGAGAGGAAGACATGGTACATTTATAACTCTTGTGATGGAAGGGAGTGGCTGATCCTGACACAGAGGGAAAAACAGGGATACCTGCAGGCCTTGCATCAGAAAGATGTGCTGTTGTAGCAAGTCCTGAAAATGGGGACAGTGAAGCAAGGCACACTGGCTTTGTGGGGTGGGAGGTAGTCTCTGGTGGCTGCAGAAAGAACAAGGTCCTTTTGTATCTGCTTTACATAAGGCACTTGCTTGTCTCCTAGCAGTTCAGTTCTGGTTTTGTACAGCTCACTGTGCACAATTCTGCACAGTCACCAATGGTCACATTAGCCAGGGACCACGTGTTGTGTACAGAAGCTCTCTCAGTCTCAGGCACGCAGAAGCGCCAGCCAGGCAGTCTTGCCGTTTTTCCATACAGCTACTGTTACAAGATCCCCAAACACGTGAGTTATTTACTCAGTATTGGCTGCCCACTCGCAGGCATGGTGCTTTCCAAATAACACGACACCAATCCCTCCCAGCAGGGATTGATCCAAAATAGGAAAGATCCAGTTGGAACAAGGGTAAGGGATACCAAATACAAGCAAAGGGCTCAAGGCAATTAGCAGCGATCACCCTCTTAAAATACTTTTGCTACTGTTGTCATGACACAGCAAGTTTCCATTCTCCCATTGCCTTCATATCACATCACCATTCAGTTCAGCCTTCCACCTGCTGGAAATCCCAATTACAGCTTTCTGTACAGCTCAGACAGTGTTTTTATTTCTTATTGAGCAAAACACAAAGATCCTGCACTAATAATGTGTCTTTTCCATTAAAGCTGATGCATAATACCAGCTGGATGAGAACTTCAGGACTCCTGTAGAAGGCAGCCATCTTAATGTAGCATTTATCTAAAGGATAGGAGAGATTTCTTGTTTGATTGAATATCTGTTTATGAATTAGCCTCTCCTTTCCATCCATTAGGAGGTACCATATGAGCAGGTGCCATCCCACAGTGGCCAATGAGTGAACTGCCTGGCCATGGTTAATGTGTCGGGCAGTGCTCTGTGTATTCACAGAGAATTGCTTCTGTTTGAAAAAAGTTAATGGGCCTCACTGCCTGAAATATGACCGCTTTCTCAGCAGTAGCGGCAAAAGTGCTGCGAAATATCTCTGTAAACAGACTGACCTATTCTCCTGGGCAAGATGCTGAGAAAGTGGGTTAAACAATGTGGCTTGTCAGATGTGTTAATAGATGAGCTGTGCTCTCTGTACTGATCCTAAGATGCATACACAGAGCAGATGTCACTTTTATAGCCACTAATTGAACATGACTATAGCTGATAGCACTTTCCTACCTCCTCTGCCTATCCTCAAAGACTCTGTCCTGTTTGTTTATAGGAAGTATTCATTCTTCCCCAAAGATTCAGCGGGGACTGCATCTCTCTGCCAACAGGGCCTTTTACGTGGAGCTATTACTCTGCATTTGCCTCTCATACTTGCCTGATCCAGCCAAGTGAATCATCACGTCTGTGCAGCATTTCTCTTAGCAGAGGGTAGAGTACAAATCATGACTAAATTTGCATTTGGTTGTACAATGCCCCAGGGCCACGAAAGCAGCACAAGGGAGGTCTACATTCAAACCAACTCAGCATATCTGACCTTATATACTAGAGTATATTCTTTCAGAGCAACAAACTACTCCGGGTAAACTGTTGAACAATTAGTGTTCACAAGGAAATGGACAGAGGGAAAGAGACATCAAGGAAGGGAGCACTGGTTGAAGTGAGACATTTGGGGAAAACATCCCTTCACAAGGCCTGATAACATAAGAGTCTTCTGCATATTGCAGGACTCCAGCCATGGGTTATGACTTCCGTATATTTTATATGGGGACCCGCCCAGATGCAAACTCATGCTCCTAGAAACTGCTCAGCTCTCAGAACTTCAGTGGCAGCCATCAGGACCGCAGAAGTTAGTCTTAATAGAAGCTCGGCTGAAATTTATCACTTTAGCTTAACCGTATCTCTAGAAGCAAAAGATAAAACTTGCTTCTACAGACTGCTTTTTCTGAGCCTGCTGGAAACTGGCTGACAATTCTTCCCATGAGGTTTTCATACTGCAGGTAACCCCAGAAACACCACATTTCAGCAAGATGGCTGCCACCAGCAATATGTCTGTAACGTCAACTGCAATTAAAGCCTTGAAAAATAGCATGCAGATTCTCAACCTTTTATGAATAATGATGAGTACCTTATTGCTCATAGACTCCCGAGCTGAGCACAAACCTCAGGTAATTTTTCATCACCCTGCAGTCCTCTGCACCCTCAAATCAATCACAGTTCTGCTGTGGACTTCTAAAAAGGCAGGGCAAGATATCTCAGGACATGAAAAATCTACATGCTCTGCATACACAACAAGGAAGGCACAGCTCATGCTGTAGCAGTAGCATTAAGCAACACAACCTACTTCAGCCCAACTAAAATGCACCCACTGTTGCATGATTTATAACAAAGCAATCTCAGTGGTACTGTTGGAAAAAAAAAGTAAGATGCAAATAAGATGTTTTTTTGTTAAAAATAAAAAATAAAAGGCTATCCTTCTTTCCTTAAAAATAAAATAAATAAACTAAACTAAACTAAACTAAAATAAAATAGAATAAAAAGCTGGAAAGGGTCATTCTCTTTGCATCCTAAACTTCCCTTCAGACATGCAAAGTCACCCATGGCCTTGCACCTATTCAGGACTTATGAAGTAGCCAGAGTGAAGTGGGCATAGCACTTTCTTGTGGTTTTGGCTGGGATAGAGATAATTTTCTTCATATAGGCTCATATGGTGTTGAGGTTTTGAATTTTGATGAAAATCGTGGTGAGAATACACCAATATTTTTAGTTATTTCAGAGCAATGCTTACACAGAGCCAAGAACTTTTCTGCTACCCATGCTGCAGAAATCCTCTCCAATCCTTCTCCAGCTTCCTCAGATCTCCAGGCAATGATTCCTGTGGCCCCAGCTTTGCTCAGCTCCCCATGCAGAGCTACCCAGGACCCATCCCCTCAAGTGTCCAAGGCTCAGAATGGATGGCAGGGGGAGGTGAGCAGGACAGAGCCCAGGGGAGGCTGCTTGTTCAGGGGAGGAGGCTAGACCCATCTGACCCCTATGCTCCCCTCCCAGTGCCACCACTTTGCTGGCAAAGGCAGCACGGTGGGGAGGCAGTGGCAGGCAGGCCATGCTGACTGCTCCCACCACCTGCCCTCATTCAGCCAGGAGACCTCAGCTGGGCATCAGGAGTGAGGCAGGATGCCAAATCAGCTGCACAATGCCGAGCTGCAACACACCACAGCCACTTTCCCAGCATCGTGGTTTTGGCTGGGATAGACTTAATTTTCTTTGTGGAGGCTTGCATGATGCTGTGGTTTGGATTTTTGATGAAAATAACAGTGATAACAAAGCAATGTTTCCACTTGTTGCAGAGCAGTGCTTGCATAAAGCCAAGGACTTTTCTGCTTCTCATGTTGCCCTGAAAAAGAGGAGGCTGGGGGTGCCCAAGGAGCTGGGAGAGGACAGAGCCAGGACAGCTGACCCAGACTGGCCAAATGGATGTCCCACACCTTGTGGTGTCCTGCTCAGCAATAACAGCTAGGGAAAAGAAGGAGGAATGAAGGGACATTGGGAGTGATGATGTTTGTCTTCCCAAGAAACTGTTAATGCATAATGAGCTCTGCTTTTCTGGGAGTGGCTGAACATCTGCCTGCTGATGGGAAGTAGGAAACAAATTCCATGTTTTACTTTGCTTTGCTTGAGGGCACTGCTTTTCCTTTACTAGTAAGCTGTCTTTATCTCAGCCCATGAGTTCTTGCACTTTCACTTCTCCATTCATTTCTCCAACCCTCTCCTTCATCCCACCTGGGACAAGTGAGCCAGCAGCTCTGTGGTGCTCACCTGCCTGCTGGGTTAAATCACAACACACGTAGCCAGCTCCTTTTTACCAACTGATAGCTGAGACCTGTCTCACTGCACTGGATAGGCAAAAATCCCTGTGGCTACTATGTGAAACAACACAAAACTCTGGTAGCCAACTTGGAACCATACAAACTAACAGATACCCACTACTCAAGGAAAAAAAAAAAAAAACGAAGAAAGAAAGAAACTATGTACCATACAAAATGTTATAGCTCTATTTCTGGAAAAAGTAGTTTTAACGCTCACATTCATATCTTTTATTGCAAAGCCTCAGTTCACCACTTCAAATTGAAGTGATAGGCAGAGATACACTCTTCTGGGAACAGTTTGCTTACTTGCTATGAGATGGACATTTTAGCAAATGCAGCATTCAGCAGGTAATACTGCTGATCTTTCTTTCCACCCACAATGTGTTTAGCTCCAGCAGTAGCAATATGTACTTCAGTTTTCTGATCAGCTCTGGTCTCTGAGAGTCTCCTGTCTCTGAGACTGCCACTGGAACCAGCACCAATTACAGCCAGTAGACTTAAAATGAAGAACATATGTTTGTGATACTAATAGGCCATTAGATTAATGGCTTTCAAGGTGCAGTTTAACAGAGAACACAAGTTAAAAATCAGTGTTTGGGTTTATTAACTGAGGGAAGGTCAGGGACCAGTTCCCTAAAGAGTTAATATCCTTCAGGACCTGATACCCATCTGATACTGCAGGATTGACAACAGGTACAAACCCCTGCTCTAGGTATCTAGCTAGATGAAGAAGATGTATCTGCATATTCCTTGGGAAAGGCCACAGAGCAGTGGGAGAGGAGACAGGGATGATAATTTTTTCTGCAGCTAAATTACCAAAGGTTTAAGATATTATTAAATCCTGATGGTGGCCTTTAAGGGTAATGAGGGTGAGTGTACCATAATTAAAATTACTCCAGTCTATTACAGGCTGGACTACAGTCACTAATTAATTTCACATGACCAACACAACATGGACATCACATCTGGTTACATCAGTAACATGACGGCCAACAGAAGCCTAAAGATAAAAGGTTCAGTGACATTTTATTTTCTCTCTGAGTTCCTGGAAAAATACAATGATACTAGAATGCAAACATATGAATGAAAGAATTCAAAGTGGTATTTGTGGATTTTTTCCCCCTTTTTTTTCCTAGACAAGTACCATTGCTGAAACAGACTCTAAAACACATAAAATGCTCTTAGGGCCCTCCTTACTTCCCCAGAGTATTAATGTATTCCTGTGTGCACTTATCTTGTTAAAATCACCCCACCAGCATGTCGAGTTATGGAAAATGTAAGTCTATGGGAAGTATTCAGCTCTGACTCATTATCTGTACCTAACCACAGGATCATGAGCTCAGAGAGAGCAACTCTCACATCAGCACGAGTAGGATACAGCATTCTTTTCTCTAGTAATTTTATCGTGGGTTTAATGGTTTTGGTTGATTTTTCATCCCAAACATGGTTACTATAAACACTCTAAAGTAACCCAGTTGGTCTCCTACACGTTTCTGCACAGAATTCATGAATGAACAAGAGAGCATGGATGACAGAGGCAGGCTTTCTGGCAATAGCCCTGCTAAACGGCTGCCAAATTGCCTTGCTCAGGATGAGGAACAGCAGCACAAAACTACCTAACACCAAGTCTTCATCATGATGCATCAGAAGGTGTCTGCAGTGCTGTTGCTAGGGTACCCTGCTCGCAAAGTGCCATGGTTGAATAAAGTAGGTCAAGAAAATTACCATTACAACGAGAGTCTATTTGCTATTCTCTAGCCTGCCCCTCACCTGGCGCTGTGCTGCTGTGGGACCCTCCTCACTGCTTGATCTTGCTGAGACCCCAGGCATATTGCATACTTTCCTGTATGGTGGCCCACCTGCTTTGAAAGGGCAAAAAAAACTGTTTCAAGCTATTTTTTTCCCCTAAGAAAGAAATAAAACAAAAATGGAGTGCCCAGATTTCCAAGGTGAGCCCTGCAGGCCACTGCTGTTTTTTCCCCTTCCATCAGACAGCTGCTCTCTGGTAAAGATTCAGAACTAAAAGTATGGATTTAAGGATGGATACATTTCATGTGAAACCCTGATGCAGAAGCCTGTTCAGCCATACATTTGTTTTGTTGTTTCTCTTTGTCCTACTAAGGATCTTCTTCACTTCCTGGGAGCGCTATTTTCCGTGGATATGCATGGTCTTATAACACCATCCATGAGAAAGTCTGGCCTGTATTTCTGTGAGAATACACTCTTCTAACAAGTTAACACTAAGCATCAAACCTAGGAGGCTCCAGATGCCACACAGCCACATGATTACAGCCCTTCTGCTGCAAGATTTATGAACTGGGTCAATTCATTTAGGGGCTGCCTCAAGAATCAGGCAGGATTCAGAACCATGACAACATAACCAAACAGCACCAAGCAAGAACAACCTCTGAAAGGTCCTGTTAGCTAGGAATATGGCACTTTCTTCCCTGCTCACTCTTGGAAGTGGATTTGTTAGACTGCCTGCGTATCACTGTGGTATTATCACAGTAGTCCACCCCATAAAAGGGACTTTGTGAGCAAGAGGTGGAGTGGCATCAAGGTTTGATTCATTTCTGCTCTTCTCATTTTAAGGACAAAGATATGTTCTATCTGCTCCCGTACTACTGTTTAGGAAGATTAAGATTAGGTTGTTTGGTCCTTTGGTCCATCTCACAACCTAACCCTTAACCCTACCTGACAAGCTAGCCAAGCCTGAACATTGCTAAGCAGATGACCAATCCATGATGTTAAGAAACTGTTCCTGTCTCCATTCAGTCAACAAAAAGAAGGTATTAATAGTTACTTAATTGGTATGACTTAGATAATGCTTGTACAGTACTTGCTTACTAATAATGCTAGGAAGAGCTAAAGGTTTAAAAAATGTTATATTGGAAAACTGCATGTAAATTAACTCCTATAGAAACAATAAGCCTTTTATGCTTGTACACTGATGTTTTATTTGTTAGCAGTGTTGCTGTAGTTGAGCCTTTCCATTTCTGTCATAAATGCCAATTGGCTGATGAGAAGGCTATTTACTACGGGTGCTTGTGATACATAGTGGTTATCTTCATCTCAGTAAGGTCTTGGCAGGATAGAGAGGTAGTCACAGGGCCTCTGGTAATAACAAAGCCCAAAGCGAGGAATATAATTACACTGGTATTTTGTCATCCCTTTTTCTTTTCCTTTTTTTTTTTTTTTCTGGTTTGTTTTCATGACAAAGAGAAACAGATGATACTAGTAAAGTACTTTCTTTGGTGCCCTCCTCTTTATTTACAAAGACTGCACAGAGAGTCCTATGAAAGCAGCAGAAGCAAAATGGAATCAGTCACCATGCTCAGAGATCCCTAAGCCTGCCTTCCCAAAGGGGTTTGTGCTAAATATTGCTGCTTTTTCATTTCCTCTGACAGAGTCTTGCTGTTTTGTTTTCCTCATCTGCTCTGTTTTTCTCTCCACACAAACATTGTGAAGGGCAGTTTCTAAACTTTCACCTTTGCCACCTGCCTCAGGGGACCCCTCCCATCAGACCTTCAACTCCATTGCTGCCATGAGGCCAGATGAGCAGTGATTTCCTGGGATCTCTTATGGTGACATAGTAGTCTATTTAAGTGCTCCATCTGATTAGCTCAACCCCCCAGGATGTGGTACAGCTGTTCCCTATAAGCATGTACATAAGTGTAACCAAAGGCTTGGTTCACAGCATTATGAGCTTTCAGTGTAAAATGAGAACTCCAGCAAAGAAGAAAAAGAATGAGTTTCAAAGTACTAAGTTTACACCTAGAACAAGAGCCAGACGGTGTCTGTTGTGCTCTGAGACTCTGTCATCTTGTTTTATTTTATCTCACAGTGGTTGTTATTGTCCTTTGATTCTGACAGGACATTGTGTTTTCTTTTTTTTTTTTCCCTCAAGACTTTTATTTGGATTCACTAGACCAGATTTCTTATTTATGTAAAAGTGTTCCTTGTGTCCTGATATTATTTATGTATTTCTTGCCTAGATTTTTAAGTACCTGACAAGAAGACTCCAGGTATTGCTAACTGTTCTTTAGATTTTTCTTTGACAGAAATGCCAGTTCAAATCAGACCAAACAACCCAACAGTGAAATCAATCTTGCACATATTCTCCATTCCAACCCTGCCCTGTGCTCAGCTCCTCACGAGGCATGCTCATGCCCATCTCCTGAGGATGAAGAGAATTTCTTTAAGACCTGCAAGAAAACAGCACCAGACACTTTTCAGTTTCAAAACACTCCACCACAGATAGTGCTGCTGACTACAGCTGTTGCAATGGCAAGGACAGCAGGATAATATAGAAGGTGCAGTTGTAATGTATCATTTCTTTTGGCACCCTATACTTTCTTGTTATTCTTTTCAAAGCTAGGGTATTTATCACAACACATCTACTTTGTGCAGTGCTAGTGAGAAATCTCAGAATTCAACAGTCATTTCTAGTCAGCAGTTCTGATCCACCTGCTAGCAGCTTTTGGGGACAGAAGAGAGAGGTCTTATGATAACAGGGGATTTCAGTAATGAAATTAAACCACAAGAAGTGCAGTCAGTACCAACGAAAGAAAGCAGCACTTCCCACTGCTCTCCAGCCATTCAGCTCCATCACAACTCCAGTGCAAAATAATCTTCAGAAATTCTAGTGAATGCAAGCAATTAAGAAGACAAAATAGTGCTTATAGCCCCAGTGTTTCCACTGGAGACAAAATGAGACCAGGAGACTTGTCAGAGAGAGGAGATGTAACAGCCTTTTTCTGTTGCATGTCCGGAGGAACCATTGAAGCAGAGTGCAAAGAACTTCATGCTGGAAATCAAACCAGCCTTGAAGGGCCTCTATGTAAACTAATTCATAGCATTATCTAGTGCATGAATAAGACCAACATCTGTAAAGAGTAGAGCTGGGTCAAAGTCCTGCTGATTGCTCCTGGTTTTTCAACTGAGAAATGAGTCTAATCCACTAACTCTAAACTCATCGTGTGTAAGAGTTGCCATGGGGACATGCTGAGATATTGTGCCATTTTAGCATTTCTCTTCCAGATTCCTCAATAAAATGCCTGTGTAGGATTCTAGGCAATAAATATTCATATAAAAACGTTAACATACAAACCCATCAAGTAACTTCAAAGCTGTGATATACACTCAGCCTGGCAGACTCAAATATTAGCTACTATTTGTACAATGGCTGAAGGAGCTTTCACTGTCCCCACATTCCTCTCTGCCATAAATGCAAAAAAATATATATATTTATATATATTTTGGTGAATGACTTAGGAAAATAGGTCCCTTTCACAGTGGGTCATGACAGGGAAGGACGGAGCTGTGAAATGTTTAAGAAAAGCTTCTGAACACCTTCTGTAAATCTGTACCTGTGCTTTACTTATGACAGCTTTTCAGCAGACCCAAATTCTTTAGTCTGCAGTGAGAAGACAGAATTGATATAAAGAGCAGCAATTTAAACATCCTGCTGGGCAGGTGGGAGGAAGGGGAGACAATCACCTAGAAGTGTTGCAGTTTCTCAGTGTTCATCCTTTTTTTTTTCCTAACCAGCCTTTAATTGGGAGAAAAGTTACTGAAAGAAAAAAAAAAAAAAAAGGCAAACAAAACAAGACAAAACAAAAACACAGGAAAGCAAGATGTAGGAAGAGAAAGAGAGGGGGAGAAAGGTGACAGAGGCAAGGGAAAGGGAGAAGCATGCTGCAGTTAACATTAGCTGATGCTATGATTCCTGTCCTGTGACAGAGATGTGGCTGGGTGGCAATACAGCAAGTAGCTCTCCCCAGGCGCCCATGCTGCTGCTAAAACTGACTCTACCAGAGCTTCAGGTGTAAAGAATGGAGGACTCTTTTGGGAAAAGTTAATAGCATCACTGAGTCAGTGAAAATTCTCCAGGGATACTCTAAGGGAAAATTGTACCTAATTAGGTTGTTATAGCTTGTTGAAAAATGGCCTGTGTTGATCCTCAAGCCCAGAAATTGAGGGTATGTTCACATGACAGGCTGCAGGGTGGCACAGAGCTAGTATAAACTCAGATTTTTATGGTAGCTTTCAGTGTCCTGAAACTGAACTTCAGCACAAAGTCTTGTAGTGTGTTGTCTTAGCCATGAAGCATGGGTGGCAGCACCTTGAGAACATCTCTGAAGGGCAACCTAATTCATGACACTCCTTGCACTTCCACCCAGTGCTTTTTGACCTGCTGGTGGCAGAAGCTGGTGCAAACCTGCCTCTAAGTCTGGGGTCAGATAGGGCCTCTTCAGGAAATGCTTTCCACCTGTCTTTCTTCCCAGTGGTTGGTTCCGAGAATCGACCAAGAAAACCTCCAAAGAAAGAAAGAAGCAGGATTTATAACTAGGGTACTTCATGCATCCTCCTTATCAGCACTCGGATAATGTAATCTTGCAGGTCCAATAAAAAATATCTACATGTTAAAAATTGAAAGCTCTTTACATTGTTAAGGTGTGTCTGCATTTCAGGTGAATATATATTTGGCAGTTTTTTGATGGCTGGATAGAATTAGAATACAAAGTATTCTTGGTAAATTGGAGAAACTGCCTGGAAAAACACAAGATGGTTCTCAACAGGGATGAATGCAGTACATTACACCCAGACAGGCACAGTCAACTAAGCTAAAGAATACACCAAGCTGGACAGCAAGGTCTAGAATAGCATCTAATAATTAAAATTAGCAACGATGTTTGCATAAGTCAATGTCATTGGGAAGGGAATATATCATCCTGTGTTACAAAGAAGAAAAAAAAAAGGAGTAATACCTGAAAGATGCTCTACTGGTAATATTAGTCAGACAGAGTGTTATGTCCAGTTTTATGTAAAACACTTCAACAATGATCTGGAGCAGGTGGGGACTATGAAAAAGTACACCAGAATATCAGAAGTCTAGGAAACATCACCAGTGGACAGTCATTGGACTAATCCATGGCTAGCTCAAAGGAAGTCTTAAAACATACATGTATTAAAAAAATCCACAAGTGCAAAGCAGAAATGGAAGAACTTGTTATTGCCTGTGTAGGTAAGACTGACTGGGCTTAAACTGCAACAAAGAAGATTCAGAAGCAAAATTCGGATGTATTTTTTGACACTATAATGATGGATCTCCACCACTGGAGCCTTTGGCTGGGAATTATTTAGTCTTTTGGAGGATGGTATGAGAAGGAAATACATGCAGACAAGTGCGATATGCTTCTTAAGTCTACATAAGACTCAGTGTATTTTATTGAGCAGTAATTCTATCTAAAAGGTTATGAAGTTTATTTTTGTGTAGAAACATGACAAAGAAAAATGAAGAAACTAGAGACTCAACAAGTTTTCAGATCAAGTAGGTCGGTGCCTATAGATGTTATGTGGTGACAAAAAAGGAGTGAATGTTGCTATCTGAATCTTGGCGCTCTCCAGGGGGACTGTGTAAGAGTGCAATTACAGCAAGGAGTGAAATACCAGCATGATCTGAACAGGCTCATTATCAATGAAATCTTAAAATGGCAACATCCATTAATAAAATGCACTGTGCAGTCTGAAATTCTAGCATGAATTTAAACTAGCTAGAGGGAAGAAATAGTAAGTAACTAGGCTTCTTTGGTTCAATTTATCCAAGGAGCCAATGTAATCTTTTGACATATGATAAAGCAAGAACATAATTTTTTGCCTTCTTGTGTGTGGTATATTTCTTAAGAGATTGGGTTGGTTCGAGTAATAAAGTAATTCAACAGGTGATGTTATTTTAAAGCAACTCCTATCAATCTGAATTTAACAGTTATTTCTGACATCTGTGATTAAGATGTATGAGCAGGTAGCATGGTGAGACTATGAGAAAATACACTGGCACACACTGGAGCTGAAAATAGAATCATAGAATCTTTTAGGTTGGAAAAGAAAACTAAGATCATCAAGTCCAATTGTTAACCTAGCACTGCCAAGCCTACCATTAAACCACATCCTTAAGCACCACACATACATGCCTTTTGAAGACCTCCGGGGATGATGACTCAACCGCTTCCCTGGGTATCCTCTTCCAATACTTCACAACCCTTTCAGTGTTTTGTTTTGTTTTGTTTTTCTAACACCCAACCTAAGTCTCCCCTGGTGCAACTTAAGGACATTTCCTCTTGTCTTATCGCCTGGTTGATATCATACCATTGGCCTCAGCCCACTGGTCCAGATCCCTCTGCAGAGCCCTTCTACCCTCAGGCAGATCAACATTCGCACCCAACTTGTGTTGTCTGCAAACTTACTGAGGGAGCCCTCAAATCCCTCATCCAGGTCATTGATAAAGATGTTGAAGAGAATTGTCCCCAGTACTGAGCCCTAGTCACTTGTGACTAGCCACCAGCTGGATTTAACTCCATTCACCGTGACTCTTTGGGCCCAGCCACCCAGCCAGTTTTTAACACAATAATGTGTGCACCCGTCCAAGCCATGAGCAGCCAGTTTCTCCAGGAGAATGCTGTGGGAAACTGCCAAAAGCTTAACTAAAGCATAACTAGACAATATCCACAGCCTTTTTCTCATCTCCTGGGCATATCACCTTGTCATACCATAACCCACCCTTGAAAGCTAGTTCTGAGATAAACCAAATACCCTTTAAATTAACTGAGGGGCTTATATTTGATTATTAAATAGAATATTGAGTATTTAATATTAATGATAATCCAGATATTGTCAATAATATATATTTGTTCCTCCATAAACTTGAGTACTGCATAGGTAGAAAGGATAGAAGCATAATAAAACAATTCCTAGTAGCTCCAGTGCCTAAAAACATCAGTGGCCAGAGCACTAAAACAGCTGTAATTCATGTGAGATACAGCAGCTCAGATCAAGACTTCAGGATGCCAAACTGACTTTCTGGTTTAGAGATCATGAATCAAGGAATAACAGTACAAGCAGTGTCCGTGATGCCTCACTGAGCTTTCCAGGGTTTACAAGTCAGTTTGATCTAGAGGGGAAGATACATCATGGCTTCATCCACAAAAGCAAAAACATCAATGTACTGTTGGCTGCTCTCCCAGCTACCTTAGCAAGAGAAATTTGTTGCATCCACATGCACTTCAAGTGTTTCCCAGCAGTTTATCACGCTAGATCACATAGGCACAAAACAACACATAGAGCAGCTTGCTCAAGGCTGAAGCACTGTGCTAAGAAGGGCTGAGCTGCTGTGAGCAACACCACCAGGTAGCAGCACCATGCACAGCTCCTGAACACAAGCCTAAGCAGGGCAGCACACCCTGGATGAGCATCATTTGTATTGCGAGCCCTGCAGAGTAGACATTCCCATTTCCTCAGTGTTGGCTCTCCCTGTGTGGCAGCTTTAGCAACAGAAGTGCAGGCAGCCAACATGCTGCCAGTTCTCGTGATGCTTTGCACTTTCATTGTCACCAAGCTGCTGTACATTAATTCTTATTCCTCCTTTTCAACACAACATGTAATTTAACTCTCAGAGAAGGAAATTTATTTAAAGAAAAAAAAAATAATCCAAAGTCAGCTTTGGTCACAGAAAGCAAAATTTCAATTTGAAGTTCAAAGCCACCTATTAGTGAGTGGTACCAAGAGGGAGAAAAACATGCAGCTCCCTGAATTGAGTTCTGAATTCAAATTCAGAATAAGCTAGCCACATTTATCATAATTACACTTTGGTGAGCAGATCAAAGCCTATAATTTTGGAATAGCATCCTACAACTATTGTGTGTGCAATCAGACAAATACTGTAGGCAGGGAGCAAGAGACCTGCTTTTCAGTAAGTGCTGTATATAAATAAGTAAATAAATTAGGCAAAACATTGTGGCTTTTTTTTTTTTAATCATGTTTTTTTCCATCCTGAGAGATGATTTCATTGAAATTTAGATATGCAGAAGTTCCTTTATCGACAGCAACTATGCTGCATTTTATGAACCCTTTTAGAAAATGCTTGTGTCTCACAGATGTGCAAAATACATTTTCAAAAGCCATTTATGTCCTTGGGAATTGTCTGTGTTAAAAACTTTTGTGGATTTGGGGTTTAAGGCTAGATTTTCAAAACCTCAGAGCTTAAGTCATGTTTTTAAAGGGAAATCTCTGATGCCAGTCATTGAAACCATTTTTGAAGTTCCACACTTGTTTTCCTAAATCACTCCTGCCTCCTTAAAGAGTCACACGATACTGATGCTCAGATACTTCCAGGAATCATTAAGGGAGTGATTCGAGTCAGTACCTAACACCATGAGGCCAGGGCAGGGGCAGTTTTCACTTGTTCATTAGCTCTTGGTGGACACTGGGCAGCTCCGTTTTCATACGGCAGGGATAACACTCCAACCAGCGCTCTCACCAGGAGAGCAGACTGGCAGGCATTTCAAATGCAGAATTATCTTGTGGTTGAGGCAGAGGAGCAGGGCTCCAGAGACCTGATTTCTGTTCTTTGATCAGTCACACCAACCCTGCACGACACCAGGCAGGACAATTAATAGCTGTATTATAGTTCTTCAGCAAAAACTGCAGGGAAGAGCGCTTCTTTCCTTTCACTTTTCCTCTCTTTTCTGCACAAGGATGGCCAGCTCTGCAAATTGTTTCTTATTGATTGGTACTGTAAGGACCTGATTTCCATTGTGCCCCGCAGTGTTTCCAAAGTGTGAAACAAAGTACATTTTCATTTACTTTTTTACTTTTCATGTACTTTTACATTTTCAGGATCTGTTTTTACAGAGTGACCAAGTTCTTTTTAAATTTGGTTTAGAGATTTCATCATTATAATTTGCTAATACTTACCTGAAAAGGACTGTAAGCACCAGGGGAAAAAAATAAATAAAAAAAAAAAAAAAGAAAAAAAAGAAAAAAAAAAGATTTTACAAACATGATCTGTACAAACACATAGGCATGAGAGGTTGTTTTTGAGATCAAAGTAATAGCAGTAGCTTTGTTGCACTCATGGGGGTCCAAAGATGTATACAAAGCAAGTTTTCTATAGAGAAAATATCTATTACCAGACCACCCATGTGAACTAGACAGCACAGGTAGGGTACCAAATATACAAGCCTTATTTTTCAAGTGTATACAGCTACATGCAGTGCTCAGGATGGGAATTTGGAAGTACCTACAGAAAACTCAGAGGTCAAGCCAGCTGCCCTCCTGCTCTCTTCTCCTTCCAGAAAAAGCACCAGTATCTGTGCTGAAATACCAGCAAGCGGGCAGATACCAGACCCCTTCAAACATTGCATCTGTGCACGTAACATTGCTATATGAATAACTATTGCAGTGGTCAGGGGAAGAGCTCATTTTCATTTTCACATCCCCACACCACAGCTGACAGCTCCACACTTGAGCTGCAGCAATGGACTGTGACTGCGCCACAGTTTCCTTTCAACTTTGCTTACACAAAATGCTGATTATTTGGACAGCTCAACATCAAAGAAGAAGAACTTACTGCTGTGCTCCTTGCCATATCGTACCAGCCCTCCTTGTACTGCAGCTTACACTACTGAAGAGAAAATCTACCCTTATTTTAATTTTCCGCATGCTTATGGGAGAGAGTCATTGTTGCAGTTCTGATTTAATAAACACCTGCTTGGACCTGGGCCAGGAGAATAGATGGGTGCCAGGCATAGCAGCAGGATAATATAAGAACTTCTATTTTTCAGGCTTAGAAAAAGCTTAATGAAACAGGACATCAAACAACATGTTCCCTTGTTCCTTGTTTGCTTGTAATGAGATAACCCCAGAACAGATTTGCATCCAGAATCACACAGGTGCTCACGTTATCCTACCTATCGTTGTGCCCTAGCCCCTCTTAGGAGATACCTCATGCTCTTTGCTGTTCTTTCCAACAGCATTTCAGAGGAGCAAACCATCTGCAGAGAGTTTTACTGATGGAAAAGAAACCAAGCAATTTCTAATTGCTATGAATACGTGGCCACTACTCTTGGTTAGATTTGAGATTAATCTGACAATGACCTTTTGCCTAATGTTGTTAATTTTGTTTCCTGCAGTTTTTCATTAAAGGAAGATAATGAAAATACAAGCCCTTAGCGTAAGTCATCGAGGACTCTGAGTAGCAATGCAATGGCAAAAGGTAGAGCCTTCCTTCCTTTCCTGTTTTTTTATTGTTTATATTTCAAGATATGAGAAGCCCCTGCTGTGTTGCCACTGGTGAAATTCAGAGCAGTCTGTAATTGATATTATTTCTGAATGAAGACAGCATGTGCAAACAGAACGGCATGTGTCTGGAAAGCCAATACTGTCAGCCAGGACTGAGCTGGACCATCAGTGCTGGACATACACAAGAATTTTCAATGCCAGAAAGCTCCAGGATGGTCTTCACTACCAGCTTTTTGTAACACCATTGCTGAACCAGAGGATATATGGTTTATTACCTATTAAGGATTCATTTATTTGCACCTTTAATGCACTGCAGTCTAGCCTGCTGTCAAACAAATGCATTTCACAGGAGTGTCTCATAGTAATCTGTTCACACATTAGATAGGAAAATTGCAATGGTTTTGAAACAGAAGCAGCTTCATGCTGGATTATCACCATCATAATAGTCTTTAAAGACCAAATCATTCTTCAGCAATGCCAGAAAATGTGAGTTTTCTCACTCACACTGTTCACTTGGAAAGAATGAGTTAGCAGAGCCTCTATTTCTCTTTTGAGCACAATCAGTTTTGCCTATTTTCTAGACCAGGGAATATTTTTTTCTGAGAGCTATGTTTCTCCCCAGTAACACACTAAGGGATCCGGATTATTCTGACAGTTTGACTAGAACAATATTGTTGAAAATAAACTGAAATGTTTCAGCTGTCCAACTAGTTTCCGTACTTTATCTAAAGTTCTTGTAAAGGTAAAAACCTGAACTGAAAAAATAACCCCAAAGCTGAGAAAATGGCAGAGCTGATTAACACAGCTACCAGCTTATTAAACATGCAACTTTTTATCTTTTTGTTGCTGTTATTTCAGAATTCTGGTTGCCTATAGCAATTCAGCTGGTACCTCAGATACCCTTCTGAGCATGCTGGCAAGACATAAATAAGACATGAAATGTAACCTTGAGCTGGCTGAAGTTTCTCTTGTGAAGGAATTTGTAAACCTCTAAAATCTGTAACCCAATTTCATTAAACAATTGCAATCATAACATTCTAAAATATTTACAGGAAAGCTCTAGAGATCATTGGCATTTCCAACTTTGCTAGTAACTTGGATATTGCCCTAAAATTTAGTAAAAACACAGTAGGGTAGAACTGGCTGAAGATCTGCAACTTTGGTCTGAAGATACAGCTTTGTCCCTTGAGAATGGTGTTAAATGACAAGGTGAGTTAGTATTCAAACAAGCACGATAAAACCATTCAGGGTGCGAAAGTACAGAAGCATTTTGCATGACCTAACTACTCCCACTGCAGTTAGCAATAAAACTGACAAACTTGGAGCAAAGTTTCAGCAGCTGCTGCACTTGACCTTGCCTATGCTCTTCTTATGGCCTATTATCGATTTGGAGGCTTTTTTTTCCCCCTGTATGAAGGTCTTAAGATTATATGATATGATATTATAGAGTTGTTTGTAGCTTCTGTTGCCTACACGGTCACCACAGTGTATGGCTGTTTTGTGGCTGTCAGTGAAGTAAGAGGCTGGACCCCTTGACACGGCACGTATTTCCTCTCCTGCATTCCTAGATACCCAGGGCAATGCCAATATTTTTAAAAATCCTCTCCACAGATGTTATGAACAAAAAGTAAAAAAAACAACACAGTTAGATGTCTAGGATTTCTTACATATTCTATGGGCAAAATGCTAGACCTTCCTTCTTGATCTACACATCCTACTTAGGCAATGCTTTTACTGAAATCCATGACAGTTTTGACTGAATAAGGGCAGCAGGATTTGATCACATGACATTGATATAAAAATCTGAATTCAAAACAAGGTGTGTGCCAACAAAATTCACAGAAACCCCTTGCAGAAGTTTGTCATCATTTTTAAAGGAAGAACAACATGGCAGAGAAACCGACTGTCAGGCACTTTCAGAGACAGTGTTTCCAGTACAACAAATACTTATTTTATACGATGGAGTACAAAGCTATGAATCATCTTGTATGCGAAGTGCAAAATCAAGAAAAAGTAACGAATCTAGACAGTTACATGCTGTATCTCAAACTTCTACCATGTCTATTCACATTCACTGCTGGAACTAGCTCTTGGGTTAGTTTCATCTTTAGTAGGATAACTTTTTTTTTTTTTCTTAAACATACAAGGGATTTTTAGTTAAATAATACTGTGAATATATTAGCTATTACTTCATTATTTCTATCTGACTTCAAGTATTACAGCAATTAATAGCCATGCAAAATAAAAATGAATGTGTTTGCTATAACTGATCAAAGCACTGTGCTCTATCCACACCTTATTACCAGTAACTGGTAGTTGCTGTGAAAGAGGAAGGCACAGGAAACCCTAATTATGGAACTTCTACAGAAGGATTGTTGCAGTTTTTACTGGGGCAAGGCAATAAAGCTTATAGCCAGCCAGAGCAGCCTACAAACTGCACTGGCTATAAGGTGGAAGCAAGTGACAGAGGCCACAATCAAGACAGTCCAAGATGAGGAACTAAAGAATTCACAAAGGCATCAGTCCAAAGGATAAAATGGATGGGAACAGCGTTCAAGATCACAGTCATCAAAAAAGGCATCAGAACAGGACAGGTTCCAGGAAAAGAGTGGGAAGAGCAAAAGTGGGTTCATGCAAGTAAATTAGGAACAGATGCCATTAGTGCTAGCAAGGCAGAAAGAATAAGTACTGTCAACGAAGGAACCAGGTTGGATTAAGCAAAGTCAGCAACAAAGGCGAGTAACCAAGAAAAAGCAGAGAGCTTCCAGCTCTTCTGAAAACTGCCAGGAAGACTTTGCATACACTGCCGCTTAATTGGTGTCTCAGACCTGGGCAGAGTAACCCTCAGGTAGCTGCCTATGGGCAATTTAATTCCTTAAAATCTTAGGAGTTTCCCTTCATATTTCCTATAGGAAAAAGCATATGGAAAGGCTATTTTTTTTCTTTTTATCTTAAAAGGAATTATCTTGCTGCCACCTCCTTGACATTAAAGTCAGCCATCAGACCACAAGGCTTCCCTGCATGAGAAGCCTGTGGTGGGAGGCAGAGGAGAGGAGCTCTCTGCTCCTCTCCCATGGTGCTGCCCCTAAGGCAGCCACAACAAAACCAGGCTGCTGGTCCCACACCATGACCTCAGCAACATGCACGAAGGCACCACGTAGGTACTAAAGATATAAGAAGATATACTGAGGGTTCCCAGATGGGAAACACACATCAGGATCTCATGGCTGGGACTGAGGCAGCTCTTTTTAAAAGCAGGATTGTAATCCAAATGCAGTTTTTAGGATGAAATCTTCCTTTTCTGCTGATTTCAATATTAAAAAATCAGTCAAGCATTAGATTCATACCCCAGTGTGTGCTCCTGACATTGGTGTAGTCTTTGCTGGGGATGGGCCAGATAGACATGTAACAAATCAGGATCAGAGGGTTTAATAATTAATTACTGAGGAAAGACAAATAATGTAACTTTTTCTTCTTCTCTCTGCATGGATGTGCACACATACACGTTTCCCTTCTGGTGAGTAAATATCATGCCCTGACTTTGGGCCATCATTTGCCATACGATGTGTGAGAACATTTTGTTGCTCTCTTTTAGGATTTATTGCTATTTGGAAGAAAATGGAGGTGCAGTGCTGCTGACAAATCTGCTAAGCCAAGTGCTTTGTTCCTCATGAGCAAGTAAGATGAAGTAAACTGAGCAGAGTGGGAGCTGCAGGCTGAGGCCCTGAATAGATGGTTGTTGAGAAAACTATTCATTTGAGCTTTTGGAGGCATTTCTAATGGGGGCTGCCCTGTGATTCATTGCTTCTCTACTAATCTCCCTCACCTGTAAGTCACCAATCCATCTGGCTGGCAGCAAACTGAAGCATAAATCTCATAAGTAACACAACTCTTGCGCTCCCTGGTTTGCCTTGAAGTTGCAGATGTTTAAAAACATATATTTAAAGTACTTTGGAAAGCACTAAATACAACATTTTAAATCATCAGTGGGAAACTTAACAAAAAAAGTTTCCTTTTTTGTGAGAAAATCTGTTCTGTCATAGGCATGCTGAGCATCATCCAAAAGTGAAGCTAACAGACTGGGAAGAGTAGTTACAGAGACTCTCATCTCTAGAAAGGCAGTGTCAAGAGTTAAGGCCAGTTACGAGTAGGACTAACCAGAAATCGATTCATGAAGCACACTCTTGTATGTTTATTTGTACGCTGATTTCCCCAAACCCAAATCTTTCAAGAGAACCATTCAGTTTTGATGCCTTTTGACAGTCATGGGCAGGTTTCCTTACTCCCTGTTATCTCACTTAGGTTCTTGCTCAAGGCTTGGTGCAGGAACCACTGCGTATTTCATGGGTTGCTCCAGGCTCTGTGGCAGCTCTACGTTGCTCTGGGACTTCCTTGTCTGGAAGCCCCAAAAGCCTGACTGGAAGCAATGTTTGCTTTAGGAGAGCTTCAGAGGTCTCCTGTGCTTCTGCTGAGGGCAAACACCACAAAACTGCTGCTGAGACTCATCTCTTTCCACCCAGAAACTGCCAGGAAAAATATTTCATTGGACAGTTTGTGTTTGAGCATTTCCACAGGTTTTGCTTGTCTGCTTGCACTTCCCACAGACTGAAAATTCAGCAATTCAGCCAGGTCAGAAGGTGAACTGACACCTTCTCCATACACTAACACATCTAATAGGAGCCCATCTATATACACTGATCATCCAAAAACAACAGTTAAAAAAATTATCTGTTTTTATTCCTACAGCACAGAAGATGCTACTTCATTGCAGATCAGAGCCAGAAGCCTAACAGAACAAACATTTCTGGTGAAAAATTGCATCATTTCAGTTTGAGAAATGTTACACAACAAAGTAATAATCATGGCCTTCCTTAAAGGACAGTTAGGTAACACATTCATTAAAGCTTAGTTGACGGAGCCTCTCAGAGATCAAAGACTTCATCTGCAGCATTCAATGATTCCTACAAAAGCGACATTCAAGTCCTCTAGATATTTTTAAATATTGTGCTTTCTTCCTTTTCTGCAAGCAAAAATAGTAAACATACCCAACAGTACCAGTCCTGTTTCACTACATCTCATCTTCAGTCATCTTGGGTTAAATATGCAAATGTTCACATAAAAATACATAAAACTACATACACAGATTGAACAAGCAGAAAAAAAAATAATAAACAACAATATTGAAGCATGTGGCTGACACCACAGCAAGTATTTCCTGTAAAATTCAAAGACCAGTGAGACTGCTCACCTAAGCTCTTTTCAAAGGAACCTAATGTCATTAGACACCAGACTTCACTGATCCTCTTCCTACAGCTTTCATCTATCCCTGCCCAAATAAACAGTAGACCCACCCACTCTCTCCACCCCCACAGGTTTATTTATTTTTTTTCCCCCTCCAAAATAGCTCATTTTCTGCTGAAACTTAAAAGACTACATATGGTATGAGGTTGATAATGCCCATTCAGCAGTGAATGCCTCCTTTCACTGCTGGCAATGCTATAGGGATACTTTAAATGTAGAGCAAACGTAATTTATCAATAGAGACATCCACTTGTCATACTGAAAGTTTGGGAGCATGTATATGAGGGAGACGATTGCCAGATAGTTCTTCCACTATCTCACTGTCCTCCTCCCGCTACACATCCAGGGTGGTGCAAGGGATCATGTAGGGACAGAGGCTCCGACCCCATCGCTGTTTCCCCCTTCTCCCTCTAACCAGGCAGGTGATGATGATGATGAAAAGCTCTCATTAACTTTTTCTCACTCTCTCATACCACTGGGGCAGAGGAGATCAAATGTTGTAAGGATAGGCTCTTTCCAGCTTGCCAAGGACCACGTATGCATGAGCTATCCCATATTAACATTTGTCAGCCCTTTCTGCCTGCTAACAGGAGGATTCATGAATGAAACCCTTGGAGGAGAAACCTGGAAGGACTGTGCCTGTTATTTGACAATATTTTTCAGAGAACAAAGATTATTTCAACTAAAACAATCTGTATATGCCACAGCACCAAACACAGATGGCACAAGGGGACTTGACAGCTAGCCATTTAATGAGCTCCCTGATGGTTATCGTGCTAGTTAGGTTATCAGGGACGGGAGCGTCTTGGTAGCTCTGTCAGTACCACTCAGATGGCAAAAGGAACATGAGGGGGATAAAAAGTGAATGGAAATAAGAGAATGAGAACATAGCCAGGGGCATAGAATAGACCTTTAATGACATGGTCATTATATTAGAAATCTAGATGCTGCTTCAGGCAGCACTTTGAGAACTCATAATAGGAAAAAAAGAAATAAAGTAATATAACAGAAAGAGAGCCTTTTGAACAAGTGAACAATTTTTTTTTTCCATTGCTTGAATGGACAAAATAATGTCTACCTGGTAGTTTTCCTGCTAGCTGGAAACATATCCTTTTCTTGCAATACACAGTTCACTGTTGTTCATTTTTTTTTCCAGAAACTAAAAGACAGATCAGTATCCCATTATTCTAGGTGCAGTAAAAGCACAAAGCAAAGAGATATTGTTGCCCCATAGTGTTAACAGTCTGAGGAGACAAGATAAAGGTTGGAAGAAAAGAATTATTACTGATGAGAGAAACGAGAAAGGGGTATATGTGCGGCTGTAATCACAATTGCAGGTGGTAGGTGCATGTACTGTTCTCTCCGCTCCATGGGGAGAAAAAAAGCACTAAATCCATACTTTTGACTAGCCCAGCTTAATAGAGAAACAAAAATGCTGAAAGAAAATAAAGCCTTCCTGAAATCACATACAACAGTAGAGCTTATCCTTTACAGAAATACTAAATATAAAATGAAATGCCTCAGACCATACTGCAGTCTGGGGAAACAAACAAACAAACAAACAAAACAGAAATGAAATCTGAGATTTAATCTAGAAATGATTTTTATGCAAGTTTGTTTTTCAGTAGAAGACACTTCAGCAATTTTATTTTAAAATCTGTTTTAGCTGCACAGAGAACATCCAACAAACCAGAGGACTAATATTTCATCTCCTGACCTGGGGGCACTTGCCTCAAAAGCCAAGGCTTGAAACAAATTTATCTTCACAGGTGCCTGAAAACATAACAGGTCTCAGCATTTCAACACCTGCTCTGTGTTCCAGCAATGGAAGAGCTATCCAAGGGATGAACATTGTTTGTTACAAATAACGCTTCGAGGAAGATGGTTGCAACTCTGTTAGTTCATTTTCTCTAAGGTAATGCCAGCACTTTCCCCGAGGTACTATCATTCACAGAATAGCTTGAGAAGCCCACATTGCAGAAACCTAACTGCTACCCTCTGACAATACTAGAAAGCTGTAAGCACTCTGTTTCTCTTGTCATATTCCAAAACACAACAGAGTAGTAATAACGTGCCCAAAGTGCCACAGGAAATGCCATCGTTGCATTGTTAACACTGAAGACTTGTCTCTCTGAAGCCATCCCTCTGGGACATTTCAGTATCACTGTTCTAAAGTGGTTGAAAGGAAAACACCTAGTACGTGTTCTTCAGGGCCTTCAGGTTTTTTGTTGTTTGTTTTTTTAAAGAATAAAATAAACTTTTTGAAGGACTCTTGTCCTCTTGTATGCAAACATCCCTGTTAGGGTAAAGCAGTCCTTTCCATTGCAGCACACAGAAAATGCATATGTACCTGTATATCTAGTGAATAAGAGTAGGAAGAGTCTAAAGATAGAAAATAATACAGAACGATAAAAGCTGTTGAAAAAGGTGGGAAAGGAAATCCTGGCTGAGAAAACATAGGGCTTACAAAAACTGAAGAAACACGCTTCTGTTTGTTATGTGAGTAGTAAGAACAGGACCAAGAAACATCCCCATCATGCCTGAGACGCGTTGAGTGCAACTTTCTTATGCCAAACATGCATTCAATGTTAGCAGGATTCAGTTCCAGGCTGCACGCTATGAATAAGCACTAAGGAAGTCATGATGTGAATCATTCTCCATACACGTATTCTTTTTCAAAAGACAGATTTTCAATAGTTTTTTTCCCACCTAACATTAGACGTTTGCTTGAGCAGCCTACTTTAGTAATATATTTGGTCCAAGCTCCTTTCCATAGTCCAAAGACATGTGTTTGCCCAGCATATGGTTAAGTTCTGCAGACACCTGTGGGGATTATCAGCAAAACCTGTGTCAGGTATGGTTGCATCCCAAAGGCAAACACTGAGCATAGAATGCCTGGTTATCCTGAGTAACCAGAAGCGGCCTCTTTGGTGGCTTATATGGATTTCCCAAAGTAGTATCATCACTATACCATGATATAGGAGAAGAAAGGGTGATAAATGTCCAGGTCTTGCCTGAGCAAACAGAGATTCAGCCTGGCTTCTCCCTGACCCACAGTACATACACACTCTATGTGCCAAACCCAAATCCAGGATAAACATCAAAACTTGGCCAGACAGAACTAAGCCTTTTTGCATAATCTGAATCTAGAGCAGCTTCAGCACTGCGCAACTCCTACCAACACCCCTTTTGCTTGCCTTAGGTAAAGATCTCTACCTACACCCACATACAGCAGCAGGACTGAAGGGATTAGATGCGTACACCGTGGAAAAGCCACAGTAAAATCCATAAATAAAGTACATTGCCTTTCAAAAATCTATATTAAAACTTGTGTGGGTTTCCTCTCATCTTCTCTCCCCCTCCCCTTTTTCCCCTATTAGCATGATTGAATGAAGAATAAAAAAAATAAAAAACAACACAAAATTTCGAACATGTCATTCTAACTGCCTGAAGCACTTTTAACTTATTGTGTATACGGTATTGCTAAAACAGAACCTGATAATGCCAACCAGTCTATCATTGTAGGTTGCACCAGAGGATTAATTGAAGGTTTATGCTGCAGAGTGCTATGCTATTCTTACAAACAAAAACCCGTTACCTCAGTTACTGAGGCTGTAAGTTTTTGAGTTCAGTGATTTGCATTTTTCATACACTTTTAATGACTACGGGGGGAGGGGATTAGAACAAGCTTTAGGGCACTGTTTTGCTGGAATCACTTATGTTAAGTTTCATGGCGGATTATTTATATCCTCATAAAAAAATAAAGTAGAGGTAAGACTGAAGAACAAACCCCAAATCAGTATCAATGCTGTGTTCGTTTTGTTCTCTTTCATCTCTCTCTCTTCATCCCACAGACCTCTTGGTAACCTTTCTTATCTGGATTCACAAAATAGGTTCACTTTTATCACTTTCAAATTTTGCTTGAAGACTTGTTTTACCTGCAGTGTCTGCTATATATTGATCAACAAAGTCCATGGAAGAGAGAATTTCTCCCCTTTCTCATTGCAGCTTTTGCTTTTCCTCATGCAGAGCTTTTTCTCATTCTGTTGATGACCTGAAAACTATCAGGGACAGGATTCTCTTATTTGGGGAGTTTACATGAGGCTGAAACTATCACCATCAGTGAACATACCCTAATTATGGAGGTTAACAGTGAATGTTCAGAAAACTGCTGAAATCATGTTGAAATGTAATTCTATGTTTAGTTATTAGGCAATAACTTTGGGGGAATCTGAATGATATGTTGTTGCTTTTGCTGTGGTTGCTTGCTTCCTTTTTTGATGGTAGACATGACTCAAAGAGGAGAAAACAAGCCTAATAGATTATTTGTACTTCTGCCTAGGACAGACACAGAATACAGAAAGTCAAATAAAAATGATTTTATATGAGGAGCTGCAAATCAATGCTGTTGCATGCATTTGAAAGCATATAGTTCTATTTCGTAACTTTTGATCTAGGACAAGTCTGTCAACTTTTGAGTAAATTTAATTTGATGCATACTTCAGGAAAAGAGAAGGAAAATATACAAAGCAGTCTGGATTTCACAGTATTTTGGCCTCAGCTCCCACACCATTCTGTTCTCGTTCCTGGTTTAGGACAGTGGCAGTGCAAATTGCAGCTTAGGCTTCACTGAATGACACAGATTGCCTGAAATAAGGACAGACAATATGTGCCTTAAAAAAAATAAATAAATAAAAATAAATAAATAGGGTGAAACAGGCCCTTGTCCCTATTTTTTAGGAAGGAGCGTGGGGGTATTGCAGAGTGTGCTGTGCATGATCACATCCTTGACCTCCCTACACACCACTTTCTGTCTAGTCAACACTTGTCTCTTTACCAAATGTCTCAATGGATGCAAATCCAGTGACAACACTTGACATCACCTTTTTTCACAAACTGCTCTTTAGCAGCAGTACTTCTTTGAGACATTGCTGCTTGCAAAGCCCAGGTGTTGAAATCTCCTTCGCTGAGGGGATTTGACTGTGAAACATGTTTCCTGAAAAGACAAAGATTATCTGGGTTCTGATCACTGCCAAGGTGAGGCACAAAGCACTGTCTTCATGAAGACCATAGTGGCTACCATCTACCTGCCTCTGGTGGCCACTTCTGAGCCAAGAGACCAAAGATAGGTATAATTCCTGTGTAGGTCCTTCCTGGCCACATGGATTTTTGGTTGTTCTTGCATTTGTGAAAGGGAATATTCAGACTTGCTCGCTGATCCAAACAGCTACAATAGGCCCTTCCTGCAGACATGTCTCACTCATCTTCCCGCTGGCCTGCGCTTCCCTATGAGTCTCCCACATCTCCTGAGTCCTGACTTCATTTGCCTTTGCCCCCCATGACCGCACTGCACTCTCTGTGCACCTGCACGAGGAGACATCTAACCAGAAGTGGGACAAGTTGGACAGAACCCTCAGGGCTATGCCACACTGCTGTTTTGAGAGTTTTCTGACTGCATACTTTTACTGAGCACCCTTTTTCCCCAAGTATTAACAAATAGCCTGGCTTCCTTAATGTCTGAAGTAACATTACTCAACACAGAAAGCTTAGTGCATAAAGGTATTTTCAAGAAATGAGGGAGTAGCCTGCTGGATTTTGTGATAGCCTGTCAAGAGGCCTGATGCGGGGAGACCTAAATGGTAGGCCCTGAAATAGTCGAGAAGGTAGAATAGGAGAGGATGATCTGCTGTGAGGCATCCAGTATGCCAGGTGTCACATAAGAGCAAGTCTCTTCATTTCTCCAAACCCAGGTTTGTTTGCAAAGGGGCACAGTTCCTTCTGGCAAGTTCAGCAATGGGTCACCAGATTAGCTCTGGGGGACCCAGTTTACCAGTGCTGCTAAGCCACTGCAGCAGTGCTTACCGTAGGGGCAGATGCAGTTATGAAGCAATTCAACTTAAGCCCTGGCAGCCAAAGAACTTCGCCTCTACTCCTGCCATACAGCAGAAGTAGTGGGACCAATCTTCAGCTGGCAAAAATCAACGTCCTCACATTTATTTCATCAAAGCAGTGCTAAACCACAGAATTACAGCCCTGTTCCTGCCAGTCTGTCACTAACAATCATCTGGCTAAGGAAAATATAATTTCGTATTGTTCAGGGTTTTCCAAATAAAACATATGCCATTCTGTTAAAAGAAATTACTTCAGTAATTAAATAAATCCTGAACTGCATAGTTATAATCATGTCACTACTGTATAGAAAAATTGAGCACAAGTCCCTGCCAGCTGGTTATTGTATAACTGAAGTACAGTGGGGATTTCCTAACCATTTAGTGTACCACAGGCACAGTTTCCTGGATATATAATAGTAGATCAAGTGAAAGGTCTGCCTCTTGGGCACAAAAACACCTGGTTGATAAAAGTGAAAATTTTCTAATAAAGCCTGCGTTTAGGACTGGCACCCATCCAGTAAACTGTATTGGTGATGACAGAGCTGGCAACATGGTTCACCATTCTCTATGATGGTTCTGCCACAGAATCAATATTCAGAGGTAGCAGAAGAACCGTGCAACTTCTTGAGGAGCATTTCCTCAAGATCATCACCACAAAATTAATGAAAGCCACTCCTTTGACATCCATGGCTACTCTGCCATTGGCTTGCTTCATTGAAAGGAAGATCATCAGACAATACAGTTTTTGCCTGGCAGGGTGAAAACTAGTTCCAGAATCTCATTGTGTGGATAAGTGGGACTGGACTCAGTGCCACCAAGGTTGATTTGATTGCAGGAGCATATTGGGATCAAGTATTGATCACCTGTTCAGGTGATTTGAAGAAAGGAAACAAGAATTTTAATGACTAAAATAATGGGAGGCCAGAGTGGAAGAACAATAAATAGAAGGGGGGAAGAGGAAAACTCAAAGTGCCCTGGTCAGACTAATAGAATTGTGCGGATAAGTGAGTCAGGCAATTAAACATAACAAAATAATGAAATAGGAAGAGAATGTGAAATAAGAAAGAGCTGAAAGATTTTTATTTTTAAACAAATGTATTCTGGCAAGGCTGATTCCATCTACTCGAGCATCAGCCAGGAGTAACTCTATTGCCATTAGTAAGCAACATGAATGTCAGCAAAAAATTCAATTTTTCTACCAGTGCAGCACATTTTGGCTACTGTACCCCAAAGGAAATTATTCCAACACAGAGGAATAAAAATTAATTTCAGCCACTATCTATTTTTCTAGTTGCTTATATTATAAAAGGAAACTGTCTCGTTAAAGGGATGGAAGGGAGAGAACTGAGAATAACTGAGGGATTTAAAGTTATTAGTTACTTAAAAAATAGCCATACTAAGGACAACAGCAGTAGGTGCAGAAGAGAATAGATGCATGGTAAATGCATGCGATGCTGTTTCATACTTCCAAAGTTTTCGTCTTTTTACAATAATGCAAGGACAATAATGATATTATATACAGTATATCAAGAATATCTTGTGCTAAATTAAAAGAAGTTGACATTAAACATGGGGGTTGAGGGGATGAAGAGAAAAGACGGAAAGGTGTAAGGTAAAACAATTATGCAGGAACCAAAAGCCATTTGATATTTATGAAGATAACAAAATTGTTGGGACTCCTCAGAAAAGACTTATATGGAGAACGAGTTGCAGCACTTCATGTGAGGACACAGTAGTATGGGGGCAGCTCAAAGTGAGGGAACATCATATTTTAACACCACTCCTAGGAAAACTGAAAGGGCAAACCAGGGCTGACAGAACTCACTACGTCCTGGAAAGTAAAGAGACTACCTCCTCGCTAAAATCAGGGCATCATAATGCCTCCTATCTGCTGCTTCAGTCACTAAAGCCTCATGAAAAAGCTTTTTGATTATTTTTTATTATGCTACCCATTCTCAGACTGAAGGCAACTGAAAAAGGTATGAGTTGATGTAAAAATCTGGCCACTCTTGCTGATTCACCATGTCAATAGTATTTTCCTCAGTTCCAGATTTGCTAATAACATAAGCAAAGGAAATAGTAAATAATTAAAATACTGAACAACCATGAAAATAATAGTTTCAACTAGATGATGACCTAGTGCCAAAATAATCTTTAATGTATTCTGCAATTGTATTTGAAAGGTTGAAGACTAATGAGGTGAATTGAGCAATTCTTTGGTGTTTAAAGTTAAAGACTCTTTCTAGAATTCCATTATTATTTTAAGGGCAAAATGACATGTCAATCGATGTATTCAAAACAAGACTGAAGTCATCTGGCAAGCTAGCTAATTCCAGTATAATGCCATAGTTTATTTTCAGAGCAGTATTATGGAATAGACAATATCTACTATAAAGCTATTTGAGCTTTATTGAGCCAGCTCACAAAACCCTTGCTGAATACATATAGGAACCCTTTTCATAAATCTCCTGTAAGATTAAGTCAGAGCAACTTTTTCCCAAGTACAAGATCAAAAACAGGGAAAAAAAATCATAGATTTAGGATATAAGAGAGAACTTGGAGCTATAAGCATGAAAGCCAGTCAAAGCCTCTCCAAATATGAAAGGATTGGCTCATGCTACACTGTCAGATTCAGAACTGGTGGGATGTGGAAGAGAAACCAAATACCATTGTATCTGGAAAGCCCCAAGAGCTGATATACCAGCTATGCTGATTTATCTAGGTGGTGGATTTGCAAGGTGTCAAATGAAAAAATGGCTCTAAACTTAAATGTAACAATCTTGCAAAAGGAAATACCATTCAGCAGCCTTAGAGTTCTCAAGGGGTTTTAAATGGCTAAGGTGTCATTTGCAAAAGTTTAGGAGAAGCCAATAATTATCTATAACATCCAATCAAATTTGATAAGTTGTATGGACATAGCACAGGTTCTCTGTTGTTTCTCCCATACTAAATAAGTCACTCAAAACATTACTCTGAGAGATCTTCTCTCTTACTGTCTTGTTTCACATTCTTATGAAAGCCTCAAAAGGGTGCTAACATTTTCATGCTTAGTTGTCTAAATACCTACATAAACCAAATTTATCTTTCTCAAAAAGATTCTTCTTTTTTTGTGATCTGAAAGGCTATGAAAAAATAAATATTTAAAGAATATGACTGGTCCTCTCTCCCTAATAAGCAAACAATATCTCATTACCATGCATGGTCTGGTTTTAAATCCCTATCTGTTGTTCTCAAGCATCTCAAGGAAATAAGGAGTAGTGACTCCCTTGTAGGGAAATCTGTAATTAGCTGAGCATCATCCTTCTTTCTGCAAACCAGTCCCTGTCCCAAAGGAGTTTAGTCTAAATGGTCAAGACAAAATAAAGTGGATAAAGTATTCCTTAAACACAGAATGAATAATCCAGTAGTGTGGAGTAAAATGATATTTGCCACTATTTCAAAGTTTGCAAAGACCCCATGGGCACAAGGAAGAGGAGATTTCCTCCACAGTTAAACTGTAGAAGCAATTTCTCACTGTAACATAGCAAAGGAAACCTGCTCCACTCCCAAAATTTCTGGTGTGTCATGGCACCCTGATGCAACAATAAGAATTTTCTAGAGAGGATAAGCAAGTAATGTTTTCATAGTTTATCACACTGGCATATTTTGGAAGAACTGCTGGTAATCACAACTAAGACAGTAGAGGATAAACTGGTTTTGTAAAATAAAAAGTAAACCTGATATTTCATTTGTTCCATCTTCTGATCATATTTTTTTTTTCTTCTTGTAATAGACTCTGTGGATGCTAGTGGATGAAAGTAATGCCTTGCTAGACTGAAAAATAGCAGTTTCTCTCATACCACACAGGTAGAGCAGTATTCAAGTGTCTGCTGTTATTTTTCCTTATGCTTTTATGAGTCTGAGCATACTGTATCAACAGAATATCACAGCAGGTAGAAACAGTGCAAAGCAGTTCTGTATAGAGCTGTTAATATTTGTGAATCTATTCCTTTTTTCCTATTAAATAAGAGTCCTGATGATTGTGCTTCACAAGATTTTTTTTCATTTACACTTTAAACTCATTAAATTTAATGAATGTTTTAAAGGTCAGATGCACAAAGGGAGCATTTACCACTACAGCACAATGTGAGAAACCTGAAAAATATCAGCAGTAATGAACGCAGGCAAGAGACCTCTAATGACATTGCACTATTTAAGGCCATTTCTCCTCACTTTGAGCTGTGTCTTGCTGAAAGTACAGCTCAAAGTCTAAAATAAGGCCACATAGCATACACTGCAACTAACCCGCTATTAGAGGAAATCTGGAAGGAATAATTCAAACATCTAGAATAAAAAGTACCAGCAAAAAGCTTAAAGAGAAATTAGAAAGCAAGTGTGAGTATATATTATCACACAATTATTTTTCCTTTTTTTCTTTTTTGATTATTGATTCCTTTCTTCCTATTCATGACTTATAAATTATTGTGAAAAGACAAAAGAAAGTTAAGTTCAGAGCACAATTATGATGTCATTTTCCAAAGAAAATTTGTGACACACTTGGAGGTCTGCTTGGGCTTATGGATTTGTTCCAGCATAGCCTTTCAGGGTATTCACATAAAATTGCACTCTTCAGTTTGAATGTAGGTCTGGCTATATTTTCCACTGTATTTTGCTGTCCTGTAGAACTTGAACTCCACAGAAGAGACTTTGAAAGATATTTCTGCTTAGCACAAAGCTAGTTAGAACATAGAACACTAGCGACCACCTCTTAGTCAGACAGAAAGGTTACCGGATGACAAATCATCCTCTCAATGGGAACATCAAGGCAAGTGATAACTGGATGAGAATTTAATAAGAAAGAGAGAACTGAAAATATACTTAGGGAAGGCAGAGGTATAAGCCTACTTTTTTAGCTCTGGGGCAGACAAGGAAAGCAAGGGAATTAAGTTTGACTGGTATCTTTGCTGCAGGGACCAGGACCCTGACCCAGCTCCAAAGAACAGTCAAGAGTGCAAGGAAGCTGGGAACAATGAAACAAAAGGATTGCTGCTCTAAAATACACACACAAAAAAAGGCCTTGTAAAAATGCAATCTACTTAGTCTGAGGAAAAAGTTATGAACACAAGAGTTTAAAATGGCAGGACTATGATCCAGCAGCCTAAAAAAAGACCATGTAAGAAAACTTTTATCAAAGCTGCAATGTCATCCAAGTCACAAAGATATAAGCCAATGACTTGCAAGCAATAACAAACAATCAAAAAATTGCTGTAGTTATCATTGTGTCCTGACAGGATGAAGCCTGTGATAGTTTCTTTGGTTCCCTTGTTGCTTTTTGCATCCTCTACCTATGATGCCAAGCACAACCACTACCAATCAATACGCTCAGCCCTGGTCTTTGAGAATGGGATGCCCTAAATTGTTGCATGAATCTTCTGCCAACACCTTATTGCTACTACAGACTCTTCCCTGCCCTGCTATGCTGTGAATGCACTGCTGAATGCAGTGAGAGAGGATGGAGCACACAGGGACACATCAAGAGCTGTGATGGCATAAAACTTTATTCAGTCAATAAAGACAGAATAAACCTTGCCTGTCTTTAGTCAGGCTAATCTAAGAGAAACACTGAAGCTGACCATAACTCACATCAGCCCTTACTATATTACATATAATAAAATATAAAACTAAATAGTATATTTTATTCATAGTATAAAATAACACTAGAAATAGTTTACATTAAGATAAGCACACATTTAATAAAGTCAAGGTAAAACTTAGACCTTAGCATGGCTTTAGGCATTTGATAGGAAATAGGTGTTTGGAAAATTTTGGAGAAATTACAAGTTAAACCTGACCTAGGGTTTCCTATGTAAAAGGCCATAAGCCAGGCTGCTAGGCTGACTGGAAGATCCTAGCACATACATTTATGTCATTAAACAGATCATAACTTGATGTCTGTAACAGTCATTAGTTGTATTTACGTTTAAACAACTCTATATTATAAATGATAAGAATAAAAGAAAGGCCATATTCTGCAATGCCATTCATTTGCACTGATGTCATAACTGTACAAACCCTTCCATCTACAAATGCCCCATGGCTTTCCCTGAAGAGTTGCTCTTTGAGTTAAGGCAACAGGAGGAAGAAGAGATTAGTTAGGTGAGATGAACTGAGCCATAACAGAACAAGGTAAGTAACTTCTAGCTAACATCCTCAATAGCAGATTACTAACGTACTCCTGAATTTTGTTGTTGAACAGCAAGCTTCCATTAAGCACTTTTATAAAATCAGAACCTTCCTGATCCTCAGAGTGCAATGTCTGAAACCAAATATCTTTTAATCTTCTTGATTCTCCTTATAGCCAATTCTTTCTTTTCTCCTCTCAGAACACTCATTATTTACTCCCACTTTTCCAAACTATTTCTTCCCATCAGAAAGTAACTTCTGTTATTTTTAAAACCTAACTTCTAGCACTGGAACAATTGCAAAGAGCATAATAGGGCAGGAAGTGATGAAGGTAAATCCATCATTTCTGAAGACCTCAATACGTATAAAAGGAACAACATTCCTTTGTTCTTTGAAAAATATTTGTTTGAAACCACTGGGATAAGACAACAGTAAAAGTTAACCTAAGATGGTTAAAAATTATATCTACCCCTCAAAGAGGCATATACCTGTTGCTGAGAGTGACGTTTTATTTTATTTTTTAAACCATGCTTGATAGCAAATTGAAAATCTCTTAATAGGTTTGAAAGTAGCAAATTAAGAAGATTTTTTAAAAGTATTAATACAGAGAGCATCCTGGACACAGAATGTGACACCATTCTGAGGCACCCCAAAAGCTGTCCTTACCCAAACTTCTGTTTCTTCTGGCAAGGAAATCCCTAACATCTCTTCCCTCACAGCTCAGACACCAGAATCTGAGGTCCTAGAAACTCAACTTATTCTAGATAAAGTTCCTAATACTGGTGAGAAATATCCTACTGTATACTTTTTCTTAAAATATAAAAGCTTTCTTTTTTTTTCTTTTTTTTTTTTTTTATTTCACAAATCAACTGTGTTCTGGTTAGACGAAGCTAAACAGCAGTATAGAAAGAGTATGCACCTATGGCTAAACCAAAGCATTTCTGGCAAAGCTGAAAGCCATGAAAGTATATTGGAGATGACAGTAAAACCTACAGGATTCTGGTAGATATTCAAGGTGATAAATTGCCCCTTATATTGCTTTCATTGCGTTTTTGAGGAATCAATTGCATTTGCAGGCAAAGCCGCTCTCAAAATTTTACTGTGAAAGATCTAAAAGTGCTGAATGAATATTATTATGAATGGATTTAATATCTAACGGATTATTACAGGCAATATTACAGAGAAAACAGGAAATAAGTCATTCTTTCTTGGAGACTTCAGAAGTCTTCAGTGACAAGCTTATCTGCAAGAATGATGTAACCTTTTAAACTGATAAAAACACAGAATGCCAAGAATTTAAATAAATTTGAATGTTCTAATTAGAGTTCTCTCACAGTTCTGTCTTTTACAACTTCTCTGAAGTTGTAAAAACACTTGCATAACAGAGCATACGCAGAATGTCAGCACTGTGCAATGGTAAGGTCAGCGTGGCATCTACACACGCCGATGATGAACCTGCTAGATCATCTTTTCTGGGCAGAATGTTTTCTGAGCTGGCAGGATGCTCTGGATCAGAAGCTGCCATTTTGTGCTTCAGCTTAATGTCAGAATTTCTGCAGGGAAGACGCTGTCTTCAGTCTTTCTCAGAAAAGTCTGACATGTAACAAAAAGCATGCAAGAATCTGTGGTTGTTTTACAGTTGGCAGGCAAGGTTATCACTTTAGCTACGGAATCCAAGTGGTTTCTGCCTCTTTTGTCTCAGGGATTCTTCACGGCCTGATAAGCCTTCAGTGTTATAATTGGAAATAGCTAAATCTTTCCTCACTAAGGATAAAAACCTTTCTTTTCCTAAGAATTTTTCTTCTTAATTTTCAGTGAATCACTGAATACCTGCTAAGCACCCAAGGAATTGCTTTAACGGCTTTAAAAAACATTACTGTCTTCTTGTGCACCTGCAGATAGGAATGTTATTGCTGGACCTGGCTCTGTTTGTACTGAAGCTTAAAACTTCCTATGCTTCCTACCTACACCTCAAGGGTTTTCAGTGCTGAATTAGACCTTTGTGACTAATACATGAACTGATTCACTTTTCTCATCCACTCAGACACTCACCTCTTTTTGAAGAGAGTCCTTAGGCTATCCCAGTAACAAAATTTGCCACGAGACAGATTTTCTCAATAAAGATGCTAAACATCCAAAGTACAAAACTGTGTCACTACCTATCAAGAAGTATTACCCAAGGAAGGAAGAAAATAAGAGAAATCAGATGAAAGACTTTTTTTTTCTGTCTTTTGGGGGACAAAAAAAGTGCACGACTGCAGTGTAGATGCAAGATTGCACTTTACAGATAGTGTAGTGTGAAACTCTGACTCTCTAATGCGTCATTAGTTTGACAGAATCTGACACAAGACTTGACCACGTACTGCTTCTAGGCTATTTCAAAGTATGATGAAAATCTGGTTGAAAAAAATAAATAAAAAAATCTCACAAAGAAGAAACAGCTTCTCTTTTGCAGCCTTCTTTTCCCCTAGCGTTTAATTTCCTTGAAGATCCTTTTTATTTTTTTTTAAAACCTCATGTTCCTTTCCTGTGATCATTCACCACTTTGGCAATCCAGGTTTCTTCTGAAACTCTAGCCCTTGCCCCATTCACAGCCACTCTGATAATTCATATTTAACAAGGGATAATGGAAAAAGTTCTACCATGCCTCATGCAGAGTTAATAAACTCCTCATTAGGTGTGAAGAATGATCTGAGGTCATGGGTTTAGATGGGATGGCACCAACACAGTGAAAGCATTTCTACACCTACACATGTGCCCTTGGGAACTCTGTATCTATTCCAGGGATGTGAGATTTGTCCTTTTCTCTTTAGTAAGTTAAAGGCAAAGATTGAGTGGCCATGACTGACACTGTCATGGGGAAGTGCACATCTGCTTCTGAGGCTGTGCTTCTAGTCATCACGCTTCTGATCAGGCTTTAATTTCTAACATTTGATCAATGTTTATCATCTATCACTAGTCAGTCTGAAAAGTGTTCTCTCTTGCTAACACGTCTACATCTTCCATATCTCAGTCTGGTAGAGTAATATCCATGGTGTTAATACAATCTTTATACTGCTAAGCACTTAAACAAGTAAGTACATATCCTCTTTCTCCCCACACCAGTGCAGCACACCATGAGCTGTGTACTCAGAGGACAAATACAGGTGCCACTTCTGCGTGTCAGTTTTTGATGCATGGGAACCCAAAGGGCCAGGCAGGACCTAATGTTCTAAAACATTTCAATGCTCAAAATATTTGAAAAGAACATGGCAAATTTTTCCTCAAACACAAAAATAAAATAAAAAACCTCCAACATCCCACAGCCTTTCAGGCTCGGGGACCTCTTCCCTAAACTCTCCTGTTTCACCACTGCTGCCCTGCAGGTGTGGATTACATAGAAGAGTCCATCTGTGAATTAGAGAGCTGGTACCTGATCCAACCCGTTACTCAATCCACTTTTCTCCTACCTAATTAATGTGACTCCTCCAGCCACACACACTTATTGCTTTATTTCTGCCCTTGGTGGAATTTAATAGACTTTACAATAGGTGTCAGGGAGCTAGAGGCCCACATTGCTGCAGGCCAGACAATTCCTGGGGCTAGAAAAGTCTTTTATAACCATCTTCAGTGTCGTTATATGGATTGGGAAAAGGAAAGGGACATCTATCATAGCAGCCATGGAAAACAAGGAAGGTTGTGGGAATGGTTGTGGGACAGCAAGCATAGCAAGTGTCACTGAGCTCTTCGGATATGGTCTAGAAGTGAAAGATACTGTAAAAACTGAGATATATCTCTTATTCAGGAGTACAGCAGGTTGGGGCATAGATTTGGTCTTGCCATACTTTTGCACAGGGCTTAACCTGTGCAAAAACCCAGCCCCAAATCCTTTTTTTTTATATATAAAATAAAAAACATCTGAGGAGATGTGGAAAAACAGAAGAGTTTAAGAAAGCCATGTTAATTAATTCTAAGCCATAAAACCATAAAACAAACAAAGGAAAGAGCAAAAACAAATTCTAATAATGAGATACAGCTTCAATATTTCTCATGCTCAAAGCAATGCTCAGAAGCAGAGATTTATCTTTGAAAATTTAGAACAGTATTTCTAAAACCATTCTTCACTCATTATTGAGGATCAATTTGTTTCCACCAGGGATGACAAACTGTTGTCATTCAAGCCTTTAGAAGTTTTCAAAAGAGGAGACATGAGCCAAAGAACGCATGCAGTCTCCCTGACTCCTGCCAAGGGCTCGAAAATTTGATAAAGAGATACCCTAGGATACAGGAGAAAAAAGTCGTATGGGGTTTTGTTGTCATTCCTGGTATCCAACACACACACACTATCTGTTGTCTGTGTAAATTATTCAGGTAAGTACTTGGTTTCTTAATACAGCATATATTAGATTTTTTTCCAGTTCTGGAGAACAGCATTCAGACCTCTGAGAAGTTAATGAAACTAAGCATAGTCTTTATCCACAACACAACAGGCTGTGGTTTTCCCCTGTGAAATATGCGATATTAAAAATAATATTACCTTGTGTTTAATTAAATGTTTGTAATATGTGGGAGGGGTGACAGCTTGCATTAAGGAGCCTCAAAATATGACCTTCCTAGGCAACTAACACATGAAAGAGTACAGAGATAAATGTACCTGCAGGGAAAATAAATAAATGAAAGAGAGAGAAATAATTCTCTCTCTTTCTCGTTAAGAGAAATAATTCTAGATCTTAAATAAGGATGGATGGAAAGACATGTACTGAGATAGTTATCACACTTTACTGCCTTGGACATTTACTTACTGAGACATGACAAGCATGAAAGCTATGAAAAGTTAAGTCTTATAATGTATGTTGAAGAGAATGAAAACATTCATTTTCACCGCATGTTAAGGAAAATACTGGTGACATCACTTCACAGCGCTCTGATAAGTTCACCCCACCTTTTTGTCACTATTCCAGACAAGAAAATTCTTCTATATGCTTTTGTTTTCTGTTTCCATAAGAATGGTTACTTCTCAGTAACCTCACTTTAATAATAGATCATGGGAAACCTGAGCAAATAATTTCTGTGAAATCCTAAATCTGACAGCACGTGTACACTTGATTTGCAGGATGTGGTGGTCGTCATCATCCCACCCACCCACAGTAGAATAGAAGAATGCCAAAAAGTAGTAAACAATAGGATAACGATGTTATAGATTGAGCTAAAAGGGGAGAACAAAGGACGGTTGAACTGAAACCTCGCAGCAGCTCACAGACTATCCCACCTTTCTCATTTAGTCAGGCTACAAAGCACAGCCCTCTTCGAAATACTCTGTAGGAATAAATAGGCAATTTCAGCTGGGTTGAAGTCAGCGGTATTTCTTCAACAAATAATTCAACCCATCTGTCTTCAGAAGCCTTGTATTCAAACAGCATTCCCACTGCTGGATATCAATCCCACAATAGGTTAGTTGTTTCAAATCCACAAATTAGGCACACTGCATAAAGGCAGGTGTTGCCATCAGTCCATAAATACACGAAAGTCACAAAAATGGCTAAAATTATTATTTAAAACATTTAGTTGCTCTCTTTTTTGAGAGCTTCACTTTTCGCACTTGCTTCCTGAAACTCATTATTTTTCTGAGCAATCATGAGAGCTCCAAGTTGTTTTTCTTTTCAAGCTGACAGGTAGTGCTCTCATGCAGATCACCTTACTGCTGCTGCTTGGGATTTTGGTCTGAAAGCCTATCAGAAGGCAAAAGCCTCACAGTAAAAGCATTGAAATCATCAGTACCCTATGAAACATGAAAATCAATTCTGCACAGTGGGCTTGTCTAGCCAGTCCCAGTCAGCATGCGCTTACTCAGAGGAGAAAGTCAGACAATTACATTTAAAGCAGAATATTTAGGAAGACACTCCTAGGAAGCAATCTCCAGGACTACAGAGGATATACTAGCAGCCTAGATATATATTTTGCCAAAAAGAAATGTTGCTTCATAATGTTGAAACTGTGTATGTAGAATCACAGGGAGGAACCGAACATTTAATTAAGGAATGAGATTAAATCATACCCCTGTTTTTCATCCACAGCTTTCTGTGCCTAATGAATCCAATAAACACTTTAGATAATGGGGCACCATTAACTAGCTCAGCAGGCTTTCTAGCATGTGTTCAAGATCAGGAGACCTCGCTGCCCTTGTTTACTGACAGAAGTCTAAGGCACAGCAGGATTTTGGACTAGGTCCTTCTTATCACATGTCACCTTTAATAAAGTGTGCTTCCCCACCCAGGTCCAACTCCCACTTTTCTAGACTCTATCTATTCACACAGAGAGCCAGCCAATGTCCCAAACAGTTTATTTTCTAGATAAAGTGGGTAAAGGTATTAATATTATTAATCAATTTCACAGATGAGGAATTTCAACAGGGAAATTAAGGGACTTGACAAAGGCCAAACGGAAAATCCATGACAGAGCTAGAATTGAGCCCAAATATATCAAGTACAGGACCTTAAATAAAAGTTTATTCTTTGTCTCTATGTTGGTAAAAGCTCTACTATCAGTAGAGCCTGCATACAGAAAAAAATATTTGTTTTCACTGCTACAGGGGGAAAGGAAAACTACAAAGAAAAGAGAAACAAATATTTTCTCTCTAGAGGGATCACAGTTATACTTATTAAGATCTGCCATCTTGACCTAACTCTTAGCAATTTTCTAACTGTTTTGGCACAGAGACAAGAATAATTATCAATAAAATATGTTATAGACAGCAAACAGAGTTATGTCTCCTAAAGCCACTTCACTACATGCATTACTGCTATGCTGTTACATATGCACATGTTCTGTGTGAATTCCCAAATGAGCGAGCAGGATATTTATGAAAGTTAGTAGAATTATATTTGTCTTATAAACAACCTGCCTCTTGAGTGCTTACTAAGACATCATGTACACATAAATCATGGATCTCTATTAATTTAGATTTATAGTCAACATTAGGAGCCATCCTTCCAACTAGCTGTAGGCACTCAAATATCACGAGCAATCTGTACTGTTAGAGCAGTAACAACAAAATTACAAAAGCCTGCATAGCTTATTTAAATGTATACTTAAGAATTAAAATAAATAAATAAATAAATAAATTAACATTCCAGAGAACTCCCATCCCAGAAATATCAAGTATCCAAATAAAATAAATAAATAAATAAATAAATAAGCTTTCAGGGAAAACCTTACCATCCACTTCTTCTCATTTAAAATACATATCTTCAGGTAAAATGGCTCAGATGCATGGGCCAGAGTCTCTCAAGTAGATTATTTGAAACATTATGTGTTAAAACAGAGACCCTAAGCTCTAGCTGAGAACAAGGAGCAGCCTGGTCTGATCATGTTCTGAGGGTGAAAGGATGCCTCAGGAAATCAGTCTCTTTATGTTTTATCACTATGAGCTGTAAACAGTATCAAAGTGAACACACCCATGACAATGACATCACTAATGACCTAGCCTTCAAAGCTATAGAAAAGCTGCAAATCTTAAATGAAATGTCTGTGATATTCCAAGAACCCGTTAAAATACACAGATTTATCTGAAGTTAACTTCTTAACTATCAAACAACAATTCTGATTCTCCATGAGAGGACTGTTTGAATAGTCTCTAAGTAGGAGTTTTTGCAATGAAGACAGATCTTGTCTGGAAATCTTCAGGAATAACATAATGATTTATATTCTAAAGAAGTTTTTTGTTAGTACTACCAAAAAAAAAATATTTCTAATTGCCTCACAGTATCTGCAAAGGGAATGTTTGACTGTACAACTGGGGTGAATACCATAACTCATAACTTTCTTTCTCATTGTATTTTGCCTTGCCCTGCTTCAGGAACGGTTCCTACCTTGAAGCATCCCCAGCCACCTAAGCCTATACTCCCACCATTCCACATGCATCGTTCATTCACATTTGCATTCAAATTGAAAGAGAGCTTGTTTTCCAGAGGTGAATTTTGTTTGTTTGTTTTTTGTTTGTTTAATATATATACATGTATATTAACTTATATAGTCACAGACTCACAGAATCACCTAGGTTAGAAGAGACCTCCAAGATCATCGAGTCCAACCTCTGAGCTAACACTAAACAGTCCTCCACTAAACCATATCCCTGAGCTCTACATCTAAACGTCTTTTCAAGACCTCCAGGGATGGTGACTCTACCACTTCCCTGGGCAGCCCATTCCAACGCCTAACAACCCTTTTGGTAAAGAACTTCTCCCTAATATCCAACCTAAACCTCCCCTGGCAGTACTTTAGCCCATTTCCCCCCCTCCCCTTGGTGCTTCACTGGACAGCATTGCTGTCCTCACACCAAGAGGCCTGTCACTCACCTCGCTCTTCTGGTCTCCTTCCTGCCACACCAGCTGGCAGTCAGAGGGCCGAGATGCTCAGCGAGTGGTGGGCTGGCTGCAGGGGGCCTGTGTCATAGGGCCCACGGGCAGTGGTGGCCTCTGTGACCTCAGCAAGGCTCTGTGATGGAGTGGCCAAAGGTGGCTGTGTTGGGAGCGGCCTGGAAGATGGAGGAGGGTTGGGGGGCTGAGGGCCCCTTTTCTTGGGCTGGCTCCCCTGGGCCATTTGGCTTGCCAGAGAGAAAGGCTACCCCTCGGCCACAGGGACTGCCATGCACTTCCCATCCTGTCCCCTGGGTTTATTTTTAACACTGTGTTTTGGTATTTTTTTCGCAGAAGTGAGAGTACCAGGCAACTACTAAAATACTGAAGCAACTTAAAGGAGAGCAAAATGGTCTCACGTTGGAAATGAACTACTGGCAGTATTAGTGCTCCCCATTAGTGTTTTTTTTTACACTTTTAAACCAGTTCGGGTTATTTCCATTAATGAGTGCATCATTACAATTCAGCATGTTTAAATCACAGTGTTGCTGAGGGTTCAAAATTTCATCAATGCTTTGTAAGAGAAGACTTCAAAGTGACCATATTTTCTTTATGGAAAGCAGCAATTTCAAGACATGAAATAACGTACAATATTATAAATCAAAATGCTTTGCCTTTCAATTTTTATGCAGTGTTTCTCCTCAAAATAATTTCAGACTGGTATAAATGGAATTCAGCAGTGTTACAGTTAAAACATAACACTGCTACAAAAAGCAATGAAAATGGAGACTGTGGCAGAATGCAATCTCTGCCAGTCTGAGGAGACAACTTGACACCAGTCACTGGCCTTCAGAATTGTAACTGCAACTCCTGGAGACATAATCATTCTTGCTTTAAACTAGACTAATCATTTCCTTAAAGTCCAATGAGAAGCCCAGATGCATAATGACACTCACAATTCCACAAGTGCTCTGTCACTGCTACCTAAAGTTGTTGGCAGAAAGCTGTTTTGGATATGTCTATAGAAGCTACAGCCACATCTCACTATCTGGATTCCTCCCGGTACCACAGAACAATTCAGTCTCCTACTAGCCCAACACTTTATCTTTACAGAATCAAATTCCTGTTCTATTGTATTACTAGTTTTGTTAAATTTGTAATTCTTCTGTGATATTTATTTAGGTCTTCCTTCTCTATCTCTTTTTTTTTTTTAATAATCCTTGAATTTGTCCAAAAAAAAAAAACAAAAAAATATTATCTCCTCAGCCCACTAAGTGTTTCCCATCAGTTTACTCAACTGAATGATTTAACTCTCATTCACAGATTTTACTGCTCTCTTTCTGTTAAAAGGTGTGCTTCCTCTTAGGTTGTGGAAATGAACAGATTGGATGTTTATTATCTTTAAAAAAAAAAAAAAGAATTGAAATGAAATCACATATTGTACAGAACTGCAACAAGAACAGTATGGTAGGAATAGCAGTCAGGTCCCTTTACCATTTCCAATATTTTTCAATTTGCAACTGTTACTACAGCCACAGTTTTGTTCCCTTTTATTTAAAGAGAAAATAGATGCAAATAAAACTCACAATAAGACCATTTCTGGCATCTGATATCAATCACTTCCCTTCTGAGAGTAAACAAGGCAGCAGCAAAACCATCTAGCCTGTTGTCCCAACAAAAAACAATCTGTTACTCTCCTTTGTTAATAGCTTGCCACCAGCTGCCTCTTACAGACCAAATACCAAGCAGGTCCCCAACTATCCACTCTGTTAATGCACATAATATTTGCACTTGAAAATGGTAATTTATCTGTTGGCCATATGTGGAATTGTTCTATTTTGCCTATCACATCTGGCCTTGCACATGTAAAGAGGGGCAAGAGCAATTTTGACAATACAGAATTAGAAATTACTCTGAAGAATGATAGCTAGCAATTCAAATTTTTTTCCTCCAGAGATGCAACCTCACATGCTTAGAAGCATTGGCACAGCCTCTGGCAGGGAAGAAAGCATATATCTCCATCCTCACAAGGCCACTCTTCACAAGTGAAGTATTCAGGTATTTAATAATCCCTTTAGTGACTGAGCCAAGTCTCTATTCTAACAGAGCTTTATAAAACCCTAATTCTTCAATAATAAAGCTATCATAATGTACTGCATTTTCATGGAAAAAAAGAATAAAATGAATTCCAGAACTCTTAATTCCCCCATTTGGGGGGCTTACAATAAGAAAGCAGTGTGGAATAATAAGAAATATGCTACTACTGCAAAACTTGATACTCCAGGAAAAATTGAACATTGCATTGAGAAAAAAAAAAAAAAAAAAAAGCAAACCCACACCACCACCAAAAAAAAGCATGTATTATGTTATTAGTATGTATATTTCTCATTTAAGCCTTGAAAATCTCAGGGATAAAAGATCCTAACCAAGACATAAAAAGTTAAAAAGTTCTAGACATTATTGGTAGGATTCGGGTGTCTAGTACAATCTTAGACATCCATAGGAATACCACAAGCCTTCCAGCTGCCTCTCCAACCCCCTCTAGCACCCTGCCCAAAGTTATATACATGTAGTACCAGCTATCTGTGATGAGACAGCTGAATTCTCTGCTTAAGAATGGGAATTTTCAAATACCAGCAGAATACAGGGTGCTATGACTATTCTTCAACTCTTCTGCAAAAGAGAACTACTTAAGTTTATGTTGGCTATAGTCCAAAGGAGTTAGAAAAGACACTCCCAGGACCTCCAATGTATCCAGACATCAAGCTCCTTCAAGCAACTTTTCAGGGACTGCAGAGTTCTCTTCTTCAGGAGGAATTCAGTGTAGTGTTAGAGAAGAATATTCTCCTTCTTCCAATAAAAAGAACTTCCTTCTATTTATGGAATCTCAGTTTTGCATTTCACTTTGATCACAAACACCTTTTCCAGCCACTTCTGGAGGCTAAGAAATGACTCAAAAGAAATTTTTGATGTTGATCCTTCGCAGGCTGTCAGTCCAAACTGGGGTATTTTGAAAAACCCATGTGTGAGCACAAATGGACATTTGGTTGTGGGTGTGAATATCATTCTTTGCAATGCCTCTCTCCTCTTTTGAAACTATCTGACAAAGGACAGGCGCTCTTAATAATAACTCTTGTTGCCAACATCATTTTACACCTCTTCTATTTCAGGGTATGTGCAACACATCACTATTACACTGCTTGATGGATTTCAGAGTGGTTGCACTTTGGAAAAGAGGCAAAGGAAACAAAATCATTTTACTACCTTTCATTTGGATGCCAGAGGATATTTTGAGATATTTTGTAACCAGATAGTCTTAGAGTTTTCAATGAGGGAAAGAAAGAAAATAGATCTTCAATGAAATGTAAGGACTGAAATATCATTCAGGGTACTTTCATGCATCAACTATGCTCATATGCACTGGTGATGGAAAAAAAAGTCATTAAAGAGATATGCCTGAACTGTCTTATAAAGTCTTTTTTTTTTTTTTCTTTTTCTGTCCATACATTTCTTAAAATACTAACAGGATTTTAACAGGATTTTCACTGTGGTTTCAATTCTCTTCAGCGGGGTAATTTGTACGACATTCTTTCAAGGCACCATCAGCTAAATAGCTATAACTTCTGGGTTTTAATGCATCTGAGAACACAATTGCATTCGTCACATTTCACGTTCTAGAAAGTAGGAGAAAAATATTTTCATTTGACAAATTAGGCACTGTCTCCTCAAAACAATCTAATATTTATAGACATTCTGACAGACTAATGAGTAGATAGAGACATTTACATCGAAGGACAAGTACTAGTTTCTAGATGAGAGAACAGAGCAATATGATAAAACATTAAAAGAAAGAAAAATATGTCATGTAGGTTCTGATTATACCATCTGACTGTGAGGAGAAAGTGAAGTAATTTGCTAGCCACATCTTACATAGACAATACATCAATCAAAAATGTTGTGAAAGTTTCACCAGAGCTTCACAAAATCTACACAAGTTAGGTTTTTGGACTCTTTTGGTAATAGTTGTATTTTATTGTTGCTAAGGGAAAGATACCTTTGAAACGGTCACTGAAAACAATCAGTATATCTTCAAAAATCCAAAATACTTGGGTGAGGTCAATAGATGCTTTTATTTTAAACAGTAGCAAAAAAAGATACCCCATATCTTATCTGTGTGATGACCGGGCATAGCCATCATGAAGTAATAGTTTTTAATTCTTGGAAAAGTAAGGAGGGTGGTTAGCAGAACTGTCACCCTAGACTTCCAGAGAGCAGACTTTGCCCTGCTAAGGAGACTGGTTGGTGGAACCCCTTAGGAGGCAGTCCTGGAAGAAGGAGTCCAGGAAGGCTGGGTACTGCTAAAGAAGAAAATCTGAGACACTAAGGAGAATCTCCACCCTTTATTGAATGTGAGGGGAAACATAGTGACAAGAGATGAGAAAAATGCTGAGGTACTTAATGCTTTCTTTGCCTCAGTCTTCAGCTGCAAAACCAGTTGTTCTCTTGCTACTCATCCTCCTGAGCTGGCAGATAGGGACAGGGAGAAGAATGAAGCCCTCATAATCCATGAAGAAATGATTAGTGACCTGCCAAACCACTTAGACATACGCAAGTCTACAGGGCTAGCTGGGATCCACCTGAGGGTACAGAGGGAGCTGGTGGAAATGCTCACCAAGTTGCTTTCCATAATTTACCAGCAGTTCTGGCTAGCAGGGGAGGTCCCAGTCAACTAGCAGCTAGAAAATGTAATGCCCATCTACAAGAAGGGCCAGAAAGAGGATCTAGAAAACTACAGGCATGTCAGTTTGACCTTGGTGCAGGGAAGCTCATGGAGAAGATTGAGTGCCATCACGCAGCACCTACAGGGCAATCAGAAAATCAGGCCCAGAGAGCATGGGTTTATCAAAGGCAGGCCCTGCTTGACAAACCTTATCTCCTGTAACAAGGTGACATTCTCAGTGGATGAGGGAAAGGCTATGGATGTAGTCTACTTAGACTTCAGTAAGACTTTTGACAGTTTCTCACAGTATTCTCCTGGAGAAACTGTCTGTTTGCGGCTTGAACGGGTGCACGCTTTACTGCGTTAAAAACTGGCTGGGTGGCTGGGCCTAAAGAGTCACGGTGAATGGAGTTAAATCCATCTGGTGGCTAGTCACAAGTGGTGTCCCCCAGGGCTCAGTACTGGGGCCAACACCAAGTACCCAACACCAAGTTGGGTACAAATGTTGATCTGCCTGAGTGTAGGAGGGCTCTGCAGAGGGATCTGGATAGGCTGGACCAATGGACTGAGGCCAACTATATGAGGTTCAACAAGGCCAAGTGCCGGGTCCTGCACTTGGGGCACAACAACCCTATACAGCACTACAGGCTCTGGGAAGAGTGGCTGGAAAGCTGCCCAATGGAAGGAAACCTGGGGGTATTGGTTGATATCTGGCTGAATATAAGCCACCAGTGTGCTCAGGTGGCCAAGAAGGCCAACAGCACCCTGGCTTATATCAGAAATAGTGTGACCAGCAGCACTAGGGAAGTGAGTATCCTAGCATTAGGGTAGTGATTGGGCCCCTCACTACAATAACGACATCCAGGCCCTGAAGCATGTCCAAAGAAAGGCAATAAAGCTGGTGAAGGGTCTGGAGAACAAGTCTTAGGAGGGGCAAATGAAGGAGCTGGGGCTGTTTAGCCTGGAGAAAAGGAGGCTCAGGGGAGACCTTATCGCACTCTACAATTAATTACCTTAAAGGAGACTACAGCAAGGTGGGAATTGGTCTCTTCTCCCAAACACCAGGTGATAAGACAAGATGAAATGGCCTAAACTTGCACCAGGGGAGGTTTAGATTGGATATTAGGAAAAAAAATCTTCACTGAAAGAGTTGTGAAGCATTGGAAGAGGCTACCCAGGGAAGTAGTTGAGTCATCATCCCTGGAAGTCTTCAAAAAAACATCTAGATGTAGTGCTTAGTGACATGGTTTAATGGTGGACTTGGCAGTGCTAGGTTAAAGGTTGGACTAGATGATCTTTCTGTTCTTTTCCAACCTAAATGATTCTATGATTCTGTGATTTTATTTTGTAGGAGAAATCGGACCTTATTGTTATTCATTCTTCAGCAGGCACAGTATTCCATGCCCCTCTCATACACATTTATACTGTCATCATCAACAGGAAAATTGTTATAATGGAGAGTGTAAGAAGAGCCCATTTAATTATAGAACAAAACCCCAAAACCTGTCATCTAATCAGTAGTAAATAAATAATGGAATATGCAAAAGTCTGGCAGGGTACTGTGGGAATTAAGGCACCAGTAAGCTTACGTGAGAGGTGAGCTTGAGCAACTTTTCTGTTGGCATGTCTTTTATGAACTCTAACAAAGTGAAAATAATTTCATAAAGAGTATGTTTATAAGATGCACTGGAGACCCTGGCTGTGAATAAACAGACTTGCTAAGAAGAACATAAAGATAGTAGCTTAGGTATTTGGTCTGCAGGGATCCTGAAGGGTTTTGATGAGCATCATAAACAGGAGTTTCTGTCATAGAGGTTATTCAGCTGTTTAAAGGCTTTTTAAGGAACCTTGTTTATCAAAGACAGAAATCACAGCTTCGTAAGAATAGCTAGCCAATATTAGGACAGATATAAAAATACAACACGGAGCAGTCTTTGAGGACTCTTCTGCAATCCTTACTTACACTGAGTTGCACTTATTCTTTCAAAGAGGTTGAAGTGGGATAAACTTAATAAAAAAACAGTTGTAGAAGTATGCTTAATAGCACAATAAAATACTATAGGTGCCTCCCTCTTGGTTTAGGGCAACTGGCTTCAGTTTCCTACAAAGTGGAGAGAACGAATTAGGAGTGTAGCTACCCAGATGAGGCAGAGCCATTATTCCTTCTTCTTGATTTCTGCTTGGGGGCTAAACAACATACTAAAGTTGTTGCTTAGTTTTCAGCATGTAAGAAGCCCCAAACAAGAAAACAGAACCATTCCCTCAGAGGCATAGCACTTCTTAAGCACTTTGCTGAATGGGGGGGGCTATGGAGATAGAGGTGATAACAGCGACAGTGGTGGCTGGGTTTGCTAAGGTGATTTGCTTTTACTCCTGCAGCAGAAGGGAGATGTATATGGTGCAGTCAGGTCTCAGAGTAGATCAGCACTTTAATGCCATCCAGATATCAGCCTTCTGCTTCCCAGAATAGAAAGTAATTTTATCTTAATGGCAAGATAGAGGATTGCTCATATAACACAAACACACAAGCATATCAAAATAATACAGCAATTATTTGCTATCAATTAGCAAGACAGGTATTGCACAGGCAATGCTTTCCCCATGAGTATCATAGGCCAGAAGAACATGGGATATCCTTGGGGGGGACACAGGAGCTAACACCAGACCACCCCTCCACAAGCCTATGGAACAAGCGTTGTACTTAGGGATGGACCTGTCCTTCCTACATTTGTTTCCCCCCAAAAAAAATCCTCCTACAGACTTGTTCTCAAAGTATCCCCAAGAATCAGTGTCTCTGGAGTGGTCTTTAACAGAGTCCTCACTTTCCTGTACTAGTGTCTAGGGAGTTTTTCCAGTCTTTACCACTATACGAACAGCCCCACCATAACTTTTGAGTTACTGGAGTAGTAAGTCATTTTCCTTTTACTCTTCCCATAATTTTCTTTAGTAGAGTTTCCTGAAAATAATACAAACATCTTTCAAAGGATTACTAAATTAATACCCAATCTGACATTATCTATTTAGCTATTTTCCCATGCTTTATTCTCTCTTCTTGTTTACATCTAACTCTTATCTTTCTAATATGGCCCTGTGACCTACTTCTCAAGCACAGGCTCTACCACTAGAGCTCCTCTAATTAGACCTTATCTGTTAACTCAGATAGGACTTATGGTAGAATATTCTTAAGCTACTCAAATATCTCTGTAGATGACAGAGATAAATTACTGGCTTCCACTTCCATTGGCTCTACAATAGAGTTATCTATGATTAAATTTCCAGGACAAATGAAGCTTGGTATGAGCACCTCTGAGATTTTGCCAATTTAAAATATGAGTGAAAGAGAAAGGGAGTGCAGTATTGCTGAAAAGGAGCAACCTTACCCAGGGACAGCATCCCATCCTGGAGGTAAAATGTTCCAGGAACATAAACTGATACTAGCCTCTTCTTCACTCACTGGATCTTTACAGATAATCTGTATATGATATCCAGGATGCCCCCACCTGTTAAATTTTTGATTTTATATCCATGCTGCTGTTGATATAGCTGTGTAGTAAAACAGACTTCAGGCTCATGTAAATATTACAGTGAATAAGTTATGGGAGTTACAGTGACTTTCTACAATGGAGGGTACTGGAGATCTGAGGAAGAGGTAGGACATCGTTCTGGGCATAGTCCAGTCCTGCCGTCACAGCTAGTTGTTACAAAGATGCCACAGATATATAAAAGGAGAACATGATGCTAGGTTAAGGGTGATGCAGGTACTGGCTTCAGCAGCAAAGATTCCTTCCAGCTGCAAAACTAAAAACTCCTCCAAAGTTAGCCTCCAACTTTTATTTGATTGTTTCTCTGCATTTTGAAAATCCACATCTCTACTCTTTTTTTGTCCAAATTTCTTATTTTTTTTTTCAGCTTGATACATATTTTATTTTTACTACATCCTTCAAAAGATTGGAAAATTGATCAGAAGACCAAGTCAGAAAAAAGAGATGGCTACAATGAGTCTTGCTGTTCTGTAGACAGAAAAGCTGGCCTTTCTCCAGAGAAGGGTAAAAAAAGATAAAAGAGAGAAAAAAAAGAGAGAGAAAAAAAAAAAAGTTGCAAGAATAAAAGATACCATAAATGTAGGGTCTGTGGTAAAATATACTGCTGGTAGGGAAAAGATGAGGGCAACCACCTCCTCCTTCCATTCAAAATCTCATTAGTTCCCAGACCATCAAGTTGTGGAACTGCTTGCATCAGCCTAAAATACAGCCTGTCTAAAGCTATATTTCCAACCCTGACTGCTGCTCTCAGTTCTCAGTTCATGCGAAGGGGGATGAATAGATTTGGAGATTAACTGGATTAACTGTGAATGCTTTCCTTCCCTCTATCTTTGAGGATTTTCATGTTTTCTTTTTTACATATTCTCTTGAAACCCAGAAAAAAATAGTGAAATAACATATACAGTGGAAGTTTAAATCACACGACTTGAAGTTTTATACATAGTAATGTCTCAACAGAAACTTCACACAACAGTAAATGAGTTTATCCTCAGGCTAAACATCAGTTTAAAAAAATTGTCATTTTTCCTTAGGCCTCCAGGTATGGTCACCTGGATCACTGTCCTTGTGATTACAGGAGTGTTCTGGATGGAAAACCTAGTTTCCGTGCATTTGGCTTTGTGCCCAGAAGTTATCCCATTTCATCAAAATCTCTGAAGTCAAGACAAATTGCAGAACTGTAAGTGGGACCACGTGAATTTGTTTTTCTGGTACAAAACAAAAGCACAGTCATTACACTCCATAGATAATCATCTCATATTCCATTTCAAACACAAAGCACTTGAAACTAAGGTCAAATGCCATGTTCTGATTATAAAAACATAGGCAATGACTAACCTAATAATTGGACTTTTTACAGTTTTAATTAAACATCTAGCACATAACAATAGAACATGCTATTTTCAATCTGTACTTGGGCACATATTTGTAGAAGGAACCCCTAGTGCAAAAGTTAAGCCTGGAAAGCTATATGTCATCAGCTCCAGTGTTTTCCAATATTGTTGTTGACCTTGAGTAATTCATCTCCTCTGACAATACAAAACGTATATAAGCTATGAGCTCCACAAAAGTATCTGCATCTTTATTTCTATCAAAATCTCCAGAACCTGTGCAATTTTTTTTTAAATACCACGAGTGTTCAAAAACACATCTTTGCAAAAGTAATTGGCAAAAAAAGGGAGATAGTATGTACCTCAGCTTTTATGTTCAAAATAGAAGGGTTTCTCAGAGCAATCTCCCCTGTTTCTGCATACATCTCTTCTAGTTTGAATAAAGACAGGTTAACTCATTCAGAAATCCAACTTAAAGTCCTGCCATTATCACATACATAAAGCATCACACATAAAGCACCCCAAAGCTAACTAACTGTCATTCTGGACCAAACACTGCTATTGCTTAATTGCACATGGTACTCAGTTCTGTCCCCACAGGGATCTGGCAGTTGCTGAGGACATTTTACAGCACTTTATTAAATTCTGAAGAAAATGAATTTGCAAAGTGTTCTTTCCCCTGCATGAAATAACAATCTTAAGCAGAGATGAGGCAAGCATCTTACTCTTCTTTGGTCCCCTTAAGCTAATTTTAGTATCTTTATAAAAATTTATCGTTGTTTAAGAATTATGATCACTGCCTTCCATGAGGTAACTTCAGCTGCTGGTAGATCTATCCCTAGATCTAGACGTATCAGGAGAACTGACCTGGTTATTGTAAACTTTACCCTGATCTTGCATGTTTTGTGTGAATTCTCATCATTTAGAATTTCTGTTACTCTCTGCAGCTGAAACAAGATGAACTGGAAACTCATGAGACTATGTATGCTTCCCTTCAGTTTCAAGCCAGCAAGAAAGAACAAAAAGATTCCACTGTGAGCATTATACCATACAGTTTCATATCCATTACTCCATATGGATAAAAATAATACATATGTATTTATAGAAAGATACTGGTGTTGGTTATTAATGATATAGTCAAGTGACACACAATCTGACTGTCACCCTTGGTCTCAACAGAATCCAAAATCAAACAAATTCTGTGAATATTTTAAGTATTTTAAATCACTGTTTAACACAGAATTAAGAACTGTTGGCTGGACAGATACAATGTTTGGAACGTCTTGTTTCATTTTCTAGGTAGTAACCTTATTGTCAACTCTCATAGGAGTCAAAGTAATATGACAGATGGAACTGGTGGTGAAAAAAGTAAGGATTCACAAGCAGTCTGACAGAAATGAGATATTTCAAGAGAAAGTCAGCTCATTATAGCAGAAAGCAGGTGAGGAAAAAAAAAAAGATGAGGTTCATGACAAGGCTGAGAACAGGAAATTTGGTGCAGAATAAGAGGAAACGATTGACTTCTTCTGTAAGAGCATACGAGGATAACTTGCACATTTATTTCTGGAAGCTATTGTTAAATGTATTAAAGGTAGCTGTGCAGATAATTAAAGAGAGTCCAACCCAGAATGCCACCAGAACAGCGAAGCCGGCTGCATAAAGATCCATTTAGTTTGTGCAGAGCTGCTTATGGGAAAGAAGTCAAAGCTCCCCAAACATGGCTTGATCTTAGCATTAAGGTTACTAAAATTGAAAATCTAAGAACTCTGCATTTTGCTAGTTCTTTGCTGTTCTTGGGAAACAAACAAACAAACAAAAACCTTACAGTTCTCTTGCACTTCTGACGATGAAAACATAAAATGACTTCCATATGTATGAAAGCACTAATGGAGACAGTAGAAGGGGGATGCCCACTAACACCAAAAGATGCGTACCACGCATCAGAAAGATGATGGTAAACATGAGATGACAGTAACTTTCAATTCTTAAATGTATTTCATTCCTCAAAATGATATATTGCTGTCTGCTTATATTCCACAGTGGCCTCATACCAACATATACTTCTTGTTTTCCAACCCCTTTCAAACCTCATGGCATTCTGTCTAACAGCACTGATGCCCCTATGGACTTATTCAACCGTACTGCATTTTCAAATTCTACTTTTATTTTGCTTTTTTTTTTTTTTCTCCTTTCTCTCTCCTCTTTTTTTTTTCTTTTTTTTTTTTTTCCCCACTCAGAAGACAGATCTAAGAGCCTGCATTTTTCTATTCTGAATGAAGAACTCAATTTCCACACAAACCATTTCTCAGGCTGAAGTTCTTATTCACTTCAGTAGCTGCGCTAAGTATAAAACAGAAGATCAAAGCGAGAGGGTCAGTAGAGCAAGCTAAAGAAGTAGCTCTGAGTTCAGTTCACAGGGATGGCACTACCAGACCCAGACTGGCCCACCCAGAAAAGCAGAGCATTGCTGCCCTATGACCATGACATTACAGTGAAACATTTTAGTAACCCCCCGATATTATTTCAGAAGATGTGCAACTGTGTCACAGTGGACTGATGTGAGCCAGAACAGATACTGAAAAATATGGAGTCAGATGTTCCTACCTTCAGTGAATCTCTTAGGGATTTGCTTTGTAAAAAAATACAAGACTATGCTTCTTTAAGTAAAGGAATAATAGAGCAAATGAATAGCAAATAAGTTGTGGACCAAGGTCATTTTGTGCTTTCTCTTGCCCCAAGACAAGATCAACAACTGCATCTATGTTACTTTGACTGGTAGGATGCAGGCAATGATGCTTTTATGAGTCAGTCCATGAGAAGCTTTGCTCATGTTTGGTTATTTTCTTACCGCAAAACTAAAAAAGCAAAAAAAAAAATAAAATAAAATAAAACAACAACAACAAAAAATCACCTGATTTCTTATTGAATTTCTTTCAGCTTCAGCTTTCAAAACTTAGGTTTACTTATGTCTTTTTGCTGATGAACACAGACACAGGAGCAATCTGTACGTGTTATCAATTGCTTGTACCTTATTTTGGATAAGCAAAAATTTGGAGACTCTTTACTCTCCTGCTACACGACTTGTCAGGAAGACAAGCATTCCTGTAGCCCTTTCTACTTTTCCAACAAACTTTTGGAAGTGATGCTGCAGCTCTCCAACATTGCTCTCTGGTCCCACACACCAAGGGAGCCTGCCCACCCTCATCCAAGTCAGCCGACTCCTTGGTGTTGTTGACATATCTGAGGATAGCAGAAAATAGACTAAGATATTTTATAGCCATATTTTTTGCAGCAGAAAGAAGCGTTTCATGACTACATTTTGTTATGATACCACCTCTAACTCCAGGTCTTCCTGCATTTGTTATAACTCCATCAGAACTGAGTAACAGGCTTGACTGAGGGGTGCATTAGTTGGTACTTTTCAGGTCAGCCTGACCCTTTGCAAAGAGGTGTGATGCTGAACTTGGTCAGCCCTTGAGAAAGCAATGCAGTGGTGTCACCTGGTAGTGTACCACTGTGAGGAAACCTTCCCTTCGAAAGTCCATGGCTCAGCCAGACAGTTAACCTTGCTTCCTCTCAAGAAGAAACCTCTCATTATTGTCACTTGTACAGGTTAAAGCTGATGCACGCAGCAGCGCAGTTCCCCTGTCACTACGGTGAGCACTGCACCGAGTGACCCAGTGACACAGAGGTGTAGCAAGCTGCTGTGAGCAGAATGAGCAGAGCTCACCTGGGGAAGGGTGAAAGAAAGGATGAGAGGCAAATACTGCATCGCTCCCTGCAATGCCGCTTAGTGAAACAGTGAAGCCTCGAGTCCCCTGGCCTAAGCAATACTCTCACTATGAGTGGCATCGTTCCCTTTCAAATTTTGTGCCTTTGCTGTTAGATGAAACATCTCTCAGGGTTATCCTTTGCTTCCCCCCGGTCAGGTGTCAGAGTGATTCCTTGATGGCATCTGAGGCAGCACTAAAGGACTCCTGGCATTAAAGGAAAGGGAAGCAGAAAATGATGCCTGCCCTTTCTTTCTGCTTCCTCTCTCTCCAGTTTCTTTATCCTCCTGCACTTTCTTGTGCTGACGGTGTCCTTCATTTCACATCCCAGCTGGAGATTTCCCTTCCCCACTGGCTGACATGAATTGAGACTGTTGGCCTCTGAAATAGAAGCAAAATTAACTGCTCAACATTTTAGGGATTATTTTGGTGCTCTCGGGACTGTAGAAAATACCCTCTTCCAAAACAGGGCTTTCAGTGAGTCCCTGAGCCCTCCTTCAGGAATAGCAAATGCCTTGAAGTCTGGATACCAGGTTCACTGTCAGAGGTAACTAAATCTGACTGTCAGCTAAATGCTTCCCATTGATCTGGAGATAAATGAGTGTAACATCAAAATGAAGTATTTTTTGTGTTTGCTTCCCCTATCTGTCTCTTCTGTAAAGAAGCAGAATGAGTTTAGCCTATTTGGTACAGTTTCATAGGGCACATAAGAATATGTCATCAACTTTTGGCAAAAGGCACATCTTACAGGGGACTTTCAGGTCTTTCTGATGTTGAAGTTACTGATAAATTGTTTTATGCAAGATGGATCCTAAAATGAGAGCAGAATGACTTACGACTTCATACAGAATAAACTATCCAGCTCTTTCCAGTCAGCCTGTCACTGAACATCTTCCTCTGACAGACCCTACATCACAGCCTGTGACTTCCTCGAGGCAGTTTTGTCAGAAGATTTTCCCCAGGGGATTTGTAGGTAGAGTTTAACTGCACATCTACATATGAACAACACCTGCTCTTCAGACTCCATCTGCAAACACAGCTTGTTTGTGCAAAAGGTGGGCAAAATATTAGAAAGAAGGTGCTACAAGCACATGTAAATAAGATACATAGACCTCATAACCTAGCTGAAAATTAACTCAGTGTCAATTGGCTACCCTCAATTCTGCTGCTGTTGCTACTTCTGATAGTGGCAGGGTGAAGAGGAGATTTGAATAACTTGTTTTCTGGCTTCAGAAAAATCTAATTAAGACCCTACTGCAGAATGATCTTATTTGCTAGGACTTATTTTTTTGTGAGCAGTGCCAAGTGTACTGTATGGTTGCCTTCTTTTATAGCTGCAATGCTGAGGCACTAAAAGAAGCAATGAAAATTTTGTGCTACAAAATAAAGGAGTCGATTTGACTTTGACTTCCTTTCTTACACAGCACAGCTTCAAAAATTAAGGTTTTGGTTTCCTGGAGAAATTTGAAAAATGAAAGTAATACCTGTATTATTAAAATAGGTTTTTAAAGTCCATTTCAATGTTGTCTGAAGTAAATAGGGATAGCAGATAGACATTTGAATACATGACTGAAATTTTGCCATCTTCACTTTTTTAGTAGGTTTCTGTCCAAGCTTCTCTCCACATATATGACAGTGCTAAGCAGGTTATTAGCAGCATAAGGATCATTCAGTGAATTTTACCTCCTTTTATTTTTTTTACATACAAAATACGTAAAAATCACATGCTCGGATTGTTTGTTTGTTTAGTTTTTAAACAGATTTTTTTGGGGGGGTGAACATCTTCAGGGTAAAACTCATCTCTAAGAAGATTCTAGAAGAAACCATAAATAGAACTTTGATGTTTTTATATTTAGTTGGCCTGGGAATATATTCATGTGGCAACCAGCTTTATCACAATTCACAGTCACATATGTAACTAATGCTTCAGCACATCATGGAGCAGAATTTTAAAGTAAATCATTACCCTTGTAATTCAGACCATGCCTTTAGCTGTACTAGTCACCCAGGCCAAGAACATATGCAACGTTGTGTGATCTGAGTGGCTCACCAAGCCTTGCACAAACTACAAAAGGATAACTACAACGAGCAATGGAGCATGGCACCGAGATCCCTTCTCAGGTCCCAGCAGGGCTCCTTCAAGCTGGAAGGAGATGGCTGCGGAATAAGTAATGTGAATACACAGCTTCGGGGACCTGCACTAGCTTTGTTTCATGACATCGTACTGTGCCATATTGACACAGCTGACTGCTTGAAGGCAGCTTGGGGATTTCTTACACAGTGCTGCATTGCACCATGGAATCACGATTGTACTGTGTACTATGACTCAAAAAGGGCAAAGAGAGAATATTCACACTGGCGTTTTATTTTCTGTGGTTAAATCTAATTGATACACACGTACACATATATATAAAATACCTTAAACTTGGTCATTTAAATGTAAAAGGCTAAAGCAGGCAAATAAAATATCAATACTACCAATTCCTGATACACACACTCACACGCAAAATCTTAATTAGAAGTGTCTATACTTGTAAATTGCTACTAATTTCAGCTCCGAGAAAACACACAAATATGTTATCATTTGGCGTAAGTGGGCTTTCTGGAGATGTTTTGCATTCGTGGCTTAAAAACAGCAGCTCTGATTTTTGTACTTAGAGTGGAGCAGACTAATTGGTCTTGTCAGACACGACTTAGTTATGAATTACAGGACTTCACATTGGTTATTTACAGTTGCAGATCAAAGAGGATGATGTTTCCCTTTCCTAGGAAATGGACTATTCCTTTGTGAAGTGCATGAAGAGCTGCTTCTGTTACCAAATCGAGCCATATGTACGTATGATAGAATCATTTTTAGAAGACAATTTATTGCCTTCTGCAGTTTCCTCAAGAAGTCTGCCAGGGCACAGGATGGTCCCTGCAGCTGAGGGGCAGCCTTTCTCTCTGGCAAGCCAAATGGCATGGGGGAGCCAGCCCCAGTAAAGGGGCCCTCACCTCCCAACCCTCCTCCATCTTCCAGGCCGCTCCCAACACAGCCACCTTTGGCCACACGTGGGCCACTCCATCACAGAGCCTTGCTGAGGACACAGTGGCCACCACTGCCCGTGGGCCCTATAACACAGGCCCCCTGCAGCTGGCCCACCACTTGCTGAGCATCTTGGCCCTCTGACTGCCAGCTGGTGTGGCAGGACGGAGACCAGAAGAGCGAGGTGAGCAGCAGGCCTCTTGATGTGAGGACAGCTATGCCGTCTGGTGAAGCACCAAGAAGTAACGCACCTGAGCAGAAGGAGAGGTGTCGTGGGTGAAGGGATGGCACCGGTGGCACAAGAGACAGGTGGCCGAGGGACCTCTGGCGCCCAGTCCACAGAAGTGGATCCACCTCTGCCCAAACAGACCCGGGACTACTGCGTCATGTCTTTGTGCTCTGCCATCTGAGAGCACCAACAGCATCGCAGGAGTGCCTGGTGAACCCCCTACTCGTTGCTCAGGCTCCATTGCAAGCGTTAGTTTGGAGCTGCCAAACACCGTGGACATCCCGCAGGCTTGCCTGCAAGATGTCCTGGTAATAAACAACTCTTGCCGATTCTCAGGGGTTGTGTGAGTGCTTCTTTTTTGAGGGGGGGGGGGGGGAGGGGAGAGGAGGAGGAAGGGGGGATCAGAGGGGGAAGGAGGGAGGGAAAGAATGGGCTAAAGTTGCAGCAGGGGAGGTTTAGGTTGGATATTACAAAAAAACTTCTTTACTGAAAGGGTTGTTAGGCATTGGAATGGGCTGCCCAGGGAAGTGGTAGAGTCACCATCCCTGGAGGTCTTGAAAAGATGTTTAGATGTAGAGCTCAGTGATATGGTTTATTGGAGGACTTGTTAGCGTTAGGTCAGAGGTTGGACTAGATGATCTTGGAGGTTTCTTCCAACCTAGGTGATTCTGTGATTCTGTGAACAAATATGTACTTCCTTCAGGCATCAGACATACTTAATCTGTAATTTTAATTCAAACTAGATGAAGATCAAAGATGAAGACTCCCTTCCCATTCAGTACTACTTGTGTTTCCCTATACATAGATATGCATCTGAAATCACCTGTGTTTTCCATCGATGAAGATTATCTTTGTCGTAGACGGTTAGAATTCCTCTCTCCTAACTTTAGATTGCTAAATGGAGACTGTTGGTCTAACCTTGCATAACCAAGTTTTGCTCCAACTGTAACTAAACACCAGCAACAGAGCCTTTCGGAAGGTAGATCATCCACCCCATCTGAGGTGCCCACCTTGGGACAGAAAGATTTCCTTTTGGGAGAATAAAGGACAACCACTTAAAGCCTATTGCTTAAAATCAGGAAAGATGAATCCTACCCAAGAAGTTCACAGACACCAAGGAACCACATATGTCTTAAGCTATTATTTACATTAACAGTCAACCATGTCCAACAGTTTGTTGACTACAAGATAAAATGAAGTGAGGCAAAATGTGACCAGGAGGTAAAAATGGAGTATAAACAAGTTACAAACAAATATGTCTGCATCTAAGGTTTTTGTTGTTGTTGATTTAAGTGAATGTTGATTTCTGATGCCAAAGGTTAAGCGGTAGGGTAAAAAAGGGGAAAAAGCTGGCCTTTCCTGGACTAAGCCCCACTGAAGACTTAGGCTGTTTAGGTTCCTCTTTTTCACACTCAAAAGCGAAATTGTTCAAGAAAAAAAAAATCCTGGTCGATGAAAATGCACCAAAGCAACACCCTTGCAGCCAATGACTGCAAGTAGACATCAACACAAGACCCCCTTTGCCACCTGCTCTGATCAGGAGCATGTTTATCCTGCTGACAGAGAAAATCCTCTAGTATGACAGTATGACAGGGCCCTTGACCACATCAACAGGATGGGTTGCAATTGCTGTCCTTTTTCTTTTCAGCAAGATAGCTTCTCACAAGCTTTCTGGCAGACAATCAAAGCACTGTGTAAATGATGCTTCAAGGGAGAGGTCTGAGGCACCCGGGAGATTATGGGAAAAACACACAACACCCAACTCATTTGTTCATCAGTGGAGAAGGGAGAAACCTTCTTCTGCTGGTCCATATAGACACCACACTTGTTTATATAGAGGAATTCTATTTATATTTGGTCACCCCCAGGACTCCACAGCTATGGATAGCAGAAGACATGCTGCATTTGACCCTATTTTTCATAGTTCTCTTTCGTAAGATGAGAGTGTATGGGATAAGATTTCTCACAATTCGTTTCGGCCCTCAGGTTACTTGTTGTTGGGTTGTTGTTTTTAAGTTCAAGCCAAACAGTGCAAAACATTTTGTTGCCTAGATATTTTTTTTCCTCTGAGCAGGAGCCAGATATAGCAGTTGGGACCCTGCACCAGGATTCACTTAACATGAGTTCTCAGAAGTAAATTCTGAGGGCTAACAGCAATGGTTTGGGCTTACTGACAAACAATTTCTCAGTGTTTCCTTCTGAGTTGCCACAATTTACTTGTTGTAACCTTTTTTTTCACACAGCTGAAAAGATCTGGTTGACAAAACAGGACAAGAACAAACAAACAGACAAGGATTGAGGAAAATGGAAGACTTTAGAGAAGGAAGATTATCAGTTGTAAACTTTCTGATAAAAGTTGTCAAAAATTTAAAACTCTGTGAAGCATCAGTCACTTCCACATTCAACTTCATTATTTCTCTACAATTCTTCATGGCTGAGGCTTATCTTATCCTTGTGTCTGTCTCCTTTTAGGACACTTTTCCAAATCGTGAACAGCATTTTAGAAGTAGGTTTCATCCAAATTTCCTCTCCCTCTTTGCACTTTCAATTTGATCTAAAATACTCTTAGCTGAAAACACTCTATAAAAGTCTCAATCACAGAGTGATTGGCATTAGCTTTCTTAAGTGTAAGATTAAGTTGTTTGAAATTTCCTTCCCTAAGGGTCTGTGGGAAATCCATCTTCTGAATTGTCTTGAATTGCAACACCTAAAAGCCTGGACTGATGCTGCCCTGGATAGGCAAAATACAACATAAAGCTGGATTTCATTAGAATATCATCAGATCAAATTGCATCTAATTAATATATTAAGTTTGACAAACTGACATTTTCTTCTTTAAAAACAAGACAGAGCTATCCTTTCCTCCTGTCCAGCTCCACCCTGCATCTCTAGTAATCATCGTGGGGCTTTGGATATCAGCTAAAGAGCTTCACCCATGTTGAAAAACTGCCATTTATGCAAACAGTTTTGTACATCAGAATTTTTCTAGTGCCTCATACAAATTTAGTTCTCACTCTTCCACTGCTTAATTTCCTTAACAGCCTCTTATGATGGATTTGCCGATGAAATTAAAGTTAAGAACTTCAGAGCAGATTTTGTTGCTATTTTTCTAAAAGATTCAAGAACATTTGGAGATCCTGCGATGTAGTAAAATAAGAGTACAGCTGTTCCACAATTGAAACCAATGATTAAAGAAATACAAATATATTTAATTTTCCAATAGCCCAATTTTTATTACTAACTTCTAATCTAGGCATCTGACTTAAATACCAGTCCTGAATATACTCCATGCTGACAAGGCAGTAGGTTTTGGGCTGTGTTGAGATTTCCTATACAGCCAAGCACAAGAACCACAGAGGCAGTGCCTAAGCAGAGAAAGATGAACATAAATATGAAACTGATACATTGCTTCTCCAATTTTGATACTCCAAGGACATACTACAGCCTCAGATCATCAAATTAAGAGAATCTACTTACATTTTGGTTGTTTATGCCACCCCTTTAATAACCTTAAGCTTCAGCCATTTTGGAGCCAGCTAATGGTTTATTCAACTTCTACCGAAGCCAAGACAGACTGTCTGTACATTTTCTATAGCCGTACACTTTTGACTAGGAGCAGCCTGGGAGGGACTGGCTGCACAGACTGTGATTATCTAACATGTCTTAGTTCTTTATCTCCAACAAGCAAAAGAAAAGGACAACAGAGAGTCTGAGGATCTTCAGGACTCAGAGACAAAAGTTTTCTTTGTACACCAAATACCTTCTGCAGTCGTCTATGATCTAGAAGGAAAACCTCCTACTTGTGTCAGAAGCACTCATATATATTGGTGAATTGTTTTATCACGGTTGCACCTCTTGACCTTTGAAGTTACAAATAACTGAATCTTGCAATTACGGAAGACAGTACCAGCTCCCCTACAACTGCTTGTTTTATAGCACGCATCAGCTAAAAGTATTTTTAGATCAAATTGAAAGTGCAGTGAAAGCCTGAAGCTGACCAGAATCATAATGCAATGGAAAACCTCACATGGACACCTGTTCTGAAGTGATTCCTGGCTCAGTTGGCAGATCAAAAAGTGTCAGCTACTGCTGGTAAGCTCAGCTAAGCCCCTGGAATTCTGGATGCTTTGCAGATCCCAAACTTCTTAACACGGGAGTGTCACTTATCACAGTTTCTTTTGGGTCTCCTGAAAGTAACTGATGAAATTTCACAGCATGTAAACGGGGATAGCTTAGGAATGAGCTTTGCATTCCTCTCCCCAAGCCTGCATGCTCCTTCTCACAGGCTCATTTCCTAATTACTGAGTGAAGTAAATTTAAGAGTAAATTGAATTGTTTCTCTTATTTTGAGTTTCTCTTTGGTTTCTCTTACTTTCCCCCCCAAAAATAATGAAATGAAAGCTAGAATAAATGTAGACAGATCGGTAGACTGAGTAAAATTTATCTGCGATGTAATTTCTCTGTCTCTCTCTTTCTGTCATGTATGCATACACTATTTGCTTCTTGATGACAAGGCTGACCAGGGTTCTGATCAGCCACGTCGCCAGTATTGACAATGACAAATCCTTTTCATAGCTCAGAAGAATCTGAAATAAATTCTCTCAAGAAACTGGCAGACATTCTCCTCTTTGCCCTGTCACTCATGGTGAAGGCTGAAAGGCTGATTTGAAATTAAGTAGGGGCATTCTGGAATGGAAAATGTCTCATTTGATGGGGAATAAGTTAAGACTATAAAGTGTATTTAATTCCTTCTCTTTCCTCCTTCAATTTTAATTAGGATTAAAATGTCTCTGGAAGATATTTTTGGATTCCTTTCATTTTCATACATAATAAAAGAGCTTAGCTGTTTTGTATTAGCCTAAACAATAACAGAGAATTAACTACTGGAAATAAAATTGGTGGAATGCAAAAAAATCCCAACAGAAAAATCCATAGCTCCTCTAATCTCCCCATCCCCAAAACATATGCATGTCAAAACACAGGGGAAATAGGAGGGAGGGAACCACCACCAAAAAAAAATAATGCACACACACATACATCTTCCTCCCCCTATATCCATATATGTGGATATTATATCCACAGCCTCTCTCAGAAGCATATTTTCATTTGATTGTAAGAGAGCTCTGCTTCTGATGTAAATGGCAAGTGAAAGGGATGGCAAGAAGCAGAAGCTCTTTTCCTCCTAGGGCAAGTTTTGGATGGCCAGAGCCTCTCAAGGCATTGTGGACTGTGTTCAGCACTTCTTGGAACTAGGCACACACTTCACCTCTCAATAAAATCTGATGATTTCTAAAGAAAGAAGGTGCCATGAAGAAGAACAAAGTTCAACCTCAAACCAAAGCTCACAGTTTTTCTTATACAATCATTCAGATAAGGGTGGCAGAGAGAGAGAAGTTACATTTTCTGTTCCTCTTCTAACAGATTCTGCCTGACCATTAACGTTCTTCACAGTACGCGGGTCCAGTCCTCCAGCATTGGGCCACAAACTTGAACTAGAAAGCAGCAATGTTGGATTCTAGGAGCTGTGAAATGAACCACAAGCAACCACAAGCCCATCTTCACACAGTGAGGTACTAGAGCTACAATGAAATGGGAGTGTTAAACAGATGAAAGAGGAAAGGAAAAAGAAAGGCTTGGAAAAAGCAGTATATGGTCATGTAAGGAACTAATTTTATTATAAACCTGTGGGAGTGGATCCCCTTCACAGGAACACCGCTGGTTCATTTCAGCAGATGAATGCCTTGAAACAGTCAGTACAATGAAGGCTGTAAAACAGCAGGGGCAGAGAGAACTCTTTGGTCCTTTCAAAGACAGAGGGATTTCCAAACGTTCTTGGGACACCTTCACATTTGAGGGGATCCAATAAACTTGTTTGTCAAGATGAGTCCACCACATCAGGTTTGTAGTATCTGATGATGTGCTTTGATGCAGGATACTAAACTAAAAACAGGAGTCTACTCCAACGTGACAAGTTCTGTATTCCTCTAGATTTATCATTTTAATAAGCGAGATTAACTTCTCAAAACATATTTTCTAGAATTTTTCGTGATGACTGATGATTCTTCTGTTGATTTCAGAATAAATTTTGCATTTAAAAAGCATTTGAGTCTTTTGTAGCAAATCTGGAGCTATATATCTACCTATGCAGCTACAGCTAATCTTTGGGCACCCCAAAAACTGAGGTTAGTTTCTCAAAGAAACTTGTCCAATACAGTTATCTTGAAAATATGTCCCTGCATTTGTGGACAAACCGGACATGCTAGTCAGATTATTTCCATGCAGCAAATCATTTTTTGAAGCTCAAGTTGGTCTAAGCCTTTCTGCAAGGGATATCTTAGAACAAACACAATGAAGGACAGGGTAAAGCTTCAGTGTTGCCCTTTCCAGAAAAAGAGGAGAAAGCTTTCTAACTGATAAAACTTTCATTACAAGAACAGGCAGTATATCCTAATACTGTTGACTATTAAAATCCAGCTTACTTTCACACATTAAGGGTTTACTCCTTTACAATCACACCAACTACTTTTATTATCATTATTATTTGTGTTCAGTAAGGTAGCATTTAAACAGTTTGCAATTGCAGAAATCAATTTTAAGAATACTGCACAGGACTCAAAAGGTGGAGACTGAGAAGTGAAGAGGAGGTTGTGAGACCGTGGAGGAAGGTGTCTGAAGTCCTAGAGACTAGAATCTAGCCACTGCAAAAACATGAGTAATAATATTTACACAGCAGAAGTTGATTCTCTTGTACAACATCTTAATTGTAAATCAACCTGGAATTTAGATGATATGCTGTTGATCTCATTTGAAAAATCCCAGTTCAACTACATAACAACTCCTTGGTTGCTCAGTATAGTAGATGTTGGCAAAAGCTCAAGCACTGAAAATCCCAAACAAGATATCCTGATCTCTCAGCCCGTGGGTTTATTACAGGTTTATCTATGATATGTTCACAGTAAAAATCTCATTAATCTAAATGCTAGCAGGAGAAATCCGTTTGGAAGCTTCCAAAACATGGGTTGTTTTCCTCAAGATAGCCAGTTTCCAGTTGCAAACCTTTGGCCAGTCCTACTTAAAAATATCAAGGTGACTTGATACCATCAGCATAAGACACCTATGACAAGCTCTGATGTCCCCAGATCCTTCTCTAAACCTATGAAGGCAGCAAAAAGAAATTTGCTGTGGAAATCAAGACAAACCTGGAGAAAAGCTACCTGCCAATGGACTACTGAGTAGAGGAGCTGTTGAATGAACAGAGATTCTTAAGAAATATCTGCCATCAAGCCGTGGCTCCTCAGCGGTACCTCTCTGCTACAGCTATTTATACCTTGTGTTTCTGTAGGGCCAGATAAGGACAGTTAAATCAACTTGACTTGAAGTTCATCTTTAGTTTAGGATCACATTTCTCAGCTTAAAATGAAAAAAGCTACCATATATTAGGACGTTTTTATTTCATTGTTCTTAGTATCTTTTTAAAAAAGTGCGAAGCTGTAATAATCCACGTTATACACCAAACAAGCCATAATTCAGAGAGGTCAAGACCTACACATCTAAAGGCTCCAGGGTTTTAGTGCCTAATGAAAGATGCTTATGGCTTCACCTTCAGAGGCTTGGACAGCTGATACTGTAGGGCATATTCGGGGAACCAGAGCCAACCTTCCTAACCCCAGAGTATCATTCTAGTTACTCAGGCACATTGTCTCCAAAAATTAGGCATTATTTTTCTCTGCCAGCAGTCCTGACTTCTGCCTCACCAACACATTATTAATTCCAATTTCCATTGCAAATTTGTGATGGTATTGACTTTTTCCTATTATTAGTGCAGAAAAATTAAGGTAAACCTCAGACTACCTGAAATCCTTAATAGATTATTAAAGTCAGCAGGCATGCCATGGAAATATTCAGATTACTTAGCCTCTTTTGTAAAGCAAAGGCTAATATATGACCCAAACAATTACAGTCTGTGAACTTTAACAGACAGCCTGAAGGCAGCTATAGAAAGCAGGACAGAGCAATAATTTCACAAGAGCAGCAGGCAGTCAAGCACTGTCTGCCAGGATAAAGATTCTCTTAGTTCATTAGCATCAAGAGGGAATCAGTTAATAGGATGCACTTTCACATATATTCAGCTTTTTAAAATGCATTTGAGCTAGGGGATTTTCTCCTAGGTATATTGTCACAATGCTAAAACAAATCTTTTCTTACTAAGGGATGAGGGAAAGGTAAATTTTCCCTGTTAAACATCAGTCTATTTGCACTAAGAACAGTCCTAAGAACCATGAATGAGAAGTGTCTGGGTTTTTGTTTACCTCTGCTCAGCATTTCCAAAATTATTAACCTTAATAAATAAGAAATACATTGAAAGCAACAGTAATTAGGGAAGGAGCAAATGGAGACTGGAACACAGGAGAGGGTGGGAAGAATCAGTTCAGACTTTGGTAAGTATTTTTGATGCAGTATTACAGCTTATTTAAGTCAAAGCCTTTGTAGGGTTTTCTGGCAAATGCATCATGTTATTTCTGTCTGAAACAAAGTTAATTTAAAAAAAAAAAAAAAAAGGAAATATACGGAAAAAGAAAAAAAGAGAAAAGAATTGCTGTTTTCCCTTCTGCCTACTTTTACATGCTTATCTTCTTCAAGGATCTCAAGAATCCAGATTGGAGATGGCCCACTGAAAGCCCACCACAGCTGTATTTGCATCTGGAGATAGTGATACATAAAAGAGAAAAAAGACCTCACAGAATCACTCTACAATCCAAGACTGAAATCCCATTTCACTAGAAATGTTTCTACTGAATAAAGCTAAACTTCTGAAAGGTCAAAGGAGATTTTTTAAATGTATACATATACACATACATGTATATATACACACAGCATGTGGTTTCATCTCACTGCCACTTGTCTGTATTAGGATATTTTTATGAGAACCACTGTAAATATCTTCTTCAGGCCATATCAATGACATACTGCGATTTACACCATCACCATCAGAACACAGAATATCCATTGAAACTTATTTACTTTCACTGATTTTCATAACAAGTGGCACAATATCTACAGGCAATAAATAAATTATTACCAGACAGTCCTTTGATATTAGTGAGCTGAAATACTATCTACTTGCCTACATGCTCTATAACACAAAACCATTCAAGTCCTCTAAAAAAAAAAAAAAAAAGATATTTTATTTTCTTCCAACAGCATTAATCAACTAAAATAATAATGAATTCTTCAAACTTACATAATATAAGCTTCTACCATTCTCTTCCAGGTACATCTGGATAAATACGTCTTTATTTTTTCAGTCCAGAAAAATCAAGTCAGTGCAGGATCGTTGCATACAAATGCCTACTTATAGCACATAAAACTGCAAATTTACTTGATTAGCTTAGAATATCATCACAAAAGGGAGCCATGGGGATACAACCCACTATCAGCTACAGTGGTTTAACCTGCAATGGACCTGAATGGAGCTTCTTCAGATTTACATGGGATTAACTCGAGTATGGCTCATTTTCTTGATCTCATTTCCCTATGGTGAAACTAGTAAAGAAGAAAAGTTTGGATGAGTGTCATGAATAATAATTTTATTTATTTATTTATTTATTCCCTAACAAGATATTCTACAAGGAAAATAAGCTGAGCAGTGCAACCGACATGCTGGAGGTAAGGGATGCTTTCCAGAGGGGCCTTGACAAGCTTGAGAGGTGGGTCTGTGCAAAACTCATGATGCTGAACAAGGCCAACTGCAAGGTCATGCATCTGGGCCAGGGCAACCCTAAGCACAAATACAGGCTGGGCATAGAATGGACTAAGAACAGCCCTGAGGAGGACATGGGGATGGTGGTTGATGAGCAGCTCAAAATGAGCTGGCAACATGCACTTGCAGCCCAGAAAGCCAACTGCATCCTGGGCTGTATCAAAAGAAGCATGACCAGAAGGCTGAAGGAGGTGATTGTTCCCCTCTGCTCTGCTCTCATGAGACCCCACCTGGAGCCCTGTGTTCAGCTCTGGGGCCCCCAGCACAAGAAGGACATGGACATGTTGGAGAGAGTTCAGAGGAGGGCCATGAGGATGATCAGGGAGCTGAAACACCTCTCCTATGAAAACAGGTTGAGAGAGCTGGGGTTGTTCAGCCTGGAGAAAAGAAGGCTTCCAGGGAGACCTTACAGCGGCCTTCCAGTGCCTAAAGGGGGCTACAGGAAAGCTGGGGAGGGGCTCTTTGTCAGGGAGCATAGGCATAGGACAAGGGGTAATGGCTTTAAACTGAAAGAGGGTAGGTTTGGATTAGATTAAAGGAAAAAAATCTTCACTGAGAGGATGTGGAGGCACTGGGACAGGTTGTCCAGAGAAGCTGTGGATGCCCTGTTTCTGGAATTGTATAAGGCCAGGTTGGATGGGGATTTGGGCTACTTGGTCTAGAAGAAAGAGTTCCTGCCCATGTCAGAGCGATTGGAATGAGGCGATTTTTAAGGTCCCTTCTGATTCAAACCATTCTCGTATTCTGTATTTTATATACTATACTACTCTGGGTGAAATTAATAATTTAGCTGATGAGTAACTGTATAAGAATAAGAATAAAACAGATGAATGCTCAGTCACGTGTTTCATGGGGAACCAGTATCATAATCATGGAGACAGTTTGCTCTTACAGCCCTTGTGCCATAAGGCTTGAGGGATGATTGCTGTGAGCTATTTTTCTTAGCTTTTGTAAACCTTAGCTGTTGATAGCTTTCAGCTGGAAACACAGTGTTTTCCACAACACATAGAAAGGATTGAATATCTGTAATATAAAAGCACTGAAGTGAGAGTCAGCAGATAGGGGCTGAGTTCCTGTGCAATCTTGATCAAGTTGCTGTGTGATCTTGATCAAGTCACCTCTTTTTCTGTTTCAGGTTCCCTTCCATCTTAACCATCAAAACTGAAAAGGGGAAGAGAAAGTGGTTTCTTTTCCCTGTGGGTCCTAGTCTTATTCAAGAGTAGCTATGTTTGATGGCACCATACACTTGTATACTATAATACCTTAGAACATACACTGATACCACCAGCAGCTCTAAGCAGTTTAATCCTAAACTCTGATACCCTTGTTGGAGAACATCATCACTGGCCAATTTCTAGCAGCTCTCAATAGCTTCAGCTGTCTCAGAGTGCTATACAACTGTAATAGATGCCCAGAGCCTGAAAGGATGAGTTCCAAATGGAGGAGCAGTTTACTTTTCAATATTTGGACACTTCTGATAGATCATTAATAAAAATGCATAAGATAAGTAGCATAAAATAATAAAAATGCTACTGCATTTTTATTAATGATCTATCAGAATTTATGATCAATTCATGATCAATTAATGATCTATCATAAGTTAATGATCTATCAGAAGTAGCATCATTTGTAATTACTTCTACCGTGGAAACTCACCTCCTAACAGCTTTCTTAACAACATTATGAATTTTCTTTAAAGCACTGGTTAGGTCAAGCTCAAGGCTAATGGCTTAAAAGGAGGAAAACATTTCCTTACCTGTTTACATTCTGATTTAGATAATTAAAGTTGGGGAGGAAGAATTAATTCTGAATTCTTTTGCACACTTTCAGGGAGGAAAGAAGTTGTAAATTATTATTTACATTCAAGGCAGCAAAGCAGTGCAGACGGGTTTGGAAGTTTTATAAACAACAGTATTTGTCAAGAAGGGTCTAGAACATACATTGTGGAAAAAAAATCCCTGTGAACATCTAGAATTGAGCAATTTGCACGATTTAGCTTTTGCAGGTTTCTACACAATGAAAAAGATAATCAAAGCCAAAGATATAAATAAAGTTATTTTTATTCCTGCACCTGGCTTTCCTGAAATATGACTGTATTTCTCTTGTACTGTGTTTCTGTTTCAACACAGTGCCTCTTGGTGAACTTATTCTCTCACGGGGTCCCGATAACTGCTTTTATTCTGCAGGGAATATCAAAATTGTTCAATCATTTGCGTTTGTTCTCTTACTTCTGGCAAATTTGAAAACAAACATTTTTTCCTTCTTTAGTAAAAGAATAAATCTTTGAAGTACTTTTGTGATTATTTGATATTTCATTTTTCAGTATCAATCATTTATTATTGTTGATATAGTTTAAAAAGTTCTATCATAGCTTTCTTCTCCCCACGTAACATGTGCATGAAGATATGGACAAGTTTTAGTTCCAGGGTAAGACAGTCGAAATGTATACCTCTTAGCATATTTTAAGGAATGCAGATAACAATAATGAAATTTCCATGTTGGCAAGCAGATTTAGCTAACGGTATTATGCCTATAAATTTATAAGACTGGGTTAAAATTGACTATTATAATTTAACACAACTATGGCTTTCTTTTCAACTATTACAGTCAACATACGTAGTTATCACTGTGCTCTGAACCAGAATGCTCAGGAAGATTCAGTTTGCCCAAAGGTGAATCAAGTTTGCACCTATCATTCTGAGGATGGGCCCTCATGAAGGAGCTGGGATCTGTTTGAGAAATTACATTAACACTTCCTAAAACATGCTCAAATTGCAGGATTGGCACTGCCAGACCTGGTGGGGAATGGACCTCCACAAGGCACCTCACTTGCATGCTAGGGCTGCTGTAGAAGGGTGAAAATCCAGCGTAGGTGGATTTTAATATCCAAATAAAATTATTAAAATAAAATAAAAAATAATAATAATAAAGGAAGCAAAAGCATTTGCAATAGGGTTTTGTTTGTTTGTTTTGCCAGCAGGCTCCCTTGAACTATGAAAATAGCTGCATTCCTCACACGCATTTATTATTATCTTTACTATTAATGCTCCAGGGCAAACACCACATAAACATGTTTATCATCCATTTATTAATAAAGGTCATTATTGTAAAATGATACACTTGTGCTCTGTTAAACTGTTAGTTAATGTTTCATAAACATTCTCGTACATGAACTTTAAATCAGGTTGTTGAAAACAGTTGCAATAAATTCCTAAACCACAAGTGGTCATAAAACCGTTTATGCTCACCCAGCCTATTCTACTTTTCCTGGTCCTCTAAATCATTCAGCTGATATTTCCTGAAACTCAGGAGAAAAATAAAATAAAAATAAAAATAAATAAAAATAAAAATAAAAATAAAAATAATAAAAAAGCAATGATTGTTATCATTAAAGTATGTCCAATGGTACATGTCATTTAAACTTTAAAATATTCTAATCCATTATGGGGGCAACATATATTTTATTTCTAATGGGCTCAAAGTGAATCTTAAAAAGATTAATTCACTAGAGGCATCTGAAGTAAACCATCAGAAGCGTAAAAAGAGACTGAAAGTCACTGTGGTTCACATAAATCCTAGATAACAATATGGAAAAACTCCTTTATTTGAGATATGAATAGATAATGAGAACATTATGAAAGCTTCCTTTGTGTGTTCTCAAGCTGTCACTGAAATTGTTTCCCAATTAGGACAAAAAGCCAAAAATTTAATTAAAATTGCAATTCAGTCTGAATGCCCTGCTTACTTTTAGTTACAAAGGTTTTGCACTATAAAAATAAATACAGTCTATGATTACCAAAAACAACAGCTTCAAAATTTATAAATGGAAGGTGAGAATAGCCAGATATACTCAGAACACTGTGTTACTTATTTATTGCTATATTTAAGTGCTATAAATGAATGATACGGCACTCAAGCTGTCCAAGGGGTAGTTTGCAATTCAGTCCATTGTATTTTAATCAATAAATAATCATGAACAGAGAAGGACATGATTTCTCATGTAACAAGCCACTGTTGGGTTCCAGGAAGCAACTTGCCTTCATGGATGCCGAGCATGATTAAAAAAAAATGAAACACTAAGTGTTGCATTGGGAATATGTTATCAGGACACTTTGAGTTGAGGCTTTGATTTGTCCAAAAAAAAAATAAAATAATAAAATAAAAATAATATATATATATATATATACTAAGTTCTCCCTTTTTGTCTTAAATGGATTTATTTTAAACTGATGGAGAAGCAAAATAAAAATTCTCCCTACTTGTTTTCCCTTACTACATTATGTCAGTTTAAGTAGGGTCCCATATAAGAAGCTACTTCTAAACTAAGAAGGAGCTCAAGAACATATATATATATGTATATATATTATAAAGTAATGGTATTTGACTACTGCATGTATTTTGTGCTGTACCTCCTATGTCTTCAAACACTTACGTGCAAAGAATGACTTCACCTTGCCTCACTTGTATTAAATAGAAATAAAGCACTCTGGGAAAGAGGGGAATCACCTGTGCATCCAGGCACAGCCTTGAATATAACATCCCTTAAATGAGAAAACACTATCCCAGAGCAGAAGCTTTCCCCAGGGGATTCCTAGAGCAACCTCCCCAAAAGTTGCTCTGTTTATTTCATTCAGCCCAAATCACCTAAAATAGATAGCTCTGCTTCTCCGAGCAGTGTTGCCATGGTAGCCCCGAGCTCCCTGCAGTCCCCAGTCCTCCCCAGGAAGATGGGGAAGTGCTTAGCAAGTAACGTGCAGCACAGCAGGGGCTACTGTGGCAGCAACCACTGTAACAGTACCCAAGCTTGCTTTTGAGATTGTTTTGTCGAAACCTTACTCCAGGCCATATCTGGACTCAGTTTTGGCCACCCGGATATCAACCAGCACCTGGCTCCCTGCAAGTGCTGGAGGCACAGAGATGGCCTGGCAACAGAGGGATCAAATGCAAGCATGGCAGCAGGCTGAAGGCACTGCATGCACAGAAGTCATCCTCGCCAAGCTGGCGTTAGTGGCAAGGCTTCGTCAGAGCCTGCTTTTCACCCGCAGCCTCACTGGCACTCGTGGACGAGAGGACTGAGGAGGACTCGGGGCAGATGAATAGTTACCAACAGTTACTCTCTGGGCCTCCCACGCATGAAGCAGCAAAGCTGCTAGGAGGAGACTCCATCTGCTCCTGGTAGGGAGCACAAACATAAATAACACCGTATGGCCAATGTTACCCGAGGCAGCTGCTAGATCTAAAAGAATCCTAATATTACAGTATGCTGCAATCTGCACATAATATTGAGCAGAATACGATCCCAAAGAGTTTCTAAATTTAGTTTTTAAGCTGACATAAACTTGAATATTTTATCTGTAAATATGGGGGGAAAGGAGAAGGAGGAACTACTGCAGTACTTGGGGAAAATAAATAAATAAATAAACATAAGCCTGCTTGATATCATTGTGTAGTAGCATTTTAACAGAATGGATCCACGTAAGACGATCCTAAGTATCAGAGGGCATTTCCCTCAAGCATTTCAGATTCAGCCTCATCACTCAATAACCTGTACACAGGTTGTTTTGAGTAGAGTAGCAAGGACTCTAGTTGATGGCTGAGAATATAAAATCAGCTTTGTTAATCTCTGAGCTCCTGAACAAGAGGAAAAATAACACTATGGTATTCAAATATTGTTTCCTCTGAACCACATATACTTTGCTGATGATGAGCAACGAGAGAAAGTGCCATTTCTTCCTGTGTTTCCTACCAAAAATCCTGTGCTGCAATTCTATCGGTAACTTGCAGACAACTGTGCCAAATACTAGGATAACTATTTACTCTAAACAGAAAGGAAAAAGAAAAAAAATATATCGTCTTCAGATTAGTGTTTTATGTATGAATGCACACAAACAAATCTTAAAACAAAGATTACTTCTAGGAGCTCCTTTTGCTTTACAAAAGGCTGATAAATACTGCTTCATGTTCTCCCATCCAGAAGATAAACATAGCTTGTCAGTCTGTAAACACCACTTTGAAAGACCTCCTAATATAAGCTTTGATTTAGTAGAGCAGTTAAGCATGCAGGAGCCCATAGGTATATACATAAGGGGTGGGTTTGTTATTGAAGATGAAAAGGACATGCAAACCGGTGCTTTGCTGAACTACAGCTGTAGTTTTCAGAAGCTGTATTTTTCAGAAGCTGCCACCTAACACTGAGTGATCTTTTGCTGTCTCCATTTCATCCCCTCTTTAATCAGGATTTATCACTTTTGATTGCAGCTTAGTGACTAGTATTTCTCTGACAGATTTAAACTCTTGCTTTATATGACTAATTTGTACATAGTGTCTGCTGTTGTCCTTTTCTAAATGACACCAGTTATTTTTTAGCTCCACACAGCAGAAGGGAATAAGTAGTCAGGCTCTTTTGACTTCTACTGCTCTGTTAATTAACTGCAACTACCAGAAAGAGTTGTGAAAACCACCAGTCAGGCCTCTCCTTGTTCAACATTTCTTTGTTCTAACTGTGATTTGATATACAATATAGGTGTTCTCCAGCTGAAGGCTTTTTTTTTTCCTTCCTAACTGCGTGGTTGAAGCCCATGAGCAAGCGAAGACTCCTAATAGCTACTGTACAGTAATTACTGTTGGTTGTGCCTATTCAACCGGCTGAAGATGACAGCAAAATCAGGTATTCTGTGTGGTACGTCCAAAAGTTTCAGCATGAGTGACATGCCCTTAGATGGTCTAAGAGATGCACAGAATCTGCAAATGATGCTGTACAGATCTACTGACTTCGCAGGAGCAGAGCTTGGAGCATACCACAGTACTGATTTTAGACATATTTCTATGCTGTCTTAATATTGGCATTCACTTCCATTATGGGGGAATTTCTTTGGTTTATGTCTGGGTGTTTTGGGGTGGTTTTATGTGTGTGGTTTTATAGGAAAAAAGAAAAAAGAACAGATTTAAGGCGAATAGGGAGCTTCCATCACCATCCTGTCAGACATTTCCCATAAAATTTTGTCCCAGAAACACTGCATCCAAGTACAGAGCTAATGACAGACTCATTAAGGAGAAGGGTTTCACTTGCACATTTGTATTTCATTTTGAGGTATTTTTGGCTGGTGATGCACTGTGTCAGTACTACCTGCCCACCTTGTTCCTCTCCCTGTGATTTTCCTTCTCCACTGTAATGACTAAGGATGGCAGTATGGTTTCATTTGTTCTTTTTCATTTCCTTTCTAGAAATTACCAGTTGAACTGCAGTAATTCATCACGTGAAATCTCCACAAATGTTTATTTTTAGGGCTGACCCCCTCTAGGGCATGAACATTTGCTTGGGCACAATCAAGAAAAAAGCAGATGAGGATAGGCTCAAACCTGCAATGGAAGCACCTGTTTATACACTGACATATTGCAATTTAAAGATGCATTGAGAGCAATTTGCGACCCTGGGTCACTGACTAGAACAATTTAGCTGGTGAAAGGCAAGTTCCAAATCTACATTATGAGGCCACAAAGGAAATGCTCCCAACAGTATTGAACATTAAGTCTTCAGCTTCTTATAAAGAAAACAACAACAACAACAAAAAGTCACTGTGTTGTCTGATTTGGATCCCTAGGAACATTACAAATGGAGTCAACACTAATTGAAGTAGCAGACATCTCATCGTCTACAGACACCAGCGTCAGAAAAGGAAGGTACATTTGGAAGGAAACCAGCAACTAATCAGGTCTCCCAATTTAGACAGAGCCCTTGAATGAATGCCCAAATGAGAAGACTGAGAATGAACTTCTGGAAGAGACAGCTAAGTTGGCATTAGCATTAATTGCCAAGACTGCTTTCTGAAATTCCTTGACCCACTGAAACATTTCAGTTATGCCTCGAAGTAAAATATCCTGGTCTTCCCCCAAACCACCTGTCATTCTGTTTCCAGGTTTGTTAGCACAAGCAAGGAGAAATCTGTGCTTCATTTTAGCAACACAAATCTCTGCTTGACTGAGGTAGACCCACCAACAGATGCAGGAGCAGAATCTCACAGCTCCTAGAAGATCTGCTCACTATTTACTGATGAACTGTTTATGCAGTTAAGGCACACAAGGGCTTAGTGAAGTACTTATAGCCACTTGAATATCTTTGTAAGTAAAGTAATCAGGTGTCATCAGAATGCAAACAAAGGAAATGATGAAAACTCTCACTGGGGATTTTGTCTTACCTTTCCCTTCCTCTCAAACATTAAACAGCTTGAAAAATACTTGACAAGTTCTGATGTGATGCAAAGTTTCTTTCTTCTGGGGATACCATCAGAAATACTAAAACTGAAAAGTAACTGTCCAATTTTATCCAATTTTATCTCTTTTAGATTATTAAAGCTGAGATCTATTTTTGGCTTTAGCTGCTTTGTGAAAAGATACTTTCAAGAAATTTTCAGTGTGAGCTGGTCTATCTGAAATATTCAATAAGAGACTGCTATTTTTGTTTCTCTCAATCTCTTTCTTCACTTATGACTTGACAATGACTTAGCTAAATCTAAATGAATTTCCCAGGAATCTCTCCACATTTACAAGCAGGCTTCCCTGGCAAGGCAGCCACGTGCCCTTTTTCCACCATTTTATCCCAGGTTTTACCATTTTCCCAAACAAATACAGGTGGGCAAACTATCGGTAAGTGTGGCTTTGTAGATCTGAGTCCCACCTCAGATGGGATATTTTGCGAAGAAGATAAAAAGGAAAAGAGTCACAGAAGAGGAGTTTCATTCCCAGAGCTCCTGTGTGATGTTTGCTCACCCGATGTGGGGACAAGGTGGTGGGAGTCCCTTAGGGCAGCCAGGCTCCAGCACAAAGCAAAGAGCTCTGGAGGACTTTCTCAGCACCAAGATGCTGCATCCCACTGTTGTCGTGCTGGCTCCCAACCTCACCTCTGCTGCAGCTCACTGCCCTGTCTTCAGCCCATGAGGGTGGGGGGTGCATACCCTGCATTTCTCTCTTTTATGTTCATCAAAACCACAAATAAAAATCACATACCCCCTTCAGCCAGTTTAATGATGGTTGCAGGACACTTCAAACCACCTGAGTCTTCGCTCCATGAACATGAGTCGGACCCTACACAGGTTGCTCATCAGCAGACAGCTTGCTGAGGAACATTTCAACTCAAGTTGACAGTTCAAAAGTTCACCTTTGCATTCAAATCCCTGACCATAGCAGGGGGGTTGGAACTAGATGATCTTTAAGGTCCCTTCCAACCCAAGCTATTCTATGAATTTCTCATTTCCACTTACATTTGTCCATCTGACACTAAAGATTACTAAGTAAGTACATCTGAAATAATATTTAGAAAATCTTTTATACTTTAAGAATATAAACATCAATTCAATTAAACAATAATACCCAATATACCAATTTGCCTCCACATCCTTCTTAAGAAAAAAGTCTGCTTAATGATGTCAACTTAAATATATATACACATATATTCAGCCAGTTAACTTTTACTTAAAGCCAAAATCTTCTTCCATTTGTCTTCTCTGAGCTTTACTGAGTTTGGCCCAACTGCAAAATATATAGATTATACAGAAGAAAGTGAAAAGTGTCATTTTCAGTGATGGAGCCAAGGCCTTGGTGACAGATCTCCAGGAATCCGAAGTCTGAAATTCTATGAAGTGTTTGTAAAGAATAGCAAGGATCTTATCCAGAAGAAATTTCTTAAGCTATTATTAGACATTAGAATGTAAAACTGTAATAAGAAGTGAGAAATATCCTGGCATCTTTTGACTTAGGGTAAATGAAATGCTAATTTCAGTAGATAAAAATACAGAATTATTCAAAAGCAACTAAAATTAAAATATTCCGATATTTTTAAGCCATACATTATGTTGATGTACTTTTTCCACCTGAGTGAAAAAGCAGTGAAGTAATGAAAATTAATGTTTATTGAACACAAATATTTTTCTTTGGCTGTAGTGCCTATACACAATTGCATATGAAACTTCGCATTAGACTGGTGTAATTTAACTACTAGCTTCTCATTAATGTGCAAGTGGTAACACCAGTGTGCAGATTCTCTGCAGAGCTATTCAGATGAGGAAAAGCAGGCATTTCTTAATTTCCTTTCTCAGAATCACCTCATTTAAATAGTAAGTAGGGCATGCCCAAAGAGGATGTCCCCAATTACAAAGCATCTTACTTATATCAACAAATTCACACTCAGAAAATGATCCAAGCCTACCAACCTACAAGTTCCTCCTAAAGTAATTTATAGTGGCAGTTGCAAAGATACACATGCATTAGAGGACATGGTAGTATAGGTCTTCAAGCTAAATGCACTTAGTTCATCATTCACTGCAACACAAACGTTTAATCCACTGAAGGATGGGCTCTTGCTTTACTCTTGCCAGCCATCATTTCAGTAGCAGGCACCTTGAATTACTTTCTAATACACAAATATAAAAAAGTGCCAAGCCATCCATCTGAAGACATGCTTCCTCTGAGCCAGAGGAACTGTTTAAAGACTTACTATTGGTGGATATTTATGTGGTTAGTACATCCACTTCAGAATTACATTTGCTCATTATGATGGTTGGAGCTGGCCTTTAAGACATGTCTTCTTAGTACAGGGAATTATATGAAGAGAAGCTGCTGCAGAATTTGCCATTATTAAACAGTGAATGAAAAATAAGGCGACACAGAGAAGGGAACAAGTTGGTCTGCAATCAATTGACTGCCTTTCCAAAGTGCACTTTGTTAATCTTCCAGGAGAGTCTTTCGTGTTCCTAAGTCTTCTATGCAGAATTCAGTAAATACCACCAAGGAACTCTACAGCAGTGTTATAACTTACCTTCATAAACACAATCAGCCTCCTCTAGAAGTAGAGAGCTAGTTTATGAGGCCAGAAAGGTGATGTTCTAAATCTGTGCAATGCTCCAAATTTACAGCCTAATTGGCATGTAGTAATCTGTCTGTTACACAGATGTTGCACTGATTTTTCACTAGCCTATCCCAGCTGCACTTTTGAGGGTGCAGCTGAGCCCAGCTTCTAACTAACCTTTACATCTGAGTGCTTTCTCCTGTAGCAACAATTCTGACCTAGTTCAAACACCTCTTAATTTGACTTTCAAGCTGTAGCTATGTTCTTGCCCCAAAATAATCCTATTCCTTGAGAAGGTCGTAAAAATCTGGCTACCCTGTCCCCCTTCCCATGCATCTTTGGATTGTAAAGCCCTAGCTTTGGTGAGGAAGAACTGATGTTACAGATGTAATGTTGCTCAGTGATCACACTCTAGACTCTCAAAGCAAAAGCCCTGGAAAAATACTTTAAATTCCAGTCATCATGCACTAAAATTTGAAAACACCAGAAGCCTCCATATGCTTTTCAGGGATCAGGGGAAAGTAATCTGAATATCAGGTCCCTTAAGTTCTTTCAAGCAATCAGAGATGAAAATTATGCATTTGCTCTGCAGCATTCCAATGTGTATTTTGATGCAAGGTAAATTAATTGTCTCTGCTAATTTACTCCAGTTACTTCAAACCTTGTTAATTAGGCTGATCTGTGCTGTATTATGATCCTGTTTCCTTCAGAGTAAGTGTTTCCTTTGCTGGGCTGTTTTGTTGTGGGTTTTTTTTTTTTTTTTTTTTTTTGCTCATTGAGCATACAGATATGTACAAGATGTTGGGAAATAAATCTAGACATGCATGCATAGGGGAACAAATTCATTAATATCATCCTTAAAGGCAGGATTTACTCCTCTTCCACCAGCACAATCTCACCAAGTGCCTGGAAGGGGCTGCTGACACCACAGCCACAGCAGTGACACTGCTCTAGAGCACACCTCCCTGCTTTGTGTCCCCTTCTAGAAATGGAGTCAGGTGCATCAAGCGCCCTTCTTTCCCTCTGCAGCTGGGGTGAAGGAAGGAGCCCCCATTTTCAGGCCCACAGGAGGGAAGGGGAAGAGCAGAGCATAGGCAGCACTGCCCTGAGCTAGCAAGTGGGAGCTTTGCAAGAGGAGGTTCCTGTGACAGCAGCAACTGGTTTGACTGAGTTGCCTCCCAGACAGCCTGCTCTAACTAGGTACCTAAACCACTTCAGGGCTCCTAACTTTGTGGGTGTTCTCTGTAGCTGGCAACCAAGCTGCTCAGTTTACCATGTGCACTAGCTGTGTCAGCAGCTCAGACATCACTACATTTTCAGCTCGAGTCAGCATACTTCACTTTTACAAGATCCATACACGTTAATACAAGAAGCACTTTCAGGCCATGTTTCTGCAATGCACAATAAGTACAAGTTTTGCAAAAAAAAGCAGTTTTCTCCTCTCCCTTTTGATGGAGAGGGAGAGGGAGAGGGAGAGGGAGAGGGAGAGGGAGAGGGAGAGGGAGAGGGAGAGGGAGAGGGAGAGGGAGAGGGAGAGGGAGAGGGAGAGGGAGAGGGAGAGGGAGAGGAGCCCTTGATGAGCCCCTATGCCCCTATTTGTTTCTCCCTAGACATTTACCAAGCTCTCCTCACCTGCTAAAGGCAACAAGAATGAGGAGAAAAAAAAAAAAAAAGTCTTTCTGGGTTCCCTACCCAAGTCAGCAGCAACATCCAGACAGAGAATCAGAGAACAGGGCAACATCCCACAACAGAGAGCTCACTCTGTGAGACTGACTTCCATCCAGCAGCTAAGCTAAATGATTGCATGCAGGCCCTCATTAAGGTGACTGACTAGCTTCTGCTTTCATGGGCATGAGCTGTTGAGCATAACAGCAGATACATTTTTGTATGGGTAAAAAGGGGGCTCTAAGAGAAAATGGATGTCTGTCATGCACAAAAGAGTAGAACATAGTCAAGAAGAATTGAGTTAAATGGGAATGACTGGAAAGGGAATGTCCTCTAGCAATTGAAGCTCAGTTACCTATACACATCTCAACTTTGCTGTGTGCTGGCTCCTCTTCTCCTGGCAAATCTGCATAGGCTTAATTGAGGCCAGACCCATACAGACACAAGTAATGAAAAACAAAAAATTTTTTCTGGGGGATTGGCACATTGGCTTCCATGTCCTTACGTCAGAAGTCTGCAAGACAAGCTATGGAGATGATGGTTTCTGCCACAGGCAAACCTGGAAAGCAGAGTCTCCTTACAGAAAGGGTACAGCCTGGGAGAAAAAGTAGTGCCAAGCTGAAGAGAGGAGAAGTTGGGGTGACTTTATGTGAAGCACATTCAAAAATGTAACCCTAAGGTTTGGGGCCTTCCTCCAAAAAGACCAGCTTTCTAATACTGTAGAGAGACTCAAAAGAGGTTCCATGCAAGTATTTGGTGCTTTGAGTCCTCTTACATCTTCCTTTTGTGCATAGGCACAAAAATACATGGGAATGCTGAGGTATATCTAAGCACCAGTTTTATACATCCGTGCTTTTTTTTTTGTGGAAACTTATTACACGTTATGATTGTGCAATGTTTGAAGTCGCTTCTGCATGTCGCTTTAAGGCAAAAAGAAAAAGAAAGATTTCATCAATGTTACAAAATATTAGTGGGATTGGATCACTGTACACCCAACTCAAATCATTCAGAGAAGTTAACTATAAACTAGAAGTGTGCAGGGATATTCCCTACAATCATACAGAACTATAAACATAAATAATGTATTTCTATCCCAAATAAATATGTAGTTTACCATGCAAAATTGCATACAGCTGTGGACTTTTCCAGTAGTTTCCTTTTGTTATAATTACTTTATAAGACTTAGATTTCATTACAAATTTATCTGAGTGTTATTCTGTGTTGTAGTTGTGATAAATCTGCTCTGTATTTAGTAGGGAAAATTCTTGTATTGTACAGCTGTTTAAGTAGAGGGGGTACTGCGAGTTATAAAATTAACTAAATGATTGATTATAAGGTTATATAGTAGAATAGATGGATTTATTCTCGTTTCATTATTTCTTAGGTCAGAAGTTAGTTAGGATCAGTCAATTAGCTGTTAAAATCTGGAAAGTTATGTCCTAAGAGGAAGGGGTAGCTGTGTTATGACTCCCAAGTAGAGGATAAGTGAGCTGTCCCAAAAGCCATCTGGGGGAGAGGCTATGAGCTGCAGCATCACTAAATTTATACAGGGAGGTCTGTGCTCGAGGACAGTGTATGACATAATCTGGAATGGGTGGAGGAAACAGCTCAAGCTGATCAAGCCTTTGATCATGGGTATGTTAGGAAAAAAATGAAGCAAGACCCAGATCTCTGCAATCTGATTTCCTAGGGACATGACAGTGGCTGTGCGGACCAGCCTGGGAGAGCCAGTTTCCCAGTCCCATGTTACTCCTGGCTCCATGGGGACTGAGTTGCACGCCGAACAGCATCACCATGCAGAAAGAAGTAGCCTTTTATTGAACATCTCAAGACTTTATCATTTCTTTCACCTTAAAAATACACTTCTGAAGCTTGACAGATAATTCACTACCGCCTGCTTCAGTCCTTTGTTTCAGAGGATGATCTGGAGGCACGTGATAATAGCCATGAAGACTAAAATGATCTCAGGATTTGAGGTCTGAATAGCAGAAGGGAATTGTATTTATATTAGTATCTCCCACCCAAGAGCTAGAGGGTCATCTTTGTGGTGTTCTTCTGCAGCTTGTTGTGCATATTTCTAAAAAACAGTGTGGGCTCTCCGTTATATCAAAGACATATTTCTGAAACAAAGACAGAATTTCCTGAAACATATTGGACTTTTGTTTTGCCTTTCTAATGATGCATTGTGTAAGTACACGAACGTTCTTGCTCTTCTCCGAAAAGATGCTTTCTAAGTATATCTGGTGGGTGGGTTGCATGCACTGAAATCTCAGCATGAACAGATTATATATCCCCTCTTCTTTGTTTGCCTGATTAAGACCTTGGTAGATCCAATCCCTACTTCAAAGTTATAGAGCTATAACAAGGTTATAGTAACGCACTGGTGCAGAAAACTTATTATATGACAAACAAAACCAAATAGTCTACTGTATCAAATATAGCTCCATTTAAGGAGATTTTCATAAATACCCACAGGAAAAAAAAAAAAAAAAAAAAAAAAAAAAAAAAAAAGTAGAATTAGACTTCCCTACTTTTGTGCTGAACAAACATGTTTAAATGCTTTAACCAATGAAATAATGGTTAAAAGAGAGAAAAAAAGAAAATAAAATGGCAGCCATCTTATCCTTTCTTCTCTATGGAGAGTGACAGGTCATCTATCTGGTCAACAGAATTAACAATGCACTTTCTTGGGGCAAGACACTCCTAAGAACAGCAGTGATAATTGCTGCTGTCTTTCTTTATGAAGAGCTTCAGCTCCTGGTGAAGTCAGTGAGACTCACATTTGTTTATGTATTGAGCGTGCCCTAAGAGTGCCCCTTGGAAAAAAAGAATAAGTGGCATTCCCATTCAGACCAGGGGCCAGGGTCAGCATTAGGGTAGAATTGCCTCAGTACTCTTGTTAGAGTGCCATCCTGTTGCCTTGGCTAGATGACTTTCAGGATGCAATTTCTAAGCCAAGTGTCTGTATAGGTGGCTCTATCAACAGGTCATTTGCAGCCCAACAGAGAGATGCTATGGGTGTGTACATCCATTAAACCACACAGAAATGTAGGAAAGAGTCAGAGACAGGCTAGAGGAAAGAAAAGGAAGAAAGGTTTAGGAAGACTGAGGAAAAACAACTGCAAAATAAAGAATCACACCCCTTGCAATTGTTTTTAGCCTAACATGAGTTCCTTAGGGCACAGTCTCATGCAAGATGACAGGGATGCCTATCCTGCTGCTGAATGTGGCCCTTCCCATGTCCATTTGTCAGGCAGTGGGTTCAGCCACCACTCAGATCACAAGATTCAAATTCTCTACAAGATTGTGTCAGCCCCTAAAACTCACCACAGTGTCAGAATTTATGGTGGCTCCACGTATTTATGATCTCTAGCTCTATGGCAACCCTAGTAAAGTCATTGCACCGATATGTGAATATGTCATTTCATAATTACTCTAATTTTATTTTAGAAAGTAAAGTTCCTCATTATGCAGTAATCAGACTTCTAATCACTCAGCCCTCCCTTCTCTCCCCTCCTTAGGGAAGCCATAGAGACTTATCAAATACACCACCTTTTTTTTTATGTGCTCATAAAAAGTCATCAGATAAGAGGCACTCTGGCATCAGAAAAATGATTAAGCTATTTACAGTGAATATATCCACAAATGAAGACACTATTAATTTGATAATATCTATATTAAAAATTATTTTTTTTTTTGAATAATAAAGACTTCTTCTTGATTATTTTAAAATCTATGCATTATGCACTAAATGTAGAAGCTATGCTTGCATTACTTCCCTGGCATATAGCTAAAAGCATGCAAAATTCCTGTTTCCTGGTGACCTTAAGAACAGCCATGATGTGTTGAATCAAAGGTGTCCTGTCTTCGACACCAAAGAGAGTGGATGGTCCCAAATGTATCATCCCACTTTTGGCAACCAGGAGCTCAGGAGCTTAGTAAACTGGGACCTTCATCAAGTTTTATAAGCCATTGATGACTTAAAGAAGGAAAAAAAAAAGTAAAAACGGTTGCAACAGCCTTGGTCAGACATCCATATTAACTACAGTCTGTAGACATCAATAGGTGCTTTTGGTGAGGCAACAGATAACTGGTAACATCTGGGTCATCTACCTAATAGTCAGGAAAATATTTTAATTAGATGTACAAGTCCATCTCTCCTGGTTGCCGCAGGTTATCATAATGTTGACTGAAGCATGTGATAGATGCTGTCCTGAGAAGGGACGTCATTCAAAACAAAGCCTCGAATCATTTTTCCTTCCTGACTAAAATCTGGATGTTTTTCCAGTCTTTTTTTTCTTTTTAAAGGCAAACAAAAACAAACAAAAAAAAGCTCCATGTTCAGGTTTAAAAAAAAAAAAGTCTCTTCAGATGTTTATAGGAATGAGTCCCCAGCTTACTGATCATAAGAAATCTCTCCTTGGATTTGCAGTATTTTAATTTCATTGGATAATCATTAATTGTTTCTGTAGCATGAAAAGAAATGGAAACATATCTTATTGTTCAGTGACTGTGTCCTAGAGATGTTGTTTCCTGTTGCTTTTAATTTTTTCTTCTTTTCATTTTCCTCATCTAAGGAAACCTTTAAGTTTCCTATGCTGCTAAGCAAGCTTGTTGTCCTTCCCTTTCCTCTATTTTTTTATTATTATTTTAAAGAAATCTTTTCTAAGACACGGCAGCAGAACAGTACATGTTGTTCTAGATAAGGTTATGTGCCTGATTTACATGATGTCCTTCTAAAATTCTCAGTGTTATTTGTCATCTTATTTCTTTTAATCATAAGAAGTGGTAACTACGGACTTCTCTACTATCCTTCCCTAAGTGTCTACCTCAAACTGATGAAGATTTCTGTTCCTATATGAACAAAGTTCATATTTCTGGTTTTCAGAAGAGTTCATCTTAAACTTGCCACAAATTTAATACAGAATATCATAGAATCATAGAATTGTAGAATCATGTATGTTGGAAAAGACCATCAGGAACATCAAGTTCAATACAATTCATCCTATATTTCAGACCAGTGTAATTTCTGTAATACATAAATTCATAAGTTTGGAGAGGGAAGATAAGAAGAAACATTTCTTATTACTATTTATATAATTACAGATTTTCCCATCCAGCATGTTGGAGTGCCCCAGTACTCAGATTTAACATGCAGGCAGTTGCCACAGGAATTGTTTCCTGACCTCATTTTTGCTGGGTAAGAAGAGACTGATCTTCTGGGACTTCCTGCCGCTCTACCCTAAGACCATGTAAATGTTGTCTTTGCTGTATGGAATGACAGAGATGGTATGGCTGGACTGACACGATGCAAAGCTCTTTAGGGCAAGACAATCACCTCAACTTCCACCATGGACCCTACTAGATGTAAAAGGTTCAGTATTATGCAGTCCCCATAAGCCTGCAGTGGGTTGGGTTAACTTCATCCTCTAATGGTCCAAGGATTGACTTTAAAGCAGGATTTTACAGTACTCTAAATACATAATGTAGCAGTGGTTTTCAACCCTCACCATCTTCCATTAAGAATTGGGCTATTTGTCTAGCTAATCTGAAAAATATAAGTGTAGTTCACAACATATAAGTTCAAGATAGTTAATTCAAGATGCCTTTAGTACTGGGTGACGAATACGATTGGTCAGACAAAAGGCAGGTCCCTTTCAGCTCATATTGGCCATGCTGGTGTGGAGTGCATCTAGCATTTTAGCCAGCCAGACATGGAAATGAGTAAGGTTTAGCTCTGGCAGAAAGCAGTGAATTGTGGATAATATTTAAGCTTTTCTGGTTAATTATAGAAAGTGTCAGGCAATGTTATATGAGGGAAGAAAGCAAAGGGTAGGAACAATAATTACCATGAAATTCATTGCCCAAAAGTGTCAGACAAAGTAATAACTAGGATTCTTTGTGTTAGGAGAACAGGTAAAATTGTCAACGTGAGCAAATACTTTATGAGAGTTCTAAGGTCCAAGTAAAAGTATATTAGACAAATGTAAAACTTTAGTGTTTTGACATAGAAAGGTTGTTATGAACTCTGAGTTTTACTACATCACTTTCAGCCAAGAGGCATGCCAAAGCTTAGAGCTTTAGAAGCTCAGACCTGCTCATATACACCTGGACAAGCAGCACCATGAAATAAAGCAGAAATTGACAAGTCTGTCTAGGTTGCAGTTATATATGAAAAGCAAATACCAAAGGTAAATCACATCTTGCACCTTTAAAGGCTAACTTATGTAAATTAGCCAGTCTGGAACAGGTGCCCAAGGACAAAATTATCCAACCTCTCTTCAGCCTGCTCAGCAGCATTAGCTGGGCTGTAATAATATAGAACAAGTGACTGTACTAAGGGCTTGAAATTTCTTTCCCGAATTGACCCAGAGTTTTCATGAAGACCATGAAGACCATGAAAACAATGATGACATCCAGTTTGCACTCTGGCATACCTAGGACTCCAGCACAGGTTTGGATCCCCACTCAAAACACAACTCAGGTGGACCAGAGCTGCTGATTCCCTGTACAACTGAGGTTACCCAGTCCCAGGTAAACACACTGCAGATACCCACAGAGATGCTGAACAAAATAAAAATAAAATTTTAAATTAAAAAAAAAAGAAAGAAAAAGAGGTGGGTTTGCTCCTGATGGCAGGGAGAGAGCCTTAAAAGATGGCTTTCATTTGCAGAACAACAAAAAGAAACATGCCTATATTCTTGGGATGGGAGAAGGACTTGATGCTCATAGTTTTAGGACCTCCATTTTAAAACACCCTTTCCTTTTATTGTGATAGCTACCTCCAAAAAAGCCAATACTTGCAGATAATGAACACAATGAACTTCAAAATTAAAAAGAAGACATGCGTTAACAGATATCAGATTTCCCTTTCACATGACTGTGTTGTTTTCACTTCTGAAAGCATTTTTGACAATGTCTCATAGTCAAGGTTAATAACAAAATCAGATGTGTGGGAATTGTGAAATGAATGGTAAGATGGCCTAGAAAGTTTAAAACAGAGTTACATGAAACACAGGGAAAAGGCTGAAAAGGCAGACGCATCTGAAAAGGCAGACACATCTTGCATGAATGATAGAAACAAAGAAAGAACGAGTAACAAAGGAAAACAGATGCAGCAGAGAACCTGAATTGCTTTGATCATCCAAAGGCTTAAAACTGACAGTATTTAATGCTGATGGACAGATATGAAATGAGGATGATAAAAAGAATAGGATGCTAAGCAGTATCATTCAGCTTCCTGAAGAATGAAAAGTGAAAAGGGAAGAAAAAGTCAAAATAGTAAAGACAAAACAATCAAGCAAAATTAATACCGTCTGGTACAAACACATGATGAAAATGGACTCTGAAAGGGAAAATAGAAGGATAGATAAGACCCTAAAAAACAAACAAAAACAAACAAACAAACAAAAAACCACCATATTTGTAACTTATGTTATCAGGATATTACAGACTATACCCCAGGGTGAGCAAAACTATTCCTGACTGCACCCAGATCATGGCAGTGCAAAGGAATTTGCTTCTCAGCTGTTCCCTGACTAATGCACACCAAGACTTTTATTGCTCTTCTCAACCACACACCAAAGGAGCAGCCTTGGAAACCAGCCTTGGAGATGTAATATTATTGCTGCACTGCATTTGCTTTCACATTATTCCTATACCTGCATGAAATTTGTCACTGATAAGTCTCAGATATTGTCAGATTTATAACAGCAGGGGTTTGTTGGAAATAGGAATTTTCTGAAGGACAAGAATGTCAATTTCCTTTTCCCCAATTCAAGTGTTACAGAAAGCAGAAGAAAATATATACTTTTTTCTCCTGAAGAAGATTTATAAAATAAAATAAAAATAAAAACTAAAATTTTGACTGTTTCTTAATATTCTTGCTACGAACCATCCTTTCTCTTTGCCCAGATGGAGTTAACTCACATGGTCAGGTTCTCAAAGCATTGCAGTATCCTCTAATGTTAGTTTACAATTCGCTGTTTCCACGAACATTTCTGCCAGTAGACTCATCTCTTTGAATATTCACAGGAAAAAAAAAAAAAAAAAGAGTACAAACAAATGCAAAAATATACAATTTGAAAAATGTAACCTCAGTCTCAGAAGCTGGAGCCCATCCATGAGCTATGCTCAGCAAGGAATGTTAATGTGCTGCTGAGGGGACATATATTAATGGTATAAAACTGTTACCATGTGTCATACACATGGTATGCGGATGGTGACATCTGCACTCACAACTTGCTGAAAAGTCAGCTTGCCTGAACTGTGTAAGGGCTTACCACTAAAGAAGTATGTATTACAGCTCATAATGCAGTTTTCCATATAATTACAGTGCAAGACTGTCTCTGGATTTGGTCATTAGACTAATTCAAAATCAGATACATCATCATTTCATCAGCCTAAAGTGCGTTGCCAAGATTCAGCTCTGCCAAATCATCAAAACGCATCTTTCTAGAGATGGAGCAGGCATCATTGCTCCTTTTCTGGCCTGACAGGTTAAGCCTATTTTAATGAAGTTCAAAAAAATTAGCTTGTCTTTAATTTTGAGTGTGAACATAAACAGAAATAGAGAACTGGAGCTTAATTACTGGCCTGATTACTCAGTGGCTGTGCCACAACCATGTGAAGGCTGCTCTCAGCAGAAAGGATTGCACAGGATCCAGGCATCCCTATCTGTGAGGTTCTCCCTGCTCTGAAATTCAGCACCCCGTGCTTAAATTTAGGCTTAGATTCTGTTCAACAAATTTCTGCAGAGGGCAGTTGCAGCCAGGAAGCCTGCCTCAATAACTCCACTGACTTTGCATGATTTAAAGAAGTCCAGTAGTGTTTTAACTGTTCTTACCCTAACCTGTGCCTTCCAGCAGAAATAGTGGATTAGGATTTAGAGGTCTCTTGCTGCTCACAATCCATGCATTCTCCTTCAGGTGTGAGACTCAAGCCTGTTTAAAACAAATTCACTAAAGCCAGACTTACTTTAACAAAGCTTTCTAGTGCTGTTGCTCTGGTCAGAACTTTTTTATTTCACTAAAATTAATCTAAGAAAAAAAATCAGAAAAAAATGTTCAGATGGAGAAAAAAAATTGCTGCTGTTTGGCAATGTAGAGGGTTATTCAATTCTGTAGCTAGGAAAAGGGCAGAGGACTAAGTCATTCAATGAGAGAACTGTGCTCCAGTCATGATAACAGAAATAATATCATAAAATAATCTTTAACTTGGGTTAGGCTTTTCTGGGAAGTGGGATGGTCAGATTCATATTTGTTTTGCTGTTTTGAAATTTACTTACCAGTATCTCACAAAGGTTTATCCCTACACAAAAACTCTGATATTTAGCTTGTTAATTGACATGTTTGCACATCAAGGCAGGCTGTAAATGAACAACATAACAAACTAAATATGATCACTCCAGACACGCCACTACTACTTCCCAAGAGATGTAACTCATACAGCCCACATACAGGCCCACAACATACAAAAGCTATGAAGAAGAAAAACAAATTAAAAATAAATAAAAATAAATAAAAATAAAAATAAAATAAATTTTAAAAAAAAAAAAAAAACACTGTACTGCTCTGAATTTACTCCCCATCAAGTTAAAAAAAAAAAAAAAAAGTCATCTCTGCACGTTGACCAATTTATGTCAAACCTACTGGTTACCTGTCCAAGGGCTCAGCTTCTTTTCAGTGTAATAACCATACAGTACAACAAGTACAGAGGTTCAGGAAAACCCTTCCGTAACCTAGCAATAGAACAAAGTGTTTATACGAAAATTGAGAAAGACTGATAGACTTGTTTAATAAGTTAAAGAATTTTAGGGCAGAGTGCCCCACCAGTAAATTGTTAGAGCTGTACCAGCCCTTGGAAACATCAGATACTCCTGGCAGTGCTGTTACAAACTCCCTTGGAGATCATGCATGTTCCCTCGTACTGCTTGCATACCTGCTAACATCACCCTCTAAAGGGTAGATTTTCCTCCCCAGCCTTCATATAAGGAGCTTGGGCCAACTTGCACAATTAAGCAGAAATCCCCCTTCTCACTCTATAGACTCTAGCAGAAAATGGATTGGAGTACTGGTCACTGACAAATTATTTCAACATCCTGATTTAAGGACTGTTGCTCCCATGAAGAGGGATGGCTTTCCTACTTTAGGTTGCCAAGACTTTGCTTTACAACTAGGAAAAAAACAATTAAGAATAATATCTGCTATAATGAACTACATACTGAAAATATAGAATAACAAATGCATTATAATGATTTAAAAAAAAAAATAAAAAAATTGCTTTTGTGCTCTAGCATCTCAGCTAGCTTCTGAGGTCAGTTGAACAACCAAAGGAGTGAGTGGGCTGGATAGCTTCTCCTCCTTAACTTCAGATTCCCCTCCTTTTTTCTGTTTCCCTTTCAGTTCACCTGCCCATTCTTCTTTATGATTTGGCACTGAGAAACCAGGACCTTCAGAGTTTCACAGACAGTTTCTTTCTCCCAACCCCACGTTATTTTCCACGTTATTTTCCTTTTGTGTGCCTTTATTGCTACAGACTTCAAGCTGCCTTCTCTGGCTTCCAGCCATGCCAGCACACCATGCTGCAGCTGTATGAGTTGCATCTCTTGGGAAGTAGTAGTGGCATGTCTGGAGTGATCATGTTTAGTTTGTTATGTTGTTCATTTACAGCCTGCTTTGATGTGCAAACATGTCAAAAAATAAATAAAAATGATACAAAGGTGAGGCACAGGCCTTACCTTACTTCTTACTTAGTTTTCTTACTAAGATTTTCATGTTCTGATGACCCATTTTGCAAGAGAAATAGGAAAACCACCTGTTACATTACCTTGCCAGGCATTTCATGCTTATTTTAAAAAGATGGATGATGTTTCCACAAATAATATCAGCACTGGTCTGAGTTCATGTGTGCAGTTCCCCCAGTGCCACTATCTGTGCACTGTAACACGCACAGATGCACTGAAACACAGAATTATGAATACAGCAGGTATCTGTCTTGCTGCTGCACATCAGCCCTGTCTGCCACTTGCCCTTACCCAAGGAGCTTTCTCCTGTCCTTCTCTCCATAATTAGTGATTATATATCACAGACAAGAGACTGTCAGCCTCCTTTGTTTGAAACATATGTGCATATAGACCTTACACACATATGCCCAGCTGAGCATTAAAGTTCAAAAACCTGAGTGAAAGCTTTGCATAATAAAGCCCTAACCATATGTACTTTTCTGAAGCCCCAAAATATTTTATTTTAAAGGGTCAACCTTGTTAGAATTTATCTAATTTTTAATGTATATATTTTTGAATGTTCATTTTTATCATAATTATGGTTTCAAAACTGCAATGAGCTTCTCTTAGCTCCAAATCTAAATGGAGGATTATAGGCTTTTTCTACTGCTTCACAAGCAAAAATTGAATTTCTTCCTGGGGTGGACCAAGGAACTTGGAAAGGACTGTGGGATCTCTGAGGAAACCTAAAAACAAATCCCAGTGAGTCAGCCAGAGCTCCTCCAGGACCTCCTGCAGCCAGTCTGCCAGCCTTTCAGTGTTTGCCACAACTTTAAAAGCTCTCCACTCTGCTGCTTCTGCTGTCATAGCGATGAAACACATTTTCCAGCCATGCAGAATTTCAGTTTCAAAATAATGCAATTAATGTCTTCCACATATCTCAGGAACCACGACCCACTGATGTCATCGGATAACCTCTCACTGACATCAATAAGATCATAATTTCCTCTTCCACCAGTGATGTAACCTGCTAAATAGCACAGATGCCTTCAGTAACTTTAAAAAGCAAGGAAGTTTCTCTACATCCATTTGCTACTTGCCTCCATTATTCTCAAGGCCACCAGGGTTGAAATCTTGCATATTTACTTTCATTGTAACCTGTGCATTTGTAAAAGAATAAGCCCAAACCCATTTGCTACCTGGCACAGAAAAAGGTGTGATTTTGTTTGCAAGGCTGTAGCACACTGCTTCGCTTCTCTGTTTGTGAGACTTTTTCTGCATAAAGTGCTGACCAGTTTTAGCACATTATCCTGGGATAAAATAACTATAAAAATGTAAATTTAAATTTGCTGCTGCAAAGCTCCCAAGTGGACCTTTTTAAGGGGATATCTCCAAATTATTATATGCAATTGTTAAAAGTGGCACTTATAGCTGTCTATATCCTTGGGAAAAGTGAGTGCAAACATAAAGGAAAATTGGCAAGCCACTAAGTGCATCGTCCTTATCTGTCCTTCCGTAGGCTAAGACATTCTGATACATAAAGGAGGTTATAAGATCATTTAATGAGTCAGTTGGAGTTCTCTGCCTCATAGTTATGCACTGGCAGACCACACCAAATCACTGTAAATACTGCTACAAAGGATCTCTGCAATAAGCCAGACACCGCTGTGCCATTAGTGCACCAGCCAAGGCGCAGCTGCTTTCACAAGGACTCACTGAAAAATATACACCTACGATATTCCCAATCAAGAAGTGGAGCACTGAAACAACATCATTTTAGTTGTAATTTAACTGGTGTTTCAAAATTCATGTGTTAAAATAAATCAGGCACAAGAGCAATTGGATAAATGGTACTTCAAAGACACACAACTGTAAGACTATCTTTTGAAGGATGATCCTATTAAATGCATTAACTGTACAACTCTTGTTACTGAATTGGTAGGAATTGCAGCACAGAAGGAATACGCAGAGCAGACATGAAGTTAGGGCCCTACAAAGAACTAAGACAAGAAGCAAAACACTTCCCTGAGAGAACACAACCAATTTTTTGTTATTGCCCATAACAAATCATGAGTGACATAAAACAGCAACATTTTTATAGTAGAACTAGATATAAGTTTTTGTCAACAGATGTGCAACCCAAAGCTGTTCTTCGCAAATAAAACTCTACTTCAAAAAAATACGGTTCTCTAAAACAGTTTTAAAAACTAAACTGAGGGGACTTTGTATCATCCACAGTTTATCAGTAACATAACTCTTCTCTGTAGAAATATTCTAAGTGTATCCCTTATGACAAATAAATCTATGACTTACAATATTAGGCCTAGATTTTAAAAAATTTAGTCATCTTCTAATACCTCAAAATAATGTGATTTTCAGAGATGTAGGTACCTAAACCTCTGTAGAACAGGCTCCGTCAAGACATACTAAATGGACATCCCAAAAGTGACATCTTTTAAAAGTTTAGTTATAAGTTAGGAAGTTCATGAAATGTCCAGACACAAGGACTGAAATCGCAATTTTTTTTTCACAGAACACTTAATAGTACCACCAGACAACCGCTAAACAATAGCACTCATTTCTAACAAGCATCGAAAGATCATCCATCTGACAGCATGACAGAATCAGCTCTAAGGATCAGGAGATCATTTAACCTCCAAAAACTTTTAATTCATGGCTTCTAGGTACAGTTGCAAGAGAAAGAACACTTAAGTTCTGAGGTTGGAGTTATTAATAACATGCAATTATTACTTCTTGCATTTAAGTCTCTGTTTCCAGTGTGGTTTAACGATCATATTGTGTCAAAAAGTTCCTTCCATAGGAAATAAGTAATAGCATTTACCTGAGTGACTGAATCGTATTTTACTTAAATCTTATTGTGTTTAAATTAAATTAAATATATTGAAAAAAAAAATCAGAACACATATGCATTGTTTTGCTTTTCTGGAAAGACTTATAGGTAGTTATTGGCCTTTTAAACTAGGTAATTCAGCTCTTTCTTCATTATTCTCTTGGACTCCAATCTGTCTCCTGAAAGCACAGCTAGTCCTTCAGTGGAATTGAGCTGAACTCTGATTTATGGGTAGGCAGAAAAAAATGCAGCTTTCTAAACATTATTTTAAGTTTCACATTTGTATGAAATAATAGCCTTCTGCTTTTGGAATGCTCACTTCAGACACCAATTTTATTGCATATGATAGATTTTTCTCTAGAAATAGCCCATATAACTCAGTGATTTTTTTTCTCCCAACTTCTGAGTAGTTTTTATTAATTGGAATATTTGGGTGTATGAGAACATCCATAGAGTCTACATCTCTTCAACCTCTCCATCACTTTGTGATTCAATAGGTTAATCTGGAGAGGTCTGCAGTGTCAAACCAACAGCCTGTAATTTTGAAACTGATGGCAAGAGTTCTCTCTCATCGTGAGTCAATAGGCTCAGTAGGCTGAAACTGTACATTTTATTATTACAGATTCAGAAAAACTTCAAAGCCAAAAGGCTGTTTGGAGCTTATTTCCTCTTAGAAGTAATATTTGACTTTCCTTGAATCATCACTTAAGATATTTAAGTGAGAATTGCAAAGGTGAAAATCTGACTTTAGGTCTCATTCCCAGTTTAAAGTTTAAGGTACAAAGGACACACTTCCTTTCATATCTACAATAACTATTTAAGAGTGAAGTCTTACAGGAAAAAATACTGATCACGATCTCTCTTAGAAGTGTTTTATTCTGTTCCTTCAAGTGTATCCATACAGTTTGCAGAAAAACTGCTTTTGCTGGGGATACAGTGGACATATTTCATCCCTTAACTGATTTTATTTGGTCCTGCATTTTTCCCATGGAAAATTAATCCTCAGAAATATCTCTCTCGCAATGTCTCAAAAATGATCATTTTATCCATGAGGCACACTGCCCATGTGCTCACAGAGAGGAAAGTGGAATAAAAGATCTTCACGTCAAGGCTCATCTGCCGTCAATTCATTACGCTGCTTTTAGTGACACCCACCTTTCACATTGTCAGAGGTGCGATGACTGTGAGTCTCTCAAGGACGGTGCAACGTGGGGATGCGCTACCAAAGCATCATTCATAGAAAACACGAGCGGTGTGCAATGTGTGTTGTACCAGGAGAATATTGCAGAAGCAGAAAAGAGTGCTGTTACAGTGAGCAGGCTTATGATCTACACTGACAGTTTTATGGAAGGATTTACCTTCCAGATTGCAGCACATAATTTAACATACTAAACTATTGTCTACAGCACAAGGAAAATGTGTTAAGAGAAAGCCACGACGGTACACATATGGATTGATTTATTTCCTGTCAGTTATCACATGTCTTGGGGGGGGGTCTCTTTCCTCCCCATTGCTTTTCCACAAATAAAACGTTCTGAGCAACTGATGTTTGAGACCAGCATGCCAAACGCAAATACCTCAGATATTTTTCAGCTTTTTCTATGAAAAGCAATATCCGTGTAGCTTTAGAAAACTGCCAGATTATTTTTAAAACCAGACTCCTGACTCACTCCCTCCTCTTGCGCTTGAATATACATGATTCAGTGGAAAACATGTCCTGAATAAAATTATTCTTGCAGCAAACACACTACATGGGAGTAAGGGGTGTGATAACCATTGCGTTGAAAAGGTAGGTCAAAAGATCAGTGTCATAAGCCTTTCTTTCCTCATAAACACAGAACAATTTTGTTGCCAGTCAGGCAACAGCTGCTATGCAGCAGTGATCAGTATTTGGCTACATCCTCTTCAGGGCTGTAAACCTCACACCCCTAGCACTGAGCAGTACAATATGGGGGTAAAGGAGGGAAACAGCTCTGAACCAGGGGCAATAACAAGCATTTGTTCATTTCTTGGCTGGTGTTTCCCATCTGAGACTCAGCCAGAGGGTGCTTCGGATGAGGCAGCAATACTGGGATGCCTGCGGGTGCTGTGGGGTAGGACACTGCACACATCTGGCAGCTGGGCTGAATGCAGCCCTGGGGAAGAGCCAGTGGGAGATGGGCAGGGTCAGCCCATGGCCCTGGAAAGGCAGCCTGCCAACCAATCTCACCACCATACCCATTTGTCTTCAAACACTCTCATTCTTGAGCGGATTTCCAAAGAATGCAGGAGAAACCCCAGCACAGGTAGATATTGATGTTGTGTCTCTTGAGAAGGTATCTCAGTCTCCACTGATTTGCACGACAAGTTTATATGTTTAATTCCACTGAGAGTCTTAATTAGGCATTCATGATAGTCCCAAATTTGTCTCAAAATGAACACCTTTTTCACTGAAGTGATGGTGCTGTTGTTTCTAAATGCAATTAATTTGTTCTATTATAAAGTTCCCCTGTATCTTATCCCTTCACCAGACTTCTAGCAGCTTCCTTGCTAAAAATTCTTTTTTCTCTGACACAGCTCCAGGGTCAATGGTGCATGCACAATATTGACAATTTTTGTGAACATGCAACAAAAATATTCTATGTTTAACAGAATAGGATTGTTGCTCAATCCTAACCCTTAGCTTTCACCATGCAAGCTGCAACAGCATGTCCAAGTTTCACCAGTGGATTCTGACTCCTACAACTGGAAAGTTTCCACTTTCCAGATGGCAGATTATTTGGATTGCACTGATAATTAATGTAGTAATTTCTCTGTTACTAATAAATGTACAAAATAATGTTGCTGCATTGGAACTTACCTCCCTGACTGCTGTTACCTTCTTCTGTTCTCGGGGGGGACAGGGAGAGGAACATAAATGCAGTTCTTTCTTTAGTTACCTGATTACCTTTTAATTTCAAGTAAGAAGAGGAGAAAACATGACCTTCATCTCCTGCCAAGTCACAAGGTTAGGATTATCTTTGTACCACCTTTTTGCATAACATCTCATAAGTATGAGATTTGCTTTCATTCATCTGAGGCCAAGTTTGGTACAAGTACACAAAAAGATAAAGACAAGAGAACTTGGAAAAGGACAAATCAGTCACTCATCCCCATACATCTTTTCATAAGGAAAGCTTTTTTTTTTTTTTTTTTTTGCACTTATTTCTATGTCCTCTTCTTCCAGACAGGGTAATTTTAAGATTGATATCTTAAAATTATCATCCAAAAATTCATTTGAAACAAAGTGGAAAAAACAAAAACAAACACTCTCAACAAGGTGAATCAAACACATCTTCAAAATAACTTTGGCTGCACTCCCTGGGTTTAGTTCAGCAGCACACAAATATCTATTTATCACATCAGTTCCCACTTATTCATTTGGGAAACAGTTTTACAGCAGTGAACAAGACAGGCCTGAAAAACCCTGTCAAGAGTTGCATGGACATTTCCTAGCCATCAGTGTGTACTCCAATAGTTTGACCAGCTTTCCTCCTATCCTCTCCGGTTTTAGCAAAGCTCTATCAGCTAACATAAGAATCCTCCCAAAGAAGTAAAACCTATAAAAGGAAATAAATTGCACCAAATGGCCAAAACCTAACTACAAATAAAAAAACGTTTTCTCATATCTCTCTCTCATTTCTGCTCTGGGAGCACACATGGACATAGTGGCTCCCAAGGGGTAAACCGAGTTCTCAGTATACACAGGAAAATGCTCGCTCTTGTAATACCTCTCCCTTCTCATCTCTAGTGATAAATAAATATTCCTCTCTTACCAAACCGTTATGTACCAGGGTAAACATCCCTGAGATTGTCTTCCCTCATTCCTTGGAAGATGAAAACACCAACCTTCTTTCCTCAAGGATATTTCTTCCAAACCATTCTGTAGTACTGGTCCAGCCTGTCCTGAGGTTCTTCTGGGCTCTGGGATGGTACCAAAACCAGCACCAAAAGCATGACAGGAATCCTGGGGAAGAAAGAAGAAGTACTGATTCATGCAGAAGTGCTCCTGCCATCAACAGGCACTTCTCACTGTAGTTTACGCTACTGGGACCAGTCTTCTTTTCCTTGGGATGGCTGGGTTTGCCTGCTCCAAGGAGCTTCTCTGGTGACAATAACTGAGACAGGGGAATAGTTAGGACCATGGACTGAAGCAAGAAGCAGGAGTAGATGAGATGGGAAGCTAAGGAAGTCTTGTCACTGGCAGACCACGTGTTAACAGGCAGCCTGAACTCGGGCTGCATTTGGATGCTGCCTTTCATTCAGATTGCAAACCTTGCCTCCCTAGTTGTCTATGACTGTCCACCTGCACAAACCAACAGGCTGATTCAGGCCAGTATTTGCTTCTCTTTCGCAGCTATCATGAAACAGAAACATATATGAACAGAGAAGAGAGAGGGCAGTGACGGGCTGCCCCCCAACCCAGGAGCAGTGCTAGGATGTAAGGCAGGGCCAAGAGCAAAAGATATGATGCTATTGTGCAAAATCAGATACCACACTGTAATGTATAAACTAGAATACATTCTGAGCTACATGTTAATTCACACAAGAGATCTATATTCAGTTGTGGGCAATGAATATCAGGAAGCTCACGGGAAGCTCATATATTACCAAGAGTCCAGAGGGAAGAGCTTCAGACTGCAGAGGATGGGCATAATCTAGTCCTCATGTTAACAACACAGAGGAAAAACAAACAAACAAACAAACATGTAAACACATGCCATAGGGGTAAGAAAACACTGGAATTGCTTGGAGGTTGTGTGATCTCCCTCATCGGGAACTGTCCAAAAAAAGTAGTGTGGCTGATCTCATTTTGGTGCAGGAAAAAAAAGCATGCACTGTCATTCTTAAAGTTCCTACTTCAAGTGGGACATTCATGTGAATATTTCAGGATTTAGTTCATCACAGCTATGACCCAGGGTGCTCAGAATAAGGTAGTTCTAGTACTTACCCCTCCAGTACTCTTACTAGGCTGAAAGATCAAATGTTTTGATGCTTGTTTCATCTAGAAACATCACTACAGAAAATGTCAACAAGGAAGATCAAAATTGCCTTTTTAAGGGAAAAAAAAAAAAAAAAGTACTTCTGAAATCCATATGGCTGAGTGGCTGAGGCTCTGGGTTATTTAGTGATCTAAATTTTCCTTTTGGGTTTTTTGATGGTGAAAATCCAAAGGCCCCTTCAGATAAACGTTTAGGTAGAGACTGTTATTGATTTAAATAAAATTGAATCATACAATCACTACAGAATCCTCTGTTCTATTTAATTTGATATTTATTACAATTATTTTATACTGCTCCTACATTTTTAACATTTCTGGAGTACTGTGAAATTTTACATCATATTACAGAATTTGTCAGACAGGGGTAGAGAGGTAATTTTGAGTATGAGACTGAGAACTGCAACTTTTATGGGTATAGGAAGCAGTTTAGATCTGTGGAATTATGCAAATTACATCTGTTCTTAAACCATCAATGCTGGAATTATTCGGCACAGAAATTAACGTTATTAAATTTTAAAACCAACCCCTCCTCTGCTGATGAATGGAGCAGTTCATCCCTTCCCTGGTGCTTTTGGCTTAGGCTGCATTGTTTGAAACAATTATACCCTTTTTTAACTCAGTCATTGAGTTAAGTGGGTAACTCACCTGCTTAATTAAATGTCCGTGGAAGCATTAGGGGGGTTTGCTCAGATGACAGAGCTGGTCTGCGCATTGCTCGCTCTCATTAGTGACTCTTAGGGCTAGGAACCACATGAAGTGCAAGCTGAGCCTCAGGAGAAAAATGCTGCAGCAAGAGGTGGCTTTGGAGGCCAAGTCCTCACCGCCAGGAAAGGAGATGCTGTTTCTATTCCTGTGACAGAAACACAGAAGCATTGGGGTTAGTGTTTATAAGTCTTTAGACCTCATAATATAAAAGCAAAATTCAGAACACCCAGACAGTGCTCCTACCAGCAGGATAACAATTATCCCACTTCTTAGGTAATTTTAGTAAAAAATATTACTGTGTCAGGAGAGCAATAATATCTACCATGCATGAGACAGTCTTTAAATAGGTTTGATTCCATTAACTCATTAATTTGCTTTACATAATAATAAACAAAAGAAAATATTTTCATCTTGTTGATGGGCCAATTGTGCAAATATTTTCACCCAACGCTCTCTAAATGACATAAGATAGCAATAAGAATTTAGTCATGTAAAAAGAAATTTGCCATTTGAAACCATCTCAACTTTAGTTTCCAGCGGCAGATATCCTGTCACCCCTGTCTGCAGGAATTATTTTCCCATCTGTCTGGAGGTTTGCAAGCTGAGCATGGCTATTTTGCTGTCTGGCACATCAAAGCTCCAGGCTACCAGGTAGCACTTATAAATGTACAGTGCACCAGGGATTGCTGGAGCGAATATATGTGTGTGTGTGTGTCTCTCTCTGTGCTCTTTCACTGACTTTCAGGGCTCAGGATTGCTGCAGAGGGAGCTTATCCGTGCCTTCTTTTTGGCCTTTTCTGTTGCAACATTGACTGGGCTACAAAGGGGCAACTTGTCTGTATCCACCACTGTACTGAGAAATAAGGGGGTCAGACCTGGTGTATTCTGCAAAGTTCAAAGGATACCTTTTTTCATTAAGTGGAAGCAAAAAAAAGAAAAAAAAAAAAAACGCCCAGTTTCAAGAGCTTGCTTCTACCAGATATTTACAAGTGGAAACAACTGCCAGTAAGCAGGGAAAGAATCAACAATACCAGAAAGAAGAAAAAAAAAAAAAAAAAAAAAAGATGTTCTTTCCCCACTTGCTTTAAGTTTTCTCCTCTTCTATTTCAACCAGTTTTGTTTCCAAGAAAACATACTTATAAATGCTAAATATAACCATATCACAATACCCCATACAGGAGTTATCCTCTACAAATACAGTGCTAATGTGTCTACGCCAGATCTTTTGCTACCAATATTTCTGTGCCTGATGCACACGAAATGATGCAACAGCAGTTAACTCTTTGCTGGCAGAGCTTCTTTGCAATATCTATCCCATACATCATATGTAACGCCTTGTTGCAAATGTTGGGGGGAAGCAGGACTGAAGTATCTCATGAGCTTTTTCTCTCTGATCCTCTTCAACTAAAGAAGAAAGTACCTCACAACACAGGGGTTATGGATAACCTCTATACGAGATCCAACTTATCCTGCCAACATCCCTGGCTTCTGTGGTATTCTGGAGGTTATAAGGCTACTTGTACTGTAGGAACTGCTGAGGACAGAGAGCAACCCACCCAGTGTTCATCTTCTGACCCTGGTCTGCAGTTTCTGTTTCAGAAAAAGGACAAACTCACTCTGGAGACAGAGCAGTCACAAATACCTGGACATCAGGTAGAGTTTCCTTTCATGCAAGCCTTGCCCATACCCTAAAGGGTGAGGGTTTTTATAGAATTTCTTAAGTCCTATCTGTATTTCCTAAACCGCCAAATAACATTGAAATACTGCATTTATCTTTCTTTCTGTCTTTATCAATTGCCAGCCTACACTGAATTTGTAAAAATGTAAAATTCTGTGAGGTAAAATTCCACTTCTTAGAGACAAAAGCCTGGAAATGGAATAGTGCTAACAGCGGACCATGGCTAACAATGCTCTTACAGTTCTCCTTTTGATCAGCCTGCATGATTTATGGCAGACAATAGGTACATTAAACAATTCTCAAGAACAAGAGGAAAATACATTCAAGTAAGAGAGATAGTAAGCATAGTCAACAGGATTAGTGTCTGGATTATTGTCAGTATTGGAATTTCAATTTTGCATTTCTCAACTTTTTTCCACTTGGTCTTTTTAGCCTTAGTAACACGTTGCTTAGGTTTTGCATACATAATGACAGTCAAGTTAACTCTTCTTCTTCCATGATGTTTTAATGATGTTGAAATTTTGGGTTGTAATTATTCATTTAAGGCTCACTAGAGGCTAAGGCTGATTCATAGCCCCAACATAGGAGATGGTTCATTTTCTCAGTGGCACTAATGGTTTAATCATTCCTGCTATTCCCTGGGCACTTTTATGTTCTTTGAACTTTCTTTGAAGCCAAGATTTTGCACTGTTCTCTGATCTGGTTTATTTATATCCCCCTCACACTTTACTTCTAAGGAGATCTACTGTACTTGAACCCCAGGGAATGTATACAGCTTAGCATTACAGTCCCAATATTAGAAATACAGTGATGCTAATGATATAAGATGAGATTATAATAGGCATAAAAAATGGAATTTTAACCACACTTGTGAGAATTCCCATATGGAGCAGTAGATGAACTGAAAAGTGTCAAGTTTTATGAATGAAATCTCTCAATGATATATAGCCACAGGAACAAGGAATTTCACCCCATTGTATTACTTCACACACCCACCTATAATAAACATGATTAATGTGGGATATCTACAATACAGATTCTCTGTTCGGAGACAATCTGTCCTTTCAGGAAGGCTACGAAATGAAAAAACTTGCAGGAAAACACCAGTAGTAGAGTCATCTCAAATTTAGCCAAATAAAAGTTAGGTATCTAATCTAAGCAAATTGTCTAGCCTCTGACTCAAGAGCATGCATTAGACCCTTCTAAAGAGAAACTCATCTCATACGAAGTAGGAGTCTAAGACATGCAGAAACAATTATTGTCTGAAAGTATTTTATATATATTTGACTATACACACAACCTCAAAAATTAACTTAGGCTAGACAGCTACTATTCAGATGATGAACATTAGATGAGATGTACCCACTCAGTCAAGAGATACTTACCATACTCTGTCCTATGTCAGTAGCTGACCAGCTGGGCTCATGTGAACTTGCTGCTGGCTATACTTAGATCTGCCAGGTCAAGATTAGAGCCTCATGACTTAAGCTAGGAGTTCATATGTGCACATGAATCTTGGGGAAAAGGCAGTGCACCCCTTTCAAGTTAGCTTCACAGTGGAGATAAGTGAGCACACCAGCAATTATAAGCAGGTTTGGTTTCTGTAATTCTTTTTTCTGAGCATTGCTTATATTAGAAATTGATTTGTGTTTGTAGTACAGCAAGAATTCATAAAAAAAAAATGCATATATCAGTTTTTCTTTGCATCTCCCTCTTTTTGTCAAAATACTCATAAGTAACTTTTCTCAAAGGTCTGAGCAAGAGCACCAATTTGTCCCAGGGAAACTGTATAAAAAAATGGCACAAAGTCATCACTGACTACTATGGAATAGATGTATATGACCTTGTAGACTTATTAACATATTCTCCTTTCCCTTTTTCCAATGGGCCTGGGATTTTAATTCTTCCATTTCCATAGCTGGTGTTTGCTTCGCTTCATTCTGTCGTGGTTTAACCCGGCCGGCAGCTAAACACCACGCAGCCGTTCGCTCACCCTCCCCCCTCCCTCTCTGGGACGGGGGAGAGAAATGGAAAGTGAAGCCCGTGAGTTGAGATAAAGACAGTTTAATAAGACAGGAAAATAATAATAACAAAATAATAATAACAATAATAACAATAATAATAATATGGTGATAATAGGGAAATAATAATAATATGTACAAACAAGTGATGCACAATGCAATTGCTCACCACTCGCTGACCGATGCCCAGCCTAACCCCGAGCAGTCCGGCCCCCTTCCCCCGGCTAGCCACCCCTATATATTGTTTAGCATGACGTCAGATGGTATGGAATACCCCTTTGGCTAGTTTGGGTCACCTGTCCTGGGTCTGCCCCCTCCCAGCTCTTACTGCACCCCCAGCCTGTCCATTGGCAGGACAGAGCAAAAGGCTGAGATGTCCTTGGCTTAGTATAAGCACTGCTCTGCAACAATTAAAGCATCGGGGTGTTATCAGCACTCTTCTCATCCTAAGCCAAAACACAGCATTCCACCAGCTACTAGGAAGAAAATTAATTCTGTGCTAACTGAAACCAGGACACATTCTCAGACCATTTACTGAATGTTCATGTATCTTTGCAAGTTATATGAGCATTTATACTATTCGTGATGATGAGAGTGATGACAACAAAACTTTTGTATAAGTAATTCATCTGGCTTTTCTCCCCTAAAGGTAGAGCTCACTATCTTTACAGAAATACTAGTAGCAGGCAAGTACCAAGCCACAAATCACAGGGCAGATCACTGCAGAAAGATGCACAACTTTTTTTTTTTTTTTTTTTTAAATCACATTTCTATAAGATTCCATTGTTTCAAGTTGTTTGAACAGTAGGTATTATAAATCACCAAAATTTGGAAACTTTTATCTCTAAACAGTGTCTGAAAGGAAAGAACAATATGTTCAATGTCAGTTTCCACTGCTGTGAGCATTTCTGATCAAAACGCTCCATCTCCACATCTCCACTGTAATTTGTTGTGAAGTTTTGATCAAGGACGACACTCCATCCTGGAGAAACTGTTTACAGTAATGATACAAAAGTATTACTGACTATTACAGCTTTAGAGTCTCTGGGTTTTTGGTTAAATTAGCATATTCTGCCCTCTTCAATTCTCCACCAGCTGACAAGGTTTTTTAAGTCTCTGTAATTTATGTCCACCTCAGTTGAATCTGCCTGACTTGAGTTATGAGTCATATTTGAATGATGAGCCGGCCAGACTCCCCTTTGAACAGTCATTTAGGCAACCTAAGAAGACAGGAAAGGAGACTGGTGGAAAGCACAAAGTGTTTGTTGCACAGTTCTTAGGGAAAAAAACACACACCTCACTGCTGCCCTATTTGGCAATGTAGAGCTGGCCAGGAACTGGAAGTGGCACAGTAATATGTACAAACTTACATCCTTCATGGTCAATTGAACAGTGCCAAGGAATTATTCTGTGCTCCATAATTCAATGGTCCAGTATGGAAGAATGATTTGGGCATGATTTTGGCCCTGGCCAAGAAGCGCTTGGCCAGGAAAAGCTTGGAAAAGCGCTTCTTGGCCAGGGCCAAAATCATGCCCAAATCATTCTTCCCAAAAAAGGGAAGATGATTTGGGCCAAAATCATGCCAAAATCATGGAAGATGATTTTGGGCCAAAATCATGCCCAAATCATTCTTCAGAGACACAAGCTGATCTGTGCTAGCTGGTCTGATAAGAAGAGAGCAATCAAAGTGTCTTAAAAGTTATAGCCTGAGGTTCCTCTTCATACAGCACCGGCATGGGAGCAAAAAGCCAACAAGAGAAAAGCTTCCCAAGGAGCCAAGTACCAGCACTTGGAACTGCTTACAGGGAAGGAATGGAGAAATTCAAGAATCCCAGAAAGGCTCACAGGGAGCCTGTATTCCACCCACACAGCTAGTGAGGTAGGACTGGACAATGACTGAGATGGGGGTAGGAGGACGGGATGGGACCGGATAGTGGGAAATGGGCCAGTAGTAGCAGCCTGTCTAGTTCACGGTATGATGCCTGCTATCCTGGTACACCCAAGGTACTGGGAGCATCCCCAACATCTTTCTGTGTTCTTTTCAAACTTTTTGTTGTTGCTAGGGCTGAAGCCTTACCTACTCAATCTGAATGAAGGAGTAAGCTGAGTGTACTGCTGAAGTCTCTTTCCTTCCTAGAAGAGACAGTGCTGTGGTTTAGTTGATATTTTCGTACTTATTCACAACAGAGGTCATACATCCCAGTGGGAAATAGTGGCAGGAGTAGCCTTAAATGTACATGTGTAAAATGTAATTCCTGCATCTGACAGAGCCAAGCTACTTTCCAATAAGCTCAAATGCAAGGAAAACTAACTTGATGTAATAGAATAATATTTTGAGTACGTCAATAACATCTATAGGCACAGAGACAAATCTTCAGTATCCAGCTAATGTATAACCTTTCAGAAATGGATTTGCAAAAGATGTGAAAGGGATACCGTCTGACAGAGTAAAAAAAGTTTACTGGATTCATCATCTTAAACGTCTTTAACATGCATATTGATAACACCAGTGATTCATCAGCACTGATTCTCCAATGAGATCACCATTTGATATTTTAAAGATAATTTCAGTCATTCCTTAGGATGAATCTGAAGGCTAGAATTGGACGTAAATACTAATGCTACATCTTCCTTCTGGTCAAATGATTCCCGTTCCATGGTACAAAATTCTCCACATTACAATATGAATGAAGCCATCAACATGACTTGCTTTCAGAAAGCTCTTAGACACTGCCTGGCTCTAAAACATCCATTACATATTAATATACATATATAAAATAGTCTAGTGGCCCAAAAACTATTGGAGAAACACTGAAACCCATTTATGACTACTATTCCATACATAGTTCTTTCTCTCACCTTATGTTGTCTGTGGACAATACTGTCCTCAAGAAACCTGCAACATAAAATTTTTATAGGCAGCATTTCTTCCATATCTGACTTTTTCACCTGAAAACTTCTTTAGGCCAATCTTTCCTTTACAAGATAGTATTTATGCTGTTGTTCTGAGAGAGCTTGTGTCAACATATGCTAACATATAAAGAACAAGTTTCACAAAAACTTCTTAACTTTACACAAGCAGGAAAACAAAGAACTCAAAACAGTGAATTTATCCAGTCTTCTATTTGCTGTCTTCACCTATATGAGAGTACCCTGACTACAAGCAGCTGAGCAGAGGTTCAGTGCTCCCAAGGTGGACTGCCAGTCCAATCACCCTGAGAAAATGTGTGATAACAAACCCACACAACATGAAATAAGAAGAAAGTTTCAATCAAATCTATTATCTTACGGAGGTATCTAACTGGCAGGAAGTGTAGATACTGCCACTTTTAGCAGCAATAAATCTTCTCCGTCAAGATGGAAGAGCAGAACATGTATGAGTCTCCTGACCTTGTTGAAAGCAACTCATTCCTTCTATCTGACTGTTGCACTGAATTTTAAATAGGCCACCCTAATTTTCCCTGTATTAAAGGGCTGACTTTTTACTTAAAACTGCTACTCAGGGAAAACTGACCAGTTACAAAGTCTATATGAAGTCTATATATCTAATTTGAAGACTAAAGAGCCAACAACTGTGTCCCTACAGTCAGTGCAAAATCAATATAATAAAATGTTCTGCTCAACTTACTCTATCTTACAAAAGCCTTACAAAAATATAAAATAACATTTTTTTTTTCTATAAAAGTCATTTTTGTGACTCTTCTCCCTAATTTGAGCTAAGCATGACAAAATTTGGATTGAAACCAGCTGTGAGAAGGATGTGGGGGTGTTGGTTGATGAGAAGCTCAACATGAGCTGGCAATGTATGCTTTCAGCCCAGAAAGCCAAGCCTATCCTATGCTGCACCAAAAGCAGCGTGGCCAGCAGGGTGAGGGAGGTGATTCTCCCCTCCCCTCTGCTCTGCTGAGACCCCACCTGGAGCACTGCATTCAGCTCTGGGGCCCCCAGCACCAGAAGGACAGGGACCTGTTAGAACAAGTCCAGAGGAGAGCCACAAGGATGATCAAAGGCTTGGAGCACCTCTCCTATGGACACAGGCTGAGGGAGTTGGGGTTGTTCAGCCTGGAGAAGAGAAGGCTCCGGGGAGACCTTACAGCGGCCTGCCAGTGCCTTAAGGGGGCCTGCAGGAAAGCTGTGGAGGGACTCTCTGTCAGGGAGTGTAGGGATAGGGCAAGGGGCAATGGCTTTAAACTAGAACAGGGTAGGTTTACATTAGATATTTGGACGAAATTCTTTACTATGAGGGTGGTGAGGCACTGGCACAGGCTGCCCAGAGAAGCTGTGGATGCCCCATCCCTGGAGGTGTTCAAGGCCAGGCTGGATGGGGCTTTGGGCAACCTGGTCTGGTGGGAGGTGTCCCTGCCCATGGCAGGGGGGTGGAAACGAGGTCATCTTTAAGGTACCTTCCAACCCAACCCATTCTATGAAATTTACACAAAGAATTCACTTTTTCAGGTGTGTAAGTGCACTTCATCAAAGCCAATCTACAGTCTTATAAATACAATCTCCAATGTCATTTTTACTTGATATACAACTATCTTCATACTTTTATCAGTTTCAGTGTGTTGGGCACCTGCATATTTTACAAAGAGGATTTGTGTATGCATGTGCAGTGCAGGAAGGAGAAGATGGGATTTTCAAATACTGAACATGCAAAACAGGACTACATCTACAAGCAGAATGAATGACATTTGAAAACATAGCTCATTTAATTCAATCAATTTTCTAAAGATTCATTTGGTCCCTTTTTGGCCTCTGTACTTTGTTCAATTGAACTAATTCCTCTGGGAAGATTTTTAGCTGTCATGGAATAAGTGACAAGACTGAATGTGTATATCCCAGCAGGGACATTATCCTGGGAAAGGTTCAGCCAACATAACAAATTGCCCAACCCTGTTGCTGTTGAAGCCTTTTGGAATAAAGAGCACTTCTGTCTCTTTCAGAAGTAAAAGACAACTTAAATCTTTAAGTGTTCCAGAGTTAAAAATGAACTTTAACAAGCAAACTGCAGGAAAATATTTTTCTTCTTATCTACTAGGATGTATGGACATTCAATGGGAATGTAGAAAATAATTGTAGCAATCCCCCTTTACGGTGTAACCTCCAGTGGCATCGATGGGAGTGGACTCCAGCCTCGTTGTGCTGTCTCAAAGGTATAGTTAATTCCTAGGGTTTCTTTCAGGGAAAACATTACCAAATTTCATGCAGCTGAGAAAGAAGATGCATTTTAAATCTTCTAGGAAGATCAGGACAAGGAAATACCAACAGTAGGCTGATTTTTCTAACATGTACCAAAAAAAAAATCAGCTATCCTCATGAAAAAATTACAGAGGATTCTTCAATTCTGCTTTACTAGGAGATGAATTGCTATTTATGCTAGTGGCACTTCAGGGCCTGTTAGTAGACTATGAAAAAAATTGTTCTAACCACACTTGACAAAACACTACAAGGGCATCAGTATTAAGAGGAGAGTAACCATTGCTCCTTATTATTGAAAACTAAAGCACTCTGCAAATCTTCACAGCTAACTTGACTTTGACTACTCATATTGCATATACAAAAAGCACGTATACAACCAAAACTCTTTCAGCATGTATGCTGTGTGTACTAGCAGCTACACTTCTATTCCAATGAACAGAATAAATATAATCAGATGCTAATTTACCATGAAAATCTTAATGATACTTGAAACCATAGATAAATGCACTGGAAAACTGACAATGAAAACTCTCACAGTAAGAAAATATGCGTTATGATAACATTAATAACTCATATTCTTTTAAATGCTGCCTATTAACATCTGCAATCTTTTGCTGTCTATTTGGAAGTATTCTGTTGTATTTCATTTTGAATCTTGCCTTTGCTCATTCAGTGCTTCTCAAAGGCTCATTGCTTAGGGAAATACTTTAAAAAAAAATAAAAAAATAAAAAAGACTGTGTCCTTTAATGCCCTTTAGCTAAATATCATTGTGTGTCTATATCCTCTGCTGCACCAAGTCCCAGCTATTTCAGGGACATTTTTTTTTGCTAAAATTGGCTTAAAATTTATGATGTTTGAATTTAATTGGGACAATTTAAATCATGCATGGGGGAAGGAGTACTGAAAGGTTATGAAGGGCAAGAGAGGCAGTTAAGTATCACTTTGTCCATGAAACTCTGCCTCATAGCAAAAGAATCATTCCTGCCTTAGTTCCTAAATCTCCAAAGTAACTATCACACTGAAATTCATGATTTTTCTCTCCCCATCACAATTATATTATTGAAATAAACTCAGTGATTTGCACCATGAAATTCACCATCAATTATTTGTTCATTCTTTAGCCAGCAAAACACAAAAGAAACCTCTTCCAAATATCTGTGGTCTCTGAGCCATATCAAAAACCCTCCTTTAAAGAACTTTATTAAATAAGAAATACTAGCTGGCTAGTACCATTAGATTGAATTGCTTTTCCCTCTTGCAGGTGCTTTCACAGGAGAGACATAGCTATGAATGTAGAAACAGAGAAGAAAGTTTTTCTGTTCTTAAACCCAGTTTCAGAAGTAAGGATTTAACTAGCTACCTTAACACAAGGACATTAAACACTTGTCACACACTGCTGTCCACTAGGTAAAGGTTGAGACTCAACTGGGTTGAGTGGACTGGGGACACATCAAGAGATATTCTACTTCTTGTTTACCACAGGTAGCATCTATACACCAGAGACTGTCCAAAGGGAATAATACTAGCAGCTAGATACTAGATTAAATGTTAAAAAAAAATTAAAAGAAAAAGAAAAAACACTATGTATTAATTCACATTTGATAATAATTTAATCTTTTACTTTGATTTCCATTATTTCACTGTCCAAATTTTCAATGTTTTGAGCACCATGTGAGTACTACCACAGAAGTTAATACAGGACTGGACTATTAAAGCAATAATGGGGAGAAGCATAGTTAAGGAGTATTGTTCTAGATAATAAATGTCGTTAGTATAACTTCACATCACTGATGACATTGCAAGGTTGGCTGATGAAGGTAGCAGCACTGTTGCAATGCAGCAATACTTGTGCAAAGCAGTTGATTTGGTACATCAAGACAGTGCAGTTAGGAACTAGAACACCACAAAGTTATCGTGGCAACATCAGGTGGATTGAACACTGGATAACTGGTCTTGTAAACGTAATTGTAAATGAGAAATAATCAATCATCCTTTCATGAAGCCCTGCAGGGATTTATTCCTTACTCGGGACACTTTATATAAGTTTATCGATAGCCTAGGGAAAGAAAAAAAGAAAAAATGATACTACAGATAACATTGAATGGAAAAGAATTGTATCTACCAGAGAAAAGGACACTGATATGGAACAGTTTCAACTAACACATACTGCAGGCACAAGCAAATCACCTACAGAGAGTCAGATACCTAAGATTATGGTTTCTTAAGAGATATTCATATAGAGTACCAGCACTGAACAGAGAGAGCAGAGAAGGGGAATCATAAGAGATAATCAACATCACAATTTTCAAGTGCAATAAGGTGGACAGTAGGTAGCATGACATAGAAAACAGTGAACCCTTAATAGGTATAGCAGAGATATTACTGCTGTTTGTCTCTTCAGTGATCACTATCAGAATTGTTTGTCCATTTCTGTATTTTTATTTTAGTAGTTACAATAAGAAACTGAAAAAGGGATGGCAAGTGTTAGGAGCAAGAAAATGACTATGAGAGTTTTTCCTAATGAATGCATCATGGGGAAGGATAAGAGATGGTTCTAGCCACCCAGAATTACCTACATACACATACAGGCACACACACAAAAATAAAATAAAAATAAAAAATCAAGGGTCTATTAATCGTAATAGATCAAAGCACGACAAGATCTCCTGACCAGAAACAAAACCTTCATAAATACAAAATTAGAATGATGGGTGATTTTTGTGTTTCTGTGTATGTGTGATTTTGTTGTTGTTAAAGGACAGAAACAAGAATTTTTCATCACATCTTATCAAGGGTGGTGGTATAACATAACTTCCTATAACTTCCCTGCCCTGTTAACTACACCAATTCAGAGAACTTGTAACATATCCCCAAGTTCTTCTGATATAGCCAGCTTTTGGACATTCTTGGTAATAAAACTACATCTGAAATTTATGCACTATGACATTTGATCCTGCTATATATTTGCACTTCAATTTTCAAATGATCAGTGAACAGAACATATCTCCACACTGAATAGAGAAGGTGCACGTTAAGGTGTTTATGCCCACCTGAACTTGACTCTATAACCTAAAGCAACAAATAATTCCAGGAGCAGCAGCAATGACCAGGAAAACTAAATCCAGAGAGATTTCTGAATATTTCTTGCCTTTGTCATTCTCTCCAGCTCCCTATCTGAATTACACCAGTTTCATCTGCTGTACTGGATGGGTGCACAGAGGAAGCCCACAAGCATGCTGATGGGCCTGCTGGTGTTTGTAGGCTGGATGGCCAGACCACAAATGCAAAATGTCTTCATAGAAGCCAATTTTGTGTCTTTCCATCAGTGCAAGTAATAATCATATCTCTCTCCTACCTAGGAAGGATGAAGTGGTGAAGTTTAAGATCACAGGTCTAGCTGACACTTTTCCATCCACTTTCAAGTTCAGCTGCACTTAGCCAAGCAGGTTTTTGCATTATTATTTTTTTAAACTCTTATAAAAGTTATTTAGGAGGACCTGACAGACAGAGAGAAAGTAGGTGTTATTGTATAGGCTTCATTTCCTTAGGAAACCAGGCTAAAAATTTAAATGGGGATTCTAAGGTTGATAGTGCCCTTTCAATAAGAAGAACAGAACAAGAAGATACGCTTGCTTTCCTGCCAGAGGAAATTGCTAGAACAGACATTTCTTTTAATTTAAAGAACAGGCTGTGTAGTGTTGCAGTTTGCCCAGATACTGTCAGAAAAGGTCAGTGACCTACTCATACAAGAAAAATAAGTAATAGAAAATAAATTAGTGACTATTTACGAGGGTGATCCCATAGTATCGGTCCTTCAGCCTGTTTTAATTATTAATTATAAATTAATTACTTAGCAGCAAGGAGTCTGCAGCTCGCCTATTAGGTTTAATTCATCTGTTCATCTTCTTTTTATCTCAACATCTTACTGTCCATTGCAGAAACCCTATTTTTATTCTCACCGCACAACCCTTTTACCCATGGTAGTGAATCTTCCAGTGAACGTGTGAGGTAGAATTCCAATAATTTTGTCTCTTTCTGCAGCTGGCACATGTTAACATCACCAGAATGGATGTTGAATTTAATCACCATCAAAAACTCCAATGTATGAGCCCTTATGGAGTAAATGGATGTACAGAAGATCCAGGGATATATTGATTAAAGAGAATTTCAAAGCACTACAAAGACAGCAAGAAGCATAATAAAGCAGCAAATATGGCATCTAAGAATGCTGAACAGTGATTATTTTATACAGTCCTTGAAGGACAACTTTTAAACTTACATCTTTAATTCTGTGCTATTCTTTGCAGGCTTAACAAAAACATGTAAAAACTGGCATTATAAAGAGCACCAATACCTACATTTACAAATGGTATAGACATGGTATTTTGTGCTCAATTACAGACGTAAACAGGCTTGCAAACACTGCAGCCCTAGCAAGGGGTGGTCATTAAAAACTGTTGCAGCTATTGAATTCACCTTGTATTACTGAGCAGACTCAGTAGCAGAATCTGGGTCTTGTTCATGAAACTCTCATTCTCCCCTCTGGGCATCTTCCTATACTAAAACCATGTCATTTATACCAATGGAAGAGAAGAGCTATTCTCTGGTGTCCAAGAGACATGCTGCACATCTCCACCACTACAGCGGTGGGGGACAGCAGGACTGTGGCTGCTCAAAGAGCAGGGACAAGCTAGGAGCCAAGGGGGAGCCCAGCACAGCAAGTGCCTCACCAACAGGATACCCTCCTGTAGGATCTCAACAGTATCAGGATGCCAGCAGGTCCCACTGACACCTCCAGACAAGGAGCAGGAGGAGACAGGGCTCCAATGCCTGGACACACAGCCAGGAACAGGAGTGGAGGCAAAGCTGAAACCGTAGCTTTGGAGAAGCACTTTGTAAGTCAGGGGAGCAGCAGGCAGAAATGAGCACAAATACGTTTCTGATGGAGCTCAGGCCAAGGCTTGGTGCTGTGTTTGAGCTCAAACTGTGCCCCTGGCTATAGCAGGGGAGGTGGGGGGAGCTGAGACTACTCTGGGTAGTCACAGCCCGTGAATGCCTCCAGGTCTCAGGCATGCAGTTTGTATGGAAAATAGCAAAGGAGAGAATCCCTGCCAAAACTGTAAATCTTGCACTTAAAGATAGAAGAAGTTAAAACCTGAGGTTTTACCCAGCATTTTAAACCTGGTGCTTGAGAATTTTAATAAAAAGCATATTCCTTTCCCAAAAGAATAAAGTCCTGCTGTGAAAATGCTCTTTTAATCAGAAACCCAAGCAATTTTTACTGGAAAACACTCTAATGGAAATTTTTCTTTCATGGAAAAAATCAGCTCTTTTCAGGGTTCGAGGAAGTGAAATCCAATTTTTTCTCTAGGCTTAATCTTCATATTTTGCCATTGTGCTTGAATCTTTAGGACCCACAGGGCTCATCAGTGTTAGCATCTTACAGTGAAGAAGATAAAATATGCATGAAAGATACAGTATGGAAAGGATGTCTCATTCCCCAGTGTGTGATTTGCTCCCTGCTACCAGCAAGCAGCAAGATACACTTGCCTCAGTCTCTGCTGATGAGATGGTACTTTAAGGAGGATTAATGCAAGCGAAATGATGAAGAGGAAGGATTTCTTGTGATTAGATTTATTTAAGTGCTTGGGGCATTCAAAGCTGCTGTTGAGTCAATGAAAAGTTGGATTTCCTAAATCAACAGCAAAAGAGATGTAGCATCACTCTGCTGATAAACACAATTAGACTTGTGTGTAATGCAGTTATGGCCCCAAGACTTTCAATTGATATGCTTGACATTTGTACTTTATTCAGGTCAGCTCTCAGAGGGTCCAAAGCAGCTGCAGTTCCCACTGACTTCACTGGGCGCTGTGTATGTTCAGTAACCTTCAGGATTTGTCCTTTAATTTGTATTTTGAAGTATACTTCAGTGCAATTGCAAATGAAACACATTAATCTGCTCCTCTTTAATATCCCCATCCAGCATCACATGGGCTAAACAACATCTTGCTTTGGCATCAGCAAATACAGAGATTTTCCTGCTGGCAGACTTGCTCCATGTGATGCTGCTCACTGAAGGCGTCTGCCTTCAATGCAGAGTCTGTGCAGACACAAAGACAAGTGTCTCTGAGGTAAATGTTCATTAAACAGGGAGGTGCAGGGAGGGCACCACAAGTTATACCACAGCAGTAGCCCAGGAGCCACATCCTAGATTTAGGAAACCGTTTCCCAAAGCCCACATCATGCAATGATTCTGGTCTCACAGGATCATGGTATGGTCACAACAGAACTGCCTACCTGAAACACATTATTCATCTCTCCATGGATAGGCAACGACAGACATAAGCTTTGGGACAGCAGTCAGCTTTTTGGAAAGCCTAAGATCCAAGTTATGCATTTTCATAATAAATGTGGTTAAAAGTATTAAAAATGACTTAATGTGAAAAAGATAGAGTTTTCAGTCAGGTAGAAATTTCCACAATAAAAAAGCTCCTTTTGGAGGATTTGGAGAATTGGAAAAAAAATCTGAAAATGAGCATTCTGAACATATTTATCAAAGCCAGAAGCATTGACAATTTTCAGCCAAACATATTTGCTTAGCACTTTTTGATCAAAATACTCACATTTTTTGAGAAAACAAACAAAAAAACAAACAAACAAAAAAAAACCCAACAACTATTTCCTCATTATTAAGGGAAATTCATTCTAAGAAAAAAAAGAAAAAAGAAATTAAAAAAAAAAAATGAATGTCAAACAACATCAACTGTATATTTTCAGTAGAAAATATTGTTAAAAGAATTTGTTTCTGGTGATCCCCTCCTTTCTTCCTTTCTTATTCCCTGCCAGATTCTCCCCACTCAAGAGTATAAGGGATGCACAGGCACACTTCCCACCATAGAGCTGGGTAAAGGAAATAGGTTGATATTAAATAAAATTTCTAGATCTTACAACCCAAAGAAAAACATGTTAAGATTCTTGCCAACTTCATGACATTTTAGATTCATAAATTTTTAGAAATTATTTTCTGTTTTTATTGGTTTTAATTCTTAGGAGAAAGGGAGCAAAACGTTTACTACCTCAAATGTTCTGTCTTCTGTTTTAATTACTACAGAAGTTCAGCAATAATCAGGAGTAATCCCTGGGTTTTCCAGCATTCTTGTCATATTCATGAACACCTCATTCACGTATTTAGGACCAAGGTCAAACAAATTTAAAATCTGTTTGTGGGCAGTAACCAATGTCCATTATTTTGATTCTTTCTGTGGACAAGAGGAACTTGCAGGTTTACTCCAGATGTTTCTGCCTGTGTTGCAGAAGAACCAGAAATTTCTGAAACTACCAAATGCATACAGCAAAGTTTGGAACAGAACATTTTGTGTGGTTTTTATACCATTTAACAATGTACAGTTCTCCAAAGCCTTTTATCTTCTTTCAGTTTTATAAACATAACTTAATTAATCACAAAGATTGTGCTACCTTGTTATCTGGGAGACAAGCCGACAAGGCTGGGGTTAAAGCACTTTGATGAAATATTATCATTGTTCTGCGTCTACCACTGTGATTGTTCCACGGATGAAGGCAAGAGCTGAGTTTGCAATTCAAATACTACATTCACTTTTAAATGGCTTATGAAAGACAGAATGAAAGGCAGCTATCACTACCTATTCATTTTTTTAATGAGTTTATGAATTAAAAGCATTTTTCATGGAAGAAAAAAAAAAAGTTCACAACAACAATCATTTCTGTGAAATGAAGGCTGAGAAATAAATCTAAAAACTAAAGTTAGTTTAAAATCACAACCCTTTTTTCCTGCTCTTTTGTACTTATTGCTAGAATGGTGGTCTATCAGTATAAACAATCAGCGAATTGATACAACGCATAATGCAAATTGGATGTGAATACTATGCAGAAAAAAGGCAAATGGAACTGCCTAAAATTTACTTGTATACAAAATGATTCACATTTCCTTATCTTCTGTTTCATATTTACAGTACAAAAATAAACCTAAAAAAAAAAAAAAAAAGAAAGAAAGAAACAAGATTCTGCCCCTTATGAAGGAAACATTTTAAATGATTCTAAAAATACACAGCAGCCACTTAGTGGGTTTTATATAAGCAACTGCTACAATCCGTCAGATAAAACAGCACAAGAAACTGATGTAAGACATGTAAAACATGTAAAACAAGACAAAACACAGCATTTTTCTACCCTGTGCTTTGAAAAGTGATGCCTGTGTTTTCAGGGTTTTCTAGGAGGAGTCCCACAGGCAGGACAGTGTTGAACCTGATGGTGTTGGCACTCATCAGCACTCCCTTTGTGCCTCTGCTCCTCCCTCTAAGGTCACAACCCAGGTGGCCAAGCCACTGGCCCTAGAGTTTAAGGTTCATATTTCCTTAGACAGAAGAGGGATCTCTAGTAGCCCAACCAAGCATGCAAACCACCATTGCTCTGCTAAAAACTAGGTGGCAAATTTGAGCCATTGACATTGATATTTTTAAGTCAATTAAAATTTCATATTTGGTGACAAGATTATGCACACAAAGAAAATTTGCCATGCCCAGAATTAAGGGGTTAATTTACAGAGGTGCTGCCCAGTGTCTCTTGCATTTTAGATGCTTTGAACCTTTCAACTCAAAGTCTGCACATCTGAAATTGAACAATGAAAACTGAGATGCATGAAAGCAGAGATCAGTTTTGAAAATGCAGTCATATCTAAGCTCACAGTGTGTAAGAACCAAAATTAGCGTAAGTTTTTTCCCAGTAAAACCTAATGATGCTATTAATCGGCCATGAGGACAATACTTAAACACGTGTTATCACTTTTCCAAGCGATTAGTGAAGAAACTACAGTAACCAGCAATTTTTGAAGTTGTCTTTTTTCTATTGAGTGTAATTACATGGTCATTATAGGGCTGGACAGAATAGAGTTTTCTTGATCAAATGAAATCATGTGAATCAGAAAGAAAGACTGTGGCATATTTTTTATGTTAATATTACAACTAAAGACCAAAAAAAATAGCTTTGCGCCTTCTTCCATGAAGTATAAAAATATCCCATCAATGATAACACAAGATTCACATCAGCATTGACACCAAAAATGAAGAAAACAAACCAGCTTTGATTTAGAAACCCTTTATCTCTCATGCCCTCAAAATAACACTCAGTAGTCCATGCAGTACACAGGAGCTAAAAACTCTTAACTGGAAGCATGAATTTAGAATTAATGAGTGACACCTCAGATCGGTACCTGAGATATTCAAGTCACAGAGCACCTTTTCCTAACAAACGATGATCTTTTCATATTCTTAAACTGGGAAAGTCACCATGTCAATTGAGAATGCAACTACAGGCACAAGTAGTACAACTCAAAATAAGAGTGGCAGACTTGAATATCAAACAATGTTGGAACACTACTGTACTGAGCAACTTAATTTTAAATAATTCAGTCAAAACCACAAGGGGAGTAACTATCTCATCAAGAAGGAGTTCTGTTCACCATGCCTATAAGGAGACAAATAAAATGGATTTATAAAATTAATGATTAAATCATCCAGCAGAGCGAGCAGGTCGGTCTGGGTATATCAGTTACCTGTGATGTTTTTAAATTGAAGATTTACTATGCATATATGATATATCTGTGCTAGGTAAGCAGGCATTTGCAAAACTGGATTTAGTTTATGTTCATTCACAATTGACAGTAAGCCCTGAACATGGTGCATTGCTCGCAGTGAAAACCCATAAGGAATGATTCATTTTAATAGATTGCCCTCAGGAACAGCATAAATTCCTGCTGTTTGATAAAGTGCTACAAGAAAAGCATAACAGGAAACCAATGTTATTTGGATACAAATTTCCAAGTCAAAAAGTGGTGCAAGCCAGCAAAATCTCTTACATGAGATATGTGCCTAAGAAGATGGGAAATGACCAGTACTGTACGGTCACGTATACAAGCAGGGCTTCAGGGGAGGTGAGAGGCTTTTAGCTGACATTGTTCAAGCTTAATAGCCCTCCCTTTCCTTGAACTGGCTTGCAGAGGCAGGGACGCCAAACATTTTTCCTTGCAGCTGTTGAATGTTAAATCTGTTTTCAGCCTGTTAACGTTAGCTGGAACATTTAGGTATGTTTCTCATTATTCACCAGTTTATCATTTTAGCTATTATTTTTCCCATTACTTCTTCCTAACTGGTGTAATTATCCACAAGACAGGATTTTTTTCGCTTGAGCTGAGGACCACTGATATCCTTAGAAGAAAAGATCCTGTCATATATAAGAAATACCATAATCAAAACGGCAGCTTTCTGGTAATGGATATGTCCAAGCAGCTGAAAGGACCCTCAAGTTCCCAGGACCTGAGGTTCTCCCCAGTGCTCCTTTCTCACAGCTCTCCCTTTGGGAAATCCTATTGCATTTCTCTGCCAGATACTTCTACTTAGACAGTCAATGTCTGTGATAATGGATTTTTTTGTGGATATGATTCTGATTCCTCTGAGTCAGCACATTGTTTAGTTTTCCACCAGTCTACCTAGATGTAAGGTAAAGCTCCAAAAGATCTTTGACGTTTTCTGCTCCTGAGGTATGAATATGATTTCTGTTCTGCCAGCAATAAGTGAGGTTTTAGCTCCAGCCTTGTCTGCAGTCATTTAGTACTTCATTACAATCTATACCTACACCAAGAGCATTTTTTTAGTCCCAAACCCAGGCTCCACTGTGGTAAGTGCTGTGTAGATGTGGTTGGGAAAAATATAACTTTCATAAGTATTGAGTTTTGGTGTGAGCATCTTTTTTTAATATCAGGGTATTTAAAGAGGTAGCTAAATGCAGATTTAAAAGCCAAACTTCAAGCCACTGGCTTTAGACAAATAATTTCTTTACAGCTTCTGGCAAAACCTCAGGCTGTCAAATAATAGATAGAAAGAGGCAGTCACAGTTGGTTTCATCCAAAGGCACCTGAGGTTGTTTGGACTGTTCATCCCTGTGAGCCAGCTCCAAGCACTCAGGAGCAGAGGAGAGCAGCAGACTGCCTGGCTCACAGTGCCCATGGACACAGAGCAGCCCCAGGAAGACACAATGATGGAAAGCCATTACCTGCGTACTCTCACACTCAATTTTGTGACTGCAAAACACAGCCGAGAAGCCTGAGATGACACTGGATGGAGGTTCACTTCCACAGAGCTGTTGCTACTGACACTGTCATTGCCACTGACTGTTGTCATTGCCACTGTCCCTGCCAAGCATGAAGGAAGGGTCTGTCTTGAAGACAAAATATAAATGCACATAATCAGTCTGAGCCACCTATTTATGCCCAAACACAGCTTGCCAACTTATCTGCAAAGGCACTAACAGGGGAGAGCTGTTGCCCGTTTCAGGCCAGAAGGTGAAATCTTTCCCTTCTTTAGGTCGACTGTATATTAACAGTCTGTAGGAAGTTGGCTTAACCCTGCTGCAACGTCGGCTGTCCCACGGGGATATTTGGAAGGAACAGACAACAAGAAAAAGATGTATCTGTCAGCTTGGATATAGAGCAGAACTGAAATACAAACTCTGATCAGAGGTTTTCTGCCCTCGCTCTTCTGCTTGCTTTTTCAGTTTGTTATTCTTGTTTTTTCCAATGGATTCATCCCCTATGCTGCTTTCCCAGCTCTTTCTGTGCAGGAGCGCAGAGACTGCAACATCCCTATCTCTGCAAGGTGAGGGAGAAAGTGCTCAGCAGTGTCTGTCTATCAAAAGAATTAAATCAAAGTCTCTGAGAGAAGAAGCAGAAGTAAATGAAATATCAAAATGATGGAAAAGAAATTAAAAGAAAGTCTCTGGCTGTTTTCAAGAAGCACTAAAGAACTAGTTCTTCTGCCCAAAAGCTTTTCTGTCAGCTTCAGATATTGCTCAAGGAGTTAAGGAAAACTGAAGACCTGAGCTATTCTCACACATGATGCTTGTGAGTCAAATGCTAGTACACCAAACCTTCCAGGTCTCCTACCCCAGCTATGGCATCGCACCCCTGCCACTGCCTCCCAGCTCCCTCTAACCATGTTGGACTCATTAGTTTCCAGTTTCAAACTCTGTGAAGCACTAGAGTTTCTCATCGCAATTCTTGTTTTAACATTACAGAATGACACATCTTCCTCTGAATTAAAGATCAGCCAAACTATTTGGGCTGAAACATGTCAGACGGGTTAAAATATATAAATATATATATAGATTCCCTGTGGGATGCAGTAGAGACTTCAGCTGAAACTGCTAGTCTGGCAAATTTGCTGCTGGTAGATAACGCGGTATAGAAATACATCATCAAAAGTGATGTTGAGGGGCCACTGTTGTGGATTTTAAAACAGATATTAAGAAATTAGGAAACACCAGGGCTAAACAGGTGTGTGCATTCACACAGTCAGCCCCACAGTAATTCAGTAAAAGGTTGAAAAAGCCTTCTTTTAACTGGCTTAATGCTCTCCTTTACTCTGAGGTTATAGCTAGAGGCGCATGAACAACCAAGCCATCTCATCTACTGCAGCGCAACGGGCTGCGTGAGGGTTTTCACTTCAAAACAAAGTCCTCTGATGTTATCATCATTTGCTGCCTGCCTCCATTTCAGCTGCCTCATTTCTTCCTTCGGTGCTTCCTCTCACAGCTGCACTTGCACAACCCCGCGTGCTTTGCTCACGGGGGATGCCTGCGGGGACACCCGCTGCCAGCCTGCCCAGAGCCGCGCTCCCCCCGTGGCTCAGCACCCGGCTGGGCAGAGGGGTGGCTACAGTGCAGCCCAATGCTTTGATCACTTCACAGCCTATAAAAGCCTTTTTAAGAGCTTTCCCAGCTCTGACACCTTCAAAATGAAACGTTTCATTTTTTCAAGCATCGTGGGTATTATCTTTAAATGTAAACACTGGAGAAGCCACGGTAGATTGCCTGCCGTTATTGATTCGGGAAGGATTGCTGACTGAAGTGCTACACACCAACAGAGCAAGAGCAATTTAATGATCATTAGCGTTCAGAAGTTTCTCAGAGAGAAGATGAAGAGGTCAGGAAATCTACTGAATTTCTTTTCTTTGTCTGAGATTCAAGGTAAGAAAATGAGTGCAGCACTTTTCTTTTCAGATTCTTGAGGAGACAAGCCCATGATGGGAGATAAGACGTCCCCTTCAGGACTCACAGGTTATTTTAAAGGATGATTTAAAAATAAAATATTGGCCTGGAAGGGTGAATCTTGATAATGTAGCCTTACAGTATCTCTCAGAGGAAACAAAGGAAAAGGTGCAATGCTGCTACAGCTCAGAAATTGCTTTATTATCTGACTCACACTTGGAGCAGAGCAGTCTCCAGTCTTGGCATCTATCACAAAGCATCAAAGACACAGCACCGAGGTACAATTTTAAAATCACAGTGGAAAGAGGCTATTATTTCCACTTTGTAGGAGTGTGCTAGAGGCCAGCTCTCTGCTATCTAGAATAGCTATTTTCCTCTCAGTCTCTGAATCAGTGTTTGTTTGGGGCTCATTAGAGCATAATTTCTTTCTGTCCAAATATTTTTGCCTTCCTAGAGTCACAAAGAACAGTTCTGAAAGAAATTCAGCAACTTTTTTCTTTTCTTTTAGTTTCCCTACTGATACATTTGCTAATACAGTAATTAAAAGGAAATTGCACTCCTCTATAGCTACCGAAGTAATTATGGGCCATGTCTAATAGGGGTTGCCAAAACAACTAACAGCTCTCAAACTATCTCATTGAGCACTTGTTCCCCTGTGGGTCTCTTAACAGGCTCAGCAGCTCTTTTCCTTTCCCAGCCAATGTGTCTCAGCACTAAATGTGGAAGTCCAAACGCCATCCTCAAACCACAACTGGTAACTAAGGTTTTGCGGTTCTCTGGCTCAACACTGCAGATCAATTCTTAGCTGATGGCAGAAGGCGAGATGCCCCGAAGCACAGGGACAAGCCAGAACAACAAAGCAGCAGAAAAATAAAGTCTTGAACTCCGCAGCAAACTGCCTTCTCACTGTATTTATCCTGCTCCATGCCTTCACACTCCTGATCTTCTTTGAGCATAGCTTCTCTAAGACCTCCATCCTTCCACACTGTTCCTTCCCTTTGCTAGTTTCTCAGCATTAGCCAGGCAGGCCAACCAGCATGTACATCTCCATTCTTGATGAGTTTAGGTGTCTCAAATAGCCACACTTGGTAGGAGACGACAAACCAACAGCACAGCTATACTGTGCCATTGCAGCAGTTCTGCTGTGTAACAGGACTGAGGGACAACCAGAGAGCATCTTCCTAAGCTTCCTCACTCTTTCCCAAGGAAGCCACAATTCCTGTCAGGTCCCTTCCAGGCTTCTCCCACACCTGCAGAGCAAAGTGCTGCAAGCAGCTAGCAGGGAGGAGAGCTGCACCAGCAGAGAGGCAAGACACATTTGTGGTTGTCATAAGATACCAGAATGTCCTGGCACATCCACAACCTAAAGGAAACAGCTCCCCATCTGCAATGGAAACACCCTTTCCAGAACAACGGAGATCCTACTCTTTGTATCTCACACTAATGACATTAAAAAGCTGCTTTTATGTTTTCTTTAGTGACTTTTAGCTTAAACATTAAAGATTATGGTCATTTGTTTCCTTATAGCAGGCAAACGGCATGATCACACTCATGCAATAAGCACCCACCAGAGAGAGAAGCTGCAAAGTATTTCTGGTGCTGTATTAATGCTGAGAAAACTGAGTAAAAAGCAGACTGAACGACACCTACTCTAAATGTATTCCATTGGATTTCTGTCTTTTTAAAATCAGGCTTGCTAGCTAAGTCTTAACTTTCTTTTCAATCAACGTTTTGAGAGAAGCAAACGTTGCATTTGGGCAGGCTCGCAGTCCCTTTCTGTTTCCAGCTTGTACCCATCTTTCATCTCATATCTGATTAAGCCACTTAACGCAAAGAAGATGAGTTGTTAGTCACGTTTAGTGTCGGTGAGATGTGTCTAAATAACAGTCCCAGGCAGGGACCTAAGCACCTGCACATCCTACCTGCTAAAGAGCCACCTCACAGAATGAAAAGGTTGTGAGCACAGCCCAGTGCACTTGGTGGGGGCTGCTCTCATCAGATGTGCTACAAGTATTTGCACTCAGATGGCACTGGGTGCTAACAAAAGGGCCCAAATGCCCTGCAGCTCTTGCTATAGAAAGCAACTGGAATTCAGGAATTTTCAAATCCCTGCTGCAGACAGCATTTCTCAGTTCTCAGCCAAAAATGATTGCACTTTTGATGAACCACGTGTCAGTTAGAAAGTACCCCAAGAATACCAAGGAAAATGATTAGAAATTAGGGAAAAACAAAACAAACAAACAAACAAAAACATATTTGCATTACTCTCTTTTTTTTTCTTCTTTTTTAAAGAAAAATATGTGTTGAAAACCTTCTGCCTGTGCTGTTGGCTGTATTTCTTCCATAAAAATGAGCTGCATAGGCCTATTCTGATTTGGCTTTTCTTCAGCAATGCACTACTTCAGTTTAAAGCAGAAAAAGTAAAGTCATTTCTCTCAAATAAGCCTGAAGTGACATGAAACTGAATCAAACAATCCATTGGGATATTTATTCTTTTATGAATTAGTTATGTTGGTATAGCTACTGTTACAACATTTGAGCCAGTCTTTGTCTCATTGAGGTTCAGGGAATTTTGAATTTTGCCACTGATCATAAGAAAAGGAAGAAATGTTCTTACTCTTCTTCATTGCCATTTTCCAAATTAATATCAACAATGTACTTTTAGAAACTGATATCACTTGCAAGGCACAGAATCTGTGAGGCTTAGTTTACTATTTTATCTAGAACGAAGTTTTGCTAAAACAGTCTTTAATATGGCTGTAGTGTTAAAGCTTAGAGCTCCAGTGAGCCTCTCCTGGCCTGCAGAGCAGCATTGTAACATTTCCATTGCAATCACATTTAAACTAGAATGTTAGACGACAGCCAAAAACACTGTCCAGTAAGAAACAAGATCTAGGAAGAAGTGTGCTCACAAGAAAATCCTACATAACTAGCACAGAATGGAAATACACGTACATATAATCGTAAAACAAATATGAAAGATGAAATCCCTCAGAAATGCCTTCTTCCCCAATCTTCATTGCTGTTCTTACAGAACTGTTACCAAAAGTGCTTGCTCAAGCATAGATGTTACTGAGCAATTTGCTTTTATATTCTTGTAGAACCATTTGTGCCTCAGTAAGATGATAATGTCAGCAGCTCTTTTATTCGGTTCAATACTTTATATACACTAAATTTTCTAAACCTTCCTGCAAGTCTAACATGTCAGATTCGGGGTGTTTAATTTCAGATGTTAAACATACTTTTTGTCCATGTCCAGTGCCTGCTGACAGAAATGTGAGCACTGTAGGCATTGGCACCCATGCCTACTTTCCATTTGTTGTATTTCTCTGTTATTCAGGTGTCACAAGGATACATGATCACACATACAGTTAGGTAGCAGAGGTATACATGAGGCAGATTGTGTAGTGGGTAATTTTCAGAAGTGGCTCAGACTCTACTGTTGGTTACAACCTCTCTGTGTTCATAAGGATTTCATTTATTTTGTATCTTACACCCTGAGTATGCATTATTAGCTGTCTCATGATACATCTTCCCTCTTTAGAACAATTTAGTACAGTTCCTCAATTTATTTGGCTCCAGAGTCAAATTTATGTCAGCTGTTTTGCCAGACAGCAAAAGCAGAGTCTCATACAAGCATTTAAATCAATCAGACCACAGGACCTCAGTCCTGGGGAGTCACTCTTTTGAAAAGAATTTATTACCAAAATACAAAAATACTTATCTGTAGAAATAAATCTGTATCTGCAGTATATATATCAGCAAAGACAGGTAGATCAGGTAGCAAGAGTGTAGAGTGAGCAAATGTTTTGAATTAATGCTTATGCTCTGTGAATTAGATTTTACAGGACTCCTAAAAAAAAAAAAAAAAAAAGAAAAAGAAAAAGAAAAATCCAACAAATTCTTCTTAATACTCACCATTATGTTTTTGTCTGTTTCCCTCTCTATTACTATTACTGCAGTCCTCAGGGATATGATGCATCTGTAAAAAAACATCATTATGTCCTACCAGGTTGTTTTTCAACCTTTACACTTGAAAAGCCTTTAGAGATGAACTGAGAGATGGCTGTGACTCAGGAGTCTGATAGTTCCACGATTCCTACCTGTGACCTCAGTGCTCAATGAAGCTTTCCACATGCACCCTTCTAAAAATTTCCCTGTCATTTCCAACCAACATTTAAATCCCAGCACCAGCAGTGGAAGGACAGACGTTCCCCTGCCTCAGCATCACCCTCACTTGGGTGTGTGGGTGAGCAGGGAACAGCCACCCCAAGGCAGGCAAGGGGCAGATGAATAGGGAACAAAATCACAGCAGGGAGCATGGAGGACATATGCCCAGTGGGCCTCTGAGTCTGGCACTCAGAGTGCGCAGCCCACTTTTCTCAGCCTCCAGACTCTCAGGATTGCCCTCCTTCTCCGCATTTCAATGCACATGAGAGGAAAGTCATCCCTCTGCAGAATTAGTAACACTCCTCACATGTTATTGAGGGACTTTGAGCTGACGGTGTGCTATGCATGGGTCTCTGCAGAGACTAATTTCAACTGTCTTCAGTGTAACTGGGAGTAAAACAGCAGGACATGGCTGTGCCTCACAAGTTACTGGGGGAAATGGCTTTGAATCTTCAGACTGGCTTTCCATCACACAAGCCCTCAAAGACTTTTGAAAGCGTTGCTGCCTTTGCTCACCAGCATAGCCCAGGGCTTGAGCAGTGTTGCAAGGGAGTAATACTGGGTGCGAGCCATCTTCTGGGCCTGAGCACACAGTCAGTTGAGCCTGGATTAAAGCTTGGTTCCAAACCCAGACTCACCTAGCACACGGTTTTCCCTTTAAGCATGCATATAAATTTGAGGGAGAGACCCCAACACTTGGTAACTTAGCATGACCGTGTGTTCTGGATGAGCTGAGCAAGAAGCAGTGCTCAACACAACTGCAAACGTCCTGAGCCTGTACACAGCACGGTTGTTCTGAATCTCAGCAACAGTAGAGCTAATATCGAGAAATAACCGGTAGAAATAGAGCTTGCCTTGCCAAAGACAGTTCTCCAACCACTCGTAACTTTGCAAGGTAGACAAGGACAATGCCTATTGTACTAGACAGTACTCACTCATATAAAGCTACACGCATGAATAGCTGTTGGCAGAAGCATTACCTTTCACTTTACCCCTCTCAGAGCAATAAAAGACTTTACAGCCAAGATAATCTTGAACTGGAGGAAGTACGGTGAAAAAGCTTGTAGGACCATTAGAAGAAGATATCAGAAGAACTTGGCATCCATATCAGCAAAAGGAAGACTGGGCAGGGATACAAGAGCTTTATGAATAAGACATGAATAAACATCAGCAATTATAAATCCAATGAAACTGCAAGGCTGCACTGGCCCAAGAACAAAAGGATATAAAACAAGCCTACATCAGCCTGCAAATTAGGGGAAGGTTTCAACGCTTTCAGCGGTGTCGTTCTGAAAGAGCTTTTAAAAAGAAAAGTGCAAGCAACGCACAGGGCCCAACAAGTGCTAGGACTGGGAAATGCTTCAGCACCAGTGCTTCACATGCACAGGGGGCATGGGGAAGTTATTCACCACAGACTGCTCCATGCAAGGGTCTAAATGTTCACAACAGCAGACTACACTAGACACCCATTGGTTTTCCTGTGCCAAATACTCCAGTCCTTGACCAGCAATAGCTTGGTCAGCAGTGATGGACAGCCAACCCGTTATAACTTCTGGAACAGGAGCAACCAGGAGTGAAGGTGGAAGCTTTACTAAGAGTGTCTCTATCAGGATTTAATTTATGGTTTACAACCCTTTTCTATTTTGGACTTAAGCTGCATAATTAGCACTGAACCTGACAAGGTGCATGCCAGCCAAGTGATTTAGCTTCAAAACATAATTACTTTTCTTATACTGTTGAGGAAATAAAACAAGAAATAAATTCAGTACAGTATTTTATTAAAAGACATCCGTGAAGGCGTGTTGTTATTGATACTGGACTCAATTCAGTCTTGGCATAAACCAGGCATACAGCTAGGGCTGCATTTGGCCAACTATGTTAATTATTTAGTCATAAATAGTTCAACCTATATCACTAGGCATGGCATCAGTAATATGACTGAATGATGTTATGAATCTATGGGTTCAGGGCAAGCCTGATCAGACCACCAAGTGAGGGAAATAGATGCTTAGTCATCATGTGTGTCTGACAGCAATAGTACCTTGCAAAAGAAAATTTTTCTTCTCCTAACCAACCTCTCAGAGAGCCTTCCTGCTCTGAGTTAGCCATCTTTCAGCTCCATACCTACGGGCAAGAAACAATGGAAGAGCTATTTTAGGAGATTTAAAAACGAAAAGAGCTATCTTTGGAGAGGCTTTCCCTGGCATGAGTTCAGCAGAACAGGACTTTGACAGGAATTGCAGGAGAAAAAGAAGAAAGGGTGAACGGTTCATGGGCAGAGGGAGATGATGCCAGCTGACCGAGCTGTGTGGCATACAGATTTCTCTGTGGATGAACAACCATATGTCAGGAGAGGCCCCTTCTCTAACCTGGTTCCGAAATTCAAAAGTACTGTGCCATACCTCAGAAGTAAGCAATGTTTCCAGGATGCTGGTTGTGTATCTCTCCCCACACTTGCACCAGTGATCAAAGCAAGGAGGCAGAAACTGTGTCATTCTCTCAGTAAAGACACAGGAGCTCAGATTGTAGGAGCTAAGGTCCCTGGCTGACTCGCTCTCTGATCCTCTCACATAATCACCCTCATCTAGGAAAAGACAACAAAGGGGAAGCTCCCAGTTTGTGAGGTGGACCCACCTGAGTGGTTTGGGGTTTGTTAAGCATGGAGGTGCCACACAAACCTCTTTCACATTTGCCTGAGAGACAGTAAATCATAATCTCTCACAGTCATAGTGATACCCAGGTCAAAGAAGACATTAGATAGTACAGCCTGTTCCTTCACAATTTATAGGTGAAGTGCTCCGTGCTGGTGCAGTGAGGAGGCAGCTGTGCACCATGCATTGTGATGCACCAGCACGAGCTGGAGTGGAGATTGGCAAGGGGAAAGCAGAAAGTTATTATTTTTGAGATTATACCATTCTGGGACTAGAGCTGCTCTGCAAATTGAATTCATATTGATAATATGTAGGAGGCAAACTATTTTTCAGAAGGAGAAAACTTCCAGGCTGTTCTCAGGTATGTAGAGAACAGTACCACATTTCAGAACAAATACTATTAATTTTCCTTCACCCCTCTTAGATTAAAATAGGATTTAATTCTATGACCAGAACAAATACCATTAATAACTCTGGCTTATTTCTTGACACCATACATAATAAAAATGTACTGGCTGGTTTGTGCTTTCATTCTGTCTGTAGCACAGGTACATTTGGGAACTGGAGTCAAAACATCTTCTCACAGCGATCAAATAAAGCAATGTTATTTTTACAGATATTACATGCCTTGGGAAAGGAGGGGAAAAAAAAAAAACGCACAGCAAAACGCAAGCAAAGCCAAACGATGTTCATGAAATCAATAGAGAGAATTCACTTCACCAGCAAAGACATGAGCTTGCAAAGTGCTAGAAATATAAATATACCTTATTTTTGTAGATATATACATACATCTTTTGTGAAGAATTCAAACATTATCAGAGTCAAGCTTATAGGATTTGCCAGACTTTTAACTGAAGCTGTGAAACTATACTATGTGTCCAAGGCTTGATGCTCCAGTTGACTATGACAGTGAAGAGCTCTACTGACAACAGAGCTCAAAAAAAGGCAAAATTGTTCTCTACACACACTGGCATTTGCATGTCTGTGGAGAATGAAAATTGTTTTTACCTGTTAATGCATTCCCCTGCAAGTGGAAACTTCTATCACTTTTATGCTTTGAAGCACATGAAAAAAATGTATCCTCAAAAAGCTAAAAAAATATGATTATTAAGAATAATTACATCTGGTTACACTGAGTTATTTAGAAATATTACTGTTTATTTAAAGGTCTTCAGTTAGAGGGGATTTTAAAAGATCAGAAGCACAACTCCATCTGATCAAAAAGGCTGTTCTGAGAATCAGCATTCTTTCTAGCTCAGAATCAGAAAACAGAAAAATTGGACAAAAAAAAAATGGGTCCAGCTGATCAAAACTTTTAATAGTGATAATTTTTAATTATTTTACTTTCATTGTAAAGTGTTGAAATGTTTTGGCTTGTCTTTTCCCTATGCACTACATTTAAAAATATGTAAAAATACATAAAAAGATAAAAAGTCAATTCATATTGAAGAAGTTGCAAAAGTAACATTTAAAACATAGCCTTAATAATCTGATACTAAAAAAAAAAAAAAAAAAAAAAAAAGGACATTTGTCAAAAGAGCAATCCTTTACCAAAACAAGCTTAATTTTTGATAGAAGAAAACAAATCATATAAACTTAAGTATTTTAATAAAGAATATTTCTGGTAACTATCCCAGTCAGTCAATTTTAAATTAAGAAGCTTTTTTTTTTTTAAAAAAAAAAAAAACACTTTCTAAAATAAATATTTTTCAAATCTTGCATTCATATTTCACATTTGGTATATATCTTATAGCTATCACTAATCTTAACAAAAGCTGATTTCTTTAAGAATTATAATTTTTATTATAAGAGTAAATTGTTAGGGTTATTTTCACAACTGAAATTTAATTTGGAATAAAAATTGAAAATTCTTTACAAATAAAATCTAAAATTTTAGTTATAAAAATGAAATCAGTTGAAATTCTGAAATCTGTAAGCACAGTTTAAATCCTACTGTAGCTGATGTTCTTCCTCTTAAACTTGCCTGTGCAGAATTTTGATTAAACAGATTGGATTATATTTCTTTGTAATATAATCTTTATAATTTCTTCTTGGTGCTGAACCAAGCACATATGATGGAGTACATTAGATGAGACGTTTAAAATTGGTAAGTACATATGTTATGCTATATTTGCAGTCTTTTTCTATGTACATTGCATTTTTAGTTTTACGATTAATGATTCATAAAATGAATGGTAAATGGTAAATGATTTACCATTCATAAGATGAATGGGAAAGGTAAATGATTCAACAAAACAAGAACAATTCTCTTTTTACTGCTGTGTTGAAGTAGATTGGGTGTTAGGGAAAGGTTCTTCACCCAGAGGGTGGTCAGGTATTGGCACAGGCTCCCCAGGGCAGTGCTTATGGCACCAAGCCTGCTGGAGCTCAAGAAGCATTTGGACAGAGCTATCAGACACATGGTCTGATTTTTGGTTGTCCTATGTGGAGCCAGGGGTTGGACTCTAACTTTGTGAATCCTTTCTAAGTCAGAGTATTCTGTGATTCTAAGTAAATTCAATGTAAGACCGTAACTACAGCTTTCATTCTAAAGGAAAAAGGCTTTTTTTAGTGATATCCTTGTATCCCAGCTAGAATTTCAGGATGATGGTCAGCCTATAACCATGGAATGAACACAGCACAGCAAAGCTGTGAGATGTCTTGTACGGCTGTCATGTTTGGGTGTCTGAATTTTTACACCATGAAACAATGTGAAGTTTTTTAAAAAGCTTTGGGAGAACATCATAAATGCTATGGAAACCTCACAGCTGGAGCTGTACCATGCCAGGCAGGTCAGGTCCCCAGCACGATTATGAATACATACCCCCATGTTTCCCCAGCAGCAGGACATGCTGCTATGACACTTCTGCCCTGAGGTTCAGGGAGGTTTCTGCATGTAGAGCAGCCTCTTCTTCTCTCAGAGGTGACGATCAGCAGTTACAGAGCGCTTCCAGCAGCATCTGTTTTTTAACAATACCAGGACAGCAGGCGAGGCTCCTCCCTGGAGAAATTCCAACGCCCAGCATTATTTTGCCTTTTATTTTAAAGAAAATTGTCCTTGTCACCACGCTTTCCAGGCAATGCTGCCTCAAGTTTATGCGGAGACCAGAAAAAAAGATAAGATGAAGAGCAAAAATAAGCAATAAATATACATATCATTGACGTGATCATCCCTAGATAAATCCAAGCTAGTGAAACACGGATGACGGTGCCAAGGAAAGGACAAACAATGTCAGAGTAAGTCAAAAGGCATCTTGATGCCTCACTTTTATTTCCCTATATTCAGGAAAAGAAAGCTAAATACTTTTGGGTACTCAGAGAACTTATCTTTAAAGACTAACCTAACAGAGTTAAGTAAGGAATTTACCTATATTCTACCTATATTGTCACAGTGCAAGGGAGAACCACTACGAATACATGGTAATTCAGTTAGCTTAGCCACCAGCGAGCCTGAAATGCCACACTTGCCAGGATTACCCTGCCACTGCAGTGCAGGTCATACACAGCATCTTGAAATGTAGTTAAAGACACAACCCATGCTGAAACTCATAGAAAAGGTGGGAATAGGAGCTTCCCTTTCCTGGCAGGGCCTTGTCAAGCCTTGGGCAATCTGAAGTGCCACAGGCAGCTGCCCTCCAGCCAGCCAGGAAGGCAGGCTGGCACCCTGACTCTTGGTGGAGTGTTTTGCTTACCCTCATGTAAGTAAAATGAAGTAAATAAGTGATCAAGAATCTTTTTCTTCAGAACATCATGGGAAAAGCAGCAAGCTGAGTGTTTGTTGGCAAAGATTTTTTTTCCAAGGGCAAGGATTCTCTTCAGACCCTCAGGATTCACCTGAGATTTTCTACTTCCAGATTTCCTACCACTTCCCATTGCTTAAATTTCATACTGCTTAAAAGATTTCTTATTTGACCATGTAAAGAAGTATCTCTACATCCTTGTACTCCCTCAGAGTTTGTAGGTTGGCTGCATGCTCTCCTTTCACGCTCTAGCAGTCATCACAACCAAAAAAACTCTGTGTTACATTTTCCTCTAAAATCACTCTCGCCAAGCCTCACTCATCATTGCGCTATGCTTCTCTGAACTATCTGCTTCATTCTAGTAAGCAGATTCCCCAAACCAAAACAAAATAATATATATATATGACACATGTCCAGCATCAAACAGTGCTCCATGAAGATTTTTTTCTTTAATAATAAACAAACCTCTAGTGAGGCTGGAAAGGGAAATGTGTTTTCTAAACAGAGTACGCAGTTTTGGAGAAAGGTTGAGAGCCATGCACCTGTTTAGATATCACAAAACAATGTAAAATGATGCATCGTGTCAAGCAAAATTTAGTTTGCAAAACAGATAACCTATCTTGTGATCAGTGATAATTTCTGGGATCAGTGCTTAAGCAGATACAGCTTCTTCAGGTGTTTCAAAACCTTCAAGGAAACCTTCAAGAGTAAACACCTGAATTTTGTCCTCATTTTGTGATCTCCTCTCCGATTAGCCTCCTAAGTATCATCTATGATCTGACAGAAAACAATGACGATGGCACACAGCTGTCTATCCAGGAGCCATGTGCTTTTCCAGGCATAGTAGTGGCTGACTTTTTTAAGCAGCTGCAAACAAGGAAGCAGGAGGCAGAAAACAGTAGTCTAGAAAGCATGGTACTGCGTAGTCTGGTCCATGAGAAGTCACTGTGGCATGACACAGGAATGCAGGAGTCAGGAAAAGCAAATCTGTATTTTGCTACAGGGAGACAGAAGAGATGAACCCTTACATTTGAAGACTACTCTAGAGAGGATGCTCTTAGTCTTCAAAAGCACTAGCATTCTACCAAAGGTGCTTTTCTAGCCACAGGAGTGGATTTCAAATCTCACATTGCATAGACTACCCAGTTCCAAAATGCAATCCCAAATACAGAAAATATGGAAATAGTGGAATAATCAATCTCCACTAAGAAAGAAAGAAAAAAAAAATGTAGTCCAGTGTTTTGGACCAGACCACCATGAACTGTCAAAGTCATCCAAACGAAAGTTTCTGATTTTTGTTAGAATTGTTCATAAGTAGCTATGACAGAATAGGTGCTAGATCTGATTTTCCCCTACTGTTGTGAACTCACAACACAAGGAACTCTTGGCACCGGCAACCCCAGCATCTCCAGGAGAGCCCAGCAGTATGTTAACATGCTGGGAGTGCAGAGGAACCCAGGATTTTGTCAGCTTTGGTGGATGTGCATTAACTGGATGGACATTATTTAAGAGTTAGTCTAGAACTGTGCCAGATTTTCAGACAGGCTATTGAGGGTCTTCACTAGTCACATACAAAATGTGTCCTTGCAGTCATGACTTTGTCCCACCAGTTTATGAAAATGTTTGAAAATGCCTCACAAGTTAACACCATAACAATATAATAAGGCTGACTGAAAACTGGCTATGCTACTTGCCAAGAAAATGCCCTGAAAAAGTTGCAATGAAAAAACTTAAAATGGGAGATATAATAGCCATGCAGAACTCAAAGACAGACTCACTTAGGCTCCCTGAAATATTTGTTATGACATTTTTTTTCTGAATATCGTCAATTCAAAATGAAATATAATTTAACACCAAACCCCTGAAATGTTTTGTGCCACATATGTCAACCTCTTCAATAAAAATGTCTGTTGCCTTTCTACGTGTCACAAAATCCATAATTTTTGAATAATTTTGCTTTTATAAAACCCAACATAAAATGTGCCAGCTGAAGTTTTCCAACCGGTTATTTTCCAGGGGAAGCCGAAAGAACATAGTAAAGATAATTTTAGCAAGCAAGCAGAGCACTCAGAGTTGAATCCATACAGGGACTGCAGGCATGAGAAAACCACCTAATGTAGGAGCTGGTACCTGCCACAGATAGTTAAATACCTGTCTGAGAAAAAAATCATTTTAGTCCCCTGCTGTATTCATGCTTCTCTGCAGTATAATTAAGCACAAAAGCCATGGCAGGCTTAATCAGACAACGGCAGCAAAGCCAGGTATGGTCCCACTTAAGGGAAACCCAGCTAGGAATATTTCTTTGACAGAGAAAGAGACTAAAGAGACTTGGGAGTAATTATCCATACTGAAATGAACAGAGTTCACAGCTGAATACAATTGCAAAAAAATAAATAAAAAAATCCCACTGTTTTGATCTGCCTGTACGACAGAGTCTCCTGTTGAACTGATGCACAAAGCCAGAGCTTTTGAGCTTGCTGTGTCGATGCTGGTAACCAGAGCACCCTAACCAGTGAGCTGGTTTGCCTATACAATTTCATGACCTGCTTTATCCATCCAAAATCTTCACTTCACTGTGCGTAAGGGAGAAAGCAACATCAACCCTAGAGCACCAGCCTAAGCAAGAGCTACATCTTGGCAAGTACATGACAGGAAAGATAATGTTGCCCTAATGTTTCTCACCTTGGCACACTGCAGTACCCACCTCACTCTTGCCAGTGACCAGCTCTGTCCTCTGATATCCCTTTGTGCTCTCACGTACTTATTAGGATCACATGGATGAATTCAATGACATGTTTAGTCATCACCTTTAGCTATAAGCAGTTAAAAAAAAAAAAAAAGGTTGCCATCACAACTGCTTAAAGTGTTTCCTATGCTTCCCATTCCTTCTTAGCAGTCACCTGCAGATTCACCAAAACTCAATTTTTTGCCTCGCTAACTCAGGTGAAGTATATTTTCTAAGTTTCAGATGAAACAACAACACAACAGGATTAGGAAGGGAAGATAAATTCCCAATATCGATCTATTTTTCTGCCATTTAAGAATTGTGTGAGGACCCGGCAGAAATTTAATAAAATCTCTCTCCTACCAACAGCTTATGGATAGAAAACAACACATTCACGAGCACTCCTTTGGGTGAAAGGCCTCACACATTTAGAGCAGGCACCTCAAACACTGGCAGTTACGCTCCTATTTCCAATTGTGAATAAAAATAAAGTGTTCCTAGGGGAAGACGATTACCGGAGGCTACAGCCAAATTTAACAGCAGAGAAAAGTGCCTGGTAAGAGTGGGCACAGAGCTGTGCTTTTGTTCCCAGAGGAGTCCAGCTTCCTTAGCAAGCTGAGCACGTGCAAGGGGCAGAGGAAAGGCCAGACTGCTCTGGCCAAGTTTGCTGGGTCAAACAGCGTTCAGGAACAGCACAGATCAAGCTGAGGAAAATGCTGGTTTCAAAGGACAGCTCTGCAGCATGAACTGCATTTGGGAGGCAAATGGAGCAAGCAAGGGGCCTGGAAGCAGTCCTCAACGTGGAAGAGCCCTGCACATCCTGAAGTGCCACTTCTCCCTCTCCACCCGACCAGACGAGCTACAACTACTGCCAAAACAGCAGCGAGGAGCCCATCAGGCTGCAGAGCCAGATGAATGAGCGTGCAACATCTCACCTGCTTTGGAAAAGAAATTGAGAGGAGGCTGCAAATCCATCAGGGCTTAAGGATCTTGCTGCAGGATAACACACTGCTGGCATTCAGGAGCTTGATCCTTCTAGCAGTGTCTAAATAGCATCTTTACCATGAAGTGATGAAGAGAAGGTAAAGGAGTCGCAGTGCAAAGCTTTCTCTCCTTTGTAGAGAAGGAGATATCATTTGGGCTCAACAGCTGGTAGCAATCTTTAAACATTTGTCAGCTCCCCCTGTTGTCTCCTGGATTTTCAGTTGCAGCTGTTGCAACCAACAGTGCCATCTGCCTTAGAGAGCCTGGCCAGAAGCCCACTCATTTTGTTGCCTTTTTGCTTGTAATTTCTTTCTTGACTGATTTTTCCCAGCCGTTCCTCTGGCACAGGCTCATGGCTCTCCTCACTCTGCACAATGAGAGCAGCTTCAGCAACATCCACCCCTCAGACAGGGACAGACTGGCTGCAGCCACCTGTCCTTTACAGCCTCTCATTTTAGCTCTGAAACCAAGTTGTTGCTTCACCCGTTCTGGTGGTTGTCCCCATGGCTCTCCTCCAGTGCATAACAACATGAATTTGGAGGGATTTTGCATTTGCTTTCCCTCCACCCAAGCAGCTCATGCTCCTGAATTCATTAGCCCAAAATAAATAATCACTGCCCCAAAACCACTGTAGGTTTCTGTAATCCATTCTCTAGGGGCACTGACCAGTCCCCAGGCAGGATAAAGAAACAAAGGAGACTGCTCTCAGGTGCCTGTAACAAGGCACTCAGTAAAGATATTACTTCATGCTTTCCAGGTGGAAGAAAGCACGCAAGGCCCTGAGCTGGATAGCCAGGATTTCCATACATTGCCAACATTAAATCTTCCCTTCAGAAACAAGGCAACAGAGATCTCATGGTCACTGTGGAAATCCCATTGATCCACCGAACTGTGCAGGTGTGAGTTTAATGCTTCTGAGACCAGGTGTGACAAGGGTCCCATCACACAAATCCTTTGTACATCAAAAAGGCAAACACGTCCTGGGCAGATCAGTGCTGTGGGATCAGAGCTTTTGCTCTGACATGTCTAGGTCTGCTGCAGCGTGACCAAAATAACCTGAGCTCAAACCATCAGTCCCTGTTACCTAAAAGAGCTAAACCTATTGGCAGTGACTTTAAGAAAGACACAAAATCAAACCTAATGGAATCGTGTCAAACTCATGCCACCAAAAGTCAAGGATTCAGATGCAACAGTCCATCATAAAAATCCCATCACACTTTGAAGCTTGGGGCTCCGGATTTAGTTTCACAATAATTAAGTAACCTCTGGCTAACCTCAAATGAATATTGCTGAGCACATACCCAAATTATCAGCTGTGTGTTACAATAAAAACTACAATGAAAACAAAAATTGGAACCAATCCTGATACAGCAATAGCCAGAGATGTAAGTATACAGACACAACACTAATTTTATTTATCAGTAGCCAAGCTAACAGAAAAAAGCCTCAACACAGAATGTGGATGTGACTTTTAGGAAAGCTAAATTGCTGATTCACTCTGGTTAATTTGGATTAGGACTGCATGTTTGCACAGTTAACATGTACACAGTAAGCACATCAACCTCCAAGACAGAACATCGGGTAGGTATACTCTTGTAACCCTCCAGCCAGCAGAGGCAGGCAGGAGACAGCATCTCACCTGGAAACATTTGCCCTGTAATGGTCGAGGAAAGGAATTCCAGTTGCATTGCATGAGGATTACTTCTTTTTTTTTTTTCACTAAATATAAAATGGCTTATAAAAGATATGATGCTCAGGGACATGCAAGCAAAGGAAATCTTTCAGGGGAAGAGTATTGTAACCCTCGAGCCTAGTGTAACATGGCTGATGCTGGCAGAAACAAAACACAGAGTAATATAACCTGCTTATATAAAAAAGAACTCAAATAAAAACACTCTTTTTTCTTTTTTTTTTTTTCCCCAAAATGATTCTCCCTTTGCAAGGCAACATTTATAGTAGTTTATAGATTAGCTCTGTTCAGCCCTCACTAAAGCAAGGCAAACAACTTACCCTGTGCAGCTAGGACTTCATTTCTTTTCTGAGGCACTATCTGAACTAGGGAGATATAAACAGCAGGGGGGTTATGCGTTTTGTAGGTATTCTTTCTAAAAGGACTAGTTGCTGAGTGGTACTAACATAATGGATTTTTGTCTTTGTATTCATCCACCCACCATGCATCCCCAGTAGTGGCCAGACCATCCATCCACACACACTGCTTTTGTCATCACAGCATGTATTACATTCCTGCACTAGAAAGATGGCTTTATGGAGGCTGCAACAATGAGCAAACAGTCCACCCCCACCTCAAACTGCATGAAACTACATGAAGCATCTTCTCCAGCAAGCTTGCATTTGAAACTGATTGAAAACTGATTGTGATATTTTTCCCTTTGATTCCCTAAATGGTCCCATCCCAGTGAAAACCTACAAGGCTGGAGCAGATCCTAGCTCTCCTGCTCAGCCGCTGCTCTCAGCCAGTGGTGAGATCCAGCATCCAGCCATCAGTTACAGGCATGGCCCTGCTCCTGCAGGTTCCACACGCTTGTGTTTGCCACATCTCATAGAGCAGCTACACATAATACAGAGCCAAAACCTCCATCTTTGCTCTGCTCCTTCATGCCCTTGATCGTAGGAGGTTTTCATGGCTGTTCACACACACAACCCCAAAATGAGGTAGCAGGGCTTAGCAGTTTTCTTCCATACCCCAAAAATGGCAGTCTTCAGGTCAGTCTCATGGATGTTGAGATTCATTCCCATCGCAGGAGCCTGGTATCTGTGGTGACTGCAAGTGAATGCTTGCCTCTGCACAACAACGGCTTCAGAGGCAGGAAAGGTTTCTGCTGCGCGGAAGGAAACAGTTCCACAAAATATTTGGCTCTTTGGTTTCATTCCAAATCAGAGCAAAGTCACACAACAAGGAAGCATTTCCAAATTCCGAGGCAGACCCAGCCCAAGGCAGGCCAGCTGGCTGGGTGCCCTGGCCTCCGAAACCCCGGGGTTTCTGCAGCCCCCTCCCTGGGCCGCTGCCACACGGCCTCTTCCAGAGTGCTGCATCTGGGAAGCCTAGAGAGGCCAAAAACAAATCTAGGCCCAGACAGGTTGGCACAAAGTTAGGTGGGTTTTGCCACCACCCAGCTTAGATTGCCTCAGAATTTTGTCCAAATCAAATTATTTCTCTGAAGGGCTTGTTTGCTGAGACCTGCTGCTCGGCTGAAACACTTCTCCACAGGAAGTTTTGTGCCCAGCTCCAGCCACGCTTGTTGGCAGCCTCCCCCACCTCATGTCACCGAGTCACCAGCTGCCACAGCACTGCCGTCCTCTTAACACCATCGTCTTCTCATGTAGGGCTGGCGTGGCATTACCTTTCTAGATGGATCCTTTCCTTCTGACAGAAAGATGTCAGTGCAGAGTCAGCTGAGAAAAGCCCCAGGGGACTCCTGTTGATCCAGAGACCACAACCTAAGAAAGTTTGCTTCTATGTGGAGAATGTGATTTATATCTCTAATACCATAAAGTGTCTGCACCTCTTACCATGATTGCTTTTACAGACTCAAATATTTTTAAAAGAAAATGAGTAATTAGATAAAAGCAGCCTGCTATCAGAAACTGAGTAATAATTTATAAGCCTTCACCAAAACTTGAACTGATTCTGACACTTCTCTTGGTTATTTACAGAAGAGAGAGAAACTCATATCAAATGTGCTCTGAAATCTATTTATAAGGGCAAGCCGAGAGACAGAGAATCTAAAACATAAGCGTTTTTTGAAAAACCCAAGTGGGAATAAAACTATTTCCGCTACCTTCCATTGTGCAGTATTTTAACAGCAGTAAATACAATATATAGTTTTACTTGAACCAAAGCAGCTTAATATATATTTCCTCTAAACTAAATAGTGTCAAACTATGAGAGCTCCACTCATGTTTCATTTATATACATTTAGTCATGGACTCAGAAGGGGACTTTATCAGAAGCAGAGATGAAAAAATGGTATAGCTTCATGGTGGGGCAATGAATAAGACAATTACCTGAGTTACAAACAATTGATTTTTAGATCGGACATTTTCTGATGCATTTTTGCTTTTGTCAGTAACATTTGAAGTCAGTTACTCTCCAAAAGGCTTGAACGTTTGTTAAGAACTATAAATGACCGCCTAGAGGTAACAGAGCAGCTAAGTCATACTGTCAATTAGACAGGCCTCTCTCTGTCATCCCTGATAGTGTTTTAGAATAGTCTGTAAGTAGGACAGAACAGTTATCCAATAAATTCAGCTTTAAACAGAAATTATCTATTTCTAATAGTTAAATAAAAGCTTTTTACAATCCCTCAGAGTAATTTTTATAACATAGCAGTTGTCTAGCTCTCCTTGCTCATGACTGCAAGTACCATCTGACTACAAAATGTTTTATGTATTTTATAACTACACTAGCGTGCTGTAAATACATATATCTAGAATGCATCTCAGAAAGATCTTCCTTATGCATTTCTTAATAAAAATCAACGATCCATTTGTAAGCTTTTTATGTTAATATTTATGACAATCCTGCGTAATTATCAATTTATATATAAAAAAACTAATTTGCAGTAAACTATGATTTCTCGTAACAAATGTAGATGTAATTAACACAGTTAAAATTCATCTTAAAAAAAAAAAAGTGTCACTCTCAGAAAGATTCAGCACAGTGCCAGTTTTAGATCTTAATTATACAAACCCAAAAGCAGTACAACAGCTTAAAAAAGGAGGTTTAAGACCCACATGAAATTACTGGACTTTATTCACACAAATAGCTGCAGATGATTGCGTATAAAAAGCGGGTAAAGAAGAAACAAATAACAAGTTTGGAGTGGTGCTTTTCAAAGGGACTCGTAAGTGTTCTGTCACACATTTTTGGTGGGGTAGATGGTGATGACTGTGCCTCTTGGCACCTCAGCTATTTGCCTTCCCTCTGTCCCAGAGGACAACATCTCCACAGAGATATTGGACTAGCACATTAACCTAGTCCTGAAGAGGTTTATGTCCCACCCTAGTAAGCACGATCATCCTTCATCTGGACATTCTTCATCTTCATTTCCCATTTTCTACATTAATTCTTTTCTGATCACTTGACCTTTGATTTGCTATCATGGACTGATCACCAGCAGGCAATGGTAACATCTCCTTTCAAAGGCCAACCAGCAGCCTACGTTGGCCTTCCAAAAGGTCTTCATCTCTACCATATCACAGAAGCAGAACTGAGAAAACATATCTTGAATAGCTTATTTTATACCTGTATGAATATTTGTCTTTCTCCCCACATTAATTTGAGATTTCACAGTCCCTCTTGCAGTGTCTGCACCTCTGGCGGGTCTCCTCGGAGCACCCATTTGTCACACAAATGATGTCAGGTCACCTCACCCATTTTGGTGCCAGCTCTGCTGGTGTCTCTGCACTTCTCTTTCTTCCTGCTGCTTTCTCCAACCATTTGGTGTGTAGTTTCTGTTCCCTTACTTTCAGCATAGTCTGTTGGTCTGTCCAGGTAAAATGCTGCTTCCCATGTCCAACACGAGTGTATACTTTAGAGAAAAGCCCTTTGAGGAGCAGTGGTTCAGTACAAGTCTTTTCTGTTTCCATTTCGACGTAATCCCCTGTGTTTTTAGACATTTTAATTCTCTGTATTGCTAAATTGATCCAGATCTTAAATGTGCAATGCATTCAATAGCTCATGAAATTTAAAGCAATTTTCATGCATCACCAGGAGCAGATTTTTTTAATTGTCTCTAACATCTTGAGCTGGACTTACCAATGCTATATAACCTAATTTTCAGGACACATGAGTTTGGTCAAACAAGTGTTAAAAAACACTCAGAAAACCTCCTCTGAGGTATGGAGAAAGGTTAGAACAGAAAACCTCCGGGAATAATAAACAAAAGCTCTCACTGTAGCAGCAGCCCTGTTTTCTTTCCTGAAGACAATTCTCATCTCATTAGAGTTAGTGGGGAAATCACCATCAACTCCCGTGGATTCTGAATTTCTCCCCTCCTGACTTGGCATGCTGTGGGTGTGTTATGATACCAAGACACGATTAGTCCTTTAACACCAGCTCTGCTGTTGGCAGCCCTCAACAATGTGGGTTACTGCAACTAGAGAAGATAATGATTTTCAGCTTCGTAGACTTTTAGAAATGCAAATTAGGTACATGGAAAATTCACATGTATGGATTGCATTATACTGTGCCTTTTTTAATCACTCAATAGGTATACTTTAGAAGGAGCTAGCAACCATTAGAAAGCTTTTAGTATTTTAGCACAGGTTGTCTTTGCAAGTCCCCAACAGCTAACTGTGGTACTTTTTCATTTCACTACTCAATATCAACATGGTGTCAGAGACTAAATATCTCAGGATGTATCACAGAAAGTACCACATTTACTCATGTTCAATCTCATTTTATATCAGCATCTTTACCATGTAAGCTGTAAAGGAAAATAAATTTTAAAAGAGCCACTCATGATTTAAAACTAGAGGAGAAATAATTAAGATTAGTAGCAGCCACAATTTCTGGATTAAGATATACAGTGTATAACCCACGTTTTATGAATCCACTTTATCCAAATGATTAGTAGCTCACTTTTTTGTATAGCTGGAGTTCAGAGGGCATGAAAAATCATGCTGGCATATTAACCATGCGATTAACAACTTGCATGATAAAAAAAAGTACTATTCAGCTCTGTGACTCAGACAAAGACTGAAGGGAAGAAGCATGCTATAGATTTCACAGGGCTGGCCTCTAAAAATAAATACTTTTGAGAATTTTGACATGATAAATGGACAGAGGGAAATCTCCACGTTCATGCAGCTTACTTAAGCCTTGTTCTCTGGAGTCTCACAGAGTGTATTTAGCTTTTCATTTTCTTTTCAGAAATTTCATTTCAGAAGCACCTTAGGAACAGCTATTTTAAGCCTGCACATATCATTGAAGGGATGCCAGTGCTATCCCACTGACAAAGCTGCTTAAGTATGCCCTGAAATCAAACTCAGTAGATGAGAAAGGCAAGACAGGGTTTCTATTAGATGCTCACCCCTCACAAGCTGTTTAAGTCTGCTGTTCAGTGACTGCTTTCAAACAGTTCATACTATCTCCCCCACCCCAAAACTCTTTTGTTGTGTACATTTTTTCATGTGTATTCAGCCTCCTTCTAGTGTTTATCGGCATACTTTCACATGGCAAGCTGCCAATGGAATTCAATAGATGAGACGGACTTTAAGAAGTGATTAGAGTCTGCAGGTATTTGCTCAAAGACCTCCACCATGCCTTGAGAAGGTTCAGAAATACATGTAAGTTTGCCTTTCATATGCCCTGTTATCAGACAATAACATCCTCCACAATTTTATGCTCCAAAAACTCCTGGCAGCAGTAAAGAACAAAGGACCTTGTAATTGGCTTTTAAGAATGATAGAATTACAGCATTATTTTACATATGAAAAGTGAAGGTTATTGTTCAAGGCCATGTATTTCATCCTACACTGCATTAACCAACTATAATCAACACTGGCACCCCAAAAATCATGGATCAAAATGTCTCATAAGGCAGCTCAATCAAGTTGCTGAGACATTATAAGCTACATATGGCTTTCATGCTACTTAAAAAGCTCAGTTATTTTAACACCCCCACATCTAATAGCCTACTAGTTGCCTGTAAACTCCTCATTCATATCTATATTCATTCATATTTAGAGGTGGAATTAAATACATATTGTTCAAACCCAGCAAAAACACTCCAGAATAACTCCCCTATATGGAAACAATGTTCACCTGAACATAACCAAAAAAACCCTTTCCCTTCCCTTTATTAGGTCTGTGCATTTCTATCATTTACTTGTAGTTTGAGTATCTAAAGGTTTTAATTCAAGGATGCTACTCCTGTGGAGCAGTGAAGCCAGGAGGCAAAGAAGTTGATTCAGGCTCTCTGTAGGATCACAAATACAGAAATTAAGATGCATTTCAGCAGTTCTAGACTTTGAAAGGATCACCTACCATGTGAAGGAAGTTGCAGTAGAATATTAAAAACATCATACGATGGGTGACCAATTGGCTAACGGGCAGGGCCCAAAGGGTTATGGTGAATGGGGCTGCGTCAGGCTGGCGGGCGGTCACTAGTGGGGTCCCTCAAGGCTCCATTTTAGGGCCGGTACTTTTCAATATTTTTATAAACGATCTGGATGTAGGAATAGAAGGTATTTTGAGCAAGTTTGCTGATGACACCAAACTTGGAGGAGTTGTGGACTCGAATGAGGGTGGAAAGGCCTTGCAGAGGGATCTGGATAGGTTGGAGAGCTGGGCGATCGCCAACCGCATGAAGTTCAATAAGAGCAAGTGCCGGGTCCTGCACCTGGGACGGGGAAACCCTGGCTGCACATACAGACTGGGCGATGAGACGCTGGAGAGCAGCCTAGAAGAGAGGGATCTGGGGGTCGTGGTAGACAACAAGTTGAATATGAGCCAGCAGTGTGCCCTGGCAGCCAGGAGGGCCAACCGTGTCCTGGGGTGCATCAAGCACGGCATCGCTAGTAGGTCGAGGGAGGTGATTGTCCCGCTCTACTCTGCACTGGTGCGGCCTCACCTCGAGTACTGTGTGCAGTTCTGGGCACCACAGTATAAAAAGGACATGAAACCGTTGGAGAGTGTCCAGAGGAGGGCTACGAAGATGGTGAAAGGCCTGGAGGGGAAGACGTACGAGGAACGGCTGAGGGCACTGGGCCTGTTCAGCCTGGAGAAGAGGAGGCTGAGGGGAGACCTCATCGCAGTCTACAACTTCCTCGTAAGGGGGTGTCGAGAGGCAGGAGACCTTTTCTCCATTAACACCAGCGACAGGACCCGCGGGAACGGGGTTAAGCTGAGGCAGGGGAAGTTTAGGCTTGACATCAGGAGGGGGTTCTTCACAGAGAGAGTGGTTGCACACTGGAACAGGCTCCCCAGGGAAGTGGTCACTGCACCGAGCCTGACTGAATTTAAGAAGAGATTGGACTGTGCACTTAGTCACATGGTCTGAACTTTTGGGTAGACCTGTGCGGTGTCAAGAGTTGGACTTGATGATCCTTAAGGGTCCCTTCCAACTCAGGATATTCTATGATTCTATGATTCTATGATTACTGAAAGGAACTTGATATATCACCTGGCAAATACATACGCCTAATGAACATATAACTTACAAGAGATATTTAAGCCTCTGGCTTGGTATCCAACAGAATTAGCCCAAAAAGCATCTCATTAAAGGAAATGAAATGTTTTTATCACATTGATTTAAATATTTGGCTATGCCATCAATAAGGAAGAAAGGAAGAAGAACAATTACAGATTAATTGGAGCATTTTCTGATATTATTATTTTTTAATTATTTAGCCATATTCTACTGTTCCCACCACGTAACCCACTAGTCAGCCTCTCCAGAGTGGATTCATTTGGATGAGTAATATTTGAGCAAGGCTCTGAGTCCCCTTTTAAATACAACGTGCAGTCCAAGAGAAAGTATTCTGGACTGGATCTCTGCAGACCATGGCTTTTACCACTGACTTTGCCACTGACCTTGATTGTGCTAGTTTACTTCTTCGTGTCCCCATTTTCCTCATTTCCTCTGATCAGGTCAGATCACTCAAACAGATCCAGTCTCATATTTTGTGCCCTCCTCGTGCCCTGCACAAAATAAGTCTAATGTCTAGGTTCTGCAATAATACAAATATATGTAGTAAAAACTTGTTCTTTTCCCCGAATTACTAGTGGTTGAGTGAAAGTTTGTGTTTCCAGAGCAGCCAATTCAGGATTAAGCTTTTAAGAACACAATAGTGCTTTTTAGGTCACTGCTATGTCAAGTATGAATGATGGCATTTTATCAAGGTGTAAGTGCAGCATCTGGTTTTCTGTCCATATTTGGTCTCTTTTTCACTGGCTTTTAACATGCCCTTACCAATTACTCTGCTTTATCTTCTGTAGTGTAAGAGCTGACACAGGTCTTTTGCAAGCTAAGAGCCCTGGCCTCACACCTGCCCCCATAGAGCATTTGTACATGGTTTCTCTAGGATGAATCACATCACCTTTATTATGAAATCAGTCATCCAAGTTGATTCTTGTGAAGAAGACTTAACTAGAGAGAAAAATTCACTGTGAAACTGTGTAGCTTTGAATCACAGTTGGCGAACTAAAATGTAAATCAGCTGTGTATTTACACTGAAGTCAGTGGTATCTCAAGAAACTTTGTCCTCTACATTACTCAGTCTTGTGCTGATTCACAGGATCACAGAATGGTTTGGGTTGGAAGGGACCTTCGAGATCATCTCATTCCAACCCCCTGCCATGGGCAGGGATGTCACCCACTTGATCAGACTGAGTCTCAGGAAGGATCCTCCTAAGGACCAGCTGAGCTCTGTTATCCTTTTTCTATGTTTCCCTGGGAATAGGCAGATTGCAGTTGAAGGCAGGCATAGTACCTGCTCATAGTAGCACCTAGAGACAATGCTCAAGTCATTTTTCATGTAATTTTTTTATCTGTTGCGAGCGCTTGGTGCCTCACATGGGTGCCTGAAGCCTCTGGAGCAGATAACAAGCTCTTCTTCACACTGCAGTGGCTCCTTTCTATTCTCCCAGGCTTCACAAAAAGAAGCAGTGCAGGAGCAGAGAGCAGCCCAGGACACTCGCGTGGTACAGCCAGCAGCTCTCTATGCCCCTCAGCAGCTTCACAGACACCAGGCAATCTCCCCTCTGCAAATGGTCTGCATCTCTCATGCTGACACTTTCCCCCTTCCAATAGGTTGGAGAAAGTGTGGATCTCTCAAACCAGACACTCAATTGTTCTCAAAATCAATGCCAAAAATCAGATTTATCTAGCAGGAGTCTTGGAAAAGGTGAGGCATCCAATAACAGTTAAGGAAAACAAATACATTTCGTGTTTTAATATCACCTATGTAAAAATTTGTGTAATCACAAATGCAAACAAAATGCAAACAAAAGGAGCCCATGCAAAATTTTTCCAGTCCAGGCTTGGACTGTGATCAGTTGCGGTGCCATGCGTGTCATGCAGCATTCCCAACAGGTGTTGTTAATGCTAACAGCAAAAATCACTCATGAAGTAGTTTTCCCTTTAGCACCTTTGACTACATTTTTAAGTTATCATTCCTATTATTTAAGGAGCAGATAATGGCTGAATTTGCTCTGTAAGTTCACATCTACCCCTTCACACACACACCCTCTCTGAGACTGTAAATCCATGTGCACTTGCTACTGGCTTTGAAAAATCTTAACATACCATCCAATGGCACCTGGATCTAGGATTGAACTCAGCTGTGTCAGTCTACGAACAGTACCAATAATTTCCATTTATTCCATACCTTCACAACAAGGCTAAGAAAAATTCAGCATTTGAACTTCCTCATTCCTACAATGCCAGGAGATAGCACCAGTTCATATACAAGCACAGAAGCCAAGAGGGCTCTACCTAGCATAGGTTAGGTTTTCAGGTCTTCTTTTAAGCTACATTACCCATGTTCCCACCACATGTATTCATATCTAGTGGCCAAACTTGCCCCTTTTTGTTGATCTGCTTCCTCCTGTCTTTTCACGCTGGTCAGCTGGTGGTTCCTCTTGTGCAATTGAATTTGGCAGGTGCAAGAGCATTTGTTAAAGCTGTGCACAAGCTGGGGAACGCTATTTTGACAGCTGATAGGTCTGCAGCATCCTTAGAGGCTTTTAAAAGCACATTGAAAACTTCATTATTTACAAAGCTTTACAGCTGGGACACACAAATCACCCATGGCTGATTTGTTGAAGGAACATTTGACTGTATTTTTAGGTATCCACTTTTTATAGACTTTGCATAAACCTAGAAAGGGATTCTGTCTCATATGCCTATTTTGGGAACTTCCTTTATTCTTCTTTTGCAGTTGATTTTTTTTTTTTTTTTGGGGGGGGGAGGGGGTCAAGGGAGAGTTTAGGGGGTATTGTGGTTTGGTCATTTCCCTGCTTTGTTCACTGCAGCAGTTATAAGATGAATTCTGGATTTCCCTCAGCTCCGCACAGAATCAAAAGAATCAAAAGACAGTCACAGAGCAGCTGTGATCCCTTGAGCACATCCAGGATATTGTATTGTATTTCAGCCCTTCTTTTCTTCTGTGTTTGCAAACAAAATATTTTTTACACTGCTTTAGCAGCACGATTTCTATTACTGCTAATGTCTATTTCCCCATGACCATTACCATTTCAGGCTTTTACTTGATTTTCTTCCCCCTTCCCCAGTCAAACCACAATTTATGTTCAGACGCACAAAAGTGCTAATATTTTCATTTCCTCTGTATCTCCAATTCTCCCCATATCCATTAGCTTAGGGAGAAACATTACAGATCAGTTTTTAGGGAGCACCGACAGCCCATGTAGAAGTCAGACGGAGCAGCAGGTGTTCAGCATCTCTGAACATCAGGCCCTTTCTGCATACTTATGCCACGCTTGTTGCACAAGAAGATGAACACCTGCACCAGTCCGGTGTTGCCAACTCTTCTGATTATTTTATTTCCAGTCTGAGCCTATGTGTTGGTTTTAGTTAGTGCTTCTGGGATCATCTGGTTACATGGAAATCTCAGCATTTGTCACATAACTCTGATCCTCAGGACCCCGGAGAAAAGCATGAATACACCATCCATGTGCTGTTACAGGTCAAAAATACACTGCAAAATCCTCTGTTTTCTAAAATATTACCTTAGGCCAATTCCTTGACTATAGAAGGACTCAATTTATGGCGCTCAAGACTCAGAGTAATGCAAGAAGTTTGAAGTGATTTACATTTTGTTCCCATTGTCAGTAGACAGCACACAAGGTCTGTACTAGAGGAGCTGGGAAAATGTTCATGCTGAGCAGTGCCTTCTTTTTTTAAAGTTCACTTAAAATAAGCCTGTAATACTTCTGTAATCAAACATTCTATAAATACCCTAACAAATTAAGATACTGACAGCAATGTTCACTGTCTCCTTCTGAAAGGTCTTTAATTTATCACTCCCATAAATCTCCACAAAAGCTGGATTCTCCTCCAGCCAAGAAAATGAAGCTGCTGTCTGAAGTACAGACCCAGTCAGAACATCTGAGCTCTTGAGTACACTTATGCTCATAACGAGCCAGGTGTGTATATACATACACACGCAGATGCACAGAAATGGTAAAAAAAAAAAAAAACAACTTGTATTATTCATACAAAATACTTGGAAATTAATTTCAGCCTGAGAAGGTGTCAGGTTTGTAATCTGTTTGCAGACAACTTGTAAACAGAGAGTTTGGGTTCACCAGCTATTATTTGCTCGGCTCAGTTTTGTGTTTAATAAATTATTGGATTTTTTTTTCTCTACTGGGTTCTTGGTGGATATAAACAGATTTCACAAGGTTGATCTCACTCCCAAATAAGCCAGGAGAATGAAGAACTTTAAGCTGTTTCCTTAACAACCTGATAATGCCACAAACACGGCAGTGAAGCTTCTGGCACTTGCTATTTTGAGAGGTTTTTATCTCTGTAGAAATGAAGAACCCGCTGGCAAGTGGTCAGGCACAGGCTTCTCATGGACGAACACCAGCGCTGCCAGTGCCTACATGAGGTGCGCACCAGCCTCAAGCATGTTGCATTTGCTGATTTGCTTTCCATGATCCTTCCATGAGGCTTCTCCAGGAGCTGCTGCTGCCAAGAGCATCTACTGGGACTCCCCAGAGCAGTCAAAGCTCTGCCAGCTTTGCTTGCCTCTTGCTACTGTCTGCGGGATTGCACTCAGGGAGGAGAAACAAAAGGAGATTTTTATTTGTGCATCCAGTATTGCATCCATCTCCTTCACTTGTAAGACGCGAGATAAGGATACCTGGGAAGAGCTGCTCTCCTCTGCTACAGCACTGCGGGGCTGTGCTGAGACCTGCCCTGTTTCTAATATTTGCTCACATCTGTTATGTTCGTGCCAGCGACAGCCTCAGCCAAATATTTCAGATGCAAACGTTTAGACAGTGAACCATGGGTCATATCATATGGAAACATTTTTTTTTCCTGGACTTTTGTTATGGATGCTGTTCAAAATGTAAAGATTGAGATCGCTTACAGTTTTTTTTCACGCTGCTTTGTGGTACACAGGTCTATTTTTATCTAATTCTCTATTCGACTTGCAGACAGATGACTGTGTGTAAGACTGTATAAATTCTGTTTTAGCTGTATTTTCCAAATCAGATTTGGTGTAAATAGCAGTTCTTGTCCACAATAAAAAATAAGCCAGCTTTCTAAAATACTTCTGTCCTCAGAGCTTGTTTGATATACCTCCGATCAAGTTCAAGCTACAATTTTGTAAATCAAGGAACTCGAAAGTCTTTAAAAGCTATTGTAAATTATGTAGAGTGAAGAAAAACTTGGGCCCAGAATATTTCTTCATCATGTCTGAGGAAAGGAACAGTTCTGTAGAAACGAGTGTGGATTTACTGGGAGGCAAATGTATCCATGCACTAACTGTCCCACCAGGAGGGAAGAGGGATTAGAGAAGAGAAGTTATACATTAGCAAAAGGTATCATCTTTTTTTCTCCTCTTTTTCTTCCCATTTTTGTATTCAAATACATGATGTTCTCTGCTTGTGAATACTGAGACCAATTCTCCTGCTTCTCCCAGGGTAGGGATGCTGCCTCACAGCTCATCATGAGTCCACGTTATTTCAATCCGCCCACATTTGGAGGACTCCAGATTTGGGCGGGATGGAAGTGCAAACTGCTCATCCTGCCTCAGTAATCCTCCACCTTCCTCACTACTGTGAGTAAAGGATAAATAAAAATAGAGAGTAAACAAAAGACACTCCCACACAAGAAGCAATTACTTTCTCAGCTGATTTTAGCTAAGAATGGACTTTGTTGTCAAGGCTCCTCCATTTTCATTTCAGTTGTTGTTGCTTTTTGTATTGGTCCTTTGTAAACATTGTGACTTGCAGCAATCAGCAATATTAGTAACTTGTCTGGCAGCAATGTATGTTAAAACAGGTATTTTCTGTAACAGAGTGGGAGGGGAGAGATGGTAAATGTTAAAATGAAAAACAGCCTGATTTTTAAATGAGTAGAGAAAGTCTTCTGAAGAACAGTATAAATGAGCTTCAGTCATAGCAACAAACACTCTTCTCTGTTTTCTATCCCATCATGATCAGCCCTGGGACCAGGGCCCCTCCTAGGCTGGTAAGCAAGACCATAGCTCAACATCTTGCTCTTACTCTCCAGGTCCTCAAAGCTTCTACTGCTTTGTGCACAAGCCATCAGCCGGTAGCAGGGAAGCCCCAGGCACAAAGCAGAGTCCTGCTCTTGCCCGACTGCCCACCTCCCCACCCTGCAGCAGCAGGGTATTAGGAGACAAATGGGGAGAGCGCAGTGTGGAGAATGTGGCAATCTCCATGGCCATGAACTCTTCTCCTCAAGGGATGGCCCACCAGATCATGTCCCCCAGGAGACACCTCCAAGGAAAACCCCTTCCTAAGGACCAGCTGGGCATCACTCTCAGCTGGACATCAAGCTCTCTGGCCTTCAAAATGGGAGAAGTCTGCATATGGCTATAGGAACAATCCTAGGTACAACAAACTTGAGAAATACAACAGGGAAAAAATCTCTGTGGAGTCCTGTTGACAGGATTTTTTTTTAAGAGACCTGGATTTAAAGATCTACAAGTATCAGTTCAGACCTCAATCTATTGACTGGGTCAAAATCCTAATCCTCACCCCTCGATTCCCACCTCATGAGACAGACTAACGTGGAGTTGCTCACTCTGTGGAATAGGTGAATAAATTCACTTTAGAGAGCCACAAATTGCAGAGACTGCCATGCAGGAGATTTATCTAGAGCATTCCTTGCAGGTATTTCCGAGAATGGATATGTTAATACTCAAGCACATTTTAGACTGTGATCACCTAAGTTATATAGGAAAGTTAGATGATGATACACAAAAAAAGAGGCTCCTGACAAAAATGGAGTATTTCATTGTGAAGATGGTTAGAGAAAGCAGTCTGCAGCACACACCTGAATAGAAATTCAAGGTAGACATCAGCTGCCTTTGTTACTGTGCACCAGTGAATGTAAGGGGGACAACTCAAAAACCAAATTGTTCCACGTTGCCTTCAAGTGCCTATTGCCTGGTGTTAAGAGGGCTTTGAGGATTGCTGTGCACCCTGAAAGAGCCAGAAAAGCATTAGGCCAACCGCAGTGCTTTTTCTGCTGGAGACACTTCCCAAGATTTAGCCATAACCCATCATTGAATCTGCCCTTCCAGGAGCCCTGAACGACATTAAGAGACACACAATCCTTCTGTCTGTCCAAGGCTGGTGAGGACAGCCTTACAGATGGCTTTCGGCTTTTGTTACCTGGGCTGATCAATTAAAGCCTTTTTGACAAAACTCTCAATGCAGTTTCCTCACTCATTTTGTTGAGGTACTCATTCGGTGTTTATGATGGAAATTTTTATTCCAGCTTGGGAAAGTAAACAGTTTCTTCAAGTTTACGAGGTGAGAAGCCTTTCCTCAAGGCCCCAGTGGAGGACAGAGGTGAACATGCCAGTCACCCAGCAGCTCCTCAGGGCAGGTGAGCACAGCAGGGTACAGAAGGCAGCAGCGATGCTTGGAGCTTGCAGAGGGTGTGCCAGGACAGGCTCTGAGCTACCCTGAATGTGTGGCTGCCTTTCAGCAGCTAGGAAATATGTCTGGGTATGCAGAAAAGGACCCAGAGGATCCTCCAGAGCACAGAGGTGTGGATATACAAGTGCACTGTACTTTTTATGCCTTTTGGTGGTTTTGCAGGCTGAAGCAGTTCAGCTAGTTGCACTGAGACCATTTGATGGTATTTGTAAAAGAAGCGCTACTTTATCTTCTGCCAGCAGAGGAAAGTAGCTTTGTAACAGCCCTAGCAAGACAGCTGTGCAGCAGAAGACTGGCAGACTGCACCTGAGATAATAGCACAGGGACAGTAACACGACAGGAGGAGGCACAGCCCAGTTAGTCACAAGTGGAACAATGTGGAGTCAGGTTTTGCCTTTCTCCAAGGGATTTTGGCCTTCTGCTCTGATGCAAGCCATTGTTTTGGAGAACAATACCCTCTCCAGTGGAAGGAGCTCCACTGCCATGCAGCCTTTAGGTGAACAGCCCTAGATGGGGGGTTGTGAGAAATGTTCAGACCAAAGTATCCCCAATAATCTCTTTAGTCCCCCTAACCCTAGAGCTCTGGAGGGCCAGAATAGGTACCACTTAACATCGTTTTAGGTGAGGCTCAGCTGAAAAGCACTCAAACTGCTTACAACAGTCTATCCATAGCCATCAGCTGGGTTACATTAATACATCATGAATGCCTTTCCGTATCAATTTCTAAAGAGCAAATAAAAAGGAGTAATTTATAGCAGTGGTTCCCAACCAAGGAAGCAGGCTCAAATGCTTTATGAGTAAATTATGGAAGCCCAGCAGAAAGCCTCTGTCAGGTCTGTTGTCAAGGTCAGTGCAGAAATTACTGCCCTGCATTTGATCTTGCCTCTGGAGGGAGGGAGGCAGCCATCAGGTAGGTAAGGGCAGGAGGAAATGTAGTACAGTCCCGTGAAGGAATGATTGCCGTTTTCACTGGGACAATGGCTGTATAAAAAAGACTGGGCACCCTGTTCAGAGCCAGCTACACTTCCCCTGCATGTCTCACCACTCCCTGCTGCACAAGAGTTATCGTGAACCAGTTATAAAGCATCCTTCACATCAGCCACCTCATCCCTGAGCGTGCAGAAAAACAAACTCAGCACACACATATCTTCCATTGTCAGCCAGGAGAGGGACTTCAGAGAAGGAAAAAAGAAGAAAAAAAAAGTACAGCTTTTATAGCTGCCTCTACAGCAAGTAATCAAACACAGCTCTCTCAAAAGGATTCCCAGTCAGGAGCACAGAGTGGGAGCAGCAGTGAATGCGACAAAGCAGCAAAGCTGGCCCTGAGCGCTGCAGCCATGGCACTGGCGGCCCGAGGATGAAGGCATGATCTCCTGTTTCATGCAACAAAGTAGATAGAAAAAAGAAACACTCACGTAATTCTATTTGCATATATATATATATAAAAACCACCATACATAGAGACACTGTCTGTAAAAACTAGGTAATGGCATATCATAGTGAGCCAAACTATTTCTGTCACTGATTTGTATTCACTAGACCCTATAAAAGGGGCCCAACCTGTGCTCTGAAAAACTTCCAGTGGAACTGCTGCCCCCAGCAAACCAAGTAAAGACTAGAAAGTTCTTGCAGAAGCAATACACTTGCTTTTCTTCTATCCTTACCATTACCACCACAGAAGCAACTCTTGAGCCTTCAAGGGTCAGCAGACCACAGGTTAAAAAGCACTGCCTCAGAAACCCTGATGAAAATCTGAGGCCCACTATGCTGAGCACTTCCAAACACCAGAGGTAACATCCTGCTTTGGAGAGTTTAGAGTGAATAGATCAGGTGGAGAGAAGAGACACTGGGAGTAGGAATACATCTTTCCTGAAGCTGTCCAGGTTACTAGCAGAGCCTGACATGGTTTACTTTGATGGTGTGCAACTCTCCTTGGAGGTAAAAAAGACATTTTCCATCCTAATGTACAGCAGCAGCTAAACTGAAGGGAAATTCATACTAAGGACTACAGTTTTCTTGCTTTTGATGTGTTTATGTAGAAATATTTGTGTGCATATACGTATTTTAACGAGTTTAAAAAATTAGATGATGCTTTGGCAAGGTACAGAAAAAAATCAAGTATTTTAATCATTAACAGCATATGGATTCTTTCACATATGTTTAAACTTGAAGCATTCAAATAACACAGAGGAATGTCATTAAAACCTACATGCCATTGTTTTTGTAATCAAATGCAGGTTGCTTTAAGATATTTATTTATTTACTGATGAATGTGAAGAGTTTAAACAGCTACAGTACAGCAACCAAGTTTTAGTGGTTTCCTGTCTAGTTTTTCATTTTCTGTTGTTTTTCTTTTTTGAATAAAATGTTAGAAACCATAGGTAATGTTAAAAAAATGGCTTCTTTATGAAAGAGAGATTAAAGAGGGTCACATTTTCTGTGTGAACACACATAACTGGAAATTAACTGTGTAGTTGCACACAAAATATGATATAATATAACCTGAATGTAAATCAGTTGATGAAAAAGGAATATGCCATACAATATCCAGTAAAAACATCTGCATGTTTTTTGAATGCAAATTCACATTATAGTGGGAATAGCCAGAAGTCTTACGGGTTGATACCAGTTATTTACAGTTCCTAGTAATTGTTAGAATGTGAAAAATTACTGGAGCATAATAAAAATTGCTATAAACTATAAAATATAATAGTAGCTTAATAAAGAAAAGGAAAGCCTGTGGCAGAAATCAGTTGGATATTACAAATAAATGTAATGGCAAATTAGAACACAGCTCACAACTTGTCATATAGCAATAAACTATAGATATTTTGGCACTAAAAAGCAGTAAGAGGGGCTTTGTAGATTAGTTTCAATTGTGAACCTATTCTGTTCTTTTAGAGCACTCCATTAATAAAAGGGTTTGTTGTATGGACTACAATCCTGAATATTCTCTGATTCTGTACTTCCTGCATTCAAGGAGAAGTTGCAGCTGAGCCAAATAACTGCACACAGGACCCTGGCATTGCACCCATGGCAAGACGTCAAATCCCAGGAAATCAGAATCATCCTGGAAACATCTCATGAGCAAGTGTGTTGCAATCCTACTAAGGCACTGTTATAAACAAGCTTTTGACTGCAAAGGAATCGTTAAAACCAAAGATGCTGACCATATTATCCACAAGACTGAACATCATAGCCAAGTGAAAAAACAACATGCAAGAACCTATTTAAGAGCAGGTTAATATATCCGTGTTACTTACCTTGTTAAATGAGAGGTACCCTAGTAATAATTAAGCCAAATAAAATCAACTGCTAATGGCAATATGTCATTGACTTCTTTTGATCCTACTATTCATTTCACTAACTCTCACATATGAAGTTAAATAGATAGTTTGTATAAAGATCAGTTAAGGCTTATTTTCACGTATTATTCTGTTTTTCCCCCTCATTAAGTCAGTGATCTGCTATCCTGGTAACAGACAAAAACAGCAAAGTTTGCTTTTGCATTCCTTAGAAAGGGATGTTCTCACCTAGTGGGAGTCAATATAGTAATATAAATAAATATATTTATTTGATAATATAAATAATATTTTAAGAAACTAAATTAACAAGTAGTTAATAAGGGCAACTGCTTAGTTAGTATTCTAGATTTAATTCATTCTTATGATAATTTTAAGAAATCTGTACCGTACATTATTAAAAGAGTATATACCAAAAGCGTTGCATAAGCACTATATTTTTTAAGGGCTGTTTTGTAACACAGTATTTATTTCTGGCCTCAGTATTGCATTGAAATATAGACTGTGAATCCCTACTTGATTTGGCTATTATATCAAAAAGTAATTTATGCTCTTCTATGGACAGCAACATTCCCAACTTCAGACAACAGACAAAGCAATTGAAGTATATCACTGAAGTTTTACTACAATAGTTGACTTCGCTATTATTGCACTTCTTCCCTGAAGGAAGGAGAAAAAAAAAAAAAAAAAAAAAGATAGGGAAAAAAAAAAAGTGCACAGGTTAGCTCTTCTTTTAAGATAAGAAATTTCAAGTTACATAAAGCAATGTTTTACGGAATGCAGGTGACATTTGAGCCAGACTATATCCTACTGTTAGGTAAAGAGTAAAATCTTTCTGGTGCTACAGGAACTATATTTTAATTGATTTGTGAATATGCATTACTCCCTCCTACTATTTACTTAAGATGAAAATACTGTTACCATGTTTCTGTGTTCTATTTCAACAGACTTTTATCATTACAGCAAAATATAACATGTCATACACCATATCAAACAATACCCAAAGTTAGGAGACAAAAAGAAAGAAGCAACAATGAATAGAAGTTGCATCCCCATTTTATACCTGGAGAACATAGGAAGGAATGAATACTTCAGGAGCATATTTCAAATCTATTTTCCATAGCATTTCAAGGGTGGATTCCTGAACTCACCTTATACAATGCTTTTTTTCAACATACATTCCTGCAAACCTATTTTACTCTAAGTAACCTTTACTAACTTTAAGAATTCCCTGAAGAACTCTCTCAAAAGAGATCCAAGCACTTTGAAGTTGATACGAGCCCAACAACTTCAGAACAAGGAGAGCTTCTGCTGCTTTATATACAAAGCTAGGTTTGCCTAGGATCTAAAAAATGTTATTCCAAGGTATTCTGATTTTACGCAACAGGCAGGACAGTTATTACATATTACTGTTCAGAATCAAACATACCTCTGTATTTGCTGTAAACTGCAAACACTGCTCTATTCAGGATGCATGTTAAATTCAGTACAGTTGTGACTACCGATGATAAATGCTTGTCACTGTTTCCAGCATCTAAAAAACAAGTCAAATTCCAGCAAAAGTCTCTTAGGGAGAACATTATCAGGTTTTAAATACTCATGACAAAGACAAAATGCTTTCTGATCTCTTCAAAAGTTGCATCAGATGTTTTATCATTATCACTTCACCTCCAGCCAGGAGGAAAAGGAAGCTACAAAAAGAAATGGCAGAGCTCCATCATAAAAGCAATATTCCCTCTAGCATAAGGAAGCTTCCTAGCAATGAGCATTGAAGATCATTTGAAAGCTGTGGCAGACAAACCTGAAAAATACTGATAAAAAGATAAATTATGCTTTTCAAACTCTATTTGTTACCTACCAGTGACCAAAATAAATAAATAAATAAATAATAAAAAATAAAAAACAAGATGGTTTCAAAACAAAAAAAATCAAAAATTAAAGATCCCCCATGTTTCTGACCATGTCATTCACACATTTTGTTTAGCTCAGTAGCTCCCTCTCTCTTTTTACATAAAGCTGAAGCTCCTTTATTTCACATCTGCTTAGCATTACTTTCGCTCTTTAGATCTAATCAGAGTAGACAAATAATCTGAGGAAATATTTTGAACTGGTTTCCATCTTACTCTGTTAATTTATTACTGAAATAGAACATCAGTAGGGAGATATTCTGAGGAAAGTTTTTGAACTGGTTTCCATTTTACTCTCTTAATGTATTATTGAAACAGTACATCAGTTTGCACCTCATTCTACATAGTTTTAGTCTTCATAATTGCAGAATAAAATTGAAAACACATGAAGTAAGTGCACTTGATTGTGGTACACAAAGTGCAACATCCATGTCAGTGGGAAAAGCAGCAAGAGACAAACCAGTCTTGGTTGCTGCCTGTTATTGAAGGGAAAAAATGAGAATTTTAATCATCGCTGACAGAGGAATTATTTGGTACCGAGAGATCTGAGCTGCCTAACTAATGGAATATCAGATGAAATGAAGCATTTTCTTTTCAGAAGACCAATCTCTATGCCAAGAAATACTCAAGCTACAGAAAGTGTGCACACATTTGAAAAGCAGTTGAGGCTGGGGGTCTGTTCAGCAATGCTAAGCAGAGCATGGAAAGTTGCTTAAAAGTCCTTTCCTTGGCACTGGTCATGGAGATTCAGCTAAATATAGGATTGCATTAACCACCAGTCACCACTGGTGATATTGCCTGCTACATAAGCAATGAGGTGGTTCCTTGCTCGGAGGTTTTTGTTATTTGTGGTTGCATCATGTTTTCAGATCTCTTACCTAGGATCCTGGTCATGGAGAGAACCCAGCCATGCTGGGAGCTGAATATAATATAGCCCCTTTCTCAAAAAGTTCACTTTCCCAAAAGATTTTAGCAACTTTACTTTGATGTTTGGAAACTGCCTGGGACTAACCTGGAACAACGTGTCAATACCACCATGGTTGAAATTATATGCAAGCTGCAAGATGAAAAAGAATTCTCCAGGAACCATCTCTTGACTTTTTAATTCATTTTTTTCTCTCTTCTTAAACCTAAATCACAGATATACTGACTTCTCCAGAGCCCACCTCTTTCAGCGGCAAAGAAAGCCCTTGGGGAAGTTCAGCACATCTGAGGAAATCAAGGAACTGGCAGTTCTGCCGCGCGTCTTTGTGGACTACCTGTCTGAATCTGAATGCTGCTGCTGTGTGCTGTGCTGTAATCACACACTTTCTTTTCAGACTTTGGAAACTGAGACTAAAATTGCAGATGAAGAGAAATTCCCTAAGAGACCGAGTTTGTTCAGATCTGTCTAAGGCACTTTTCACTTTACCAGTTTTTGTACGTAAACAAAAGCAGGGTGCCCTTCAAACACAAATTACTTTGGATTCCTTATAGCCAATATGCCAAACCAATGTAAAAGTTGGAAATAGAAACTGAATACCCCTGCTAATTAGGATCCAAGGGGACATCCTGCAACGCAAACACAGAGTTTCTTTTTATTATAACAATGCAGAAGGCACTTGTCAATCCGCTGACAGCCAGTCCCAGCAGGACTTGGGGCCAGTTATACAGACAGTAAACGAGAAGCCCCCTTTTGTATTCTTCCTATACTGGAGGCAGTGTGGGCAAGCCTGTCTGCGTGAGTTAGAACAGGCTGCCCTGCTCAAGCACTGCCTCGCAGGTCTAGACCTGAGCTGGAAATCAATGTGGAACAGGACTGTAGCAGCACAGGGAGCAAACAAAACTGGCTGTACTGTTTTCGTGAATACTGGGCACTGCAGTTTATCTGCTTGCAAACAGGAAGCAATAACAGAGCTAAGACACCTGAAGTAAACAGCTCCTGGAGTCACGTAAGACAGGCTGAGCTGCTTGATGGGGACTTTCATGTGCTAGGAGCCTGCAAAGGATCAGATTGTCAAAGGCATGGAAATCATAAATAACACAAAAGGATAACATCAATACAGGAAGGGAAGAGTCTTCAAGCTGGCCGAGATGCATGAAGGGTGAAAGAGCAGCAAACAGATCTCTCTCCCAGCCAGATGGCAATGATGCAGCTGAGGGGCCATTCCAGAGGCATACAATGAAGGCTGGGATTAAAGAGAAAGGATCTGTGGAGGTGCTCCATCAGGCCACCCTAGGGTCTGGCAACACAAAGGGTGTGCAGGTACTTTGGCTTCTCTTCAGCATCTACACCTTGTCATCTCTGAGCAGCAGGTACCTCTGGTGAATAACAATTGCTTGCTTCTGAAGAAGTCATTTTTAGTCACTTTAATCAGCTGCTGTCAGAGGCTTCCAGACGGAAGAGTTTGCAGGTGACAAGCACAGCTGGGCCTGTCATGTTAATGCGATCGGTTTCACTTTGCTCGGCTCTCTCTGGATGGAGCCACTTGATCTCCCCACTCCTGGGCAACTTGAGCAGCAGCTCCCTAACCAGAGCTGACAAGGGTCAAAAGTAGCTATTCTGTGCCTGAGCCCCAGCTCACCTTGTAATAGTGATAAATGAAGATGTTCCCTGTGCCAGAAGCAAGAGCTCTGACACCTGTAGTGTTTGTATTTCCCCTCTTCAACCAGAGGAGCTCCCCTTGAGCACGAGTTGCCCTTCCAGCACCAGCTCCCCTGGTTGAAAGCCCAGATCACATCCCCAGAGCAGAGCTCACTCCACACTGGAGACACTGGCACAGAGTCCTCCATGGCTGTCTAGATAACGTGGACCTTGAGAGAGTTTCCTATTATAGTGAATTAAGTTCATTTTACCTGCTGAATGCCCTTATACCCTAGCTAATGAGTGCCCTTATTACAAGGCTTAATTCAGTTTTCATTGCACCTTTAGAGTTCAGCCCGAAAGCCTCTTTTATTAAATTCTTGCTCTGCTAGTTCCATAGTGAGCCAGAAAAATCATAGTAGTGTAAAATCTTAAGTCATATTGCATGGAGAGGGCAAGGACTGGTCTTCTCTAAATCCACATCATAAATTCTAGTAGAAACCCAGCATATTAGTCCTTGTCAGGGTAATGGCTGCTAAAGAAATGCCGTGCTGGTCATTTTCAAGAGAACATGAGAGATTCCGAGTAATTCCTCACCAGCACGTACTTCCCCTCTTTTGTTGAACTGCGTTTACATCCCGCTATTCCAACTCCTCCAGTTTTAAAATGGTGTTCTTCAATAAAGTAGTCTCTTCTATGTAAATACCAAAACCTTTTATCACTTCATTACATACCGTGTTTTCCTAAAGCAGCAGGAATTTTACTCAAAGGAGACAACAAACAATTATCTGCCCCGCAATGGTGGCCGCAATTAGAGAGCAAATTTCCAGCAAAACTCAGCTAGCTCGCCAGCTCCCAGCCACAGACTTACAGCTTTAGAAAAGAAAAGCAGGCCAGCTTTCCAATCCAGTGACTGTGCTAAGTCCTCACAGGATGCTGAACACTCAGGGATGCCTGAGGTAGCAAGCCAGCTGAGAGCCGACCTTTCATCCTCATCCCAAACCCTTGATCTGTGGCAGGTTTCTCACTAAGGGAACAAAGAGCAAGCACATAAAGAAAAATATATGAGCCTCTGTTTATATACTGCCCTTTTCTTTCTTTTTTTTTTTTTTTTTTTTTTACAGCATGGTTCAGCTCTGTCACCATCCACAATAACTTCTCCAGTGTTTAGCTCAGTAGAATATTTATTTCATTCTCCACTGCATGAAATGCTGTTTGAAGCCTGAATAGCTAATAAAACTTTTGGCCTTCAGTAAGCAACACTAAGTTCTTCCCTCAGGTATGTAAGCACAGGCAAACACTCACATGTTTCAGGATGGAAATAAAGCTGCCAGGGTGCTCCTAGCTACTGGCACACTCTCTCCATCCAGGTTAATGTAATGTGTTATGTAGGCCAGACAGCAAACATAAACAGGGTTTAAGCCTACAGCATCCTTAATTTTTCTGCATAAACAAAATTAAGCAATGGAAATTTATGCACCAAAATCAAAGGTTAACCCAAAATGGAATTTTAACTTTTGAGCTGGATCCTTAAATCTATTTTAAGGAAAGGCAGCACTTGATTTCTCGTCCTGCTTCTACTTGCTCTCAGGAAGGTATTTATTCAGCATAATTAGTGAAAATATACAGCTTTTTAACCACTGGTCTACTACTTTCTCCTATTTCTGGGGAAAAAAAAATCATTGGGAAAAAAAAAAAAAAAAAAAAAAAAAAAAAAAAAAAAACCAGTACATTTTATGCCACAAATATTTTAACTCTGTCAAAATTTTGACCCTGCTATGAAACAACATTGTTCAATAGGAACTGATACAAAGATATTTTCACCAAGAGGTGGCTGGCTGGTTTTCTTGGTGGAGAAAACACAGTAAATGATACACAAGCATAGGTATCAAGTTTTACTTGGGAGAAAGAAGGCCAGAAACGATCCAACTTACTTCCTTAGAAAAACTGCAGTTTTCATCAGAGGAGGGAGGTGATAGCCTTGTGTGAAATGCGATAAAGAACAAGGAGCATTAACTGGGACAGTAACTGAAGTCATTTTGTTTCTCTCCTGTCTGCATACTGAGCACACTACGCTTCCCTTAAATGGCTAACTTCTGCACACTGAGTCTAAATATTGCCACCCCGTGGTCTGACAGCACAATCTGCCAGCCCTAACAACAAGGAGACAAAACACTTTTTCTAGGCAGGACCCCATATATTCCAGTCCTCACATGCTGTTTCTATTCTACATCTAGTTTTCTCCTGCAGACGCCTGCTGGCGAAATAAATGGTTCCCTGATGCCCCCACTTCCCTCTGTGTCCCTTTATTTTCCAGGTGCCGCAGGCTGCCTCCTCCCTCCTGCAGAACAGTGTGAGGACAGACATTGAGCAGCCCCAGTCAGCAGCAAATACACCTCCCTAATCAAACTTTCACTGCAACATTACACAGCCTGTGCAAATTCCCCTTGGTTTGGATGGAGAGCAGAAGCAAGGAAAATCCTTTATTTAAGCCAAGCCTTCTTCCCTGCCTCCCGAGCAATATTTGTATTAGGATTTCTGTATGAAGTAGAGTTACAGAATGGTTTGGGTTTAAGAGACCTTGAAGTTGACCTCGTTCCAACCCCTGCCATGGGCAGGGACACCTCCCACCAGCCCAGGCTGCCCAAAGCCCCATCCAGCCTGGCCTTGAGCACCTCTAGGGATGGGGCATCCACAGCTTCTCTGGGCAGCCTGTGCCAGTGCCTCACCACCCTGTCAGTGAAGATTTTCTTCTTTATATCTAATCAGAATCTACCCTCTTTTCATTTAAAATTGTTACTCCTTGTCCTATCCCTACATTCCCTGACAAAGAGTCCCTCCCCAGCTTTCCTACAGGCCCCTTCAGGCACTGGCAGGCTGCTGTAAGGTCTCCCTGAAGCCTTCTCTTCTCCAGGCTGAACAACCCCAGTTCCCTCAGCCTGTCTTCATAGAAGTGCTCCGGCCCCTTGATCATTCTCGTGGCCCTCCTCTGGACTCATTCTAATACATCCAAGTCGTTTGGCCCAGACTGCAAGGGGACAAAGGAAGGCTCAGTAAAAGACTTTCCTGTTTCCAAGTTTAAAGACTTCTGTGCCTGGCCAGCACCACAGGTCAGTGGAACCTGCTTCCTGCAGAGAAGTGAAAGGAAACTTGGAAATGACAGATATTTCCATCCATCCGAGCTTTGCTGAGTCAAAGTCAGAGTCAAAGTGTCAGCATAGCTCCCAGGCCTAGAAGGGACCACGGGGATTCTTTGGTATAACTACATAAATCAAGATCCTCAATTAATGGACAAGTGAATCAGAGTATCTAGTCAAGGAAAAAACTCTAATCTCTATGCAAGGGTGGAGAATCCACCGTTTCACCCATTACTCCAATGATTGGTTACTTTTGTTTTCAGAGTGCTTTGCCTTTTATTGATCCAACTCTAGCACCACCTTACAGCAGACTGATTTTTTTTTACTGTGCAAGACCGGGGGCTATTGCCAAGCCTGTGTTTCACATATAGTTCCTTAACAGAAAGGTCAAGCCTCCTTGCAGCTCTCCCTTTTTTGGCTGAAGTCAGGTGTCCTCCTCATCTGGCTCCCACCTCCAAGCAACGGGTGACCCTGGCAGGAGGCCCCAGGTCGGCTGCTCCACAGATGCCATCCAGAGCACAGCAGCTGCCCGAAGGTGTCAGGGCTGAGTTACAGCCAGAAAGTGCCACTTGACTGCTTTCAGGAGTGGCTATTCGGTGCTTCAAACAAGGAAGGGATAATCTGCCCATTCTGATGTTACAGCATATCCCAACCTCTGGTAGGTTTTGGCTTAAGCGCTGAAATCACTTATCCACATATATTGCTTGACAGCCCTTCCAAAGTTATAGCTATTAATGAAATCTCTAAATAGTCTTGATCCTTACATACGTTTTGGATTTTTCTTCCCTTAACCTTTGCATTAGTTGTATCTTGGCATTAATTGTATCCTGTGACAAACTGATGTGTTCTGTTGTAAAACAATTCTGTTAGCAAAGTGATGATGTTGCCATATAACCGTGTACCCTAACGGACCATTATTTTTGTAGAGAGACGAGGCTGAGCTAGCAAAACAATAGTTGTGCTGTCCAGAAGTCACACGCTGAAGGTTGCTGAGGAAGTACAGATGGGTAGCAGAGACCCCTGGGCGTAGAAGATAGGAGGATGCTGCAGGCACTGGAGACTGCAAGGATATTGAAATTAGAAGTGGTAAATTACTGGTCACTAAACAAGTGCACTTCTGAGAGCAGAGTAGAACCAGTTTTAGGGCATAACTTAAAAATGTATAGAGCAGAGTAAAAGCCTATTGCAGTTGCCCAAGACTGGTAGCCAAAGCAGAGCTGTCTTCAGATTACCTGAGCAGTTGTGCAGCGTGTTTCCCTATGACCAGACCTGTTATGCTGTATTGCTGTGTATATATTACTCTTTAATTAAAAACATCCCTTTTTGCTTTTTTTCTTTTTTGATATAGTATTTTAGTGCTTTGTTTTACTCTGGTACCTACCCCCCTCTCCTTGTGGCTTCTTTGCCATTTGAATGAAATATCTTTTTAAGTGCCTTTTTGTATCTTAACTTTGAACCTCCCCTCTAAATTTCAACCATCCTTTTGGTGTTATGGTAGCAGGAGAACCGATGTGCCCGGTCTTCCTCTTTCTTGTGCATTATCACAGCCACCCTTCTTTTCCTTAGAAAGGAAACAGCATTAAGCTCATAACCAGACACAGAGATGCTTGGGCTATAAAGAACCACTGAGCTCAACTGAAATCAAAATAAGTTAAAATTCAACCCCTTTGCTCCAAGTTCTGGATCATTTCCTGAACACACCCTACTTCTTAAACTCCCTCTGGAGATGGGAGAGTCCAGGGCCATCCAGGATATCCTAGGTCTGGCCTAGATCTGAGCACTCCACTGATTGCTTTAAGAGCACAGGAATGCATCTTTACTGCTCATATTCAACGGGCTTCCTAATATTTTATTCACTGCACTGACACCCTGAGCCCTCTGTAGAGATGTCTGGGCCCTTTCAGGGGTGCCATGGCTGATTTACAGCCCAATAAAGTGTCCAACAAGTCAGATTTTCACCACCCAGTGTTTATTCCTTCAACTCCCAGGAAGAGGAAGGAGGGAAGGCAAAAGCTGAACTCTGCCACCTTGCCAGTGAGACTCAGCAGAGCCAAAGCTCAGGACACAAAGCAATTTTGACTGTATTTTTCACAGTGAGCAGCACGGCTCAAAGCACATCCTCACTGTGGAAGAGAAATAGCCACGCAGGAAGCAAATCTTTATTAATAATCTCATAGCAAATGGCCAGCCTCCAGAAAGTTCACTTGTATTCTTTCCAAGACTTCTTAAGAATAAACAGTTTTTGAAAAGTCCTCAGGTGGTTGCTCACAAACAGAGCTCACATTGAGAAGATATACTAGCTCTTGCCAATTCTGTCCTAATTAAGCCTGTGTATGTTCTGCCCGAATGGACAGGAGCACGTCTTCCCAGGAACCTAGCAAACCAGGGAAGGCACTGCGGTTATCTGCATTTTGTTTCAGCCCAGCCGTGCTGGTCCTGCTGCTTGGGGTAAAGGCCTTGTAATGTTGCCATAACCTTCACCTGAAGGGTTTGGCAGCAGCAGGTTACAGTTTTCAAGGTGGGAATGCAGCAGCGCGGTTTCAGTCAGGATGTTCCTTGACATCCCAAAGCGGGCCTTGGAGATTCAAAAGCATTTGACAACATGTTTCTGCCCCTTTGGGGAATCGCCTGCTAGAGCCAAGGAAACACAGTGAGGCACCCTGAGGAAATCAATGGGAAAGCTCTTGACAGCCTTCCTTTGTGTGATTCCAAGCCCAAATGTGCTCCTACAGGAGGCTGGGACTGTATAAAGTCATCTGACTTGCAGCCTCAAAGCATCTCTATTTACATGTCTTATTATTTCTTTAAGGAGAGTACAAACTGGAAAAGAGGTCTAATTTTGTGTTACTGCCTCATGAATACAAATCCTTCGGCTTTTTATAGTCATACAAGTTAATCCACTATTCAGTTAGCTCTGCAAAGGTGATTATGAAGGTGGAGATTTTGAAAGGAAGCTAAATGATTTTTTTCCTCTGGTCTCCAAAAAGCTAAAGCACCTTTTTCTATTTGGAGCTCTCAGCCAGATGGTATGGATGACCATTCAACCCCTAACAGAAACCTGAACATGGAGTCTGTGTCTAGTCTGTTTTCAAATGAGCGTCCAAATGAAACAGCTGACCATACACGGACAGGTTAAAAAAAATAAAAATAAAAATAAAAATAAAAATAAAAATAAAAATAAAAATAAAAATAAAAATAAAAATAAAAATAAAAATAAAAATAAAAATAAAAATAAAAATAAATAAAAATAAAAATAAAAATAAAAATAAAAATAAAAATAAAAATAAAAATAAAAAATCTCTGGGAGAACAAAAGAAAATAGGGGGGAAGAGGGAGAGATGAAATACTACTAAGACAAATCACCATTCATACCAAAAATGTCAACGTCAGTGAGAGGATAACACACCAGTCTGCCTATCCACACATTTTTCATCATTCCCTTTCTTCCTTCTCTCCTCACCACAGAGCCAAAATGTCACACAATATGCAGACTTGCAGGCAAATGGCAAAGCATTCAGTCAAGAGGAGTTCATATGGAACATCTGCACATCAGATTACTGGGCCTGGTAAAATCGTGGTCTTACCTTACAGCCTGGCCTATACTTCAGCAGGAGTACTGCTTTGGTTTAGCAGGTTTCAGGACTTTCAGTCCCTGTGCTGTGAAATCAGACCTTCAGGAGACCAGCTGGTGGCTCTTGTGATAATCCCCCCTCAACAACTCCCTGCCAAAACCTTCCTAGTGTTATAGGACGCATGACCTAAAGCCAAAATTAAGTTGCTCCTGTAAGCAATTTTCAACTAGGAAAGCAAATGGAGGATGGGAGTAGTATAGGCATTATTCCTAAAAACATCACCTGCATAGGCTTCTGCAGGTAGCTCGGATGTTGGCTTGCCATCACAGCTACGGAGAGCAGAGCTGTACATGGCCTCAGGAGAGACCAAAACTGCCAGTGAATGGTGCTCAGCACCAAGAAGACTGCACAACCCCAGTTTAGCTCCAAGCATCAGGTGAGCGGCTTCTTTCTGTGGGCAACAGTGCGCAGCTGAAGACTGAGCAGAGTACTTGAGTTGGGGTACGACAAAGCATGCTTTCAGCAAATGCTCATCCTCACTGCAATCTTTACATCCCACAGACCCAGGAGAAAGCTTCTGCACTGACTTTCTAGTCTTGCAAAGTTTTTCCCAAGCCTTCTCTGCAAAACCGCCTGAGGTCTAATGGAAAATGAGCACATCTTTGGGTGGGTGGATCTGTCCCTGCACAGTCATTCCACCCTTATCTCTATGGTATCCAAGTTGCAGTCCTAATCCTTTTTAAATTTTTGTACATAAGCCCAGAGCTTCAGAGGCACATACTTAAAAATAAAACCAAATAAACAAGCCAACTGGAAGGGAACAAAACAGATTTGAAGTCTTCCTCCTTTCAGATTAGCCTGCGACTTCAAAGTTTGATCAGCCCATCTTAAGGTGCTACTGAATCTTTTCCAAAACATGTTCCCAAAGGAATCCCCAGAGTTTAATGTACAGGTTCCAATTAAATGCTCTTGTAAGATGTTTGACTTGAGATAGCAAAGACAAATGAATTTGTGGGCACTATGACAAAGCAGCTTACAAAAGCATTTAAAAAGTGGAGGTGAACCTGCTTTTAGTGCCACAAAACATGACCATTATGGTGCAGGAGTTTGACCGGATTGTATTTGTGCAATAGTCCATGAAATTAATAAAATTATCTTTAATGAAATTACTTACTGTAATCTATGTTTTTGTACATAAGTATCCCAGGAGGAAGATGATTGTTAGCATTCACCTCACGTCCAACTAACAATACTTCCATCCCCCGCTATTTTAAAGCCAGAAGTCTGGAAGCTGAAATGGAATGAGAAGAGAGGAAATGTGCATTAAGAGCCCTTCAAACTCATTTTATTTGTATCACATGTAAATGCATATTACTGCTTAGTTTCTCTGCCTGGGAGGCAGTTTCACTCTATATGACTATTTCATATATGCAAAACTCAGAATGGCATCTTATACCCCTGTATTTAAATGTGTATTTAAATGTAATATAAAATATTACTGAAATATACAGGAGCTGGATACAAACATGGAGGCAAACTCTTTCCTAGGATACTCAGAAAATGACCGGTGCACATACTGAATAGCCTAATACACATCACATGATTTATTAGAATGACAAAATCGTATTTCGTTCCTCCCTTTTAGGTATTATGATACAGTTTTACAAAGCTGCCTTATGACACATTTTTGCAACAGAAAAGTAATTCCTATCTTGTGAATTAAAAAAAAAAAAAAGGTATATAGACAAAAGCCAGACATTGCAACTTGAAGCCATGTCCTAGATAAATGGAGCATGCATCAGCTCAAAAAGAAGTTCCTGTTGCCCTAAAGAAAATAAATAAAATGAAGCAACATTAGCTACAGATGAGCACTGCACCCATTTTGCCAAGCAGCTGAAGGTCATGAGTCCAGCCCAGCAGTAGCACTTAACAGATCCCATTCGTCTCACACAACAGTGGTGTCATTCTGCCAAAGAAGGGAACTCAGGCTGCAAAACTCAACCCTCACGATGGAAGCTGCCTAAACCACTTCCATCTAAATGCATACTGTACATAAACAAGAGTCTGTTCAGCTGACGACACTTTGCAATATCTGTGGCATCTGGGATTGCCCCTAGAAGGCAGCTCGGGCAACAGGATCATCTCTGTAATGCAGCTGAAATAATTCTTCACCCAATAGGAATGAAGTTTCCTTTCACATTTGTCCTGTTAGGGTAGTTTCTAAGCTACCCAGGTCCCAGGCATATATTTTTGATTACACTAAAATAATGTAATATCGAATACTGACACCACTCTCCAGCAGCCTGAAATACACGTCGCACTCTGAACTTTAAACACTGCTCTATCTTTCCATTTTTGAACATCAGGGAGCCTTAAGGCATCACTCGGCTGTGTCTACAGTAAACCTTGCTCATCGATGTTTGGAAGTTTTGTACCTGTGCACTCATGTTTCTCACTGCAGCTATTAGAGACTTGCTATTCAAACATGCAAAAGGAAAAAAAAATAAAGCAATACATTTTGTCATAATCCAAGACGTTGCATGTGGGAGCCACTCATCCTGGGAGCTAAACACATAGAATGGTTTTAGCTGTAAATACATGTATATTAGGCTGCCATATCAGGCCAGCTAAAAGGCTCCATCCCACTTCCAGCAGAGCATTAGGATGAAGCTGTAAAAAAGGCCTTTTCATCCAAGTTTTCATCAGAAAAGTTTCTCTCCCATTGTTTGTTTTTACTATTTAATTTTCCCCTAAATAAATTACTTTTGAAATGTTCTACGATTAAATTCTCAACCGTAAGAAAAAAAGCAAACAAACAAAAAAAAAAAACCACCTGTATGCTAACTTCTTTTTCTTCCTTTCTGTGATTTCACCTCCCGAGCACACCCACCAGTATCATCACACAGGAAAAGCCAAACACATTTTGGGCAAACGTTTGTAAATATTTTGTTCACAGGTTTTCGTTAAAAATAAGTTTTCCAGCTAACTCCATCCTTCATTTACATCCTTTCACAGGATTTTCAAGGAAAACCAGACATGAAACAGCAAGAACAACATTTCATAGTGGGAGAGAAAGAGCGAGCTCTCTGGTATATGCAAGCAAGCATTAACTTAGTGATCCAGCAGGCTCCATAGCACCCTGTGCAGGTGCAGGAGCCAGCTGAACACCTTTTATGACAGGACCATGGTCTTAAAATACCAGTTCTGAAGAAAATGAATTGCAGTTTGGTAGGGCTGTGTCTGGTTTCAGAAGTTCTGGTAAGACTTTGAAATGTAAATGCAATGCAGATGTGTTCACTTGCGCAGGAGGCTTTAGGTCCAACAGTATCCTTACTCCAAAATATGAAGTGTTTTGAAAAGAGCTTAGAAAACCAAGAAGCCACAAAAATAATGAGTTTGGTGCTATTCATCTTTGAAAAGTTTAGGACTACAAAGAAAGATGAGCTCAGAATACAGGAAAGAATAGCATAGTGTATAGAAAATCCAAAGTATATCAAGGGAATGATATCTTAAGATGAGGTAAGAGGGAATAACTCACCTTTATACTATGACAGTCTGAAAATCACAATTCCTTCCCAGGTCAGTGAAGAGACACCAAGACCTTAAACAACCAGCCCAGAAGCTTCCTGGCCTTCCTTGGCCATTGTTTCAGCAGGCAGAGTGCAGCAAAGGAGAAGCTGCTCAGGCCACAGGACCAGTCATGCCTCTCCAGAGACCTCAGATACCCACTGTTGACTGTATTCACTTCACAGAATAAAATACTCCTTCCTGACAAAGCTTTTGTCAAGGGATCAATAAGTAATGAACAGAACACATATATGTAAGTGTAGGTATGTGCTGTAAAAGAACTCAATTTCATCTTTCTGTTTAGCGGTGTGTGTTTTTTTTTTTAATATTATTTAAATTTAGGAATTTAGGTACTACTTTTCTCCCACGCTCTCCACCCCAACTGTAGCAGAAAAGAAAAGGAAAGTTGGCAGATTTCTTTGGAGTTGTTCCACAGCAGTAAAACATTCTCAGTTCTCAAAAAAAAAAAAAAAAAAAAAAAAAAAAGGTAATATTTCTTGCTATAAATTTACTAAAGAATTTAATTAACTGAAAGAATTAATAGCTATACAAGGTCCCTTAGAAGAAGAGTTTTGAAAAAAAAAAAAGATCTCTGGATGATTTTCTAAGCCATTTTTGCTTAGCCATGTAGAGTTAATGTACTGCAGACCTGAAACGTATTAAGTCTAATTATCCTAGCTGTGCCACAGAAGCAATGGGGAACTTGAGAATATGACTGATAAGCAGCTAGACAGTAGGCTAATGGACACCCATAGTTCGTCAAAGGTCTAACAAGGACTATGCAATGTAATTCTGCTACCATAAGAGGAAAATAATCAGAGACAGCATTTAAAGTTGCATCGCATCAGAAGAATGCCTAATGCTGCCAGCTGCAGGAGTCTGAGTTCATGCTCAGTGGATAAGTTAATTAACCAATTTAAAACATCGTGATGGACGCATTAGGGGAGATAATCACTGAGAGGAGGCTGAGGAGACAGTGTCTAAGGGCCTGATCCTACATTCCTAAGGAGAGCTGTAGACTGGATACAGTATGCTTGGGCTCCTGCCCACAGTGGGCTGCTTGGTCCCAGGCACGTAGTCTTGCATTTGTGACCTAGGCAACATGCTCCGCCGAGTCCTTGGGCCTGAGGAAGGCACAGTGGCTCTGATTCTAGAAGGAGGGGGATTGAGAACAGGCAGGAGCAGCCAAGGGTGGTGGTGCTGTGAAGGAGGTACCTCAGATTCTAGTAGCGAGGTCAGGTCCATGGTAGCCCACAGAGCTGGGGCAGCCAGGAGCAGCCCTTGAACCTGGGTAAGCAAGAAGCATGCAGGCCGTGAGGTACAGTAGGCAGTCCATGTATGTAAAAACCATTCAGAAAATCCTCCAACTCTGTTTCCAGTACGTCCTGTGAATTTTTATTATCTGTATGGTGGTTTTACCTCACTGCACAGCTGAACTCCACAACAACCACTCTCTCATTCCCCTTCCTCAAAGGAAAATGGAAAAAAAACTGGGCTCACGGGTTGAGATAAGGGCAGGGAGACCACCAGTTACCATCACAGGCAAAACAGACTCAGAATATGCGATGTTAATGTAATTTATTGACTATCACTAGCATACTAGAGCAGTGAGAGACTAAAATCAAACTATAAACACCTTCCCCCCATCCACTCTCTTCCACCTCCTCCTTCTGATCAGCACAAGGGAATGAGGGCTGCAGTCAGCCCCCTCAGGCTGCGGGGGCTCTCCATGGGCCGCAGCCTCCTCTAGGCCACATCCACCTGCTCCACTGGGGGCTCCTCCATGGGCTGCAGCGTGGAGATCTGCTCCATGTGGGACCCATGGGCTGCAGGGGAACAGCCTGCTCCAGCAGGGGCCTCTCCCTGCACAGCCCGCAGGGGAACTGCTGCTGCATGCCTGGAGCACCTCCTGCCCTCCTGCTGCACTGACCTGTGGGCTGCATGGCTGCTTCTCACTCCTCTCTCCCAGCTGCTGTTGTGCAGCATTTCTTGCCTTTTTTAACTCTGCTCTCCCAGAGGTCTACCCAGCATCTCTCCCTGGTTTAGCTCTGACTGGCAGTGGGTCGCTTTTGGAGCCAGCTGGAGCTGGCTCTGCTCTGGCATGGGGCAGCTGCTGGGCTCTGCTCATCGAGATCACCCTTGCAGCCCCCTTGCTACCAAAACCTTCTCACGTAAATCCAATACACTCTGTTGGATGGAGATGCAAACAAGCCAAAATATTGTAAAAGAAGGAGTTATAAGAGCTAGATATCATCTGACTGCATTCAAACCAGGTAAAAACTGAGACACTGACTTGTCTGTAAGGAAAGTACTTAAAAGAGGTGAGTGATTCACAGCCACTTGAAAACAGCACCTTGAATGGCAAGTGAAGGAAGACAGAATAGGTAATGCTGCAAGTATCACTCTCAATGCAGAAAATAAAGAAGCAGACAATGAAAGATTAATGCCTCTTTTTTTATGTTTTTTAAGAAGGATAGTGTGAAGCTGTCAAAGGACAATGGCAAAGACTAGAATGTTTCTGAGGAGCTGGAAATTAACACATAAACATGCCCTAATTTAAAAAAGATACTGCAGATGTCATGGCTTTGGTTTTGTTTTTGTTTTTTTGAACCACAGTCAATCTTAAGCAGCATGTGTAAAGAAGCTGCAGACATATTCACACATCCACAGTGCCTGAATTTCTTATCGAGGAGTAACCTTGCCTTGAACTGCACACATTTAGAGGCATGTAATAACCAAACAGCACTGCAGATCAATCAAGGATATAGACAAATCTTTCTTCCATGGTTCTGCAGTTTTAGAAAGAATTCAAAGTCTCCTGGGTTGGTTTAATGAAAAGGCTTTCCAAACCGTTAAATCTCAGAGAAAGCTCTAGGCTTAAACAGGCTCCAGAAAAATAATTAACCTTTTTCTGGTGCTTTTTATTATTTTATATGAAGATGATTGTTTTCTCCTTTTGCATCAGACTTTCTGCAGATTTCACAGTTTCTATTTAGCTGACAAAAATCCCTTGCCAGCTGGAAAATTAAATGTATATTTAAATACTCAAAAACATTAAGCCTACTTTAGAAAAGCAGATATTCTCTTCAAAAAGCACCTACAAGTCTGATTTCATCCAAACAAGAACTCTGGATGGATAACAAGGAGAAAGTATTTTCTAGAAGAAGCAAGGCACCACGTAGCCGGGAATAGACTAAATATATTTTCATTAAAATCAGTGGGCTATGCAAGTTGTTTCTCACTCTTGAGTAAGAGTCTTAACATCCTGCCAATGCAGTGGAATGACAGATCAGAAGAGCCATGAAAACAAACTAGTACTAGGGATGGAGAGAGAATTAAACCAAGATCAAAATACTGAAATGCAAAAGAGGTATTTATTACTGGAAAACAATTTATTCAAAGCTGTAGCAGAAGCAGAAAGTGCACTCACACAGAAATAAATAATAAACACTGCACAGAATAGAATGAAAAATAAAGAATAAACACAGTCACAGTCCATGTCTTCTCTATTAACCTACACAGCTAAGTAGCTTGAACTGCTTCATGGTGTTGGTTTTTCTGATATTGATATTCCCCTGAAACAGACAAAATATAGAAGAAAGGGCAAAGCAAGCCCAGCCGAGACCTGAGAGAATATAAGAACAAAGAAAGTTAATGATGAGCTATAGACCCTCCAGGGAGCCTGGTCTCAGGCACTGTCCAAAATTGGTACTACTACTGGCAGAGAGCTGAGAGCTCTCCCCCTTCAGTTCAGCTCTTCCCCTACTGAGATCAAAGGCACTGTTCCAAACACAGCAAAAGTCTGGCCTTTCCCCAACCAGTTTCTTTCAACCTTTGTTCTCCCTAGCAAAGGCTGGAGTAAATTAACAGAGGAATAATATTTATTTAGTTCTTCTACTGCAAATTACAATAAAAAAAAAGAGCTCCTCTTCATCAGCCTGCTCTGTGGCACCTTTCTGCCCCTCCATACTGTCTGGAAAACAGAAGCCAGCTATTAAACCCCATCTGTCCTACCAAAAGCAAAATAATTTTTAAAATGTATTTTTAAGTGTGAATGTGCATGAATATGAAAGTGTTCCTTACTCTGATGCTCTGACTTAATAGTACATTAAAAAGGATGGATAGAAATCAGTTAATAAGATCAAAACTAGCTTAAAATAGATGCAGAAGGAAGTGAAGCAGAAGGAATGTTTTCAGCAGCTGCCAAGTGTGGCCTGTATAAATCTGTTGTACAATCACATCACCAGTGTAGTGCTCGTATTCTGTACTATACACTGTAGTTCAGCTGAAATGGTATGCCTGAATCTTTCCACATATGGCGAAAATATCAAACTTAAAACTAATATAATCCTAGCAATGATATCCTGTGGCTTAGTGCATGAGTCAAGCACTACAAAAGCAGAGCTAGTCTCAGAGAAATGAAGACCCACATTACTGAAATGTTTCTTTGCATGAATGGTATTGAACTTGTTTAATCAGAATTACAATAAAATTAAGAAAAAATAGGAAACTACTACCATATCTTAGTTATGACTAATACTAACTTAAGAATAAAGCAAATTTAAGATCAAAGCAACAGTTTAATCTCAAAGAATTAAGAGTCACTTCCAGAAGGACATAAATCAACAAAATTAACTTAAGAAATAATTTGTCCATAAATTCTACAACCTAACAATCAATTTTAATGAAATCTAAGCTGAAACGAGACTGGTTTAAAGTGCATTCACTGAATAGCAAACCCAAGTTGTTTATTAGCTGAACTGCAATCCCAGGCCACATAAACTTCCTTGTTGGAAGGCTGCTCTTTGATAAGCAGAATTTTACACCATACAACTCTAAGATTTCTAGAACTTTGAATATAGAACCCAAATGTAAATGTTTCTGAGGTTTTAGGGTGGTTTTCAGAACTATATTGCATGTGGGATTTGTTTTTTTTTTGTTTTTAAAAAGCAGGATGTGTTCCTGGGTTCCTCACAAATACCTGTATACATGCAAATGCACTGATAGCCCAAAATGAAAGCAGAGATATTTGTCATTAATAAAAGAGTAAGTGATAAACATGAAGTTAAATGGAAAAATATTTCAAAGATAACTTGGGATTCATAAAGTCTAAGGTCAGCTCATGGATGTGTACCAGAGTCAAGTCCTCTTCAGATTATGCTATCATTTCAATTATGGACAGAATTGTTTAATTTTTTATTTATTTATTTATTTTGAATTCTTGTGGTTCACTAATCACAAAGGATGAAAGCTTACAGATCTTTAAATTATCTGAAGTACCTTTGGATACAATTCAGGATTGGTATAATCACCTCAGTAAATGTCTTCAAGTGACTTGCTACTACTGACATATAGAAAATGCAAGATTTTTATTTTTTTAAGACAACCTTAGCAACAATTAATCACTTGGATCTCTATCCCATAAGAAATATTAACAATAAACATGAAAAATTACAAAAAATTATCAGAAACATTCCTGGTTTTGAACATAAGTTTTCATTTAGAACAGGACCATAGGTCAAAAAACTTATCACGTAAAGTTTCATCTTGGCATAACAGTCCAAAACATTTTAAATTAAACCTCGGTAATAATACAATATCTTTTATTTTCCTTAGATTTTTTCCATTGCCCTAAGAAGGATTAGATTGCAAGTGTATTTGCTATTCAGTGACATAGCAAAGCAAACTGGAATTTGAGCAAACTGGAGAAATGAAGCATATGGATATAAGGATAACAGCAATAACATAATATGAAAGTGACTTCCCTGCTCAGGTTTACTGCTCCTCACTTCAAAGTAACCTAAAAGGAAATCAATAATGATAATTGATCCCCAACTGCCAATTCACAAAGCATTATTACAATACCTAACAAGACACACAAAATCATAGAATGGCTTGTGTTGGAAGGGACCTTAAAGATCACTAGTTCCAATCCCCCTGCCCTCTCCAACATATAAAGATTGCTCAGAGAATGGATTTTGAGGGTGGAGGTACTAGCTCAAAGATCATCTGGAGAACGAAATCCAATAGGGACATTTCTGGAAATGACACAAGTACCACAGAAAACTGCAGACATGAGAATGGATATCTTAAAGGCTGAAAAGTCTTTGTGGAAAAAAATGCCACAGATCACTCTTCCTTTTGAAAGAAACTCTCCCTCTCTTAAAAACTCGAGAAAAAAATTGTAAATGTAGACCAGAAAGAAATGTAGGGATTGCTTTCTGGCAAATAAGGGAGAACTTATGATCTCACAGTCAGGGTCAGGCTGGTTTAGGGACTGGTCTTGCCTCTCCTTCTAGGCCCTCATTGCTGTCAGGGAAACTGGACAAGAGGACCAAGGCACAACCAAGGGACAACCTCTTGCATGGGAGCTCTAAGACACAGTAGCCTGGAGCAAACCAGCAGGCATGGACTTCCAAGGCACGTCAAGTCAAAAGAGCTGGACTGTGACTTGTCACCATCACCCAGAGCTAACGGTTTTAAAGCATAAAGGTCAATATGTTGGCATTTGGCTGGGCCTTTCAATGTGACCATGACAAGCAGTTTAAATATGGTCAATTTTTGTCAGGGTTCTGCACTGTCTTCAGAGCTTAGTTGGCTACTCTCTGATATTTGACATACGAGCCATTTAGAAACAAGGTTACCCCTCTTAATCAAAAACCATAATTGATTCTAATCCTCATAAATAACAGTTCAGCAATTCAGAGGTTTCTAAGCTAGCCCCAGCCTCGATCCATCCCTTTTATTGGCCTGACCAGGTTCAATCCTGCTCTTGCAGGCCCTCCGCCAAAGCACTGCCTTGCAAGAGCAAGCCATCTCCCTCCTCCTTGTTGCCACCACTCCAAAAAAAAGAAAAAAAAATGTGCCAGAGGAAATAAAACGTAATCCATGGGGCTGCTTTCATCAGCACTGCCATTAGAAGGAAGCAGCAGCTGCTGTGCATCTGCAGGAACTATATATACACATCAGACACCCAGAGAGCAAGTGTCTAGGGTTCCTGAGGGGAGAAACCCTTAATTTCTGTAACCCAGTCTGGCTTTGGCTTCAGCTGCTCAGACTTGCCAAAACCAAAAGTATGCTGGGCAGGAGGAGAACTTTGACATGAAGAAGTCCATGATATATCACCATGCAGTCATTGCATGGGGCAGAATCCTAGCTCAGGTTGTAATGAAGAAAAAAAGAGAATCAAGTTTGCATTCAAATGCAGCACCCTGACAGCTAAAGACATTTTTCTTTTATCCATAAAATGAGTAAATTTGAATCTGAGGTAGAGAGAAAATAATATATTTATATTTACCACAATTGAATAAAGCCTCTAATATTACCAGTTCTAAGCCTGCAATGAACACTGCTGAAGGCCTTTAAGAAAATCACATTATGCCATGGAAAGGAGTACAATGATCGTATGCTCAAGTTATTAGAATATGACCACTGGCTATATATAACACCATAAATTAACTTTTCCATGTATATCCAGTAGGCTTATTCTCATGAACCTGACATTTCTATTCATGATGATGTAAGCCAGTATGTCATCCTCTCCTACATGAGGTCAGTTAGTAGAGCTTTTTGCTACATCATTCTAGCATTATAGCATTTTAGATCTATGGGAAGGAGGGGACAGAGGGTGAAGGAAAAGGGCAGTGACTCCACTCCAAATGAATCTCAGCTAACATATTCCCGCAGCACTACTAAATTGAAATAAATTGGTTTACCTAAAACAAGGAGACATTGGTGACATTTTAGGCCAGGGAATTAGATTTCGAAGTAGCCATGAGGGCATTTATTAAATTCATGAAATGTTAATCTCCTAATAGTAATATATAAGCTAATTTCTTTTGTATGAATTAGCCATGAATCACAAAGGTAATAGAACCACTAAATCAGACAGAGGCTATGTTCTGTACTGGTGAGTAATTTCTTTATTATTTTTCTTCCTCTGAAAAAGTAGCTTAAAGATGCAGATCAGACAACAGTCAAGAATTTGAAAGTCTTTCCTACGCACTATTGGTGAAGGAGCTCCGCTAAGCCTTGCTTTAGTCTTCATAGTCACAAGAAAGGACAAAACTCAGAGCTGGAGGAAGACCACATTAAAAACAAGATTATTTTCATTTCAGACTAGTGCAATTTGGAAGTGCTTCAAGAATGTTTATGAATCTTTACTCAAGATGATAACAGTACCTTATTAAGCAAACTTCTCTTCGAATTTTATCACTATGATTCATTCATAGGCAAGGTCACAAAATGCTATAAAAAGTAAATACATAATGCAGAAGTCTAAAAAGTCAATGTCTCTAAATGTACTTTAAACATGACATAGTATGGTGAGGTCTTGAGAGTTCTGCTGAAAGTAGTGGGTGCTGTGTAACCAAAGTCATATGGATCCCTCTGCAAGTACGTCTATAACATGTATTACAGTAGTCTACAGGAACAGAAACCAGTCATCAAGTCTTCAAACTAACTGGACTCAGAGCAGAAACTGTTGCTTAATGTAGCAGGCTGTCAAAGCCACCAGTAATAGGCATATCAAATTGTCATGGTGGAGATTTCTTGATTTAGAATAAGAGCGGTGGTTGATGCCCCATGCCTGTCAATGTTCTAGAGACATTTGGATAATGCCCTCATTAATGTGCATTAACATTTGGTTAGCCCTGAAGTGGTCAGGCAGCTGTACTAGATGGTCTTTGAAGGTCCCTTCCAACAGAACTATGCTAGTCTGTTCTTTCCACTGATAAGAAAAGCTCAGTCGCCAACCAACAAGAGATCAAAACTGAGAGATTAACCTGAAGTACACCCGGCAAGCAGCCTTCCAGCTGAGGCAACCACACTGCTCCTGTGGAGGGGATGGGCTGGACAAGGGTGGCCCTATAGGCTTACTGCTAAGTGAGCACAAACAGAATGGAGAACACACGGTAACAAAAGAGGAACAGTGGCTGTTCAGGGAACCAGCTCCAAGCCCTCCCTGCAGGCTACTGAAGGGTCTAGAAGTCTACTAGGATGATTCAGTGCTCTGTCTCACATTGAAAAATATTGATGGGGTTTGGTTTGGTTTGGTTTGTTGTGGATTTGAGTTTTTGTTTGGTTGATGTTTTAATACTTTAATACAGCTGGCACCCAAACTTCCTTCAGGAGGTCAGAAAATTAGTTGACATTTTCAAATCAGATACTATATCTACCCCACATTATTTTTTTCTGTACATATCCAGTAGAGCATTCAGAAATATTTTTAGTCTTAAGCACGGGTGTAAAGTGCAATTGCTAAATCAGGAGTTCTGACTTTACATAAAATTCCACATGAGCCTTTTGCAAATGTTAGTGGGCACCGACTATTTTTGAAAGGTAAAAGGTTAAGAAAAATAAATACAGTTAAGGAAAATAAAAAAGACCAATGTTTTAATATGTTTACCTAACATACACTTCTTTGCACAGAAATGCAAAATGATAATTTAACAAACAGCCTCTAAGTACATTCTCAATTCTTTGAGCTATTGACAAAAATGTTGACTGCTTCATCCATCTAATACGTCTTTTAGATAATACAGTTCTTAAGGCAGTGCTTCAAAAAATTGTGTGTTCTGTTGAGTTATCAGATTCAATTAGGTCCTTCAGGAAAGTAATCAATACTCCACCTGATTTAAGAAAGTTGCTATGCAATGCTTTTATATAATGGCACCAATCCACACTGAGCTTTGTAAATCCAGCAGTCTGCTGTGGTGTCATGCAGCAGCCCTTGAATTACACATCCCTGGGAAAAGGCAGGGATGGAAGACACAGGGGAGAAAGGGGAGAGCACAAGCTGTACCTAACAAAGCTATTTCTGAGTGGCCCACTAAAAATCCAGTGAACATTTCCAATTGAGACAGCAGTCCTTGCCCCACTTGCTTCTAAGGGTACACCTGAGGGCAGCAGGCACTCACTTCTTCTGCCAATACTCAGAGTGAATGATCACAGGCAGGTCCAGTCAGGAAGACTTGTGATCTCTTGGAACATGGTGTGAGAGTAAGCTAACAAACCAGGCTGAAAAATAACTGAAGTCAGACATCAGAAAGCAGAAGCACCAAAAAATCATTAGACCCATAAGATTTTGGCTCTAATCCTGAACCAGGAGACAGTCCTGTTCCTCACCACAGTTGTATCCCGTTCTAAAGTGCTTGTTTGACTGGGTAATTTTGGAACTACAATCATGTTTTGAGATCTAAAAAGAACATATTTACATAAAAACTAATGAAATTCATGCATTAAGACAAAACCTGAGTGGTGCAGTTGCTGACTGCGTGTGAGCAATGACTAGAAGAGCAGCAACAGCCACCATCCAGCAGTTAGTTATACAAAAGAGGACACGCTAAAGTAAATATTTCTCCATCACCTTCATAAACAGAATACTTAAGTTCTGCAGCACTGCATAAATTTAATTCCCTAAGGGGACAGTCAGCAATGCTAGAGCAATCTGTGCATTAAAATAGAATATATTGTCTGAATTAGTCCATACAAAGGAAAGATGACTACCTTTGAGTAGACTAAAGCTGATAGTATTTTACAGAATTAAATTATGTAGCAAATGAAGTCTTGAAAGCATTAAAATGCAGAAACGGTATTAGAATACAATATTCTACAGCTTGGAAGGAGTTTTGAAAAACCAAAGTCAAAGAGATACCCTTCACTCAACTAGTTATGGCAAGCCTTAACATAAAGATAGAAATGCAGTCCAAAATTGTGAAGAACATTACCCCAAGGAATGCTGAAAAGCAAAAATAAGTGACTGGTACTGTACAGTTTTTCTTTTTTTTTTTTTTCAAGATTTTTCTTCATTCAGAAATTACTTTGAGAATTCAAGACTTAACAAGATTAAATTACAGTGTTTAATGGCCTCTGGGTTAAAACCACAATTATATGATATTCAATAAGATGTAAGAAATAATGATATTAAGGATAAGTGAAACACAAGAAAGATGCACCAGCATTAGGCTGTGTATTATGATAATTGTAGGGTACGTACAATGGATTGGTAAATTCAGTGCAGAGTGCCTGAGGGGGGTATCAGATAGCAATTGATAGGTAGTAACTTCAAGACACTTAAGCTCAGTCACAAGAGCACATTATGGTCTGAAGTCTAAAACATTCATGCACCTAAGGTATTAAGTTGATTGTTGACCAGTGTTTCAAATTCATTATAAAAAAGAAGAGCTTGATATAATGACACAAGTAATTAATGAAGCAGCGAGGTGGAGAGAAGGGAGGCTGAGAGATATGTGGAGAAGAGCACACCTACAAGGAGGTTCAAAAGGAAGGATACCAGGCCATGGCAGAGCTGTAGGCATACAAGGACTCTTCAGGGAGACATGTTACTATTACTGCTTAATGACATTTGGGCTGCTTGAATACGCACTAGCTTTTATGCAAAGTTCTTAAAAAGACAGGAAATCCATATATTTAATTGTGTTTATACTTTCTAGACATCAGAGCTCATCGGAGCACAGTAGCACAGAAGTATAGTCATTGCTATTCCACCCACCAGTATATCCGTACCAACAGCAATAACCTCCCTTCTATGCACGGTAAATCTCCACCCACTTTAAGAATGGCCAGTATTTCCAATATCCCTCAGGGGCACATCACGCTAAATCTGTGCACATTTCAGGCTGGCAGTTAAACAACACACGGTTGTCCAAAAGGCAAGTATCTCAGTGATAGATACAGATGAACAATAATGCCTATTCTGAGTGTTGGAGATACTGGGTTGTGAAGGCAAATATCTTACAAATAGAGCATAAAGAAGAAGCTAAAAAACTGCATCTCTTATTTTTATTCCCCAGGGATTGTCTTGGTGACCTATGTAGTGTAGCAACCTTGATTCAAAGCTAAAGGTTTATCTCAGACTTGAAATTATGATCATTTATATTGCCTTCCACAGAACCATGTAACTGTTTTAGCACCAGGAACAAATGTAAGGGTAAATAAAAAAGAAATGCATGTTAACTTCTAAGCATTCTTGTCAATATATTAACATTCATCAAAATATTTTTCCTTATTGCTAGCTTCAAACACCAGACATCCTACTGACCTGACGTAGGAAGTGATGTATTACCTGGTTGTCTTCCATTAAAATGACCTTTTGCCCTTTCTTCCATAATTATTTTCTCAAGGTTATTTCCAATATAACTCCAAATAGTCTTGATGTTTACAAAATACCTTGGGGTTATAAATTTCTGACATCAGGGTGTTTGTTTTGTTTTTGTTACGCTAGAGGCATTATTGAAGGACCATTCATCTAATATGATGAGCCACCACCATTTCTAAAGAAAATAATTATTGAAGAAATTTGTCTTTGCACCTGGTGATCACTAACATATATAATTCTGCACTTATTGATTCCTGACAACAGAGTCAGCTTTTCTTGAGTAAAACCTCTAACAAAAGCATTAGTCTCTTTTCTGACCAGGAGATCTGTAAGAATCTTCATGAAATGCACCTCAAAAGTTTCAGATCCTGTTCTTGTCCACAGCATTATTTTTCATCATTCACAACCACAGTTTGCCATTAAAAACAAAACAAAATAAAACAAAACAAAAACACTCCTCAGAAGTGCAGCCTGGATATGTATAAAATTTCACCATTTTGCCAAAGTTTCTGAAGCATGACCATGACTGGTTCACCCACTTGACATCTTTTTCCCATTTTTTTCAAAGAAAATTAGATGAGTTTATCTGGGCTTGTATAAACCTCTCTCCTTTTTGAAGTTGATATTTAACTAAGATCTTCATATGCATCCTATTCTTTATGCATTCCTTTGCCAGTGTACAGGGTGTTTGCATTCCTCAATGACTTTAACTGAGCACAGTATTAATTGTGTGGCATTAGCAATCACAGCCATTGTGTAATGACATTAATGTGCTGGTCACAAAAGCTCCAGTGCTAACCTTCCAGGACACAGATTGCATGGTGCTATAAATAAGCCAGTTCAAAGGAAAAAGAAAAATATAAAATTACTGAAGAGATCCTTTGTGAGTAGTCTTCTGCAGAGGCATAAATTCCCATTGACACTGGTCATTGCTAGGCAAGAACTGCTTGATCATAATATATCCCTCAGTGGTTTTACCCAAAATGCATATTACTGTATTATACAGGTGAGCACCTCCAAGAACCAAAATAAATATTAGGGTCATAATGGATCCGTTTTGATTATCAGAGCAGCCTGTCTTGACAGATTCTTCTACATAGCTGTATTCATAACAATTCAGTTCAACAACAGGTCTTCCATTGGATTTTTCTCTGTATTTAATAATGATGGAATTAGTGGCCAAGTTTGTACAGCCTTGCAGTACAAAGCTTTGCAACCCTTGCCAAGGAATGTTATCATTCATTACAAAAAATATGTTGGGGTAAATATCAATCTTTGCATTTCAAGAATGCTGTGCTGTCAGGAATATAAGCTTTGAAGGGATGTTATAAAGAATATTGTTTTCACCTGTGCAGACTCAAACAATAACACTCAAAAGAACCACAATCCTCACAACAGGTATTGATTTGCAATGTGCATTTCTGAAGAAAACATCTGACTTAGACTTAAAATGAGTTCTTATGTATCATTAATAAGACTTGAGCCATTTCCTGATAATAAAAAGTTGCACAAGTTAATATTTTTTTTTTCAGAAAAAAAATCTTTTCAATCAACCAAGATATTAAAGATATTTGAATTGAAATGCAAGTATCTTTTTATCATGCTGTTCTTCAGACCTCTTTGCAATTCATAGTATCTCTAATAATAATATCTCATAATAGTAGGAGGCACTCACTAAGACTTATTTGGTCTTGCACAAGTCAAATTAAAAGCATAATTTTAACTCTTAAAAAATTCCTGCTATTTGTTGAATAATGAGGAAAATCTTTTCTTTGTATTTTTTATATTTTATGTTCTGTTTCAAGTAACTACAGGCAAAAGAGTCAAAATTATTTTCTCAAGACGTCTGATTTTCAGTGAAAAATAAAGGTTGTTTCATATGAGAAGAAAGAAATGAAAATTCCTGAGGTATAACCTCTCCTTCTCTCAAACAGTCTGATGCATTCCAAATTCATATCTTGGAAGAAAATATTTTAATTTTGGGATTGCAAAATGCACAACCCAAATCATGCTAACAGCTGTACACATCAGATACAAAACAGCAAACTTTTCCCCTAGGAGGAAGGTCTTCAGCATGACTTTCTCTTTTGCTTAGAATGACAAGGAATGGTATTTAGAAAGCCATTTTCAAGTATGCACTGTGTGATCTTTCTCGAAGGTAAAATCCTGACCACGGTAAGAGTTCTCATGAGAGCTTTTGAGGATAAAGTTTTCCAAAGTATCTTCCATATGGATAGATACTTCCATATCTTACGGAAATATCTTCCATAACATGAGTGTTTTTGAGTAATTTGGGCCTAGACTTAAATTGGAGAAAGATCCTACTGTTTTTCAGTATAGTTGAAAGGAGACCAAAAAACAAAAACAAACAAACAAACAAACAAACAAAAAAACTTTGTCACTCTGAAATGGTGCTTGAGTATGTCATAGATCTGGATGAGAAGCTCATGGGGGTTAGAACAAGACTGCATGTTGGGAAGGAATATAGTTGGATCCCCTAATGTTATCCATTAGAATGAGGGACTTCTAGGGTTGTTAAAGGTTTTAACTTCCCTAACCTAACCAGAATGACCTCCTAAAGCTGACAGCACCTTCACACTAAAGGAACTCCTTTCTAAGTGCCATGCGCCCATTCCAGCATCTGTTTCAGGAATGTGTCTAAGAGCACAAAGAAACAAGCCACAACGTTATGTCTGTACAAAGTGGGTAACTTTAATAGAGCATTTGCAAAATCTTACAGAAAAGGAAGAAGGTCCGGTTATGGCTGCAATTTTCTTTCTGAAGAGTAATTTATTTGTAGAAGTAATTCCTATCTAACTTAATAGATGCTTAATTTGCACCCACACAGGCCCACTGAAGTCGCAGCACAGTAAATTAGCAAGGAAGTTGGGGTGGCTGCTGAACAATTCCCTTTACTTCCATACTTCAAGATTTCTTCATGCGAGCTAGGAAAGAAGTTCAGGATCAGATGTATGCTCCTAACTTTGCTGTCATTACTGAAGTCTTTTCCTGACTAGAATACTAACTTTTACACTGAAGTCTGATAGCAAACGTGGATAAAACTGAAAAGAATCAGAGGTACTCCTACTCAGATCTTCAGGGGCAGCTGCAGTCCAAGCTGGCCATGTGAATGCTAGGAGTCAGGATACTTCTTCCAAACTGACAGTAGCCCTGAAAGAGAACCTTGCAATAAGTGACAGTTTCTAAGAAGTCTTCCCTGACAGACAGAGAACCTCTGGAAGGGAATGGAAAACTAAAGAGATTACTCTAGGTTATCACCAGATTGTTGTGTCATAAAATAACACATGGTGGCTTTTCCTTTAGATATTTTTTTTAAGTTGCGTACGGAATTAAAGGTACATTATTGAAGTTGCAAAGACAGATATTTAAAATCCAAGGAAATGCCAAAATAAAGGTTGCCTATAAAATGGTGGTAATAGTATCTCCTTATCTCCCAAGGTGGCTATAAGAATAATTCATGTTTGTGAAGCATCCAGCTAATATACTGACAATTGCTGTAGAAAAGGTCAGAGGAAATGAATAATTCTGTCTTCAGAGCTGGGTTTGAATAGGATGTTATCCAACATGGCAATAAAGACCAGCACTGCATACTGAACACCAAGGCAGTAATGCGACACTGAACAGTTGGCTCAAGGGCAGGATACACCCCACCTAAATTCAGCTATGTAGAAGATCTACTTCAGTGCAGTCATGTAGGCTCTGTTCTCACTGAAGAGATTCAGGCATCTCCAGAGGGGATTCACTGCATCCCAAGACAGTCTTCTGAGATGAGAAGGAAAAATAACCATCCATAGTTTCTTCTGTTTCTCCTTAGACTTTAGAGGGTAATTAGACATCTGGCTTGGGCTACGTGCCTAATTGTTAGGCAGCTATATTGAGATGAAATGAATCTCTCCTAAATAAATTGTGTTCTGAAGGATGGGAAAAGACAGTATTTGTCCTTGTAATTTTAGATTATTTTGTAACGTATTTGCAACGGGCATTTCTAATGCATAGTTTAATTCTGGAGATCTTCCAAGTTTAAGACTGATTTTGCAGACCATAATGTGAGTCTTCTAATATAGTGTGCAAGTGCATTTGCATGTTAATTAATTGTAAATATAAACACAACCCAGCATTTAAAACTATATAATCTCCTATCAAGGAAAGAGCCCATGAATTACCTGCTAAAAAGCCCATCAGGATTTGAGCTCAGTAGTCTAAATTAATGACAGGAGGTGTGAAAAACAAGGCATTACCAAAAATCATGCTCGTCTTCAGCTTATTTGCAAAGAAGCTTTCCAATAAAAACAAAATTAGAAGGCAATTATTTTCCTTATCCAAAAAGTACTTTCAAATATTGTTTCCATGCTTTGTGTTTCACCATTTTCCAGTTCTCTCATGCTTTACATATATATATTACTTTATACTATTCTTTATTCCTTCCATGCTACACCAAGTAATTTACATATTCTCATGTACCAATTGTGACGTGGTAAATATTGCACATTCACAGGAACAAAAAAAAAAATAGAGCTTGATAGGTCCTTACCATAGACTCAGCTGTGAGAACACAAGTCATTCTTGCTTTACCCAAAGGACAATCACTTGTTTAACATGAACTATAATAGCTTCTGTAAGAATAGGTGAGAGTATTTCCTCACCATATTTCAGAATCAAGTTATAAAACTGGAGAAGGGAGACTCAGGTTCATGAAAAGTTGTGCTCTGACAAGCCGTCTATAACCACTGGGAGAGAGAAGAAAGCAGAATTACTCCCTTCTCTCTAGCTTTCTGAATGACCGTGTTTTGAGAAAGGAGATGTATCCTACAATAAAACTTGTGTCTTAGGTAAATTAGATGATTCATCCACCTCCAGATACTTCAGTTTGCCAAAAAAAAGCCATTCCACATCATATGCAAACAAAAGTAGACTTTGCATTGGCAGTTAAGCTGGAAAGTGATATTCCAGATAGGGTTACGCTGTACAGTGGCTGCCCGTAAGTAGAAAGACAAAATTGAGGCAAAACCCTGTAAACGGGGATGTCTCTATCACCTTTTCGTGAAAGTGTGTGTGCTCTATAACACAGTGAAATTGGTTACAGCAGCACCTGGAGCACAGTAACTCCACATAAGTGGCACAGCTCCAGGAAGCAGACCAATACACGGCTTCCAGCATTTCAAACACAACTGCTGATTTACTTGATAGCCTTTCCTCCATCAGAAACAAATATCCCAGGAGAAAAAAATGCTTGCCTACAACACCTCATTTCTTTGTCCATCATTGCTGGTGTTTATCCTGAGCTTTGGCCTTCACTCCAAGTTGCTGCTCTTAGGTTTACCCATCAGTGCGAGGTCACAGCTGGAGAAGAGGGGCTGATAAACCCCACCACCATCACACTTGACTTGGAGCATGACTGCAGTGTCATCCTACTGCCCTCCATTTCGCCAAAACAAGCCCCTTGAGCAGCCAAGCCCTGGAGGTGCCAACACTATGCAGATTCCAAAGCTTTCCTTTCAGGAACAGGGGAAGGATGTTTCTCAAAATCCTTCCTCTCAACAAGACACAGCATTTTTCTATGGAGAAAAGAGGACAGGATCTTCCCAAACTTACTTGCTTTCTTCCCTTTCTCAGTGATGAAAAGCAGAATGCTGAGAGGGAGACCCCTTTCCTATTCATTTCTGAGGAGCTGCTTGCATTGCATATGCAGGTAAGGCTCTGAGACAAATCCCCATTTCTGTTCATAGTGGTCTGACTGAATATCTCACCTGTTCAGCCCTTCAAAGAAGTTCTGCGAAGCTCAGCAGAGAGTAATTAGCATTGGACAGAGAATTCAGCAGCCAGAAACAAGCCCAAACACAGGCTCTGATCCAGGTTTTATACTCAATGAAAGCTGACCTGGAGACAAAAGAAGTTGCAGACAAAGAAGTAAGGTTAATCATCTCAGAGCATACAAAAATGAAGGAGAATAAAATTCCCATTATCCAATCTCAACTAATTCTTTGCGTGACACACACCGCATCAGGATTTCTGTGATATTGAAAAGCAATGGATTGTGACATTTAGCCAGTTAACCAGAGAAGAGGAATTTAAAACCTGTGATTAAAGCACACTGAGAAGCTTAGTTCCTACATAATCTGCAAATTTGTTTATTTGGAGTTCCTCTAACTGGAAATTGCCAAACTTGTGCAAACAGTTGTGTCTACCTCAAGTAAAATGAGCATTAAAATGCAGTCAGACCCCTGCTGTCTGAAAACCAGATTCTTAATCTCGAACTCCAGTGGTTCACAAGACATGAATACATTTCTATTGGAAATAAAACCAAGCAGCACAGCATGAAGTTGATAAAGCTGATGTGATGTACAAGTCTAATTTTTCACAGCTTTCCAAAGATAGAAACAAATTGACAGAGGCAGTACATTTTCCAATCACTTCTCGTGAGCCAAAAATTTTCAATCACTGCTTATTTAAGATTCACAGACATGTACTACGTTTCTAGGATAGACTCCAGAGATCAACTCACCTTTCCCTGAAAACAAAACTGATGCACATGCACAGCAAAATTTACCCATCAGATGCCAACCCATGGATTTAATCCCACGTTAATAAGACCACTGCCAAATATACTTCAGACCTATATGCTAATTTTGCACTCTGGAAATAACGCTGTTAGAGGCTCGCAATTCATCGCTACATTCTGCATGAGAACAGGAGCACGAAGAGCAGCCAGTTCCCATTGCAACACCTTTCAAGATACAAAGATTTATTTCTGGTTTGCCTGAGTCAAAACCAAAACCTCGCAGTCATTCTTAAGGTCTCTGCAGATAAGTATGTTTTCAGGCTGCATCTCACCATTCATATCAAAATTATCTGAACTAGGATGAGTAATATTTCTGAGCACACTGCAGGTGTGGGTCAGTCTGGGGTGAGAGAGATCCAGTCTGATTTCTGCACTGCCTGACTCAAAGCAGAATTTCTGGGAAGCAAGAACTGTATCGCCAAACCTAAGCCCAGTGCCATAAGCACCATACTTTCCAAGAATACTAAAAATAAATTACATTTGTTCCTTCACCATTCATCTCCACTGAAAAATACATTGATAAAACTGTTACAATTCCATTAAAAACTACAGGTTGTATAAAAAGCATTTTCTTCACCCAGATCCTTAAAAATTGCAAATAGCTCTACAAAAAGCCTGCAAAATACACCAGCCCTAGATGACCAAGAAAAATATGAGTTTACCGGTGGAGAGAGTGAATCTTTCAGTGTTTTATTTGGAGATATGCAGGAAGGCTGCTTTTTTGACCCTACTGTAACAAAAGCCAGAAGAATGAAGATGAACAATTAGCAAAGTAGCTATTAAGACTCATAGCTCAAGATCTTAAAAATGCCAGCAAGGCTAGACACGGCAGGACCTACATCCAGCCAGCACAGAAGCATGAGATATCTTTGATTAAGTCTGTTTTGTCATGTTCGTGAACCAGAAGGAATATCTCATAAAAGCGCAGGGAGCTGGGTAGTAAATTTTGAGCTGAGATTGTGATAAGAGGTTGTTAGGCAACGGAAGGCAGGATGAGATGGCAGTCATGCAATGAGGTCAAGACACGATCTTCATTTTATATCCAAAATAAAATTCTCTTGCTTGAGAACATTATAATGACTCAAATTGGAAATTCTCTTCCATTAGGGAATTCTGATCAATCAGCGATTGTTTCAAGTCAGAATAAGGTGTTGAAGTACTTCTATTTTTTTTTTTTTTTTCTGAATGTGAAGTTCTCTCTTCCCTCCGAAGCTGGAAGTGTCAAAACACAATGTAGGAGCTCGAGCCTAAAGTGCTTCTATTGCACATAAAGCGAAGCCTCCTGGGAGGTGGAGCTGGCATCCCTCCTTGCCTGGCCCTTCTAACCAGACTCTTTCCTGTGATTGCTGCAGGCATGACTCCCTTGATCCATGTCATAGCTGACCACAGGACAAAGAGGTGCCTAGTTTTGTACAGACAGAGAGGCCAGACCGTGGAGAGGTAAGGGGAAATGCATTCACATGGTGTACCACAGCTCTGCAGGCAGACTGACAGAAGGACTCAAAATATTTTCTCAAGTGCAAAATTGATACGCTTCAGCCTATCAGTGTTTTCCTATTGAATATTTTAGTTTTGTAGAAAGCAAATTCCAGGCACCTGAACTTACAGTCTTTTGCCAATATTAGTATATACTTGGTGTTTTTAATAACTCAGTGGTTCCAGTGAATGCATAATTAAAATACAGCAAGTGCAATATTATGAATAACAGTATGGTGATGCTGGCATAGTTAAATGCAGTGAAAATTGTATCAGCTTTACTGGGATTTTATGCACAGTTTGATAAATCAAACTAAAACCCATTAAAACATAAGGTAAAAAGCATAATTGGATAAGAAAGGAAAAAGCAGCACTGGAGATAGGGGCAACAATTCACCTGATTTTTGTGTCATTTTTATAATCCAGCTTTTGAGCTTCTGTGGCCTTTTATTGATTTTATGATCTTTCTCTCCCCTTTCATTTTTTTTCCTCTTTGTAAGTTTAAGTGAACACATTTAATATAAAACAGATTTTGCTTTATTTTTTCAAGTAAGCCTGTTAAAAATAGAAAATACTTCATCTACTTCACACAGGAGAAAGCATAACATTAAGCTTTTGACATTAAATCTCAGTAGATAAATACCGTCTCTATTTAATTATCTGTTCAAAATTGATAGAAAGGAAACATCAGCTTTTGAAAATCTCAGCAGCAAAACTTCCAGCAATATCAGTAGGTCTAGGATCTCACTCAATTTTTACATTTTTTTAATTTCTGAACAAACATCTTTGTGCAATAATTGGCAGCTATCAGTACTATTTTGGCAGATACAAGCCTGCCTGGGTCTGTGGGAAATTTATGCCTCCGAACATGCCATGCTAAATTTAAACTTGTTGCATAATATGCAGATTCATTGTCATGAATGTAACTCAGCTAAGAATATCTAAAGTTCAAGGGAACTTAATATGCATGCAGGCTAGAAAAAAAAATAAAATAAAGAGGGGTTTCAATGTGTTCTGGGCTTTATCGCATTGAATAAAAGGCATTGATGACTCCCTCTAATAAAACAATCCGTTCTTGCATTCACTTCAGTTAACTTGCATTACACTCATACCACAGTGGTACAAAGAAACGCTGAAGTTAAAAAAAAAAAAAAAAAAGACTTTTATTATTCTATTAAACTGCTCTTTCAGGCCTAGCTCTGGGGGCACAATACAGCTCTTACAGTTCTGAGGAACTCCAAGACCTGCTTTTTCACAGAAGCACAAGGTTGGAAAGGACCTACAAGATCATCTAGTCCAACTGTCCTCCATCACCAGTAGTACCCACTAAGATATTAAATCATATCTCGTAGCTCGTAGCACCTCGTCCAGGCGTTTCTTGAACACCATTAGGGACAGTGACTCCACCGCCTCCCTGGGCAGGCCATTCCAGTGCCTGACCACTCTTTGAGAGAAACAGTTTTTCCTGATATCTAATCTAAATATCCCCAGACACAACTTGTGGCCAGTTCCTTGAGTCCTATCATTAGTTATCTGAGAGAAGAGGCTGACCCCCTCCTCATCACAACCTCCCTTCAGGACGTTGTAGAGTGCAATGAGGTCTCCCCTCAGCCTCCTCCAGACTAAACAACCCCAGCTCCCTCAGCTGCTCCTCATAAGGCTTCTGCTCCAGACCCATCACCAGTTTTGTTGCCCTTCCCTGGACACACTCCAGGTCCTCGATATCCTTCTTGTAGTGAGGGGCCCAAAACTGAACACAGCACTCGAGGTGCGGCCTCACCAGAGCAGAGTACGGGGGACGGTCACCTCCCTCCTCCTGCTGGCTGCACTATTCCTGATACAGGCCAGGATGTCATTGGCCTTCTTGGCCACCTGGGCACACTGCTGGCTCACATTCAGCCAAGCATCGGTCAATACCCCCAGGTCCCTGTCCTCTTCACAGTCTTCTAGCCACTCTGCCCCAAGCCTGTGGTGTTGCATGGCGTTATTGTGGCCAAAGTGCAGGGCCTGGCACTTGGCCTTGATGAACCTCGACATATTCGCCTCAGCCCAGCAGCTCAGTCTATCCTGACCCCTCTGAAAGGCCACCCTACCCTCAGACAGATCAACACCACCTCCCAACTTGGTGTCATCTGCAAATTCACTGAGGGTATACTTAATCCCCTCATCTGGGCCATCAAAAAAGATATTAAACAAGATAGGCCCCAGTACCGACCCCTGGGGGACACCACTTGTAATGGGACACCAGCAGGACTTAACTCCATTAACCACAACCCACTGGGCCTCCAGCCGGTTCTTTGCCCAGAGAAGAGTGTACCTGTCCAGGCCACGGGCAGCCATTTCCCACAGGAGAATACTGTGGGAGACTGTGCCAAAGGCTTTGCTGAAGCCTAGCTAGACTACATCAACAGCCTCATCTACCAGTCTGGTCACACAGTCATAGAAGATGAGGTTGGAAAAGCACAACCCGCCTTTCATGAACCCATGCTTTCTTCCAGAAGTGAAAACTGGAGAAATTATCTTCATGGTGCACTTGCATACGCCATCTTTTTTTTCAGACCACCTAGAAGAAAAGATTTGAAAATGTTTCTTGTAGTTCTGCATTATTACTTTTGGTCTGAATTTGAATGCAAGAAAATAAACAGGTGAGTATTGTATTTATTATCTACATCTTTCCAGAAATTGTTAAAAATTAGTTCAATCCTGGATGAATGTTCCAGCCAAGTTTTATTATTGATCAAAGAACACAAATAAGAAGATTTGGTGAACTTCAATCCATTTGCTCTTCACCTGCAGTGCATACTATGAAGTGAAAATTGCTGGAAACTTTACCAGAAGAGGAAGGAGAATGGCCTTTGCTTTTGGCAGGTAACCACTATCAAACTTTCTGAAGGAATTCTTTGAAGATGTGACATGGGTCCCAATCCATAATTTGATTCCCAGGTCATTTCTCTCTTTTTTCTAGAGCTTGTGCCATCCAAATACATATAATACACACAGGCAAAAAATCCTTTTATTGTGCACATGGATATCTTCATGGCTCCCTGTGTAAATATCATGCTTCACATAAGCCATTTCCCACAAAAGACTTCAAAATTTAGCCTTCTGGTTTTCAGTTTAAGACAAGTATGTTTCCTTTTGCTCTGTATACATACCACATTTACATTTCAGCCTCCCCCCTGAAAACTAACCATTATTAAATCAGCCTCCCCTCTCCAGTCTCCACTTTGACAGTTAAACTTTTCCTGGAGGAATTCCCTGAAGATATGAGATGGTCTCAACCCATAATCTGATTCACAGGTTCTGGTTCTGGTTTCCTCTTTGTCTAGATTTTAAGTCTTCCAAATGCAGTTAGTATATACAGGAAAGGCATCCTTGTATTGCATACACAAGTCTTCAATGTCCATTGTTCAAACAAAACTTTTGGTCTCCGCTTCTAGCTTCCACTTTGTAACCCAGTCATTATAAAGGATTTTCTGGAAGAATTCCCTGGTATTATGAATCCTAGTACATAATCTGATTCTCAGGTAATTGTTCTGGTTCCCTTTTCACCTATGACTAGAGATATCCAAATGCATGTTGTGTACACAAGCAATAAATGCTTTTATTGCACACAGAATTGTTCCAGCCCTCTTGTCCCCATCCAAGAATCACACTTCACAAAACCTACTTCCCACTAACAACATTAAAATTTAGTCTATTTTTCAATTTCAGTAGATTACATGTTTCCTTCTTATCTGTTGACCCCCCATATTTACATTTCAGACTCCCCACCTGGCCTCACCTCTCAGCAGCTAACCATTATCAAACCTTTTCTGTTTCTAGATTCTAGTTGCCTAATGATAGGAGAGATTATGGATTAGGACCTGATTCCCAGAACACCGCTTTGGTTCCCTTTTTGTCTAGCTTTTGTGCCATCTATACACACCTTTCATTAGTAGGCAAGACATACTCATAATACACACAAAAGCCAGGCCATGTGTCAAAAACATTGCATTTTACACACACCATTTCCCACAAAGGAAAAATCTCCCAGATTTAGCCTCCCAGTTCTCACCTATTACCTAGCCTCTTCTGGAACAATTCCCTGGAGATACAAAGTAGACCTGGGAATTAGATTAAGAAGGACCTATGTTCAAGTTTCCTTGTTCTCCAGATCTTGCCCCTTCCAAATGGATTTTATGTGAGCAAAAAACCCATCTACTTATTGTACAGTAAATCCTTCCACCACCAACTCTCAAAACACCCAAGAGTTTCAAATCATGCTGAAGTTTGAGAGAAAGATTTCAATATATTTTTTATGAAGTTTAAAGTGTTATGTTCTGAGTATATCTATTTTATAAATGTTTCTAGGCTTTATGTCTTACACATTTATCTCTTAGCCATAACTACTGTACCCGCTCTACTGAACAAGACGTTCTGACCTAAGGCAATTTCCGCAAGCATATAACATGCTCCAGCCATGGGCTGAGTCTGATCCCAAGGAAGCAATATCTCCTGCCAGCTGCTTGAGACGCAATTTTGCAGAGAAAGAAAGCAAAGCAGTGTGTATCAGCCCTTTGTTCAGCTAATCAGCTGCTGAATGCAACTTTGGCAAACCTCAGAAATAGCTAAGGTAGGAAACCTGATGAAATGGTGCAGCTGTCTCATGTAAACAAGAGCTGAAAAGGACCAGCATCCAAGTATAGAATATCCACAGAAGTTGACTGAGGCAGTTTAAGCCTAACATGATGCTTCCAGAGAGGCTGCAAAGTAATTAACATCCTGGCTAGATTTTTTCATAAGAGTACTAAGAATTCCATAAACTTCCAGGACAGACTTATGGAAGCAAAAAATACATTATTGTGTTTTGCAATGTATTTAATTTCATGATTTAGCATTTTAGTTATTCTCTGCTAATATTGTTCTTCACTGAGTCCCTTTGCTTTGCTCAGGATAATTAGCTTGCCTTTTGCCATTCTTCCATTTGTCTGATCCACCTTTTAGATGAAGAAAAATTTTCTTTCAACAAGTCCCTTGTTAAAACACACCTTCCGTAAGGCAATGAAAACCTTATCTCATTAAATTAATACTTATAAAACCAACACACAAATAAAAAAAAAATAGTAGAGGAGTGACAGACACAAGTCAAGGAATTCTCTTGCTTTGTTGTCTGCTGTTCCTGCTTCCAACTCTTACCTGAATTATGCTGTTTTAAGAAGTAATTATTACCTTATGCCTGCTGTTGAGTTACATTATTATTAGATGGTGTTAGAATAACAACAATGATAATGTTCAAGGGCCAAGACCAGAGACCTGGATAGTAAACACAGTGGATCTAGTACACTGATCACAGGCATTAAGGTTGGATTATTCTACTAAGTATTACAGTCTGCTAGTATCTGGCAGATATTTTATAGGCCTCTAATTGACTTAACGCTTTTTATAGCATTATCATTAGATAGTTCTAATAGCCTAGGATCTCTTCCATATGAAATATTTGTGGCTATCATTACTATAGGAATAAACACTTAGGGATATAAAGGAAAAAACTCAGATTAGAGGAAGAGCAGAAAGCATTACACTTATTGAGTAAGAGTTGCACCAGGGTGAGCATGCATACCATGACAACATACCATGCTCTGAAACACTAAGTTCTGAGAGCAAACAGACCTGGGCTGGTCTGTTAACAACTGTTTTGATCGGTCCTCTTAACATTGTAGAAGTAGACAGCACGCAATAACAAATAGCTTCATTCCTCCTTTGTAATTGGTGTTGTTCCCATCTTAAGGCATCTCATCAGCAGAGGTCTTGGCAGTGCTCAACAAAATGAGACCCACAAAGTTCTGCCCCATGAGAACATCCGGCTTCAAAACTAATTTACTCTGACCAAATTCACTTAAACTGAGTGGAGTCAGAAATTCAGAGCCCATTTCTAATTCCTTAACTATTCAATACATTAACAGTAGAATTTTGTTGATTGTAGTAGATTTTTTTTTTATTTGTACTTAATAAAGTTACAGTAGAGCAATTTTACAGTTATATTCCAGATTAATTTGGCCAAGTGTCTTAAAAACGGAGTAGAACTGCCTCATTGTTTCACTCTTTAGTGGGCCCCATGTTTGTTCTAACTAGAAGTATTAAGCTGAGTTGAATTTCAAGCATACTTGAAGAAAATACTCCTCTTAAAGAGGAGAGAACTAGCATCATGTTTCAGTAGTCTCACAGTCCATGGAGGGTTGGATAATGTACACTGATAGAATTCCTTCAAGACCAGCTTCTAAAGCCTCATTCTACTTGCATCCTTCTCTATTTGTCCCTGCAGCTTCCAATCTGAGTTCAGTACATACTGTTGTGTTTGTTTCTGGTTTTTTGTTTGTTTGTTTTTTTCCTCAAGAACAGCCTAGCCATCACAAAACAATTATTTTATTTTTATGAAAATATACTACAGAGAAAATACATCATAAACTAAAAGCAGTCTAAAGGAATTCAAAATTTAATCAGTACTTTCTACTGGTGCACACATCTCAGTCTCCATCTCCTCCTCTACCTTTTTATTTGCCTGGTTCCTTGAATGAGAATAGAACAGTTAATGTTGTTTCCTTCAGCAAGTATTCCTGACTCATGTATCTGGCAAATAATTCAATTAACTGCCCACTAATAAGCAAAGCAAAGAGAATCTATCACTAAAATAATCTTTAAACCCTCTATCTGCTGTAGATAGTGTTTCTATTTAAACAAATATTGTATTGGGAATGAACAATTTATTTTATTGCTTACTTATCCCCAACCCTGTGTATATCATAATAATGGAAAAACCTACAGACAAGTAACTGTAATCCCAGAGACTAAATGCAACACATATCTTAAGTCGTCTATTGCTTTAGAATCTAAACAGCAACAAAACCAAATAATCAAAGATCCTAAAATACTCTTAGTAAGAAGCATCCAGCATTTTAAGTTTCAGTCTTATCCACCAGGGTAAGACTGAAATTTTGAAGAAGAGGTTTCCTTTTTTTTGTTAGGTTTAGTTACTTTGAAAAGATCAAAGAATACAGTTAAGGTCATCTACATCTCAGCTTTTAAACAGCTACCTCATTAGTATTAGCTGCTGAGATTGTGGAAAAAAAAGAATAGCTGTTCATAATTGAGTGCAACAGTCCTCGCCTTGTTTTGTATCCTTTAGAACTATCCCCAAATTGATTATATTACGGAAATACAAGAACTGCTACAACCACTGGCACTTTCCTTAGATGTAGTCTACCCAGAAACCTGAAGAGAATAACCAAATACCTACTAAGGCTAAGACCACCTCCTTCTGTATTTACTATGATTTTTTGAAACCACAGACAACACAAAACTCCATTGCATTATTGTAATTGTCCTCATCTGCATATACAGTTAAACCAGCCTCTTCTATAGCAAAGATTTTATTGCATCCCCAATTACATCTGGCAGGTCTTACAACCAATAACCGATCCCATCAACCATCCAGTGATCATAAGCCAAAGACCAAACTCTTGGCCAATGCAGGATAATCAAACAGCACTGCATTGCATTGAGAGCCAAAGATATGACTAGACCCATACATGTACTTGCATCACCTAAGACCAGATCTGGGTGCTGAGGCTGAGTTTAAATGGGCTCCTTGGCCATGGGCTGGGGTTGTGGGAGTGGTTGTGGTGTAGTGGTTGTGGTGTAGTGATTGTGGTGTAGGTCAAAACTCAGGACATTCACAACCTATTTACCCAAACACATACACATTCAAAGGCTTAATAGAGCTTAGAGCTTAGACCTCCATAAATGGCTCCATAAAGAGCCATTCTTGTGTCCTGGCCTACAAGTAGTGATTTGGTTTGTATCTTCCAGAAATGGGGGCAGTTTTCTTTCTTAGATGACCAATCTTTTTCTCTAAGAAATGCAAGTCACTGTGTCCCACTGGCAGTAACAGGTATCCAAGGGTGCGCAATGCTCTTCAGCAGACCAGTAGCCTTTTTCCCACTGAAGGCAGAAGTAGTACTTCTGCAATTTAGTGAGGGCATGAGCTTACCACAGAAGGAAGAAGATCCAAAAGTCTTCCTAGGCTGATCTGCCTACCCCATTAGCATGCAGGTGTTGCAATGGCACTGGCTGCTCATGTGCTGCCATCTTGGACAACTGTGAGGCAGCCTGGGGCTATTTGCCCACTCTGAGTATGTTCCCCTGAGATAGACAGACATTTCACGAGCAGGAACTATTGTCATCTTTGGCCTTTCTGGGAGAACGACCTCCCTTGGGGTCAGCAGCACTTCAGGAGGTAGCATCTTGGGGTCAGACAGTCCAGGGTCCGGTTGCAGAAGGAGGCCATGGCCAGACCCAGGCCTGGCTGCCTGAGGCTCAGGGCCTGCACTCACAGTGAAGAAACCACAAAGAAAAAGTATAAACCTGTGACGTCAGAGCAACTCTGATGCTGAAGGTGTTTTGGGGGCCAGAATCCCATTTTTTTTGATTTTTTTACCTGGTCCATTAAGAAAAAAAAAATAGAGAGAGAGAGAGAGAGAGAGAAAGAGAGAGAGAGAGAGAGAGAGAGAGAGATCAAAGGATGAGGGAGCAGCAATGACTGTTTGGGCGTTTTTGTTTTTTTCCTCTCTTTCCCATTTCCCCTAACCAATCACTATGCAATAAATATCATTTGCCTATGAATGCAATTTAGGAATTTATTTTGAAAGAGTTACCAGGAGACTCCTTTCTTTCAGCCTTGAATGTCACTCCATGCAGAGCAGAAAACATGAAGATGAAGCCAGGGGAGAAAGGAAACAAGCAGAAGTGACAGCCAAGTCATATTCAATATCTAGTTAAGTACAAGGAGTGTTAAGCTGCCTTGATTCATTTGCAATTTATGATAGGGAAATAAGTGGTCCTAAAAGACTTCTGAAGAAGGTCCAAAACAAGAAAGCTGAGTTACAACAAATATTGAGCTGTCCCCAGTATATTTCTGTTTCCAAACACTAGGGTTCCTCCGAGGTTAGAGCCAACAGGGATCTCTCCTGCCCTCTCTCTTCCAGCAAACTCATTCAGGGACTAAAACACCTGAACTTCATTTTCTTGAATATTGTGATGCCTTCCTCTGAGCGAGCGCAGTGTTTAGTAAAATAAGAATTTCCCCTCTTTGTTGCTGTGCTCTTGCTTTTTTCTGCCTGATGTTGTAACATCATAGTTTTACAAAGCTGATAGCACCCCCTAAGACTGTGCACTTTAGCAAGTCTGTCCAAACTTGCTTTTTAGTCCCATACAGACATCCAGCTGAGCTTTATGAAGGGAAAAGCAAAGGCTGGATGAAAAGCATTTAGATTCTTTTCTCCTTTCCTTTCGCTGCTCTTCAGTAAGAAATTGCACGGTGGTGTCTGTGAAAAGGAAAGCCATGACTAAGGGTAATTAACCGTTTAGCTCAGGCTGTGAGGGCACGGAGCTCCCCGGATAACTGAGATTTTGCTGCCACCGTGTGGTCACCTTAATTTTGCTCACGGTTTGCTCGGGAGGAAGCACCGTGGGCCGCCAGGGCAATGTCCCTCTACTGAGATGGAGGAAAGCGGCCTTCAAGCAAAGATGCTCACATGAACGTGGTTCTCGGTAAAAGCCTAACCCTAATCTTAGCCCAAACCCCAACCAGTCAAGCCCTGCTGAGTCTGATGCACACTTGGAGATCAGCAGTGGCTGTTCTCAGCAGGCAGAGGTTCACCAGTTTTGTCCAGGTTCAGACCATGCTATTCTGTGGTTTCTGATGGCTCTGCGCTGTTTCTCCATTGTCATCTATTGGAGGTGGACAAACAGCAGTATTCAGGACAGGAAGCTACTTGGCAAAGAAGCAGCTTCAAGCAGGTGTCTTTGATCTTCTCCAGAGAATTGACAGGTTGATGCTTTTAAACGTTTTAATACCATTCATGACTGAAATCACTGGAAATATTTTATGGTATCATTAGTAGGAGTAGCTCTTCGGGCACTACAAGGCATAGGGAACAGGCTTCAGGCAGTATGAAACTGTTGTGACACAGTCCTTTGTCTCCGGGTTTCACAGACAAACACCCTGGAAAAGCCCATCTCCTCAAGAGCATATACTACTGACGGATATGCCTCTGAAGTTTGTTACACTCTGTGTGGCCAGAAAACCAAGCACAGTTTTTATGTAGAGGACTTTTAAGGTTTTCTCTGGAGACCTAACAGAATTAATTGGGAGAGATATTAAGCTCCAGAAAAACTTATTCCTCTCCAGAAATCCTAAAGCATACCTCTTCCTAAACCTGTCCCACAGCATCCCATGTGAGGCACAGGCTGATTCAGCCCAGTGCAGGACTGGGATCCATAACACACCAGTACAGGCCAGTGTGCTCACAAATTAACCTGACTGTCATCCAGTAAATCCTGTTCTCTTAAATACAGTGCAAACAGCAACAGTTTACTTTTAAGCTCTTTCAGAAGAGGACGGTATTATTTGACAGTGCCAGCAGAAGAGGAACAAATCATTCAGTACAGAAATGAGAATGCCTCAGTGACATAGTGACCATGTGTAAGTCCTTCCTAGCAACCTATAAAATTTATAGACCTAAACAGTAAATATAGCTAAGGTCCTTAGTTAGCAGGACTATTTCAGGCAACATGACCCATGGGAGTGAGATCTTTTGTGTCAGTCCATTTCCCAACTGACAGACACTCTAATTCATAATGCAACCACCACAACCAGCACCCTCATTGCCAGTCTGAGGAGGAACAGACACTAATTGAACAGAGGCCAAATTATTCTCTCTCATTATAAGCATGACATTGGAGAAGATCCAAAATGCATCCAGCAGTAACTTCACCTAGTCCGTTGGATATTAAAATTGCCTCCGAGGGAGCATGATCTGCTTATTTTCAAGGGTCTGAGCAATTGTCATTCAGAACACTCTTCCACACACATCCAAGCTGCATAGCGCAGAACAAAGATGTCCTGCATTCTCATTCTACCTGATATTGTTGAATCACAAAGGGAATGCCTTTAAAGCAGTTGTGAATAGAAAAATTACTTCTCCTTGACTTTGTTGCAGTGGTAAACTCCCCGGATAATTTGCTAATAATCTCAGGAATCTGCTTCTCTTAGCAATTCTGGCTTTTTAACTGCTTCTAAATTCATCTGAATCCTTCAAGTGAAGGTCTTTTCCCTTCTCTCTGTTACTGAAAGAAATTAGATATGAATGCTATTTCTACAAACTCCACTCTGATGTACTCTGCTGGAAGGGCATGTGTTATGAGTGATTTGCCTACACTAGCAAGGAAAAAGCACTAACAAAAAATTAATTGTAACCATGACAAAGGTTCTCATTCTCTTCCTTTTCTAGGCAGAGGGACATATTTTCTGATTTCCTCCTGTTCTGACACAAAGAGCATGAATAGGTAACATCCCCCACTTAGCAGTTAAGTTAAGGAAATGCTCAAAGTAAAAGTAACAAAAAAAAAATCAAACATTGACTTATGATATGTAGGTCAGGCTCAGTTTAATCCAAATTAAGAAACATACTGCACAGCTTTATAAAACAGTTTGAACTTACAGGTAATGAGCTTCTATTCAGAAAAGTTGGTGGGGCAGACAGTGAGCTCTAACAGACTGCAAATAAGCTAGAGAACAATATTTTCAGACTTATATTCCCAGCTCAGAAAGATCCTTTCGGTCTCTTAACTGTCTCCTAAACCTTATCTTTATATGATGGAGAGAATAATATTAAACTGTTAGTGTTAGGAGAAAGCAATATGACTTAATTCACTAGAATACATCAAAAAGCACAGAATTTCTCCCATAACTGGGAAATTTGCAGCTCCCAGATTTTATCTTGTTCAGATGAACATGTGCTTCTTATCATTCAATGTACTTAGCATTTAGGTAATAAGCACAGACCAAATTTTTTGATTAACACTTGTTCATCTCCTTCTGTTTCTGGATGTCCTTCCCTACTATCGGTCCTCTTGTCTCCATGCCTTGTACTCCACATTCCTTCCTATTCCTTTGAGTCTCTTCCTAGCCCTTCCCGCATCTTTCTGTCTGTGAGAGGCTTAAATGTGTCCCTCCATTCCTCTACTCTCTCATGCAAGGGAATTCTCCAGTTTGCCCAAACTCACTCTCATTTCCCTTTCCATGCAAGATGAGCTGTGGTGCCTTTTTTTTTTTTTTTAATTCCTTCAGCAGCTCAGTGCAAGCTCATGCATGCGACCACCATCCACTCAGCTGAGTGAATGAGCACCGATTTCATGGTTACCCAGTGTCCTCCCCACCTGCCAGACCCAGCAGAGCTATGGTATTTCCTTTCCTTCCAAGACAGGAGTATTCTGTATGTTGATATTTCAACAGACACATTCAAGACAAGACTTATAACTAGGATGAATTAATCAATGTAAGTGCCAAGGCATTTTTTAATGTGTAAACAAGGGGATGATTAAAGGGCAGCGCCAGGACACACCTGACTCCAGAGGCTGTTTTCTGTGTTGTGCTGCTTGCTGTCAGATCAACCAAATATGTTTATGCACTCTGGACTGAGTGCAAATCAAGGTTTATTATGTCACGACCTCAAGGTGCAACTGCAGTCGTATTGGCCTTGTCTCCAGCATACATGCGAGGACCTTATGGTGGTCAGCAAGCTTACAAAACCTGATGGATATAATTACAGAGACAGTTTAAGATACTGGTTCTGCTACCCAAATGGCTGGTGCTCCCATTTTCCACCCAATTTTCCCAAGAGACAAGAGAATTCCCACCACTGATTTATGATATTCCTTCAGAATTCTTAGATGATTCAAGACAACATTCAAAAGCTTTTACATTAAATACAGATAAATGATGCCAAGTTCCATATAAGCCCCCTAGGCAATAAACATAATTCCTGGAAATAACAGTCCTCAGGAAAAGACAGAAATGCTAATGTCTTTAATAATAATAATAATAATAATAATAATAATAATAATAATAATAATAATAATAATAATAATAATAATAATAATAATAATAATAATAATAATAATAATAATAATAATAAATAGAATTATTATTTTCTGAAACTCTTTCTGAACTTATCTTCTACAAATATTCAATATCAAGACCAAAGTCAATAGCCCATCTGCTTTTCTTTTTCCTTTCTTCCAACAAACTCATAACATTATGAGAATTAACTCCTAAATTAACTCCCAGGATAACTTTTACATATTTTCTTCTGCCCAGGGCATTTCTGATGGCATTCTGAACACCAAGAAACCATCCATTAGCATGAAACAAAAAATAATCACTGCTCATAACAATAACACAGCAGTAAGATCCTGTTGATGATAAAAAAGGGGAGGAGGGATCTACAAAATGGTAGCATCGAACATATGGATGTCCAGCTATTTAACATCTGATCTGCTTTACAGCACTTGAGGAAAACTACAAGATCCATGGTAAAAAATATCCTTCTCCTTTTTAATTATAGTTCCTATTTTACATTTCTTTTGCTCCCTATGAATATATGTCTTTTTTCAATCCTTCTTATTACCTATTTTATTTGACTTCACTCCTATTAACATATTTTGCCAGAGACCTTGTGTGGCAATAACCTTATATACTACCAGTTTGGTATTCCTGTATATTAGCTGTCATACTGAAATTATTGTGCCTCCTGCACAGAGGTACTGACTATAAGCAATTGGTACTGGCATATTTCTTTACAGTTCAATAACTCCGGGTAGAAAATTGCTTTTCTACCAAGTTAATATTAATCATCATTGTTACAAAATTTGGAGTGGTGTCTACTGCCAAAGAAGAAACTATTATACATTTTGTTTAGTTTATAAAACTGCCTTCATCCTATTGTTTTTCTGTCACTGATGCTAGCTTTAGAAATCAAATGGGAGCCTGTCTTCTCCAAAAAAATGCCAAGTAAAGGTTTATTCCTAAAATGTGGTACATACAGAATAATTTTTAATCTTAGATGAGGCAATCTATGCTGATTGAACTGAAGAACCTATGATCTGGATAGAAATATCCAGAAGGACAGAATGTTTTTGCTATGGTCGTAGCTGTGGAAAATGCTAATTCCAGTTTTGATTTCCTATTTGGTGAAAACTAGCTAGTGAGTCTGGGCCATTACTATTAGAGAATCAAAATTAGTTACGCTAAATAACTAGTTAGTCTCCCAGCATCTAAGAGGTGGGGAGATTTGCTTGTGTCCAGATGATGAACAAAAGCCCTGGAAGATTTGCTGAAACTCAGTAAGGTACTTAAGAATAAAACATCCCTTTGTTTCAGGTGAAATGTAATTTATACATTGAAAACAAAAGAAGATAAGAATATTTATAAGTATATATTTAAGGACATGACCCTTGGTAACTTAACTGAAGACACAAAGAAAGCCTGTGGCAGAAAAATGATGTAACCTAGGTCTTTCATGTATAGTGCAAGAACCTTAGTCCATATTTGCTGCTACTGAAGAAGTTAGAGTGGTATATTTTCACAGACCATTAAACAAAGACACTCCAGTTCGATTAGGATTTTCTATTGTCTTGTAAATAAGTACATCTACATGCCCTTAAATGTACTCATTATTTCCATTCTGCAGTATTTTCCACTATACCAACAGCATTTGAAAACATAGTGTTTGGCTACTCTTAGACATTTGGGCTTTTACAAGGCAAGGTAATACACATTCTTTTTTTCTTTTTTTCTCTTTTTTCTTTTTAATTCAAGAGGGTTTTTTTATTTTTATTTTATTTTTCAAGTAGTAAAATCCAGTAGTAAGGTATCATTCATACAAATCAGGCAAAGAGATAAAAGAGTGAAGATAAAAAAAAATAAAAAATAAATAAAATAGAACTTAGCAATTCAGTATCCATTCTTTTCATTCTGTGGTACAGTAACATATATTTTCCACCTCAGAATACAGCAAGTATATACTGCTGAAAGATCAAATCATACAGTGTGAAAGCCTTTCCTCAGAAACTGTCCAAGATAGAAATGTTCCATCCAATGCTCAAAAACAGTAAAATGCCTCTTCTGCCAACAACATTCAGATTTGGAGCAACAAATATTTTCAACATAGGAACCTGATGTGATTATCAGTAGCAGTCAGGGATCACATTTTGCAGTTTTCAATGGAGGAGATTCGTATATTCCAACAGATGTTTCTTTTAACAGCAGTTGGGTTGCTAAAAATTACGAGATTTTCAAGGTCATGCTTGGAAAGCTCCAATATCAGTATATGATAATGGTATATTTACTGACAGGTACTTGTTTCCCTAGACAAATGAAAGAAAATGAACAACTTGATTTGAAGTAACATCTCTAAATCAACTGATTTAGGTTTCCTTTCACTAATGATGAAAAAAATTAAAGACTGGAAGTACTCCATCTAGAATCTGCCCACTTTTTTGCATTCTCAGATATTCTCAAATATGAAATACTCATTCACAGTCCTTACCCCATATCCATGGTATGTCTTTATGTACCAGGACAGCTATAAACGTATAATACACATTTAGTATATGAACTGTCATCTGCAGAGTACGTGGACATGCCCAATCTGAATTACAAGATGAGGTGTATGGCCTGTTTGATGAAGTCACCCAAAAGAATGCCAGTTACATAAAATTTGGAATGGAAATCCTTGATCTGAGTCCTACTCATCCCAAAGAGCAGGAAGTCAAGCAAAGATGACTGGACGCCTGCATGGTTGAACACGGAGGAACATAAAAAAAGTGCAGAAGATGTAGAAACAGAGACAAGTGACCTGGAAATAATATAATAACACTGCCTAAGTGTTCAGGATTGGGTTAGGAAACCCAAAGCCCACTTGGAGTTGAACTTGGTGAGGGATGTGAAGAGCAACGAGAGAGCTTTCTACCAGCACATCATCAGCAACAGGAAGATGGGAGGGTAAGTATGTGCCTGCTGCTGAATGGGGCAGGGAACCTGGTCACAGAGGACAAGAAGAAGGCCTGGATAGTGAATGCCTTCTTTGCCTCAGCCTTTACTGGTAAAGAAGCCTTCAGCAATCCCTCTAAAATATGGGGGAAGGTCCAGGGTGAGGCAGACTCCTCCTCAGTGGAGGAGGATCAGGTTAGAGAACATTTAAACAAATTGGCCATACACTAGTCCACAGGCCCTGGTGAGATGCACCAGCAGGCTCTTAGGGAGCTGCCTGGTGTCATTGCAAGGACACTACTGACATTTCCAGGCTTTGCTTATCAAACTATAAGTAACACCAAGGCTATGAGGCTAACTATTAAGCCTTTTGAATCAAAACTCTGGACCATTATGCCTCCTAATTATTAAGACGAAGGGTATGTTTTAAGGGAAAGCATTCTGTTTTATTATGTTATTCAATTTGCCTGTTTCATAGCTCAGCAACAGGGAGAGATCCATTTCCTTTTATGTGCACAGCTATCATAATAAAGCAGTAATTAGCAGTAAGTAGTCCCTGATCAGCTCAGTGGGGTATGTGAAAAAAGAGATGACTCCATCAAGTCCAAACAAGTACATAAAAATGTAGCCTGAACAAACAACGTTCAAACAGACGGGGCTCCACTTTGGGGCTGTCCTTTTTTTTTATTTATTATTATTTTATTTTTTTAATAAATCTTGATTCCTACAGGGCACACTATTTACAACTACATCCAGACCTCTTAAAATTATCCATGATCATACTAGCTAAGAAAGCTACCTCCACAAAGCTTTGATGGTTTAAAGGTTACCTGCAGCAGAAAATCAAATTGCAATGAGATAAAGTGAGGTGAAAGATCTTTTTAGTCATTTCAGTTTCTGTTTTATTTGTCTGTGTGATGGTACAATCTGTCTTTTTGTGGTTGGTACACAAGAGTCTGCATCCAACACTCCAGAGGCCACGATCTCTGCTAGCTAAGGGAAAGGGAAGCATTTCTCTCTGTCACAATATTAATTTCAGGTGTGTAGCTATGTAACAAGGTTGGGGGAGTTTTGCTAGACTGTACTTCAGGTCCACAGTAACACAGCAATATCTAGTCTTCCCAAGTTCCACCCTTGCTTACAACCACCTGAAAAAATATGATCTCCAGAAGAAACTCACTGCATGATTTCCTCCAAATTCACAGTCCTATTGCTAGCTTGCTCTTAGAGGCTGATTCCTTAAATTAATTCATTTTGCATGTAATTTGCAGAAAGTAATGTTGAATTTTATATTCTGCCTTTTATATTGCATGCAATCCAGATTCTCATTCATTGTACTACTACTATTAATTACCACAGGCTAAGAGGTTTGCAGATATTTTTTCCCCACAGCAAATTCCCAAACTCTGTCTTGGTAATAAGCTTTCACATTTTCCCTGTGGTAATAAGCTATTTTACTTGCAGGCTTATTTTACATTAATCTGTTTTGGACTGCATTGTTCTGTACTAGCTCAGCTTCTGAAAGAGTCTTAATCATTCCCTGACTGCATTTTTTCTCATCATTCTCTTTTTCTACCCAGTAAAGACAGCAAATGCAAAAATTATGCTATTTCATATCATCATCCCAACCGTTTATATAAATAATGAGGTTTTAGAGTACTGCTAAGCCTCATGATAGCCCATTAGCAGTCTCTTTCCAGAATGAAATTTACTTACGATATGGCTACTTTATATGTCATTTACTTTAAATTCAGCAAGTCAATCTGTCTCTACTTGCATGGGTCAAAGGCTAACATCTACAAAAATAAAACCTGTTTTTATAAACTATAACACCCATGGGGATGTTTTGTATCTGTGCCATCAAGGCATGAGTTGGCTAAGACATATACTGGTGCTACAACCAAATTCCTTTACTTTTTCTTTGCAATAGACAACCAAAACCCCATCAATATATCAGTCTGAAGTCTAATTTCATAACAAAACCCCCCATCAATGTATCAGTTTGAAGTCTAATTTCATTTCCTTGCTTTCATTCTTCAGATTTGTTTATTGTGTATGCTTTTGTGGGCTTCCTTCCTTCCTTCCTTCCTTCCTTCCTTCCTTCCTTCTAAAACATTCCTTGTTTTTCCATATTTAGCCAGCTTTATTTTTCCATTTTGGCTGAACAACCATGGGTTTCAGGAGTCTTTTCCTTTCTGTCTAAGTATTGTTAAGCCCATATTTGAATAAATACCTCACTTGTCTTATATAAAATTTCAAAACAAAACTGGTTATCATCTACTAATTCTTCGTCTACATATGAAAATTAATAAAGTTAACAAGAAACTTTTTAACTGGCCTAAAGTGCTCACAGAAGAGCCACTGGAGAGCCACCTGCAACTGTGCACTTGGTCAAACCTCCAAGTTCCTATTCGTGTTACATGATCCACTGCCAGAAATCCTGTCAGCCCTGTATTATTGTCTCCTGAATGTCATCTGTATGGAAGAATGTGTGCAAGTCTACAACATTTGCAACGACTTATGATGAAAAATGATGGTGAAAAAGTCAGAATTGTAAATGGAACAAGTAACAAGGGGAAGCTCAGTCATAAACCTTGTACCATCATGCAGTAAGTCACCAAGTCACAACTGTACAGTCCTAACTTGTTAGCAAGCATCCCTTTTGCATAAATGTTTCCGAGTAATTTCTGTGCCAAATGCCTAAGAAGAATCTATTCTCATTCAGAAAAACAAAAACACAGATTGATCAATGGGTTGTTAATGTTGAGTCAATTGCAATATAATTGCAAAACTTTCAGTATAACTTCTTTATTTGAGCAGTCTTAACCATCACATCCACACGCCTCATACTTTCAGTAGTGCCTTTTTTATTCATTTTCTAAATGAACACTATCAGGTTGAGACACGATAGGTTAATTGTTCATATATTTCAACTGTTAGAGACTAACAATTTTTTGTTGATAGCTTGGATTCTGCATAATAAAAAAAGAGAGTCAAAATACCTTTCTTTAGAACCTTTATTTTTAGCTACCAAGAAATGAGCTGGCTAAGGAACATCAGTGAGAATCTTTCTATCTAGCTCAACTAACAAACTCTATTACATAACCCCTATTCCAACGACTTTGAAATCCTTGTGCCATTTTCTCTCCACTATCACAACACCGAGACTGGTATAAGAACCAAGTTGATTTCCTCGGCCTGTTGGAAACTGAACAGGGAGCTGGAAGAGCAGAAACTCTTACCTTCTTTTCAAGGCCAACTGGCACTATTGCTTTTATGCATTCACAATTTCTTTTACTCAAAACTGAACCAGCAGACTCAGAAACCAGACAAGTCTATTTGGAATTGTAATGGTAAATTAAAATAAAAGCAGAGGACACAATTAAACTCTTCTGCTTTAGATGAGATGCTGGTAATCTAGAGCTTAATTATGGTGGTCTTACAATGGGTATTCGGTAAGGCTTTTTACCAGCCAAAATGGGAGAAAACCCCACCAACCTACACTGATACTCAGGGTATCTTCTGCCCAAAGGCGATTTTTAGATCACACCATCATCAGAACTCCTGCCAATATCAAAAGTGGAATATTGCTGATTAGCAGCACTCTCTGATTACAAGAGGCAGTACCTCCCACTCCAGTGTCTGACACAGACTACCAGTGCATGCTGAGCAGTGTTGCAGACAGAATGCCAAAAAAGAGCACTACCTGCCTCACTACAGCAGCTGATAGTTTAGGAGATGAGATGAGGTAAGAGCCTACCAAAACCATGAACGTCCACTTTCTCTTTTCACTACATAAAACTAATATCCATATGCACAGCCAGATGGTACTCCATCTTGACTGCTGAAAAGAACATCATAGGAAACAAATTTAGATAAACAAAAGGAGGAAAATTAAGTAAAGAAAATCCACATTTGAAATTTCATATCCGCATTTAATTTTATAAGCAAGTCAGAGTTCAAAAGAAGTCCATCATTTGGCCCAAAAAATGACAAAGACAGGAGATACAGTAGTCATAAATGCATGTCACTGAAATACAGTATATGTCATCACCTTGATCCTCTTCTCACAAATTAGTACTATTTAGATTAGTTGTTAGAAGTCTCCCCTTTTAGTGAAGAATAAAATCTTCTTTACCACATATAGAATAGTTCTTATATTTATTTTTATTAAAATGAGTAAAAGAAATTCCCTCTTCCTAAAAGAATTACTGATGTAAGTGTTGGGGTGAGTAAAGTTCTTACATATCAAGTCTCCACACTGAGAAAAGATTACCAAATACACCAAGGATGGCAGCATAGAAAATGACTGAATGCCATTTTTCATAACATGCACAGCACAAGTCAAACACTTCCAAAGCACAAAGTTGCATTGGTACCACCAAAGCCAAATGAATTTGTGAGTGCAATACGCCGCTTTGCAGTTTTCCACTCCTGGGCTGTTAGTGGAACATAATTGAGATCAAATTCTGGCTCTGTTTGTTTTAAGTTTAAAGTAGGTGGCAAAATTCCATGGTAACAGGACAGTGCAGTAAAAGCTGCTTCAATAGCTCCTGCAGCCCCCAAAAGATGTCCCGTTGCTCCTTTTGTTGAAGAAACTGCAATGTTACGTGCGTGATCTTTAAAAAGTCTCTTGATCGCTTGATTCTCAGCAGCATCTCCCAGAGGTGTAGAAGTTGCATGTGCATTAACGTATGTTACATCTTCAGGCTTGATTCCAGAATCTTTTATTGCTGCAGACATACACCTAAGGAAAAAAAAAAAATGCTGAATTTCCCATTATATTTTTGTCACATGTATAAACCAAAAGCAAAACTACAGTCTTTGAAAACATTTATCAAATGCGAAAACCTGCACAATCTACTTTACTAGAAATATCAAGAGATGGGTTCATTTACCTAAACTAACCTCTACATTTAGCCACCCTAGAAAGACAGCAGTGGTAAGGTCCACTACAGAATCAGACTTGCTGCTAAAATTGTGCTGATTAAATTCCACCACTAAGAAAAATACAAGTTGAAAGAAAGAAGATATAACAAGCTATCTCTACAGATGACATTAATATATCAAAGACTCTTTTCAATGCAAAATTTGGAAACATTTGTGAGAGAAATAAGTACCTGAAAAGATTACAAAAATCTAAGTTCCGCTTCATTGAAGTTTCTCTGGTGTAGCTGACATTAATGCACCATTCAGTACAATGCTGCAGGAAATCCCCATGGCTTTGTAAGGGAAAGGCAGATTCCCCCGTCTTTACATTTTATTTACCTTTATATGTATAGTATTACAAAATAAGAAAAATTGCTCTATCCAAATAAAATATTTAGAGATGAAGGACAAATTCTGTAGTTGTGAGTTTCTTTTGCATGTTTTTAGAGGTTGGAAGATACCTTCTTCCCTTCCCTTGAGCAGCAAGGAGATAGCCAAATTCCTGCACATTAAAATATTTACCGAGAGTCACGCTGTTCCACTCTGACACCATATCTCTCATTCTGACATCTAATGACCTACGGACTATGACTGCCTCTATAAATAATGCTTTTTTATGAAAACCACAGAGAAATACAGCTCCATATACACTCCACACTGTTTTTTCTCAGTTGTCCTACAAAAAGGAGATGAGTCACACACCCTTCCTTGCACACACATTTTAACTAAGCATCTCTGGACAGATCACTGTCTCTTTTGAAATATATAAAAACTAAGTTAAAAAAAAAATGAAGCTCAAGAAAAAAGGATAGCACAGGCTGCTGGACAAATTTAAACGTCTCCATTACAGCCTTCTATTCTCAAAAGCATACAGCTTAGTTTAGGCTGTAGTCCAGTGATTCTCACTGTCAATACAGAGTAAGCCAACAATCACACAAAAAAAGATTACTGATCAACAGTAAGGGAAGCAAATATGTTAATTTAGTTTAATAAATAAGCTGCAAGGAACATAATTACTTAAGGAGGTAACAGATATCGTGTAGAACATACTTTATATGCACACTTCTGAGTCTCCTTTCCTGCAGGTTCATTCCAACATGTGTGTTAGTCCCTAACTGAAGTAGTTCTTAGAAGATGACAGAAAAATACATCTCCCTGATTTATTTTTTTTTTTTGACGTAGTGAATAAAAGTCCTACAGAAAAGTAAGAGAAGCATATACATTTCATATTTAATTCACACACCACTGCAGTAACCAAATATTGGTATGAAAATTGCATTAAAATGTATTATCTCTTCTCAAGTGTGGAAAGGCTCTACGTTCTGGAGACAGCAAGATTAACTTTCAGCTACTTCCCATTGTGAATTTAATTTATATGCTATTGCAATCATAAAATATACAAAAAGTCTGTTACAAGATATTGCTGTATCATCTCAAGGGTAAACAAAAGTCTGAAAATCTCAGTTAGACACTCCTGAATACTCCCACCTAAGCCTGTAGACCAACCAACTATGAATCAAATAGCTCTGAGGGAGATTTGGTATGTTACGCTTCTTGGAAAATCTATTAATTCAATAAAGTTGGAAACATACCTTTAGGGGAATGTGTAGAAATCTGAACTACTTGCAGAGTGATGTATTGAATTTTGTTATTAAATATTCACATACATTCATGGTAATGCCAACTAGCAGAGAGTCCTGTATCTGCAATAGCATTTGGCCTATACAAAGCTCACAAACAGCACATACACATCTAACTTAACTGATAATTAGCTCAGGGATAAAGATTGGATGAATACCATCTACTTGTGAACTTTTTTTTGTAATGAAATTAACAACGATGAAGCTTTACCATCTTACCAAAGTGTACTAAAGTGTATTTCTGCTATACTCCTCCACCAGCAGTTAGCTGCACCACAGCAAAGTATTTAAACGTGATTGTAGCAGAGACGTATGGCCTAAATATATTCTTCACAAAAAGCCAGAGTCTCTTCTGAACAACAATAGTCACAATTAATGCTAATGACATTTACAGTAATTATTCTAATAAACTGGATTCTCCGAGTGCTCTTATCACTTGGCATTTCCTAAGGAATGCCATTCCCCTTCCGTAACGTAACAAATGTCAGGACCTGCTTTTGCAGTAGGATCTCTCTGTGACAAAGGGTGAGGGAATACCTCAAAAGGCTGTCATACCAAAACAACCTTAAACAAGAGACTAATTTCTGTGAACAGCTATAGGAGCAAACATAAAATATTTTCACACAGAGGAGGTTTTCATAATGCTATCCAAAAAGGCTAATTCTGGCAAGAACTGCCCTTCAGGCCATTACTAAAATCAAAGGAAAACTGGGGCAAGACCTTACCAGGAGCTCTTGGAATACTAATTCAAGACTGAATAGCATTTCTCTAGGAAAAGTATAAAGTAACAGAAACATACGTGCCCATTATAATTAACACATGAAGTAGCCACAGTAATCAGCAGAGGGTTCGTACCTGAACGCACCATCTCCCTCTGGATTAGGTGCTGTTATGTGGCAAGCATCGCCCGACAGTCCATAACCCAGAACTTCTGCGTAGATCCTAGCACCTCTTTGCACAGCGTGTTCATACTCTTCCAAGAGCAGCACAGCAGCACCCTCTCCCATTATAAACCCTTCTCTCTGTGAATCAAACGGCCGACATGCCATTTTAGGGCTTGAGTTAAAACTAGTGCTGAGGGCCCGAGCTCTTGCAAATCCAGCCAAGGACAAAGGACTAATGCAAGCCTCAGTCCCTCCAGCCAACATGACATCAGCGTCCCCAGAGGCAATAAATCGAAAGGAGTCTCCAACAGCATGCGCGCCAGTGGTGCAGGCAGTTGACACAGCGTGATTCGGCCCCTTCAGCTGGTATTTAATGCTGATCTGCCCTGCTGCCATATTGACTAAGATCTTTGGGACAAAGAACGGGCTGACCTTGTTATAACCCTTTGTTTTAAATAAAGAGGCTGTATCAGAAATCTCTTCCAGTGGAACCATTCCCATTCCAATTGCCACACCAGCTGTTAAGCGGTCCTGTTCAGACTGCGGAGACCAGCCAGAGTCCCTTATTGCTAGCTCTGCTGCACCAATGGCCATGACAGTAGCAGAACTCATGGATTTGATCTCCGACTTCGACACAAAGCTCTCTTCTTTGAACTGACCCTCCTCGTCTCCCCGTGGCACACAGGCAGCCACTTTACACGGAATGCCTGCATATTCTTCCCCATCTAGTGACGTGATCCCAGTGTCTCCTTGGAGAAGGCGCTTCCACACAAGCTCAGTCCCCACACCAAGGGGAGACACTAAGCCGATACCTGTAACAACTACTTTCCTTCGACAAGCAGGCAGTGACTTGCTGAAAGCTCTCCTGTGATTTCTTAAATGCAGATTCAAATTCAGACTGCGGAGATGCAGATTTGCAATCTTTAAGAGATCCTGGGAACGCTGCGAGAACATGGTGGAAATCAATCAATTCATGCACATTCCTGTAACTGGGGGGGGCAAAAAGACACAAAAACAACAACAAAGCAGCCAATGTGAGAAACATTCCACATTTGCCAAGTTAACAACCTGCTCTTTACATGAAATACTATTTTCAGCACTGCAGAAAGGCATGCAGTTTCTGTCTGTCATCAGTAACAGTATGTGTTACATCTGTGGGCTGTAAAGCACTCACGGGTAACTCCCCCTAGGGCATTCACCCCCAGCTGACTGGAGATACCAACAATGAGCATGAAGATCTTCATTCTTCTGATGGAGAACTGCAAGTGTATGTCTAGCCCTATCATGTTAAGGATGCCATCATCTTAACCAGGCAGGATGCTCTAGAAAACTAGGTAACAGGAGTCAAGAGTCTTTTCTTGGTGCTGCCACTAGTGCAACTAAGTATCTTGGAGAAGTGTCCTCACCTTCCTATCTCCACCTATGCTTTATCAGCCTTGGGGTATTTACTCGGTCAGTTCTGATGGGTAGGGACAGTACCTCAAGTGTGTTTGAACAGGATTTACACAACATCATCTTGAAAGAGCTGCAAATTGAACCAAAAAAAAGCATTTTGGATTGCAATCTTTTTTCACCTATGTGCAGACTAACATTTCTATATTGTGATGTTTATGATCAAAGAGAAAAAAAAAAAAACTATAAAAATAAGTGATGTACTAAACACTCTCCTGACAGAACAGTTTTTCCAATAACGTGTCTGGCGCTTACATGTTACTCTGAGATCTGGCTTTGAACTGTTTGATTGTTGGCCAGCAGCCACGAAGCACACAGCCTGCAGGTTTCCCAGCTCCCTTGAACATAACACCACGAGACTTCACATATCATGAAATATGTCAAGTGACAGCAGAAATACTTCAGGCAGGCCATCTCTGGCAAGAGGAGCACACCGAGCAGTAAAGCTGTAGTGCTGTGCCACAGACCCTGTCTCTCGTGCCTTGTCTGGCCCCAGTTAGATGAGGAACCGGTCTGATTACACACATCTGGCACATGGGAGCAGGAGGGGGGCCACAGCACAGCTCTGTGCACATCTACAATTACAGGCTTCAATAGGTCTGAATTTGCTGCCGATGCAAATTTTAACTCGGTAGGCATTTTTCAGCCCATTTGATGAGGGAGAAATTAACTTTTTTTTTTTTTCTTCCGGTCTTCTGCAGCTGGGAGAGTCTGTGTGCTTAAAAAAGCAAGAAGTTAAAACACACACAGGAGGGGAAGTTTCCCTGTTTCAGAGCTCTTCTCATCTCTGCCTCCACCAAGGGTGACTGGACCCTTGTAAAAATAATTACTAGAGTTTGTCTTCAGCCAAAACACTGTTTCAGCAGCCACGGGCTCAACAGTTAAAAGTGGTTTTGGCTGTTTTTTGGCAACAGCCACGTGTTTTTTGCCTCATCAAAGGGGCAATGCATCATCCCCAGATATGTGGTGAAATATAAGGAGCATTACTATCAAGTATAAAGCTAAAAATAGTGGTTAGAAATGTACACGGGGGTTTTCAAGGAGCCTGCTTTAAACCATGGTCCCAATGCGTCGTTTTTAACTACATTCAGCCAGTTAGCCTGGGCTGAATAAAGGGAGCAGAGACAGCTGGCAGGGTCACACAGCTGCTATCAGGAGGCACTCAGGCAGCGTGACATAACGAGAACGACTGATTTGACCCCAGCCAGGCCAAATTATCTGCGGCCACGCACAGAGCCCGTGGGCTATGGACACCACAGGGGCTCCTGGGGCCCCCTCAGGCGCCCATGGCCACCCCCGGGCCCCCTCAGGCCTCCCCTGGCAGCGCCGCTAGGGGCCGCCGCTCCCGCCCCCCCCCCTCCCGGCCCGCCGCCCCTACCTCCGCCGGACGCGCTCCGCCCCCCCCCGCCGCCGCCCCGCAGTGGTTGGCTCCGCCTCGTCCTCCCGCCCCGCCGGCCCCGGGCCGTACCACTCGGGGGAGGACAGAGGGGGAGGAGGCGGTGGGGGGGGTTGGAGCACAAGTGCTGTGAGGGGCGGCTGAGGGAGCTGGGGGTGTTTGGACTGGGGAGAGGAGGCTCAGGGGAGACCTCATTGCTCTCTGCGGCTACCTGAAGGGAAGCTGTGGGGAGCTGGGGGTCGGCCTCTTCTCACAGATAACCAGTGATAGGACTAGAGGGAATGGCCTCGAGTTGTGCCAGGGGAGGTTCAGGTTGGAAATGAGGAGACATTTCTGCTCAGAGAGAGCGGTCAGGCACTGGGACGGGTTGCCCAGGGAGTGGTGGAGTCACTGTCCCTGGGGGTGCTCAAGGAAAGGTTGGACGTGGTGCTTGGGGACATGGGTTAGTGGTGACATTGGTGGTAGGGGGGTGGACCAAGTGATCTTGGAGGGCTTTTTCAACCTGAATGCTTCTGTGATTCATCCAGCTTAGTGGAGGTTTCTGACCTGCACTACCTTCCCCAGGCCCTCTCTGAGTCCCCTCCTGCTGTGTGCGCCTCTCAGATCCCTGCCCTTCACCAAGCCCCCAGCCCCAGCTGGAAGAAAGTTTGTTTCTCCACACAGATGCTGAAATGGTGTCAAAAAGGGCAGTAAGAGGTAAACCAAGGCAAGTTGGTAACTGGCTTTATAGGAGTCTCTTGAAAACACGTACAAATAGGCCAACAGCACCAATGCATGTGAAAATAAAGTCTTTAGTTGCTCCTTCTGGATGCTGGAATAGCAGGGCGTGATCTGGGCTGAGACCAAGCTCCAGCTGTGCCTGACAGGAAACGTAGGAAAAAATAAGTTTTTACATATGAAAATAAATGTGGTGCCATACATCAAATACATGAAGTGGAGGAACTGTCGTGGCAGAGCACAATGCGTGTGCCAAAGCCACGTCAACACAGACTTGAGGAACCTGCTGCAGGAAAAAAATAAAAATAAAATAAAATAATAAAAAAAGTAATGAAGAAGACAAAAAGAATGGAAGGAGAAAGTGCAATTTAATGAAGAAAAAAAATAAATATTTCTGTCATTTTGCTGAAGAATCAGGCGTCTGCTCAGTTTCCGCCCCCCCCCCACCAGCGGGGCGTTGGGCAGGGCCTGAGGGCAGCGGCCTCACCGCCCCGCTGCGCATGCGCGCTGCCTCCAAGGGGGGCGGTGGGGAGGGGAGGGAGGGGGAGCGATGGCGGCCGCCGTGGGCCGCGCTTCCTCGGCCGGCTCGGCGGCCGTGAGCGAGCTGTGCCAGAACGGCCGCGACACCTTCCTGGAGGCCTCGCGGCTGCTGCTGGCCTACGCGGACAACATCCTGCGGTGAGGCGGGGGGGGGGGGGGGCACGGCTGGGGTGGGGGTGAAACGGCCGAAAGGAGGCGCTGGGCTGGGGGCTGTTTGTGTGGGGGTGGGCTGTGGGTGTGCTGTGTGGTGCGGTTACCCGGCTGCTTGGTGCTTGCTTAGTTTGCAAAGGTAATTAACGCTTTCGATTTCTTCAGGAATCCTGCCGAAGAGAAATACAGGTTAATTCGGATTGGAAATCCAGCGTTTTCCACGAGGCTGTTGCCCGTCAGAGGAGCAGTTGAATGTTTGTTTGAAATGGGGTTTCAAGAGGTGAGTATAATCCAGTCACTCCTAATGTTTTAATTGGTTTACGTGCTAAAATTTAAAACGGTATACCTTCCTCTCTCTCAGTTGCAAGGCACTAGCTTTTAAGCCAATTGCTATTTTCTTAGTTTAATTTCAAGCCTTGTTCACAAAGACCAGTGGTTAACCAACAGAAAACTTCGGTGAGGCTACTTCAGAAATCCTGATGGGGTGAGAACTAAACTAATCTGCGTGAGATTGGTTTTCTGATGCTCAGGTACCCTATTAGTTCACTGAATCGTCAGATATACATACATGGTGGGAATTGAAGGGAAAACCCCCTATTCTAGTTACAACCCCCTATTACATGGACAACAAGCTGCACCCTCAGGCTGTAGTTTCCATATTATAAGCTTACGTACCAAAACTGTCATCAGGATGAAAAAAACAATCCTGCTTTTCTGCTGCTTGTTCCCACCACCAGCAGGGCTTATCTAACAGTGAGACTGAAAGTTCTTCTTTTGTTATTTTAAGGAAATACATTTTTAGCCAATTCACAGTGCATCCGCACAAGTACTAGCGTTGTCATGACAGCAGTGGAGGGCAACAGACTATTGAAGTAGTGGCAGGGTGGGACTTACGCAGTTAGAACTCAAGTAGTTATGAAACTACATCCTAAAATAGGCTCAAGTGAATCTTGATTCTGTTGCTTCATAAAAAATGCATTTCAAAGATTGCTTCACATGCTGAAATAGTCGCTGTCTCAGTATATTTTAACTCCAAAGCTTGTTGAGCTAGAAGCGACCTTTGTAGTTACAGGAGTGCAGGGGTGAAAAAACAGCTCTCGCTTAATGGTGCAAAGATACTGCTCTAGCTTTGCTTTGTTTTGTCTGCATGCATACGTAACCATGGCATGAAACTGACGTTGTTTAGGTCCAGCTGTTGTGAGACCTCTGCCTTCTGTACTGGTGAAGTCAATTATTTGTCTTAAAGTTAATAAATAAATAAATTGTATGCTGAAGGAGATGGTGACTGCAGAGAAGAGAAATGGGTCTGTGGGTTTATTTCTCTACTGGCGTTCAGGAGATGGCTTTTAATGATGTGTTTTAGCCAAGAGGTAGTCCATGGAGCTAGTGAAGCACTCAAGCAGCAATAACATAGGCGTTTTAAATGTGTCATAAAATGCTACTCCCACTTCTGTCCAATCATTAAGAGCATCATGGTTCAGGCTTCTGGTTATTGTGCCAATTGAGGCTGAAGTTCACAAACGTCTCTTTGACTGATAGCTAAAATGTTCATTATTTTGTCTGCCTAGCAAGCTAAATTACTCATTTAAAAAATAGGACTCTTCTGAATTGGTATATTTCGTTCGATCTTGTAATCATAAGAATTAGTCAAGTACTTCATCTGCGATGGCAGGTGACCTAAGGTAGTGGTGCAGATAAACACGTTACTTGGTTTGATGAATAGAAGCACTGAAAACTGAAACTTTTAAACTATGAACGTTTCAGGGTATTCATGTTTTTAGTAATGTATTTCTTCATGTTAAGTGCATTGCAACTGATTCTGTCCTAATTACTGATCTGCTGTTACTGGATTGTCAGCAGTAATCATGCTGCAATCAAAGATAGGAGCCCAAAAATCAAGCTGGGTACAGATCTAAATAAGAAGAACGCTTCTCATCTGAAAAAATTACAAAAACTAAAAGATGCCAGTGTAGAAGATAATTACAGTGGATGCTGTTCTAGGGGCTTCTCCAAACATTGGCTATCCTACTGTGTTGCCTAGTGTTTCACTGCTGTCCTGCAAGAACTGCATTTGTTTTTCATTTCTGTTGCTGCTGCTTGCTCTGCTAAACAATAATTGCATTGTTCATGTGTGACTCTGCAAAATAAGTTGCTCACAAAAGTGTGTTATTATGAGAGCTTTTCTCTAGACTGACTGTAGGTACTTATCTAATAGCTTCAGCTGTGGGGGATCTACAAGTTTTTCGTGTAAGGAATGTAATCTGAACGCCAAATCCTGTCAAACCTTAGGCTAACTTCCAGTTATTGATACAGCTGTTAGCAAGAGCAAATATAAACCAGCGACTAGCTTAGACCTATGTTAATTGCTGAATTAATTTTCCTAAATTTTAGGGAGAAACTCACCTGATATTCCCTAAGGAAGCATCGATTGAGCAGCTACGTAAAATCAGAGATCTAATTGCTGGAGAGAGGAGTAGCAGACTGAATGAGTCGAATCAGATCCACAGACCAGGATCCTCTGAAGCTGTAGCCAGCACTCAGGCAGCTGCACATCAGCCTTCAAGACCTGCTGACCCTGTTCGTGCCCCTGCCCAGCAGCGGCTGGAAACATCACTTGTGCAATCTCTTGAAATGGTAATTACTGCCTAAAAGCTTTCTAGGAACACTAATTCTGAATATAATGATTGAAGAAGTCAGCTGTTGGAACAGATTGCTCAGGTTGTGTAGTCTGCAAACTTGGAAGTTTTCAAGATCTGACTGGATAAAGCCCTGAGCAATTTGGTCTGACCTCATAGCTAACTCTGCACTGAGCAGAGGATTGGATTAGTGGCATTTTGTTGGTTTTGAATGTTTTCTTCGGTCTCTATCCAACTTCTATTTATATCACATTTCAAGTTGAATATTAGCAAGAGATTTTGTTGAAGATGTCCACAGATATGCATCTTATTGAGCAGGGTGTGACAAAAAAAAGCAAAATGAAAATATTTTGTATTGGAAGGGAGTAATGTGGGAGAGCACAGAGGCAGGGGGAAGGAAGCTAAGACAAGGTTGTATGCTATGTTTGGTAGTCGTCTGATAACCAACAAAGGAACTGGAGATCAAGACTAATATGTTTATAGTTGTTGATGTCTCAATTCATGTGTCATGACCTGTATGCGTGGCCTGTGAGGGCTCTCTATATTCATGCACAACTGTTTTGAGAGACAATAATTAGGCCAGGCAAATACAAATATATAGTTAAGCTGTTTCCCTTGTGCAAGAGTTTGAGATGAAGTTCCTGGCCAAGAGAAAGAGAGGGGCAGAGTCCTCATTTCAGCTGATGTTACTTGGCCTGATGGGAGAAGAGTCTTAAGACCTCATATTACTCTGGAAAATGAAGCAGTTGTACTGTTGGATATAAGATTGAAGGATTCTTTGGCTCAACCCTAAAGAATTTTCTCCTTTACAACCATTGTGGGTTTGGTTTTAAAAAACTTGGTGCAAGATGGATCCTTCCAAAAGCTTGCTTCTTATACATCCTTCAGCAGACTTTGTCTCTTTTTAAATGATATGAGCAATATATTGTTGGATGTTGAACTGTCGTGCTGTTTCTTTTCAATATCTATTCAAGGCAGAAAAATGGCACAGCATGGGTTCAAGTGAATAGATGCAATGCCTGGGTTTATTTTAGTATTGGCTTGTCTGCTTACTGCGTTTTACTGTTTCAGCCGCTTCTGTGGTGGTGGTTGGAAGTGACTGTGAAACTTCACTTGCTGAAGTACTGGTCCGTACGTTTCTCTAGGCTTCTTGAGATTCAACATGGGTGGGTGACGAGACCAAACCAGTTTAGAAGCAGCTCTATTAGAACTCTGTATTTCTGTTAATCTCTTCGGGGAGTTACACTAACAGCTCTCTGAACCTGTTAAATTCAGTTTATATAGTCTGTGTTGATTAGAAGGAAGTCCATAAAGTGCCTTCTGGCTATGACTTGGCCACTTTGTTTGCACAGGAATAGGTGTTTGTTTCTCAGTAAGCACCCATATTATTTCTGTATGCACTGCTGTCAGATGTCAGAGGGATTTAGAATGGTTTTTATAGTGTGAGCAGTTTTATTTCTTTCAAGTGTGTTGCTTACCAAGACTCTCATGAATCACAGGTGCAAACAGGAAAATAGATCCAGCACAGGAATAATCCTAAAAGCACTGTTCTAGGGGTCTAACACATTGGTTTTTTCCTTTGTCTTTGGCTCTTCTGCATTTGTTACCATGAGACATTCTTGACTTCAGGAGCAAGGAAAGCTCTGGCTAGTTACTACTATAGTGGATGGATTGTGATCCCTTCCTGGATCATATGGTGATTAAGAGGAGCAGAGAGATGTGAGTTAACCAGGCTAAAGACTGAAGCATGATCTACTGCTAGAGAAAAGGAGACTCAGCAATATCACAGGCTCCTCCCTGTGCATGTCAGACTCTTGATTTTTAATGTTCCATTTAGTTTTCTGTGTTATCCCCTTTAAAAGGGAATTAAGTATCTTGTTAACTACTTAGTAACTTAGCTAGCTAACTTTTTAGATATGTTGCACTCGAAGATACACCCAGGCACATGCCACTAAGTGACACTTAGGATAACAGAGTGAAGAAGCCCAGTTCATGTATTTTGGTTTCTAGTGAAATATGGTCACGGGGTTCTATGTTCAAAACTGGATCAGAGTTGATCTGAGAGGAAGTAAAAATAGACGAGCAGTGTTCATGAATAATAGAGTCCTGTGAACTGGTTCAGGTGGTGTAGCAGTGTCCAGGAAACTGAATGAATTACAGATTCTTTTGTAGATTTCAGGTAGCAGGTGTCCAGAAGGAGAAAAAAAGAATCGGGTAAAAAAAAAAAAAAGTCAAAAACTTTGTTAGCAGAGGTGTCTTTTAAAATTCCTCCTCTCCTTGAGTCAATACACTTTTTATGAAGGATACTAATCAGAGTGCTCAGAGATGACAAGTTGGCTTTATGGCTTGGGTGGTGGTGTTTGTTGCAATTCTTGATATCTGTACAAATTTATGCTGTTAAAAAGTAAATAATGTGACTTGTGAGTATGGAATTGTGACCCCTAAAATAGGGGAGCTTGGTTCTTTTGGTTTGAGATGGAAGTTCATAAGCCATTTTATGACTGAAAATCCTTTTGCAGGCTGCAAATTTCTTGAAAGTACTTCGAAGCAACTTTGAGCATGTGTTAGTGTATGAGGATCCTTCTCTTCAGCAGAAAGCACTAGCTTCAATTCCCCTCCAGCAATTGAAAGGGAAGGCTCAGAAAAAGTTAGCACAAGCTACAAGACTGGACAAAGGTAATGTCACCAAGTTGCAATGTGTATGAAACCAGAAATATTCTTTCAAACATTTGGGTGCTTCAGGGATATGGATTTGGTCAGATGTCTGCAAATTCCAGATGCTGTTTCTAAGTTAGAAAAGCCATCTTCACTGAAAACTTGAAAATCATTACTGATTTTCACTCCATTACTATTTTTCACTTCTTTCTTTTTTCTCTATCTAAAAACACTTCATTTTTCTATTTCATTTGTGCCTATCCATCCATCCATTACTTGCTTTCATGTACAAATTCTGAATTCTTTATTTCGAAATTAGCAGCAAACAGTGCTAAGGAGACAAATTGAGTGAGCATTTACTGTTATAATCCTTACATCTAGAGTGAACTAACTACAAGAGGGAAGGGAATTTGTTTTTTCTTTATCATCATTGTTTTGAAATTGTCAGAGCTTAGTTTTCCTGTCTGTACTACAATTCCAAATTCAGGAAAAAAAAACGCAAAATGTCACGTTTGTTAATAATGTTATCGGAGAGATTTTTGCATATGGCCTTTCCAAAGCACAACTTCATGCAAAGAATCATCATTCTTGCAAATGCTTAAATGAATAACACTGTTCAAATGCATCCCTCTTGGAGCAAGAATTGAAGCATAAGCATAAATCTTAGGCACTGATGCTACAAATATGTATTTTTCTAATAAATACAAATTTCTTCTGAATTCACTAAGACTTTGTCTGTCGAAAAAGCATTGTTTCTAACTAAGAGTTTTAGATTATTTCATCAATATAGTGAAATTATGCAAGATATATATATTTTTAAATAGGATTCCAAAACCATATTTAGATTTAAAAAAAAAATAAATAAATCCTTTTTCTTGTGAATCTTTGACAGAAGACTTTAGAACAATTCAGCTTGCTTGATGGGGATGCTGTTGATTACAAACCAGAAATAAGCTACTCTTATCATTTTTCTAAATGACTGAGGTGTTTCATACAGCCATGTGAACCTGTAATTGCACCTTTGGCATAAGTGAACTTTTGAGAATGAATTTCATAGTAATTTTTCATTTTTTTTTTTATAAAGCTACAGTAGGAAGTAGTACACCACATAAGCAAGTATAAAGCATTCTTATCACAATCTAGTACGATGCAATGGTAAAAAGACTTAGCAGTAAGAAATAAAAAATGATTTAAATTCTTTACAAAATAAATAAATAAAAAGGACAAATGTATGTCTTAGACCCTGCTTCTGTTCTCTTGTGCACCCTGGTGCCAAAGCAAGGAAGGAAGGAGGGTGATGTGTACAGATGCTTCTTCCCAAGCCATTGAGCTGATCAATTCAAAATGGCTTCCAGGGCTTAATCTAGATGCAGAGGAGAAAATCACTGGGTTGTGACAGTTTGAAAGCATTTTTTTAGAGCCTTATAGAAATGTTCCTTTGGAAATGGACTATGTAGGAGATATATGGCTAATTAGCCCTTTCAGTGTCTTTGGTTTGTTACTATATTAAGGCGGTCACCTGTGGGAACAACTGTTTGATGGTAAGTGACACTTGTTCTTAGGATTTTCCCTACCTGGCACCATAGGAGACTGTTAGGAAGATTGTTTGAGCAGAAACACAATTTTGACTGTTTTCCTTTACCACTTTCCATTAGAAAGATGGCTTTTGCAGTTGAAAATAGCTGCATGTTACAGCCAGCTGTTTTCTGTTCAAATAGATCACGTTTGTCATTCTTTCCATGCGATGTTTGCTTGCAGGGCCTATTTTACAAACCAAAAGAAGAACGTTCATATGATACCAGTTACGTTTTCATAGACAGACTCTGGTTTATGTGTTGTTGTCCAAAAAAAGACCATAGCCAGTGTTCAGAATCTTCTCATTCTGTTCTTGTCAGGAAGTTCAAATGCATGAGCATGTTCATTTTGTAAGCAATAACACTTTGTCAGAATGTTTCAGCACAGATGTTCTGCACATACAATGCATTAAAATTTCCATTGTTGTGTAATTATAAGTCAGTCTGAAGTCTCAGGTTTTCTTGCTTTGATTAACAGGTTATCTTCTCTAATACTCTTCATGTTCTTGGCAATGTGTGTTTAATAGGGGCCCCTGGTCTTCCATACCAGACAAAGAATTTTAGAGGAAGGTGTGAATTCATCTCTAGATGAATTAAATGTACATCTTCATCTATTCCTTCCTCACCATCTTGAAGAAGAAGCTAGTGCACAGATTTGCTCAAACTTCCTTTTAAACATCATTCATAGTTTTTGTTTTTTTTTTATATATATTCATATTTTCATAAGTCAGACCTGTCTGCATCATGACTATAAGCAAACTACAGTCATATAATAACCAGGTATTAGATACTGATGATTGCAGTGTGGCCTGCATGGTGGAGTTAATAGGAAGATTTACTTTATTGTTTATGAATCTGAGGAGGAGAATCCCTGTGGGCATTGGAGCACAACATACATTTAAAGCCTATAAGGAGTTAGAAGGGATGGATCTCTTTTTAGAAGAGTGGATTTAATAATTTGTTAGGTGAAGTGAGGCTATTTCTAAATGGTGGAATAGCAACAGTACAACATCTACACATGGGAACATACCTGTTGTGAACATAGGACAAAAGGTTAGAAGTTTAGTGTGTGTGTGCCATTAATGTGGCAGAATCAGAGTAGAAAAATAGTGACTTCCTGTGTCACCTTGAGTAAGCTGACAAAGCTAATATTTGCTGAAGTCATAAGCAAACTCATCTTTGTTTACATAGCTCCTAATTACTCCTAGTGTAATACCAAAGAATGGGAGAAGAATGTTTAGGAGCAAAAAAATAGTTTGTATACTATCTCTTCCATAGTCCTAGAAGAATATGAGGGGAATGAGGGAAGTTCACCTGGCTTCACTGTATATCTAACTTGTTTTTCTGAGAATTTCCTAATTCTTACTCGAGCTGTAGTGTTCAGTAGTGCATTTTTTTGTTTGTTTGTTTTTAAATATAGTTTGCCGCTACTTAGTCTTCAGAACTTAGATTTTTCTTTCTAGTGTTTTTAAGAAACACGTGAACCTTCATTTTATGAGATCTCTAAAATATAATAAGGCACCAGGAGACAGTGATCTAGGTAGATACTGGAAAGTTAGCTAAATTATTGTTTTGCTATTTGATCAATCCGTGTTGTGTAAATTTTACAGGTGCACATGTGAATGAAGACGACTTCTTGCTGTTGGAGCTCTTGAACTGGTTTAAGAATGACTTTTTTCATTGGGTAAATAGTCTTCCTTGCAGCAGGTGTGGTGGGCAAACAGAACAGAGAAGTGACAAGCTGACACCGACTGATGATGATCTAAGGTGGAATGCTAGTCAAGTGGAAAATCATTACTGTAACCAGTGTCAGTTCTGTAATAGATTCCCAAGGTGAGCATACAAAGATTTGCTTTGTTTTTTTTTTTCTTGTCTTTCACAAAACAGCTATACATTTGTCCATTTTGTGAACAAGTGTTGTTACATGAAAGATTAGAGAGGCCTTTTTATGCAACATGATAGGATGGTTGGTGAAACAGCAATGTATCTTTAAGATGAGATAGATAGGCAATCATGATGTAAAAATTTTGAAAGGTGAAATGTGTTTTCAATTATTCTTTTTTTTTTCTCCTCTAGGTATGGTAATCCTGAGAAACTTCTGGAAACCAGATGTGGACGCTGTGGCGAGTGGGCTAACTGTTTTACACTGTGCTGCAGGGCTGTAGGGTTTGAAGCCAGATATGTCTGGGACTGTACAGGTAACAGTATTACAGAATGTATTAATACAAATAATTCAAAACGAGGTTATTTTATGGTTCTAAGGTTATATTAGCCCATAGGCACCACGTAAAGTTATTCAGTCCAGCTAACAAAATATAAATTCTATTTCTTCTCATGCGTGAGAGATGAAACACAGTTCTGCAACTAAGGTTAGATGCCTGATTTCAGTGATAATCTTTTGTCGAATCAAAGGGAACATGATCCTATAATAGTATTCTGTGTTATTAGTAGAGAGAATCTATCCATATTATTCATTGTTTACTTTCTACCTTTCTTATGTAGATCATGTATGGACTGAAGTATATTCTTCATCTCAGAAAAGGTGGCTTCACTGTGATCCCTGTGAAAATGCCTGTGATAAACCTCTTCTCTATGAAACTGGGTGGGGAAAGAAGCTCTCCTATGTAATCGCATTTTCCAAAGATGAGGTAGGAATAGTGATGCTTTAAAAAAAAAAAAGTGTACCCTGAGGCAAGCGTGTGAAGTAATGTGATTTCCAGAATTATTAGGGAAAAACATACTTCTACTAGCTAGCCTCTTTATTTTAAAGCCAGACATATGGGAATCTTGTTTGCTTTATTTTCTTCTTTAATTTGTGCTTGAGGTTGTTGATGTCACCTGGAGATACAGCTGTAAGCATAAAGAAGTACTCACTAGAAGGACAGTGCTTGGTGAAGCTACACTACGTGAAACAATTAACACATTCAATAGAAAGGTATGTAACTTTTCTTAAATAGGTTTCTTTAAGTGAAACATAAGTGTTTTCCTTGAATATGAAGTCTTTGAACAAATTAATGTGTTTTGTAACCTCATGGAAATGTCCCTGCTTTATGGAAAGTAAAACATCGTTAATTGTAAGGAACTCATTTTGCGCGAGGTACTTAAGTTTTTCAGTGTTGAGCTTATTTGAAATGAGATAAAGAATGGTACGTGTGTCTTACATTGTCAGGGATAAAGGTGTCTATGTAGATAAAATACATATTGATACATATTGTGTGTATGTTTATTTTTTTCCTTAACAGATTTTAAGTACATTTATTCATCAACAGATACAGTAACAAACTACAACTGCTTTGTAACTACATGGACTCTTTAAAGGCAGTTGCCTTCAAAAATGCTATAACTTGGAAACAATAGTATTTACAGTTAACAGAAAATGTAGGCCTAATTTGTTTTCCATTACTTTTTTTTTTTTTTTTACAGTGCCTAGAAAGTTGTGAGGGGGGGAATGATTCACAGGTTCTTTCCTAGAGTTTCAAAAAGTGTTGATAACATCAGTAGAATTCTGGCTCAGAGCCACATATACCAATCATTAATGTACCCAAACCAGCACATGGGGCCATTTGCACCTGTATGTCACAGTCACAGAACCCGAGGGCACTTAGTATCTCTCTGCTAAACTTTTTGCCCTCCCTTCTTAGTACAGGATAAACTTTTCTTGACTCAGTATACTAGAATCCCACAGAACATTGAATCACCCTTAAAGTTTGTGTCCTCACTTCCTTCCAGGGCTAATTTCTTTGCACAGAAACATTGGTTCCTGTAACAGAGTAAAGCTGATGGCTTAACACATTCCTTTTTTAGAGACCTGCTGGCTTGAGGGTTATAGTCACATGCTGTGAAGAGTTGAGCTGGACTTGTGATTTCAAGTCCCAGCTTTAAAACTTTCATCAGTAACAAAAAATCAGTCACACACAGAGTAGAATACAGACAAGGCTGACCACAAATTAACAAAACGAAATGAAGTTAAGGATCAGAAATTCAAGTTGGGGAACGTGTGTACTTTTTGAAGGGTTGCAGGAATTTAGTGAAGTCCTCTGATCAGCCCGTGCTACTACAAAACTGATCTGAGGGCTTTTAATTCAGGTCAACTGGAGATAGCAATCAGTCACCAGCCTCTTCACCACTTGAAGAAAACCTTGGAAATGGGGTGCTGGTTCAAGACTGAGCATTAGGTGGTAGTACTGATAGAGGATTAGTAAGAAGAAAATTTAAAATATTGTGGCAGTATTGATGGAATGAGGAAAGACTATAAATGACTCGTGAGCTGGCTTATATCGGTGATGTTGCTGTAAGATTGTGCTCTGTTTCACTTACAGAAGCATGGAGAACTCCAGTAAAAAAATGTGTTGCCATCTCCAACAGATGGTGCTGCGTGTTGGTCTGATTCTTACTTCTATCCACCTTCTTTATAGGTGCAGCTCATGAGCTGACATGAGCACTTTTCAATCAAGAAAGAACAGGCGCTCTGGTCATGTTTTAGAGGAAATTTTCATTTAAACCTGAGTACAAGGAAGAAAGCTATACATGTGCTTCCCAAACACCCCTGGCTTTTCCTGGCTTTTCTCTACATGTGGGAAATCCTAGACCTTTCTTCTCTATCCTGCATGCTTTCCCTACTCCTTTTAAGTATTATTAAATCTGCCTGATGGATCTAATAGAACACCTTTATCAAAATAAGACGCCCTTAAAAGAGATTGATAAATTACCCTCTCTTTTTCCAAGCTGAGTGATACTCATTCTCCTCCTCCTGCCATGCTTTCTTTTGCCCAGTAGCTGTTCAGGATATGTTTGACAGGGTTAATTTAATTAGTGTCTGTAAGTAACTGCTCTTAGTCTCCATTCTTTTGTCTGTTATAGTTGAAATTGGGTTTCCAGGGACTAGAGGCCAGTTGTAAGGAGATAGCTTGAAGAGCAGTTTTTGTTACTGACCTTTGTCCTAGTCCAAGGGCCTTTCCTGAAGTTCATACTAAGGAGACAATGCATTGGGAATCAGAGGGCTGTTAAGAAATGGCTGGTTGAGGCTCTCCAGGGGTTATTCAGTAGCATCTGCTGTCAGTAGATGACTAAGGCAGCTCACTGCTAGAAACATCAGTATGTCTTAGAGCAGGTTTCCATTACTCCAGGTCTCCATTGCGTTTCCTTCACTGCAGCCTATTCAGCAGATAATTGATGTAGGTTGAGGCTGACATCTAACTCTCCCTTTTTCCATCATCAACTAGAGCATGGCTCTTCACTTGGAGGACTAGGCTCAGTACCTGTTGGTGCAGAGCTCCAACACAGCATCTTTCAGGTTCAGTTCCTCTAAGTTACAGCTGAGGAGAAGCACAGTGTACAGTACACATCATCACCTTTGCTGCGCTGTCAGTGAAGACATTCTATGAGGTCAATATTTTGCTTTCCTGTGTAAAGAGCAACTGCTCTGATTGGTATTTCTCTGTGTGTCTCTATTTAGTGGCTAAGTGGAGACAACACACCAATTTAAAGGATGTTGTATGCCTCTCACTGTTAAATGGAAAAGGGGCGTAGCTAGTTCGATCTATTCAATACATGATTTTGCTTCTCAGAATTACTGTGCATTTTGTTTGGGTCAGGCACTCCTGAATGGGTGTAGCCAGCCTGCTGATCACCTAACACCTGCTGTCATTCTATAGGACCTATTGCATCTTACTGCAACACTCTGCTTTGCTTTCTTTGTATGGGCACTGCCAGGATCTAGTCCATTATATGTTGCCTAACATATAGAAAGAGGAGGGAGACCTCAGAGCTTTCCACTGCCTTCATTGGAAAGTGATGGTGGGGTAGGGAAACAAATGATCTTATTTGCTCCAGAACTGGATCAATTTTGTTTGTAATTGTGAATGATTATTGCTACAGTCAGGTCAGCTCTTAAAAGGAGATCTAATAAATAAGAGATAAAACTGCAGCCATCTTGGGGTGATTGATGTGAGATGAACCAGCATCCATGTTAATGGTTTGGCATTCAATTTCAATCCTCAGATTATCTGTTGCTTACCCAGCAGTGGGTCCACTTAAATTGCAGTTTATCAGTCAGTCTCCCAAAAGCATGCAGTTCTTCAAGAAACACAAACAGCACGTGATGCAGAAATTATTTTAAAGCTGTAGTTCACAACCCCTCTTCCTTCCTTCCTTCCTTTTGCATCTGTCTGCCAAAGAAAGACAGAGTCTGGGTGTGCATGTAGAGCATAATGCCTTAGGAAGAAACAAAAGCAGGAAGTTTAAGCCATGACAGCATATAATGGAGTTCTTGTAATCCGTTTCAGTGCAGCAGTGCTACTGACAGCAATATAATTTACAGGAAATTTAGTAACAGGTTTTCCCACTGTGTTCACTGTTGATCTCCGCAGAGTCAAGGTGTTAACACATCTTAGCTTACTGCTGGCATTTATATGCAAGAGTGGGTTGGGAGGTGTGAGGGGAGGGAGCAGGGACAAGAATTCACATATTTGTACCCTACAGTTGAGGATTTCCGTAATTTCTTGTTTCCTACATGAGAGGCCTGGTTTTGGAAACACCCCTTTTGTGCACAAGCTCTCTGTTCCTCTGACAACTTTTTCAGATACTGTTACAACAGATACAAAGCAAGGGCAACTAGTTCTCAGTGTGGCATCACCAGTATCAGTGGTGATAACCCCTAACCATGGGATTCCCTCCCTCAAAGTGGCTCAAACAGGATTGTAGAGTGGAATTAATAACTTAGGATAAGCAACATCAAAATCCCTCTTCTCCTCTAAGGTTTGCTTAATTTACCTGGAAGTATGACTTTTTTTCCCCCCTCAGTTTTCTGATATCTGCAAAAATAGGAGTGTCATAGTTTATTTATGATAGAATCAGTCACTGTGAAATAATTCTTTCAGGGACCAACTGAATCTTTTGTTTGGATTTAATCACAAAACCAAGACTGCTGCCAGCCATATCACTCTGCCTTAGAGAAGAAAAGTTTGACCCAATAATTACGTTTGCTTTCTTTTTCCCCAGATAATATCAAGAACAGCTAAGGTACAGAATGCATATGAATAACTAAAAAATATGCTATGGAAGTATTTTACCATCCAAGCAAATACAAACATAGCACAAATCTTATTTTAAAATAAATCCACACAGTTAGTGCATGAAAATTCACAGAAAAAGCACCTAAACAGCACTGTCAAATAACTACAGTTATGACTGATTTATATTTGCACATGTGGAATAAAATTAATGTTTCTAACAGTCATTCTAAATTTAAATGTTACTCTTTTTTTCATTTTTTTTACTGCTGGTGTCAGTCTAGAACAGAATTAAAAATAGATTTTTTTTCTGACCCTTTAACTTTTTTCTTAAATGTCTTTCAGAGACAACGATTCTTTGCAGAAAGCAGAAAAAGTGAGCTCTTGCAAAGAAGAATCGTGGAACTTGTTCAGTTCATGTCTCCTAAACCACCTAAGCCAGGAGAATTTGGCGGAAGGACATCAGGTTCAATGGCTTGGCGAGTAGCCAGAGGTGAAGCTGGTTCAGAGGTATTTAACTTTTCCACTGGTGACCATCCTAGAGGTAGCTAACTCTAGAGGTTGTGTGGCTATGGTCTGAAGAGGAATAGTGCTTCATGAGTTAGTGGTAGGTAGACTGAAGATTTTGTTCAAACAGTGAACTTGGAAAAGTGTTAGGTGCCAGTTTGTGAGTTCAGTAGAGGCACACAAAAAAGTTTTGAGGACTTACTGTAGTTTATTGATTCAAAAAATATTTGACAGTAACTGAATCACATGAAAGTGTGTTTTGTACTTAAAAGTTAATTTATTTTTTTTTTCCTTTTGATTACTTATGATGCAACAGAACTAGGAAGTTTTAAGGCAGTTGGAAGCTGTTGGGAAAACTTTTTAAATTGTGTACTTGTATTATTAGGTACTTTTGGTTAAAGCCTAAAAGCAGGTTTTGAGCAACTATTTTTGTTAATAAAACAGTGCAGGAACGATTAAGAGCTTATTTAAGAGCTTGTTCCATTCACATAAGGCTGAATGGTTTTCTTATCAATGTTTTTAACTATTTCAGAATGCAAGACTTTATTTTGAATTCTTTTATGATAAGATAGTTTCCCAGAACTTGAGACATTTTTAGCTTGAGCTGGTATGTAAAGATGTGACTTAAACCATCACTCATGACATTGATTTTGTAGTGATCCTGTCATCTGGAATGATTGTCAATCCTAAATAGAGGTGGTTAGGTGAGATTAATGGGTTTCATAACATTAAGTTTCAGAAACGAAGAATTTCAGTTCTCTATAGCTTAAAAGGTTTGATTTTTTTCCTGAAACTCATAAGAACAATGAAAAATCTTAAAAATAATAATAATAATAAAGTAATACTGTGTAGTTACAAAGTTTGTGGCTTACCTTTTTCTTGAAGTTGATTCTGAAGCTATTATATACAAGCCACCTGTATGTGATAGTCACACACTCACGTTTGGCATTCAGAATAACCATTTACCTGTTGATTATAAAAGAATTAGAAATATACTCAACATAAAAGATTTCTATTCTTAACGTGTTAATCGCTTTCCTTAAATTTACTTATTTTATGTTAACGGTTTGCTTCTGAAAGTAATTATATGAAAAATTAAAACAACAAAGTATTGTTCCTCTCTTTAAAAGATGCAAGTCTATTGTCAGAAAGTAGTTTGTTTGTTTATTTATTTAAAAAAAAAAAAAGCATAAAAATGCTTTTGTTCTGTGACCTCTTTAAAAATTAAGGTGCGTTTTATTTTCAAATTATATTTTCCCAATTGGCAGCAAAACTGAATTGGGAAATCATGGTACACTGATTAAAAGTAACATAGTTTTACCGAAATTCACTGGGGATTGAATGTGCTGATGTTTTTTTTTCTGTTGTTGTTTTTGTTTTTTCCTTTTTCAGAAGAGAAAAGAAGTAATTTTTGTTCCCTCTGAAAAAGAGAAGACGTCTAAACTCTTCCACCTCACCTACAATATAGTGGAAGATAGTTATATACGGATTTCCAATAATAATGAAAAAATAACTGGCTGGGAAGCTGGTGTTTGGAAGGCAGAGTCTATTTGGAGAAAGGTTGAAACAGATTGGAAAATGGTAAGGGTAACATTTATTAGAAGTGTTAAATCTACCATGGAAGTATGATAATGTGAGTAAAACAGAAAATTCTTGCCCGTGTTTGACATCAAAACCTCTCTTGGTGCCTATACAATTTAGCTGATGTTAGTAAATATTAAGCTGTTAAGCTTCAGAGAAGATTGCCAGATGATTTAAGAAATTGGGAATAATTTTAGCTCACCTTTCAGAAAGGTAGAATCCCTGCTAGAGCACCAAATTTTAAAAACTGTTTTCCTTATTATGCTTTTGGGCAAACTTAGGATGCATTGCTGTTTTATTGAAAAGCAATCCTTCTCTCCAAAAAAGTGTGGTGTTTTTTTTTCCTTTTTTTTTTTTTTTTGGCTTAGGAGAATAGCTTTATAGTGTGTATTATATCTCTGTGATGCACAGCCAAAGGAAGAAATTGTCATCCTAAACATTATGGTTCCATCTGCAAGAAGGCAAAAAATTGTCAGTTAACCAGATTATTGTATACCCTGCCCAGGCTCCTTCCCATCTGTCAGGACACTGAGCAGCAGAAGAATCATATGCTCTAAATCTAGGAAGCAGAGAATTGATGCCTGTAGGATGGGAAAGGGTCATTTACCAGCAAACAGCTTTTCCAGCGACAGCTCCCAACTGTGGAACTGAGCCTTCCTGTCAGGGACTAGAGCATGTTATTGCTCTGTTACCCTGTCATCCTACTAGCCTGAAAGGTCTCTGGCCAAACATTCTTACAGCTTAAGCAATGGTTTGCTTCCCAGTAATGAAAAATGGAGCAAGTGTATAATTCTCTTCTGACATTTTCTGTCCTGGGTCTATACATAAATGACTTGCAAAATGCTATCGGAGAATAATTGAGAGAGGTTATTATCCCTAAAAGAGAAGAAAAAAATAGAGAATGATATAAAAGATGTTACAGAAGAGTAGATTAGTAGGAAAAGAAAGCAACAAAAACTCAGAATGAGGGACATCTGTTTTCTGCCTCCCTAAGATCTGCTAAAAATCTGGTAGCACATTGTATCTTCAGGTCTCCAATGATCAGTCATCCTCCTTTTGTAAGAAACAGTCTTTGCAGTGAAACCAATTACAAGTCTGCTGTTCTGCTCAACTCTACCAATCAGATAAAATAGAGGAGCTGGTCTATAAGACCAGACAGAAAGACTTTACCCTTGTGTTCAAGAGCTCCTCAGTCTTTCTGGATAAAGGATGAGAGAATGGCCTTGAAAAAAGAGGAGCTCTATAGATGTAGGTATATCTCAGCCTTGTGTGTTAGAATATTAGTTTCACAGGAATAGCATCCTGTAGAATGGTTTTGTATGAATCTAAAATTACATTTTTCTTGTGAGTTGTTTGTATTATGGGAGGTAGAAGAGGGAAGGGTTGCTTGGGGTTTGCATGTTGGTGGTTGTTTTGTTGTTTTTTTTAACTTCACAAGTACATCTAGTAGGTACAAATTTGGAGTTTGATTCAGCAGCAGTCCAAGAAATTCACCAACCATAAAATATTTTATTTACCATTTAGTGTGTGATGAATGGGAAGTATGTGTAAAAAGATAACTGTAAGTATTAGCCCAGAAGTAACAGAAAAGAAGTGCCTGTTGTGTCTTATGTCTTCCCTGTGTTATTGCAAAATGATGGAGATGGCATGCATCAATTGATCATCATAGTCAGTCTGGCAGTAGCAAGATTACCTAGAGGTAGTTTGACATCTAGTGCTCAAACAAGCAGCCCACAATAGGTGATGATAACATTGTAAGACCTGATATCCGTGGGTTTTAAAAGCTTATCTTCTAGAAGTGGAAGAGAATCTGAATGAGATGTTATTTTCTGAATTCAAGCTTTTTTCCAATTATACTGGAAAAAGACTATCCAGGTGTAAAAGTTAGAGGAGAGTCAAAAAAGCACAAATGGAAACTTGTCGGTTTCTGGTTAAATGCCTGGATATTAACAATGGAAGATGAACCAGACTAACTTGTTTTTTATCCCTAAAGCCTATGTTTAATGTATCTCATCCAAATAGTAATGAATGGAGAGTTTTGGCACCCTTACAGGCATTGACGGTTCAGTGAGTTCTGATCAAGGAAAATCTCATGCTAAAAGTAGTTGAAGTACTTAAAATACATATGTGGAGATGAGCACTTTCATGAACAGTAAGATTGTATTTACATGAAAGCAGGTTATGTTGTTACATTTCCACAGGTAATCTTCAGGTGTAACACCTCACACATTTAGGGTTTTCCAGCTTTCCTATGCATGAGAATTAACATTTTTGTGCCTTGGTGCATAATAAAATGAAAATCCTGACTTATTGTCTGGGAATGATATTTCTATATTAAGGTGAGATCTTAGTAAAGCATATTACTGTACTTTATTATCATCTCATTCGGAGTTTTTATTTCCAGTTTTAAAAACTAAAGAGCTGCCTAAATCCGCTCAGTATGACATTAAACACAAGTCTGGACATATCAGAATTTTGGTAACGGTTTCGTTACTATGGATTCCAAAAGGATTGTGGCTAGTTTGAGTCTTTTAACCTGCAATGTTTGTTATGCGAACCAGATTTGAAAGTAGCCTCATGTTGAAAGTACTGCATATTACAAAAATCTTATGAGGATTCATAGTAACCCTTCAGTAAATGTTGATGTATGAGCCTGACTCTTCAGCCACGTGATATTCAAAATGTATTTAATGCTGGACACATTAAATTATGCAAATCTCTAACAGCTCAAATAATACCAGTACAGGATGTATACGTGGACAGCATGGATGATTTACTTTAACCAAGACATGAAGTTCTAGGAGTGATGTGCAGCCAGGAGCCACATCTAAAGAATAAAATACTCATTACAGTTTTCTTCATCAGCAATCCTGAGCAACAAAAATGAAACTGAGTGTGTGGGCCTGTAGATTTCTATAAAAGCCAGAAGTCTGCTTTTTAAGAATAACGAGCGTAGATATTTTCATGGGTCAAGCTTTAATGAGCATTTTGAAATCGTTTAGTGAAGTTCCTAGCGAAGGGCTGTGAATCACATACGATTACAAAACTGTGGAATAGATTTAAGGGTTCAGAATGAGTGTATACAAAAGTGTGCTATGAACAGTTTTAAATGTTCAGAGGCTTAATAAAGAATGGAAGTACACTATATTAAGTTATAATATCATTATTACAGTAATTAATTAGATATGTGTTGATCATCACAGGTTTTTGACATAATGTCTGTCTTGTTTCCACTTAGGTTTATTTAGCCAGAACAGAGGGGTCATCCTCTGCTTCCATCAGCTGGAAGTTTGAATGCAAGTCAGCTGGTCTAAAAATAGAAAACGTTTCAATTAGGACAAGCAGTCAGACATTTCAAAGTGGAAAAATAAAGTGGAGAGTATACTCTCCCACAACAGAAATTGCTCTCTTAGGAGGTAAGTGTGGAATTATATCATGCAGCACAAGTGTAATTGCAAATAAATAGTTTATATAGGAAGAGCACCGGGCAGATATTAATAATTACACATAATGCACATTGAATTTTCTAACTTAGTCTTCAGCAAGGTCAATAAAATACTGTGTGTTTAATCAAAATTGGTATTAAAAACTGGTACAAAACCCGAGTTGAGTAGTGTACACAACCCTGCCTGCAACACGGAAAGATTAGGAAAAACACGGAGGATACAAGATACCTGTGTGTTTTACCAGGAAGGATAGATATTTGTGTTTGTGGTGGCTTCAGTCTTGACTAAGTCCTCTGAATATTAACAATAAACAAATAATAACAAAAAATCTGCCACTATTTTTTTCTGCTGCTGATAGATTAATGTGAGTAGTTATGACTCAGATCCTTAAACATTCATTTAATGTTACCCTTTTTAATAAGCATTCTAACATTATATACTGTCTGGAGCAGAGGTTTTCTTAATTGTTTATCTTTTTCTTCCAACAGATAAAAATCTTTGCTCCTACTCAGATTTTTGTGGTGCAACAGAAGTTACATTGGAAGCAATTCTAAATGGAGGGGATGGTGAAACTGCATGGCAACACACACAGCTGTTCAGAGAAAGCTTAACAGGATGTGGAGAAAATTGCTTGGAGATAATTATAAAACTTACTGACCTCTGAGAGCTGAAATAAATAGTGAAATAAATCATCTTTGGATTCCTTGAAGACACTAAATCATGGATACAATATGAAGACTTGGTTGGCAGTTCCCGTTTGTCCTGTTGGCAGCTTATTTCCTGTTTCAATCCATCAGTTTAGCCAACTTGAAACTGCAGAAGTGTTGAGTAGGTAAACATCTCAATGAAAACCTTCTTCATTTTAAAAACACCCAAATTAAGAGATTGAATCATTAAAGTAATACCTTTGCTTAAACTTTAAAGAAAGGAAAGCAGATTTTAGAAACCAAAATGTGATTGTAGGAGCACAGAGCAATTGTAATTTGAAGTTTTGAGGTTGGCTTGCTGATTATTTTACTTTTTTTTAATAACCTGTGTCTTGGAAAAACAGTTTGAATTACATTTTCTGATTGCAACAGACATGTTATGATGATTTTAAAATACTTTAAAGAGTAATAGAAGCCTTAGACATTTTAAAAGAAAAATCTGATTTTATGTAATAACCAGAAAAGCTCAAATAAGAAATATTGAAGCTATCTGAAAATAATATTGTTATATATCTAAGTATTAAACTTGTTTTATTACCTAGAAATGTTTGGACATATGATTATGCTAGGAAAATAAACTAATTTTGAAAGAAATATTCCTTATGTACCTAAAATTTTGTCATGGCTTGTGATGTGAAATTTAGATTTGAAAATGAATAAGAGCATCAGTTTTTTATATACAAAAAATTACTCATTATACATATTCTTTTACAATATAAATTGAAATTTATGCACCTTTTTACAGATTTATGAAGTGTATAGGTTGAAATAATTTTTTTTAGCTATTGTCTTGATGCAGAAGTGAATACAATTTTCTGTTTCTTTATGCAATGTTTAAATTTCTTTGCATTGGATATAATAAAACTGCCACCCAGGAGATACCAGATGTAGCAATGCTGTGAATAAAGTATGGAATGAATGTTTAGGTTAGACAGTCTCTACAGAGAATTTGAGGAAGGCTATGGCTGGAATATACAGGAAATTTTCTATCATAGGACTATAATGCAAAGTATGGCTAAAGTTGTATTTGAACATAAGTGAATATTAGGGATGATGATCCCAAGGCCAGGAATTTTTAAAGCTTTTTTTTTCTTCCCCCTGCTTTTTCTTTTGACCTTTCCAATTACTGTATTGATTTGAAATGATTGTCAGAAATCATTTGCATTGAAATAAGCATTTGCTGACTTTACAACAAATGAAGTAAATATTAGACTGTTTGGGTTTCCTTAGAAAACTGCAAGTGCACAGTGATCATAGACACCAAAGTTATACTACAGATGTCTTAAAGTAGTAGATTACAACAGCTCAGGAGTGACGGGATGATGTGTATGCTTTTCCTCAGAATGCAAATTGACAGTTTATGAGGGAGGGAATAGGAAGAGAGAGTATCACTCCCTTAATCCAGAACAACTCAGTGGCAGGGAACTGTTTGGAAGGATGTTGACCTACAATTGACAAATGCAAAGTAAATTTACCAGTCTCCATTCAAACCTCCTCCTGCTTTAGTTTCAGCTAAATGCTAGTTCAGAGATTTTGAGCAGGAACCCCAAAAAAAGTGTTATATATTAATCTATGTACTATGTTGGAAGAAAATAGAAAACAAAACCAACTTTCAAAACCAAACTTTTTGTTCATATCCTGGTTTGATCTGAATGCTGCATGCAGAACAGCAACCACTAGTGGCAACACAAGAAATCATAGGAGTAATTTCCTACACCCCAGGAACCTGGTGGGGGAAGGAAAAAAGAAAAAAAAATGTTTGAAACATATGAAGGAAGTTCCTTGTAGGCAGCATAGAGAGAAAACACAGAGTACAAAAACCAAGCAAACAATCTGTACATAATTATGTATTTGTGCTAAGATATAAGTAAAAATTATCTCATCTGATCCTTCGTGATAATCTGTCACCTTTACTCATCAGTTATCCACAGCGCATTTTTCACATAATGGGGGTTATATTTTATGTCTAAACCGCATTATGTGCAACATCAGGAAATGTAGAACACTAAATATAAAGTATGTTTGTCTCCATAGCACAGTGGAATGAAAACAGATGGTAGGCAGCACATATGGCTGCCAGAAGCTGGGAACACCCATTTGCAGAGTTCTTCCAGTTTAAAACAAAACAAGCCAAAACAAAGGAACACCAAGGGGAGCAGAGATTGTGCCAAGCAGATATCAGGATATCTGTCCTCTTCTCTACATTCACACTCCTCTTTACATTTAGTTGCTTAAGCTAAAAATTGAAGTACACTACAAGTTTAGAAATTGGCATGCCATAGTATTTGTCAACATTTAGCATTTATTAAAGATATTTTTTAAAAAATCTCCAATTCCAACTAGGGTTTCAAACCTCTGGTTTGCTTCTTTGAGCAGTTCAGCAATTTAAAATAAAAAAAAAAGTCTACAGTAGGTCAGTACAGTTTATTCTCCTCTGCAGTTACCAATTTCAGGTAGCAAGGAGCCACTGGAGCAGAATTTTGATACCTCCTATCCTATTATATGGCACTTAGGAACAGCAAAGTCACAAGCCAAGGTCAACACAGCCTCAAGCTGTATTCTAGGTGTGTAAATATTGTGAAACGTAAGAGTGTAAGTGTGATTGCCTGTCTCAATAAGAGAACAGGGTTGTTTTTTTTCCCTTTGTTTAGCTTTTTATGTTTATTCCCGTGCTTTGCTTTTTTTTTTTTTTTATGGTAAGTTTTGTAGTTAGACTGTTAGCTAAGTTTATGGTTAGCCTGCTTCAGTTTCTGCAACGCTATCTTTTTCTACACATTTCCATTTAATTTTAAATTCATTTTAATTTCCTTTTCATTATATAGAGAAATGCAAGTGTATGACAAATATACTGTAGCAAAATTAAGTTAGTTTCTTCACTTATTTGGTAAGAGAAAACAAAAGGGATAGATTATAGATACTCAAACTCAGCAGAAACAAAAAGCAATAGTAATTAAAATTGATGACACCCATAAACCAACAAAAATAGCAGGACTTAATAGGATTTAATGGGGAAGGAAAACATAATAGACTAACTTCTATGATTGACCCTTTTTAGAGATGTTTTCCTATTTGCTCGTTTATATTTAGGTTACTGAGAAAAATGCTCAGAATAAGAAACAGCTTTTTTGCAAAGCAGTCTAATGTTTAAGGTATATCTGTTCTAAAACTTTTTTTATTATTTTTATTAGTCTAAGCTATATAAATTATTTTAAAATTAAGAACAGGCTCCTTTGGCTTGATATAGATTCATTCCTTTCTTTGTTCCAGCAAATAATGTGTCTTTAATTTTGGAAGAAAAAAAAAAAAGTGTGTTTAGTGACATATTGTAGCCAACAGCTTTAAGAGAACATTGTCTTTAATGACTGTGAGATTTCAGTGTGACTTTTAGCACTGGCAGAGTCTTGAAGGACCTGAGCCTAAGCACTGGATAGCAATGACCCACTGTTCGAGATCACCGTATATTTTGAGTGTAATGTTTCAAAGTATGTTCTGCCAATGAGATCTTTTTATTACATAATGCTTTGTGTTATTTCATATCCCTAGAACTTTGGTAATGGTATGTCTCCTATATCTCTGAAGTCCCAGGGGAAAATATTCTCCCTCCCAGAAAATCATCTAGCAGCTTATTTTGATTCTGCCACAGTCAGGAGGAAATGCTAGATTTATTTTAGATAACTCACTTCAGATAATACACAGGCTCCCTTGTGCAGCAGTCATATGGAAACCAGCTGACGTAAGAAAATGAAGGCATTCAGGAGCAATGTTTGAGCAAACTCTTAGTAAGGTAGGTGGGACAGTTTGTAAGAGCCTCTTATGGAAGATGGAAACAGCAGCAAAGTATGGAATGGAAAGAAAGAAACTAGCCTCTTCCCTCTGCTTTTACCATTGCGATGAGAAGGATACAAGGTAATGGAATATTGTGTATGTCCATGCTTGCTCTGTATCAAAACTCAAAACAATGTAGTTAAGCTGCAGCAGGTTTTGCTTTCATCCAAAGCATCAGGGAAATACATGTTACATTCAAAGCAAAGTTCAGCACTGGCAAAAAGATGTAAAACTTTATTGGCCAAAAGGAAAGTACTGCTTTGTGGACTGTAATAAGAATTCTGAAGCTATTCTGTTTTCTTTTAGCAAGAAGCCTGCCACAAACTGTTTTTGATTTGGGTGTTTTCTGCTGTTCTGTTATTCGGGTAGGAGTCTCTGCCTAACTATACTTACTAATTTCCATGATGTTAGCAAAGATGGTTTCAAAGAAACTAGGCAAAAGAAAAATATTAAAATATCAGATTGGAATTCCACAAAAAACTCTGCAATGGATGTAACAGCACAAGCAGGAAGTGTTAGAGGCTGTGATATAGTTTTCATTCTTGAGGACAGAAAAAGGTTAATGCTGAGAAATGAATGTCAAAATTACATCATTTGAGGTTTGTTTAGTAAACTAGGCAAATTTTATAAATCAAATCTTTTTAGAAAGGATTATCATCATGGAGCCTTCAAAGGCAAACAGTGCCTTAATAAGTTCTTGCTCAAGTATCAGAGTTATGTATGGACTGCCTTTGTAAGATGTTGTCTCAGCCCCTGACAATCTTGTTAGTGATACAAGTTATTTCTTTCACTCCAAATTCAGTACTTCAGATTTTGTGTGCATGTGTTTAGGGGGGAGAAGGCATACTGGTGAAGGTGTTGTTTTTTGTCACTATAAATTTATTTTTACAAGGATGAAAACCTAGCGTTCACATTCAGTGAAAAGAATACTGTAATTTTTCTTGCTTCCACACTGTGGATAGCTGTATTCTGCAATTTCAGTTTTGTTACAGAATTTAAGGGTTGCTAGTAATTCATATCTCCATGTTAATTTATTGCTGAGAAACAGACTCTTGCATGACAGAAAGATACAAAGAAATGGGTGTTCATCCAGTCGCAATATATAAATAAACTTCAGAAGAGACAAGAAGATTTGCGTTCATTTCTGGCCCACAGAGTCAAAATTCATGATAGGAAACAGACACTAAAGAGAAACAAGCATTTGCCAGAGTACATGTACTTTTTTTAAACTTGGTATTTTATTGCATTTACTTCACATATAGTACTGATTACTGGTCCTGTGAGGAAATCAGAGATTCGGCCCTCTGTAAATATTCAGTGAAAGAGACAAAGTCCATTTGCCAACAAATCATGGAGGCAACATGTCTGCTAGTGAAAGAGTGATGCAAAGACTGGGTATGTGGAAGAAAAAAAAAAGAAAAGGAAATTGTAATTTCTTTTTAAAGATCGGGAGATTTACTGGCATATGGAAACAAATGCAGCGGAAATCAGCTAGAACCTATTATACTTTGAGAACTGAACATCAAATTCATAACTAGAGAACATTTTATTTTAAAAGTTGTATGGAAGAGGCATTCCAGTGATACAGTGTTTGTGAGTCGAGCAGGAGTCACGATGAACAGTATCCGTCAATGGATTTTGTATTTAATGCCTATTAGAATGACAAACGCGGCATTGGGATATAGGAGTCGTTATATTAGTAATAACATGAACTTCTCTAGAGTGCAGCATAATCAGATGCTTTGGCCATCTTTTGGACAATTTCAGATATAGCCAAACACTTCCCTGGTAGCCTTTCTACAGCTTCAGTTGTTCCCTTGATCAACATGTGATAGCAAGTACCTCTGGTGGCAACACTCCCTGTTGTCTTCACTGCTAAAAGCCCTTCTAAATTTACCTTCTAAACTGGTGGTTTTCATCTTTTGAAGCAGTCTCTGCAACAGAGATCAAGGCAACTTGCAGGTGAGTCACAAGGTAAGATAGGGAGATTCCAAGCCAGTCCTGGATTCTTCCTTTTCCTTGTTTCACCTGTGTATCACAGACTGGCAACCCCAGCTCCATAAAGTCTCCCTGCATTCTCCAGCTCACGAAAGCTGCTGTTCCTTCTCTAGTGGGCAGTGGGAGAAAGCAAGCTGTGAGGATGAGAGTAGTATCATCTGTTGAGTGAGTTTCTTTGTGTCTTCCTCTGAATTTGGCACCCCTCACTGCTGGAGGATGTCCATCTCCTTAGGTCATTTTATCTCCTACCAACTTTTTGTCCCCACTCATACCCACCATATATTCACAGGACAACCAAATCCTCAGCCGGTATCATCCCAGAATCACTCAGTAACCATCCTTCACTGTGTTATCCTTCCATGTTCCCAGTGTTGTTCCTGTTACCAGCAGGTCATTGACTGTAGCCTTCTGCAGATCTGCTAACATAGATGTTTCCTAGAGCTTCATTGACACCCAGGAACCCAAGAGGTAAGGAAAGTGGTATAAGTGGTCCACGAGGCAGAGGAAAGCAAAGCAGCAGCCCTTCTAAGGGAAGTACATCGAGACCAGGAAGCTAAGAACCTAATGTTTTAGCATGTTTATGTATGTAGTTGAAAATGGCAATGGCAATGTAGGTTCCCTACAGAATTAGATTAGTAGATTTTATTTTGGGGGAGAATTATTTCTCACACATCATAGAAACATCACAGGAAGGACGGCTATAGAAGATGCAGCAAAAACCTGAAGAACCAAATGAAGGATTAAGCATTATGTTTGTATGCTGTGCTACAGATTTCTGTTGTAAGGAATCGAGAGTTAAGCTTTCAGTTCAACTCCATAGGATGATGCAACTAAATATGGAATTGGGACAAATATTTTAATTTCATGTCATTTTGAAGGATTAACTATTGCTTTTCATAATCTGCAAAGACCCGTGGGAGTAAAAGTGCAAAGCACAGCATCCAACCCATTAGCATGCTAATTAATTTAGGGGAAATGTAAAAGGTATTTCCACTTATTTGCATCTTCATCTTCTCTTACAGAACCTGTTCAGCAAGGCATGGTTAACAACCCTGTGGGTAGCACCAGCCTTACCAGTCATGGGGCAGCCCCCAGGGCTTTGAGCAGCCTGGTGTGGTGGGAGGTGTCCCTGCCCATGGCAGGGGCTTGGAATCAGATGGTCTTGAAGGTCCCTTCCAACCCAAAGCATTCAGTGGTTCTATGAATGGCATGGGACTAGCATAGATCAGGGATGACAGGAACTGCAATCCTCCTGCTCGTGAAATGTAGCGTTTGGTAAGCGATTATAAATCAGCAAGGAAGATTTAAACATTAAATGGAAGCTGGAGAGAGGCTTGGGAGCGCTGCGTTCAGTGGGTGTGCTCGGTGGGAGCGCGTTTACTCCGACGGCGGGTTGGGGAGCGCTGCGTGCTGTGCTGCGCTGTGCAGCCGTTCAGCTCCGTGGCTGAAAGCAGTCCTGCTGGTTTGGTTAAGCAACTGAGAGCAGGAGTGTGCGCCTTGGGTTGTGTTTGATTGTTGTAGCTTGTGCTGCGTTCCCATGGGCTGGTTAACGTGCCTGTCGCTGCTGCCTGCAACTGTGCTCTGACTTCAGGGTACTCCGAGAGTTGATGCTGTTACGGCTTTACTGTGCTCCTCCAGTATTGTAACAAAAAATGTTCTACGTTAACAAAAACTATCAGAAAAGATCGGCTTGTTGTTTGGTTCGAGTTTTCTTCACTTCTCTACAGCATCTCAAAATCAGTAGCTTTCATTATTTGGGAGAACAATTGTTCTGACTAGAAAGATTGTGTTATATTTTGAGAATGAAACATCACAAAGAACAATATAAATACACAAATACATATAAATAATCTCTTATTCTGTGACTTCAAGTAATTTCATTGTCTTTTCAGTCTTTATGCTAGCGTGCTCTTTCATCATCCTTGCTTATATTTCAGAGAACTGAGTCCAAAGTATTTTGAATGATAGAAAATAATGAATAACTGGCAAAACAAAGAACAACAAACCTAAGGAATTCATGTGCACGTGCTTGGAACTAACAGATGCTTTTTCAAAGGGTAAGATGTTAAGATTAAAAAAAAAAAAAAAAAGAGCTTCCATACTTCCCTGTTATGTGTCACGAGAGAAATGAACTCAGCAGAAAAATGGCATGTTCAGTAGAGTATATGATATGACTCTAAAAATATGTGAATATAGAACCAGTAAGAATATCAGTGGCTTTGTGTAAAGAACTTTTTAGAACTTGTTACAGGATAAAGAGGATTCTGATACTTAGTGTCAAATAAAGTTTCCAAAAATACTAGAAAACACATAATTATATAAACTGCATTTTCTAACTTTTGAAAAAACATTAAAAGAAGGACAATGTTGAGTGGAATGGAAGTTGATACTGTGTTGGAAATTGCTGGATAGTATGTCTTTCCTTTTCATGAAAATCTGAAAAATTCATAGCACTTACTACCTGAAAATAAAACTACGTGAGCAGTAAAAGCCAACTGTAAAAGAAACCACACCACTTCCAGATAAATTTAATGAGCTACTCCCACTCTTCAAAGGCTTTCTGATATAAAAGGTTCCAGCAGAAGGACATATGTGGAATAACAAAGCTCAGTGAAAGGCAACCAACTCAAAAAGAAGGTGAGTTGTTATTGCAACCATTGTATAGCAGAAAGCTAACAATTTCAGCATGAGTTCACTACAAGACAAAGTACAAGAAAATGTTTCAGCTGTTATATAAGGGCACAGTATATCACTGGGTAGCTCTTTGCAAAATTAGTTTAAAAATGTAGAGTACAATTATTGTAAAATGATCAATAGATTTGCAAAAAAAAAAAAATAGATACGCTGGCTTTTTCATATTTAGTTCTAACAGTAAGCATAAAGCTAAAAGATGGAGTACTTTTTAAGGTTCTTTACCTCAGTTTGCAAGAAATGTAAGAAAATTCTAAAAGAACTGCATCAGTGAAGAACATTTTTTTTCTTTACTGTACTCTGAGTTAAATGCACAGTAGATTTCAAAAGAAAATGTATAAAATGAGGGCTACTGCTTCTTTGGGTTAAACAAAATGCGTATATTCATATCAAACCAAGTTACTTTTAACATATCACGTGGGGGAAGAACTTTCTCTTAGAACATTAAATGAATTCAGTTTAATGAATTCATTTAAGCACATGTATTCAGTGTCACTTAAGATTGTCTTCCTCCTTCCCACAGGTGACAGACAGGAACCCAAATCTAAAACAGAAATACTGTGATCAAGATTCAGCTTTTTGAGGTTCTCAAAAAAGGAGAGATGCTCTTGTAAGCCACGTTGGACTGAAGATGACCTAGACCGAGATTCCCAAATTCTCTTACACATGTGCTGCAGCAAAGTGTTGCCTAAATAATTACTGAGTAGTCAACACATTTTCCTGGCCAATACTGAAAGCTGTTTCTGCAGCAACTTCTGCTACCACCACCAGCAATAGCTACAGCAATAGTGAGGAAGACGCATGTAAGAGCCACTGATCTGGATGTTTTTACTTCAAGTACAGACTGAGGTAATGTGATTTTTATTTTCTTGAAGAAGAACAGGAGAGCCTGAAGCTCTTCAAGCTCTTTTCTTGAAGAGAACGGGAACATGATGGGTATACACAGGTAAATGGAAACAATATAAATTAGGCGGTAGACAAAGATTAAAAAATAAAATAAAAATGTTTGGATAAAAATAGAATAGACCATAGCCCAAACACAAAAAACTATTTATGTTATGCATTTGATATTTTCTTTTACCTGTTCTAACAAGAACTGCAAGAATTAAATGCTGAGAAGAAAAAAAAAACACTCCATAGGAACAAATGACTAAAGACAGTTGTGTGTTATCTCAGGGAGAAATGCGTAAGACAGAAATACCAAAATATTAAAGGAACCAAAGGTTTAACAAAATCTTTTAAATGCATTTCTGATCTTCTTTGCTTAATATGAACTTCCAATGAAAATTGAAAAGTGCATGAAGCAGCTAGCATGACTGTTTTTAAACATAGCTAGTCTAATCTTCTGAGCTGTTGAATTACACAACTCACTGAAATAAATAGGAACTGCTGGTGCTGTGTTCTGTTACAAATTATGCTACTTGAGAAACTGTTGTGTAACTGATCTGAAACAAGTAATTGCTAGGGATTTGTGAATTCAGATAATGCTAAAGTTTAAGTAGGTGGCTGAGTCTTGAGTACATTATTCAAGTACACATCAGATTTTTGTAATCACTTCCTCAAAGACTTTTGAAGAATTTATTCTCAGAAGTCTTTGAATTGTCTACCAACACAGGTGATCTGAAACAATACATTTGTGCCAAAGGAATTTTTAGTAAACAGGTTGCTGGAAAAATAAACAGCTTCAGTCAGCTAGAAAAGATTATTCACAAATACAGTATTCTTGTATAAACTTCCTCTTTTAGATAAACTGTTCTGTAATTTTCAGTAGCACACAGTTAGCACATTCCCTGGACTGTGGGCTATGAAACTGTAACTGAATTTTAAGGCATCTGGTACCAAAACAAAAACTGTTGAAGAATGGCTCACAGAGCAAGGGCACGGGTCCCTAGAGGAATTGTACAAGCAAGGCAATGAGAATACAGAGTTTATAGTCGTGGAGTAGGCCGGATGAGAAGCACTCGTGTGAAATATGCAAGGAGCAGTCTGTCCTTGAGAGAGGGATAAACAACTTAGGCAGAACTGAGGCCCAGGAAGATAAGGAAGTAGCTTATGCGCTATAACCGCAAGTAGGAGGAACAGTATTTTTTGCAACACTTCTAGGCTTAGCCAATAAGGATAGTGACCAGTAGGCATAATTATCATTGTGTGTATAAATACACGGATATCTGCGCAATAAAGTTGAAGCTTGTACTACCACTCATATTGAGTTGATCTCCTGCTTCCCCGTGCCGAACTCAGCGGGTCCCGTACCCACAAGTGGCGCCTGAACAGGAACCCATGGAACCGAGAAGCGCGGTGAGGACAAGCACCGATTAGCAGCAAATCGGAGGGCAGAAGATTGCCTAGACCGACCAAAAAGGGGTCTGCAGGGCTACCAGCGTGGTTAGACACGGAGCTGCACAAATCACGGGCAGACGCGGTGCGGACAGACGCAGAGAAAAGGCCGGCACTATGGATAAGGAGGTAGCCCTCAACTTATTGCAACACCTTTTAGAAAAGGGAGGGGTAGAAGGAGTTAAGCATATTCCAGAGCTTATAGCCTTTGGGGTAGCAAACGGGTTTTTTGGTAACCCTGAATCATACTTTGATGTGGAAGAATGGAGAGCTTATGGGGAGTGCTTGTGGGATCTAGCTATAGATGATGATAAAAAAAAAAAAAAAAAAGAGGCCAAGGCCCTCCCCACAGGGGATAGAAAGGGTGAATTGGCAGGCGATAGCCAGGGAGGCAGCAGACGCTCAGGACTTTGAATTGCTGAGCCTGCTCGCTGATCGGGCTTTCCCAGTAACCTATGGGCAAGGGGGTGTGGGTCTGCAGGGAGCTCACACCCCGCTTGATTGGAAACTACTATCCCAGCTGAGGGCCACAGTAAAAGCGGTCCGAGAATCAGGAAAAGACCTGGTCCAGGCACCGAGTCAAGTCTTTGTGGCATTGGCTCCCCTTAATCCTCCAAGGGAGACTGGCAGGGAGGGAAAGGAATGAAGTGTTTTAGGTGTGGGAAGGAAGGTCATATGAGGCGTGAGTGTAGGGCCAAGGTATGGTGCCAGAACTGCAATTCGGGAACCCATGGCACACCAGCCTGTCGAGCCTCAGGAAACGGACAGCGGAGCGTGAGGAGCACGCACTGACAACAGCAGCCGTTCCCGTGCAGTACTCCAACCCCACTCCACCGGCCCACCACGAGATGGTGCCGCCCACGATGCCAACACCTGCCCCGCCTGCGATGCAGCCTGCCTACAGTCAAACGCCGCCAGGCCACAACAACTACAACCAGCCCCAAGGGAGAGCCTCGGACGGGATTTGGAAACCACAGTAGAAGTGACTTTAATAGATCAGTGGCCATTAAAAATACTGACAACTTTTAAAGGACCACTGCTTATCAACGGAAGACCGCAAGGAGCATTGTTGTTTGGACGATCCCCTAGCGGATTAAAGGGACTCTTTGTGCTACCAGGAGTTATTGATGTGGACTACAATAGAATAGCACAAATCATGGCCCAAACAAGCTTCCCGCCCATCCACATCCTGAAGGGAAGCAAGATTGCTCAATTAGTCCCTGTACCTGTACTTACAGCAGACCTGCAAACTGCGTCGGAACGAGAACACGACAGTCAAGGATTTCGATCAACTGGGGGTTTGGTACTATTAACGTTACGTATGAGCCGTCGACCAGTCATTACTGCCACCTTCGACAATGGTTACCGACAGCTACGGAAAAGGTACAACGGCAGTCACCTTGTAAATACTTGGGATGGCAGATCTCTGAGTCTCAAATTAGACCTCAAAAACTGATTTTGCATATGGACACAAGAATGTTAAATGATGCACAAATACTTTTAGGAGATCTACAATGGTTGCGACCAATTATCGGCTTTACCAACGAAGACTTAGAACCATTGTGACCATTACTTAAGGGCACTGACCCAACGACCAAAGTATCTGTCTCCCCTGAACAACGGGCAATAATACAACGGCTAAGTGATGCGATTACTCAATGATTTTGTGGAACAGCGTGATCCTGACCTCCCCATAGACTTGACTCTATTACAAGGAGAGAAGCAACTCATAGGTGCACTGACACAGAGCAAAAGAAAAAGGGGGAGGGAACAAGGATTTTGGAGTGGCTGTTTACTTCAGTACAGCCAAAAACTACAATTCAACAAAAAACAGTCAATTTAGCAGAATTGATCAAAAAGGAGCGACGACGGATTCTCCAAATATCGGGAGAAGAACCAGGAGTAATATACCTGCCGATTAAGCGGGAAGATTTGGAATGGTACATCCAGCAGTCTCCCGAATTACAACTCAGCTTGCTAACATCAGCAACCAGAATTGATGTACGCTCCCTAGCATCACCAGTATAGAAGTGGATGGCCCAACAGGAATGGATAGCACCTCCAAAATACAGCGAACAACCTCTTCAGAATGCTATTACAGTATTTACGGATGCTGGCCATAGATCCCAAAAAGCAGTGGTAACATGGCAAGAAAATGGGGAATGGAAGCATAAGATTCTCCCAGCCACATTGGGAGATATTCTAAAAACATTGGAACTATCGGCCGTTGTGTGGGCCTTCCTGGAATGGATGACAACGCCCTTGAATGTGGTCACAGACTCGTTATATGTGGCTGGACTAGTGGCGTGCATACAAGATGTCCAAATTAGAGATATACAAAACGAGCGACTATTTGACTTACTATGGACGCTGCAATCTGCCATCCGTCAGATGGACCAAAGTGGTGGTGCAGGATCCTGATGGTAATGTTGCTGGCAATCCTGACGGCCCAAGAAATAATAAGGGTAAAACATAGTCAAAATGTGTGGGTCACGTGGCCAATCGAACCGGCCAAAAAGATTTCTGCTTGAGCTTACAATCAACAAGGGAGCCATTTAAGACATGCCTAGTAGGAATGCCAGGATATGAGATAACAGATTTTAAGGGTTTTGTGACGAATTACAGCTGTACCGGCTATGAGAATACCTCACGGTGCACTGCCCACTTAGTCAGGAATCTTAACACGACCCTACCTTGGGGTCTCCTGGGGTCTCAAGCAGTGAGAAACAAGAGCCACAACCGGACTCAAACTTGCGTAGTGTTTGGAGACAGGTTTCAAGGATTAGCCGGGGCAGGCACCGTACTTGCAAAACTCTTGGGTGTCAGTGATCACCAGTGGAGTCCTTTCACAATGAAACGGGCTGGACCGTAGTTTCACTGAAGAACAAGAGGGATTTCTATATTTGGGGACCCTACAGTGGGTATAATGGGAACCGATCTCTGGGGGCCTATGGGGCCAGTTATAAGGCAGGGAAAAGTGTCACACATAACGAGAGCCTGTGGAACAATGGGACTGCGAAGGCCCTTCCCCCAGGCATGTTCTTGATTTGCGGAGACTGAGCATGGCAGGGGATACCGGTGAATGCATACGGAGGTCCCTGCTACCTTGGTTGAGTGGGATTATTTGCACCTCGCCACCAGGATTGGCTGAATATCTCCAAGACGATGTCCATTAGAACCAAAAGAGACACTCACGGTCTAACTGTACTGACTCATGGTCTGACTGTAAAGATGATGTTGAATTATGGTCAGCAACCACACGAATGTTTGCCTCCTTCTTCACACCAGGGGTGGCAGCCGCGCAGGCGCTGGCACAAATAGAAAAGTTGGCATGCTGGACAGTGAAACAGTTCAACATGACTACCGACATCCTCTCTCAAATGATGGATGATATGGATAGTCTACGACACTCAGTGTTGCAGAATCGGGCAGCCATTGATTTCTTGCTGCTGGCCCAAGGACACGGTTGTGAGGACTTTGAAGGAATGTGCTGTTTTAATTTGTCAGATCACAGTGAGTCGATCCATAAAAGGTTGGATTGGCTAAAAGAACACGTGAATAGAATACGAGTGAATGTTAACCTGTTTGATACGTGGTTGAAATCCCTGTTTGGTGACCTCTCATACTGAGTTGATCTCTTGCTTCCCCGCGCTGAACTCGGCGGGTCCCGTACCTGCAAAAAACTTCATGGTCTAGTGATTCAAAGCACTAACCCAGTATAAACTCAAGCTGCCAATACAAAATTGCTCAAAGGGGTTGTTTGGTAATTTGTGGGATAGGTAACTTCAAACCATCTGACTTTCTGTGGTTCTGCTGTCATGTGTTTGACTGGACCTTTCATAGTTAGCCCACATTTCTTTTGAATAGTTCCGTGTTTTTGTCTTATCCACTTCCTATGCTCAGACGTATTGTTCTTTGACGTCTTCTGACCTCATTCATTTTCCGCTTGGATATTCACAACACATTAATTCAACTTTTTTTTGTTATCTTTGCCTTGGATCTTGACTTATCCAAATATTCAGAAACTTGTGGCCACCTCTTCCTTTTCACTTTGGCATCAGCATAAGCTCTGCGGGTGCAGTGGCCACAACTTAATGACAGGCTCTGTCTCAGTGACTCCAGGTGGAAGCTGTACCATCTGCCTCTCTATGGTCTGCCCTGATACTTTCCTCTTCTTGGATTACCACAAGAACCACGCAACTCAATTTTGAGAAGGGAAATGCAAATGCACATCCTGACATAGTCACCGATTCCAGTCACAACTGGTGGTAAAACGAAGCTACGCGTGAAAGGTTGCCCTTTCCATTTCCCCCCCCCCCATAATTGCTAATCACGTATCAAACTGGAGACTGTATCAGAGGTGACTGAATTTTAGCTCAGGAGAGCAAAGTACTGTCCTTTTAGGCATTTCCCAGAATGAAAGCCTGGTGGGTTTTTCTGTTTGCTCCATTGGTCATCACTTCTCTCCATGGGTTCAACAAGTCCACGTGCCTTATATAGGAACAACTCTGTCACCTTCTTGCCATCCCTGGAAAGAATAGATGTGACTTTCTGCCATCAGCAAGCAGTCTTGATATCCACTCTGGATACCTCATGGATTTCTCCTGTCTGGAAGGCTGGAGAAACACACTATTAACAGGGACTTTCGAGGGGCAAGAAGAGGCTTGTTAGGTAAAGATTAATCGCCACTCCCATTTTCTTGCCCAAAGAGTCTTGAGTGAACTGCTAGGAACAAAACTACATGCCTTAGTCAAAAAGATAATCCCTTTTGGAGAGAAGCTGATATTGTTGGATGATCCAGTAATAGGAAGACTCTTCTTAATTGTCATGGAACTGCAGCCTGAAATTCATTCAGAACTAAGGCGGTATGAGTGTGTTAATAACCATCATGGTGTACTACCACAATCCTACTCAAAGACTTATTGGTTATTTGGCAAATGCTAACGAATCATGATGAAATTTTAAAATGCTTTAGAACATAGAATTTACTTTCTTGCAAATGCAAACGTTTGATATTACAATGTGCATTGTTTTATACCTTATCACAACTGCATACGATGTGAAATGTATAACGTCATGCACATCAACTTAGTTACGTAAATATTTTAGGCCAAAATTGCAAGTTACACCTTTTTTTCCCGTGTAGGTTGCAGAAAACTGACAGCTGTGGTCACGTATTTAGGTAGGTGGTTGTATTTGAGTATGTGGATAAGAGTCCACTCAGAGTGGATAAGTGTACACGGTTTCACAAATAGGCAAGCTTTATGCCCTTGAAGTCTGGTGCCTGAAAAGCTGCAGAGAAACAGAAGTTTTTATTAAACAGCAAGCAAACTTGAATAGAGGCAGCAAATGATTTGCAATCAAAGTATTTATAGATCATACATATGGCTGTCTTAATGCTAAAGTAATTACAGGCTGCACTTTAGACTTGAGTAAAAAGAATGGGAATGAGGGCAAGGAAAAATCTGTGCATAAAGTAATTATACACAAAGTAATATTACACTAAATATTTTGCTTACTAAAAACAAATACGAAAACTAATAGTGATGCTGGTGTAAGTAGACAATTGTAATGAAAATCTGTAGGGTATTTCTATTCATGTTATGGTCTCCAGCTGGGAGAAAAACTGATGAATTGAAAGAGGAATTTTGTGTATATCATCTCAAAGGGACAATTAATCTAACATGTCACACAGTAAATGTAAAGTATTTCACAAAAACTGATAGGACGTGACTGGGGCAGGTGGCATCCAGCAAAGAAATCCCACTCTTATCAAAATGTTACGGTGTTTAAATTCAATTCATGCTTAAATTTAACTCTATGTTTGTTTTAGCAGGAATCACTTGAAACACGATGAACGGTCTAGTCTCACTTCTTCACCTCTGAAATCCATAGAGGCAGCTGCCTGTAATCTCCTAAGAACTTTGTCACACCGCCCTGCGTGGCAAGGAATGCAACCACTCAACATACACACATACCTATTATGGATAAAATCAATATAAACAATAAGCCCGTAACATGCTGGGCTACGTCCACAGTCTCACAGGTAGCGTAGTATAGGATGAAAATTAAATGAGAAGCACCTTGGACAAAATAATTTCAAAGGTGTGTAAAGAAAATGCTTGGAGGAACTTCAGCCTCATCTCCTATATTTATTCCAACGTGACACAGACTGAGCATGTCTGACCATGCACATTCAAGGATCAACAACTGCCAGAAAGAAACTCCCTCTGTCTTTCTGTAACCTATATAGAATTGGCTGTCTTCAAGCTAGATCGCTATCTAAAGCTTGGCTCAAGATAAATGAGTGCAAAAAACACACTTCCCACGCTGAGAACAGCCTATTTACTAAACAGCTGGAGCTAATGAGAAGTGAGTACGCTCATGTCTGTGACTTGTTCTATTTCTACTGCATACATTAGTGGTTTTCTACCAATGCAAAAACCCTGGAACAGATGCACTCCTGCTATTTCTTCTGGTCCTCCTGGTACTCACTGTAGGCACCCCGGTTCACTAAACCTACTTCATTGTACCAGGCCCTACGTACATATTTGAGAATTAGAAAAAAACAACAACAACAACAATTCTAATCAGCACGTCCAACACTGAAGCGGTAGGCAGAGCCCCGTGAGTGCCAGCTTCTTGTTCTGCAAGAAACACTCTTTCTTATCTTGCCCAAGTCGAGGAAAACCCAGGCTGCAGCTCAGAGGCACATGCAGCTGCAGTAAAACGGGGCTGGAATAGATAACGTAGTGTCCGCGCTAGGCAGATGCCATTATTTTCTCTAATCCCTGTGCAGCACTTAGATATTAGTTTAGCGGGTTCCTTAGAAACTGGCGGAGCAAAATTATGCTAAATAAGCAATATTTACTATAAATTCTTCTGATCCTTCCCTCGAGGCGTAATTGAGCACTACGACTGCCTCCTCAAAAGCAGCTGCTTGGTTTCCAACATTTTTACTACTTCAGAAAAGCGTTCTGCGAAGGGAAAACCTTTAAATTATCACTATTCGACTGAAATTATGCTCTTCGGGTACCGATTTGTCTACTGAGCGGGACATGGGGCTGCTACTACCCCCTCCTTTTGTGACTTTGAGCAACCCAAGGCGCTGAGGGGAGGGCTGCTGCGTGCCACACACCAGGAGGGAAATCAGAAATTGCAAACTGGGGGCTGTGTGGTGTCAGAAACCTACGGCCACAATGTTTTGGTTCATTCTGCTGCTGGCGGAAAAGCGAAAGCGGCTTGGACTGGAAATATTCGTCATGCCCAGGCCCCACATACACAAGACGAATTTCGAGCTCTGGTGGTGGAGGCAGCTGCGGAGTGGCAGCGTGCGATGTTTTACTGGGTGGTGGTGGTGGTGGTTTTCACCAAAATCACAAATATTTTAGGAAGGGACCGTGTGGTGTGTGTGGAACTGGGTGCCTCGTTCCGTGACCCTACAAGAAGGCGAGGCGGGGCTGGCTGAAGGGGGACTAGGACACGGCGATGCTCAGGAGCCCCCCCCAAAAATGGGGGAAACGGGAAAAAAAACGGGGCCGCGCCGAGCCCCACCCCCAGCGCCTCCCCTCAGGGGCCCTGAGGGGAGGGGGCCGGGGGCGGCCGCGGCCGTTACGCCCCGCCCCTCCCCTCCTCAGCGCCCCCGCGCGGCGCCCAGGCTCTTCCTCCCTGTTGCCACCCGCAGTGACGTAACCGCAGCCCCGCCGGCTGCCCCTTCCTATTGGCGGGCGGCCCTGGCACTCAGCATGTGATTGGCTGCCGGGCGCGGGGACAGGGCTCCGGTGGCGGCGGTGTGTGGGGGGGCGCAGAGCCCGGTGCGGCGGCGGCGGCGGCGGCGGCAGCGGGGCCGCCATTGTCCGGGCACCGGGAACGGGGCGGCGGGGCGGGGGGGGCGGGAAGGAGAAGGGGAAGGGGGCGGGGCCTGCGTGCGTGCGTGCGTGAGGGGAGCGCGGAGGAAGGAGGGGGGGGTGCGCGGGGGCGGGGCGCGCGGGGGGCATTTTGTTATTAACCTCGCGCCGGGGCCTTTGTGGCGGCGGCGCTGAGGCGGCGGCGGGGCTCGGGTGGGCGCTGAGGGCAGCGGCAGGCGTCGGGCCCGGCCTCTGGTTGAGGCGGGGAGGGGGAGGCGCTTTTGTGCGTGCGGCGCGGCCCCGCCGCTGCTCTGCCTTTCCCTTCTTCCCTCCTCTCCTCAGCCGCCTGCGCCCGGGTTTCCGCTCGGCCCCGGCATGAAGTAGGGGCCGGGCCCGGGGGGCTGCGGGTGTCAGGAGGGCGCTGAGGGGGTCGCGGGGCCCGGGCTGGGGCTGGGGCCGGGGCCGGGTCGCGGGGCGAGGCGCGGCGTTGGGGCCGGCCCTGTGGGCTGCCGCCTGCGCGTCGCCTGAGGAGAGAGAGACGGGAGGAAAATGGCAAAGTCCGGCGGAGGAGGAGGAGGAGGTGGCGGAGGAGGAGGAGGAGGTGGAGGAGGCAGCGGGGGACTGACCTGGGTGGTAAGTTGGGGGGGGGAGTTGTTGAGTGTTGAGGTGATTTTCTTAAATTAATTTGTTATTATTATTTTTATTTTATTTTTTGAGTCCCTTGTGCGTGTGGGCCGGCTTTTAAACGAGGAAGCAAGCAGAGAAGGAGCAGCCCAGCCCGCACAGCTGCTCTGTAGGGGTCCGGGCTGAGGGAAGGTGCCCCGGGGTGGCAGGAGGGGGCTGGCAGCCACGGGGGGTCCTCGGGGTGCTGGGTGGGGGTCGGTGTGTGGGTCTGTGGGCAGGGAGGGGGAAGGAAGGAGCCCCCCGCCTCATAGGGGATCGCGCAGCAGCGGTGCTGGCTGTTGCCCTGTACAAGTCGCAGTTACAGCAGCACAAAGCCTTTGTGGGCTGCCAAAGGGGTCCTGCTTGGATCCCAGCCTCTTTCACAACTAAAAGGTGAAACTCTGAAGTTTTCGGGATGGGTAATGAGGCTGGAGCCCTGTGCTCCAAGTTGTACCTTGGAGTTAAACTTCATTGTCTCCCACAAGATGCCCCGCTATAACAGGGCTGAGAAGGTTGGGGGCTGTTCGTTTGCTTTCTTTTTTTGTTCCTTTAACTGCTTCTCGTGGATCAAACAGCAGTAATGAGGCTTGAGAGGGTGCAGGTGATGAGTGCCTCTAGGACTAATGAATTGCTCTGAAAAGTTGTGAGGTCTTTTGAGGGTATTGGCCTTGGTGCCCAGCACTGAGGGATGCTGCGCAGGTCTGTGGTGCCAGTGGGAAGGAGGAGCAAAGATGACCTGAAGGGGCCTGGTTCACCCAGTCGATAACTTCCTTGCCTCTTGCTTTCTGGATGTGGCATTCAAAACTTGGTAACTTATTTAATGGTGAAGTAAAAAAGATGGTGCATCTGGGTGGACAGTGAGGTGGCTGTGTCTTTAACCAGATGCACGTGCTTTATGGAGTTAGGAACTTTAAAAAGTGTTGTGTAAGAGTAATGAACGAACTTGTTCTTTGGTTGTGTCTTTCTGCATCTTTGAGCTCTTGAGGAGGGAAAAAAAAATGCATTACTAAGGTGAACAAATCCTGTGTATTCTGATGGTGGGTGATTTCTGTGGCTCTAATTACTGCGTTTTATGTTGTTAATTCTATTTAATTTTAAGAAGCCATCAGCATGAAAAGGTATATAAAAATGAGCAAGTTTCTGGGTGTGTCACTTGAAATTAGACAGGTTAGATACAGGAACAGCCAAAGTAAAGAAGCTAAAATCATTCTGCTTTGCTTTCTGCAGTGTGGTGTGATCTTTATCATCTGGTCTTTGCTTAGCTCTTCAGAATTAAGGCTTTTACAGTATAGGTTGGACAAGTAATTGAAAGTTTTACACCTCATGTAGAAAACTGCAGAATGAAGTGTGGAAATCACTGAGTAGGCATTTTAATGAAACGTTCTTAAATCTAATGGGGATGAAAGTATGGTGAGTCAACGGTTTTCTACAATTGGAAGTAATTGGACTCTTCCTTCTCTAAAAGCAGTAAGGAATAAAGTGTTTTTGTCCTGTCACAGTAGTTGTGGAGAAGTAATTAGATCTTAGTTAATACCCTGTGTTGACTCTGTTCAGAAAGCCGTAAGACTTTTTTTTTTTTTTTCTTTCTCCTATGTGCATCTTAAATGCTGAAGGTAGGACCTGTGAGACAGTTCCTAAAGCCAAACGTGTTTGCTGTCAGCTATAGAATACTGGCATACAGAAGAGCAATACTGGGGCAGTGGTTAGCAGTTGGTTTAGTGTGTTAGGTGGAGAAAATGGTGTTGGGGTCAGATGTTGGTTGAGGTGTAGATGGGATATGCTGGCCTTGAGGTTGAGATGTACAGAGTTTGGGACAACTTCAGTCTTCTGGTTTCAGTCTGCCTGGCCTACATCTGCTGGATATGTAGGTACTTGCTACTTGATATTAAGCTCTTCTGAAACTACCTTGAGGGTTTTTTTAGGCTTTGTATTACTGTGGTGAAACAATCATGATGCTTATTTTCTGAGTAATGTATTTCTATTGTTAGTGGTTTCTTTTTAAGACCATAGGAGTTAAACAATTGAAGAGGAACAGAAATAAGTCTAAGCTCTAAAGGGGGGGGGGGAACGTGTTTAAAAATTAATGTGATGGTAGTTTGTATTTCAAATTAGCAAATCCTAGGTGTGTAAACTGGTTCTCACGTCTCACTAAAATTGTCTGTGTAATTTTGGCTTTGACTGTGATTTTAAATGGTATTATTGTTCTTAAGTTCAGCTACCTAGGAAAGAAATGTAAGCAGTTTTGAAAGAGTTTGGGTATTCTTTAAGGTACAGAATTTACACTGGAGTGAATTTCCTACTGGAATGTCCTACAAGTGTCAGGTGATACCTACTTTCTCTTTTAGAGGCAAGATGAATTATGTGGCTGTGGAAACAAACAGCCAGTCATTCATTTTTAGCTACCTAGTAGCTTAGCTTAGTAACAGAACTTGAAGAAATGTAACTAGCAGCTGTGGGCTGGGAAGCGGGCACAGCTATTGGTGATAGGCGCCCATGAGAGTGTACCCATTTAAAAAGTTTATTAGGAAAACAGTGTATTGTTATAAAACTGAAAACAAACTAGGATAACTTAAAACTTATAAATTGTACTAGTGTCCTGGTTTCAGTTAGGACAGAGTTGGTTTTCCTCCTAGTAGCTGGCAGGGTGCTGTGTTTTGGCTTAGGATGAGAAGAGCGCTGATAACACCCTGATGTTTGAATTGTTGCAGAGCAGTGCTTACACCAAGCCAAGGACTTTTCAGCTTCTCGCTCTGTCCCGCCAGCGGGCAGGCTGGGGGTGCAGCAGGAGTTGGGAGGGGACAGACCCAGGACAGCTGACCCAAACTGGCCAAAGGGGCTTTTTACACGATATGGTGTCACGATGAACAATATATAGGGGTGGCTAGCTGGGGTGGGGGGCCAGCTGCTTGGGGTTAGGCTGGGCATCGGTCAGTGTGTGGTGAGCAATTGTATTGTGCATCACTTGTTTTGTACACATTATTATTGTTATTATTAATGTTATTATTTTCCTGTCTTAATAAACTGTCTTTATCTCAGCTCACAGGCTTCACTTTCCCATTTTTCTCCCTATCCCAGAGAGGGAGGGGGGAGCGTGAGTGAACGGCTGTGTGGTGTTTAGTTGCTGGCTGGGTTAAACCACAACAACTAGTTATTTTTTGAGGAGTTCTTTTTGTCACCCAGCTGATTGAGTGTACTTGCAGCTCCCACTTCCCCTGTAATGCTGTAATAGTTGATAAAAGGTGGAGTTTTGACCAACAGATTTATATTAGTTATTTTTTGTGGATGATCTCCAAAGGTCACCCAGAAACATGTTGTGTTATGAGTTAGCTACAAAAGCATTGATCTGTAAAGTAGAGGAGTTTCTGTTAGCAAACATAATGACACTTTCTAATGCTGGAAAAACTTGCTTTAAACAAAACCAGCCACTCTTATCTTCACCCTTTCTTTGTGTTTAGGGACAACTGGAAGTGAGCTGTCATGGTACAGTAATAGTGCTTTTTTAAATATGCCCTGTATTGTCCAAGTGAAGTAATTTCAAGTAACTCTATGAGGTGTGTTTGCTCTGATACAGTGGTAACGCGCACACAACCATTGAAGTGGTTTCAAACAAGCAATACTTCTGCGGTAACTTGTGGGAATGTTTTCAAGGCTTTCTTCTTGACCCTAAAAGCTATGTGAGCCTTATAGATAAAAGCTGAGACTCCTGAAAACAGTTGAAGGCTTCAAACACCACTTCCATCTTCCAGCTCTTTGTGAAGAAAACACTTCTAGGAAATGCTAGCTTAACATGAATATATGCTGAGCATTAATGTGACTTTTCTTTTTTAAAAAAGTTTGTAGCAGAGGTCTGTGTGTTTCTTGAACAAAATAGAACAGCAGCAATATGTATACCAGTTAGGCCTAGACTGGTTCATACATGGTTTGAATAAATACCTGAGCTGTATATTGCTAAGTGGAACGACAGATGAATTTAAATTATTTAAATATTTGCTATTAGCGTTTCTCAATAGTCTCAGTTTATGCTGAAAATAACATTTGCAGTAACATCACCTTGCTTTAAACAAAAAACATCTATGCAATAGAGAGGATAGGACACTTCACTCAATACAAAACACCACCATCAAATCTCTGTTAAAGGGTCCTTGTCTCTCTTTTATCACTTCATTTGGAAACAAATGCTCTGAACTGTGATAAAGGATTAGCTTTCAACGGTTTGACTTAGCTGTTAGTAATTTGCTTCAAGAGGATTAAAACAAATCTTTGTCTGGATAATGCTTGATAGTGTCCACTGATAGGCCGTAATTTGCTTCCTAAGGTTTCTGAACTAGGTGGTTTCTAACTTCATGGGTAAGTTTTTTCCATTGGAAATCTGGCTAGGTTTTCTCCTTCCACAAGTACCGGCCCACTGCGGCAGTATGTACTCCATCAGATACCCTGTTTGGGAGCGGAGGCTTTTGAGTGGAACGAGGCAGGAGCTCCCTTCTTCTGTCACTGCAGTGAGTCTGTAAGCCTAGGCCTGTAAGCCGACAGGGTTCTGCCTGCCTGAAGGACAGTTAAGCAAATATGACCAGTAGTAAGACCAAATCCTGATCATATCTTCACTTTTCAAAAAATTAACACACCAGCCTAGAGAGGAACCAAATGTAAACAGTTCTTTATTCTCTTAATTACCATTTATTACCACTTTATTCTGTTCAAAAGCAGGAATAAGTGCTTGAAGTTCCTACACTTAGCTTCTAGACCTTTTCAGTTGCCTTTATAGACCTGGGTTAAAGTTCAAAATGATCTTTCTATTCTTTCCATTTATTTATTTTTTTTTAATCTGGATCAAGCACTCTGTTTCTCCTCTGGCTGAAGCTATGCCTAGGACAGTTCTCGTAACTGTGTATGCCATCAGTTACTTTCTTATCATTCCTCTGACACCTTGTGGCCTCTCCAGAGGAAGAGAGGTCTTCAGCTATTGCGGTGCATTGATTGACTGGCCTTCTCCTGCTTTTAATAAGCACCTATCTTTTCTTTTGTGATGTTGTCCAAAGAGCTGTGGCTTGTGTGTGTTTCCTTCCCCCTTTTACCACGTTATGCAATGGAAGAGAGGTCTGACCTCAGGATGGTACTGTTACGTTTTAGTAAACCTAATGCAGTTTGTAGGTGTTCTGGAGCAGTGTAGTCTGTCAGCAGTCAAGGAGGAGCTGCATTTCCTTCTGCTTCTGTTGATTTTTCTGGTTCTGGTGCCCTTAAGAAAGCAGAGGTGCAAAGAGGTGTGATGGCTCACTCAGATATTCTAGCACTAGAGGAAAATGTTTGTGGCTTGCTTTGGCAAGTTGGATACACTTGTTGTGATTCATCAGATGTTAAGGCTTGCCTGCCAGAAGGGAACGTTGTTACCTTTATCCTCTACTCTCCACAACCATCCAGTGAAATACTTCTGTCGTCGTCTTGTTAAACAGCTAAATAATGCAGGGTCAAGGATGTAATGGAGATGATGCTAGGCAGAGACTTGGTGATGGAATAAGATCAGGGCGACCTCTTTGTGACTGCAGCTGAGCCAGACTCGCAGCTTAATATTATGTGGTTTCACCCCGTGTGTTCTGTGCTGGGAGGAAGACTTCTTACAGCATCAGTGAGAGAATGCTGAATCCGTGGAAGTGAGGAACTAACAGAATTGTAATGAACCTTAGGAAGGTATGTGTATCTTGGAGGGAAGGGTGGTTAAAGGAAAATGCATGGGAGATTAAGTGTTTGTTGGGGGAAGGCGTACATTCAAGTACGTGCCCTCTGTTAATGGTCTTTCTGTCTAGATTTGTATGTATACATAAAGTTTCCAAGCTAACTGTACTGCATTAGATGTGAACTAAAATTATACTGTTTAGGTGGATAAAGTGACCTTTCCAATAAAAGAGCATGTAAGTAGTCTAGGGTAGGCAGTTTAAAACCATATAGATTTTTTGCAAATCTAAATATAGTGTCTTATTTTCATAGACCTCGTTTTCCAGAATCAGACTTCTAATTTGTGTGTGAACTGTGTCTACGTGCAAAAGCTGTCTTCAAATACACGTCTATATTTCAATTAATTAAAAGCATCAAATATGACTCTTAAGGTTTCTATCATAGATTTTGCCCAGGGCAGGGGGAGAGGGAGTGCAAACAAAAAAGCACACTACCACTAAAGCTGATATGAAATATATGGAGAGAACTTGGAAATTAAAACTTCTTTTCAACGTGGGTAATTTAAAATAGTCAATTTTTTGATTACCACTCACAAAGAAAATACTGTTCTGCTCAATATAGGTGTTTTAAAAGGTTTCAAAAATGTATCAGGCAAAAATACATCGTTCTAAATGGGGATAACTGAAGAAGCCTGTGTTGAAAATTGCATGCTTGGAGAATTAGTGGTGTCCTCTCAAATACATGCAGAGAAATCCAAGTACTTTGGAAGAAGGTATTTTAATGTAGATATCCCTTATTTAAACACTGAAGTAAATATTAAGTCAAGACATGTAAAATGTTTTTATTGAACTTTAAAAATAAATAGTAAAACTTAAAATAAAACCTGAGATTTAGTAACCAATGAAGGTGTAAATATTAAACATAACAAATGCTTGTTTATAAACGTAAGAGAAAATAATTCATCCGAAGTAAAATGATAGATCAGTTCTTTTATATATACATATATATATATATATTTTGGTTTAGAAATGTTTCCTTGCTCTCTTCTTCAGTTAGTTCAGTAATGAGTATATAAAGGGCTGATCTGAAAGTGAGGCAAAGATTTCACCCTCGCCCCCCATAAATGAGGATCAGATCTTCTAGTTTCAAAACTCTGGTGTTATCACACATGCTCTTACTCTTAGGGCCTGAGTCCCTTTAAATTATGTTCCAAAGTGCATGTTGAACTTTTTCTGTGATATCGGTTCATCTAGTTTCATTTATTAAAGCTATTTTAAAATGCCTCTGCATCTTAATGCAATTCTAATTTACATATAAATACACTTTGCCACTGAAAGCAAATTAAAGCACCACTTCTAATTTTTTATTTTTAATGATAAATCTGCATATTTATTACAGTGTACACATCGAAGTAATTCACTTTTTTTAGCAACAAAATAAAAGGGCGTCAGCGCAGCTAGTGTAAAGGTTTCTTAAGCTAGAATGTGTTTGAAAGGTTTAGATCTAAATATCAGAGCTATATTTCCCTTAGATATAATTTTAAAAGTTACCTTAAAATGAAAAAGATGCAAAAGAGGGCTAAAATTGTTTAATCTTCTGTATGGATTTTTCTTGATATGTGAGGTAGAACTGCAAATGAGGTATTAAGCTGTCCTCCTTTAAGGGGAGATCTGCATCCTTAAGAGATGCTGAGTTCTGGTATTCTTCCTTTTATTGAATGAGTGGATGTGCCCTAGATTGAGGCTTCCTAGTCCTTATCAAAGATGTTGAATGTTGTGAGAACAGATGTATGAAGAACTGGGCAAACGTCTGCAAGGTGCCACAAACTCACGTGCCAGCTTTCTCAATCTGTGAGGGAATCTTCAGGGAGAGAGAGAGCAAAGCGCAATATTTTCTTGTCACAACAGAATCATGGGAGCTGTAAGATAACAGAAAAGTGATTTTCTTATAAATCAAAAGAACCCAAGATAAGTAGAAAAAATAAACAGCTAATAAATGCTCACTTCCTTGTACCAGAACATCTGATTCTTCAGTAAGCTTGTACAGAAAAATGGGCCAGTAGACAACTGTTTTCTTCCAGTGAATGAAAAATGGGGGGAAGGCTTCATTTGCTTCTTGAGCTGATTTATTGTGAGCTCAGTTTTGGTTCCACTGTATGGAGAAGCAGGGAAGGAGAGAGAAGTTTTCATTTTTGGCAGTGGTTAACTGTTGTTTTCTATAACAGGGAAATCTGACCATCCTCAAGGCATTCCATGAAACATCACAAAAAGCATTGATGTAATACACTGTTTCGAGTCCAAATTGTTCAAACCAGGAGTTTAAATTCCTCTTTTTTTCTATTCTTCTTTTTGAATTATACAAACTTGTTAGTAGGCTAGAGCAAGACCGGTTCTGGGTGACTTTGCTGGGAACTCTTTTTTTCTTTATCTTTGGGGAATGCGATAGAGATTTAGTTCATGCCACCAACAGTAAGCAGTGGTGTATGCAAATTTGCTTTGCTAACAGGGAACTGTTACTTTTGTGTGTTTTCATCTTGGGAGGAGAGCCAAACCATTTGTTAAACACAGCAGGGAAGTGGTTTCATTTGAAACTCCCTCATTTTGTTTTCATGGTGGGAGGTATTCTCAGTCAGTTTTCTTTGGGAAAACTGCAAAATGTTGGGATACCAATGTATTCATCCTCTCTTTTTATAAGACAAGAGGAGGCCATTACAGTCTAATATATTACACTGGGCTACACTCAAGTGTAAGTTATCCATAGAGCCACCTACTAATTAGCATATTACACCTATAGCTTTTTGAGGTGTAGCATCTTTTCAGAGGAGGTAGGGTTTTTTTGAAGTGTAAGTGCCAGAAAATCTACCGCATTCCTGGATTCCATTACTTAATTAACCTCCCTAGGTTTTACAGCTTAATTACACTCAAAAGCTACTGTCTTGTCCCACTAAATGTGCTTACCCTATGCTTTATTTAAGGAAATGTAGGACAAGCCATGTGCTTTTCTAAAGTCTCATGTCCCAGGGCTGCATTTATGTTTCAGGAAAACGATCCTTGCAAGTGCATGTAATAGTTTTAGATTAAGGCAGAATAGACAACGGCGGGTGAAGATGACCTCACATCCTGATGTCTCTTCTCTGTTCATCTACAACTATTCTTGAGTTTTCCTACTTAAGTATTTAATACTGTGCTAAGATTAGCACAATGAGAACTTTCTTTCACAATGGAGTAAATGTTATAATTTTATTTGTCTTAATCTAATCTCACTTTTTTGTTTGCCCAGAGCACGGCATTAAGGACAAATGTCCAAAAGACAAAAATGAAAGCATGAGCACTGCATCAATATCAACTTGTGTGTTAGGTTAACATGGAAAAGAAAGAATGACTGGGCAGACTAAAGAAATAACAGCACATGGACAAAGTACTTGTCTTCTAGTCTCTTTTTTTTCTTACTTTGGAAGAGAAGACAGTGGCTAGTACAGAACTAAGTCTGCACAAGTGAGGAACGATTAACCACTTTTAGGATTTTCAAATTTGTATTTTTTTCAACAGTGGGAAATTCAGCTACTTTAGAAACCTAAGCCTTTAAATAAAGTACAGAAAGTAAAGGTGTGTGTTCCATTATGGCAACATCGAAACTGGTGATGAAACTATGCCCTTCTTTGTTTCAGCCTTACATTTTCTTCTCTATTTAGACAAGAATAGCTTTTCTCTGGGTTTGCCAAACTGTCCAGTTCAAACGTGTCCGGTGATTTAGCGTGTTGAACTACAACTGTTGCAGCACAAGTAACCAAACTCAGCATGGTGACTCAACAGGATTTCAAAACAGAGGAAGACCACGTGAACCAGTTTTCATTAAAAAAAATAAAAATCTGCCATGTCTTGTGTGCTCTGTTATGAGCAGAAACAAAGGGGACTGCAAGAAAAATATTGCAAAATGTGAAGATAGATGCAAAATCCAAGCAGATGAACTCTGAAGTTGACTGTAGACAGTGAAAGTTTTGTTGTTAAATTGTAGCCTATTAGAGGCTGCTTGAGCTCTTACTCTTGAGGTCAGAAAAGGAAAGTGTGGATATAGCTTTCAAATGCTATTAGGTAAGTTTATACAAAAACAAAACAGGAACGTCTACAATCATTAAAATCATACAGGAGAAAGCAGTTACCATAACAAAACATGCTTATGTTTTCATACCACACATACACCATTGCTTGATGCAGTCAACTGACCAGCAAGTGCTCTTAATTGAGAACGATTACTTTTTTTTCCCTGTAGAGTTACCACTACCCTGTGTTTGTTAAGAGTCTAAGATGCTGGCTACATCTGAGGTCACAGTATAGGCATGCAGTTACATTTTATAAAGAAGGATGCACAGTGCATTTGGTTATCATATTCTGACCTACATAACCATGGTCATCTTGCTGGCTGACGTGTTTGTGGTTATGTATGCTCACGGCCAGCCTAGAGGGTAGCTGAAAGACTCAAGAATCTCTATAAAGTCTTGCACTGGGCAAGGATGTTGAAGAAGTTGAACACTGTCAGAGGGGGGAAAAAAAAAAAAACGTAAAAATTGGCCACATTAAGATTGCAAATCAGACCCTGAAAATTGGGTAACCAATTAATTATTTTTTTTTAAGTAAGCTGACTTACTGTGAAGCTAGAAGACTTAAGCCCCATGTGATGCTTGGTTAATTCTCTTTAGGGTGTTTCTCATAAAACAACAGCTGGTGCTGTTTTGGAAAGTGTTATTGGAGCTCCAACAATGTGAAGATCTCCCATACAGGACAGAATACAAAAGACTTCTTGAGACAATTCCAAAATATACTGGCAAGATTGTCAGTTTAACTGCACTGCAGTTTAGTGCTTGCTCAACTTAAAAATAAATAAAAAGATTGGCTCTACACACTTGCATCTTAAGTAACAGAAGCTCAGCAGATGAAAGCATTTTTATTTTTTTTAGAGGAAAACATAATGGGAAGGCCGTGAGGGATATTTGTGTCCACAGATCTGTGTCATGAATTTGGTGATCAAGACTTTTGGGAGGAGGTGGGGAACTTCTAAACATCATCTGTATTCTGCAAGTACCCGTTCAAGATAGATGCAGAGCACAGCACAGCTTAAAAGACCCGGTATGGAAACTTGCATTTCTGCAGACTTCTGACACTGGCATCGTTGCATAAAAGTGTTATTTTATATCTTGAATGCTTTTTGGCTTTTGTGTGCTTGTATTTCAATAGTGTGCATGTTAACTATTTTAAATCCTGAGTATTTATAACATGCATACATAAGATGTACTATAATTGGAGGAATGTACAAATAAAATCTGTCCTGTTCTCTGAAAATATCAGTTGTATCTAAATAGATCACACTGAAAAAGTGTCTGCAGTGTCTTAGTAAAAATTGTATGATTAAAGTTTTGTAAAACTACTTTGTTTTTATAATGATTGTTGACCAGAAAGAAAAAAAAAAAAGTTATGATGGTCTTATTTTTTTTCCTCCTCTTGAACCATATGTAATTGGGTTTTAACTACTGCGTTACAGAAGGTAACAGACATCTTACTACTGCTGAGTTAAAGCAAGCTCCCTGTTCCTCAGGAAGTGCTGCTGGTGGGGGATTAGTCCTTTTAGGCAGCAGTTTGGTTAGGTGTGACCTCTATCCTCTGTCAATGTGACAACCACCTGGCAGTAGCATCTCACTGGGAGTGCTCTATGACTTTCTAACTGATAAGTGGGACAGGTTGTCCGTAAGATTTCTGCAAGTTCTCTGTAAGACTTTCACCGGAGTACAGAAATGCATTTCCTAGTTTTGTGTTTAAGCCTAGGGCTTGTAGGCATCCCTTTCCAATCCTTCCCTTTTGTAATAAATATAACTTAGAGGTGTAAAAAAAAAAAAAAAAAAGCCCTTGAAGCCTAAGAATTGGGAGCAAACAGAAGAGTTCTATTTGAACAAGATCCTACAGTCTTTCATACCTATAAATCTTTTGCTCTCTTTATGAATTGCATTTCCTCTCCTCCCTTCCTTCAACCCATACTTCAATTGAGAAATGCTTCCATTGTTTCTTCCAGGATCTTGGTTTTGTTAATGTTGACTGAAGCAAGAAAGGCAATTCATTATTTTCTTCTGTTAATTACTGGTCCCTTCAGACCATGTGAACATAGAGTAAAAAAAAAAAAAAAAAAAGTGCTAACAGGGCTATGGAACCAGTAAGTGAGCTAAGGATGGATGAAGTATGACATCTTTTCTCAGAAGACTGATAAATTAAAACAAAAATGATCATAAAATACAGCCAGTATGGTCAAAAAGAAAGAAAAATATGTAGCGAAGCTCACTGGAAGCCTCACAGAACTACTTTAATGAAATAGAGTTCACGTTGCGACTATTGGCAATTCTTCTGTTGTAAGAATTCTTACTCCTCTTCTTCTATGTGTCATTTAAATGTATCTGTATGTGAAATCGTCTTCCAGCCTGCCCTCCAGATCTGTGTTGAATCTTTTTAGCGTGGTGGTGGGAGGGGTGTCACAGTTAAAGACCAAACTGACTTGGATACCAAAACACTTTAATCCACACGTGCCTGACGTTTTGCAAGTTACACAACTTTCACGTTTGGTGATGTGCTCTGGAGCATGTTGTGCTCCAGAGAAAAAGTAGTGAGAGTTGGTGTTGTGGTTCCAACCCTGCTGTGTGTAGTTGTGGTGCAGGCTTGTGGGGTCCCCTGGGTTCTTTCCCCCATAATTCTGGATACTGGCAGTTACCGGATCGGGGTAGAATACTCAATGCTTGTTTGGGTTTGCTCAGGGCATAACAATTGCTTGGTGTCATCCCTGGTTCTCACAGTCTGCTTCTCTCAAAGGTCCTTGAAGTATGTATTTAATAGTGTTACCGTGAACTATAAAAGTTTGATTTCTAAGTCTGCAAGAGAAAGGTAATTTCCCCCGTTCTGATTGGAATAAAATGCTTTATTCCTATTCCTGCTAAGAGGAAAAAAGCCTCCAAGCTTAAATAAAAAAAAAAGATGAAGAATACTTGGAATATACTACAGGGATAATTGTCCTTGTTAAATGTGTGTTATAGGTTGGTGCTTGGCCTTTGTGCTGAAGTTGTTAGAGTGAGTTCAGTATGCTTTTCTTCTTGTGTTCCTTGCTCCTATATGCTTGTATGCTTTCTTTGCTTTTACTGCTATCTGAGGCTGCAACAAGGGCTAAATTGAGAGAGAACTGATGACATCTTCTTCTGGCTGGGAAGTTTCCATGGCTGCTGGTTAATCCAGCATTGGGGTTTAGCCTTTATGTACTTCTTCAGAGACTTACCAGGAACAGCAACACGGGAGTGTAATGTTTAGTTGAGCAGCGAGTAGCTTTTGTCGTCATCATTTGTCTATTGATGGTTTTTACTGCATACGTAACACCTGCCCCAAAGTTGGTTAATGCCACGTAGAAGGAGGCTATTTCATCTATTAGGCAGGTGGAAACAGAATTTCCAGCATTATGTGTGCTAGCCAGGCAAACACATCATGTGAGTTCAAATGACGTTCATTGATGTTTTTAAGAGAATTCCAGTTTGCAGGCAGGAATGTGTACTTTAAAATGCTGTGTTTGTTCTCTTGGTGGATATGCTCTTACTGTCCGAGGACAGGGCTTCTCTACATATGGTTACTCTGATTTTAACTTTCTTCATTTGGTGTGGTTTTATTTCAATACAAAGAGATATTTATCAGGAAAAAACAGCTGAAAGATGCATCAAATCATTAAATGCCTTATGTCCTCCCTCCAAAAGTGGATTAATTTTCTGTAACACTGCTTGCTCTCACAGTCAAGCTATCTGTCATAATCTCCAGCCACATTAGGCAGGAATTCAGTTTGTATTCCAGCAGTAACCTGTGTGATTCTCTGTTCTGTCCTTGGCTTATTTCAGCATCAAGCATTCCAAACTGGGATTCTATCAGGTTTAATTACTTTGGTTATATAGAATATAAATTATAGAAGATGAGAAGTGAGAAACCGTAGTGGAGGCACTGTATTTCTTAAGCCCCTGGAATGAGTTCTCCAAACAAAAATGTAAAAGAGTAGTTTTACTGTCATTGTTCAGAACAGTATTTAGTGGTTTGGATTCAAACGCTTAAGCATTAAATGGGTGTTGTAATTTTTTTGGGGTGCTAACTTGAAGAAGTGTCTGTCTTTTTGTCACACAGTATTTTGTCATACTTAGTAAGTCAGAGAAGTTAGAAAATGTACCAATTTGTTAAGAAACTGTCTCATAATCTGTTGAATTATTTCTGTTGAGAGGACAGTTTGATCTTAATACACCCAGAACCTTAACATTTAAATTGCGTGACAGGTCTTGATTGTATTTTAAATCTTTGTCAGGCTTCGTTTATAACTAGAGTGTGACAAGTTGAATAAATCAGGTTGATTGTTGGTGTCTCTTTTTTTTTTTTTTTTAGACATTATTTGATAATCAAATCAGTGCTGCAAAAAAGGAAGAATCAGAAAGCATTAATAAAAATGACACTTCAAAGAAGATGTCTGTTGAGAGAGTTTATCAGAAAAAGACTCAGCTTGAGCACATCCTCCTCCGTCCAGACACCTACATCGGATCAGTTGAACCGTTAACTCAGGTAAGTCCAATTAAGTTCACCATCTCAGTTTTTTGTGTTAATGAGGAAATGACTCTTTTGATAAATAAATAGGCAAATCTGTATTCTAAATTGTCATGCTATGAACTGTAGTTGTGTTTATTCATGAATGTGTAAGATTCATAGAATCGTGGAATGGTTTGGGTTGGAAGAGGACTTGGAAAACCATCCAGTTCCAACCCCCTGCCATGGGCAGGGACACCTCCCATCACACCAGGTTGCCCAAAGCCCCATCCAGCCTGGCCTTGAACACCTCCAGGGATGGGGCATCCACAGCTTCTCTGGGCAGCCTGTGCCAGTGCCTCACTGCCCTCATAGTAAAGAATTTCCTGATGTCCAATCTAAATCTACCCTCTTTCATTTTAAAACCTTTGCCCCTGTAAAAAGTCTGTCTCTCTCTTTCTTATCAGTCCCCTTTAAGTACTGAAAGGCTGCAATAAGGTCTCCCCGGAGCCTTCTCTTCTCCAGGCTGAACAACCCCATCTCTTTTAGTCTTTCTTTGTAGAAGTGTTCTATCCCTCTGATAATTTTTGTGGCCCTGGGAGGGGTCAGGAGATGACTTTCTAAAGCAATGCTTGGTTCACTTGAAAAAATATATGCTGGAAAAAAAATGTTTAAGTTCAGTCAAAGCATAAATATATGCTTACATATATATTTGTGTGTGTTTACAAATACACATATGCACACAAATACGTGTACACATTTGTAAGTAGCATTTGCTGTAGCTCCAAAATGCTTTGTTCTGTTTGTTTAGTTGGGGAACTGAGAATTTAAGCCCCCTGCTGGCTCTTTTTTCAGCTGTTTTTGTGAAGTTGCTTTTTTTTTTTTTTTGAGAATTCACTGTCTATACCGTTAGAACTTACTTTGAAGCAGAAAAGAATAGATTTTCACTATAAAAGTTCTTGTGGGTTCAGCTGTAATTTTTACCAAACTTACGTTTCTGCTTTTGTCCTCATATGACAGCAGTGATCACATTGGAAGAGTAAGGTTCCTGAAACAAGTAGATATGAGCAGATCCAACACAGTAGCAGCAGATTTTCCACTTTTCTGTGGGTGACAGTAATCTAGATTGGCCACATAACAACTGTTTCCTAAGCAAACAGTTGCATTTTGTAAGGAGAAATTTCAACATGTGGAAACTTTTGACTGGATATATTGGAAACCAGGTTCCCACTGCCTTGCATGCTCCTCCAGAGCTGTGTGCCGGCTGCTCCAGAATTCAGAGCTTTCCTTGGAGGAGAAAAATCACACGCATTTTAAACTCTCTACACTGTAGTATCAGTGAATTCTTTTTGTATAATTGTAGGCAGTATGTTCTTATATACTTAATTGTTTTCTAATTCTTGGCTGGAGTATTCTTCGAAGGATGAAGGAGGACAGCTAGAAAGAGCAAATCTCTGAAGTGTTGCTCTCTGGATTACCGGTATAAATCAAAGTGTTACTGAAGTGGGTTGTTAGCTTAGAGGAACAGCTCTTTTTTCAACTGGGAAAAACTGTCTGTAATTCTGTTCCATGATGAATTTTTTAGAATTTGTCTGTAAGAGATTAAACTATGTAATTGTAGAGCACTTCAAATCATTCAGTCCTCCTGAGACTTCTGGAAAAAATTACAGGCTCCTGACTCCTGCTGTATCTATCTATCTATTGTAACAAAAATAAGTTTTTCAGAAAGAGATTTTTCCTTTGTGTCCTGCAAGGTGCAGCATGGTATTGTAGGGGGTTCCATTACAAATATAATCGTGGCTAGAAATTTCAGCTTTTGTCATCATTTTGGTTTCGACAGCTCCCACTCAATTGTGGTAGCATTTAAAAAAAAAAAAAAACAAGGAACAAAATGGGTTTCACTGAAAATGGTCTTTGGTGCTTAAAATACAACGTAAGTTTGTCTGCTTGCAGGATCCATAGGGACGATATGGGCATGAAATTACTGGACTTAAGAACAAATCTAAACATGAATTCCATCAGACTTAGCAAAAAAAAAAAAAGTGTAACAAGGAACACAGGTTCTTTCTAATATCCCAAGTTTATTTTTATTATGATGGCCTCTCTGTAATGAAGACCCTTTTGTACTGGGTACACATACAAATACACCCTCAGAAACGGCAAGGCTAACTAAATGGCACATAGCTAAAAATGCAGGGCCAAAATAAGTTACTTGAGTTCATGCATGAGGTCAGAGGCAGAACTAGCTCTCAGGTCTTGTTCCACCTACATCCATAGGTATATGCAATTCTTCTTTTCTTTGTGAAAGTACTTCCAACATAGGAAATATCTTACAGAATAATTTTATAGCCATCAGAATCATCCTTTATTTTTCCATCTTCACCCATACACAACTACGAGAATTGAGTAAAAATATCTTAAACACAATTTTGGGCAGAACTTTTCCATTAAACCTGATGGATTTTGGTCATACGTTCTCTTGATAGAAAACATTCTTTTTCTACTGTAGACCATCTGCATCTAGAAAAAAAAAAAAGTCTTAAGAATGTATGAAAAAAATCAGAATCTCCATCACACCTTTTTTGTTCTTTGGGTAATACCACTACGTGTGGTATTATCAGATTGCACTCATATATTTCATGAATATCATCCTGATTTTGCAAACCATGATTCTGGTTTCACCTTGTTCAAGAAATAGGATAGGAGCTGCAGCATCTACTGTTACCAGAAAAGTCTGTGAAAGTGTCTTTCAGTCCATCCAGCGCCAAGGCTCACAAGAAGAAATTACAAGCACTATTTGCACAATTGTAATGAGTCTTCCCTTCCACTGAATCTAGGAGGTACTGCATAAGTAGTTCACACTGGAACTGGGAGACATCACCTAAATACAATTTTAAAAGGCTATTTTTAATTACAATCATGCAGAAAATCTGTTTGCTTAGAAAGAATGTAAAAACTTAGTGTTGGACTGTTGTCAGTACACATAACAGTGAGTGTGATCAACTGCATGAGTTATTGCTTCAAATAGATTAGTAGTTGATGTTGTAATGGTATTTTATCAAAATAGGCAGTTGAGACATTCTACTAGTAGCTGGACTTCCCCATGAGCTTTCCAAATGTCAGTCTTTGTGTTTGTATGAACAGTTTGAATTCTTTTCTCTGAAGTTTTCTGTGTTGTTCCAACACATATACACACAAGCCGCATACGCCGATCATTTTTTTCAAATCACTGTTTCAGAAGCTGAGTTAGACATCATCCTGCAAGTGTGTGGTAGTTCAGTGGAAAAGATGGCACTCAACACAAAAATCTCTAGATAATGAACAGATCTTAACATTACAACAACCATGAGCTTTTGACTCTGAAGGTTATGTAAGCTAGCTGATGTTGGGTGTTCAGCTGAAATAGTCACAGATAGTCCTGTATTTGAACACAGTTGATACTGTTTCAACTGTCATATGTGCCACCTGGGATTCACACACATTTCACATTAAAAAAGGAGCTTATTTTACCGATTTCATGGCTGAAAAGACTCTCTTCAGTGAAAGCTCTCACTCATGAAGAATTCAGCATAGGTTGGTGCTGTTTTGATACAGGGAAAGCTGAAATGAATCCAAAAGGTATGAGAACTAAGATCAACTCTTCTAATCTGCATATTCTTTTTTTTCATATGCAAGTAATGATTAATGAAGTTAGTTATGGCGTTGGCCATGTGGCAGTTTCTGGAATACGTGGACTCTTCCTACTAGTGCTGTGATGCTTCCCCAGTAAGGTGCTTGGAGGAAATTAACCAGCTGAAATAGCCTATAGCCTTTTAGTAAAAAAAAAAGTGACAGGAAAAGAAACACCTCAGCTTTTATTCAAATGAATTTGCTAATTATCATAATCAGATAACCCTACCCCATTACTGTAATGTGTTTTAGTATGGGTTTGCGTGGGATTTAGCACTAACACCAACCCCAAGAATAGCGATGCCGTGATTTACTGAACTTCAACAGAGACTTTGGAAAAAAAGGGCAATGCACCTATATTGTGCTTAGACCCTTTGCTGAGATCTGAGGCCCTTTGTGCTAAGTGCTGCAGAAACACAGACCAGAAAGTATCGTCTCCTTTGAAGATTTGAGGAGCTAAACCACAATAGAGAGGAAGGACAAGTAGAAAAAGAATGAATTAAGCAGTTATATTCAAGAACAGTCAGGCTTATTAGGGCTTTTTTTTTCTTTAATGTAATGGTAGGATTGTTAAATAGGGTGAGAGGAGTGTCCAAGATAACAAAAGTAAAATTGAAAAGAAGGTTGCAGAGGACCTAAAGCTGGCAGAGAATTTGTATTTAGTGAGGTGGCATAACTGCTGTGCCTCAAACTTATGGCCCTTGTAACTTCTTATTGAGTTGATTACCAACCTGACAGAAGACTAATGCAGCAGAAAGGAGTTTTTTGGGGGATGGTTTTATGAGCCGAATTGACTCATTAGTTAAGGGATTAGATGAGCAGCAGGACCATTCCACTGTGCATAGGGTAGCTTAGGACCAAGAACCAAAAAGTGGGTAGTGAGGAGCAGTGGAAAGGAGGCTACCATTACAGGAATCTCAGGTTATCGCTGGACTTCACCCTGCAAACAGGGTGAAGGAGGAAAGAAAGCCTGTTGGGAGAGTTTTGATGGGAAGTTGTATAATCTTCTAATTACTTCTAATATTTCTAAATTGAAGGGTTTGGGCATGGAAACGATATATATTTAGGTTACCAGAGGACCTCTGAATAGTGGCCAGTAAAGGGTGATGAATGCACAGCTGAATAGAACCATTTCTTGTATTTCTCAGATGTGCCTCCTCCCACTGTCCATGGTTGAAAGAAGTGAACCCTGAGAAACCATCCTTGACAGTTTAATAGTATGATATATTAAAAAAAAATGTTGTCAAATAGTTTTATGAGGTACTACAAAAATTATTACCTTCCTTGGATTTCTCCTCTGGGAGAGCTTTAACATTTCTTAAAAACAATTACGAAATGTGAAAGCTGGAAAGAGTACATTGGAGTATTTGTCTTTGTTGCTACAACTCCTCCTGCTTTCTGATTCTTGGAGTCGCTTGTACAATAGTCTGAATAATAAACCATTGGACAGATCAGGATGTCTGGATGTCTGCTTATTCTGCAGTTAATTGTTTGTATTTGCATTGCTACATAGAGATTGCAGTTAGCATCCATGTGGGATACAGGTGAATTAAATCAGAATTAAATATATTTTAATATTGCAGGAGCATCTGGAATAATGCATCTAGTAGGTAAACCTCAATCTTTAAATTGCTATTTGAGTTACACCTATGAGCTCCATGGAAAAGGAAGGATCACAGTAGTGGTATGGTACATGAAAACTATGGGAAGGATTAAAGATCAAGATGTTGCTTTGCTAAGATCTTTAGTTCTGTGAACTCAAAATCAAATAGCAGAATTACACTGTAACAACTTTATGTGAAAAATGTGACTGATGTCTAGATTCAAAGGAAAAGAAGAGGAAATACATGTAAATCTGATTAAGAAATTAAGAATAAAGATAAATACTGCATCTAGGTACCGGTATTATTTTGTTCAGTACTGGAGACTATTGTTGGGATAAATTCTTACAGATAAGGTCAGAAATTTATGGCTGTTGGAGAGATCCTTGTGGAACACATGGGTTTGTTACCAATGCCAATTTTATCATTATGTTGTAATATTTCTTAGGTTAACGAATCCTAAAATCCATGTTTTTTGCATGTATGCATGATTTGATGAGCAGTTTTTCAGAGTTTGTATTTAGCATATGTATTTGTTGAAATATTCTACAGGATTTATCACTCTCCTGCTTTGTTAATGTTTATATTTAAGTCAATTGCTATTCTAGTAAAAATATGAATTTATACAAGATTCTCAGAAAATGCACTAGGTTTCTAGTTGTTGATAATCCTTTTAAGAGTTGCAAATCCAGGGTATACATCAAAAGAAGTATTTACTGGGCTTTTCTTCTCCTTTTTGGAAAGGCTCTCTTTGTACTTTTATATCAGCTAAAAATTGCATCACAGTGATGAAGTTAAAAATCTCAATTTTACTGTTGAAATGTTAAGTATAAAGTATGAATGTTTTGTTTTTGAGAACAGGTCAATAAGTATTTTTCTTTTTCTTTTTTTCTTCTTTTTTTTTTTTATATGTAGTTAATGTGGGTTTATGATGAAGATGTAGGAATGAATTGCAGAGAAGTTACCTTTGTCCCAGGCCTATACAAGATCTTTGATGAAATCCTTGGTACGTATAACAGTATTTTAGCATTATGGAGTACAGATTATTCTGAGAACTCTAAAATACATTAATTTATATCCAGGTTTTGGTGTTCCACTAAAATACAGTGCTTGGACATTTTAGTGCATGCCAGCACTGTAGTACAGTTAAAAATGGAGAAAAATGCTTTCAGTTGAAACTGCAAGAAAGTATAATTATTTGTTACTAAATGTCCAAAATAGATGATATTTTGTCATTGATATTGTTACAAGATTTTTTAATCTGCAAGGTTGATCAGGCTAGCAGTTTTAGGTAACATTTAAATGAAGACTTCTCTGAAGATTTTTCTGAAAGAAGACAGCTGAAAGTTATCTAAGTTAAATTATCATCTCGTGAATCATTAAAACTGCCTCCTTGTGTGAGAGTGGTAGTGGTGGTGTGATGGTCATTCTTAGATGGATCATTTCTAGACTTCAAACAGTTTTAAAAGGGATATGAATCATACTGCCATTTAAAAGCATGGTGGTTGAGGCACAAACAAAGGAGTTTTAGAAAATCGTGTCCTAAGTCCCTGAGTCACTATGACTTACTAGCTTATGATATTCTCTTGGTGACTGCCACACATTGAAGACCAACTGGCAATAGTGATATGTAATATCTGAGCGGTCTGCTGAACTGATATTTTGGGTTAATTGACGTTATTCCTTGGGCTAATCAGTTTTTATGAATTTATGTTGTAAGAATTGGCAGGATAACATCATGAACTAAATTACAGTCTATTAAGGTCAATGGAAATTTTGTCATGACCTTCATTGGGTTCAGAACTTACCCACACCTCTAACACTACAGTTTATAGTATTGCTGTCTCAGAGTCTATGGCTAAAGTCTGTTTCTTGGCCAGCTGGAAAAGAAGGATTTTGTTTAGTTATTTTTCACTCATTCCGTGATTTGAGAAATATGAGACTGAAAACTTAAATCACTTTTTTTTTTTTTTGAGTGCTGCCTCTTAGAAAGAATTTACAGGCTTTTCACAGAAGGGAGACACTTTCATCTGGTCCCATTCAAAAGGAAAATAATTACCATGTCATTATTGTAGTACTGTATGGCTTATTGCTTCTTTATGTAGCACTCATAAGCACACTACAGAGTGTGGTTTGAGAGCTAAGGTTCAGTGTATTAACATGATGAAAATTGGACATTATGGCTGTGCATGCTTTTTAGTGAAACTGCTCTTAATGATTTTAGGAAAAGCACTTTGAAATATCTGACACTATATTGAGATACCTATAAGCTATTAAGATACGTTTTTACTGGATTTCTCCTCACGTACTTTGCTGTTTTGAGATTTTATTTTGACCTATTTTGTGGGTGTTGAGACAAATGTTGAATGTGTTTTTATAGTTAATGGCCATAGTCACATTTCAGATTTCTATTGTTTGTAGGTAATATACATTGGAGTGCAATTTAATTAAATTCCAATAAAATGTTAACCTCCAATTATCCTTCTTTTAATCCTACATTGTTGAAAACGAGAGTAGTTATAAGCCTCAGCTTCTTTAGAGAGACCTTTTGCTGATATCAAAACACTCCTTAATGGATATGACTTTTTCAGGATTGCATTTTAGTGTCAAAATGATGTGTAAACTGATCTGGTGATGATGCATACAATTCCTAGGATTTTTTTACACGTTTGGTGTAATATGTGTGACAAATCCAAAGAAGTGCAGAAACAGAAGAATGAGGTGTTCAGCATGCTAAGAACAGTTATGAGAAGAGGCTCACAAAATGCACTTCTGTATTTCTGAGATGGTCTAACTGCTAGAAGTAAAATTAGGAATTAAAAGAAGGTTGAAAAATACTTCTTCTAGATCCATGTTCTTATTTATTGATGCTGGTAATAACGATACAGAGTATACAAAATCTTACCTGATGAAAAAAAGGACCTAAAGCATTGTAACTTATGGTAGAATGTATATATAATCAGTTTAACACACCAAGTAATTAATTATAGCTCCTAGAAAGTGCTAATTTATTACTTTGTTTCATAGTAAATGCCGCTGACAATAAGCAGAGGGACAAGAATATGACTTGTATTAAAATATCCATCGATCCGTAAGTAAAAGCATGCTTTAATTTACTTTCCCTGCCAGAGCAATTGTAATTTAAATTTGTACAAATGATTTTGCTAAATGAAATTGGATTTTATTTTACAACAAAAATAATCTTTTTGGAGTTATTTCTGTTAGCTTCATATTTTAAGATGAAAAAGTGAATTTAACAGTAATTACTACCACTCTGAATTTATAATAATCTACTTTCCTAAACCACTCATTAATTTTTGATTGAATGAAACTTAGAATCTGAAGATTATAAAATCTATGCTTATGTGAAAACTTGCTAGTACATAACTGTAACTAGCAAGGTTACATGTAAATCATAAATACTAACTTTAAGTTTCTGTACCATAATTTTGTACTTCCTGAGCTTCTATGTTAACTCCTTCAGCGTGAGGATAAAGATATGTTTAAATTAGTCAGCTATATCAAGCTGAAACTGCATATTGCAAATATGTTGTCACCCATGTTTTTCCAAATTGAACACTTGAGGATGAAGAGATACTTCCTAATAAGAAGTACCATAGTCAAATAGATGGTGATTGGGTTCCTTTAGTAGTACCTTTTCAGTGATATTTAAATGAATAAGTATTTTGGAGATCCAATTTTCACACCTAATCCACGGGATAAAGATGCTGAAAAGTCATTTTTCTGCAAGTTTAAAGTGCAGTACCAATTTCTGTAGACAAATTGCTTTTATCATGGAATGAGAGGGAAATGGTAGTGGTATGTCTGTCTGACCTGTCATGATTTTGAACTCTCTAATGCTTCAGATCGAAAATTCTGTATGAGCACTGTAAGTATTAGTGATGCTAGATGTTGAGGAATTTCAGTATTGATGCATAAAATAAATTACAATGTTTATCATAAGAGGAAAATAACAGTTTTAAAGAGATGATAACTTAACCTTATCTGGATGGACTTTAACTGAAACCTGTAAAGCTACATCTCTAACAAGTATAATTCTGTCACAAAGTTTCATGATTCTGTTGCAGATCATGTTGATAGTGAAAGATCTTCACACAGATTTCGGGGGATCATTTTTATATGAAATGCTGTCATGTATGGGCAGTTGTGCTCCTTCTCTGACACCTACTAAGCACAAATAAATGTTTTTTGAAATTAAAGTTGCTAGAACAGTGAATAAACAGAATATGGTCTTTTATTGTAACTTATGCAGTTATTTAAGCATGTAAAATATATTTAGGAGTCTTTCTTCAGGTTAATGTTAATTGGATTTATATCTTTCTTCACTATTTTGTAGGGAATCAAACATTATCAGCATATGGAATAATGGCAAGGGCATACCAGTTGTGGAACACAAAGTAGAAAAAGTATACGTACCCGCTTTAATCTTTGGGCAGCTACTAACATCTAGCAACTACGACGATGATGAGAAAAAAGTTACAGGCAAGACTATTTAACTTGCTTTGTTTTATGCTGTGAAGCTAGTTTGTTTATCAGTGTGCTTTCTCTTTTTACATTTTTACTCTTTTACATGATGGATGATCACTTAGTCACCATTACCAGTGTTCTGTGTAAGAGTAAAATGACTTTAAGAAAAAAATCCTACTTTTTCTTTTTTTTTAATAGCAATGTTTACATAAAATTTTATATTTGTATGTTTAGTGTCATTCATTATTCGGTAAAAAAAAATATCCATGTTAATTATACCATGTGCAAGCATTAAAAGATTTATGTTATTGAGATGAAGGAAAGAATAATTTCAATAAATTAGACTGATTTATTATCTTAAATGTGATGTAACCCTAATTTAGATCATGAATGAAAGTTAGTTCTGTTTTATCCCACTCCATATATTTAGCCCATTTTATGATGACTTTAAAATTTTATTTTCAGAAAACGTAGAGCAATGAATTTATTTTATTTTAACATTTATACAGTGTATTAGAAATTCTTCCAAGTTTCCACAGAAACTGAGTGTGACTTCAGTCAGGAAGGTTTACATGTACCTTTGAGTTGTTGCCAAGAAGGGGGTGACCTAATCTCTTTACCTCTGGACTTCTATTCCCATTGCTGCTTTTCTGCCAGAGCTAGCAAGCATGTGCAGAATGAGCTGGCTCTGATCGCGAATTAGTTTTCAGCTGGATCGTGGTGTTGAGGTCACTTGCCTTTCAGCAGGAAACCTCTAGATCAACAGAAGGGAAGCAATGGGAGCATCCTGGCCTCGGTGGGGGGAGGAGCAAGAGGTGCATTATTGAGGCAGAAATAGTTGCACCAGATTGTAGGTAGCGTGAAAATGCATCTCTGTCATCCTTTGATAGCTCTTGACATATGGCCCAACTTTCATCTTATATAGGAATATTTTATTTCATTTGCATTGCCTCTGTATATCGTAAATTAAGCTTTGCTTTAACAAAATTTACTGTTATTTTTGTTATTTTTTATTTATGTTATTTTTTCAGGTGGTCGTAATGGCTATGGTGCAAAACTTTGTAACATATTTAGTACAAAGTTTACGGTTGAAACTGCTTGCAAGGAATACAAACACAGCTTTAAGCAGGTATACAAATAGTCTCAAATTTGTTCTTTTTGCTGTAATCATAAGATTCAAATTTAACACATTTTCTATATTTCATAAAAATAATCATGCACATTCAAATGTAAAGTGCTATTCAGGCTAAGTTAGTTCTGTCAGTGAAACTGCTACTTCTGCATCCTAGTGGTTTTTTCGTTTGTTTTAAGTAATATTTTTCTTGCAAGTGTTAGGTAACTAAAAATGAAAAACAATTTTTTGCTGTTAAAACTGAGGTTTATTCATGTGCATGTGAAAAAGAACATGTTTAATTGATATGTTTTGTAATTGTTAGGTGATTTCTCAGAAAAAAAAAAATCTTTCTACTTTGCTATGCAAACATAAAAACAATTATCTAGGTTATTTTATATTAGGATCAAAAAAAGAATTTTTGATGTATTGGTCATGAATTTTCATCAGCACAGGTGGAGTTGGGTGCAAAGAAATCCCACATGAACCCATTGCTCATAGTTTTAATTGTCAGAACAAAGTTCAAAGATTACATGTAATTCATCTACTGCATTTAGCTTTGAGCTGGCCACCTTTATAAAAGTTTGAAGAACGTTGGGGGGAGTGTTAACTACCAAAGCTCCTCAGGCTTGGAGTGTTTCACAGTTGGTGGCTTCTCTTGCTTTTTCCTGGGCAATTTCTGGTTATGCTGTCATGTTACTGCCAAAGCCAATACGTTTCAATGGTTTATGTGTCTCTTTAAAAATGTAAGATTTTCTGCTAATTGCCAAAAAACAAATTATTAAAAGCACATCCACGGAAGTGCTATCTCAGGGACTGCTGAGGCTCTGCACAGGGGCTAATAAACCTCTCTATAGAAGTATGTAGTGGATGGAAAACATTGAACTAATGGGCAATAAAGACTATTTAGGTAGATCACTTGTACTTAATTTAGTCAGTTCTGCAGTGCGCTCTACTTGCATTAGAATCATATCCATCAATGTAACGATGCCTGTGTATTTATAGAAACCACAAATCGGCTGTCACTAATACTTGCAAATCTTGGTAAAGCAATTAATTTTATACTTAGTATTTTACCAGAGGAAACTTTTAAAAGAAGTCTGTGAGCTTTTTGTTCTGTAGTTTTTGCAGTCCTAGCATAGGTGGAAAATGGAACAAAGCAGGAGGATAATGTCTTTAAGCTAATATATTAAATGTTTTGTTTCCAAAGACTTGGATGAACAATATGATGAAGACTTCTGAACCCAAGATTAAACATTTTGATGGTGATGACTACACATGCATTACATTCCAACCAGATCTATCTAAATTTAAAATGGAAAAACTCGATAAGGATATTGTGGCCCTCATGACAAGAAGAGCATATGATTTGGCTGGGTCATGCAAAGGAGTCAAAGTTATGTTGAATGGGAAGAAGTTACCTGTAAGAACCTCTTTTAATTTTTTTTAAGTGGACTGAGTATTTAATCTGAAGTAGAGTAATTGCTATCTGTGTCACTCATAGGTAAATGGATTTCGCAGTTACGTAGATCTTTACGTAAAGGACAAGCTGGATGAAACTGGAGTTGCACTCAAAGTTATTCATGAAGTTGTGAATGAACGATGGGATGTGTGCCTAACTTTAAGTGAAAAAGGATTTCAGCAAATCAGCTTTGTAAATAGTATAGCTACCACAAAGGTGAGTAGTTACAGTTACATTAAATGAAAAAAAAAAAGATGCTAAGGTTATGCCTAGTCAGACATTCCAAAAAAAAATGTGTTACTAAAAATAAATAGCTGGGATAATCCTTTGCATGAAAGGATTTGGCGGAGCAACTGAATGCAGTCAAAATATGGTCATATCAGTATTTCTGAATATGCCCTAGATTTTAAAATGCTAGTAAACGTGATCAATGATACTGATGTCTTACCTGAGCGTTACTGATTAATGAATGGAACTATTGCTTAGTAAAACAATTCCAAGATTAAGATTAAAAACTGTACAGACCCCTTTAAAGCTAGTAACAGGTTTTGAGAGGAAACAAGTCTTTCAGTATTCATGAAAAATGGTGTTTAATTTATTGCTTTATGCTGTATAAAACTGGCCTGAAATATTGAGATTAATTTTTTTTCATCCGTGTTTCTACATACGGGATCTATGTGTTGTTCTTTGTTCTTATTAGCAACTAGAGAAGTAGCAAATGGCATCATAACAAATCTTCAGATATGATGAAGAAGCAGTCTGCTCAGCGTACTAAACTAGAAAGAAGTCTGCTTTGATGCTGTGGTACTCAGGCACAAAGACAATCACCTAAAATTTATTGGTATAACTCATTTATGCTGGTTTGGTGTGGCCCAAGTTAAGGTATCTGGGATCCACCATGGTGAAAGAAAATCTTTGTTGATTTCTGCTCTTGACAAACCACACTGATTGAGTGATCTAACACCAGTCAAGTAATTCTTGTGATGGCACTGTTTGTAGGGAACCTGAACCATGAGTTTCTCAGAAAGATAAGAATGTGTATTCACTAAAAAACTACCCTTTGCTCAAATCTCATCTGATAGAGTCAAACAGAATGAAATTCTAGAGTTAGCAAAAATGGTTCTTAAGCACCAGTTCGTAAGTGCAGTGACTGCACTAAGTAGGGTCCCTAGTCTAGGCAGGTGCCCAGAAATGCCAGTGTTAATCTCACTGGTAGGTGATGTGTAGTCAGTGTTTTGACAGTATAAAGTTTTTACTACATAATTTACTTCAATGTTCTTTGCAGTGTAGGTGAACCAGTGTTCAGTGGTAAGGGTGATAGTTTATTTCAGTGTAGAATATTTACTTTTAAAGTGTGCATTTTAATCAAATGCTTATCTGATACTTCTCAAAACTGGGGATACAAACATACCTGGTAATTAAAAGGTTAAAACTTGGTTTTAATTCAGGCCTCTTTATGCAACATAAAGGAGAAAAATAACACGACCTTAAAGATGTATACGATAACTTTTTGAAGATGCTGGCAATGTAGACAGACTTAATAATGTTTGGTATCAGGTTAAGAGAATGTATTGGAAAAAATGAATGCTTACTCAAGTGATACTGAATTTGACTCCTTTGGATCGGTTTTCACCCATCATGCAGTTACACATGCACATTGTTATATGTTCTTTAAGAAAATTCATAGCAAAAGTACTGTGTATTCTTCAAAGGTAAGTGTTGTAATTTCTAGTTTTTCCCGCTCTCCCAATCCATGCCTTATGTGTGTGACTGGATGTGGAATGTTCGGGCGGTGAACCACCTCACCAGCAATTGATGTGCCACTACCCACTGATGAGACATAATGGCTAGTAACTAACTGCGTCACCTGCCTGTTCCCTTATCTGCTAACAGGTGAGGAGCTCATTTCAGCTGTTTTTTGGTTATTTATCACTGTTTGCTGAAAGCTTTTCATTTCTGTTTCTGGATAAATTTCACCCAGTGCTAACTTCCCTTCCACCTTTTTTAAACTTGCTTTAAATTCCAAACAAGTTTTTTAGGTTGACGGGGCTTTTTTTTTTTGAGGGGTGGGTAGAAGTTCAGGCAGTATGTTGAGGCACAGCTCCCTCATTTTGTTTTTGTAACTTCGTTATTGTGGTCAGGTCCATGTGTATTCATAATTTTGCCACAATAGACTACCACAGAATTTGATGTGAGACTCTGAGGCTGAAAGTGTTGTGCAGATAACTTTTTACTGAGACTTGAATATAATCTGATTAAATATTTTCTTCACAAGTTCTCAATTTCAAATAGTAGCTATAGTAGAAATTGTAGTAAAAGTTGTTATTAACATATCAATCTGATGATATGTTTAATATGGCAGCACTGCTAATTGTAATGCTACTTATCACTTCAGCAGAAAAAAACAGCTGATACAGATGCAGTGCCAGATATTAGACTTGGATGCAGGGAGCAGCCCATGAAACCAAGGCTGTTGGCTGTTGATGACAATATTAACAGAATGTATATTGGAGCTAGTCTATGCTTCACTTTTAAGATTTCAGTCGCTATAATTTCATTAGATGTCCTTGCATCCTGAATTTTGCAAGATGGGGATTCCATTGGCTGCCTTCTGGGAAAAGAAGGCTTTGCAGTTATAGTTCTATTTTTCATACTACAGTAATCATAATAATCATTAACAGCCCTCTAGATTTAGAGGGTATTTTTCTTTTTTCTGTCTTGTATTAAAATGTACTGACAGTTGGGGCAGTTATAGGCTGTTATGCTTCTGTAGTGGGTAAATGTGCCACCTACTGGTGAGATGGTTGAAAGGTTGAAACTTTGAGCTCTGAACATCCCTCAATCAATGCTACACACTAAGAATGGACACAGGAATGGGGAACTGTTATAATAACTAATATCTTCTAAGAACAAGAATTACTGGTAAGTAACCAGTTTTTGATATGTCAGCTGTTAGATTTAGCAAAATATTTGAAGTGCTAAAACTAGGCTTTTCTAATCTGCTTGTATATAAAACATTATACCAAAATCAGATATATTGCTGTAAGCATAAGATTTTAGTAATGTGATGACTGAAAGTAATGCATTTAATATTGCCATTCAAATGTGAAATGCTTTTGAAATGTCATATGATATTTTCATGTAGTAGCACTTTGGAAATGGATTTATTTTTCTTTCACTGGCAGGATATCGATGCTTCAACTTCCACTGAACTCTCCCTATGCTGAAACTCTGTCATTTATATATGAATAAAAACTTTTTTTGTGTGTGTAATGAAATGACATTGGCAATCAAAAAAACCTTGTATGTATGGTGCTTCTAACTCACGCTGGTGGTTTGTGTTGCTGTTTAGTAGGTGGCTTTGAAACCTGACAGAAACTGTATATGGTTTCTTTGAAGTGCAAGTACTTGTTTGGTAATGGTTAATATTTTTTAAGCCATTGTTTTTTCCCTTCTCTCTCTCTTTTTTTTTTTTCTTTTCATCTCTTCTTTCTACATGATGTTGAGAACACAGCTGCTATCTCCTGTTGGTTCAGCCACTTTTTGATTTTTTTTCAGATGCCTACTGTGTCATAGAATGGTTTGAGCTAGCTTTTATTTTTTTGTTTGCTAGTTGTTTGTTCTTTCTTTTCCTCTGTTTGCCTGCTGTTTTTTCTTGGTTTTGATGTCTTCCATTTCATATTTCTTATCTATCTTATACCTCCTCATACTTATCAAAAGCTTACTTTCTCCTCAGTTCTGTTTTTAAAATATCTTTAAAGAATGTCTTCATAGATTTTTTTTTCCTGCCACAATGCAGGTTAGTCTCAGCAGGAACCATTATTTACTCTGTTGTTTTTTTATAAGACACAAATCAGTGTTAAGCAAAGGTGATCTTCTGAGTAAAATAGTGGGCTCTGAGTTAGGTATGTTTTAATTGTGTAGGATATGTCTGTATCACTCCATTCTTTGCTATAAGAGAATAGATTTTAATGCATGTGTTATGCATGCATTATGCATGCATTATCCATGTGCTGTCCACACGCCCGAATCTATCATACAGTAGGGTAGAGACCCTCAGACATGCACATGGAGCCAGCCAGCAACTGGCCACTGCCCAAAGCTCATCCTGAACACTGTAGCCAATTTACTTTATCTCAACCTTGCTCAGGTTTTTATTTCTACCGCTTGTGCCCTCATTATCTCTAATTCAGGGATGTGTGAAACAGTGCGAAGCCACCTGCAAATTCCTTTCCCACAAATGCCCTTTTTTTTTTCAAAACTATTTAAAATTTGGGGATTTATTTTTCTGTTTAGTTCTCTGTCAGCAAAATATCTTCTTTTTGTTACAGATGTTGGAAGTAAAACTCCAGTAATGCTAGCCACCCCTTAACTTCATTGAGCAAAAGTTAAAATTGCTGCAGGAGTTTGATTTGTGATTCTTGGTGAATCAGTAGAAGCGGCTGTTATTTTGTACCCCATATTCTGTACAATTGATGAGAAATGTGAAACAATAGACTTGGTAATGCTGCAGAATACAAAGAAAAGCCAAGGGAAGCTAATCTAGGCAGCAATGAAACCACACTTCTCCATTCCCCATTTTATTGCTTATTTCAGTGAAAGGTTTTCCTACCTTTCCAATGACTTTCAATGTTTGTTTTAACCTGAACATTTTTCATGCAAGAAAATCATATGAACATGCTTACTTTTGTTTGCTTAAAAAAATTTGAGGTCCTGTCCTCAAAGTCAAACTTCTCTGAAAGAACGTGCCTCATGCTGAAATTAGTTCTCTCCCTTGAGACTCTAGTCAAATGTTTACCATTCTGAAGCACTCCCTTACAGCTGTTTCTGTTCATCAGCTTGAGGTCTCCTACTACTGTCTTACTAAACAGTTGCACAAGATTCCTCTGTGCCTCTATTACAAATTTCAGGTCATTCATTACCTCAGTTTTTCTGTACTGGCATCAGTCAGTCTGTTTGGTTCAGTTAGATCACCTTTTAAGTCAGTTCTGAAGTGTGATAGGAAGGAATTCTTAGTCAGAGTATTTCAGCAGAATATGTCTTGTCCTAGTAAAATATTTATTTTTGACAAGGTTGTAAAGCTTGACCAAGAACTCTGATCTCTGTATAAGAGAGACACAGACCTCCTCTTTGTAGTAGGAGGTGAAAGAAAGTAAGTACTCATAAGATTTTTTTATTTGCTCTCCAGATACTGGCTTCAAATATTTATCTTGGGTTAAAAATAGTGGGAGGAAATCCACAATATATTGCACCTGGGAGAAGCTAAATTGACAAGACAACATAATACGTCCTCAACCTATCTATGTTAGGTGTTTTTTCTAATAACTGTGTTCCACTTCGGAGAACTATTATTGTTTTTTTTGTTTTTGTTTTTTTTTTTTGTTTTTTACAACTGTTTGTAGTCCCATCAGCAGCAAACCTAAGCTAACAGTTTACTGTCATCAAAAGGGGTCAAATTGTTTCCCTTTCTTCTCTGTACTCTGTGTACATATACAGTAGCTAGATTAGGTTTTTGTTGCGTTGGTGTTGAATTGGTTTATGCTATAATGTGATAGCTGGCACACATTTATTGGGTTGATTACGACCTGCCTCTTTCATCATTAACAGTGTCAGAAAGTAACAGACTTTTTGAATCAGATATAACTCGCTTCACAATGGGGCAGGGTGATGAAAATTCATACTAGTTTCAGTGTTTATTTAGCATTTCTACTATTGATAAAATTCAGTCTAAATAGGAAAGAAATAAACGTTCGAACAAACAAAATTTTGTTCCACACTTCCAGTTCAGGCACTTCCAGATGGTGCCCCAGGCCTTCTATCAAATTCTCTGGCTACAATCCTCTTTGGACTTAAACTTTAAACCAGATACAAGAAGAACCCCAAACGTACAGTTAGAAGACAAACCTTTTTGAGATGAAATCATTTGGAAAATAAAGGCATGAAAAAGCTCACATGAAATTGTGAGCTTTCTGGAAAAAGAGACCTATTGGAGATCTATTACATCCTAACAATGGCTGTGGATTTACACGTGTAAAAGAAAGCTAACAATTACGGGGTATATTCTAAAATTCAGAAGCAATCTGAATCAGAATCACAAGTAAAGACTGAAACCGTACAGACTTCTATCAACTAAAGAAACAATCACAGAAAAGCTGTCCATTACCTAAACGAACAAAGCTAATCTGTATTTCATAGGACCTAGAAATCATTTTCTTAATACAAAGAAAATGGAACAATATCATCATTGAGTAACGTCAACTGACATTAATAAATGCACAGTGCAAATCCTACAAAGTGTGGCAAATGCATCTTAGAAAGATTCACATCGTAGGTTAAGAAAAAGTAATTGTTTTGTGTGAAGTGGGATTAGAGCCCATGGATACAATCATGATTAATAATAATAGCAAATGAAACATTCCAGAGTAGGAGAAACAACTAGTATTTGAAGGTATGTATCCAGTAGCCTTTTATTCCATAGTTATATCTGACTTCAAAAAGGTAACTTTTCTGACTTACCACTTCCAAAGTTTAAGTATATAAGTGAGTATTTCTTCCTCAGGGTCTGTTTTGCTGGGGTTCACAGCTAGGAGGTGAATACATCACCTTAGCCAAAAGTTCCTCTCCCTCTCACTCTCCCTCTCCCTTTTCCTTTTTCTTTTCCTCAATAATGGCGTTAGTTGAAATAGTTGGAAATATATCTGGAAAGGCTTCAAGCAAGGATAACCAGAGAGTCACCCTTTTCAAAGGATAAAGGCAGGAATTGTGACAGGCACTGTGAACATTTTATTTTCAGCTGTTGTGGTGCAGCGGAGGAAAAAATCCTATGCTGTCTTTCTGCCTGTCTTTCTGCCTATCTTTCTTTCATTTTCCACTGAGATGATGCCAGGAATTGCTTGTAAGCCATTTTGTTCCCCTTCTGCATTTGGGCAGTAGCTGTAAGGAAGTCCAGGTGACTGCTCAATTGTTACAAGACAGGTGGCAACATGGTTACATAGCTACAAGTTACTGCCCTGTGGCGGGAATGAAGACTGAATGACAAAAGAGTAACTGTAAAACCAAATTTTCTTTGTTATCTTATAACTTAATGTGCATTGACTTCCAACTTTGACTGCAGTATGACTACAGGAACTAACCTTATTTGATCCTTGTTTATAAGATTAAAAGCTATTAGAAAAATTCAAAGTGTTGTGTTTTTTTTTTCTTTCTTTCTTCATCAAGGGTGGTAGGCATGTCGATTACGTGGTGGATCAGGTTGTGGGCAAACTGATAGAAGTGGTGAAAAAGAAGAATAAAGCTGGAGTTTCAGTGAAACCATTTCAGGCAAGTGACATTGTACAAAAATGCCATATATAAAAATATATATTATTAAAGAAGAAGATGGTAATTTTATTAAGTAAATTGCTTTCTGTGTTTTCAACAGGTGAAGAATCATATATGGGTTTTTGTTAATTGCTTGATTGAAAACCCATCTTTTGATTCCCAAACAAAGGAAAACATGACACTGCAGCCTAAAAGTTTTGGGTCCAAGTGCCAGCTATCTGAGAAATTTTTTAAAGCAGTAAGTAAAGCTTATATCTTGTTTTCAGTGAAACAGGAATTCACAGACAGGATTATGTATATACATGTTAGGTAGCTGAAGATTAATTGGTGCATTATGGTACCCTAGTGATATTAGCATACAATGAAAATGGGATGGAGGAACTTTTGTTAATTATCTGGCCATAATAATGGAGGCTATGACTGTATTTTGATTCTTGCCCCAGATTTAAAAGTGAGTTTCAACAGAAGAGCTCATTTTTTGCAGATTCTGGCATTAATTTTAGTAAAATGAAATTGACTCTAGTAGTGAGGAGAATGGTGTTATTGCTAGTACTCTTGGCATCACAACTTAACTCCTTGTATTGTATTTTATTTCTTTAGTTTTGTGTTACTAATGGCATTCTTACAGACCTTACAGGAAAAATAACAATCTCATATTTATTATCCAGATTTTGTTTTATACATTGTATTTCTATCCATGTGTTTGGTTTACAGTATTTCTGGTTTCCTGCAAGTTTGAACGTTGATCTTCAGACATTAAATGTGCAGCAGAATATCTAACTGATGAGTGCTGTATTGCGAAGGATAATGAAAAGCCAAAGCTTGCATTGTTTTGCTCCACTTTTTGTTGTTTTGTTTTGTTTCTTAATGTGAATTCAAACCTAAAGCAGTTTTTGTTTAGAAGACATGCTATATGCTATCTTTGCTGCAGATGTATTTCTTGAAATGTACCAGTTTCTGAAGTGGTTGTGATAATAGTTGATACATAGACCCTTATTTTTAAATCCTTTTGGATCTTCCAATTATTTTCAGAATTTCCAAAGAAGCCTTAGATGTCCGTATTATATCCTGTAAGGTTAATTTTGCTGCCAAAGTCCAGGAAGCAGGAGTTTAGTACCTAAAATGTCTCAGCACATCAACCACACAACATAATACATCCTCATATTGAATCTTGGTCCACTTTTTCTCTTTCCTTAACACCAGTTATAGAAGGTAGACTAAAGAATCTGTGAGAGTGTTGTACTTTAGTTTTGTGTTCATGATGTGCTACACAGGTATGTGTTAATTCTTTGGCCTTTTACAGGTTGCATTTTTTTTTTTTATGTAAAAGATCAGTAGCTTAAAATTGAGAGATAAGAATCTACCATGTGAAGTTTTACTTTTCTCATCCACACTTCTGATCTGTTGCTTACAGGCCTCTAACTGTGGTATCATAGAGAGCATTTTGAATTGGGTCAAATTCAAGGCACAGACTCAGCTGAACAAAAAATGTTCATCAGTGAAACACAGTAAAATCAAGGGCATCCCAAAACTGGATGATGCTAATGATGCTGGTAAGAACACTTACTTTTAATATCTTTTAAGTGAGTAATGTAAGACTGCTAATGGCTGTTTATGTTCTCTTGCCTAAAAAATGGTATAGCTATAGCTGAAGGAATTTGAAGGAAAAAAATGGTTCCTTTTTACTTGATTGTAGGAAAAGGTTAACATTTTGTTCTGTTGGCATTTGGTATAGTTTGCTTACTAGACTTTCAGGAACATGCATCTGTCAAAGGAATACAAATTCCACAACCAAAACTGTCATTAAGAGGAAACATAATTAACCCTTTTGAGGCAAAATATGACATCTGAAGAACTGGATAACTGATAAAAAAAATAACTGAAAGAAAACTCAAACAAACAGAAAACACCCAAAAACTTGGATACCTGTTACTCAGATGTTTCTCTGCTGCCTAGATGTTCTTACATGGGCAGCAGGAACTATTTATCTCCCAGGAAGGCTTTTGCAGGTATTAGTTTACTGAAGGTCTGGAACATACCAGGTATCTCACGTTGGAGGCATTTCACATTCAGGTGTGGACACATGGGAAAGCAGAGAGACGTTCAGTTTGTAAATAAGGTGTGTTGTTGTATTCACACTCGGCCTGACATTCTGAAGTGCTATGTATACAGGCAGAAATGTTTTAGGTTGAAGGATTGTAAGTGATACATTTAGTAAAAAGTTTTTCAGTCCTTTCTTTTTAAAGACTGAAGGTACCATATGGGTCACCTGTTTGCTCTTGAAAATCCATAGGAAGTGTTTGTTCTTGTGCAGAAGAACTAAGCTAATACTATAATAAGGATTTCTAACATGAATTAAAAGCTGCTCTCATTGAGAAGGGAAGACAGAGCATGGTACAGAGGACTGACTCCTTAAATTTCACTGAGAATGTGCTGGTTGCTCTGCTCTTGAGAACTTGTCTTAATGAATTTTAGTTGGTGACTCCACCTGACTGAAAGCTTGAAGTTTCTCTTGAATTCTTTTAGTTTTTAGAGCTGTGTCCAGAAAAATACCAGAAAGGCACATTGTGCTTCCCTGAAATTAATCACTAATGATCACACAATTCCAGAAGACGGTGCACCTGGATGGCATTCAGATTTGTTTTCTGCAGTTCATTTGGGAAAGAGGCTAATATATATTCTAAAACGACACACTTATTTTTCTTGGTATTTGGATTGCACCTTCCTGATTGTACTGTAGCTATACCTTTTAACAGTGTGAATATAAATGTGATTCAGATTCAGTTAAGCTATATGTCTGAATGTAAGTTCTGAATGTAATAGGAAGAGGCAAATTGTTTTCTACATACCAGGTAGAGGCAAATCAAAGTACCTATTTTAAATGTCATTATCTTCAAAACTTTATTATTAACAATAGATAAAAGCCAACCAGCTTCAAAGTCTTTGCAGTCTTTCCTACCATTTGTCACTGATAAGACAGCAAAACTGCTTAATGAGCATTTGTACCCTTCAAAGAGAGTGGGTTCCATTTTTGAAACTGCTTATAAATTAAAATATATTCCAGTTGCAGTAAACAGAATATACATGTCATACCAGTTTTGAGCACACTCATATAACTCAGCTATACATAATGTATGTGTGTAATTTCCAGATAGCCTGTGAAATGGTAAAAGTGCAGAAGCAATTTGTTTTGGGGTGTTTTTTTTGTTGCTGTGGTTTTTTTTTGTGTCTATGTGCAGATTTGTCGGTGCCACTACGTAAGACATGCCATTGCATTTCATTTTGCTCTTTGCCACAGTGATCTGTAGCGTGTTGCTGAGGGCAAGGATACTCCTTCCTGTTGTGTAGTTCTAGTAGTATGGAGGGTCATCCCTAAAAGTAGAAATTCAGCCCATTGAAATCATCTGACATAGAGTTTAGGAAGAGCATTCGTGACGGATTCTGTCATATTCCTATTGTTTGAGTTGAAAAGCTGAGCTTTCTGTTTTGTTTTGTTTTTTTGCCTTGCTCCTACTTCTTCCTGAACTACAGGCGGCAAACATTCCTTGGACTGCACGCTAATCTTAACAGAAGGAGACTCCGCCAAATCTTTAGCTGTCTCTGGCTTAGGTGTTATTGGTCGAGACAGATACGGAGTATTCCCACTCAGGGGCAAAATTCTTAACGTTCGAGAAGCTTCTCACAAACAGGTAAGTAGTCTTCTCAATTCCTTTTAGCCAACAGGTAGATGTTTCATAATTTTTGATTTCTAGGGTTTTATCACAGTATTTTCATTTTTATTTTTTCATGAAAATGTAGTGGCTAGGGTTTCATAAAGGACCAGCTACTTTATAGCCTGTAGTAAAATCCTAAACTAGAAATACTAAGTGAAGTACTGAGATGATAAATATCATTTTTTCACAAACGCAAGGAGATTCTCCTTTGACTTATACTAACACTTTACACGAACACTTTACAAATTAAAAGCTTACATTCTCTCAATTGTCATGTAGTTTCATTGACTACCAACATGAAGCAGTATCACTATTACTAATTGCATTACTTCTGTTGCCCTCTATACTTTGTCTTTAGTAAGAGTATTGCAGTAAGAGTACTGCAGTAAGGGTATTGCAGTCTTGCAGATGCCTGTAGAAGTGATGAAAGAGAAGGCAGCTTTGTGAGATGACTTTTTGTTATATTCATCTTTCTGTGGAGTGCTGTGGTTGTGGAGAAGCAGTGATACAGTCTTGAGGATTTATACGTACAGAAGAATTTTTTCAGGTGTGAGGGCTACAAGGGGCTCAGGGATGAAGGAGTTATGAAGTTTGAGGTAGGGGTGCATTGAAAAAGTAGCTATAAACCTTAAAAAAAAGATTGGGATATTTCTGAATTTCTGGTTTTTATACTAACTGCTAAGGCAACTTTTTAATACAGATCATGGAAAATGCAGAAATCAACAACATCATCAAAATAGTTGGACTACAATACAAGAAAAGCTATGAAGATCCAGAATCTCTAAAAAGTTTGAGATACGGAAAAATTATGATCATGACAGATCAGGTTAGTCTGAAATTCACAACTTTATATATATACAGCATTTCTTGAAATGTGTTTTGCTGCAGTCTTAAAGTAGATTCCATTTTTGTGCATTATAATCTGCCTCTATGTTATGATAATATAGATGTATTCAGAGGGAATCCCTAATGTTTGAGATTTCTTTATGGGAATAATTTGTCTATACATTATTTTTGTTACTCCAAATGAACAACAGAACTTTGCTGCACTGTAACAGAGAAGCCAAAGTAATAAAAAAAAAAAAGTATAAACAAGAATGTTTTTGATTGCTCAAAAATTTGTTGAAAGTATAGAAGTGAACAGTAGATGAGGTAGTAATGCTAATCTGGCAGAAACTAGAACGAAGGCAATTATTTCTGTGTATTCTCATGAAGTATGTGTTTATTGTTCCGATTTGTAGAAGGTGAGGTAGCCTGTGCTTTAGATAATTGCGAAGGTTTGTTTGTTTGTTTCTCCTGGAAAGGTCAAATTATCAAGCATTTTAGCACCAATGAGAACCAATGGGCCAGGTTTGGCTTTCTTCCACAGAGATTCAGCTCCACGTTATCTGAGAGATGGACAGCTCTCCCAAACAAAGCATGCCATAGGCAAATAAACCTGTGACCTGCACCTGTGCACATGGTTTGGAAGAGTTCAATGTTAGCTCTGGGATAGGGTTGTTTACAAGTGGCTATTTGATACCCAGGTTCAGTTCAGAATCCAAATTAAAACCTAACTGTTCCCTTTTGTGTCAACAGATATGGTTTTAATGTATCGAGGCCAGTGCATTCTGTTTATCCTTGCAACTAGACTTTTTCATACATTGCCACTCTAGTTTTGGTGTTGGGATGGGGGTGAGTTTTTTGTTGTCTTAGTGTGATCTGACATTTTACGAGATTGCCTCATATTCATGTTCTGATTTAGGATCAGGATGGATCTCACATAAAAGGCTTGTTGATCAATTTTATTCATCACAATTGGCCATCACTGTTGAAACATGGTTTTCTGGAGGAGTTCATCACTCCCATTGTAAAGGTATGGGTCCTGTTAATGCAATTTTATTTATTATTTACAGTGCAACAGAAAAGTTAATTATTTTTGTTTTGTTTTGTTTTAAAGGCAAGCAAAAATAAGCAAGAACTTTCATTCTATAGTATTCCAGAATTTGATGAGTGGAAGAAACACATGGAAAATCATAAAGCATGGAAGATAAAGTACTACAAAGGTTTGTTTAAAACAAAGAAGTTAACCTTGTGAATATAAAAATAAATAATAAATAGATGTTACAAAGTTTTATTTATAGCTAATTTCATTACACTATCTTATCTTCTGCAATTATTTTATTTAAGGGGTAAAATATTAAAACTTATGTACAAAGGGTAAGATGTTAAAACATAAATTCCAAGTATGGAGTAACTGTTTTGTTTTGTTATACAGGTTTGGGTACCAGCACTGCTAAAGAAGCAAAGGAATATTTTGCTGACATGGAAAGACATCGGATCTTATTTCGATATGCTGGTCCTGAAGATGATGCTGCCATTACGCTGGTAAGAACTTATAAAAGGGATTCTCTGTGATACTTTCTAGTTTCCATTGTTCACTGAACATGAGGAAGTCCTAGCAGGTGAGATTTTTTTTTTGGCATGACTGAATAAAAAATACTTTCAGGGGAGAAAAAAGCTTTTGAAAAATGTTTCAAATTATGGAGTAAGACCCTTATCCGTGCTACAAAATTAATTCCACCTTCTGCTTAGTAGCTCTGATCAATTTTATGTGGTGTAGATATCAAGGAACAGTACATTCAAAGTTGCTTTTAAAGAGAGAACACACAAAAGAGTATTCTGAGTAAGGCAATAGAGCTCAAATTGATGGTGTTTTGCACCTACTTGGGTCCCGATTTTTGTTTATGAGCAAATTGCATCAGATAATAATACTTTATTCTTTGAAGATATGTCAGTGTGGCACGTGTGTATTCAGATATGTCCTGCACATTTGAATTTGAAATCTTGTAGGTAGTTGTGTTCAGGTGTTTTGAACAGATCAGACATAAACAGTCAGTACACCAGGAAATTATTTGTGTTTCACAAACTTGAGAAAGGAGAAAGAATGGAGTGTCTAGAATGAACTGTTTCCTCAAGATGTGTTTCACCTTTTACATAAGTTAATTTACTATTTCAGTTTTAGGTGTTATTAGAGAGAAAAATGGGAAAATGCACATATTCAGATATGAGCTCTCTCCTTATATAATAACTTTTTCTTTATATTGTAGATCCAGTAAAATGGTGTGTTTTTACTAACAGAAAAGGCTAGTAAGCAGTATGTACCTGTTCTCTTGAAGGAAAAAAAAACGCACAATGTGTCAGAAGTTATTTATACTTCTCATTTTCATTCTGCCAAAGATGCACTGAAACACAATCCTTGCATGTGGTTGCCCATCCTAGAAAAGTGTGTTCATCTAGATAGTAAAGGAGTCTGTAAGTTTGCATATCCATTAAGAGGAGAAGAAACCCTGAACAACCTGATCAAAAATCTATGTTCTACTTCTGCATATACACCACAATTATTGTTCAAGGAGAATTTGTAAGCTCTCCTCTAAAAGTTCCAGACAGACGGTCTTTCGGTTCAAGGGAAGGTAAAAGAGTTCAGTTGCAATTACAACCAAACAGATTGATGTCACTCTTGATGTCACATTTAGCCCTAAAGGCAGATTCTGTTCCTACTAAGAATTCTTCTTAGTGTCTTTCTGTTTATGCTGTGATCATTCTTCACTGACTGCTTCATCAGTACCATTACCAAGTACTGAGACACTATTGTGGAGTATCTAGTCTTCTGCTTTCCATTCTGTTGTTCATTTCCTTCACCATGTCTTCTGTTTCTCATAGTGTACATATAACTCTACAAGATATTCTAGGTTTGTATAAAGTTGGCCTGTTAATAGTGAATAGTTGACATGCAGGATGTTCTGTATTTATTTCAATGATGTCTAAGGCCATATTACCTGTTAAGGCTGATACTCACTATTGTCTAAAGTTATATCCTATCCATTCTGGATGAAATTAGTCATTTGTTACACAAGAAAGCTGTTAACAGAAGTTCCACCTGTATTCCTGTCCACATCTTCTCTGCTGACAGTTACAATTCCAGCCCCAAGTCACCACTGGGCATAGTGGGTCAAAGATTGTAGGGCCTACCAGGTCTCAGGATAGCTCTAATCAGGAAAACCAATAATTATTTCACTCAGTAAATTCTCAGTATTATGAAGAACTTTCTGCTAGGAAGTCTAGCAGTCTTAGAATAGCAGTTCTAAGTGAAGAAAGGAAAGGAAACAAAAAACATTCTATTTGAGCATAAATATTCAAGAGTAATTTTTATTGAAAATTTTTATTCTAATTTGTATGCTGATCCAGCTCTTGTTCATTTGTCACTGCAGTGTCTCTATAGGAAAAGTATAAATACATGGAAAAGAACTAGAATAAGACTGTAAGAATTAAGCCATGTTTTTACAAGAGCCTAATCTTAAGCCTACAGATGTCTGACATTGTAAATTGTTGAGCTTTATTGACAAAGGTAGTCAATCTGATACTAAACAGGGTGATATCACTTAGTCCCTTTCTCAGTAAGTTAATTAGGTTTACTATTTAATGTGAAATATTATGATCTCCAAGGAAATTAAGCTATTAATTGAGATCTTCTGGAGTGCTCCAGTCAGAGTCCTTAAAAAAAGACAGTGATTTCTGTTCTCTTATGCAGGAGAGTGGTGAAATCAGAACATGATGGAATCCATGTATTTTACTCTGTAATGAAAGAGGTAGTACCTCAACAACTCACAGAATTTTCCCAAATTAGTTGAAATTTTGCTTAAACCACATTTTTTATGCATTCCTCTGTTATTTCTTCTGGAGAAGAAACACACTGGAGGGGAACTCTGTTTCAGTAACAGGACAGACAGAACATTTGTGTCATTTTGTAGGGATAAGTTGTTGCTTTAAAATGACGTCTTGTATTCATAAAGACTAAGGCCCTCAGTCAGCTGGCGTAAATTCTCATTTAGTCTTTTCATAAAATGTCAGTTTTTTCAGGCTGTCAGTTTTCTTTGAGGACTAGAGCCAATCACTCAGGAATAGCTACACATTATTGACGTATGGTTGATAGTGCAAATAGGGCATGGAGAGGACAAGAGGAGTAGAGTATCTTTTATAATACCTGTGGTTAATTTTCTTGATGACAAATTAAACGATGAACCCAACCTTAGAATTATTTGTGGAGAGATCACAACAGCTTTAAACAAAGGACAACTCTGTTGTGAAGAGAAGAATAAGAATTATAACATTTGTCTAACTGCATACTGATCTCATGATAATCAGAGATGATCAGATGGGAGAGGTGTCAGTTAGAAAAACCCTCTGCAACAATGTCCAGTAGGCCATGAACCAGTACGGCTGCTTAAACATAAGCATTAATTACTTGGTTTATTTTGTCCAAATAAATATTATTATAGTGCAGTACATACCAAATTGTGACTAAAGTAACATGTATATTTACACAAACATGTACGTTCTGATACTGTAGTAAACCTGATTTTTTTCAGGCCTTCAGTAAAAAGAAGATTGATGACCGGAAAGAATGGTTAACAAACTTCATGGAGGACAGGAGACAGCGTCGGCTACATGGTCTTCCTGAGGTGAGTCCTAAATAATGGTAATGAATCTGATGGATGAGATCTAAACATACTGTAGATTTGTATTGAATGAATAATATATGTGTGGTTTTTTTTCAGCAATTTTTATATGGTACAGCAACAAAACATTTAACTTACAATGACTTCATTAACAAGGAGTTGATCCTTTTCTCAAATTCAGACAATGAGAGATCTATTCCTTCCCTTGTTGATGGTAAGCTGATAGTTCATTATGATTCATTGGAACATTCATTTTTATTGTTTTTTAAATCTGTGATTTATTTTGGAAGTCAATGTATTCAGATAGGGAATAGAAGACTTTTATATTTTTGTTTAGCATTCGTATGCTAAGAAGTTGCAATGTTTCTTCTGTATGGAAGCTTAAGCTGTTGCTTTGCAGCCTTTTACCTTAACCAGACCTCTTCCCTGGGACAGTACAAGTGCTTTGCTTCTAGTTAAACAGTCAGAGAAAACAAGTGTTTTAAGTGCTTATAATAATTGCAATTCAAATTGGGAGCTGAGGGTAGATGGTATAAGAGTTTTCTCCCTTCAGTTGTATACCACAAGCATTGTTTTAGTGGTTAATGAACCTTCCTGTAATCTTGCTAGGGTTCTGTCAGTCAGATTTGCCAACTCTCCCCTTGCAATAGCATGAGCATGAAAGGAAGCAGCTCACTACACACCACATGTATGTGCTTCATTTGTAAAACTATCTCCAGACATCATGAACAGAAATTTCTGCCTATATTGTAAATATGCATATACTTACTAAGACATGAAAAAAAGTTCTTGAGGTTTTGTGAGCAAACAAAAAAAAGCGTTTCTCCCCACTTTCCAATACACTTTTTATAGCAGAGGTGGCCAGCCTGCTTGACACTACAGACCCACACCAAAATATTCATGCAGCAAGTCTGTACAGAAATATAAGAAAATGAGAAAGGAACCTTAATATGTACACCTACTACACTGCAAATCCACATAAATAAAATGTATACATACTGTAATATAAACTGTGTGTTTATATATCTCTATATACATGTATACATTACACATTATGTACATAGTTGCCATCTGAGTCACTGCCAGTGTTAGCTGTAATTCTCCTTACTGGTCATGGGTCTGTGAACTGCTCAGAAGGTAGTAACCTGAGCAGTGATTTCTGTTCTTCAGTATCACAGGTGATATATAACAAGCTAGTCTGTTGGCAAAAAATCTCAAAAAATATGAAGAGGAAGAACGCTGTGACCATCTCTTCACAGTTTTCAATTACAACTTTCTTATTGGTGATTCTCCTGTGTAAAGGAAATCCTCTAGGTCTGTTCCTCTAAACAGATCTTTGCTATGTAAACATGATGCAGGTCCATTACAAAGAAAATTGAATTTTATGTATTTAAATGAAATGGAGATTGGAGTAATGTCTTTTTATCAATTTTTGCTCTTATGTTTGATGCATGTTATTAATGGAAATGTGTAGCAATACTGTAGTACAGTTCAGTAGTGTGAGTTAAAACACTGAATAGATCAATACATATATTTTAGTTTGCAGTGCTAGATAATACACAGAAAAATGATGCAATCCCTTCCACAAAGATGTTGTAATTAAAGTATACTCTAAGTGTACCTAAACAGTAAAAGTAAATCAGAAGATCAAAGAGTCTGGCCTCTTTCTTAAAACTTTAAAAAATCTAAAAGGGAGATAGATAACATATCTTTCTGTTGAATTTTAATGAGTAGTTGAGAACTTAACAGAAATATCAGAGTGCCTTAAAATATGCGTAAGCTACAATTACAGTTGTCACTGCTGAATTTGTGTTGATTCTAAGGAAAAATGTGTTCTAAGGAAAGAAACAACTCTTGATTTGCAGATGTATATTTAGGATAAATTTGATATTCATTAGAACGATATTGTATGCTGCACAGTAATGACTGGCTAAAAGGGTTGTTTCCACTTTTCTGGTAACTTTTTCAGTTTTGTTAGATAATCATTTCTTTTATTTTGAAAGAACTGAGATACTCATTTGTTATTTTGTTAGCGGTACAGTATGTATTTATTTCCATTTAAATTTTAAACTTCTTTCAAGAAACGAGAATAAGACAAAATTATTTCTTAAAAACCTGTGCTTGTGTATGTGTTGAAAATTGGATATTATTCTTAATAGGTTTAAAACCAGGGCAGCGCAAAGTTTTGTTTACTTGCTTTAAGAGAAATGATAAACGTGAAGTAAAGGTTGCTCAGCTGGCTGGTTCTGTTGCCGAAATGTCAGCTTATCACCATGGGGAGGTGAGTATGAAGAACAGAAAGTTGTGAGAATTTATAACCTATGTAAAATACTATGGAAATGTTTATTGTATTGAAATTGCAAACCTTTGGAATGAATCTACAAATCACAGGTTTACTTTTAAAGAATTTGAACTTAATTAGTATTTAAGTTATTTGAACTTAATCAGTATTTAGCTTAATAAGACAACATGTTTCCATTCTTTCCAAGTCTTTGTGCACAGTGGTATCCTGAGTAGTTTGTGGGTTGTGGAGAAATGGTGGATAACTAATTACATGGTACACTTCTTTCAGATTCTCAATTACAGAAACTAAGTACTAGGGCAATTTTTTGTCTTGAACTAGAAATAAAGTCTTTTAAGGTAAGAAGAAGAGATACTGTTCTTCAAAAACCTGATGCAGTTTTGGAACAAAGATTATTCTATCTCCTATTTTGTTATGTTTATCTGAAGTATTAGCAAGATTAACCATCTCTCTCTGTCCCCTCCTCTTTCCCTTTAAAAGTAATGAGTAGTAGTTTGTGCAGGAGAAAGTAAGCACAATCAATTTGTGCTGTTTTCATTCCTTCAGAGAAGGGCTTTAGAAACAATGGAGAAACTTACAGGGTTTTCAGGGTTTTCATAAGAATAGAATTTAAGGACAGGGAGACAACATGGCTGTAAAAGAGAAAGCACTATCTTTTGCCAGTAGCTCCTCTAAGAGGTTTTCTACGTTGCTTTCGTAGGGAGACTACTTTTTTGAAATTGGAGTCAAGTTAGTCACACAATTCCTGGGAATTTAAAATATATGTTACTAGTTGATTAGGAAAGAGTTTATTTCTCACATTTATTACTGTGAATATGTATTTTCTTGCAGCAAGCTTTAATGATGACTATTGTCAACTTGGCTCAGAACTTTGTTGGAAGTAACAATGTTAATCTGCTACAACCTATTGGTCAGTTTGGTACCAGGCTTCATGGTGGAAAGGATGCTGCCAGCCCTCGTTATATTTTCACCATGTTAAGGTAAATACAAATGTACAGCTAAACACATACTTCTGAAAAGCCTTGTTATCAAACTAATTATTTCACAACATTGCAGAGGGGTTTTTTGTGTGAGAGAAATTAGGAAGGACTGGAATATTTTGATGCATGTATGTGCTCAAATTCTGCCTTACATCTGTAAGCGTGTTTTTGCACCTAGATTGTTCTGCATATATTTTTTATGCATTAGAGTGCAGTGGGAATTGTAGCTTTTAAGGAATTAAACTTTGATTTGTAAGTAGGAAGGTTGAAAATGTAGATCACTTAGATCAATTGCCAATCTTAAATTGTGACTTCTTATAGAAGCACCTTTCAGTTTCTCTGTTCAGGGTGAAATCTACTAAGTTTTGCAAAGGAAAATGTATTGCCACCTGGTGATGAGTCCTTCAACTCAATGTTCTTTTGGAAGTTGAGAATGATTATTTTCCTTTCTGATGAGTGTCTTCATATCAAGCTAAATTACACATACACAGTTAATCATGAAGACCTTATTTAAGTGCTGATTTTTCACAGCCTTGAAATTATAATACCTTGAAATTCAATTTAACATGCAATGTGTGAGAATTTATGTTAATCGTAAGCTTTATACATTAGTATCAGGATTTATTCCCCTCTTATATATATTCTTTGTGTAGCAGCCTAGTTTTAGACATTCTCCTTTTCACATGAGGTGCTGGAAATTGTGTTCATCCAGGGCAATTTCCTACATGAGCAGAAGGAGTCACCACTGTAGGATTTTTTTTTTTCAGAAACTCAATGAACTTTTGCAAATACCTTCATACTGTGTTGCTTTATTATTGGGTGGGTGACTTACTGCCACATTGAACTGTGTGAATTCTGAATGCTTCAAAGAATGGTATTTCTGTTGATATTGAATGTTATCAATTATTAGTATATTGTGTACATGTATTACTGGGAAGGAAGCTAGTATCTGTTATTAATACGCTATTCCATTGAGAAGAACTTTTTTTTTCCCTCAGGAGGTATGTATGTTGTATTTTCAGCTTCAGAAAGGCAAAGAGAAAAGAAGACATACAAACAGATCATATCTCGACCCCCTGACTGTTAAAGCATTGTGCACTTTACTTACAGGACTCCAGTTAAACAGTTTTCTTCTTTTTCTTCTTTTTCTTTTTTAAAGCCCTTTAGCCAGGCTGCTTTTTCCATCAGTGGATGACAACTTGCTTAAATTCCTCTATGATGACAACCAGCGCGTAGAGCCTGAATGGTACATTCCCATCATTCCTATGGTTTTAGTAAATGGAGCTGAAGGAATTGGTACCGGATGGGCTTGCAAACTTCCAAACTATGATACCAGAGAGATTGTAAACAATGTCAGACGAATGCTGGATGGCTTAGATCCCCACCCTATGGTAAAAATAATAGTATATACTAGTATTTTATGTGCTTGCTAAACAAACCTGATTTAATACATAGAAAATGTGTTCATATCGCTCTGTGAATGATTGGAATATCTGGCTTGGATTGTCCCAGTAATTCTGAGTAGGAGCTTTACTTGACTGTTGGGATGTGGCTGGGGAAATTCAACTTGAAGCAAAAAAAGTGCAATTTGTTTTTTTCAAATTATTTTGGAGGACTTCTTTACTTTGGAGGTCCGTTGACTGCAAGACTTTGAAGTTTTAAGTTTTACGTGTAGTTATGCTGCATGGAAGTAAAAAATTGTGCCACTCTTTCCTTTCTGAGGTACAACTACTTATCTTCAGCCAAATACGTTTCCTCTGTCTTGTGCTTGAATTGTGCTTCTACATATTTGTGAGCATAGGAGAAGATATTGTTACTGTTCCAAGAAAAGCAGCAGTAGCTACTGCTCCTTTAGTTAAAACTTTACAAGAACTTCTTGGAGGTGGTATATACTTGAAAAAAACTTTGGACAGTGAGAATATTTGTGTGAACCCAGAATCTCTGTAATCAACAGCTGAAATACAAGCTATTTAACCTTTACTTTACAACTAATGGCTATTGGTACTTTGTGTTTAATAAGTCATAGAAGCAGAAACATCTCTACTTAGATCACAGTTCATTGCCTCTGAGCAAGTGTAAATTTTCATGACCTACTGAATTTCCTTTTGCAAATTCTTAGGAACAATAATTAGATTTTTTTAAATTAATGCAATCCATTGCCCTTCCTTTAGGACTCCTAGGCCTTCTGTGTAGTCTCACAGTCAATTGAAGCTTCACTGTGGTTGAAAGAGGCAGTTCTGCCTCCATCTAGCTCCTTTCTGTATGCTGGTATGTGTTTGTGGCTGCATGGTAAGCTGGATAAGGGAATCAATTCAGTTAAAAAAAAAAATAAAATAAATCCCCACCCTGTTAGCTAATTTTTAAACTGGATGGGTTCCACTATCTTTGCCAAACAGCACATGGATGAGAAAATGGCTAGGGGAGGTAACACTACTTCTCCACTTCTTTCAGTGCTGATGTAAAGCTATTGTGAGACTTGGTTGTTATTCTGCTTTCTGTCATGCCTTAGCTGCACTTGCAGTTTCCTGTAAAAACAAAACAAACAACAAAACAACAACAAAATCAGAAATTAAAAAAAAAGAAAAAAGAAAAGAAAAAGAAAAGCCACCTTACTGGATTCAGCTGCATCTTCTTAATCATGTATCTACTCTGTAGACTATAAGACACTCATTTCTGTCACTTGCATGTGTGTATTCTGTTTTTTTCCATAATATTTTTGCTATGACTTAAGATTTTCACAGACATGAGAGGCTGGTTGATGGATTAGAGCAATATAAAGTGATAGCTGTATGGTGTATGGGAAATAAATATTTTTTTAACATCTTCTTATAAGATTTCTTACCATTCCACTGTTTTGTTTTTGTTTGTTTGTTTTTTTTCAATTTCAGCTCCCAAACTACAAAAACTTCAAAGGAACCATTCAGGAACTCGGTCAAAACCAGTATGTAGTCAGTGGTGAAATATTTGTGGTGGACAGGAACACAGTAGAAATTACAGAGCTTCCTGTAAGAACATGGACCCAGGTAAGTAGCAGAGAAAGATACTTACATTAAAAAAAAAAAAAAAAAAAAAAAGCTTTATGTTAAATTACGTAATTCTACATAGATGACTTTTTTTACATACATGGAAGGAAACATGGTTTCATTCTTTTCTGTGCCTTTGTAGAAGATGTTTTTTTACTTGTGCCTTCTACTGTCCATACTACTATCTGCTTCTCCTGCTGAGTTAATATATTTCTCCTACCCTTTCTTTATTTCCCTTTCTTTATTTCCCTTTCTCTTTTGAGTAGACTTTCCTGTCCTTCTTGGATGCCTCTTAGTTTTTTTTTCTAGTTCTAGCCTTCATTTCACAAGTCATACTGGTTCTGTAAATTATCACTGGTATCAGATGTGATACACACAGAGTTGAAATCTTAGGTTGATTGTTAGGTTGGTTTAAGAAATTATGAATTTTAAGAAGTGTTTCAGTTTTTGCCTGTATTTTTTTTAATAGGTGTACAAAGAACAAGTTCTAGAACCCATGTTGAATGGAACTGAAAAAACTCCAGCATTAATTTCTGACTATAAGGAATACCACACTGACACAACTGTGAAATTTGTTGTGAAGATGACAGAAGAAAAACTTGCACAGGCAGAAGCTGCTGGACTGCACAAAGTTTTTAAGCTTCAAACAAGTCTTACTTGTAATTCTATGGTAACTTTTTTATGTTTGGCTATCAGAATCCTTACAGTTGCTTGTTGTAAACTCGAATGTTTTTTGTAATGGTTTTGGCATGAGACCAATTCTGTGCATGACTGAGCAAATCTCTCTTCATATTTTGCTGCTGCCAAGAAATAATTGTCAACTGTTTGAATTCATTCTTCCTGAAGATAATTCAAGTCTTGCTTTTTTGGTCACGTTGAGCCATGCCATTTGAATTTTGAAACTTCACTGGAACTGTCTGGGTATTGAACAGTACCGTGTATTTGAAATCATTTAAACAGTAGAAAAATTTATTACTGATGACAAATATTAATTCAATATGGATCAACAATCCCAATTTAGTCCTAATGGATCTTTCAAACCAAACTATACAGTCTCTGGGTAGTTAGTTTCCTATAACTGAAAACTTCCCATGCAGCTAGCCCAAAATGATTAATGTAAAGTTAATCATTCAAATAACTTTTCTGTATTATAATTAGGTTTGAGTTGTAAACTTGAGACAAGTTCCATTTTCAAAATTGCACTTTATGCAGGACCTGTAATAGGATATCTGATGTTTCCACCAACATAACTCCCAGTTTAGGTTGTAAGGTATAGAAAATTCTATCCTTCAGCTGCTGAAGACGTAATGGTAATATAAATTACTTTATACCGATTCATTTTGTTTGTCGCAAGATGGGAATAAGAATGTGAGTAAACACACGTGTATTTATTACAAGAGAGGCACTTGAATTGTAATACAATTTCTGTCTGAATATTCCTAATAATCTGTCTTCACTGACTGGAAAAAACAGAATTCTAGTCTTTGTATGGCAGGTACTACTTTCAAACATCATCACAAAGCAAAACTACCAATACTGTTACCATTATGGTAACACATAAAAGCTATGTGAAAATAGGTTTAAATTTAATTAAAGACCACGTGACTGGGAGATGATAAAGGCCTTGCTCAAACGATTTTGTAGATTATTTTAGAAAAGAGAATATGCCAAATAAATTGATAGTACTTCTCACAGTTTTGAACAACCATATGAACTACTGTAAAAATCTGTCTTCAAATTAATGTTTTAGCAGATTACAACAATTTTTTCACCTCAACCCTGTATTATCTGCTTTCTGTGTTTATGTAGGAATTCATCTATCCTAGTGTAAGCATCTTAAAAATTTAGATGCATACGTGAGCTAGTTCATTATTCATCCAATTCCCAAATAGATGCCTTAGACAGATGAATTGCTCTCTGGAGGGGCTTATTTCTTTCAGCTGACTATAGAGGGCGCCTAGGGTGATTAGTTCACCTCTAAATGTCTAAACTGGAGATGTCGGAAGTCAGGCAGGATTGATTCCACCAGTGTGTAAAAATGATTTCTTACTTTGTGCTTGAACTTGAAGGATTTCTGGAGTGTTTAAAGTGACAGTTTTCACAGCTGAATTTAGAGGTTATTAAAGATGCTCTTCAACTGTTACGTTAAATGGTTGTGAATCATCAAGTGATGCTGAGCTTGTGCTTTAGTATTTAGGTAAAATTAGACATTCAACTGAACTCAGGCATACTTCTCTATATCCCTGTTTCTCTGCTTGAAAGTATTACCATAAATCTCGTGTTAAATCTACGTCTTCAAAATAAAATCTATTCAGCTATGTGCTCTATAGTTCCACGGTAAGGTTTGAGCTCACAGTCTACAAAATTCTGCTCTTCATATGATGCATGTTTATGAGCAATAGAAATAAACTCTAACACAAAGCTTGAGTTATGCAGTCTCTCTCAAGCAGTATATTATGTATTTTATAGGTGCTATTTGATCATATGGGATGTTTAAAGAAGTATGAAACAGTGCAAGACATTTTGAAGGAGTTCTTTGATTTGCGATTACATTATTATAGTTTGCGCAAGGAATGGCTTGTGGGAATGTTGGGTGCAGAATCTACAAAACTTAACAACCAAGCTCGCTTCATTTTAGAGAAGATACAAGGAAAAATTACCATAGGTGAGTAAATACTCTCTAAAACATGAGTTAGAATTGATAACAGTAGGGGAAAATGTGGAATTTATTTAAAAATAGTAAAACATACTTGCATGTAAGATGCTTATTTTCAAGACATTTATTTATTTATTTTTGATTGTGTGTGTATCTTGTAGAGAATAGATCGAAAAGAGATTTGATTCAGATGTTGGTCCAGAGAGGTTATGAATCTGATCCAGTTAAAGCCTGGAAAGAAGCACAGGAAAAGGTAATGATCTGAAATCTCTGGATGCATTTGATGCTATTATTATAAATGATACTCATTTCTTCAGATGTTTGTTTTCTAGTAGTCTAACTTATGACACAGCCCTTGAAAAAGATTATTCATTACTCCTTCTCATTGGCTTCCATTCTAACAAATATAAACTCATATAGAAATATTGTTGCATAATATTGGTAATGCACATAGATAATTCTAAGACAAAAACTAGGTAAGAGTTGCAAATGAGAACACAGACGACTGAATTTTCTAATCAAAACTGGCAACTATACTTCTGACTGGATGATACGCTAAATGCTACATCAGTTATTCCAGATTTAAAACTGATATTTCCCATATTATTTGTCACATTATAGTAAACACAATTATTTATATAGAACCTATATAGAACCTACTAATCGGTTTTCTGGCATGAAACTTGAATATTGTAAAGCTATGACTCTTGAAGTTACCTACAAGTGACTCAGACAGTTGTTTTTTTTTTTATAGCTCCAAAAGAATGACAAGTTTAATTTCATACTTTAGTACAGGAAGATGAAACTGCTTGCAAATTTTTGTCAACTACTACTTTTCTGGGCCATTACCACTGCTTTTGGCTATTTATTTTTCATTTCTCATTTGATTTGTTTTGCATTTTTTTATTACTACTGTATTTTAACTCCACGCAGTATAGTATTTTATAACAAAACTATCATTAAGAGAAATTTTGATCCACCTTCAAGCCACAACTCTTACGTTCAAGGTTATTTTAGCAGTTTGTATAGAAAAACACTGTGCTTATTTCTAAAGAAACAGATGTACATGCATATCCAAAGGGCAAAGGACTCCAGCCTATGTGAGATACAGAGGAGGGTACCAATTTCTGCGTCTAACAGGATACAAGGCATATGGCTAGCATTAGGTTCAGCTGTATTTTCTTAAATCAATGATTAAACAATACAAGTATAGAAAGGGACAGGAACATGGGGTTTTGGAAAGGTACAGAAGAGTGTTTGTGTCATTGAATCTGTGAGGAAACACCTTACTACTCCAGCAAAGTGTTTTGGAGGAGAGTTAAGTAGATGCATAGAGCTAAGATTATTAATGCTTCTAAAACTGAATGTTTTACTTTAGGCAGCAGAAGAGGAGGACCCGCAGAACCAAAATGATGATGCATCCTCTGCTTCTGGCTCAACTTCTGGCCCTGATTTTAACTACATCTTAAACATGTCTCTCTGGTCGCTTACAAAAGAGAAAGTAGAAGAGCTAATTAAACACAGAGATTCAAAGGTTGGTACGCTGTGGGAGGCTTGTTCTGAAATGATTTAGTAATTACTGATGTTTCTAATTACCATGTTCAGTTTAGATAGTATTTACTTTGGCTGTAACTTAGTAACTTCTATGTTCTATTTTCACATTTTAGGAGAGAGAACTAAATGACCTTAAAAGGAAATCTTCATCAGATCTCTGGAAAGAAGACTTAGCAGCTTTCGTTGAAGAGCTTGAAGTATGTTTTACATATCTTTCTAAAAATATGTATTAAAAATAAGCAAAAATTAATAATAATAAAGAAGAACACATTTTGAATTAAAAACAGATGGTCCTCCAAATATAGGGAAAAGTGGGAAATCAGTTTTGGATAATTGAGTTCCTAGTTGTGGTCCTCAGGGATTTTTTCTTACATCTATACAATATCATGGTTTTTCCAAGTCAGTGAAAGGAAAATTACCAGAAGCAAATTCATTTTTTGATGACACAGAGATTGAGAGTTGTAACTAGGAATAGTAATAATAATAGCAGTTGTGCGTGTTCTACTCAGTTATGAGGCAGTAAGCATTGTCAAATGTAAAACAGTACATCTAGGAACAAAGCACGTAGACTATAAATATCAGATGAGGGTCTTTTACCTTGCCTCATTAGCAACTCTGGAAAAAGTTAAATGCATATTGGTGGGTAACTTGCTGAGCCTCAGTTTTCAGTGTTGCCAGAAAGTGGATGATGTAATCTTTTTGAGGTAGCACAGGATAATATAAATAAGGCATTTATTTTATTTCTCTGTGTGTTTGTTGTGCAGCTGTAATTCAAGGTATTCTGTTCTGAAGTCTCCTTTTCAGCTATATGTTGATATTGTGAAAGAAGCTGATGAAAGGACTGAAAAATGTGCCTTGCAGAAATTACTCTAAAAGCCAGTTTCTTGCTTTAAGTGACAAAAGACTGAAAAGTTACGTCAGTACCTAGATATGTATATGAGGAACAAAATAGATAAAAGAAAGATTTTCAATCCAGCAGTGTCCAAAAGTTCATGCTTACTTAGGCTTGAATGAAAGTATAATTTTTAACTGCATGTGGTAATTAAGAACTTACTAAGATCAAGTGGTTATTTTTCCATTACTAGAATGTGTATTGTAATTCATCTGACAATTAAGGGAAGTCTTATGCTCCATGTTAAGAAATTAATCATAAATAACCACTGTGTTCCACTTTGTCCTTATCAAAAAAGATTTTTTTTTCTCCCCCCCACACGTTGTTTGTCAGAAAGTAGAAGCACAGGAAAGAGAAGATGTTTTGGCTGGCATGGTTGGCAAACCAATAAAAGGTAAAGTTGGTAAACCCAAGATGAAGAAACTTCAATTGGAAGAGACCATGCCATCACCGTTTGGTAGAAGAATAGTTCCGCAGATTACATCTGCAATGAAAGCAGATGCCAGTAGGAAACTGCTGAAAAAGAAAAAGGTAAATCAAACCACTGTTGTAGTTACAATTATTTATTATTTAAATACTGTATTTTTCTATGCTGGTAACGTAGGTCCAAGCTGCTAGAACCCACTAATGCTCTTTATAATGTTCAGCTGCCTTAATGCACAGAAAAGTTAATACTTGATATCTTTTCTTTTGTGTTTGAAAGTCTCTTTTGACTACTTATTGTTGAGGTGCTTTTGTTAATTTTTTTTTTCCTTCCAAGACTATTCAACAACTGTTAATAGAGTAGTCTACTTTCATTTATTATGTTCTACAAAGTTGTATTGCAGTTTTATCTTCAAATTTTAAAGGTATAATTTTATTTTGCCCAACTCTTTTATATTTTTAGGGTGATACTGATTCTCTAGCAATAAAAATGGAATTTGATGAAGAATTTGGTGGTGCACAAGCTGAGGGTGGTGGGGATGACTCATTGAATACGACAGCCTCAGCAACTAAAACCCCCAAAATTAAGAGAGAGAAGAAGGAGCCTGGTAAGATCCTTACACAGTCATCATTAAGCTTAAATGAATACTAATTTTGCATTAAGTATATTTTTATATATTTAATAGGAGGTTGGAACTAGATGATCTTTAAGGTCCCTTCCAACCTGAGTCTTTCGATGATTCTGTGATGATTCTATATTTTTAACATGGTGAGAAGGGAATTATACCCATGTTAATCACTATTTCATCTGCTTTTCTTCCTTAAAGAGATATGTGGAAATACTTGAAGCACTTCAGCATTACAGCATACATAGAGATTAACAGCAGATGAAGTAAATGCTGAAGTTAAATATGTTGTCACTTCTATTATTGTTCTCTGCTTTTACTAACTTACTGAAATTTCTGTTAAGTGAACTGCTTTTCTGAGGGTGGGGATCAATTTTCTACATCTGATTTTGAGGGGGAGTTCTAAATCTTGTTCTAAATCTTCTATGTAGAAAGAAATAGATAAGTAGAAAAAAACAGATTATTTTTAACGTAATTCGTTTGGCAGCAGCAGGTCAGGTTCTGTGTGAAATTATTTCATCACATTGTTAAATTTTCCTTCAGGAAGTAGAAAAAAATGTATGATGTTTAAAGGAAAGTTTTTTAAGATAAATTATATTAAGTTTATGCATCATAAGCAATTAGAAAAGGCGAAGTGTCTTTCTGTCTTTTTGTTTGTTTGTATTTCCCCTTTTCTTCCCTTCCCCTGGCTGTAACAGATGCTTTAACTTGTTACAGGCACTAGAGTAAGAAGAACACCATCATCTACAAAATCCAGTGGAAAAAAAGTAAAGAAACGAAACCCATGGTCAGATGATGAATCCAAGTCTGAAAGTGATTTAGAAGAGAATGAGCCTGTGATTATTCCAAGAGACTCTCTGCTTAGGAGAGCTGCAGGTACCCAAGCTTTTGTGAAATGTGCATTGTGCCTGAAAATTTAAACTACAAACCTCCATTCTCATTTGACCACAGCATTCTGTTGGGACTTTTATCTCCTACAGATAGCTTGCATTATATTTTTTTCACTGTGATGATTCCGGAAAACCTCTTAATGGCAGAACCAGGAATTGCTACAGAAGCAACTGTAACTTTGTCCAGAAATCTTTTACTTTATCCAATACAATAGAATAGAAATTACTCACAAAAAAAAAAAAAAAAAAAAAAAAAAAGACACTAATGCAGTTATCTTGTCAAACAAGAAAGCAAGGCAATATTTGACAAAACAACCCCCAAACTGTAATGGCTAAAAAAAAATTAAAAAAAATCAGAACAGTCTAGTCAGAAGTATCAGAGTCTGGAAGTTTTAAAAATATCTAAATATTAGATAGTTAAAAAAAAAAAAGATTTTTCTGGAAAATTGTTGATAGATTTTTCAAGCTCTTGATTAGGAAGAATGTTCAAATGATATAGTCAAGAAAACTGTGATCGTAAGTCAAGGATTCTTATTCCTTAAACGTGCTTCTACAGTGGAAGGTACCTGAGCAAGCCACAAGCGGTGTCAGATATTTCATAGCAGTTTAAAACATATACCTCTATTCTTCCAGACTCAAACAAGTTTCTTTTCCCCCACGCGTTTTGTCTTGTATAATCTGAGGCATGGGTTGTGCAGTGACTTCCACTTTATTTTATTTATGTAGTAACATAACCAGCTATCTTGAGATGTGTAAATATGTATTTTTCTTGCAGCTGAGAGGCCCAAATACACGTTTGACTTCTCAGAAGAAGAAGATGATGCCGATGACGATGATGATGCCAACAATAACAATGATTTGGATGAACTTAAAGTAAAAGCTTCTCCAGTTACAAATGATAGAGAGGATGAGTTCGTTCCCTCAGACAGTTTAGAAAAAGATGAATATGACTTCTCCCCAGCTAAATCAAAGCCATCTCCAGAGTAAGTACTGGAATTCAGCAGTATTTATGTTCTAATAATTTTTTATATATATAAGTCCTTAAACAAAACATCGATCAATTATTAATCTACATGTGCCTTGTAAAATAAAATTTATACATTGCTGGGGAGGCACGAAAGTCTTCGCATTGCAATTGACCAGTACAGGGGAAAACGTGACTTACCCATCAAGAATAAAGTGCCAGTAATGTCATCCATTAAAATGCTTTTAAGTAACATTTTCTGGTTTTCCTTCTTGAACCAGCTTGGTATAGAGAGCTATTGATAAAAATGTAGTACTGTTAATTTTAAATGCTTACAGTACATGACTGGAAAGTGATTTTAAGAATTTGACTGCTGCAAGCATACACAAAGATGCTAGAAATGCATTGTAGTGCCCAAAGAGGAATTTAATCTCTTATAGACACTATAATGTCTCATTATTTCAGTATGTAGTTAATGCAATTTCTTGTTGTTTCTTGTTTGGAAGGAGGAAAACGTCTCAAGAGAAGAAAAATCAAGATTTTGGGAACATCTTCTCTTTCCCATCTTACTCGCAGAAGACAGATGATGGTGAGCTTGTTTCCACTGATCTATTTGCCATTAGCAACTGTTATGGACTGTGTTAGGGGATTTATGTTGTTAACACAAAACTCATGAAGTAGTTGTAGAAGGAAGATGTTGAGATTTATAAAGGGGAAAGAGGTTCTGATCCTTAGAGGAACATAGCTTGTATCACAGATAAGAAAATCACAGTACATAGCCTAGCTGTAGTATCAGAGGAATGTTTCTGTGAGATTGAATTTGACTTACTGATGAATGATTTTAAATATGCAGTGAACAAATCTTAATGTAAACATACTCTGTGATTATAGATACAACAAAATTGGACAGTGATGAAGAGGATTCTACTCCTGTTTTCTCTTCGTCTTTCACCCCAAAACAAGCAGAGAAAATTCCAAGTAAAACAGTAGCTGCTAAAAAAGGTAAGTGTAGGATTATTCCATAAGTCAATCCTTTTTAAAAAAACTCTTCCACCTTTGAATCATCTCTTTACATCTTAAAAGTGTTTTTACATCTTTGCCCAAATTATTCATGATCACAGTTTGATGATCATGGTTTGTTTGACAGTGCAGTGATAACCTAACATGCTTAGTTCTCGGTCAGCTAGTCTCCTTCTAGTCATCTCCTCGATTGTGTCCATCATCATGCCTTGTGTCAGCAGCCTGTTCAAAACCCATCTTCTGGCATTGCAATATTCCATTCACTCACCCTCACGCTGGGGGATGCCCATTGTGTAGCTGAAACAATTATCCCAGACAGCTGTTTGATTTTCTGTGACTTCAGAGCTTGGATTTGTGAGGACAGGAAGCTGAAACTAAAGAACTACTTGTTCTGCCTTGCTGTCTGTACAGTCACATCCCCTTCTCAGAGAAGGGAACATAAAAGAATAGAAAGGAAAATAAGGGATTAGGTAGGAGTTCAGTTTCTTTTCAGACTTCAATCAATTTGAGATGAAATCTCCTGATCTCTGGTGTGCACTACAGAGGATCAAGAGACTGCTGAGCTTGCTTTCCATGCACTCTTTGAGAGGTCTGTGGTTCTAGTGCTTTATAGTAAGCCTAAGAGAAATCCCAAAACCAGTCTTACTCTCTGATTGTAAGCAGCTGCTCGCCTTGAATAGCACAGCTGTCAGATTCCAGCAGTGAGAAGTCCCCTGCGCATCAGCTGTGGGACTGACTCCGTTCCTGAGCCTTCTGCCAAAAATCTGGGCTTCTTGAGAGCGTGCGTACCTTGACGTCAGTGCGAACTTCCATTTTATGTCATGGTACCAAGCGGAGAGCTTGGCTCTCCTGATCAGGTCTAGTTGCTGTCCGTGATCCTTCCCAGTTGTACAGTGCAGGAACCACTAAGACAGTGGCTCAGAAGTCCACTGGGAGGGAGAGGAGTGTTCTGGAAGCCATGGACACTATTACTTTAGCTCCAGGTGCCATTTAAGAGTTCTGTCATCTTTGGATTTGCTGTTCTGTGAGAGAACTCCCTCTCCCCAGAAGATGACCAGTGACGACAGGCTCAGTTTCTGGGGGGAGGAACAAGCAGTGTTTGTGGCAGCGTATCGTACTGCTCTTTCATTCCCCGGTTACTTCCTTCTCCCGAATTCCTGGTTTGTCAGCCACAAGCCTGCACCTTTTCTAACATCAGTTAACAGAATTTGAGGACTCGGGGCCAACTGAACACAGCCGCATCTCACGGCTTATCTGTGGGGTAGTGCTTGGCAATGGAGCACGCTTTGCTTCAACATCACCAAAGTAAAATAGTAAGCCAACGTCAGGGGCTGAGGTTTAGACGTCCTCCTACAGCACTGTATAGGTTTTGGCCAGGCAATTGTGCCTTGCACAATGCCTTGTGCTGTTCATATGAAATTTGCCTACTAAAAGATGAAAGAGTATTTAGTTCAAGGCACTGGAATGGACTGAAGGCACTGATACCCCTTAATTAGAGTGTGACAAAGGAAACCTCCTGTTTATTTCTCACTGTTCTAGCATACAAGTTAAAATTTGTTTTTGCCATGTGCAGAAACTGCTCCTCTCATTTTAATATCTGCCATTCATGCTGTAATATCTGCCATTTATGCTGTAACCTAATAAAATTGAATACTTTAACCAGTATATGAATTTAACACATTTGGTATCTCTACCTTCCAACAGCAAAAGTAGATGCGCCACCTAAACCCAAAAGGGCTCCCAAGGCCAAGAAGGTGGAAACCATAAACTCTGACTCGGATTCAGAATTTGGCATTCCAAAGAAGACCGCAGCACCCAAAGGTAAGAATTCTGGTGTAATGCTGACAAGCAGCACACAAGGCTGTGCGCTCTGTCATGATGGGGTCATGATGACTTTCAAAAGGCAGTAGAAGCAGTCTCTAAGCGTAGAACCTCGTTGGTTTATTAGTAAATGAATCACCAGTGGGTTATTCAGCCATGAGCTTTTTGTGCGACAAGTTTACCAACTTTTGACAATAATGTGAACTTTTGATCTGACCTTAACTGCTTGGGATGCATTTAATAACTCCAAACCCCTGTGGATCGCTCAGCTCTTCTATTGGGTGCTGCTTAGTTTCATTCTTTGATCTCAACTTTATATGAGTCAGTAAAATGTTGGTAACTCTAATAAGTAAGATTTTGTGGCTCTTGTTGGCATCCTGTTCTCAGATGCCACAGACCTCAGAAGAGAGTGACAGCAGCACATCAGCATACCAGTGATTTGATCAGAACCATTCATAAAGGCAAAGGATGTGTCGCTGCTGGTGGCTGCGGTTCGCAGTAAATTTACTGAGCTGTGAAGGTGAATTAAATGCTGCATAATTAGTACAGAAGGCTACTGAGGACTTGCGGTGCACCAGGAGTCTGGAAGTTTAGCTAATGAAGTTTGGGCCTGTCTTGAACCCAGCAGCATGAATTGATAGCGTGAATGGTAACTGCAGAAATATGAAAGATTTAAACTGGGAATATCAAATACATTGTATTTACTGCTGTTGTGAAGATGGTTAAGCTGTAAACTAAATTTCATCTATAACATGTAGACATTACTAAAATGTAGTACTTTCACATTTGTTCAGTTTGCTGAATGTTGTTTATTTTTAAAAAAAAAAAAAGAAAAAGAAAAGGTCAATTTATATATTCTCCATCCTAGGAAAAGGTAGAGGGGCAAAGAAAAGGAAAGCATCCAGTTCAGAAAATGAAGGTGAATACAACCCTGGGAAGAAGACACCTAAATCCACACCAAGCAAGGTCAGTTTCCACTACAGTCCATTCTTCTTGTAAAATAATAATAATTATTATAATAATAATACTGTAGGGATCACTTTAGCTGAAAGGTACGTGTTCGTACTGTGGTTTGCCGATACAGCACCCAGGGTGTAGGTGTGGTCAGGCAGTAGGTGTTAGGGAAGGTTTGCTTCAGTTGTGAATGTTCGAATGCAGCACGCGCAGAGCTTCACAACTGATTTGTCTTTTCTTTTCCAAAGAAATCTAAGAAGGCCGCTTTCGACCAGGATTCGGATGTGGAAATCTTTCAGTCAGGCTTTGCCTCTGAAACAGCCCCGAAGCCCCGGACAGGCCGGGCTAGAAAAGAAGTAAAATATTTTGCAGAGTCTGATGAAGATGATGATTTTGATATGTTTAATTAAGTGCCCAAAGAGCACACAAATGTTTTCCAACAACTATCTTGTGTTGTCCTTTTGTCCCTTCTGTCGCAAACTTTTGTACATTTGACTTATTTTATGTGATAATGTAATTGATGGTTTTTATTATTGTGTGTAGGCATTTTAACATTTTGTTCTTACACCTACAGTTTTATGCTCTTTTTTACTCATTGAAATGTCATGTATTTGTCTGACTGGCTTGTAGAGATGTTCTAGACAGCTGTGCTAAAGCACATTTTAATTGTCATGGTTGCAAACAGCAAACCTGCTTTTTGAAATGAAGTTTAAACATTAAAAAATGGAAAACTATCTTGTGTGTGTGTGTGCATGTGTAAAATTTGGACTATTTCTACACAGGTTTTTTTAAAATAAATATATTTTATTCTTTGCCAGGAGACTCCATGGAAAAAGGTAAACAGTATATGAACATAGAAAGCATTGTTAAACAATCTCAATGTACAAACAGAGCCAGTGAAAGTACATCACAGACTTGCTAGAATATATAAAAAAAAATCCACTAGTGCTTTAAATGAAACCTAAGAAACTGACACTTTAAATCTGTTAACCATTCTACCACAGTTTTCACTCTGCTTCATGGTGATTTATCAAGGCCAAGAAGGCAGATCCTCTCCTTGTATTTCTGGAAGTCCTAGCTGTACTTCCCTGGCACCCGGAAGGCTGGATAACCCAGCTAGTTCCCGGCAGTTGATTCTTACGGAAATACCCTAGACTCACCAAGTCAAAAGCTGTAAATGAGTCTGCTGGTTATCATCCCATGAAGTTTCCCTAATGGCTTGTGAACAAGTAAACAAAAACATGGTAACACTGAGAAGTGTTTCTGCCTTGGAGGCTATCGTTACTGTCGAAATGTTGCAGTTACTTGTGGAGCTAGGTCACCAGCCAGGTAAGAAACCACTTTTTTTCCTTTTAAAGTGACGTTAACAGTGGAACAAGTGACATCTGAATAACTGAGCTGGCAGTTACTGCTGATACTGATGTCTTTTCTGCTAGTGCAGTGAATTTTTGTATACTTTTTACAAGGAGATGCAAACTGAGGGCATCAAAGAGAAGTTTTCATTTAACTAAATCAGACGGTCCTTGCGACTTCCTTTCCTGGATGTGTACAGTAGTCCATTTCGTCTGGTTGGTGTCTTGATCGCTTTAGGTATGAGAGACAAAAGGAAAGCACCAAACATCCAGTATAGAAAGTACAGCCATACAGGTGTATGTACAAAGTCATCAGAATGCAACCAGAATTTAAAGTCTGAGATCTGTCTTGTCACCATGCAGTCTTGAATGTTCAGAGGAGAAAACAGAAGCTTAACTATTTTTTTTTTTTTGCATGAAATGGCTGATTTAGAGTTTCAAAAGTTTGCATTTTCTATTTTTAAGAGTTTAAACAGCAAGGAGTATATATCGATACATATGAAAATTTCTTGGTCCTTGTTGAGTTTTTATCTATATATATATACATATATAGATATATATTAAGTCCAGAAACTAAGCAGCAGTAAAAATGTTTCTCTTGCTTTTCATCCCTGTACATAAGGTATTAGGAATGTCTGAAGTAGCTGGAAAATGTCTTATTGCACCATGGGGGATTGACTGACACTGCTGTTATCCACTGAACTAGGTGAGATACTGGGACTGTGTTCTGCAGTGTTTCCATTTGAGGTCGGTGTCAGTGGTTCGTGTCCTTCAGAGTTCTCCAACATTTCCTGAATGAGAGGCGGCATGGATCCAGGAATTTCCATTTTCAATGTAATGACACGTTCTGCACCTTTAAAAAGAAAACAAAAAGAAGTTCTTCCCATTAGGACGATTTGTACAATTTCTTTTTCCTTAGCACCATCAGTGGCAATTTCAGGGTACATTATTTTAATGGATTCGGTGTCTCCCTCTGTAGTTCTGCATACAAAATTACATAAGTAAGTGAACTGCTTCCTTCATTGCAGGAAAATGGAGTTAGATGAGCACTCCTTAGCAAATTAGTTTTAAATTGTGATCGTAGCACTTGATATTACAGCACAGGTAAATTGGATGAACCGCTTCTTTTCAGAGACGGAACCAGAATGGCATTAAATGATACTGACAAATTAAATTCAATGGTGATCACTAAATGTCTTTATAAATTGGAATATACGTTATAGTCTTTAATCCAGACTGAATCTGCAAGGAGGACAAAAATGTTGCCTGATTCGTGTTAAATAGCTGAGGAGTAGGCATGTTAAATAGGCACAGCAATATGAGAGGAGTAAATATTTATTTTCTACATAACAAAATGTGAGGTAAGAATCAGAATTTAACAAACCCTTGTGCTATAAAAGACCAAACTCAGGCAAATGGATACTTTTGTGAAGCTGCCTTCTGCAGCCCGCAGGTGTTTTGTCTCATGCTAATTAACCACAAAAGTACACAGAAACACTGTTTACGTCTGATTTAACTGAAGCTAACCACCCATTCACTACTTCTCCACCACTAACAACAATGGGTATTTTTATATAGAGACGGCTTCGCAGGCTATTGTGTGTAGGATTAAACACAATTACTCTATTAATCCTGACTACTCAGACTGTGAGACAATAACTAACACTAGTACAGGGGGGGAAAAAAAACAACACAATAAAGCACGGTGCTCCTAAGGTGCACTGGGACTTCTTGAACACATCGCACATGCAGGAAAGACCAACGCACGCCCTGCCCAGATCCCTCACACCACAACATCTGCCCAGTACGGGCAGCGCCCTGCCAGGCACCGGGCTGTTACCTCTGAGGGACCCACGCAGGGATGAGTAAATTACTGACACACAGAGGAGACCTCCCGTGCTGGGTGGACAGAGCTCCTCAGAGAACAGAAAGGTTACTGCTAGGGAAAGCCGGATGTGTACAGCAGCGTAACGCTGTTCCTCTGAACACTGCTACCGGCTGCTGCTTCCAGGGGTAAGCAAGCAACGGTCAGAAAACCCTGGGCTATTTTCAGGCACCAGTAACACCAATGCAGCCTAAGTACATTCTGCTGCAAGCAGGTGATGTATTTGAAGGACTGAAAGTAAGATACTAAAACAGTGAGTGTGTACAGTAAAGATTCCCTTCCACACTGAAGCACAAATGTGCTTTACAAAGTTTGTTGCTGGTGGGGAAAGGATTTCGTCTATCAATCAGGACAACTTCAGACATTTCAGAGCCATCAACCTCAGAGTTCAAATATCTGGTATAATACATCTCATAAGATTCCTGACCATCAGCTTAAAATGAGCCAAATGGAATACAAATCTGCGCTTTTTAAAAATGAAAAGAAGGGAAAAAGAGCCAACAAAAATAAAAAGAAAATAGCCTGACTATTGCAGAAACATTCCAGAGACAGCCTGTGGACATATTTCGCTCATCCATGCTGTTACAGTGTACACGCTGGGGGGAGCACACGCAGTCACAGCAATAACCCCAGGCTGGAGGGGAGAGCTTGTGCCTGTGCCTTAGCTGAGGAGCTTCAAAAATCATCTAGAAAGGCAACAACCAACTTCCCACACAAATATTGATGAAGTCCCCTAACGAACCAGTCTAACTGTCAGGAACAAAGGAGCAAGCACCACAACTGCAAAACCACTGATAACTTCACACAGAATCGCATGAAGAACGTAGCACTGTGCATGTAAAGTAGAACCAATTTCAGCATGGCAGTTACATGAGCAAGGGGGAAAAGAAAGGCCAAGAAGACCTCCCAGTTACGTTAAACAAACAAACAACCGCCCAGGTCTTCAGGCCTGTTTCCTCTGAAAGCAGCATTGACGCTGAATTACTGTGAAATAGGGTAGGTACCTTTTGCACTGATGCTACGAAGATCTGTGATTTTCATTAAGATCTTTGGAAACATATGAGGCTTGTTGGGTCGTCTCTTTCGGATATAAATTTTCAGTGCCTCAAGCAATGGTTCCTGAAGCTTATCCACTTTCATCGGTTCTTCGAGGTCCTGGCGATCTGCAGGAAGTATCAAATCACAGATTTTAAATACATTTTTTTTTCATCACAGAAAAAAAATCATAGAAGTGAAAACCTTCCATGTTCTCAATTCTCCCTGAATTTCATCATTTCCTCCACTTATGTAGAGAAGTACACTGTGCAGCTTGTATTCCATAGGAAGATGATAAACCCCAGTTTTCCAAAACTTGGACTCACTTTCCCTTGGTTACTGGGGAGGTTTGACATTTGAATGGTCCGGAATTACCAGCACCTCCCTCTCCACGGGGAGAACACCTTGCTGCAAACTATACTTAGAATTAATTTTGTATGAGTCATTTGTAAGATATCTACATATAAGAAGAGATTACAGATGATTTATTTTTTGTATCAACTCTAACCCAAAGTGAGTTACCATCATATATCAGCAGATGGCAGTGCTAGCTTGAGTGACAGCAAACGTCACCATAAAGCGGGATACACCAGTAACACATCCATGACGTGTCAGAATCCATCACTGCTTTTGATGGGATATGGTTAGAGACACAAAAGCAGAATGATTTTGTACTGAAGGTCCACTGTCAACAAAGACTGACTTTTGTTGTTAGAACCGTTGGTCTCTAATAGCACTTAAAGTACTGTGAAGTGTAATTCTGCAAAAAATAGTATCAAGTTTGCATTTCAATAAAATGGCTCAGCTAAACACAGCCTGATTCTAATGCAAGTCCAACATTTGCACAGTAGGAGAGAAAGCAGGTGATCAAATTTACCTTACAGAGAATTTTGGAAAATATCTAAGACTTTTTTGTCTTTCAAATGTACAGTTTTACCTGATTTCACCTGGCACTGTCCTTCTCAGTTGTAATCAGACCCCTAAAAATCATAGCCTACTTCTCCTAAAGAAGGTCATCACCAGTGAGTTCTGTGCGAATGTAACTATGTGCATGCAACTTGCAATTTTATTTATGAGCAAAAGTTGCATAAAGGGCGTCTTGCTCTAGCACAGCTCATTCATTCACACAGGTGCCCACATACTGCTTAGGAAACATGCAAGAGGATATATATGTATATATATTCTGTAGTCCTGTATGAGGCATCTGCCTGACAGTCTGATCCAAGTCATTCAAAACCCTAATAAAAACAATAACCATCAGCAGTGGAAAACAAATCTTTAGTGTAGGTGGTGGTAGATAACTTATATGTAATATATAATAATAGTACGTATGTATCTTTATATATATATATACACGTTTTAGTACAGGAGAGCCAAGCAAGTAGAACATAAATGAAGAACTTATCGTGTCTGATTCGCGCAGTACGGTACCTCCACAGATGAGGCAGATGGCACTAAGGAGACCGGTTTCTGTATCATCCATTTCCAAAGGCAGGAGCTGGTTGGCAAACGTGAACACGAGGTCAGTCAGCGGGCCAAATCCAGCATTGTGCATCTGAGTTCGGTTTAGGGTAAGGCCATCTGAAAAGGTCATGGTGTCTTGTTCTGGCGTGTATCTTGTGCAAATTCTAAGGATCTGCGGAAGGATAAAAATGAAATCTGAAGAATTCAGCCCTCGAGAGGTTTGCTGCTTTCTCCCAGTGCGGCAAATTACCCAAGGAGCTGAAGCACACGTTCATGTCAAAGCGACCTGAAATCCAACTCCAGCATGTTCAGTTCCAGTAGCACAAAATTTCTCTAGTACAACAGAAATAAATACTTCATAAACTATGATTAGTCTTTTATGGCAGAAATTGGTCACTTCCAAATTCACCCTCTAGTTATGAAGTAATCAAACCTTGCATGCAGTTCCCATGACTAACTCGCCAACATTACCGTGACAATCACAGAAAGTGCTCGTTAATCAGTATGCTGTACACACCTACCTGTGGGACGTTATTGCACTGCCGCTCTGGTCCCAGCAAGACCATGAAAATGTCTCACCTTTTCAAACACACACGCTATTTCATCGATTTGGGGGATCAATTTTGAGTGACAGTGCCTCTCTGGGCTGTGTCTTGGTAAGGACAAACTCCCCCCTCTGCCTTGAGTGAGTACAGAGAGCTTCGAGGTGGTGAAAGAGGCAGCTCATACCTTGTGCTCGGGGGTTCCTTCATTTCTGCCCTGAGAGCAAACCACGGAAAACACTGCTGCACTAACACAGCCAGGTGTGCAGCAAGTGAACAAGTGCTCAGTTGGAGCACGGACAAAATGGAAAAGCAGCCAAAGAAGCAAAGGCACAGGAGGTAATTCCCAGTCATCACCAACTTGAATAAAACACCATCCCTGCCTGCTGCATCGTTCCCTGTCCCCTGGTGCCTCCTGCGTGCCAGCAGGCTGCTGGGCTCTCCTGCAGATGGGTGCAGGAGCCGGGAAGTGCCGCTGCACACCCAGGCAGGACGTCTGCTAGAGCGCAGCAGTACTGCTTGCTCAGAAATACCAGCCTACTTCCCTCACAGATTTTTTAACTGAAGATGAGCCTGACTTCAGGCCACTGTGTGGTTAGTTTTTGTCAGATGCTGACACCGTAGCTATACGCTGGTTAAAATAATCTCCACACACATTTGTGCTTTGCCCGTTTCCTCTCCACTGCTCGGGATCGCATTGGGCTTGCCCCGGGTGCCACCTCGAGATGGAGAGATCCTTGCTGCTGACTGCAGCTGCGAGGCCACTGCTCCTCTTATCCTTCCCAGGCAGCAGGACAAGGTGACCTGTGAGTCAGAAGTCCTTGCTGCTCTTCGTCCACTTCCTTCCCTTGAGCACCTTCTCGCCACTGCGAGGGGCACTCGTCCCGCTGGCAGGAGGACAGGGAGGTGCAGGACAGGACATCCATCCTGTGGCACACCCGTGTAACATATCTCAGTGCCTCGTTTCGAAAACCAGAGGTGGGAGAAGGCTTATCACCAAATGCAACCAAACCAAGCCAATCCAAGCCGAAATCTTGCGAAGTCCAGCTGATTAGCTGAGGCTGCGGCCCTGTTTCTCCAGGGCCCGGCTGCGTTTATGTCCCATGCAGTCATCTCACTTTGTTTTAAGGATTGGACTGCACAGATTTACACAAATGTAACTGAGCACAGGGAGAATTTTAATTACTTCTCTGACTACCCGGGCTCTGAGTCAGAGGCCCCCGCCGCTTGGCAGCTGACCAGGCTGGGGCTGGCTCTCCCACTTTCATCTTTGCCTGGCAACACTGCCCCAAATAAGCAGGGAGGAGAGCGAGGAGGATACGGCATGTGAGAGACCTACTGGGAAGCTCTTATTTCTCTTTTAAAATTCCTTGGTAAGAGACTTAATGGGGCGTATTTCTGCAGAAGGCTCTTGAGCTGCTTTCCATCTGAGTAATACCCTTATCTCACGTGGTGGGTACACGCCGAAGCACCGGGACTCTCTGCGGTTGGCCAGATGTGTTTTACATCGTTCCCCTGCCCCCAAATTGGAATAAACTCTTGAACTCATTCGCATCAATGGCCAAGAGTGGCACAAATACGAACGCACACACTCAGGTTCTTCACTAACCACAAATCCCCTCTAAGTGATCTGAAAAGGCTGATGGTAACGCCAAAGGTTTTGGGTAATCACCAAAGTGTGTTTGAGGATTATCAGCAGGAATCAATGTTACCAAGCATGGCACCCCCTCAATAAAAGAAACCATGTTTGCCATGGTTACTGGCAGCTCTCTCCCCTGAAGTTCACCCTTGCTTACCCTTTGGTATCTCCAGAAGGCATGCTAAGAGACACCGGACACAGCAACAGCTTCCAGGGGCCTTGCAGAAAGAATCACTAAAACCTACGAGGCCCACAGAATGCAGTTACTGCCAGGCGCAGGCAGCGACGGGGAGGGCTCCTCGCAAAAGGCAGCCTTGAGGCTTCGGTACCGAAATGCTGCCTGAGCCTTGAATTGGATGAGCCTGCAGCGGCTCAGACGGGGCACCCGCACAGCTGAAGCTCAAGCATGTGCTTTCTGCAGCGCACTTAACTTGACTGGAGCAATCAGGTCTCAGGTTTCTGCTGCATTCCTTCTACATTATCCCACAACACACTGTTATTAAACTCTGAGACAGATCATTTAAAATGTTTTCTTTTTCTTTTTCTTTCTTTCTTTTTTTTTTTTTTCTTTCTAATTTATGCCCTTCATCAAGATCTGTGAAACGCTATGGATATTGCTGAGTTGCTCTTAAACCTTTCTTGGGCAAACTTCCAGTGTCAAAGTGAAGTTGATTTCAAGCTCATATTCACTGAAGAACATATGGGAAATGTCAGCACTTCAAAATAAGAAATCACTGTATCTTTCTCCATTTTAAACTGTCTAGAAGACATCCTCCTAATGTCCTCAGCGCTGTTCAGATTTTGTAACTAAGCCAAGTATTTGAGCTGTCACTCTGCTCTTAAATGCCACTTGCAGCCATAAATAAGGTTCTTGCCCATGATTAAAGGACCCTTTGTTTTAAAGAACATATCTTCAAGTGTCTATGAGTCAGTCACAAAAAGGCAAAAACAAAAAAAAAAGAAAAAGAAAAAGAAAAAAAGACACATCCCTACCGGTCACATGAAACCAGAAATATCCAGAAAGCTGCACTTACAAAATCGTGCTGCCATAAAATTGTTACCTGCTTGAAAGAGATCTGTTAAGGTAAGCCGGGCTTTCTGTAAGAAATCCTGTTTCTCCACGTTGGCTGCCTGAGCCGGGTGGGACGGTTTCCCAAGCAGGTGACCTGTGGCGGGGCAGCAGGTGAACAAAGCTCCCCGGCGCTCCGTGCCCATCGGCACAGGTTACTCTGTGTTTATGTTCAGGATTTTACAACAGAAGTTTAAAAATGACATTACAAGGGATGAGCGTTCAAGGGCTTAGGGCTTTATCCATCAGATTTAAGGGAGACTGAGCTCTGGACTCCTTCCACATTCGCCTTGCCAGAACAAAACGAGGCTGCTGGTGCTCCCGCTGCGGGGCCAGCGGACGAGCAGACAGAAGCAGTCACTTTTACGAGGGTTACTGACTGAATTTTAGTAATATTTACCCCCGAAACCTTTGGCTCCAGAGCAAACATAAATTCCACCGTTCTCAATTGGCGCCTTCAACTATCTTGTGAGGCCTGATGCTATTTCCCTTCCAGAATTTTTGTTTGTTTGTATATAAAACGATTCCTTGACCCAAATCCAATAGAGCTTATTAAGTTCCTGGCAGCAGCTCCTCTGTCGGGGTGTCAGGACTTTTCGGCATCGAAGGCTGCAAGATCCAACCGAGCCCTTGACGAGGCTTATAAACGCTTACGATTCGCCCTGGCGCAGGCTGGGGCAACGAGACCCTGACCCTAAACAGGGGAGCAGGACGGGGTGGCTGCAGAAAGGCACCTGCAGCACGCACGGGGGCTGCCGGCAGGCACTAAGTGCCCGTGCTCACGCTGCAGGCGTACGGCAACACAGAGCACTCAGGATGCTCCTCGTGATTAGGAGAGCCAGCTCGCTGGGGGGGAAGCAGGCTGTATTGAAAACAGTGCTGAAAGTACTGGAATTTAGCTTAAATAAAGATACAGAGCCGCACTGCGATTCAGATTATGTGCAGGTGATGTGGGTTTAATGGCTATGGGCATTTCACAGACCGTGCGTGCACGGCACATTACTGTGGCAGTGGTGGTGGTAATTATCCCTTTTTCTTTTTAAGCAGCACATAAACTAGTCGCATAAAGCTTGTATAAGTGCCGCACAGGAAAGTTAGGACCCTTCACAGCACACACACCTTACCTGCTCCCGCTTCTGAAAAAGCCTCAGCCCTTCCCTGCTACGGGGAGCTATGGCACTGGCTATGCCTGCCTGCTCAGGTGTGCCACCCCCTCCAGTTTTGTCAAAAATAAAGAAGGGTGGTCAGGAATTGCAGACCTCAGGAAAATTTGTAAGTACAGCTTGAATGCTGACACGTTCCCCCAGTACCGAAGCAGTGAATCATGTTTAAAAAAAAAAAAAAAAAGAATCAACTCTTTCTATCCATGGATTAGTTGAAATATACTCATCATTTACTACCTGCTTCATTATTAATATTCTTTTTCTGTTCTGGCAATTAAGCTTTTATTTAACCTCCTTGATCAAGGTCTGTGAAGTGCCTTTATCTAGACCTGTACCTTTGTCTATAACTTTATCAGTCTTGTGTTGAGTCATGGGGTGGACTTGACAATCCTCGTGGGCTCCTTCCAACTCTAAACGTCCTATGCTTCTGTGAGACTCTTCAGACAAAAATGCCAGCAGAAAAGCTTCCCCTAAATACTTGATAACACCCATCCAGGCTGCATGAGGTAAGCAAGACGCAGAACTATCAGGGGATCCCACACCATGTGGGGGGCCAGGCATACTCGATGGGGTAAGCTCTAACTGCTCCTGAAAAAGAGTTTCAGGAGTTCACAGGATCCTTTGCAATTACAGAAGTAGAATATATATTTTTTTTTTCCAGCAGCTACAGACACAGCAAATGGCAGCTCCAAGCAGGGGGAAGCTGCTTAAGGCCTGAAGTTTTAGGGTTAAAGAGTTTGATTGCACAGTTTTTTGTTACATCTTGACCCCTTCTCTGCACCACCATTTTTGGCTATTTTCTGCAGTTTGCAAATGCAAAGCAATTCTCTTCCTCTACCTCTGGCAGAATACATTTGAGGAAATGCCAAACTTTGTAAGTTATTGCATGCCTTTCAGCGTAAGAGGAACGTAACTGCACCTTATCATACCAGAGCTAATGACGACAGGCATGAGATTGGGAATAAATGGCTCTGTCTTGTGGAGGGACCACACACAATAACGAGGAGACAGTCTGGGCTGAATGAGTGCCCGGACGAAGCGGACAATGAGAGGTGAACCTTGAGCACTGCAGGGCAACCTCAGCTTTCCCTTTTTTCATAGGCCAAGGAATAATATCCCTGCCCCTCTTCCACCCACTTTTCCTCCTACATCAATGTCCTCTAGATGCGATTCTTCAAAACAGCTCTTGACAGCGCAAGAGGAAAAGGTCACAGCAGTTAATGTCTTCCTCAATATGATCCTGTTTGAAGCAATGCACTTTTAGAAATTCCAAGATTAATTACTTTAACTCAAACTCTGCAGGTTAAACTCCCGTGTTATGCCAAAAAATATACCTACAGCACCCGTCCTACAAAGGGCTTCCTGGCCATCCTGAAAAGTCACCTGGTTCAGTAAGGACCAGAAGGTTTGTTCTCAGAAGAAGACATTTGAAAGATGTATAAAACACACTTGATATCTTTAAAACACATTTAAAGAATTAACTGTTTTACTTAAAGCTATGGCTACGGTCAACAATAAAGAGCATATTTGCCATTAAAAGCCTGAAGACTTCTAAGGTCTTTATAAAGAAATGATGAGATCCCAGAGGGCTCCTCTGAAGGTCAGCGTGACAGAAACAACTGCAGACAAAGAGGGAAGGTAGCTTGCCTTGACCCCGTGGCAAGCTCTGGAGGAAAACTTCAAGCCTATCTGCATAGTTTCCTTCTGTAAACTGTATGCTTGCCTATTTAAAATTAAATGACATTTTGCTCAAATTTGTACAAAGCCCCCTAGAGTCTAATTCCATAGGTAGCACTCCTGAAAGCTGGCAATTCTGTGTACCAAAGGCTTTGTGCCTGCCAGGCTCTGGGAACATCAGGTTCCAACATCACAACCTGCAAAAAAATCACTCTAAATATTTGTGTCTGGTTCCTCAAGTCACCAGACTAGAGATACAGTGCATTCCTGAAACTTCACAAAGAGGACTTCCTCCTAGATACTCTATACACAGTGCTGGCTGCACGATGTTTTGGAGGGAGGAGGAGGAGAAGGAAGGAAACAGTCACAGTGTTAACAATGGGGACATTTTTCTGAAGCAGTACATATTTCAGTGCTGCAACACCAAAATGTGCCCTTCTTTCAGCTCTGTTGAAATCCACAAACTGTAAGGACTTAGAACACATCTTGAGAAGTAAAGTACAGTCATCCTATATAACCAGTATTAGTAGACATGTTAGAGTGCACTCGTGACTGTACCAGTAAGTACGCAACCATAAAGCTGGGGCAGTATTTAACCTTCTGTCAATTACAGTAACAGAGTGAACTAGAAAATAAATCAGTACTGCAGTAATATTAATATATATATATATAAAGGTACGTACCAGTATGTCCAGGCAGGCTGCTTTAAGTAGAGTTATCTGGTCCGCAATGGTCAAACTTGTAAAGCCTGGCAATCGTTTTGCAAATTCCACTATTTTAATAATGCACTTTGTTGCAAGTTCACTGAATTTGTCCCAGAGCCCAAGGTCCAGTCGAACCCGATGGTCTGCGCTGGAGTTCTGGAAAGAAAGCCAGAAGGCACCATAAATCAAAAACATCCCTTTCAGTAAGTGATTTTCAAGGGAAAGAAACAACAACCGAGTATTCCTTCTAGAAGCGCTCTCTATTAACATTCCAGGCAATTTCTGCAGTTTGCTGTTGGGATGATGCTGTTTTTAAACTTGGATTAATCGCCTGAAAATTCCTTGGATATTTCTCTGTTACTTATGATTGCAGAGGCCATCTGTACAAGGAATACAAATGAACTTAAACATTTCCAAATGCCACTATCATTATTCTTCCTTGCCATTATATAATAAGTGCATTGAGAGAGACAATTTACAGTTGTACCCCAGAAAATAAAATGAACAGTGGAACAAGAATATTGGGTCCTCATCTGGAAAAAGCAGCACAACATTTGGAACATAGTTTCACATACTTAAGATCTCAGCAAATTAGTTCTACTTAATTTATCTGCTCTGTGGTTCTGCGAGGGTTTTACAGCTTTCTCAAGCTACAGGCTCCCATGAATTAAACAACATTTCTTTACACAACGTTACAAGAAACACCATGTGTGATGATGAGTGCTATGTGCTCATTTGATGGGGCATCCAATATGCGTCCTCCTGTTTGAAGTGTTACAAAGACGTTCCTGCTGCATCTTTCAGTGACCACAGATTCATGTATCTTAACACAAAAATCCCTGTTTTTGTACATTCAAACAAAGCACTTAACCCTTAAATAAGTTAAACATGAAGAGGATGTTAGACAAGACCTGGCTGACTCAAAAGCTTCTGTCATTTATTTGAGATTAGTCCAACAAAAGTTGGACTCAACTCAAGAGTTGACCTTGACTCAAAAAAAGACCTCCAGAGTCACCTCCAACCCATCTGTGATTCAAAAAACAGATGAAGATCGAGCTCTGAAATACCCAATGCTCCCCTCCTCTGTTCCTACGTGCAACACTTTCCTGTTTTGCCAGCATTTGGATCCAGCATTGCTTGTGATCGTACATCTTAACTATAATATTCAACAAGAGGAGTCAACTTGACACTAACAGACATGGCAGGTAAAAATCCATCAAAAAGCTTTCAGCTTACATGGATTGCACTTCCTCGGAGGAAACATCTCCGGTGACCTTACCACCGACACTGCTGGTGGTGAGGACATCTACCCCCTTGGAAACAGTGGGAGACCTTCAAAGGAGTCAAGGAACGGAAAGGAGTCAAGCAGTGGAAGGAATTCTCCATCAGCCAAAACTGCACCCAAGTGGTTTGTCACCTTGGAGGCCACCGCCTTTCTTTGGTTCTTTCACAGGAAGGACAGACAGAAGAAGTGGGAGGGAGGACACGGGCTGTAGATGCTGTCACCAGGCCCCCATTCCTGCTGCCTCACCCTGTCCCCTGCTGCCTTGCCTCCACCACCACCACCGGTCATGCACGGGAAAGCCACGATGGGTCCCGGGGGACCACCAGCCTGACACTCACCTTCACTTGCAACAGAGTAGAGATTCCAGCCAGTAATATTTATACTAGGCCACTATTACAGAAAATAAATGCTAATCATGATGAAGAGTTTAAAGGTGCGTACGTGCTCTGCCCTGCTCCCCTCCTTCTTAAGGGATAAGAAATTAACTTCACCACTTCTATTTGAATTTTTATTCTGGGAACAATTTCTATTTTTTTTTTAAATGACAGTCAAAAAGATAGGAGAAAATGTCTTTATAATGCTAAACCTAAAGAATTGCCTTCAAAATGGTCCAAAACTAATGGGTTAACAGTCATTGTAATGCCCTTTGAAACATTTCTTTCGGCTACTGGAGTATGCATCCTTCAGATTTATTTTATTTCATCCTCAAGGACCTTGGTGAAATACAGTACATTGGAGGAAAAATAAGATCAAGATGTGCAGTCATTCAGGCTGTAATTAAATTTAATAGGCAGTTTATCCAGTTCATAGAAAGATGGCATAGCGTAGAGCTACACAAAGCAGAGCCTAAAGCAGGAAATCATTTTACAATAGGGTATCCATCTGGAAAAAAAGATGTTGCATGAAACCAGCAAGTGTGAACGAAATCTTCATCAGTATCATATGAGGTTACTTTATCATGCTACAGTACTGGCAACGGGAAGTTTGACATGTCTTCTATTAAGAGTAATGCACGGCCGTCCTAACAAATGTAAATCTAACTCACCATTATGCAAACTGAAAAGAAGGGGCAGTTAATAAAACACAAAATAACCTGGTGTTTTATTATGCTGGTTGCCAGATCCTCGGCATTGGGTCTAATGTGGTTTACACATTATCTTTGAGATGCTACAAATGGGACAACTTTTAACATTTCATTCGGTAATGGATGTAGTCGCAAGCATCGTGGAGGATCGCTAGATTTTTAGCAGCATTTCTGACTGTGTAAAACCAAAACTGACTCAGTATCAATGTATAGGTTCAACAACAGAACACAGGGTTAATAAAATTCATGTTAGAAATGGAAACTTTGATTAAATTTGCCTGGGGATCTCCTCTAACCACGCTGTGAAAAACATGCAGACGCTATGACTTTTCCTGAGTATTTTCCTGAAGCAGTTTTTTGGGTGTGTTTTCCAGGAGCAGTCTTGCATGTTTTTCAGGCCTTTGCACCAGTGCACATATGGCGGAACAATACTGTAATACACCCTAGTGACATCTTTATCAGTGGAAAAGCCCAACCTTGCTATGAAATCCAATTAAACAGCCATTTTTGCCACATAAATTGATCCCCTTTTTTCCATCATTTTTGTTTTTCATTGCGGGCTGCTCCATCTCCACGTTAACAATACAGGACGAGGTACTCCCAGAAACATACACAGTAGCAGAATCCCTACTGTCTTTAAAATCCACTTTACAAATGAAACAAGGCTCACAGGGGCACTAGCCCCTAATCAGGAACACTTGCTACGCCTCCTTAGTAAAAGCAGCGATGCACTGCAGCTCCTGCAGCTCCACCAAGGAGCACAGCACACTTTGCTCCACTCCAGCATCGGGGTATCTGTGTCCTCTCCGGTGGCACAGAGCACGAGGCGTGTAACTTCCACGCCAAGGACTTACAAAGAGTAAAATGCCACTGAGGAGGGAGATGCCTCTGCTTCCAGCCAGCAAAGAGCAACCTGGGAGAACCTGAAGCAAGGTCCACAGAGTAAAAATTATTTTCTGTTTTATCCTCCCTTTATCACGAGGCTGGATGTAACACAGCTGTAGACTTACAAATAATGCCAGTCTCAAGGGACAAGCAGTATAGTTACACTCAATTATACTATAAAGTATGACATCTCTAGAGAAATTACTAGGGCACTTTCTCTTACCTGGCTGACAGTAATAAAACAGATCTATTTATGATGGACTTTTGAAATCCATTACGTTTAAACAGCTTGCTGATTCTCATCATCGACAGAACTATACTCACCCCTGCCTACCAAATGCAACTGTTAAGTCAAATGACCCAGGGAATTTAATACAAGTGCTATTCCCCCATTATTTTAAGTAGACTTTTATTAACTATGCAAAGCACAGTAATTATTACAGATAGGGACACTTTTTCTTTTTAAAGAGCAGATGGATATAAAAAAGGTAATTGAAATTGCTTTTCCAAAACCTTTCTTTGAGCAGGTAAAAATACACAATGGGAAAAAATACAACCACACAACCTTTCCTGCAGGAAATGCAGGCTGTGGTGGCCAAGAAGAGGAGTTGGATATGCAAGCTCAATGTCTGAACAGATTTTTTTTTTTTTATGGCTGTATCTCTGCAAGCTCTTTTTTATTCCACTCTCTTATACTTACATTCTTTGCTCTTTCCAGCAACAAACACAACCATGTTTTACATCGGTCCAAAAGATCACATAACCAAAGGTGTACAGGAATTGCACGTATGGAGCAGATTCTTCTGTCCACGGTTCCTATCACTACACAAGTGCAAAGCTCGTGAAATTCAGGTGCATCCACTTTGATAAAATGTGCTCATTTCTTGCCTCTCACTTAAAACCAAACAAAAACCCTACCCTGTAAGGTTACAGAAGCAATCCATACGCTTTGCAGCACGAGAGCAGCACGTTGTGTGAATGTTAGCCTGCAGGACCAGGCAGGAAAGCACGACTGGCTATTTTCTACCTGTACTGCCTTGTTACTGTCAAGAGGAGTGATGCTAGAAGCATCGTATGCTTCTAGCTCTCCTTGGGCTCAGCATTTAGAAGGGTCGTGTGCTATTTTTGACTTCTGATCTCTATTTCAAGTGTCTTGGAAGGAAAGACTCTCACCTGAATCCTGCCACCAGCTCATGTTGTTGTGTCTGAGTACTGAAGCTGTGTCCCTCTCCATCAGCACAAACACCTTCCGCGTCCTGCAAGCCATGGATCCTCCGTGCCTACAGGAAGGTTTCTCCCCTTGCTTGACAGACAGCTGGAGATGAAGCCCCCTTACTCCAGCCACAGGGATATTCAAGAATACTTCAATCCCCGAGGTCCTTTATTGGGTGCAAGCAACTGTGGGAGTGCTGCACTTTGTCCCTTTCAAAGCCAGGCAAAGATAACACTCACAAAAACGAGCTGTTACACTGAATTCCTATCTCAAATGCTGGAGTGGCTGCCAGACCTTAGCTAGAAGAGAGATTTAAATACCCCGCATTTCACACAGAGATTATGGGAACGACGCGAGAGGACAGTTAATATTTAGCACCACCACTACTAGTTCTGACGCAGCTGTTGAAGGAAGCTGTGTAGCTCTCAAGGTAAGCCAAAAATAACTCTTCCTGTATAATTTTGTTATTGCAACTTGTGCAGTACCAAAACATGACGAAGTGGCAGGACTTTAGCCACGTGCAGCTAACCGCTATGGACTTCCAGAAGACCAACAATAAAAACAAGTCTCTTTCACCAAGTTGTTCAATCTGTCCCGTGACAGAAATGAGCACCATTCAGCCTCAGAGACAGATCAGGGTTACCTGGGACTCCTTGACAGTTCAGATTCATCCGTTATGGAAATCCAGGTGCTCTCAGTGCAGGCTCTGAAATTTCTTCAGGGACATCAACTCTCCGGGAGGGTCAACAGGAACTCAAGAGTGAAGGCATCAGCAGTATGATACGCCTTCATTCATGACAAGACCCTCTCCAGTTTCCACGTGTATCATTTCAAGAGCTAAAATATTAATGGCCCTTAAGCATCCAATACGTAATGCAAGCATATAGGTGCCCAGGTTTATCTTTCAACCACCCAGAGCCTGGGCAATCACCAGCACTAGGTACCAACACACCGCCGTAGCGCTCTTCCAGCTCAGAGGTAGCACACCAGCACGCACCAACGCGCTCCCATTTGGAGGTATATGATATGTTATTCTGGGATAGCCAGGGCATTTGCAAGGCAGCCCATGAGCAATAAGCTCTGGCATGCATACCCGTCTGGCTCCGTGTCCCAGCTGTGGACACCCGATCACCTCTTCTGCGAGGCACAGACTCACTGCCTTTGAACTGGGAAGATTTTTCACACTTGTCCAGAAGCGCTCGTGCATTAGCAGAAGTGTGAGAGCCTGCTTGGAAGATTTTATTCCCTTCAGGATGAAGGCACAACCACACGTGCTGCGGGGAGGGGTGGAAGGCATTAAGGCAGGAATTTCCTTGAAAAGACACGCTATGAATCCCCCAGCCCCCAGCCCTGCCTTTGGTTATGTCACCAGCTGGCTGTTTGCGAGCTTCCAGCCTCGCATGCTGCGCTAGTCCCCGGGGGTCTGACTGTGCTTGCCTACTACGGCAGTATTTACCAGCACGCCTGCATTGATTGTTTTGACTACATCTAAAATGAGCAGAGAAAGCACCAGAGAAGCATGCAGAGGACAGAAGCTTTCCCCAGTGCCAACAATTTTATGCAGGTCTCGAAATTAAATGTGAAAAATGTTTGTGAAAACAAACACGCCACTTTCGGTGATGCGAAAAATATGCTCTTCCCTAATGTCACAACACGTGTATCTGCTTTTCTTGCACTTAAATTCAAAATCTTACACCTAGATCTGAGATTTTTGAACTGACCTTAATAAATAGCCAAGAATGCCATAACACAGCACCCTGCTCACTGAATATTCATGCCACTCATCTTGCCTGAAGTACTCTTTGAGAAATGCAATGTTTGTTTCAGTAGCGGGGTGTTTACTGAAAAATGCAGAGGAACTCAGTGACAGAGCTTTCACCTGGTCTCTAGGTCTGGGTTTCTGGTGTATGTTGGGGGCAGGGGACCAGGACTGTGCAGGCAGACAGCTGCTTGGCCCAGCCATCCACTCATCTCCCAGCCTCACATCTGAGAGCAGGACGTTTGGCACATCCCTCTGGAACAGGCAGCGCTGCTACAACTGACAGCAACAACAGACCAGCAAAGTCACTCATCTACTGATAGGACTCTGAGTACTGTCTAGCATTAACCTCTAGCATCTCTTTCATTACTGCATTGGCAAACTTGACATTGTATTTTCTCTTGTATTTGTATAAAAAAGTGTGTTTCCCTGAGTCATCACCCCCTGGAGGAATTCCTACTGCACTGACCTTCTTGACTTGGAGCTGATTTTTCATTTCTAAAAAGCAGCAAAAGTGTTGGCTGCTTTGGGGTATTTTGGTAGACCAGAAGAGGAATACAGCACAAATAAACATTTTGGAAACTGGTTTATTTAGACATTTCCCATTTTCCTTGACCATGGTAGCCTTGGGACTGTTACCAGTACCATTTACGAACTCTCTACACCAGCAAAGTAGCCATCTGCTGATGCACAAGCATAAACATGTTTTTGGAAGCCAACACATTTCTGATCAATGCTGGTATGTAATTCACTCACGGACTCCAAGCTTGTCTCTTTTCTGGACTAGTCTTTCAGTCTGTAGCTTTTTGTATAATACTGCTAAGTAATGCTTACAGTTAAGTGCACGTATTTCCATGCAGATACACACTTTTTGCATGGCTAAGGAGATGCACGGATTGCATGTACATCTGCACCCATTTCAAACATCAGAAGTCTCTAATCCCAAGCTCATATGACCCACCTGAATCCAGAATACATCATCTACAAACCATACTTACTGTAGTGTATTTTCCCAGCTGGCAGAGCGAGGGGAAGGTTTCCTGGTGAGCTTTTCGGATCTTCTCAGTGAGATCATCCAACTCTGCTGTCATTTCATAGTTTTCTGTGGACTCCTGCTTTGAAGGTTCCTTCTTCTTTTTGTTTCTATCATTTCTGACAGCTGTAGAAGAACAAGCAGAGATCACATGTGGTTACTCAGATCACCCCGTGTTATGTTTGTTGATCTACTTCAAAACACTGCAACTTTTTAAACATGAATTATACAAGTGGAGATAAAAACATAATATGCACAGAGAATACTTTCACAAGCTTAATTACTCATCTACATAAACTGAATTTAATGGGATAATGGTGAAAGCAAATTTCCATAGGTGTTTGTTGTGGACGTCTTGTCAATAGTTCCATACTGTCTACCCTCCAAGAAAGTCTACCACAATTTCACATGCACCATGAGCCTCTTGCTAACCTTGTACGGTGGGATTTTTTCATTGTACCACTATAATTGTGCGTGGAGAAATTCTCTGCAGTGACGTAGTTGGTATTTTATTGGATGTGAACCACGCTGAAGAAAGTAATGGTCTCTCTGTTTTAGATTTCACAATATGGGATGCAACCAACCCCGTACTTAATACAAACTCCACCCAGCAAAAATTATATGAGAGGAAGTTAAATTTGAAAACAGTCAGTGAAAGAAGATGAAACATTAAACTCAAGATCAGAAGATCAAAGGAGAAGCACAAACACTTGAAAGAGCAAAAAATTGCAGTGAAGCTATCTAAAGTTGCTTGCCATCTGCTCCTGCACTCAGACCAGCCTTCTACCTTAGCCGAGTTGTGGGGGATTATTAGAAATATGCATTGTGCTGCACTCGTTCTGTAATTGATTTCCCTCATATTTGTGTCCTGTAATAAAATATGACAGCTGCGCCATCACCATGCTGCTCTGTTCTTTTAACGAAAATAGCTTCATTTTACAAGAGGTGCCCAGGAGATGGGTCTGTGTCTGCAGCAGTGCCAGTATTTGTGTATTTCATCAAGAGGCTTGTTGTTAGCTAGAGCTAACATTTTAAGCGTAACCAGATGCACAAGGAACCCAGGCTTTACAACAAAGCCAAACCAAATCAATCCCTCTCCCCAAAGAGTCAGTACCAATGTTAAAGACTTCAAAGACTAAACGCTGCTGGACAAATGGAAAATAACACCAACATTCACCCGTGTTCTAAACCTCGTGATATTTATACCAGTGCCCTGAATTCTGACAGGGTGACTGGTGCACCTGGCAGGTGGTGAGGACAACCAACCTATACCTTCCTGACCAAAGGTTCGACTTTGCAACTGAGAGGACTCTGACCCTGCTCCAGCAAACGTTTTAAGGATGCACTTGACTTGAATCGTGCGAAAAGATCCACAGTGAGGTCAGTTATGTGCTTTGCTGGGTCAGGGCGGGGATGCTGAGCACCTTGATGGTTTAAAGCCTATCCTCAAACGCCATCAGTTCTCACGTCTGGAGTAACAGAGACTCAGAAAAGTGAACAGGAAAGGCAAAGAGGAGCCTTCTTGCGAAGGCTCAGTGCTAGCAGGGTAGGCAGGTCTGGGGGAGTCGGACGGATCCCCCCACCTTCTGACAAACACTCCCCTAACGCCGGTGCCCTGCCTTCTTCACCGGGTCCCAGGGCAGGGCACAAATCAGGCCCAGGCACTGAAAAAACGTCCAGGGCCAACACGAACAGCTCGAGTGCTCCCAACTGCCGCCGCACTCCAGAAGTAAATCCTAATCACTGCTGTACTTGGGAGATAAAAGAGCTCCTTAGAAAATTATGTAAACTCCTACACAACCGCAAAAAGCAATAAGCCTTTGTAATAAAGCCCCATTTACTTATAGCTCCACGATTGACAAATTTGCTAAACAGGCGGCCTCAGCAACTACTTATCTCAATAGCTTTGAGCTCCTCGTGGAAGACAAACACGTTATTTAGGCCGGCCTTCGGAGCAGCTGCCAAGAGCTCCCAGATACGAGGAGATAACTCAGGCAGGAATCTGGACACGGCTCCCGTGCTGCCACCGCGCAGCTCTTCCTCCCGCTGCACCTGAGGGCCTTTCCCCTCCAGAGGCCAGCAGAGGGACAGCTGCTGGTCAGCCCCAACCACCAAATGGGCCCGGCTCTGTCCTTGCTTTTCATGAGCAAAGCACTGAAAGGTAGGAAGAGTGGAAGGGGAGAATTAACATGTCCTGAAAACTAACAGGTTTTGTTCTTTTGTTACCTTTTTTCTACGATTCCGACAGTCTTTGTAATAATAGTAAAACCCAAGTAACATTTATCGTCTTGCTTTACGTCTACTTTTGATATTTTCTGCATTTTTCTAAGGCTGTGTAAGACTTAGCTGCATTTCTGCACTTCCTGTAAGATAACACAATAAAGTGCTCCAAAAATATAAAGAATTTCTGTAATGTTGAACTGTTATGCAGATCCAACCGCATGTATAATTCAACCCAAAACAAGAGAGGAAAAGACTAAGGCAGCACTGTGCTTAAAAGAGTTAAATAAAAACACGAGCACACACATTTACACAGTAAATTTCAAAGCCATCAGTGCTCGGGGAGCAGGAACTGTCACGCTGCATGTGGGAATAGTTCTGGATTACAGCTTATGCTTATATCACATCAATCACACCTTTTTGTATCTCGGTCTTTACATGCATATGATCACATCAATCCCAGATGCAATTCCACTGCCTTTTAATGATGATATGAAAGTGATGAATCTGTGTCACCGCTAATGCTGCTGTGGAAAACTCAGGTTATGAATTTCATTACTTGGGCACTAAATTCTGACTCGACGGCTGCATTATTTAAGAGCTCCCGACAGGGGACAGTGTGGACGCTCCCTCGCCCCGCGAGAAGCACTGAAGTCACAGAAACTCAAACACAAATGAGGCGTGCGTGTGGTGAGGAGCACGGAGAGAGGCGTATCCCTGCGTGTGGGTACGCCACCAGCGCCGCCCGCCCAGGCCTGAGCACGTCTGCTGCCATCCATCTCCCCGGGACAGCTTCCCTGTCACCCCACGGACACGCAGGCTGGGACTTGTGCTCCCACACCCAGACACCGCCGGGGAGCCGCGGCAGGGCTTGGTGCTGTGCCGACGTGAGGGACCAGCCCCTGCTGGGATGGATGGCTTTCTTCAAGGGAAGCGGGGCCTGCTGTAGCTGAAGCTGAGGATAAAGGCATGAACAGCTTCTCCTGGAGGCCCCCAGCTCTCTCATTGAGCAGCCACACAGCAACTCTTGTGCTTGAGCAGGATCACATCAAGCACGTCGTGACACTGGGAATTGTCCAGTCTTAAACACAGGCCCACCAAATTCAGTCACCACTTGGCCTTGGAGGAGGCTGGGATCCAGCCCAAGAGATTTAGGCAGTTTCTAGATCATCAGGTAAAATTCACACCGACTTCTCACACTCCCATTTGCTGGCGGCGGCAGAAACGTGTGCCGTGGTGAAGAAGCTCCAACTCACAGCACCGTTTTCCCAATTACTTGCATGACCTTTGCTGCCCCAGACGCCCAGAAGATAGTTTGACAGCACCTTTCACGTATTATAATGATTAATCAGCTATAAATTCATGACTCGAAATGCTATCATGGCTGTTTTGCCTCCCCGAGATCCCCGTGACCTTTGAGTAGCTTTGTGTGCTAGTTAACTGTTTTTGTTCCTGTTTTGACAACTCCCAGCGTATCCAGTCAGTTCGCATTCCTGCGAAACCACACTTCTCTTGTCCCGAAGTATTTCGAAGCCATTTGTTAAGCCCACAGCCCTCAGAAGCACCTCGGAGCACTCGGAAAGCCCAGGGAGGAGGGCAGCACAGGGCAGGCAGGGCTCTCCGGCCCCTCGCAGCGATGCTTTGCCGAAGGGCAGGACCTGTGGTGCCGTGCCCGTGCGGTGAGGCTGACGCTCAGCCTCGCACCCAAGGCTTCCAGCAAAGCCGAGTTGCTTGCAGGGGTGCAAGCTTTGGTCCCTTGACGTCCCGACACTCAAATTCCAGCTGTAGCTGCTTAAAATCTCCAAGTCCAGCAAGTTAGCAGCTGTGGACAATTCCAGTCAAGTATGCGAAGCACTTAGCCAGTGCCTCTGCCAAGCCCGATCCATCAGGATAAATGCCTGACTTCCCCCCAGACACCGTGCACCTCCTTTCTCCCCATCAGCTTTCACTAAGCTGTGCTCACCACAGCTTAGGGCAGCGTGCAGGAATGGCTTTCACAACAGCCCCCTTGGAAAACCCTGAAGCCCGTCAGACCTAGCACCCCAAAAGAGGATGAGGAGGCAGACCCTCCGACCCCCCAGACAAAGGCAGCGCCTTGCTGCGCATCACACACCGGAGTTGATGGCAGCAGGCATGGACATGGGGGACCTCGCCAAGAGTTTGTGCTCCAGGAGGTTGTTTTTCCCCTTTGGTTGGGCACATTACAGCCTGCTGCTGCCTCGGGGGGAGCAGCACAGGATGAGAGTTCACCACCACCCGACCTTTTGCATAAGCTCCACGCCAGCTCTGCCAAAGGTAAAGAAATAAAGAAAAAATCATCTTGAAAACAACGCAATCATGCTTGACAAACTGAGATGCCATCAGTTCAGAAGGGTAAGAGCCCTGTTCCTCTTTTCTCAGCCATACAACTGCAAGCCAAACACAGCGTTACAAGATGCAGAACACCAGGTAGTTATAAATGGATTGGCTTTCCTGGGCCGTGATTTCCAGATGAAATAATGTTTTCTTTCAGGCAAAGCCGCTCGGTCTTTAAAAACAACAGGAACCTATCTTAAAACAAATTCTCATGCCAAAACTGAGCTTTGACATATGGAGAACGATCGGAGGCGACGCACATTTCTCATTAAAAACTCTTGCTTCTAATGGACAAAGCCAGTAACGAGCACGGGGCCTCGAGCACAAAACCAAACTCCGCTGAAAATTGCATGTTGTGTAGCTAACCCAGAGGAACCCACGAGGTCGGCTGTCTGGCGCGGTCGCCAGGAGGAAACATCTCGAGTTCAGCGAGATCGTATCTCTCCGCAGACAGGTCTCCGAATTCAGAGGGAGCGCAGAGAAACAACCATGAAGGAAGCTTCATGAGAACCTGGCACGCTCTCATTTTTCCCCAGGCATATATTAAAGCATTCAAACCTGCCCCGGGTTTCCTGTTGAGAAATGCTGCTGGGCTACGGCAAGGGTGCCCTGACCAGCGCTCCAGGAACCCCTGGCATTGTGCCCTGGGTTCGGCTCAGCAGTGGGGGAAAGCGCCGCCAACCCGAAGGACATCGCCACCCTGCACGGTGCCTCCGCCTCTGCTGGCTCTTCCAGTCATGGGTGGTGGTGTGTGTGTGTTTTTTTTTTTTGTGAGGAAGGTGAATCTGAACTCTGCCTAGCAGCTCTGTATTATTCATTACATAATTGCTATGTTTTATTAGAAATATGATCTATTATAACCTTGAATACAGTAACTTAAATGACATTGAAAATTAGATTATTCTGATTATTAGAGAAGTGAGAAAGGTACTAAACATTTGTAAGCCTGATAATCAATCAGTGTATCCATCTGAGTGCAATAAAAATCAATCAGGAGCTAGTGCGTTTAAATCTAATTTTTTAAGCATGACATTTTCTTCTGAGTTTCTTTTTTAAATGTCACCCTCTTCTACAACAGTGATTGATTCTATCCCTAGGGACAGTTAACTCCGACTGTTTTATTCATAGCACCGAGGTCTTGTATCCACATTCTTTTCTAAATATCAAATTAATCACAACAACAATATTTGCATCAAAACGTGAAATTCAGAAGCACACACTCATGTATTCAAAGCAGTACCAAACACAACGCTACATTTAAATTGGCTCAAATAACGTGATGCTTTTAACTGGCAAACAGTGTTTTAACACAGAAAATGGTGGAATTTTGTGTCCCTTAGGTTCTCTTTTTTCCCCCCAAGAAAGGGAAGGCCAAGGATTTGCTTGTTTAAAACATAATTCATGTAGAAATGTTTCAGCAGCGAACAATGAATCACTAGCTATAGGGAGTCCCTGAGTAATTACCTGTGCCTCCAAAATAACCTTATTAGGCTATTGTAAGTATAGGGGAGACCTTTGATACCTATAGCCTAAGGGGCTCTATTTTTCCATTCATGCACAGGGGATTTATATGGTTATATCCTATTATAACCGACGAAAGCAACACATCTCCCATTTATGTATGAGGATAACTGCAGGGTTAATATATCAAGAACTGAGTTAAAAGAACGGGTTTCATTATGTGAATGAGTGATACAAATGGATGCTCTACAGCTTTATTCAACTGGCCTGAAACTTGATCTGTGGTTTCAAGGATTCCATCAGCCTGAAAATTTTATTTTTGACATGAAATTTGGCACCTGCTAGTGTCACATCCCTGAAATATTAGTAGATGGAATGAGCAAAAAAGGAGTTTCTAGTCCCTTGAAGAAAAACAACACTGATCGAACTCAGACGTAGGATCAAAATAACCAAGCCAGTGCAGAACAATAAGCTAAGAAATACACATGGGGAACAGCTGAGAGGTATGGCTTTTGTATTCTTTTTCTTGTTAATTTATTATAATTTTCAAGACAAATAAGGAAATGGCACAGAATCGTATTTATTTGTTTTGCTTGCTTGTTTCTTAAACTTTTTTTTTTTTTTTTTTCTTTTAAGAGATATGGAAACAAAAACATCTAAAACTGCCAATCCAAGACCTGAAATGGAAGGAAAACAACAACAAAAACGAACTGGTTCTAAATGCTATTTTGGAAGCGATTGTGGGAAGAACTTAGAGAAGGTTCCTTAAAGTGTTCCAGCTGGAAAAAAATCAGAAAGTTTGTCAACTACTTCCATGCTCAGGGATGTCATGATAAAGTCTACCTGTATATTGACTGCATCATTGCAGGGCTGGTTCCAGTTCTGCAGAACGTGCCCGACACAATGAGAACTTGCCAAAGTATAAAAATCAGGACTCCAGAAATACAGATGGAAACAAACCCCACGAAGCAGGTCCTAAACAGACATGAGAAATTTCAAAGCCGAGAAGTTTAAAAGACAGAAAGCAAGCAAATGAGTGAAACAAACCCAGCAGAAACAGCAGGCAGGTGTGGCGGGCAGATGAGGCAGTAAGTGGAGCAGCTTAGTCAGAGCCAGGACACACAAGGCATGGAACATACGCCACGGGCTGAACCGAAAGCAGACTCCTTCATCTCCCTTACTGTCTCTCCCTACATGTTGCAATCAAACTAGACAGAGACATGGTTATACATTAATGATAAACTGTTTAAACAGCATTTGGCCTGAGATTTCCATTCTCTGAGTGCTTTAATATCACCAATTACCACCGTGAAATAGGATAATCTAGAAACTCTTAGAAACTGAAGCTTAAAGAGCTTCCAAAGGCTACCACGAACAATTTCAAGTAGAATCAATCACAAACATCTCCTACAAAGTCCCACCAACATATCTGCAATGGCAATAACCAACCCATCAGCCACTAAGACACAACTCAGCCACTCATGTTTCCGTCTGCATTTCACATAAGCATCACCTCGAGTTACTTATTGCCAGAAATTCCTGTGGGATGGAGCTTCTCCATAGGCAAGTCCCACAATGTCCCCATTCACCTAGTGCTGATGGAATAATCTACAAAGGTAGATTAAACCCTCCCTGTTCATGCCCTGCCCCATCTCCCCTCAATATCCTGCATGGGATCAGTCACTTCCTTACTTTGATGTACAAAAAAACACAATTTTTATTAAGATCTACCATGACACCTGCAACAGGCTTTGCAGAGTAACAGCATCACCTGGTGGATATTGGCAGCCATCCCTTTCCCTGGTCAGTGATGAACTCCAAAGGAGCTTTGGGAAAAAAACACTTCATCCCGGGAGGTTTCCCAGACTTACGGGGCTGTGACTAACTTGCTGCCCAGTGCCGACCTGGGGGAGAATCCCCCCAAAACTAAAATCCCCAGGGAACTGAAGTATCGTCATGGTTGCCATCTACTTTTTCGTCTGCCAAAATCCCAATGGATTTACCAGTAACTTCTTCAGCTGCCTAGCTAAAATTCTGCGTACAGCTGGTTAAACTGAAATAGTCTGGGGAACTGGACAGCTTTTATGGAACAGCAGTGTCTAAACACATTAGCTAAAAATATACACAACCACAAACACGACGTGATTATTCTTTCTCTTCCTTACAGCTGAAGTGACTAAATGCATACACAGCAGTTGAAAAACACTTCTAAATAGTCAGCCTGACATTAACTTTCTATTAATCTATACTACAAAAAAATAGCACAGTTGTTTTTCACAGGCTGGGTAAAGAAAAATTCCTAAATTTCAAACTCTGAACTTTCAGTCAGAAGTCACTAAGAGGCCATTAAATCTGTCTCATCTGATTTCAGCTGTTCAAGTGCCCTTTCGAGCTACCTTCTCAAAGCAACTGCCCTTTTGAGCTACAATCTTGAAGTCTGGTACACCAACTCTTTATGGATAACCGATTACAGGTAAAAATATCCTGAACCTGACCTTTCTCTCCAGGGTCACCAAAAGGTAAACCGGTCTACTCATCTACAAATATTACATTAATTTCTCTTATGAGACAGTCATGGTAGTAGGATGGCTCGCAACTGGGAGAACTTGGGGTTATCCAGTGTCATCAATTCAATTTGTTGGACATTATCCAGGATTGCTGGTGGCAAGGAAAGTGCACTGCTGTAAACTAAAACCAGACACCGCACTCTGTTTCTGCCCGGTATCTGGCCTGACTGTAGCCCCTCGTACGGTTCAAAGTGCTACAGCTCTTTTATTTCTCATCCTAATGGGCACAAACAAAAAGAACTCGATGTGCTTGTTGCTGAAGTGGCAAGCTACCTATCGTGACAAACTGCAACTTCTTTCCTGAGAGCAACATTAAAGAACATTTTTAGCAAAACAACTTTCCAATAATAAGTGTGTTAATTCAGTATAAAGAATGAGACTCAGCTATGGTACAAACCTAGGCTTTCTGATTATACGCGATAAAACAGATTGTACGGACAGCGAATCAAAAGGCTCTTTTGGGGGAAAGAAAGGAGATGAGCCAGCACCCCTTCCCTCTGGTCACACTTGGCCACTCAGCACCCAGGGCAATGGCTCCTGAGAAGGATGAGCAGGAACACCAAGATGGTGTGCCATCTGCATTTTTCCCTTTCATTAAGGCAGGTTTCACGCAGTGAATGCAATTTGGCTTTCCCCAAACTGGGTTCAGTCCTATGTTACTCACCGGCTTTAAAAATCCTAGCCCCAACTTCCCCCCACTACTGCTGAAGTTGTGCAGTGGTGCTACTCCACCGATCTCAGCAGAGCCCTATTAGTGTAAAACTACAGTAACGTAGTGGGAGATCAGACCTAATATCTCTATCTGCAGATGGATAATACCGCATTCATAGCTAAGTTTCATTTCTTTGTTTTGCCCCCAAGGCTAAATTTCACATTTGTACCTCCTGGTGTCTTGTGCAATTGTGTAAAGGTGCATCTAGCGGGAGAGCTGCCAACTGACAGCACATCTGAAGAGGCCTGTGTGCACTGCGTATTTCATCAAGCACAAAGAATATATCACCTCGTGCAAGCGTAAATTGAGCTCATGAAGGTGGAGGAACAGTTGCTCCAGATGTGTTTTGAGAAAGGGAGCTGTAGTCTTGAACCGCGGTGCTAGCCTGCATCACAGCCTAGGCAGCTTGCTGCCCTGGCCTCCCACTAAGCCAAGAATAATAAAATCAAGCAAATAGCTCAGCTACTATTTACCTACTCCTCTGAAGGTAATGTGGAAAACATGCCATTATGAACACACAGAATTTTTTTCCTAAGGATAGAAGCTTGTTGATATGTCTGGAAAAAAAAAAAAAAAAAGAAAAAAAAAAAGAAAAAAATTGGGAGGTTATTTCCAGCTCTCAATGCTTTCGGGAAGACGGAGGGAAGGCAGAGCTCAACCTCCCTGCCAGGGCTGCTGCCAGATGACCTGCTCTGCCAGCAGAGGCAGCCTGGGATGGGAAGGAAAGCGCTGTATTGCTCAGCTAGGTGGACCTAAAAGCACCAGAAGAGCAGATAAAAAAATATAACACTGAAGCCTCGCATCTACGTGCAGCCCCACACAGCTGGTGGGCACGTGGCAGCATCTGCCCACGGACATGCTCTGCAGCTGGGTCCTATTTTGCATTAATACTGCTTGCCATTAAAATGGTTTCGCCATAATACTGAAAGAACGGTTTAATCAAATGGTAAAATAATATGCACAAAAAAATGCATTTTGTTTACTTCTGCTCCCTTTCCAGAAGCTGAGCAATTGGAATAAAAAATCTGTAAATTTGTTTGTGGGGAGCTCTTACCTTTTTTTTTTTTTTTTTTTAATTACATTGCCCTTTTTTCACAAACCATAACCTAAGGAGAAACAGAAGACAGGTCGAGGGGGGGCTGCTTTTTACTCCCAGCCACAGGACTGTCAGCTCTGTGGAAGGCTAAGCCCAGCCACAACACACTCCCTGGTCAATGGGAATAACATGCGCCGGCCGCGCCGGGCTGGGAGCAGTTGGCTGGCCACGTCCCCAGCTTCCTGTAAATGCAGGGCTGAAGCTGGCGGCTGACACAGGTAAACAAATTCACTTTCAACCTTGGCATCTCGCTGCCCACTCCGAGGCGCTGCACAGGCAGGCTGAGGCTCTTCAAATGCTTCTGTCTCTGGCTCGCAGCTCATGCCTGGGGTCTGTGAGCTTGGGAGAGCACCAGGTTTACTGCGACTCTTCAAAGAGGAAAGCACATAGTAGACAAAGCCTGCTGCTTGTGTGTTTAATAAATACTGCTCTGTCCATAATTCACACAGGCAGAAATGCTACTTTTCATGTATGAATGCAGATCCTCCAGACATCTGCACTCGTGCTTTATGTAGCGGCAGGAGCACTGTGGCAGTACGGGGTCTAATTCCCTCAGCACACCTGCAGAAACCTCAGCTGCTTCAACGCTCCTGTTAGGACATGAATCACTCCCCAAGCCTGCACCTAATTATCAGACTGTCTATTTTGATATATTCTATCTTTTATGTACAATGCCAAAGAAGTTCTTTAAAATATGTTCCAGCTACTCTTCCATTAAAAAAAAAAATAAAAAAGGAAAAAAAAAGGAAAAAAAAAAAAGCTTTTTTATCTGTGTCTTAAGTTCTGAAATAATAGGAGCAAGTGGACCAGATTATTTAAAAAAGAAGGCAGGGTAGCTACTACAGGACGGGCTTAAGGAACTTAATTCTGCCAGACAGGGTCAAGTAGCATCAAATCCTGATTTCTCCGTAAGATTTTTTTAAATATCCCCAGTAATGCCAGCACATAACCTTTCCACATTAAGTGCTTTCACAGCACACCAGACCAGTCTGATCTAGCGAACATACAAGGAGCAAAGCAGACAGACACTTGTTTCCAGGAAACAGCAAGATACTAAAAAAAGAAGCCTTTTTATTGTTGATTTGAAATCAAAGTGATTACTGAGGCCATTGCAACTTCCAGCACAAGCCTTACTGCACACAAGGGAGTTGGTTTTGAGAAGGCAAACAGGCGGCGGGTCACCACAGAGTTAACTCAATAAAATAATAATTTCTACTTGGATAAACTGACCTAGTTTTCCCAGACTTCTCCATGAAAACAAAGGATGCAACTTGGACACTAGATGACGTCTGAAATGGAAGCCAAGAGCTGGGTAAGGAGCCTGGCCTCAACGCACGGCCGGCCCTTCATTAAGCGAGGGTGGTGGGCCCCGGCTGGCAGAAAATCGTGTTACAGACACCTACTGCACAGCACAGGATGAATTGGCATTACTGGCAATTTCTACTCACACCTGAACTCATTGAGACGAGGACAAAACTTCCACGGCCTTCGACAGCATGGGCCTGGGCCCTGAACTTATCGCACTCAGGTTCGGCACCTCCTTTAGGAAAGATGTCTCGACATCTCCAAGAAGGTGACTTTTTGGGAGAGGTCCTCAAGGTATTGCTGCTGGGGATCCCCCCTGATGGGCAGGAGCCGACAGGGATCGGTGCCGGCCCCTCGTAGCTCATCCCCAGCTTCTGCAAATCCGAACAAACCACGGTGCCGACAGCCGTGCGTTTGGGGATTCAAGAGGGTGTTGTTTTTCCGTGAAATGCTGTTGTGCTGGAACGCCTCCAACCAGCTGAAGTTAAACAATTTGCCCTGAGTCAATCTGCAGTGGAGGGAAAACCTAAATGTACGAAGGGAAAGAGGCCTGCTTCCCCCTCTTTTCTAATCCATCGCACAGCATTAGATTAAATACTCGTTATAAATATACATAATAAAGTGTTAAGACCAGGATCCCCTTAATTGCCTTACTCTTCCTACATTTCCTGGTTTCTAGGGAATATTTTAAGATGTTCCTCATCCATTATTGCTCGGCTCATTAACCGCATGGTTATCTTCCCACCTCATCCCCCAAACTAAGAAAAAAGACCCCAAAACTCATAGGGCTTAATTCTGCGTACCCTGTGGAAGGCAGCTAATGCATCTGTATGGTTTTATGTATGTTCACGCCTTGCCATGCATAAATTATGCTATGAAATATGTTCCTAATAAACTGGTAAAATAACTAATAACTGACTTAGAAAGCAGCAGGAAACGTTGCCAGGAAAATGTTCTGACTGTGTCTGTAGTACAAGGAGGACTTAAGCCCTCAGCTGAACTAAAGAAGTAAAATATTTCTGCTTATTCTCTTCTCTCTGTGTAATTTTCACTTTATGAGAGAGGGCTGAGCATAATTGAGTTGCTTTACCTTTGTAACAACTATCTTCTTGCCTTTATTTGCTCTCTCTCTCTCTCTCTCTTTTTTTCTTTTCTTATATTATTTGCACTCCTTTTCAATTTCATATTATTTCCTGGATGTTCTGATTTAGTAGCAATGTTCACCCGAAGAGGCATCCAAAGTGAAAAAATAAATACATTGAGCTTCTCCTTCAAGCTGCAGAAGGAGGCAAATTGAATGCCCTCCTTGTAGGAGAAAACTGTCAAAAGGCTCTAACAAATTAACAGTTTTCCATGTCACTTGTTACAGGGATCTGGACTGTATGAATCTGGTCCCTCAGCTCTCGATGTCACAATCAGACAGTGTGACAGTACAACACGGACTGCAAGACAATACGCATTGAGCTCTGATCTTCTGCACCCGTTTATGAGACATCTAACTTGAAACACAAGAGCCCCTTACAGGCTTACTCCCTGTGCAATGGAGACAGATCAGCATTGTTAGAGGACAATTTAAACCTCACTAAAATCTAATACTTCATCTTCCAGTATCAACAATTCTGTATCGAAAAAAAAAAAAAAAGCGATCTTCTAATAAAATTTCAGAAGTGACACTTTTTTGAGTAGCTCTTCTCCACTATCTCTCTCTAGTAGAAATAAAATAAACCATCTCACAGATGACCTTGAAGTAGTGTTACGGCAAGCAAAACATGGTCAAGTTATTCCTTGCATGGAAAGAGCAGCTCACACAGATGCTGCACATGCAAGGTGCAACAGCTTAGCATGGAGGATGCTCACAGATTTATCGTCCTGGGCTTCCTCCGTTGATACATCTATGCTACAAAATGGGTAAAATCTGTGCAGTGCCAACTTCTGTCTTCTTGGTGTGTACAGAAAGCTCTCATGCATTAGCCAAAATAAACATATTATACTCAGAACAATGAAAAATAATTTTCAATTGTTACTGTGCCACTGGGACATCCTATAAAAGTATACAGCATATGAAAACAAGTAAAAGTATTGTGCACTGTAGGAGCACAGATAACTAATGGATTCTCACGAAACATTGTGGTACTTCCATAAACCCCTGCGATTCTTGGCAATTTCCATTTTTCCCACATCCCTTCCATTGTGTTACCATTTCAATACACATGAAATAGTGCACATTGTAATTGGCTAGCTGGAGTTAAAATGAAAACAAATGAACCAGAACTTTTTTCAGGACAGATGAGAAGTAGTAAAAGATTTGCAGCAGTACTCGGGATTGACCAACATTGGGAAACCTGCCAATGACTGACACCGACGGAGACTTAACAGGTGAAAACAGCATCTCCAGATCGACTGGAGAGTCGAGGCATTATGGCCTCTCTCATTCTTTCAAAAGTACTGTGATATCTTCACCAAAATTATCTGTGAAGTGAATGAAGTGCATCTCTTTGCCAGAGATAACAGAGGTAACATGGCACCTCAACCATCTGATGAATTACACGTGCCCATTGCAAAAGAAGAGATGCAGTCGTGCCTGCAACATCTTTAAAAAGCTTTCCTTCATCTTCCAATGTCACTCAATTTCTATTTGTAATGTTTTAATTTGTTCTCACTTCTAACTTTTCTCATTTGATTTAATGCTTTCTTTTCAGACTCCCAAGTTTTACGGGAAGAGTTTCCCAGATTTAAATTCACAGAGTTCTGACTCCAAGAAAAGACCGGAGGTATAATTATCAACCTACTTAACGTGGTAAAGAACAATCCCAAATGCAAAATGCGCGACACTATGCCAGCAATCCTCCTTCCCACAAGCCTAAAGACTAAAAATGTTTAAAAATATAATGCGCTGAAAACGATACAAATGTAATACGCTTTGTTAGTCTGTCATTTTAAATGGTTTGTAAAGTCTTCCCTCGGAGGATTTGACTTAAATCATTCATTAACTTGAGGCTGATGGCTTTGTCCTGGAAAGGGGGAAGAACATGAATTTCTCAAATGTAACCCAATTTCCTAACAGAAACAAAAACAACCTGATAAAATTCAGTCACCAAAAGCATGTATCCTACTCCAAGCAGAAGCGTAAATAAATTAATTACAAAGTGAGCTCAGTCAGCAAAATCCAATTTTATGAGGAGTGTAAATTAACATTTCACTTGCTTAAAAGTTTAAAAAAAGAAAGCAAGAAAGAAAAGTAGGTCAGCATGTTTCCCCAGCATGTCTTTCTGACTCCATTAAAACTGTCTGTCAGATGACTAACCAAGCCTGTAATCCAACTAAAAGCATGTTTGCTTTCTGTTGCACTTTTTGCCAGGGGAAAGGAAGAATTCCACTCAGCTTTAATGCTGAAATTCAGGTAAACATCTTGAAAAGTCAGATAATTTCCTCACATTTACCTACCGAATCCATTTGTATCGACAATAAGCAACTGGTTATGGATTCACGAGGCTGAGAAACAATCCCACAGATGATTAAACGCTTACCGGCCTTAGGCACTGCCCACAGGGCTATAAGATACCATTATTTAAAGCCAATGTCAGAACTGCCTCTCTGCCTGATTGACAGAATTTTCATAAGACTGAAAAATTTAGAGTTTTCATAAGACTGAAAAAGGTAGAGTTTTCACATGAACGTGCCAATATACAAAGAAGTACTGGAATAAGGTGAGACAGGACAAAGCTGTTGCTGTTAGCTTTTACTGTGCCAAAGGAATCTGAAAATCCCCAACACCTTATGATCTTTCTCTTTCCTTTTATTAGTATTAACAAGCAGAGCGACATTTAAGTTAGGATAGGAAGGGTGTTATTTCTCCTGCCATCCAACTTTAAGAAATCCTGCACGCTTTCCATGTGAGCGCCGAAGAACTGGAGATTAACTGTTCCAATGTATTTTAAATTGAGCATGTGATACCGAGTCAAACCAAAAACAAATCACAGCTATTTTTAGAGCGCAGTCCTAGGGCTGCTAGCATCCCTGCAGGAGGATCTGCAGTGTGTCAGCTGGCTTATCAGTGGCGTGGCAATGGAAAACTCCCTCTGCTGCAACAATTCATGCGCTGGGTGAAAGCAAGCCATCTGAGTCCGACAGTGTCAGCAGAGGGAAATCCATGGCCTCATCTACTAAAGTAAAGATTTTCCCAGAGAGTCTTTGGGAGCTTACTGGTTTTCGAGCGGCTTCTTTTTATCTTCCACGCCATCAGCACAGGAGTCAGCCTCCACTGAGAGGCCAGCACGGTCTTTGTTCCTTTGCAGTCTGCAGAGGAGCCCACCCTATGCAAGACCACTGAAGGGATCACGAGGAAAACGGAGGAGTAAGTTTGCAAATACAGAGCACCAGGAAGACATGCACGTTCTCATGTATGTTTCTTCTACAAGGAAGGACCAAGCACGTGTCTCTTCTGATACTAAGTCCTCCAGGCACTTTTGGGTTGCTGCTGCTCTGACTTCTCAGAACTCTTGGGAACAATTTATTGCACTTCTCATGAACCTTGGCTACTGCAGATAACATTTTCAGGTTGGCCTGACAACCAAATAAGCCATGTTTAGCTTCAAGGTCCAGGACACTGGCAATTTGCTCGTTCCCAGACTGATATTTATCTCATCAACATTTCTTCATCCCTCAGATTCAACATCCCAAAATAAGAAAAGCGTTCAAAGGGAGAAAAAAAAATGCACAGCAATAGGCAGCAGAGAGACCGCAAGGTGCCAGTAGAAAGTACAACCAAACGGCACAATGGCAATTAGGCGAAAGAGATGCATCAAAGACGCCCCATGCCCCTGAACAAGAAAATGATCCGAATGAGGAATAGGAAGCAGTGAACTGAGTGCATAAAGAAAGAATGGAGGCTCTGAAACAAAGCTTTTGAGGTCATGGGATTGGGGTCTCAGCAGTTATGTCTGCATGACCAAGCAAGCGTGGCCTCAGCCCTGTGCTTTGGAGCGCGTGGGCTGGGCAGGGACAAGCTACTCCACATTTCCCATCTGCTCTTACAACAACATTGCCTGGCACAAGGCAGAGAGGATAACGCAGGGTTTTCCTGCCATGAAAACAGCAGGGATATGAAACTCAAGCAGAGGCAACCTACAACAAATGCATGCAGTCAGCATCTTTGTATGTACAGTCGGGAATAATGCTACAACAACCCCACACACCCCGCAAAATTGAAGTGGGGGACAAGAAATAGCAGAAAAAGGCCACAGAAATAATCAGATCCATGTGAAGCGAAAAAACGCCACGGTGTGGAATGAAACAAGTCTGAAGTTATGCCTGCTTCAGTGCTGTACCCATCCCCACAAGAGGCAGACCTCTGGAGGAGGTGGCTTGTGGCTGGACTGCCACAGAAACCTCACCTGCTAACATCAAGGGAGACATCAGCCAAACTACGGCCTGATTAGATGTGCCCCCTTTAAAAAAAGAAAGGGTTCGATCATGTCAGGGGACTTTGATAAAGCCACTGAATAGTAACACGTACTTCACTGTGAGTGTGCTGCAGATTTAAGTCCTGGCTGCTTTGTAGAAATTAGACTGTGCGTGCTTTATTCTTTTCACTGGCTCTAGTTATCTCTGAGTTTCACCTATTTTGAAAGAAAAGTTATGCATGCCCTGTGTCATCCAGCTGAATTCCTTCCACAGGGGAAGATCAAGAGGCATTCAGAAAGTCCAGAAGTTCATAACATCTAATTGACACCTTTTCTTTTCCTAAAAGCCATCTGTTTCAGAGCCTTACCGGGTACTGCAGCGAGGATGATTAGCATAATAACTTCAGAAGTGCCACAACTTTAATAAAACACCTTGTTAAGCAAAATGTAAGAAGGGCGCACATTCGCAGTCATGGAGGATGAGAATTTATGGACGTGGACAAAGGCTGCAGAAAGCATCTGAGCGCCGGTAACTTCGGCGAGGATCCGTGTTGTCATAGAGACAGCAGAGAGCAAGGAAAAGTTCACCACGGTAGCTATACCTTAGTGAATAAGTCTTAATGTAACTTCCAGCTGAGGACATGTAATCAATCTCCGTATGAGCTTATTGAAGGAATTCCCTTTATGCTTACTCAGTCCTCAAGAGCCCAAAATGAGGGAAAAGGTTTTAAAATATATATATTTTATTACTTCTAAAGACAAGCCAAGGCCCAGTGCTTCCACTGGATGAAAGGGAGGGAACAAAAAGATAACTGTTTCCTTTGAACGAGAAATGATGTGAAACATGAAAAACTTGACAAAGACATTCAATAATATATATATATTTTTAAAAGGATGGAAAGAGTAATTCTAGGGCAGCCAGGCAAGACCAGCCATGTGCAATGGTGTCTCCTCTTTCCCCCAGAGACTTCCCCACCGAGGTGGCCCCAGCATCTCACTGCTGCTCTTCTCCCTCTCCCCGTCAGGTCTGACTGCCTCATTCCCTCTTACGCTACCAGACCCAGGAGTTTCCCTGCTCCTCCTTCTCTCTCCATGCCTTTCTCCTGGCATCTCTCTCCCTGTCAGTGCCCAATCCCCGGTTTATTTTCCTGGGGGGGCAGAAGCCCTTTCTCTCCCTCTCTGGGTCCTTGCTCGTGCCTCCAGGCTCAGTTCCACCACCTGGGAGGTTTGGGCCGCTGGAGCTGACAAAAAAGAAGAGAGAAGCAGTGCCAGGGGTTGTTTATTGGCTAGGGTCTTCGATTCTTAGCTTACACAATTACGGGTTTTGTATGTGAGGAAGAAATTGCAGTGCTAGCGTGTCATGATATAAAGCTGCAGCTATGTGCGTAATGCCTGAAAGGCAATGAGCAGAAGAAAAAGAGAACCTCAGAACTCTATTCATACTTCTCCCTAACATTTTAAGATATAAAGATCAGACTAATTGCCAAATAGTCTTGACTTGAGCAGGGTTCACTAATCACGCTCTGCTTGAGGAATTAGGAGAGAATTTACTTAGCCACATCATGAAAGGTGCCAATAAATTGTTCAGCTGGAGAGTTAACATAATAAAAAAAATCATTTTTTATGTTATTTTCTTTAGCAGTTTATTAATTGCTGCCTGAAATACTTTTCTGAAACACAACGAGCTGCAAATGAATTCATGGGCTATTAATCTGCTGTACATGGCACTGGAGGGAAAGCTCATTAGGTGAGTTGATGCAATTACTGCTATTACATAACCATCTTCACAGAACATAGAGTAAATTATGAATAATAACATTCAACCTAAGTTGCTCCTTCAAACATTAAAGCTGGCAAGTGAAAGCCATGCAAAATCAGGGGGAAAGGCTAAAACACCAAAGAGGCAGGCCCCTCTGAAAAGAAGAAAAGCAAAGCAGATCTGCTTCTTTCAAGGCACCAAATCAGTGCGAAAAGCAAAAGATGTTTATTTAACTATGGGAAACGGCATGCAACAAGTAGATTACGATAGAATTTTAATCGTGTATAAAACATTTTCAGCCACCCAGCATAACAAAGTGTGCATTATCTCTGGCAGAGGACAGACTGCAAGGACTGTCCTGTTTTTTTTCGTAGCAGGGAGATCCTTTATGTTGCTTTGCTCTGATCTTATAAAATCCCCCCATCCATGGGAATGAGCATTTGGCATTAATTTTTAAAGGTTTCCAGTTTCTCAGACTGAAAAAATAAATACAAGCATTCCTATCTGATCAGAAACTGAAAAACAAACATGCAACCTTAATGAACAACACAAAAAAGATGGGGCCTGTATGGCTTGTTCACTGTTTTCCCACTATCTAGACACTTAATTCTTAATTTCTTTGGTATTTTCACAGTTTACCTCTTTCGCTTTCAAAGCATTTACAATACAAGGTCTCCCAGCTCCTGTAAAAAGGGTCATCATTTTCACCTATCAAGATAGGAAAACTAGTCTAATCAGCTTGTAACATTTGCAGAGAGAAATTAGTCCCAGAACAGAATTCAGGGTTTTGTGATTCCTACTTTGATATTTCAGTCATGCCTCCTGAGAAACCAATGAGTGTCAGCAGGCAAGGTAACTGCTCTGGGATGTCTGAAAAAGCCCCCAGCCACTGCGTGGTATTTAGGTACCTAGTTGAAAATCTAGCCCATAGCAAAGCAGAAGCAATTCTTAAATCCAGTACACTGGAAAAAAAAACCAAACCAAAACAAACAAACAAACAAAAAAACCCCACTTCATTTCTGAGTAAAAGCATTTAAGTGAAGATTTCATGCATTTTAATTAATTCAAGTTAAAATGATGTCAGTGCATCTGCACGAGCTTCCGAAACGTAACTACACCGACTAGCCCTCTACTCAACAACTCACTGGAGATGGAATTCAGTTCAGTAAGGGGCCTGGAAGAAAATAAAACAGGCGCATAAAGTAAAAAATACAAACACGACAGCTCTTTAAGTTGATGTTTCCTGGTTGCTGATTTAAACCAGAATTAAAATAAGTAAATCAATTCGGCCTATTGTTCAGTAGCAGAATGTAATTGCATGTTCTGAGAAACATGAACATTTAAATATTACAAGACTTTGAAGTCTGCGACGAAAAGCAACAGACATTTCTGGGCAAGTTTTTAAAAAAACAACAAATACAGAACACAAAATCTGGATTCTCTCCACTTCATGGTAATTCCCCTGCATTCCCTCCCTTCCTCCAGGGAGGTTAATTGTAAGCAGATTTACAAATCTGAACATTGCTTCAGTGCACTGAAGCAATCTGGAACAATAATTCTGTGCCTTTATAAACATAATTTTGCTCTATTAGAGCTCACTGCGGATGAGGTTTGTGCCAGCACAGGGGGCTCTTCTGCACCACACCACAGTACGTGGGCTGGGAGTTTGTCTGAGAGGGACCCAACAGATCGACAAGCACAGTGGTGGTCCTTGCAGCCTGCACATTTTCTACAAGAGGGAGGATGGAAGCGGAAGAGCTGCTAGGCTAAGCTGAGCAGTTGTGGCAGAAAGAAGCTCCATTTTCCTTCCTCCATACCCTGGAATAAACCCGGTTTGGGTTTTCTGTAAGGGTAGGTTTCACCTTACAAAGCACACATTCCAGCATCCTCCTTGAAAGAGCCCACTATCATTTAAGACTTTTGCCCGGTTTCCCACACGCTCCCCTAATTGTGCGAGGCAGCACCAGTCCTGTGACCCCGCGCTAGCTCCCAAGCACTGAGGTCCATGCGTCCCGACAACAGACTGCTGCTCGCTGACACCTGGGGTCAGGCCAGGGATGATGCTTCAACATCAGCTTAGAGATCACGCAATCAAAGGGCAAAGGTTAGTTTCCTAAGGCTCTCCATCACATAATGAGCCACTGTCAGCCTCGGTAGCCTTCTCACTTCAGTGACAGCAAAAAAAAAAAAGTCCTGTGTGATTACAATTTGTCTCTACGTGTCAATTAAAAAAAAAAAAAAATAACGGACTGGAAGGGTAAAAAGGACAGAAATGTTTTGGAGCGAGTTATCAGAGCTTCAGCTGCACCTACACTCTCCTGAACGAGCTTCTGGAGCCCCACAAATGAGCCCCACAAGTGAACTTACAATAAACCCCAAAGCTGAAACATCACCAGGGGAAGGGTTGGCCGAGGGCTGTTCTATTTAGAGGTGCAGCTCCGGATGCAGGGGACACTAGGCTCAGGAGTCTCTGAAGCAGGGGATCTGACAAAAGACAGCAGGGCTTTATTTCAAGCCGTGTTTTGCATGGATAAGGATGATAAGAGAGTCATCACTAAACCGCTTCCCCTCACACCCTTTGTCTTGTCTATTTGGAGCACAAACTTTGCAGCAGCAACTACACAATGAAAGCCAGTCCCTGCACTGGTGGGATCCAGTTTCAGCTGGGTCCCGCAGATATTATCATAATACAAATAGCTCCACTGCTGCCCTGGAGGCGGACTTGTTATTGACCTCTCTTGATCAGATCTGGGGACTAAAATGGGGTCGAAGATAACTTTTTTTTCCCCATACGAACAAAACAACCTATAAAGAGATGCAAATTTGGTGCATTCCTTTGTCGTCTCACTTCATTCTCTAAAACAAGATAAAAGCATACAAGAAATGCTCAGTGTCTGTTCTCTTCCAACATGCTGTATCTCCATCTTCAAGTTCTTACTTATTACACTGGCGAGGCAGCCAGTTCTATCTCTGATGTTTGTGTGCAATGCTCGTTAAACTCAAAAGCAGTTGCATATGTGAGCGCTTTTGCATGCCCTTTAAATGCAGAACAAACGAAAACACGACCATAGCATTTAAGCACAGATTACTCTGAATGCTGAAATTTTGCATTTACTCCTCCTCAGCTCCTGGGAACAGACCCTGTGGTTCCTACTTGTGGCTGCCCACTGCGATTACTTTCCCCATTTGGGACTGGTTTGAACATTGTAGGCTTGTTTCCCTATGAGACCTCTCTGATTCTTTTCTCTGTCCTTTGTTCGAGGCTTTCATATTACAAGGTAACAGAACTGTAAGAAGACAGACAAACAAAATGCCAGGAAGTTACTTGGGGAAAAGAAAAGCCTCCATCTCCTTAAAAAAAATAATAAAAAAAAGCTCACTGACAAATGTTCCTTAGTTTACATAAACTCATCAAGAAATAGAGTTGAAACCTAGAGACATGTATGAAAGAAGGTCAGATAAGAAAATAGTTTATCAAATCTCTCAAGAGTTGAAAAGCTACTGTTTATGAAAGGATAACACAGAATCACTTCAGACTTTTAAACCAAGAAAGCAAGAGACACAGTGAGCTGATGACATTTAAAGTAACTTCTCTATTCCTTTTCATGCACCTCCTACAGAAACATCCCTCACTTCTCCCCACTATCCTCAGTGGTCCCCCTCCAAGCTGGTACCCCCTCTTTCGGTGCCCGTGGTGGTTTGAGATAAAGGCGACTGCCAAAGGGCAATTTTGCTCTGTTCACCCTAAGAAACAGGCAGACCAAAACGTTAATTCTTGCCTGTAAAGCTCCTGCTATCCTATGAGAGAACACCAACTATCACCTTAAAGGCAGTAAGTCTTTATACTTTACCCTAAGTAACTTGGGTTAACACGTTAGGAATACTGCTGATATTTCCAAAGCCTGCTCTGACGTGACGTGACAGCATTTAATAAGATTACTATTTCACGTCAGCAATAAAATCCTTCGGAATTCAAGGCCAGCAAACCCTGAGGTGAGGAAAGTGTTTCTTCTTCTCTCTCAAACTGCATCATGGTGGTTTATCCACAAAAAAAAAGCTTCATATGCACAGATATATATGCAGTCATATACCTAGGAATAATTTCCTCCTCACTTCATGTTGCATCTTTATCTGTATTCAGCCTACCTCCTCCTTTACTCTAGCCATGGTCTCCATTCCAGTAAACTATATGTAGTGTTTGTTATTATTGAGCACTCTTTTTGCTAAAAAGTAAAGATTCGTGGGCAGAACTATTGCCATTGCCACAGTCTGCCTTCTAGGAATATCCAGACATTTCATTTACTATAAATGATAGCCTTAAGATTACTTTTATGACAATCTACAGCATTATCAAACTGTGTTTCTCACCCTAAAACATCTAACATGCATTTAGGAGCTGTGGTCACTGGAGCCCATAGCAGCTTACATAGACCCATCTACACAAGACATCCTTTGTATGATGTTCTCCCTCCTGGACCTTTAGGCGAACAAAGTTGCCCTTCATGCACGCAAGAAAACTTGAAACCCTAACAACAAGGGCAGTAAAGTCATGGAAATCCTAAGACCTCCTAGCTCCTCCAGTTCTTGAGACTTGATGTGGTGCCATTTTCAGCAGCTGTAATTTCAGATTTCCATGAGGAAAAGTTAGAAAAACTGCAGAGTGAACATAAAGATCTATCTGGTTTGTTCTCTGGCTCCTCAGCACTCTTCCTCTAAGAGGAGAAGGAGATGGTAGGAGAGAGAAAAAGGATGCAACCAGGACAGATCAGCATGGCTTTGGGACCTATTCTGCTTCTGCCCAAAGATGCAGAAGTGAACTACTGGGAAGCGTAATGCAATTTATGGAGGAAAAATGGTGAAGATGAGAATGGATTTAAGTCACAGTTCAGTCATAAACATCTCATTAGTGTTAATTTTTTTTTTCTCCAGTCTGTATGTCTCTCTAAGGAACTCCCGTGGGTGAAGTAGAGTAAGGAAGTGGTATTGGGCAATTTTCTTCCTCTCTAATGCTCAAACTGCAAATTTCTGTAGTGTTTATTGTTGCAACTAACCTACTGAAATCAGGAACAGCACTGATTGAGGTAAAACTCTCAGCAACCAAATAAGTCATTACACCAAAGATTATTTTTCTTACTGCCATCACTCCATTCAAAAATGGGAATTTTTCAGAAGCATTACACCCCTTAGAGACTTGAGAATGGCTTTTTGGGGGGTAGATTTCTATGCTTGACAGGGATATCAATAAACTGGAAAATGAGAAAAATCACATACTTCTATCTGTATATTTTAATATGCTACTTTGCAGGGCAAAACCCGGATTTCTAGAAAAGAAGGCAGGGAAAGTTGTCTTTTCATGTGTGTGCACTTGGAAGTATCTGTTCATAGTCAGGTTTACTGGCTTTGTGGGTTTAGAAGGGGATTAACCAGCTTGTTTCACCTTTCAGAGGAGCTCCAACAAGTAAAAACAGAAGACTCAATGCCATTGTAGCATCAGGCTCTGTAAAATGTCACAAACTGGTGTTAACACCAGAAGAAGGACCTCTTGCAAAAGCACCCACACTGGCACAAGCAGAAGGCGCATGGCTGAAGAAGGCTGCTATGTGCTGCAAGAGAGCCATCGGGAGGCTCTTGGGAAATGACACCCTGGGCTGACAGGAGAAAAACTTGCCAAGCAGCAAAGCCACAAGCTGCTCTGCATGGCTGTGGGAGGACTGAAACAGCCCTTAAGAAGCCAGTGCCATCTTGCTCATGCCCCAGGAAGCCATTTCTAGAACATAGGGGAGATAATCCAACCTTAAAGCAAGCATCTGTGATTTTGTTCCTTTAGAAAACCTGGTGAAATGACCCACGTAGAAGTTGTCACATCCACACAGGTTGGCCACGTTGCACAGAGAGCACATTGCACTATTTGGTCTTAAGTGACAGCATCTAGGCTGCAAAGTTAAGGACTCAGAAGTCAATAAAGCACATCTGAAGTTGTGTGCAAAGTTCAAACTCCTTTCTGTGCACATGAATACAGACACTGGCTTCAATTGCGTAACTGTGTAATATTTTTCTTCCTTTGGGACTGTCACATATACTTAGGATATGACAAACAATAAATTGCTTCCGAAGACAACTTACATTCTTTGGACATTCCCACTTCAAAGCACTTCTGTAGTCTGCAGTACTGGCAGCGATTTCTGGTAACTTTATTGATAACACAATTTTTATCTCTATGACATGTGTAAACCATGTTCTTCTGGATACTTCTGCGGAAAAAGCCCTGAAATCAAGAAAAAAAGAAATCGAATAAACCTTTAAGCATCCCATAAACCTTAGAGACAGACACTAGCATAGTCTAATAACAAAATAAAATCAAAGTTATGGTTGGAGCATGGCATCTTTAAGACTCACTCTTTTATAATTAAGTATTGTTTTTTTTTTTTCTGCAACATAAAAACTCATCTCTTAACCAAAAACAAATTAAATAATGCAACCAAAAGCCAAAATAAGCAAAACTACAACTAGTAACAGCACTCAGGAAATGAAGTCCTGAAGTTTTACATGAAGACTCAGATAAAAATGTTTTTTGCTTATGGATTTAGCAATGAGCTGGGTAAACAACAGCTTTCTTAATTGATCCACTTGGAAGTCAAATACTCATACAACAACCAAGAGTCTCTCAGCCTAAAGATCCCATCTTTTTCTGTTAGCCCAGAGGTTCTCTATAGCTCGAATACTGCACGTAGAAAATGAAGTAATTTGAAATCCAGGTCTTTTAGCTGTCTGAATTCCTACAACAATTAATTAGGCTTCTGCAGGTGGAAGAGTTCCAGTATCAGGTTATTGAGTTGTGAACTTGTAAAAGTCGCCAATTACAGCATTTTTCTTATTGAGATACAGCTGTGAAAATAATCATGTAATTATAATGATCTTGAACAGAAATTAAAGAGGACTAGAGGTCTGGTTTATTCTTAAGGAACAACATTTGCCTGGATTCCTCCTTTGGCAAGTAAAAGAGAAAAACAGTCATAAATGGCAAGATTAGCTGGCACAGAAAAAAAGGCAAAACCAAGTTAATTTCTTTATCTATGCTAAAAACCAAGCTGTAGATAATATCACATAATAATGAAGAAGAAAAAAAGAGGATTACTTTAAGCATTTGAGAAATCAACCCACAGATATTCAGTGAAAGTATTTCTGCAACAGGCATCTGGATACTTGACAGTACCATTTAACCTTCTCCAATAGATTCTGAAAATCATTTCAGCGAGTGCCAGGGTCAAATTTCAGTCAACACTGTAGCATTATGGAAGAACACTTAGCAATTTAATATTTGTTGGAGGACTTGAGAGGTTAAAACTCTTCAACCAGCCACATGTTTACACCCCACGGGGAAGTGGTAAACTCGATGCCACAGATGATAGCTCTGTACCAACAATGCGTTTGTCTGAAGATGTAATCATGGTGAGCTATAAAATTGGCTCTCCTAAATGCACTCACAGAGATACGCAGTAGTTCAAAAGCCCCAAACCCTATCATTCGTAGTTAACTGAGAGAGTTTCTGGCCATACAATCAGGGAGTGGTAGGGCAGGCACAGTCAGTAAGGGCTGGTCATAAATTCCTTGCACACCCAACATGCTATAGATGCTAATGTTATGAAAATTCCTCAAATTCACTCAGAACTGAAAAATGTCTCCTTAATCACGTAACCCCTGGCAAGAGTTTTCGGTTCTTGCACAGGCAAGCCTCATCCTGACATTAGCTCCTCTGACTTAGAAGACACTTCAGACAATCATCAAAGACCTAACAAAAACATTTCTTTCTCAAGCTACAGGACACAGCAGAAGCATTCAAAGACAGTTGTTTAGGCAATTAAAATGTTTAAAGATTATCAATAACACTGATAGCTTATAGTCCACGCTTTGCTCACTAACATTGCTTTAATGTTTGTTAGGAAAATATGGCACATACATTTATTTACTTGCCAAGAAGAAAGTTTATGGTAATTTCCACTTACTATTTTCTTGCTTTGGTATTTCTCTAATTGCAATGCCTGGCTTCGTGGTAATTGTTGATGATGCTAAGTAGAACTGTGAGAAGTCTATGACATCTTCTTGAGTTCAACAGACAGAAATTGTGAACTGTCCTGGTTCAAGGATCTCCATACAGCTTATTTAGTCACTGCTTTTTACGTGGCATGAGGCAGGAGAAGGCAAGACTGGTAGCTTCCCCTGCAGCCGTCATGGTTTAATCTATTGCTACATGTCACTGATGGAATAAGACTCCGAACATCAGCCTGACACTGCAGGAAGCAGAATGGCCTGAACGAACAAATACGACTCTAGTGCAGCAGCCATCTCACCGTGCTGAACAACTGGAGTAATTTAATAAATGCATCTCCCAGAACCTCCTTGTTGTCTGCACGTTCCTTGGGGCACAGGCCACCAGTCATCCATGCTTGAGCAACTTCAGATTTACTGAAACAGGCACTACTTGAAACAAAATTCAAGAGTCAAAAGTGTCACCCAGTACAGAGAAGAGAGGAAACAGCCTCCCTCGTTGTACCTGTAATTCACCCAACTATAGCCAGAGGTTAATGGCACCCACTGAGTGATCATTTGTTCTGATATTTAGACACAGGTTCTGCATCCTTTTAACCTAGGGTCTAATTACAACCCATCAGGAAGGAAAGTAGAGAAGGTTACCTCAGTCCTTAGCACACACAGTTGACCACACAGCCAAACGGAAAAAGGTGATCTGACTTCTGCAGATGACAAGCATAAAGCATTCATGAACTCATTACTAATATAAAAGGCTTAAGAGAACAAACCTAGAAAAAGCAGATATCCAGGATGAAATTAAGGGATTCTTCAACACCCTAAGGTCCTCAGAAACACCCTACCCCTCAGAAATACCCTACATAGAGTGAGATATATAGAAGAGAGTATTGTGGAAGCTTAGACTTGTATTACAAAAAAAAAGTCTTACATATTTGACGTTCTTTCTGGACTTACTCACAAAACAGAAAAAAAAACAGTGAACTTGTTAATTTAAAAATATTCATATGAAAAGGTATAATGTGGTCCTGATCAGGACTAAGGACCCGTTTTCTCTGAGGACCCTTAGTGCCCACCACTAAGTACTTTTCTACCAGACAGCAGCAGGATACTATTTCTACTGAGACGTGTGGCAAGCTCATTTGAAAACCTTGACAATACGTCACTGAACAGATTTGATCTGTCTCTGGACAGACACTAAGAAAAATGCCCAGATTATAGATATTATTTAGTTTCTCTGCATACGAAAGCCAAACCGAAACCATCCCACGGGGGGTAATAGGCCATTCTTCAGGCACAAAATGGCAAGCAGCATTTGTTTAGCTCCGTGGTTTGGTTCTGGGAGCCGCCTCCACACCCCTCATGCTGTGCAGACACGAGCGTGGGGAGGCACTCCGAGCAGGGTCATGCCCAGATTATTTCCCAAATCTGATGGTAGGCTAAGAAAAATATTTGCTCATGAGGAAAACCTCTATGCCAGATAACTGTGCGGGGGCTTTTCTCTCCGTATGCTTTCTCTCCCTCCAGTCTGTCTCACCCCAAGTGTCAGGTTTATAGCGCAGGCCATAAACGCAAATCAGACACACTCCAGGCACCCAAAATAGCGAACATGCCTGGCTCGACGCCGTGTCACACGTGCAGCCAGCCCGAGGCCTCGGGGATGGGCGCAGAAGACGTGATTTGAGGGAGGCCATGGCTGGGGCATGAAGGCAGGCTGCCATCGGCTGCGGAAAATGGCCGCCTGCCCCCAGGCCTGCGCGCTGCCTCCTTTCTGGGCTTGCTCCCACTGCGCTGCAGCAAAACCGAAACACAAACACTGCCGAGCGTGTCCCCCAGCAGGTATGCGACAGGTTCGCACTTGAACGTGGCCCTTGCTCATCCCCCAGGTATGTGACTTGTTGCACCGCTGGGGATGTGGCATGTCGCCCGTGGCTGTGTGGCTTCCTGCTGAGCCCGTCTCACAGACCACAGCGAGAGCAGGAGCCCGCCTCTGTCCCTGCACAGCTACCTGCACCTCACCTGCTCTGGCTACCAGCACCTCAGCAGCCAGAGACAACACCCATACTGCTCATATCCTTTTTTTTTCCCCACCCTATGTTCACTAAAAATAGCAAAGTTAGAAGCAGGCCTATGTTTTCCTCCTGTGCTCTTTGTCAAGTGACTTGAACCCTAGCTCACAATCCCAACAGTTTCTTCAAAAAACACTAAAGAAAATCTGAATGCAACCTAACCTAAAGATGTTGTCAGAAATTTTGGAGACAGAAAACTACTGTTGTTTGTAAACTAATCGGCTTCAAGTTCCTATAGGCTTTTGGAAGACAAAGCTACTACTGATGATAATACATTCACCTCAGAAGGAATCTGTTCTGCTCAATATTTAAATGAAGAATGTTTTATACAAATATTTTAGCATTCCTTCCAAATTAACTCCCTGTGATGGGAGATGAGACACTCCTGTGCCAAAAACAAGCACAGATGATTCTTTGTAATTTAAAACGCACTCTGAATACAAAGACAAAGACATTCTGTGAGATATAAAACATTACTGTGGTACAAAACTGTTTTTGATAACATCTACAAAGTACTTGAAATTCAAGTAGAGAAACCTACTAAGACCTATCAGGAACAGTGATTTGCTCTAATATTCCTCTACGCACAACTTTTAAAAGGAGCACGGATCTTGTGTTTTCTTTTAGCGAAGACAAAGAAGCTTTACAGAAATCACACTTTTGAATTAATTCTGTCCTTCCGAGCTGCTGTTACTGGCAGCCTTCACACAAAGCACTTTGGACTGACATTTCAATTTTTAATCTCATCTTTTCTGCACACCACGCCATGCTCCTCCCAAGCCCACCAATCTTGTTATCTTAATGGATGACAGATAGAGTATCACTCTGACCATGCCACATTAGGCATCCTCATTTACCCAGTGCAAGGAAAAAATGCTGAGTATAAATTATTCAGAAATGTATTGTATCAGCGTGTGTTCTCTGAGCATTCACCACTGGCAGAGCAGACAGATTATTTTTCACTTTTAATTGTGTTGATATCTTATCTGCTGCACTGAAAGCAGAGAGTGATACGTGAAACCATATGTACCAAGCAGAAAATAAACCCAGTTTACTAGGTCTATTGCTTAAAATTAAATAACTGATTTAGTCAATGTAACTTCAACGTGGTGCCAAACAAACCACGCCATCCCACTCACCATGCATTTTTGTAGTTACCTGTCAGTGTGTCAAAACTTAAAGAGCTCAATTCAGAGGATATTAACTATTTCAGGGAGATCTGGAATGCCACCATGCCACTGGTTATCTGAATACAAAGGAAGACGTTAAGGATAAGCCCTCAAAATGTTGTTAAGTGTTCAAGCTGATGAAGTCTTACAGAATTGTTAGCATGAACTGCTACCCTTACCTATCTGAGAGGGAACCTATACAGTTCCCAGTCCTTCACCATCCAGTTGATTTTGGCAAGTCACACAATTTAAAGCCGAAGTTATACCCATTACACGAAGAGATGGATCATTTGATCTCAACAGCTTTTTAAAAATATTTTGCCAGCAGAGGGTATGCCAAATCTTTTTTCATAGATGTAGTGGGCTTACAAGTTGAAAAACTGCATTGCAAGCCAGTGATAGAGTAATCAGCAGAGAAGGGCTATTGCTAGCTCAATCTGTTTAAACAGCCTGCTCAGTTCATCTGGTTCAGCTTTGATTACCCCCAAATACAACCAGCCAGCTATGACTCTTGCAGATTTAGAGGCTATTCTTTGGTATATTTGCAAAATAAGCTTCTGAGTGAAGTGAATTGCTACTTTATCGTAAAAGAAACAAAGGAGTAGGAAAGACTTTTCTGTGGAATGGTTTATCAGTCATTTATAAACTCTGACTGACTGAGCTTTGAAGGGAAAAATACAGAACAGAAACAGCTGAAAAGAAAACCCAGCTCATGACATACCTGAAACTTCTGCTGTTAGGTTTACTGTGACATACAGGACGTGTTAGTATGCACCCTTCTACAGAGCAAATGTTTTTGTGATATATAGCCTCTTTTCAATCTATTTATTTCAGTCATTCAAGTAACCCTCTATCCTCACTAGTCCTGTAAAGCTTTCATACGTAAGGTAAGAACCCAGTTCCTGCTGTCTCTGGAGCATCAGCAAAGACATTTAAGCTCCCAGTGATGAGATCTGCACAAAACTACTTTGCTGTGTGTCCAGGGAATTACACAGGTGCATTCAGGAACTGAATGAGATTTGCAATATTTATATTACAAGCGGCCACAGCCAAGGAACAAACCCCACCTTTCCCACAAAGTCCTGGTAGGATCAGAGGTCAGGTTAGGGCAGGCAGAGCACACTTTTCACTTGTTAACCAGGAATAATCGGGCTGATAACATGCAATCTCACCACTGGAGTTGCATAGAAAGGCTTACAAAAGACCAAAGAGACATGCCATATGATGTTAAGTGATTTTGTACAGTACAAAAGACTGTAAAATGGCTGCAGCCAGAACACAAGACCCCAGAAGCAACAAAAGCTGCTTTTGCAGCCACCTAAAAGGAAGCTAAAATAAACGCATTCTTAGCTGCAAAGCACTTTTCCAGGATGTCTGCACTGTCTATCACGCTTTGGAAGTCACGGCTCTTAGAATAAACAAATTAATTGTCTGACATTGTGGCTGGAAACCACCGCCTGCACAAAATGGAAGCCGCTACAACAATAAGTAGAGGAAGGCTTGCTGCCAGGAAGCCCAGAAATTGTGCTGATCATGTGTGTCAGAGCAGGACAGCCAGATCTTTACAAAAACAAAAGAATTAACACTGTTCCATGCTCATAGCTTGCAGAGAACACCTAGAGGATGTAGCTGCCTGGCAGAAGAGGGGCTGGACACAGCCTCTGTGAGAGAGTGCTGCGTGTTCTTGTTGCTGTTGTTATTTTGAGCAGGAATTCACGTTTCACCTCAGCTAGCCGTTTATTCTGCAGATGAGGAGCAGACATAACCTCCCACGGCCAAAGGAAGAAAATAAAATTTGCTATTTAGAGAAGGTATTTTTTTTTAACCAACAGAAGTTGAAATGCTCCATAAAAAAAGCAGACGTTATCCCGAATCTCACATACAGGAATACAGACCTGTGGACCTATGAGCAAACAACAAAGGGGAAAAAAAAAGCTATGCTCCTTGTCATTACCTTTATATATATAAAAAAAGCTTGTAAGGTTTCCTCAATTCTTAAAAAGAAAAGGCCACAGTGGACAGGGACAGGCAGATGAGGGATGTGTCACCATCCCTGAGCTACCAAAGTGGGAATGCTCCTGCAAAGACAGGGAGGCCACACAGAAAGTAAGGTTTTCTAAAGTGCAACAAAAAAATAATAATAAAAATCTTGGGGGCCACAGGGAGCAAGGAAAAACAAAACAAAACAAACAAACAAACAAACACATTTTGAACAACAAAGTTTGAAGGAAGCTATTTGAGCTACTAATGCCCATTAGCCCTTACCCTGGTAAGGCTGGAAATGAAACCCATTTTTCACGGTGCCCTATATGCCAACACATTTTCTGATTGCAGAAAGGCAGCTACTGACAGCACGACCTCCAAACACACACAGAGAAGGAGGGAGAGCGAGTGCGATCTGCCACGAAGCGTGCGAGGTTCATTCATTCGGCTGCAATCCGCGGCAGCCTGTGCCAGCAAGGGTACAACGGTATCCACGAGCCTACCCATGGATTTCTCCACAACTTCGATTTTCACTGAACTCCTGACCTTTTTAGCAAACATGTCAAAGTCTCCAGACGGAACAGTCATCACCTTGAAGCAATATGTAAGGGGAAAGAACCACTTAGATTTTCTCCACTTCAGCAATTGAAACAGAGAGGAAGGAGCTGGTATGCACTTCCATCTGCTTTCTTCAAATTAAAAAGGAAAAAAAAAAAAAAAGAAAAAAAAAAAAAGAAGGAGATGAAATGTATACAATTAAAAAGTTACAGTTAACTTCCTTTCAGTAATGTCTGTAGGATGATTTTTGGCCTGCTAGGAAACTCCAGATGGGAAAAGTAATGAATATAATTTAATATGAATAAGAGGAGATCAAAGAAACATTTTCTGAGTGGCAGAACGCTGACTTGCTTCACACGGTTCAACGCAGAACTCAGGAATTAATTATCACATTTTGCTATTTTCTTATTTTTTGTTTATGCAAATCAATTCCCCTTAACCTAATTTGTGGAGGACCAGACCCACAACCCAATAAAACCATAAAATGTCACTCGGACGGTCGTGCAACTGGCTAGCACTTATCCAAAAGGCTATATATGTTGTTAACTGCTCGTCGTTTTTTCTCCTCTCTTCCCCTCCAGTGCCTCAGGATTTATACCACCAATTAAGACAATAATGAGTGCCCCAGGTTGACCTCCCAGGAGCAAGAATTAATTAAGCGCAGTATTTCTTCGTGAAGAATGACACTTTTCCAAACCGTTTATGTGGCTCCCTTGCATGGAAGAAAGACTTCCCAAACAGCTATCCCCCACATATACGATGGATTTTGGTTTATGCTCTTAATTCAGGTCTCTTTTTATTTGTTGTGTATGCCTGTATGGTTTTTGGGTGGCAGGAGCAGGGGTTACTCCTTTCAAGGACAAGTTCATGTTTTTATTAGATGTACATGGGGTTTTTTGAACCAAGATACAAAGGAAAAACTGAGCAACAGGTACTCTAACAAAGCAGCAAGACCTAGTACCAAAGAGAAAATAAAAATCCCTGCCAAGCTATGCCCATGCAGCGACATGCAAAGTCCTGCAGCACGCCAGACGAGGAAAAGCCTCATGTCAGCTCTGCAATCACCACGCTACAATTACTTCTCGGAGCCTCTCAAATTAGCCTCTCCACTGAGCTGCTGGCAGAGCTGGGAACACGTGAAGAGGAGAGGGCAAGCTCGAACAAAAACCTAGCCGGGAGAAAGGAGGTATGTGCACGTTCCAAGGAAATTCCCCGTGTGGGTGGGCTCTGCCTCCTCCTCCTCCTCCCTTCCAGCCTTACCCCCGGAGGCTCGCGGCGTTCCCGCACATACTTGGCGCTGCAGTTATTTATCGAGCGAGACACGGGGACTTTCACTAATCGGCAGGCAGAAAAAAAAAATTAAAAAATAAAAAAATCCCTGCCCTTCTGCACCGTCTGAAATCTACAGACTCACCAGTTTCTAACCCGCTATCGGCAACTGCATGTTTACAGCTCAACTGAAGAAATAACAAACTGTGCCACGAATATTTGCAGGGGCCTGCAAGCTGGCTCAACGGCAATTCCCCTCGCTCTCCCAGGCAAACCCAGCTGCCTCCTATCCTCTCAACAACCAATGCCTTGGCCTGAATTTGGTCCCCCTGTCCGCCTGGGCTCCTGGCTGCGTGGGGTGAGCCCCGATGAGCTGCACCTGCTGCAGGCTCCCCACCTGTGAGGAGCTGAGTCCAGCCGCGTGGCTCACCCTGTTCTTTCAAATCTGGCATGCTTCTATGGGCTTTGTCCAACCCCAGAGAAGTTTTAACAAGTTTCCAAGGAGGGATGAAGTGACGTATGAAAACAATGCAGAAAACAAACAAAAAAGCAATTTAAAAAAAATGACACAGACAGAAATATGCCAAAATAAAGCAGATGTCTTGAGCATTATGCTTCCTGGTGAGTTTTGCAGGTGTGCATCTGCCTGGCTCATCAGCACATGGTCATTACCTCTCCCACCATTTCTTTTGCTACTAGTTTTGACAACTGATCTCTAAACAAATAGACTGTATGAAATCCCTTGAAATCTGGCAAGTAGTGTCTTGTGCTCGCTGCTTCACGCTGTATTCTCCTTCACCCGCGTTCAGTGACAAAGAAACTCTGCTAATGCAGAACGACCCCTCTAAAACCTTGTAAAATGCAGAGTTTAGCAAAACTCAGCTGCCTGGAGACTACAAAATAGAGTTCAAGTAAACACCCAGAAGTATTTAAGTCTGGCTCTCCAGTACTGGCAGTAGCGAAGGAAAATTACCTTTCCACACTGCAGCTGAAACTCATTACTGAAGGCGACAGCAGAGAGATGAGTTGGAGCTGGAGCAGCTTGGCAAAACCACCAGGTTAAGAGTGACATGGGGGCCATACCCCTCAGCCTGGCTCCCCACGCACTCCAAGCACGTGTTCAGCCCACAGCACGGCTTTCTCTGGCTTCTGTATGGCACCGTGCAGAAAACAGTCAGCAGGATGCCGTGGGCAGAACCAGCACTGCCCTGTGCAGCTGGTGTCCTGACAAAATGGGAAGACGGGCTGAGAAAGGTGGATGGACGCAGGCTGTGCAAGTGAAGGGGAAAAAGAGGGAAAGGAAACAACACAGCGGTGATGAGGATTCACAGGGTAACACCAACCAGAGGTAGGGAGCTTACTGGAAAAGTTAAAGAAAGAAGTAGAGCTGAGTTGTGCACGAAGGGCAGCTCGCAGGACAAACGTGGCCTGCCTGGAACAGGGCAGCTTGGGCTGCTCTGATGACAAGAAAAGGCGACCTTTTGGAGATGACTGAATGGACTGGGGCTGATTAATCTGCCACAGGAAAATCTTAGCAAGATGTTTTCCTGTTTTCTCCCTCCCCTGCCAGATTCAGACAGAGAGCTCCTATGATCACAAGACGATCATTCTTTCGATTTATGAAAATCACATGGGACAGAGCAAGATAAAAAGTCTTTTCAGTGGGCTCATCCATGGGTGCTGTGCTTACATCTCTCCTGTTTACCTAACACCCTCTCTTCTCTTCTTTCAAAAAACCCCACAGTTTTCACTTTTGTTTCTGTACATGTAGTAGTTGCCATGTGTCTTCTAAGGATAAATGGTAAGACCATTTGCAGCAGCATCCGAGCAATGCCTTGTTCTCAAATAAAGAAAGAAAGAAAGGTGAAAAAGTAAGTGGTTGGCTGCAGAGCTTACTCTGAAACCCTCTCCTTAACTTTTCCTAGGTCTGGAGCACTGCCACTCTCTTGTACCAGCAGAAGGCAGGTGAGGATCACAGCCCACCCTGAGGAGAGGACGTCATCATTCACACATGCTGGTCACACGTGCACAGAGCTCCACAGAAAGCCGAGTACCCTGGGGATGGGGAAAACCCCTCCTTACAGGGAAGATTCAGCTGGAGAGCCATCGGCCAGGACAGTCGCAGGAGGAGCGAGCAGCAGCCTGCTGCAGTGGCAGCACCATGGTTATAAATCCCCTTTTTCCCTGGTAAAGGCCCGGGAGGCAGCCTGGCTGGGGGCTCCTGCCTCTCCCCTCGGTGCCAGGAGGGCTCCCAGCAGGCTCACGGGTCTGCTAAAGCTGCAGGCAAATCACTGGCTGCATTAACAGCCAGCCAAACAGACATTTTTTGGCACTGTTTCAGCCTGCCATCTCACCTTGTAATTTATGTATCCGTTATTCCAGACAGGGGATCCAGAGTCAATATACCTTTTCCCCTTTAAATGCAGGTATTATGATACGGTTTTATTGCATCCCTCCAAAACGTATTAAATGAGAAATATTAAGCATGGCCTCGTGAAATCATAAGGGACTTATACACAAAAACCTGTTCCCACTTCTCAGCTGTCTCCCAACTTGAGCTGTCAAAATTGCAGCAACTCCTGGGTATTATCAAAGGGAAGAACAGCTTATGAGTAAGGGACCCTGAATATCTGGCAGGCCAGCTGCAGTTATATACCAATTAAACATCTACTATATCAATATACCCAAGCTACCAATTACAGGTTTGGACGTGTGAATTCTTTAACACTACAAGAATTTTCTTCTGAGCTGCATCTCAGATGTCACACCTACAGGCATCTCCTGCAGGAACAGAAAACTTATGGAAAGTTCACATGAAATGAGCAGAATGATATAAAATATGAAGAAGGACACTACACCTTTGTACTCTACACTGAACTCAAGAAATAAAGTATCCATACTTAAAGACTATGGCAAAATTCAGATATAGAGGAGGGAAGGATAGCCACATGGGTATAATCTTGAACTTTGGCAGTGTCAGATTTTTGAATGGTTACTCTGAATGTGAACAGTTTTTCTGAGCAAGGGATTCATTTTGCTTTACTGGAGGGTAAAAAAGTAGAATGTCTAGACCGAACAACTTGAAAAAAATATGTGTAAAGCTGACTTTATTGTAAACACCAAATCTTGGTAGCTCCTATAGGCTTTCCTGGTATAGTACAAGGCTGGGATTTCACGAAGAATAGCTCTGCAAAGCTGATCAGCTCTGGGATCCATGCTGCAAATTCAATTGCACTCCATTCCCAGTGGAAGCTAAAAAAAATGCCCCTTTAGGAAATTTCCTCAAAGGAACACTTCATTCAGGATTAGAAAGACCCTCTGTTTCCATGAGCAGGTCAGTCAGAAAGCACAGAGAGCAAGGGAAGGTCACTTTCTGAGGCCAGTCAGAGCATTTCTGCCAGTTGGGAAGCTGACCACTCACGGACAGGGTGACGATGCTTTACAATAACCAGAAAATACAGATAGGTTTATCTTTCAAAATAAATCCAATAAGAAGCAAACAAAGAGCATCCGAGTGTATATTTAGCATGCAAATAAGCAGACTTAGATAGTGGATAATCCCAGTTTGTACACTCCCCAAACCCTCTCATTTTGGATTTAATTCCTTCTAAGATGTGCCAGTCAGAAAATCTTTAAGAATACTTGTTAAGAAAAATGCAAACAACAGTTTAAAAAGATGCCTAAGGCAAGCAGAGCAGTGACCCCAACCATCTCACAGCACTGAAGTCGACATTCAGCCAGAACCAAACTCAGCAAACTATTCCAATCTCCCCACTTATTCCCTAGAAAAGTCTGGAAAGCGGTGCAGTTCTTTGTGGCACCCAGCAAGCGACCAAACCTAAATTCAACAATTGCTGGTATGTCCTCCTCTAATGTCTCATTATGCAGTTTCTTTTTAAAAAGTTCCTGAATTAAAAACTGAAATCTAGCTCACTGTAATTTTACAAGTCTGTACCTGCTGTTCAGCAAGCATAAATAAATTATTTGGCATACTGCAAAAAACAGTAGGCTGTTACTGTTAATAGAAAACCTCAAACTATTTCATTTCGGAGATGTTTGCTTGGCTACCCATATTGCCTTATCTGCTGCTTTACCTCTGCAAACAATACTTCTAAAGATCATAGTATAAAATGTTGTATTAAATATGGTGAAAAACTGCATTTTTTTCCACACTGTGACGAATTTCTGGGTGTGCACAGGACAGCCTGTACTCCACAGCTCTAATTAAAGGCCACATGTTGTCCATGAGTCATGAAATAGATTAAGGTGGTGAGAACAAAAGCATTTTTCCCCCCTCTTTAGGAAAGAAAAATGCAGAAGTGAAATCCTTTAGAATCTACTTACAGGGAAATAAAACCACGCTCTACTTCAGTTGCATAAATATCGTGGGACTTCTCAGAAAGAAATCATAGGAAAGTGAATCACAGCCCACCTGTTCCTGACACCTCTCGTCGATATGTCACGATGTGATTTGCATAGACAGCGCTTTTACACCTAGCTGTAATTTACTTAATTCTGTCGAAGTTGTTGCAAACCATGCGTACGTTACCAGTGTGGTGTGAACCTCAGCTCTCAGCCATCCCCTAATAAGCCAAAACAGCTACTGGCAGCGACACGTGACAAACACACACACATGGAGGATTTAGTACCTACCTTGTGCAAGAAGCTGTGATTCAACTTCAGTAATGAAATGTATGTATGCATGTGAATTTGAATCTTCTTTTTAGGGTATATATTCTTAGGCATAGAAAGGAACAGACACTGACAGAAGAGAAAGGCTTGACAATTTAATAATTACTAAGAACAAACCATGGCTGTTATAGGTACTCAACTGAGAATAACTCCTGAGAAAGATGTGCCAAGGTCAGTAGACACTAAGGCTACATCTGTATTAGGAGATATCCTTGGGGACTGTCAGAGATGTATGATGTGGAAGCCCACCTCCATGTCAGCCAACCCTTTGGGCTTCTAAAACCATCCAGACCTGCTGCTGGAGGTAGCCACTGGATAGCTCGCAGCCCCGAGCTGTGCTTGGGAGGAGTGCTGGTTGGTGCTGCCAAACAGCTTCAGCACTGCAAAGCGACGCCCCAAGGTGTCTGGTCGCTATTTAATTTACCATGGTTTAAGTCAGATGCTGTTCTCCTTTTATTGAGAAAGCCTTCATGGACAGGGGCAAAATAAGAAAGCAGTTTCCAGCTCCTGTTTCCATAGGAGCTTGCAATTAACTGGAACAGCTTGGTTAGCATAGTTACAGACTAATACGGGATGATCCCTGCACTTTTGTTACAAAATAACAAAATTAAAATAATAATAAAAACAACTATTCTCACAGCTTAAGACGAACACCTGGTGTATGGCTGAGGGTAAGTGGTACCCAGTGGAGAGTGGAGGAGGTTAAATCCATGACTTGGGCCCGAGGTGCTGGAAATCAAGTACGACATTCAAATACTCAACGTGATCTTCATTTTTCTTCAACTGTCATGGTTGGTAATTTATTTTTTCTTCATTTTATTACATTCAAACGATCCAGAAAGAGATTTTAAAACGTATGGTAACATAAAGTATTTGTTCCTGACCCTGTCTATTTCATCGTGTCTAGTCTCAGTAAACTTCCCATAAATGCACGCTTACCCATCCTTCAAAAAATATGAAATAAATTCAGTATTTGGTGAATGTTTTATCTTCCAAGCAAAGAGAAAAAATAATTCAGAATATACTGCAATGAAACAGCTATCAGCTTTTCAAAGGACATTTGGTGCTTTTTTTTAAATTTTAAAATCTTAAATCTCAAATAGACCATTAAAATGATGAGGTCTCCTCTGATCCTACGAAACACAGAAAAACTCCAGGTTTTCAGTACCACATTTAGATCACTTTCAACTCATTTAGCATCTTTCTGCATATGGCCTTGCTTCCTGCAAATGGCACTGCTTTCTGCAAACAAATGGCTTTGAACATTGCTACACTGCAAAGTGCTTGAGGATCAGCTGATATTAACAGTATGCAGAAATGTATCTCAAAATACATTTGTCATCTTCTGAAAAATGACTGTTGATATAGCTAAAACTAGGAGTAATTTTCTGTGATTTGAGGAATTTTTCATAGCTGTGCATGAACGACAGCATGCATCTCCTCTGCTTGCACTGTCACTTACTAATACAGCTTAAATGGAGACGAATACAGCTTGATCATTCAAGCTGATCTGTATTTTTATTTGAACTGATAGAAGCTTTTACAATTGCGTTGTTGCAACCAATATTACTTCTTTCCCTAATACAAATCACATGTCGTCTGTAATCCAATACTTTAAGCTCAGAAAATAAGCATTTTCAAATTTAGACATGTCTTTTACTTTTTGTTTCAGTTGTAGATGATTACAACACGCCAGAAGAACAAAGCCAAACAAATGCACAGAGCACTGGGGAGATGTTTTTATGAGGTCTGCTTTTATTTTTAGTGCGAGGTAACTTGGAGAAAATTCTATGTCTGGATCCTTAATTTCCAGTAAAGGGGCATAAATATAGACTTAAATGTGATTACATTATAGCTGGAAGTTTACACATGCAAGAGTGTGGTTTCCAAAAACAAGTGCTGCTTAAGGTCCCTCTACAATACCAGAACTGCCTAAGAAAATGCAAATCTCTTCTCACATGATACAAGAGGCATTATTAAAAGAAAGAGGCATCTGTCCTGAAGGATACTGTTTCATAAAGAGAACACTGATACAACAATCCCTAAAATATTTTAGGCCACTCATCAACATTTCTTGCAGACTAAAGCATGTCCTTGCCATCCAGCTCTAAATAAATCAAATCAAAGCCTTTTCCACTTCTAGGCAGTAGCATTTTGTAAATCAGTTATTGCCTCTGATGACCATGGATTCATGGATCATAGCAGGAGAACCCCCAACCCTCTGAGTGTCCAGAGGGACATAACCATGAAGGACTTCACTGAGATCATTAACACAGATTATTTTTTTGGGTGCCTAACCAAAGAGCTTTTCTCCTGTTATGTGCACTTTTTTTTTTGAGTCAGTCCTACAGAATTATTGACCTAAATTTCAAGGTTTATTCTATCAATGGCTATTCTCCAAGCTGCTTAAAGTCTTTGCAATTAAAAAAGTAAGTATTTGAGTTAGGAACAAGTCAAACTGGTAGACGTGTTATTTTTATAACTGAAGACCTCTGGAAAGGTATTAAACGTGGCTACCCTTGTATCTCAGTGATTCCCCAGTAGGTATGGTTTTCTATGAAGATTCTGATGGAAGGAAAGCTATTCTTTTATGATAAAAGCTGATCTGGGATCACTCTGTAGTGAATTAGATTTTTCTACATTTTTGTCCATTAGCATCAGCAATGGGCAGAGAGGCACCTTGATCATTCAGACAAAACTGCTGGACCGTAAAACTACTCTCTTGTGCTGTCTTCTCTTCTGAAACTGCTCTGGGCATCTTTGTTGCCCACCGAATTCAAGGCAGAAATCCAGGCAGGGTTGCCAGCAGAGGAATGCCATCTTTTAAACACCCAGAACAAGGGACAAGGCTTGAAGAGGCAGCTGAATCTGCCAGAACACCAGCTTCTCCTCATCGCCCGCACAATGATGGCATTGTTTGGGAAACCAGCCCACCACACTCAATCTCCCTTTCTGCAAACCCGACTACAATGAGGAGAAAAGCCAGGCCCAAAGAGCTGAGCTTTCAGTGACAGCCCTATAACCACTTGTCCCAGCTGGATAAATCCAAGCGACTCATTTCGTATGGAATTTGTTTGCGTGCTATCTCGCAACACCCAGAAACCGGGAAGGAAATTAAAAAAAAAAAAAAAAAAAGGCAAAGGAAGATTTTAGAAGTCTTTAACTGAGGTCATGAAACACACAATTCCCAAACCCGCCTTTGAAATGCCACACAGTTTACAAAATGGAAAAGTTGTAAGTAAGTTGAACATTGTGTTGTTGTATTTTACACATAAAGAGATTGGCTGCCTCTAGAGTTTTTCGAAAAAATGCCAAGATTTTTCTTTTTAAACCAGTTTAAATAAAATAAAAAAAAAAAATAAAAATCCTTACTGCTGATTTTGACCGACCAGATTGAGAAAGAACTCTTGGATATCAACCTTTTACATGTGTCAAACCCTCAAATTCAGAAGGCAAGAAGTCTGGGACTCTAATTCTATTATCACAAATGAGATTTTCAGCAAGAACATACTACAATCTGAGAACAGGAGATAGCTTAACTTTATTTAGACAGCTCCTGAACTTCCACCACGGTTCATAGGCACATATCATGAAATACTCCAGCCCCCCAAATACTCAAAAGACTAGTTTATCAAAACAAGCCACAGAACAGTCTTTCTAGTGGGAGACAGTGCTTAAGACTCTGGTCATGAGTAAGACAGAAGGATCACTTTAAAAAGTAGGGTTTAACAGACATAAAAAGAGGAAACATTTGGCAAAGGAGGTTAGGAGGCTGCTCCCAGGTTCCTAAAACAATAAGGTCCAGGGATGGCTGTGAGAAGAAGAAGGTCAAGAAAGAAGTGGAGAAGAGACCAAGCTGAAATCTAATCATCACATGAGAAGACCACAGCAAGGGTCTGTCAATGAAGGCAAGAAGGTACATCCTGGGGCAAAAAGGTCAACATGTCATGTGAATTGCAGTAAAGATCAGAAATGATGTCTGAAAAACAGGAAGGTGTGAGATTGCCAAAGCTTGGTGATGTCGCAGAGAGATGGAAAGTTCGGTCTTCCCAAAATCTGAGTCCAAGATAGCGGTCAGACAAGCAAGAGGGCACACCAGGGAAAGATGGCAGTGGGAGAAGTCAGAGCTGGAAGTAACTCTGGAAATCATCCACTGGCAGGTGACAATTGAGGGAACTTAAAAATTTCCAGTGCAGTGGTTCCCCAATGGAGCATCACAAAGTCATAATCGCCAATTACAGCTCTCCAAGGGGTCATGGCTGGAAGGGTCACCATTAAGAGCATACCCTTTATTAGCAGTATATTGCTTTTGGCTGACAGACCATTGGTCTACTACAAAATAGTTCAGCAGTTGATGCTTCTGAGACAGAAAACTGAAGAACTGATCATCAGGGAACAGCATCAGCAAATAGATAAAAGAGACACTTAAGGGGACATTAAATGAACAGTAAACAAAGTGGGAGGGAGAACATAAAGAGCCCTGAAAGCCAAGAGAAGGAAAACCTGCTGAATCAAAGGCAGTAATCAAGCCCAAAGCTCAAGGACAGAAAGCTGTCCCTTTGCACCAGAAGGATACTGCTAATGACCGCCGTGATGGCAGCTGCACTGGAGCTCAAAGCAAAAGAGAAGGAGACAGAGAACTAGAAGAAAACCAAGGGAGAGACAGCACAGAAAAAAACAAACAAACAAACAAACAAAAACACACAAAGGAATAGGGCCCTAATTAGAGAAACAAATACGAAATGAGGAGAGTTTTCTGTTCATGTTTCTCATGAGAAACAAGACTGCCATGAATTTGAAGGAATCGGTAAACAAGTCAGAAAGGAAAAAGGAAAAGACTTGAGAAAAAAATATCAGAACAGAGGTAGGTCCTGCGAAGGAGGAAAAAGGAATGAATTTCAGGTCTAGCATTACAGAACAGATAGCAAATCAGGTAGAGAGAGAAATGGGCGAAATAAGAGTGAAGAGAAAATGGAAACAAGATCAGAGGGAAAGATGGGGGAAAAAGAGAATTAACATTTGATTAGGATGATGTTCTAGTCTAGTTTATTAAGAACTAATTTTTCTTTAATAATTTTCTTTAATAATTTTTAAAATGATTTTGTAATCCAGTGATAATAAGCAAGGTTGCCTCTCCCCATCCCAACATAGTTTGGCCAACTGCAGTAAAATTGCAAATATAGCAATCTCCAAGAAGATCAAGTTCTTTGAAATTGCTTGGAAACGTGTGTTCAAGTAAAAGAGAAGTAAGAGAATGTGTGTTCAAGTAAAAGAGGAATAAATACATGTGGTTCTTAATGAGAAGAAAGCCTGTGACATGACTTCTTATTATTGTTCCCTATTCACCAGAGAACCAGCATAGAACTACAACACCATACCAAGAAGAAGCCTTCAGTGCAACTCATACTTCCTAATAAAGCAGGGTTAACCACCTGAAAGGCTGAGATCCTCAGAAAATGAGGCTTCCTCAATGGCTATGCTCAATGTTCAGTGCTTATTTAAGCTCGCAAAGCAACTGACTAAATTTTGTATGAAGAGAAAGAGAAAAAGAAGCATGAAGAAAGAATTAATAGTGAGAACACACAGTGAAACTAGGCTTGAGTAGAGGCAGGAGCCTAGATGATTAGAAATAGAGTAAAAGGTGGCAGCTTTCTTATGGTACAAGAGCAAGCATAGAGCAAAGGTGAAGGACCAGAAAAACAAATTGTCAGCAAGGAGGTTTCTGAGGCTATTCCTGGTGTTGTGGTCACATAGTGCTGTCTGCTGTCATCCAGCACAGCATTTCTGTTGACCTGAAAGCTTATAAAACCCTCAACAGCAAATGTAGTGCCTGACCATCCACTAACAGTACCACTGATTGACTCATCATGTTCTCTGCCATCATGTTCTGCTGGCGCTCACTAAGGAAGATGATTCAATCAGTGGAATAACTTAATTAAATTCAATTAAATCCTAGTCAAACCTGTTGAAGAGTTAGTGTCAACTAACCCAAATATTGCCAGTCTTAAGTAGTCACGTTATTGATTTGGAATCTTGTTGTTTCTCATAGAGTGACAGGTTTTAGACGCAATTCACCTCTCTTTATTTTTTTAACAGCAGCTACTGCTAAGTGCTGAATTGCCCCATCTTGCAAATTAGCAAATAAGTGAACACAATTTCTTTTTGCTGTTGAATAGCAGCCACCACATTACAAGATGGATTTCTTCAGGTATTTTGACAAGTGCAGTCTTGTTTTAATTGTTTACAAAAATGCTTTGCAGTATGCCAATAAAAGCCCTACAGTATATTTTAGCATATTTTTCAAAAATAATGAAGTCTTAGGAACATGTGACCTTGCTGCCACAGTCTGCAATTATGTCTGTACTTAGAGTGAGTGTGTGGGCGAGTAAATGACACCACCATTTGTGTGTTAGTATCCAAGTAAAGAATGAGATAAGATTTCCTATTTAATGAAAGCAGCTCTAGCATATTCTTATCACAGATTTTCCTAACAGACGCATTTCAATAGCTCTGTGGCATCTAAAAGAAAAAAAAAAAAATAGACATGGTGATATCCAAGCAAAACTTTGCTTCCAAAACGAGATTCTAAAACAGAGGTGAGCTTCAATAGTTACTTGCACTACCTCAGTATCTTGAGTTTATAAAACAGAGGGGAAAACAGACTCTAATCCTATAGCTTTTTGCCTAATGACACAAAGCCAAGACCATGATATTTAATTTCACTACAAAAGGCCAGTGGCATGGAATACGTTGCAGGAAGAAAAGAGAATGTAAAAATACCTAACAGTATCTGAAAGATATTAAATTTTCTACAACTAAACCATAAAAATATTTTTTATTAATTTTATACTTTATTACTTTTTATTAATTCTAGTAACTTTATTTACACAAATGTAGCACCTGTCACTTTTTCATCACGTATTAGGATCTTCACTGTACTAAGTACTAGACAACTATTTTAATTTGAAGGATTAAAATCATAGATATTTTGTCTAGTTGTTAGAAAAGAACATTGTATCAGGCTACCATAACTAATAAAGATAACCATGAGACCATCTGCCCTATTATATATTTTCTTTAGCATTTTTAGCCCTGCCTTCTTCCTTGCACACATGCTGCTCACTGTGTATGCACCCTTAATTATTGCCATACACACATGGTTTAGTTGACGTTGCTTCTCTGATGTGTATCTCATCTTTAGATACATTCTCTTACTTTAGAACTGCATATCATATTACTGCATCCTACGGATAGTCCATTCATACTCTGACAATCACAGCACTAGAAAGTAGCTAGCAGATGTGCCAGCACTGTAGCCTGCCAGATTAAATTTCATGAATACCATCCTGCTAATCCTCAAACTCCCAATTTGATTTGAAATTAGTTAGAGACTATGCCAAAAATTTCCAGATAATCAGGTCCTTCTCCCACAGAAAAAGCAAGGCTCAGAGCAGACAATGACTACGTGAGTTCTCAGGGTATACCTAAATATGGACAGTGAAGAGTCTCAAAGCATTTTCACATTTTATAGGATTATCTCTGCATATACAACCACTTTCTGATGTTGGTCAATACCTATGGAAGACCCTGATAGATATACTTTGGCAGAAGTTATGAAGGACAATAATTCCAGGCATGATGGTCATTTACTTGGCTTTACTCATGTATCAGAATTCATTCACACAAGAAAAGCACAGGTGTCTTTGCAGACAATCAAGTCACACCATACTTCACTGCCTAGCCGCTCTCATAAATGAAATGTGTTACTATAAAAAGAAAGGGAGATGATGGCACTCACCTTACATCCCTCACAAGCACTGACACCATAGTGATATCCAGATGATTTGTCTTGACAGACAAAACAGGGCTTGTAAACACGAGGGGGTGGAAGTGGTGAAGGAGGACTTGGAACAAGTTCCTCAGAACTGGTGCTCTGAGTTTCAACTGCTACAAAAGAAAAAAGAAATATAAATGAATGATTCATGAATGAATTTCAAATAACCAATCATTTACTATATTAAAACTATCAAACCAACCCATATCTATCTTTGTAGAATACATGCTCACTTGTCCTTCCTAGAAAAATTTAAGGGGAACTAAAGAAAGGCAAACAGTGAAAGGACTACATGCTATAGTTTTAAAAGCATATTTTAAACTAACTGGGATGTAATGTATCATAAGCCAGCTACCAAACACCACAAAAGCTTCATCTGGGCTCATATTCTGGTTTTAGCCAGAATTACAGAGTATTTCTGGAATTACATGGGATCCATGTGTGCACACTGGACATAAGCTTGAATGGGAAAGCATTAGCGGTATGCATGTTTCCAATCTATCCCTAGACTTGGAAGAGCTCTTACATCTTTTGCCTTAATCTACAATAGGTAACACTTTCAACGTCCAATTCTGCCCCAAAAAGATGGGGAAATGCATCAAGACATATGCAAAGAGACAAAAGAACAAGTACAGAAGTGAAAATTACAAGAACAAGCCTTCTCTTTGTTTCATCAGTAAAAGTAGAACAACTCAGCAACACCTCCTTATCAACCCTCGAATTTGTAACATCAGGAAACCTCTCTGAGAAAAAGCTATTAGATATTATGACCCCATGTCCTTTATTGCCTTAATATTTCTGGATGGTCATTTGTTTTGAACCTGCTGAAGAGCCAGTCATCCCTTTCAGTGAGAGGACATGAAAGCTCTACGATGCGAGATAAGACGTGAACTAGATCTTTTCAAAACATCTGCATTAGTTTTCGGTGATACGCTGTCATCATTCCTCACATTTATGGTAGATGTGCAATACATTTTCATGTTTCACCTAGCTGTTCTGCTGCTTCTCAGATAAATCCCTCCAACTTTTCAACAGATACACAGAAATGACAGAATCTGTGAACTCCGATCTATCCAGAAATATTAGGCACTATCAGCAGAGCTAAATCTCCAGAGTACTAACAGCAGGCCCTGCAGAATATTACTCAATGGAAAATCTTAGACAAGATTTACTGTACATGATATTTTTCAGATTACTGAGATGATACATTTGTATTAAAGCCATGATTCATTGTCAGCTCGTGTACTACAGAATTCACAGAGGGGAACACGGAGCACGATACAACTTCTGATTACTTGGTAGAGAAGGGCCAATTTCTGCCATTTTCGCTTGGGTTAAGCTACTATCAACTTCAAGGACACATTTTTTAGAAGAAAATAAATTCTGAAGCGAAACGTTAAAGGCACTGATTCTAAGCAAAGAAATGTCTTTTCAACAGGAACAACTTACTTATATATCTAACAATAATGAGGTTTGTGTGAAAGAACAGAAAAGCAAAATAACGTATGGCTCAATAAATTGTGATTTTAAAACAATGTCCAGAACTATACTTAACTGTTTCAGCATTAAATATGCTGAACCTTGACAAACCAAATATCTACAGCTTCCTACTGAATCAAGCAAACTTTAATGAAGTTTTTTTCTTAATGAAGAAAGAAGAGAGAATGATCATTTCTTCTCAGTAGTAATTTTTGGTATTTAAGAGAGACACAGAGTGCTCCATTATTGATTTCTGCACAGTCATCCTGCTTAAATCAATAATCTATTAGTACTTCTAAATTAAAGTTAGATTCATCAAATGCCCTTGAGAGGCCTCAAACAGCCTGCGCATTATTTCATGCTAGCACAAGTATTACAGGGGCTTCCAATCAGCCTGTGGAATGATAAAATTTTAGCTTTAAAACTCTAATATCAGCAGACAATGTGTTTCGTATTAGCTCATTCAACTCTCCAGTCAGTCTGAAAGGCAGTTTTTAGGCTTCCCATGGGAAAACAAGGTTGTGTCATTCAATAAAACAACTGCACTCCTGCAATCCTTCCCTGATTTCGGTTTGGGAAAAGCAGTCTTTGAGGAATAATGCCGATACACTGCAGCATTTTTGAGGATTTCATTCGACACAAGCACCAGCATCCAACAGCAGTGTTCACACCGCAGGCCATATGTACAACACAGCTCTGTCACGCACTGGCCAAGCACCAGCAACTTGGGATGTTCAGAAGAGGTTAAGCAACCAGCTCAGTTCATAAAGGAAGGAAGAAAGAGTAGGTAGCAACTGAAGATCTGAAGATGCCACTACAAATTTAATTTTTTTTCTGGCCAATGTGAAAAGATATGCGCGAGTAAAAAAGCCAGCACAAACTAGAACACCCTCCCCAAAACACTCAGACATATACGCTACTGGAAGAGCTCAATCTATTCTATATAATAATTGTGTTGGATGAGCAACTGTCTAGAGGTTGAGTTTTTGTAGGAAAACCACATTTGGGAACGTTCACTCATAGGCAAAGTGTACGGACAGCTTTCTGGGGTAGGCTCCAACCCAGGTTAGACAAGCCCTACCCTCCTAGACCAGCTTCTGCCTCACTCATCTTCCTTGGATTTAGCCTTTTAAACTCCTTACTTGAAAATGCATGTAGTGCCATTCAAGCTTCCTGGGTTTAGAGCCCTGTTTTTGTATCACACAGGTGAAGAACAGAAGCAGAGCCTCTTCTCATCTACGCAGGCCTGCACATGGAAGCTAAAATAAAACAGGGCGGGCGGGCACAGCTGACATTTCCAAGAAGGAATTTGTAAAGTAGCCTTAAAATTTCAGGAACAACTCAGTCAAAGCAACTCCTTTCAAGGTCCTGCTGTCTCTTCCAGCGGGATGTGACACGATTCACCTGAGAAAACAGAGCCTCAGCGCAGTCACAGGACACCTGAATGCTGCTTAAGCACACAGGGACCCTCCAACAATAGGTCACTTCACAATTCCTAAGATGTCTGAAATATTTCGAAAGGTTAGATAAAGTAGCAGATAAGATCTTGAAAAGCACAGCGTGCTTTGTGAGAGCTAATTTACTGCCAGCTAAACCATGTTGACAGATAGAGGTATTTCACTCGGTGACCAGCTAGAAGCAGGCATTATGAAATGCCTTTCGTTTCACTAGGAACCTAGATTATTAAGCTTGTATGTTAATGCACACTTTGGACAGTGGAGTCTTAAAAGAATAAGAAGTTGTAAAGCAAATGGCATTTCCTGGATCGCCTCAAGGGAATTGTGAATACTGAGCTCAGGGTCCCTGGTGGGAAGCAGCAATTTCAGCTAATTAGGGTGAATAGCAAAGTGTTGCATTTGGTCAAAACATTCTGTTAACCCTCATTTTTGTTGGCACCAACAAGAGTCTGGATTTTTTTGCCTCCTTTTTTTTTTTTTTCTTTTTTTTTTTTTTTATGAATTCACTGCAGGAGTGCAAGGCACACAGCTCACATACATTAGGCAGAAAGTCAAAGGAAACGCCAAAGTTCAACTAAAGTACAAGTAATTAGAACCAGATTCTCTGCTGCTTGTATGTGTGCATTTGATTGTAGAAGTTATTTATAAGCCTCCAAACATTTGAAAAAATAACTATATACTGTAGATCATTTAATTTTTATGTCTAGTCTGGAAAAAAAAAAAAAAGTCTGCTTTTAATCATCTTCCAGGAAAGAGCCAGGAACTGGGAAAGTGGGTCTCAATTGTTTCAATACAAATTTCTCTCTTTCATGTGCCACATAAAACTATACTATAAAATTAAATCCAAAATAGCGTTGACTCAACCCCCGCCCCGTTGTTTTTTTTTTTTTTTTTTTTAATAAAAAACCTCTTTGAATTTGTCATGCTTAAATAGTTTGCATTGTTACGAGTTTTTTTTTTTTTTTTTTTTTAAACCGTTGTTTGGAAGACAGACAAGGGGGAAGAAAAGCGCGAGAGAAAGAAAACATTATGGTGGAGCCTTGCCAGCCTTGACTTAGTAACCTGGCCATGACCCTCCAGCGAGTGTGTGTTTGACCCGGTCACACATGGCTCTGGCTGCGGACTGTTGCTGGGTTATACGGCCCAGATATTTTTACCATATACACAACAGGTGCGGGTCAGAGACAAGAAAAAAGGCGAAAAACAAAGTCTCCGCTTTGCGTGAAGACCCTGATTTTCCCCCCTTTCAAAGATAACGACAGAAGCAAAGGAGTGGGGATACGATTTCAGTGATTGACGTCCCCGTGCTCGATCGCTGCTCTGCGCCGGGATTTACGACGGATTTGCTGCGCGGAGGTCGAGTGGGCTGAGGGCAGGAAGAAAGAGGAAAAGGCTCGGGGGAAACAACACGCCAAATGTTAATCAACTTGCATTGAATTACCGACCTGCAACATCCGAGCCGCTATCAGAAACCTTTCCTCGCAGGGCTGGGTATGCATTGAGGTGCAGGAAGGAATGTTTTTTGTTAGCATGAGCGCAGCATACCTGCATTAAAACACAGGCTGCCATAGCTCCAGATTGAGTATAGCTATCGGGATTTTCGTAAGTACTTATGGGAACATGTCCTCCATTTTAGCGTCCCCTTTTTAACACTCCCGTCCCGCTAGCTGCACACATCTGTCTTAACACCACGGCGTTACGTAAGTTATTGTATTTAGTTCCTCATCACCATTTTTCCAGCTTTAATTTTAATCAAGCTATAGTTCAACTCTACAAGACTATCTAGGTATTAAAAGAAAAAAAAAGGTGTGACTTAGCCTTGAAAGCAAAAACAAACAAACAAAAACCAAACATAAACCCCAAATCAACACTCTATGTCTTCAGGTTTGCTTTTACTATGAAAAAGGGACTTTTTCAACAAGAACATCAAAAGACTACACTTTATGATCTGGCCTATAGTTGGGGCGCCCAATCCCAAATGATCTCTTTCTGTTATTTGAAAAGTTCAACAAGTATCCCCCAGATTTTTGCCGCGTACAGTTTGGGATTCCTACAGCACAATTAAAAACAAAACAAAACAAAACAAACAAACAAACAAACAAACAAACAAAAAAAAAAAAAAAAAAAAAAAAAAAAAAACACAACAAAACTTAGACAAAGTAGAGGTTATGGGGATCAGAAGCCCAAGCTGCAAGCCCTTACTAATGGACAAGCTGCACACACAAGGTCGCCTCGAAGGTGCCTCGGCCGAGGTCATTTTCAGAGTCATGCCTATGGCACAGGCTCCTGCTGCCAGCAGCTATCTCAGACAAGGTGCAAGCCCTGATACTTGGCAGAAGTCTAAAGCTGAAGTGCCTTTGCTGTGAGGACTTTTGTCAGTAAAAAAAAAAAAAGCGATACGGACAGCTGGCTTCTGTCCAGCCACAGCTGGGAGAAGAGTGGGCCTGCTGAACTCTGTCCTGTGCCTTGCGAGCACAAGCAGCAGTTCAGCACACACTTTGCTCTGATATCCTTACCCTAATGAAGTTCTAACTACAAATTTGGCCGTGCTCCACTGAAGACATGCACACAACCAAGTAAGTATTTTCTTCTCCCTACCCTTCTGCATCTTGTGCGTTTAGACCAGGCTGTTTTGGGCCAGGCCATCGCTTGGTCACTGCTCCACTGACGATGCATGCAGGGTCAGGAGCTCCTTTCTCCAACCATTTTGTTGTGTTTAGACTGTAGGCTATTTTGGGCAGGGTCTCAGAATAAGCTGTACAGCAACCAGCGCTGCAGGACCTTCAAGCGCTACTCCAATGCAAATAATAGGAATGAATGATGGAGATCTTGCCAAGTCAAAAGATGTTTGAAAGAATGAACCTTGAAAAGCATCCATAACCTTGAGGGGAGTCATTACTTGCAAAGCAGGTCCTCGGAACGCTTTCATTTGAACTATTTTAGCATTTCAGTGCTAAAATGCAGAGTAACTTCCAAGGAGGAGTCTCAAAAAGCAGTTTCTTTAGATTCAGCAAATGCATTTGCTGCCATGTATGCAAAGTCATATTGACAAACTTGAGTGCCAGAAGAAGCGTTCACGCCCATCTACTGCATCTCCTCCAGTTCAGAGCTGGGAGTGAGGTGCATCGTATTCCTTCATGCCTTTCATCAACAAAATTGCCAGGTTTCAGTTGCAAATGTGTAATGCTAACCAGCAGTCATGTAACAGAAGCCAGAGGAGCCAGCGGGTACTGGCCTCAGCCATATGACAACAGTAGAGCCCGCTGGTGCCTTTGTTCCTATCAGGTGATTAGGGCCAGAACATGAATATTCAACACCTTACTACCAGCACAGATAGCAGAGCTATCCAGATTTGTTTGCTGTAAGTTAGAAGCCACCAGCATCTATCATTTGTTTATCCTTTTGCTCCTGTCTAACACTACTTCTGCTCCTCAGCAGCTTACTAACTTTTTCACTCACAGCACAGATTTATTATTCCCACAAATATCCTCTCTTGGTTGCCCAGTGGGTGGTTTTTTAGCAATATCCTTTTCTGCTACACCACAAACAGTCTGGTCTCTTAATTAATCCATTTGTTGAGCATGCAAATGGCGTTACCTGACTTTACAGCGCCGTTCATTAACACGCTGGAGGGGGCCCACCTGCCGGCACGTCTTCCCAAGTGACATTCCTGCCCAGATCACAGGTCCCTGCCCCTCTGAATGACTCTCCTCGGGCCCCACTGCCCCCGCCGTGCACTCCCAGGCACTCAGCAGGGCCAGCAGTGCTCTGACCCTGCCATATTTAGCAGCACGAAAGACCCTGCTCTGTTCTCCCGACCTGATCTGCGAGCACAGTCTCTGCTACTCCAGTACTTGAACATCCCACGAGCACTCGTATTTTTATCTTCCTAACACCCGAGTGAGATAAGGGGAGGGCTATTCTTCTTACTTTAGACATGGGAAGCAGAAGCAGTGACAGAGCTTGGTTAGCCTAGGTCTTAAATTCCTGGAAAATGCAGGCAGGACCCAACTGGGACTGTCAACAGCAAACAGGAACCTAACCAACCTAACTAACTAACTAACCGTAGCTCTACCACTGTCTTCAAAACACAGCCTTACGTCTCACCCCAAGCTACACATGGGACACACGACAGAGCAGGGAACTTAATTAAACCAGTGCTTAGCACCTCTAACGTGCTCTGATGGACTCCCGCTTACCAGGCCTGAGCATGCATCCTACTCAGCAGCCAGCTGCAAGACGGGCCAAGGTTTGGTGCCCCCTGTCCTCGAGAGCCCTCACCACTGATGGCAGGAGACTTCTATAACTGATTTCTATAAAACCACCCCCCCATATATTCAAGCAGACATGAATGTCCTGGCAGACAGGCGGCCTGTCCTGAGAGAATCAGCACGGCCGAGGCAGGAAGGGACCTCTGAGGCCACCTGGGCCACCCTCCTGCTCAAGCAGCACCACCTCCAGCAGGTTGCCCAGGACCATATCCAGATGGCTTTGGAGCATCTCCAAAAAGGGAGACATTGCAACCTCTCTGGACAACCTGCTCCGTGGCTCAGTCACCCTCTTGGTAAAGAAGTGCTTCCTGATGTTCACATGGCACCTCCTGTGTTTGTTCGTGCCTTTAACCTGATTCCTCTCCTGAAGGTGACCCAGCAACACCCGTGCACGTGTTGCTGTGTCCCACACAAGCATAAGCAGCACTAGAAACTGCCACAAAAATCTCTACATGTGGCTGTAGTGCCCAAGCCACCGGAGACTCACATACCACCAGGATGGAAGCCTGAATCTACCATGACAGCAGCTAAGAAAGTTGTCTTAGATACTGAGAACATCCCATCTGGAAATCACCAAAACCCAGGCTGAGTCAAATACTCAGAGGAGTAACATCTACTCCAGAGCTCCCCAGTTTGCAATGCCTGGCTCTTAAACCTCACTAAAAACCTGGAGAAGTGTGTATGACCAGTGCAGGAGCTTTATGCACGCCTGACCTTTCCAAAGCAAGCGATGCTGTTTGGGGGGCTGGGTTTGTTAGCATTGGTATCAGCACAGTGGTTCTGCATGTGGGTTTATGCGTATGAGTAGCCAGAGAGACACAGTTACACCTGAGCAAATGTGGAAGGTGGAAGCTTGCCGTGATTAATTGTGTTAGAGACGAGCACCGCGTCTGGTTACACCGGCGTTACTCTCAGGACGGAGTTAATGATGCGCTAGGAACCGAGAGCAGGAGGGTCTGGGGCTGCAGAAATGGTCAGGCAGCCACCAGAGGTGTTTCTGAGGGAGCTGGGGTGAAAGTAAGCGGACAGACAGGATGGCCGGAGGGCTTGGCAGTCACGGCGGGGTTTGCAGGGCAGCGGCTCATCACTTTGTATTAGGAGCCTACCTTCAAAGTGAAAAGGAAAACATGCTACATGAAAAAAAAATAAATCGTATGGAAAACTGAAGAAAAACATCCGAAAGATGCTAGCGCCCTGTTTTTTTCAGGTCGGTGATTTTCCACCCGGCCACTACCATGCAGAGCTCCATCCATCTTGAGTGAAATTCCCGTATTGCTGCAAAACTGAAAAATAGGATCTTCTTCATCAAAGAAGATCATGCTACCATTTGTGTGAATGTAGGTTTTCCTTTGAAAATGAAGTTTTCTTACAAGTCAAGCTCTGTTTGTTTTGCCAGCGAATTTCCAAGGTCAGATCCTCATCCGGAGCAAAGCGGCACAGGCAAAGCAGGCACAGCAGTTTACAGAGGATGGGGACTCCGGCCTCTTTATTCTTTATTTATGAAAACTGAGCCCATTTCTGTGGCCTACTGATACTACTGTGGCATCACAAATTCAGCACACCTTCCCCATGGGATCACTAATAAGAAAAAAGTCATGTGAGGGACAAAACACTTGAAAATAAAAGAGGTGTGATTCTATTTTCAGATCTGTTTTACAGTGTCATGACCCCAGCAATCCAAAAAAAAGACCCTTGATTTGTAAACGTAAATGGGAGAAAACTCAGATTGAGTCTCTTCAGTAATAAATAAAAATTGCAAGGATAACAACATTGTTACTGTAATCGCTGTATATCCAGATATTTTACTAAGCCATAAAGCCTCCATTTATATTTATTAAATGTTTTACTGTACTTTGAGTGCTTTTATCTTCAAATCTTTTCAAGCATCCAAACAGAATAATCCCGAGTATTACACTAAAGGCATGAGGGAATGAATTTGTTCTTCAAAACCGGTCTCCTACTCGAGATGGTAGTAGTTTCCAGTACTACTACGTCTGCCAATTTTTTATTTTTTATTTTTATTTCCTATGTATTCAGCATGTCCTTATGACGCTACTTATCATGACTTTTTGCCGTGGCTTGAATCCAGCAGCAGAACGAGTGTTTTCATGTCTTCAGTCACGTGCTGCTACCATACAGTCGGTCGGTACCGCATGGACACAACGCAACGCTGTGCTCTACATCTAATTTTATTTCTCAAACTTTAGGACCATTAACTCAGGACATTTTCATCTTTAGGTATTTTTAGATCTTAATAGAGTGGCTCAACAACAGCCAATTCAGCGATCAAAACTACTTCAAGTGAGTGCAGGAGCAGTTAAAATGCCTATCATGCCAATTAATTTGTATTACAGCCACGCTGCTGGATAGCACTAATTGATTTATATACCCTCCTTTCTATTCCCATTTACAAGGGCAATTATGAACTCCATCACATATGTTTAAATGGGTTGCATTAGAATAATATCTAGAAGCTGGGCCAAGGAGCTTAAAGTCTCGAAGAACAGGTAAATTCTTCTTTAATGTGTGTGTTATCAATCCGCTGCAAACAGCCTCCAAGGCAGGACACAGCACCAATACCTCAATTTCCATGGGCAGTTTGGGGTTGACTCCAACGATGAGCTCAAACGCTATTTTTAATTGTTTTAAAAATTGCGTATTATAGGCAGCAATAAACACTTACAAATTAGTATTATACCAGCCACTGCTCTCTCCGAAGCATGGTTTCCATAAACAAGTTGAAACGCATACATCTGTAAATAATAAGTATAAGTATGCTGAATTTAATGAATAAGGGCACTAAAAGAAATTGAACAGTAGGGGTTCAGCAATTAGAGTAACTGCCCATTTTATTAAAAATGTATTGTTTCCAGCTTTCGCTTTAGACGGCTGCTCTTGCTCTGCTAATTCCGAGTTTTGATTTCCTTAGAAGAGGGGGGCTCCTCTTTATTTTCCCTGACAGCCCCCTGTCACACAGTCACTCGCCTTTCTTTACAAGGCAGCAGACAATTGTTAAAGCTTATCTCATTGCTCGGGATCTCACTCCGGGGCCCTCGCTGCAGACTTTTTCTGGCGCTGTGCCGCTCAGAGGTATGTTTTTCGTTGAGTAAGGAAATCTGCTGAACCAGCAACCCCCAGCCGGCCTCCCCCAGCCCCTTTCTGGGGCTGGAGCTCACCAACCCTCCCGCAGAGCAGAGGGAAGAGCGCGTGTCCGGCTTCCCGGCGATGCCTCTGCGAAAACAGGGCCATTTGCTGAGGCTGGCAAGGCGCGGGGCTGCGAAATGGAGCCGCGCATTTCCTCCTCCCGCGGAGGGGAAGGCAGCAAGCCGGGAGGGAAAACCTCCTACCTTCTTGGCAAGGCAGCTTCCCACACCTAGCCCGTGTCCCGGGGAGCGTCGCCCGTGCCCCCAGCATTATTGCCGGGGATCTCTGGGGCTCCCGTGCTTGTACAGATGTGTTACGTGCGTGTAGCTCACCTCCCCGCTAAGCGTGAAGGCGGCGTACGACTATTTTTAACACCCGCCTAATTGCACCCACATTGCTACACTGCTGCAGCTGTGGGGGTTTAATTAAAACAATACATTATTTCCATTTAGACATGACATAATAACAGTAAAAAAAAAAAAAAACGGCTTTCATCGCTTGGGCTTATCTGCAACAAGAAGGGCAGGCAGCCCAAATCTTAACCTTCCTGACACCCTCTGCTGCGCATACGTACACGGCCTCTGAGACCAAAACAGGGCCAAACTCTCCTCTCCTCTCCTCTGTCCCATCAACGTGTCAGATGAGGTGGGAGCACTCCTAGGAGCAGCACACCTCACCATCTCCCGTGCTGACGCTAAGAAATCTGCATCCACATGGGATATTTAGAAACGGAGAACCACCAGCACCTTTGGAGGGGAGTGCAAATAAAATACACAGTCTGTCGAGCTGCAATGCTTGCCTGAATGGAAATTCAGTATTTCTGAACTGAATACCTGCTAGACAAAAGACGGTAACATAGTGGGGAAGGTAGCACGAAATCCTAAGACAGCACCAAATTCCTTCTTGTAAATCCACATCCTTGTCGCTGTGCTTACATAATATTTTATATCTCTCTCTCTAGATGTTTATGGGTGCAATTTACTTCCCCTTGGAGCACTTGACCTGGCAAGCACCACTACACCCTTTTCTCAGTAGGTGCAGGAGGAACAGAAAGCTGAGAAGGAGCTCGGTGTCCGAGAGCAAGGCGGGGGCAAAGCTGCAGCCGTGGCTAAGAGCAGATCTCTGCCCCTGCCTGGAAGAGCAAAGAGCAGTACAAGAAGGCTGGAGACAAGACGAGCACCGTGACCGGAGAGCACATTTTCCAACACTGTTCTCTGACTCTCTACCTGCAGTGGATTTTCCTGTTAATCCCTCGGAGTGATGAATGCTCATAATTTTATCTCTCTGTCATCTGTCAGTACGATTCTCACTTGGAAGAGGAAAAAATGTGCACACACTGTACTGCAGACAACCAGATACGTGCCAGCAGTATTTCCTAGTCGCCTGGTGTTTCTTATTCAACATCTACTTTGTGTTTTTGTTTTTACCCAGCTACCCTGCTCATGATTTACAGCATTATTCCACCGTACAAACAGGGAAGATGTCAACTGCACTTTACACAGAATATGACATAAAGGAAATATTTCAGAAGAGGAAATACTCCAAAGAGCTGGGCAAGCAACATTCAGGCCTGACCTGGTAACAAATTCAACACCTGAAGTCCCAAGAAACTTAAGGCAAAGCTTATGCTTTAAAAAAGGGAAAATACTTGTTTCAAGTGAGATTCAATTCTAGAAGATCTTTGATGACTGTGGTTTAATCATTTTGCAATGTCTATAATATGATTATCCAATATAATACATATGTATATTATATATGTTTCAGAAAATATGCAATCTTTATGGAAAAATAAAAAAATAATAATAAAAAAAACCTTTTCTTGCCATATTTGAGAGATTAGGGCCATCACTTTCTGTAGTAATTAAGCTTATTTGTACAAATGCTTTTCAGCTGTCACAGTCAGAAGGACATGTTAATGAGTGTAAATTCGTGCAGTGCCATCGTCCCGAATTTGCTGAAGGACAGCTTTAGGTCTCAGCTGACACTGAACCGATTCTGAAGCCACAGCAAAATATCATTGACAGTACACCAAGGCTACTCAAAAAAATTGAGGGCAGCAGTGGAACTGCCTGTAAGACTATCTATTTCGCTTTAAGGTCCAGAAAACCTCTGAGCTGCGGCACTAGTAATTCACGGAGTAACTGTGACAAGGCAGAGCAGCTGTTTTAAGGGATTAGTAAACTGTTAGTACAGCACAGGGCTGTGAGTTAGAAATCATTCACAGTGTAAGTCTCGTGTGCTTTTTCCTCACTTCCTTTTCTCCGCCCAGATCTCGCTACACACATCTCTCCTGGAAATTCAGGGAAGTTACTGGTGCTTTTTCCACACATTAACCTACCAGATATGTCATCCAAGGAGCTTACTACAACTACTACTACAAAGAGTAAGCTGTGAAGCCAAGAGACGCTCTCTGAAAAACTCCTCTCTGGCCAATTTACCCCGGGACCAAGCAGCAGGGGCGGTCGCAGCGTTTGGGCAGCCCCAGCGAGGACAGGGGCACGTTGTGGCAAACTCCCACGTCGGGCAGGCCAAGGGGACACCCCGCTGTTCCGTGGCATCCCCGGCATTTGCAAACCAGTTTGTCTGATCACTAAGTTCTATTGTTTCCTCAGATAAGCAGGGCCCCAGTGAACAATTAAAGCTTTCAATAAATAATCTGTAAGCACATTCATTTGATTTACTGTTATTTGATACAGCAGTTAGTTTCAATGGGGCAGTTACTATTGATCACATAAAGTACTACAGACCAACATGAAACACTCCCAGAACTCCATGGATTATTACTCTTTATCTGCCACTCATCTGGCTTACTTGGAATGGTTGCAAAATTTAAAATCAATAACAACAATTAGTGTTCAGTACACTCTCAGGAATGAATCATGTGAAATATGTTTTGTTGCAAAAATGAAACGTTGGGGAGCACACCAACACCAGAGGCTCTTGCAAGCAGCAAAACTCTAAAAATCGTTTTTTTTCCTGGTATTATAAAGTGTTGGGCACAGGGGGCAAAGAAAAGAAAGCATACGGGTATTGGAAACGCACCTGCAAGCATGCACACAGCTATAAAGGGCATTGGCAGGATTTTCAAAATAAGCAATTTAAGAATACAACTTTCAACTAAGCGATGAGTCAGAGGCACCGTTTTTTCCCTTAGAAAATTCCATGATAAGGCCGGCAATGTCACAATCACTTGACCTCTGAAGGAGTTTGGGTTGCTAGTGGTGGCAGGGCCTGAGCCTGCGAAGCCATACGAAATGGTCTGATTCATCCTCCCCCCAGCTTTTACTGAAGAGACCATCACACACGCTCACACACACTCGAAATAGCTATCAAAATGTGAGAAATGAAAGCAAAATGAAATTAATAAAGCTGGAAATTGACTGTAAGTGATTTACATAGGAAAACACCTTTTAGCTTCAGATTCATATAAATTAGTCGCAAATCTAATGAAATGCATGGAAATAACAGTATTTTGAGATCTCTGCTAGAGTAATAATTCTAGATAATTAAAATGCAAAGCAATAAGAGAAATGTTTTATCATTAAACTGTAACCAGAGCTCTGTGTGAAATCATCCATTCAGAAGACTTGTTTTTCATCAATTATTTGTTATTTATCTGATGTAAATATAAGAAGGTCTAATTAAAATGTATGACTCCTTATGCAGCTTCTTGTCATTAAGACCAATGAAAGCATTCTGAAGACCATAATGAAATAATTATGTTTGCCTTTAAGAATCCTCTTCAACAACACATGGCAGTACTACACTAAATTAAAACATCAGGAACTAAATTTCTCTTGCATCTATTTCCATTTTCACTAATTATACCCCCAAGCTTTCCAATAGACCAGGCCCTAAAATTCTTTTGAAGCTGAAACAGCCTAAGGAACAGCAGCCTTCTCAGAGTAATGGACTTTGATGAACAAACAAAGGTAATGCAGCCCTGCAAGCATTAATATTTCAAATAGAGTTATCATGTGAAAATATGTGTTTCTTTGAAAAATGGGGCAAGAGACGGCTGGTGAGGAGCCAAAGATGTGTTCCAGGGAAACTGATGCTCTGATTTAACCTGATTTAGTTGCGTCACTCCTTCCTCACCTCTTTTCGTCAGAGTGTTTGCTTGCTCTGCACAGAAATTGGGGATAGCAGAAGCACAACAAACACGGTGTTGCTGGGCAGTATCAGTGTAACATGCTGGAATTAAGCTCTGCTTTCGCGTTTTAGCGAAGGTGAAAACAGCCCCTTTGAGCAGTTGCAGCGCTCACACCGGGCTCCATTTCACAGCTATTTTCTCAATCTGCATCCAGACACACAGTTCTTCCCGACACGTAGCTCGTGCTTCATCCCCCAAGTGTTGCAGTATCTATCCAAAACACAGGGAAAGGAAAGGACTTGGATAAGGAAAAAAACAGAGAAGGATGTGAGTCAGCTCAGACTTCTTGTCATCAGCTGACAGCTTTGTTGCAAAACTTCAGAAAGATAATGCCCTGGTCTCAGAGAAATGAATGCAGCAATGCATGTGAAATGCAGGAAGATGAGCAGCTGATGTACCTCACCCGCATCGCCTGTGACCGTGTGTGCAGCTAGGAAAGCACAACTGAAATGTGCTCTCGAGATGGAAAAAGGAAGGCTGAGCTTCGCCAGGAGGTGAGGATTTGAGGAAAGTCTATCCTTCCACTCACCCCCCTCACCACAGATACTTAGCACAAACATCTGAAAGGCATAGGTTTGTCTTTGCCAAGATTTGTTCTGCCTTTTGTATCTTGGTGTTCAAAGTGTGGGGTGAAAACAGAGCTATCTTTGACAAAGACAGATCTCCAAGGCTTCCCAGCCAGCCACTAAGGAGGATCTGACACACACCAATCCAGTAATTAATAAAATTTCTTCCACAACTGAATGAAAGAAGCAAACCCAAACAACAAAGCAATGCAAAGGACTACTCTGAAAGATGGAGCAGAAAAAAAAAAAAAAAGTCTCCTCAAGTTGGAGGTGGAGAGACAGAAGTACGAAGAACTCTTTAAAAGCAAACAAACAAAACCCCCTGAGGGCCTGATCTTAACAAAAAAAAAGCTAACACGTGCATGACTTTTTTAGCCAGTCCTTCGACTCGTGCCCCAAGCCAAAAATGCAGATTGATGGATTAGTGCTCTCTGCTAGGAAGGGAAGGTTTGTAGAGAAGATAGCATCTTCGATTAGGCGAACAGGGGCAGTTGTGCAAAAAAAAACCCAAAGAGACAAGCTGTGGGGCACGCAGGCGTCCTCCCTGCCCGGGCTGGAGGCCCAGGGAAAGCATCCGTCTTCTGATCAAACGCCGTGCTTGGGAGCAGAAAGGTTTGGGCAGGTATCACCAGATGGCACTGTTACACAGTTTTCCAAGTCCTCTTCCTTCCTGTGCGAGTGAATGTTCAGTCTTGGCAAGACAGGCAACGTTGGTCTTCCCTGGGGCTCTGCTGGTACAGGGCGAGGGCTAAAGGAGTGGGGCTGGGGAGGAGGAGAGGGGCGAGGGCAGCGCCCAAGAGGCCTCGTAGGGCTGTGGGTGCCCAAACACCTCTCTGACATTGGTTTTTGTGAACAGACGACATGCCTCAAGCAACTCAGCTCCTGTTATGCCCATTTATCATGCAGGGACCTGCAAACGCTCTTCACATTGGTCACCAGCAGGCAGAGGAGAGATTCTGGGACAAGACTGGAAGAGGACAAGACAGGCCAACACTGCCTTGTGGGCACAGAGGGCTCCCTCTGGGATGGGCTGTGCGCCACCAGCCAGGTGGCTGAGCCGTAACAAAATGCCCTGCTCTGGAGGACCACTGGAATGGCCACCCCAGGACTACATGTTTCACCACAAACTGCATTCAGATTAAAAAAAAAAAGACATGATTTAAGAGATTTTGTTTCATTTCACTGACTTTTTTTTTTTCCTTCCCCCGAATGAACCATTCCTTCCAGTCTTTGTGTGTTAGGGACACAAACAGCTCTCCAGCAGTGAAGCACCCTCTGAAGGCAATCTGTGCTGGATCCAGCTGCAGCAGTTGTCTCTGGTTGGTGCAGCACCAGGCAACTCGGTCAGTCGCTCCACATGGCTCCTACATGGCTTGGAAGGACAATAATCCTTATATTTTCTCTAAGACAAAAAGCAATGTTGGCTGGTCCTTGCACTGAACATCCACAGCAAAACAGCTTTTAGTGGTATTTCATTGAAGCAGTGGTACATAAATATGTTAAAGGCTTAGTCATACAAGCGCTCTTGTGTCTGAAACTCCTATTAAAACCAAGGGTGGAGGGCTGAGTGCATTCAAGTGCTTCAATAGATAAGGCTCTACAAGACAAAGATACACTTAATTTGTCTTTTTATTGTTCGCAGATCCTTGCTAAAAATACAATGTGCGCCTAGAGAAAAGTAATATGGTTCAGTGGAAAGAGATCCTCCAAATCATTAAATGAAACCCAGCGGTGCTAAAGAGAGGGCTTTGTTGTGAAACACTTCCCTGCTCTTTATCTTAGGGGATGCACTTACAGGGTAAGATGTAAGTCACCCAAAGTGCACGAAACGGAAATCCTTCCAAACTGTGGATGGACTTTAACACCATGTCCTTAGCGGTGAGGATCCAGAGCACTTTGAGAATTTATAAATACTCACTCAAGCTTTAACCTATTAAACCTATACATGTGTCGCCCGCGTGTATATATTTAGCTTACATAGTTTTATAATATTCGGTTTATATATGGTATAAGCAGGGGAAAGAAAAATCACCTTGTCCAAGGGGAACAGAAGGTATATTATATACGCTGTGTCTAGGATTCTTTACACAGGCTCGCTGGATTATATTTCCATCTCTCAACAAAAGTATTTGAAGAAGCTGTAAAACTCACACAGAATGCTAAAAGCAAGCGGGGTCAGTTGCACAAGGGCTGGCGTTAGTGTGTTAAGTTTTCTCCTGCCTACTCCCAAAGAAAGGGACAAAGAAGCCAGCATTGTGGGAATGTGTTCCGAAACCACATGATATCCTTATCAGATTGTCATGTACAACACAAGTTCTCACACGGGGACCCCATGCTGGTGATCTGCCGTGAGCTGCCCCGTCACATGATGGAGGCTCGCCGCTCCCATTCGGATCGCTGAAATGAACTGAAGGAAGCCAGAGTCCCCGTCCCCCCCCCCCCCCAGAATAAGCAAAATGCGCAGTGAGCACAGCCCCGTTAGTTCAGTGCCGCTGGGAAAGCAAGCCAGAGCCGCTGCAAATGACGAGGGTGAGCACGAAGCAGATAAGCCAGCTATTAAAACCTACACCAGGAGGACGAGTCTGAAATTGCCTGAGAAAAAGTCTGCTCACATGCAAGGAAGCGAACAGAGCATCAGAGAAATAACAAATCAGGCAAAACACACAGAAGAAAAAAGCAGGCTTGTGGTTCATACCTTGAATTCTGCAAACCCAAATTGTAAAAACTTGTGAATTCATAGAAAAAGAGTGATACGCAGTTAAAAATAAGTCCCACTTTGTCATGCGAGTGTCTCCATTTCCACTCAGTGCTGTGAACTCTGTCATCTAATTGCTTTTCCATGTAGCTTGGGTGAAATGGGAAAATCCTGTAAATTTTTTAATATTAAATGAAAGTTCTAAACAATATCTGGCCTTTTCAATACGTGGCCTGTTTTTAAAAGTGCTGAGGGAGCTCTCAGATGCTCAGCATTTTTGGAAACGAAGCCATGAAATGTAGATTTAGGATGCTAACTTTGGGCTACTGTTTCTGACATTCTTAACTTTTGAAACACATTTGCTCATGCAACGTCGGATTAATAAAACCCCAAACATGAGATTACTTTTAAAAAGGCAATTTAAAATCCACATTATTATTATTTTTTTTTCTGGAAGTTGTTTACCGATCACAATTGAGAGGAATAGCTAAGATTACGGTGACTGAAAGGCTACAGAGAGGAGCCATTCCCACATTGGATCAGTTTGTTTGTTTTGTACCTAGAATATGGTTCTCATAAAGAGGCAGCAGCAGACGAAAGGCATTACTCGCGGTTTGCCTGCTGCAAAATCCACTTCTGCTGCCCTCCTGCCTACCCTTTTTCCTGCAGTACGGAGGAGATGATTATTCTGTTATTTTAGACTAGTTTGGAGCATTTCATGCCTTCTATTTTCGCGGTTCCATTTGGTTTGAAAGGGCTTGGATTTCAGCACGGAGTGGCATGGGTCACACTGCATGGGGACAGACTTCATGCACACGAGCAAAGGTCAAAATCAATCATAGCTTTGTATTTCCAGCCCTATTACTTTTGGCAGTTTCCCCTGCCAGAAGGGGCTAAAATATTTGCTTCCCAAAAGGAGTAAACATCAATAGGGGGCAGGAGGAGGATCAGCTCCTCTGCCACGCCGCGGTGAGAAAGGAGGGGACGGGATCTCTTCCCCACGACAGCCATTTAGCTATCTCCACGTTACGTGCAGCATTCCCGGCGAAAAGTTGAAGGATTTCACAGCGCAGCAACTTGAAAAGGACAATAGGCCTATTTAGGCAATTATATTATGCAGGCTTTGTTATTAGGCAGCCCTGCTCCGTCCCAGAAAGTCTGGATAATCAAAAGTGTCCAAGTACAGGAAGGGGAAAAGTACAACCCCACCCTCCTTCGCAGCCGCTGCCAGGATCTGTGGATCCTGAAGGGTAAAGTCTATTTACTGAAGTTCCTTGGCCATTTCAGACATCAACCGATATCCTTCCTCGCCAGGCTGGAAATGGCCCAGCCCCGGGCAGGGGGCGAGGGACGGTCCCCCCACTCACACTCACGCCAGAGCTGACCCCTACGGCCAGACAGACCTGTAAAGGTTTTTGGGGTGCAGCAGGAGCAGCAGCAGCCCTTGCCAGCACCACGTCCACGTTCCCAAGCCCCACACAAGGCTGGTTGTGTGACCCCCAGGCTGAGCCCCCCGGCGCTGGGCTTTGGAGCGGGGGCGACGCGGGCACACTCAGCTCTCTCTAAGTGGGGATTTAGCCGGACGCGAGGATGAGTAACTTGGCCGTCTGAAACATTATCTCCTGCCTTTCAACCCCTTAACTTGAGCGTAACCCTCTCCGAGGCAGCGCTGCACCAGGCTAGCTTTGTTCTGACAAGTTACACCTTCCCTGCACAGACGCATTAGGCAGGCGGGGAGTCACCCAGAGACGCATCGCCTCGCCGCTGAGCTTATCCCACCCTGGCCTCACCAGCGAATGCCTCTCATCATTTTTGTCTGCGGGAGTTTTTGACAGTGGGGCACGTCCATTAAGAGTTTTCCTGCGCCAGCAGCTGAATCGGGCGTCCTAGGTGGGAGCCTACATGCAGATTCAGTCGCTCTCGCTTCAATTAATTTGGAAGAAAAATTCCCCCCCTGCAAGGTCTTGACTGAGAAAATCTGGATATCGAGGAAGATCAGGAACAAATACTTCTCATCGCATACTTCGGGGCATTAAGCCACGAGTACAAAAATTTAAATAGAGACCACGTTCCTAAGCAAATCAGTCCTAGCGACTTAGCTGTAAAGTTTATAAATGAACTTTAAAGTAAATAACCTGGTTCAAACAGATCTTGCCTTCTGGGCACTAGCAAACACACCTGCAGCAATGTGATACTTGGGAATGCAGATTACAAGCCCTTCACTTCAAAATGTTTGTTTTTAAATTCAGAAAGATGAAAGAAAATAAAGTACTGAGCTTTTTTTTTTTTTTTTTTCCTCTTGAGCACAGATGTTTCTAGTATTTCCAGCGCTTGCAGGGAACAAGAACCTGACCCGAACACCGTAACAGCCTGGAATTCAGGAGTAAAGCGTATGCCTTCTGGATTTTTATCTTCGCGAACTTTCTGAAAGTTAATACCTTCTAGATCCCCCCCCCAGCCGAGCACTTCCCAGCGAACCCAAACCCAAGCAACAACTGCAGGCTACAGGAGTGCCCACATCACGCCACGCTCAGTTGCCACATCCACAACTTTAGCTATCATCAAATTTCTTATCTTCTAAATGTAACAAAACACAGCGGGCAGCAGACTTTTACACGGTATTATTAGCTAAAACACTACACCCTACCAAGCAAACTTACTCTGGTTTTGCGCCTTCTCACTTTAACCTGTTTAATTAACGAAGCCCAACGAAGACTTTTATTAACTGGCTTGTTTTCCAAGGCCAAAGGAAAATGGCCATTCCTCGCAGCTCATTCCCTCTTAGGGCTTGTCCCGTTCCCACTTCCGCACCGTTCAGTTAGCTCGCATTTCACCAAAAGTTACTCTTTTTCTCTTGGTAGTCGTCGTTGCTGCACTACGAGGGTACAGAAAATTCCAGCTGACTTAAAAGTACAAATTAATCATTCTCGAGATCTTAACTGTAGTCATTTTTGTCCTCTTAAGAACTATTCTCCTCTAATTTGATTATATCGACCTGATTTTTATCTGACGAGGAAAGGAGCGAGAATTACTCGTGATTAAAAGCACAGTTGGTTCTAGTCTCAATTTTTAGTCCACGCTTTTCTTTGTAAATAAATAAATTCTTTTCAAACCTGTAACAACGTAACTAATATCAGATAAAAATACAAACATGTAGGAACACGATAATATATATATCTTGTATGTGCTTGTAACACGCCTTGCAATACACAGTGGCTAATGTTTGGGTTGCAGACCCATAGCAGGTTTTTCCTCCCCACAGGGGGAGGAAAAAAAATACCACACAAGTTAAGGTCATGTTTGGGTTGCATCCTACCCTCTGTTTTACTTTGCAGACCCTGGTGGACTAGAAAATTCGTGATGTGGCAGGATTGCGTTGGCTTAGTGAGCTGTAACAGGATTAACATACTGAGGATGTGCTGAAGTTGGAGACCTACAGCGTTCTGCCTCGCCCTCTGCCATGGCCAATTCTGCCGGCATCTCAGCTGAAACCTTGATGCTGCCCGGGATCGTTGCTGGGCTGTTCTGAGCCTGCACTGTTCAGGTATTATTCCCTTAACAACCATTTACCTTTTACTCCACAATCACATCTCTATCAAAGCAATATTTCTCAGGCCTAGAGCAATGGCTGCAGGTGTACTGCTTTTATGGCAGAGTCAAAAATAAAACAATAAACTAGATAAAAAAAAATCTATTACACGTCTAGCAATTTCAAAATTTGGCTATGATTACATTTCATTTCATCGCAGAGTTCTTCATAAAAAGGGAGAAACACTTGAGTTTGAATTAAACATTGTTATCTTTGTATTTGTAAGCACTGGAGCAACCTTTAAACCATCAAGAGCTTTCTGTACCACTAAAGTTCTGTTTTTTGATGTTATTTGCAGGCGATACAACATAAAATCTTACATTTTTTTTCCAAATTTGAGTATTTTATAATCCAAGTACATACATTCATCCACACTCATAAAGTGCTTACACTTTCTTCAAAATTAAAAACACAACTTGCTCTACACATCAAACAGAACTCTTCATTTAGACTAACGGAATTGCTTTTCCATATTTATATACCATTAAATTTCACAGCTTAAATTACAGCCACCGTATTGTAATTCAGGTTTCGGCCTGATTTTACATTCCCATGCAGTGAAGATTAATCCCATTGCTTACAAAGTTATGGGGCCGGATTCCTGAATGCATTTTCCTTGTATTTTTTTATTTACTTTAGTTAATATGAGTTTCTTTGACTAGCTAAACTTTGCTGTTATCAACACTTGTCTCTTATCACAGGCCCTAAACAAATGACATATTTACCACTCATTCCATTCTGATAAGGGTAATCCCGTGTTTAACTTCTCCAAGAACAAACACCATATATTTTGTTTTTAAGAATCATGCTCCTAGTTATTAACAAAATAGAAGTGAATGAAGAGAACATTTTGAAACCAGAAGTTATTTAAAGACTATTTTGCAAATGACAGCTTTTTATCATGGCTTATTCCTCCTACTTCAGGAAAGTTTATTTAATTCTAAGTTTCCACGATATCCCCGCCAAAGTTATACAAAAGTTTAAACCATAGGAGGAAAGCACAGTTTTAGTGAAACATCTGTTTGTTCCCCCTCCCACTGCAGCTCTCCCATAGCTAGTAACATTATTTGGAAGAAAGAGCTTTGTTTCCTATCTCGTTTGAAGCACTTTGAGAACGGCGTGGAGAAAATAAACATCCCATGCTGAACCTCGCAGTCTAATTTTAATTGTAAAGACATCAAAATATTTGCAGCGTTGTAGGCTGGTAGTCATTGATTTTTACGATTCTGTTTTCCTTGCTCAGCCCACACAAATGTCACAGGCTGACTGAAAACTTTTGAGAAGAGAGAAAAACAACACTACTTCACCAACCATTTTTTAAATTTATTTTTCACTCCCACTCACTTTCTCAAGATAAACTACATCGAAGGGAGAACTATTCTAATTACTACGCAACTTTTTAAACACAGTGCATAACAAAAAATTCAAACAATTATGCAGTTAATGGTGTACTGAAGTGCCCGAGAGCATACTAAAAACATTTTGATAGATAGCCAAGTCATTTATCTAAATCACCGTCAGAGCAGTGAAGCATCCTGCGAGCTTTTATGCAGAGTAAAAGGTGATGCTTTCTGGCACTTCTTGTCGTTTCTCAAAGTTGGAATTGTGGTGTTAAAATTCTGCCATTGTTTGCCACCTATGCATTTCAGCACAAAATCAAGACCCTCTAACATAATAATACATTTTCAGAAGTGTCCTGCCACTAACTCTTCTTCCCCCGTTGCCAGTGTAACCCTGCCTCTATCTCAAGGTATAGAAATAATTGATGGTTAAACTCAAAGGGTGTTCACAGTAAGTAGTTTTCTAGCAAAACAGCAACTACTTAGAGCAACAAAGTGAAGAAGAAAGGTGGCAGGAAGGTCAGTACAAAGAAATATTGCCTTTTCTTAGGAAACTTAAAACTCCTGCTTGATTTTTGGACTGGCACCTACCCACTGCAATTCAACGTCTTTGTAAGAACTGCACAGAGCAGCATTTTAATTGCTTGGCTGCTCTGCTAAAATGCACTTCAAGACAACAAGCATCCAGATTATCAAACGTGGTGCAAAATTAGATTACGGAGGCAAAGAAAAAAAAACAAAAAAACAACAACTACAGAGATGTTACGTAAATTCGTCCTTCACTGGTTGGAGTTTTACAAGTGCTGTATTATATTGTAATTTTGTGTGTTCCTGCTTGGCTTCCCAACTAGTTCTAAGGATCAATATGCGACATATGAAGGGATAAACAGTAAGCTCGGTGCTTCTTTCCTTTTTCCTTCCTTGCCAGAGGAGAAAAAAAACGCTTGCAAACCACATTCTGCACAAAAGTCCCCCCACCCCTCCTCACCCCTGCAGTTAATTACAAGTATTTTTTTTTTAAATACATGCAAATAATCATAATTGCTTTAAAGTGGAAAAATAACAGTTGGGACCTACATTGAGCACTGTGCCGGTGTTGCCACTCTGTTTGTGCCAATCCACTGAAGCATGCTTTGAGAGCCTTCTCCTGGAGCATGCAGGAAGACGGACTCGCAGTGTAGAAATCCAGCATCTGAGCAGGGCTCACTGCTAGAACATCCATACAGTCAAACATGATTCCCCCTGCACAGAATGCCTGCAAAAGTGCTTTCCTCTAGGTGTGGAGGAAAATGGCACATAAAAGTACACCCAACTCCATCAAACTCTGCCCCTTTTTTGGCACGTAGGCTGTTGGTCTTTTTCCCAGACCAGAATCATGAATTATGACAGACAACACAGCTAAAAGCCTGTAATTGATCCAAATGATCATTTACCATTTTCCAGGCTGCCCAGCCAATCCAGCAAGATGGGGGGAAGCGAGCCGCATTCCAAGTTTTAGCTCCGAGCAATCTCCCCCAAAATTTCTTTAGAACCAGTCCCGCTCCTCAGGCGCTCGCCGGCTGCGTGCCGCTCCTCGTGCCGCGCGGACGGCCCGAGTCCCGGGGACGAAACCGCTCCGGTAGGACCTCTGGATCCCCCTCAGCCATGAATAGATCCTTCTGCCTCTGAACAGCTCACTTCCTACTACTTGTGTCACGCAGAATGAAAGATTGAATTGCCTAATATATGCGAGTGAACTTTCTGTGAACCCTTCCCAGGCTGCTAACCTTCAAATGACCCAGGCGTCTGACATCACCAGCTCCCAGGATTCTCACACGGCTTAAAAACTCCCAGCAGCCCGGCAGCCAGCAGCCAGCGGGCGGCCGGGGCGAGCTGCAGCCCTCCCCGGGTCGCCCCGCTCTGCTCCGCCGGGGCCGGCTGCGAGCGGGCACGGATGAAAAAATAAAATTTAAATCATCATCATCATCATTAAAAAAAAAAAAAAAAGATAAAATTAAAACCAGGAGGGAAGCGCACGCCGGGAATAGAAAGGGGGCCCTGTGCTGGCCGGGAAGCTGTTTGCACAGCGCTGTTTTGAGGTGGTTGCAGGGAGCGGAGGGGTTGCAGGTTTTGGCTCTGTTCGCTGCAACTTGTGGGCCCCCTCCCCGCTTCCCTTCTCCCCCCGCCACATTCCTCAGCTCCCCGGGGAGGCCGTGAGCCACACCGCAGACACGGACACCGGCTCTGCCCCGGCTGCTGGGGGCACCGCTCCTCCCTGCCGCCCGCAGCACTGATGGCTGGCACCAGCCCTGTGCCTGGCAGCCACCCTGTGGGCCCATCCCTGCCATGTGTGTGTGTGTGTGAGGCAGGGGGGCATCCAGCTCCCCATCGCTCCTCACCACCCCTTTTGCCACCCTAAAGCACACAGATGTGTGTTATGGCTGTGGAGAAGCTGGGCCATGCTGCCCAGTGCTCCCACATTTCCCTGCTGAGCTGGATCTCTGCCCCATGCCTATGGAGGTCCTGGGGCAGCAAGAGCAGAGCCTGGCCTAGGGCAGGAGGCAGCCCCGCAGCCCCCTCCTCGCCCTGCCCCGCTGCTGCTCCCCGGGCTGGTCCCAGTCCCGCCTGTCTCTGATTAGCAGAGAGGGGCAGGGCTGGCTCCAGGGGCTGTATCAGCTTTCATGGGGCTAATGAGCCCCAGCTCCCCGTGGGGTGAGAGGGGAGAAAGGCAACGGGCAGCTTTGTGGGGGCTGGACACACTCGGAGCTCATCCTGTGGCCCCGAAAGCGTGGCTGCCCCCAGGCAGGGGACCTGGCTGCCCCTTGTGCCCAGGAGCCGCCACCTCCTCCCCCGCCGCCATTTTGAGAGCATTTGGGGCTGCTCCCACCTCTCCTCATGGGCGGCGGCACACCCCAAAGCCCACCCAGCAGCAGTGCTGGCAGCCCTCCCGTGTGGCCCCGTGAGGGGAACAGGACGCAAGGCCTTGCTGGGTTGCTGGCCGGGATGCCCCACACCCCTGGTGCCAGGGCCGCCCTCAGCCAACATGGTGTGCTCCCCTCGCTGCTGGCCCACCCTTTGTGTCCAGCCTGAGCAAAGCTCTGGCTTTTTTTTTTTTCTGTAAATAACAACCTCCTGCAAAGTCCTGCTTGCAGAGAGGCTCCACCGAGCGCTTATCGCTACACGCACTTTAAAAATGAAAAATAACATCGATGAGCCTGGAAACGCTCCCTCTGCCCCGCTGGAAAGAACATGAGCTAAATGACCACATGCGTGCTTTTACTTTAAGCAAATGAGCCAAGCCTCTGGCAGAGCCAGCACTCACAGCTCTGACGAGCCCAGAGTGAGGTTTCCAGAGGCACAAAGGAGCCCGGCCTCCAGGAGAGGCCAGCGCTTCCCTCCCTTCTCTGCCTCGCAGCCGTCCCTCCCTTTTCCCCTCCAGTCACTTGTGTGGCTTCGCAGCACTTCTGAAAATCGAAAAAAATAGCTCAGGTTAGGAAGCTGAAAAATGAAACACTCCATTACTGTGCGTTTTCTAAAACCCCAAGATCAGAGTCCGGCTGAGCAGGGGACACCGAGCAAGGAAAAGGCACACAATTGAGGACTGTAAAGAAATACCGGAGAGAGATTCACTCTTGGACCTGTGCAACCAGTTTAATGGATGTGATGTCCTCTCTCTACAAAAAGTCCTTTGATGATCTGAGAGCTCTGTGACAATGCCTGTAAATTGCATTAACAAAACTTCTCACAAAGGTTCAAGAATATTAAAAAGAAAAAAAGGAAACCCATGCACGCTTGCTCCCTTGAAACTGATACATCCATATTGCAGACAAGAAGCCAGCGAAAAGACCTGCTGTAATCTGAAAGCAAATCTGCCTGAAAAGATAAAAACAAAAGCTTTTCTTAACACTTTTTTCCCCCTCAGACAGGAGCACTCTAGCTGTCCCTGCAGCAGGCAGTGTCTTTTTCCATATTCCCTCTATGTAGAAGACGGACAAAGCTGAAGTTTAACACTTTTTAAGGACTTTCTAAGTTCGTCAGGGTGTCCTCCCCCATGCTGGAAGTCCTCAAGCTAATGAAGTCCCTGACACTCTGTAATCTGAAAATTATGCTCAGCACATGTTTATCCAAAAAGTCACCCTTTAGGGAAGGCTTGTTTAAACATTTTCAGCCCAGCAAGCAGAATTCTCCATAGCATAAAGGCAAGTGGAATAGTGGTTAATTTTGTTGTTAAAATCTCAGCTGCCTATGTTGCTGCAATTTGGTTTGTTTTGAGTAACAAAGCTAAATTAGAAAGCAGCGTTTTCTAACCAGATGATACAGCATGCACGAGAAGTTCGGAATATGCAATGCGTCATCATAAAAATAATTGGAAGGGATCATACAAAACACAGTATGTTTTGTCAGTCTCCAACTTAGGGAGAAAATAGCGTTTTGTGCAGACCAGGGCTCTTGGAACAGCCTAAGCTTATGCCAAGAAAAACATATTGCCCATGTGAGTTAAAATAAATAAAATCATACAAACAGAAATGCAGTTCTGTTTATTCCATTACCAGCCCTATAAAACCATATTTAAAAATAAAAGCTGCCCGTTGTGCCTCAAAACGGAGACTGGCAACTTCTGAAAGTAAATGTCAGGAAGTCATGCTTAACTGCATACGAATTGAAAAAGATTGCTTTTTCACACTGTATCTAAATGAGCCAGGTAGCTCATCATGTTTTATTACGAATAATAGTTGTGCTAATGCTTATACTTATTACTAAAACCACATGTAATTAACGAATTCTTCAAATAGTCTAATGGTTTGCTCACATACTATTTCTACAATACAGTAATTTATGTATCTCATAATTCACTTTGAAATGGCGTGAATCTTGTTTTTCTTGAACAGGGTATCAGGAAAAGCTACACTCATAAAACAGTGGATATTTTCTAATTTAGATCAGGACTAAGCATAACTATTGTGATAACTGATAGCCCCCTCATTCAAATGTAATGAAACTTTAAGTAATGCCACATATTTTAAATGTCTACCCAGCTCATACAGAGGTGCAAGTAGGAAACAACCCTCCAATATCTTCCACTTTATCCATGCAAAGAAATTTTGATTTTACATCACCACTTTGATCTGTTTTCTCTCAGACTGCAATGGCAGAAACTTTACAATAAACATATTCTAAGCCACAAGTGAAATAAAAAAGCAAAAGTTCAAGTCAGAAATCTATTTCCTTTGGTGTTACTGTATATTTGTCAGTGTGACATAGCACATTTGAAACCCATAATCATAAAACAAAAATTTACAGCCAAGGTTTAGGGTCTACATCTGTTTCTCTGGTTTTTGTACTGCAATTACCCACTGGACAATTCCGCGAGAAGCACTATGAATCATGCACTGCTCACGTTTGTGCTGGTCACTTTTTCGTCGGTACAGGAGTCTGAGGAGTCCGTAATGTGCTTCACCAAGAGAGAGCGTTAACTAGAATTAGGATTAGTGCACTAGGCTCTCTAAATAAAAACGACTTTACTGCGAGCAACGCGGTGCTCCTGGAGCATTACAAGCGTATTTATAGCATGGAAAAATTAAGAAGTACATGCAAAAATTCTCTAAAACGAAATACCTCAGGGGAGGCATACTTTTTTTTTGCATGCATGCATTTTACTATTAATCAAACGTAGCACTCTCTTGAAACAGTTTTGACAGCAGAGTAAATGGTTACTAGTGAATGATGTGTGTGTTTAAGCAGTGAAAGCAGAGACAAAGTGATGTTTTCTTCTACTCCCTAGGCAAGAGCTGACACTAAGCTTGCTGCCTCAGCTTTGATACTCACAGATTCCTTTGTGTCAGTTGCTGGGAGAATCACTGGCAGTTCACTAACCCTGCCTCACACACAGGGGCTTTGATTTTTACCTCTTCATTGAGAATAGATGTTAATATGAAACAGTGCTTGTCTGCCTTGGCGCTTTTTTTTTTTCCCCCTCCAACTGGTGATACGAGGTTTCAGATCCAAGAATCTGAATCACCCTAACACTACATGTATTTTTTTAGCGTTGTAGGATGTTTTCCCCATATCTCAAGCATAAGAATGATGTTAAAAAATTGCAGGGAAGAAAATCACTGGGACGCAGCGATGGTTGCATATTTAAAACTCCAAGGTAGTTCTGATAAAATGGAGATCAATCCTGAGCAAGAGTGGCCCCCAAGAAAAGAAAACCAGTAAAATTACTGGCACAAAAATGACACGCATGGCATGGATGACCATGAAGTACAGTGAAATTAAGTCAAGAGTTTTCTTGTGACTGCTGTAGGCTACTATGTGCAACTCACAATGACTGAAACAGGAATTTGCACGTAACAGGAAGAATTACTTCAGGCCTGAAATGTAACAGCAATTGGCGAAAAAGTATTCAGAGCAGAACAGTATTTGATTTTAGATGGGAAAAGCAGAGTTAGTCAGCTCCAGAACCTGGGCATGCAACAAGCCTGCAAGTCACTTGAAGTGATAAAAAAGGCTTTTTGTCTGTTGTAATTGGTGGGTATGTATTTGTAGAGATGCCTTTATAGCTGATTGCTTAACTTAAAGGCAATGAGAAGAATTCATCTCCACAATCTGGAGCACGCTGCCATGTTTCTCAGAATCCACTCTGCGTTTTACATTCCCTTGGCCCCAAGCCAGGGAAAGAGAACTGCCCTGGCTGATAAAACTGGAAGGGTATCTGGTTCAGCAGCCCATTCCTAAGACTGACTGCTACCAGATCTTCCTAAGGAAAATGCAGGAATCCCCAGGGACTGGCAAAGTGAAACTCACCCACAGGTTCCCAAATAGCCTCTTCTCTAGCAGTGAGTCACGTCAGCATTAGAGCATGAGATTTAATATCCTTTCCAAATTTGTTTTTGGTAGTAACCCTGACGTTGTAGATATTCATGTATACCCAAGACCTTTTTTGGATCGTGATAAGTTTGTAGCTCCATGTCACAGAAAGTTATTCGGCCTGAGAAAGACGGATGAATATTTAAAACAAAACAAAAAAAGACATACAAAAAACCACAACACCATAAAACTTATCCATGCTGTGAGTAGAGGAAAACATAGTCAAAGCTGCACCTCTAAGGCCCGAAAGGCTGGCTGCTGCCAGTTCCAGAAAGGCTGGCTAACAAGCAATGACATCATCAGCCTAAAGCCTGGATGACATGTATTTCTGAAAGATTAAAAAAAAAAAAAAATGAAGGAAGGTATTATTACATTTACAATTGGCTGCACACTGAATAGCCTTCACTTGCTGTTTGGGAGATCCTGCAAACACCATGCTAAATGCTTGCCAGTAAAAGAAGGGGGAGGAAAAAAAAGTTCTGTTTCATTTTGCTTTCTTTTTAAATGACCAGAAACTGTTGTTTCAAGGCTTAGCCAAGAAAGAGATTTTTACTGCTAGCTTATAAATCCCTCAGAACAGAGAGTTATAATGGAAATGCTGAGGTAACTACGGTGCCATGCATGGCACTGACACATTGCATTATATAATCTGGGGAGAATGAGGGCTGGGAGATCTATAAACTGTAAGTAGAAGCAAGAGGTAAGAAAGAGCAGAAGAGCAAGTAGAAATATTGAATGTTAAACTGCAGAGAATACTTCTAACAATAAAGTTTCCTGTACGCTGCATATGTTCGTAGTTGGCTGAAGGCAAAAGAGCACAGAGCTCTTTTAAAAATAACAACAGAGATTCCAAAAGGCTATTTAACTGCTTTGTTTCTGCCCTTTTCAAGAGGAAAAAAAAAATCAAAAGTTACCTAACAGAAGGGTAATATCTCCCGTTGTTCTGATATCCTGAAAGGCACCTCACAGCGTGCACGTAAATGAAGTCAGAAAGCACCGGGTAAGCAGAGCTCCCAACACAGACGCCTTACAACCCCAGCTGGAACCAGGAGCAGAACAGAAACTGGGACAACAGCATTTCTAGGATTTCACCAATGGCATCTTAAACTCTTAGGGAAAAATTAGCCCTAGTGACTTTCTTCCAAGAAAAGGCCAAAGTTACTGAGAAAAAACTAGCACTACAGTTCAGTGCAGGCCTATATCCTGACAGACTGAGCCTTAGGTAAGCCCTGCTTTGAAAATCTAAGGCAGACTTAAGCAGTATTTAGGGCTTGTGCTCAAGCACTGCTGCATACAACCTATACAGGACGATCCCAGAAGCCAGCAAATCGCAGCAATGCACCTGCACAGAGCTCTGGTCACATAAAACCTGATGGAGAATCGATGGACTGGATTATGCCACAAGTGTAAGCCAGAACAGACCAGCAGCTTGGCAGCCTGGTGCACGTATTCATGACAGTTCAACACCTGCCCAGCTAGTTGCCCATCAAGCCTACATCAAACACTGAAAGAACAATCCAACGTCCTACCTGTGGGTATCTCAAACAGCAAAGGAGTGTTGGGAAATGTGCTGGCATATCTACCTAGCTAGCAGAGGTAAGGACAGTGAAGGAAATGTGGTGGTACAGCCTGAAAGTCCCGTGTAATTATGGTCATTACGCAAACACCTCTACCCTGCGCTTCTTGCTCTAAGGCACTTCAAAACTGTACCTGTTTTATGGTGGAGATGTACATCCTATGTGGGCACAGGCTGGAGAACAGCACACATGCATTCTTGCTGCAAGTGATGGAGAGTTACCCAGAAACAAACAAACAAAAAAACAATTTGCCAATTTGTCACCGCTATTTTCTTTTGCAGAATACGTGCCAGCAATACTGCATGAATTAACTGAGGGCACACATCCTCTTAGGAACACTGCTATCACTTTAACTGTATTGATGTAGCCTGAAAAGCAAACTTTGCTAGTAGGGTCAGTTTTACAATCACACAGGTTATCTTAGGGAACTATTGCTGAGCAGGTAAGGGATTCAGTATATCCCCTTTATGCTACAGTAACAGTGTCCCCGACTAGGCTGTTGCAGGTACAACACTTTCAAAGAGGAAAGATCACTTCCTTACCCTCAGTTATTACACTGATGTAACATGCAGACATAGATGGGATCTCAACAGACTGGAAAAATCAGGCTGGGCTTGACTCCAGCGTTCAGTACAAGCAATGGCAGCATAAACGATGCCTGGTCTAAAACGCTGGAAAGATGTTTTCTGGTTTTCAAACTATATTAGCATACACCAATCAAGTTGCTCTTGGGTGCATTCCTCAAGTTCTACTTGGTCTCTGCAATTTCAATCCACAAAGCAGAATCTGCATGGTCTTAACCTGCTTGATTAAGATAGTCCCATGCTGGTTAAAGAGGATCCTCAAATTCCCATGCTGTTGGCCTAAAAGATACCCACAGTGAGGCACAGAAGAGACTGGATGTCCACTCATATTATGGCCATGATCACTCAGAGAATCATGGCGGGCAACTTATTTTTATGGAGGGGGACACTGGGGACAGAGCGGAATAAACAAAGCTGGGGTGGAACTGGAGATTGTGGTGGTCAACAGCATATTGCCCCAGCCATTGTGCAGTATCATGTTTTTTTTCCCTTTTGGGACCACGTGTAGGGGAGGATGTGCAAGGTGGTCTTAAAGAACATAATGCAGCACATAAGGCTTGATAGATCTACAAAGCTATCAAATCCATTTTGTGTAAGACAGACCAAACCCCTTCATTTTGATATCTTCAGCCTTCTTCTGGCTGAACAATTCTCCATACAACTTGCCATCACACTAAAAACAAAAATGTTCCTTTTAATCCATCTACAGTTTTGGGCAAACCTCCTGAGAAGCAGGCTTCGCATTCACAGTATGTTATCTTCCATGTATTCTTATCAGCTGTAGGCTATCGGAAGAACAAACTTCGCCTGTCTTGATATGGAGACCTACAAAGAAGATTGTGTAGAAGGAACCTCTTTCCCTCCCACGGATAGCTCCAAGATTTAGCCCTTGCTGCATCCATCCTTTCTGTCTTCAGCATGGACTATCCTAAAGGATACACCAGAAGAGAGTTACAGGTCAACTTCTTCAAGGAACTATCAAGACGAATGGATGGGGAAATAAGCCTCAGCCCACAGGAGGTTTAATATCACGAATGAGGCATATGCGTGCTCCCAATTCTGACAAACGCTGGAATTCTCCTTAAAATTGCGACATCATGTTATCTTCGACAAGATCCTAAATGCCAAGCTAGTGAATATGTGCCATTTAAAGACTGCAGGAAGTTAAAGTTCCACCTACTGGATACCTAAATTTGTCTGAAACTTGTTAATTTGTTTTTTCTAGAACAGACTCGCTAAGAGTACAGACGCAGACCATTGAGACTTGAGCCTATTCTGCCGGCTGAACAATGCTGGAACATGATGTCAGCCGGAGGCAGGTCTGCCTAAGCCTGTAAGAAAGGCTTAGAGCTTTGCCAACACAAGTTATCAGGCAGAACCTCGCTGGAAAAAATGAGGCACAAAGATCCAAGCGAAGTGTAAAACATATTGAGGATGCAGTGACATGTTGACAAATACCACTCCACTCCTTTGCTTCCTATCAGAGCCCAGCAGTTGAAGCAGAGATTCCTAAGCAGTGTTTTTACAGGCCAGGCTTAGTCTCCCCCTCATCTTATCAGCAGCCTTCAAAGGGACTTTAGGTGGATCTCCTCCAGGAAAAAAGGAAAAACAACAAAAAAACTCAGAAGTGCCACCTCTTCCATACAAATACATTGGCACAATCACTGAGGCTTTCCTTAAGCCGGGAGACTTTGAGAAAACACACCTGGCTCTTCTAAGGGAGAAAATAAAGAACTCATGCTTCAGCCCTCAAGCCTTGAGTGGACTTAAGAAGAGGAATAGCTAAACAGAGAGTCTAGTCAGGACACAGTGAAAATCAATACCGGCTTCTTGAAATATCTTGGGCAGGAAGGAAGCTGAAGGTTCAGATGTTCAGCCACTCTTTCTGCACAAGCAAATGTGCTGAAGGCAGAGTACACAGGTGAGGACATAAAGGTAGGAGAAGGTTTTCCTGAGGATCAAAGCAGAGTTGTTTTGGAAACACCGTCTTTCAAAAGTTTTCTAGTTTTGGTGCAAGACAGATCCTTCCACACACTGCTCAAAGTTGTCAAAAAGTAGCATTTTCAGGGATAAATGTATGCCATTGCACTGTGATTTTCTGACTTTGGTGTGGAATACAATTATTTAAGACTCTGCAGGAGAGTATGAAAGGAGCTGGAGTGTAATTCTAGTTCAGAAAACCTCCAATAACTGACAACACGTAAGAAACACAAGATAGATGCTTTGTATTGTCAGTCTGAGCCTCATTGGCTGGAAACCCTGACTCTCCCAGCAGGACTCAGTTACATAGCAACTCCTGAGGGCAGATTAACCCTTTCCCAGTAAATGTATTTTGACATGATTCAAAACACCTTTTCCTCCCCCTGCCGCAAAATAATTCTGTAGGCTTGCAAAAAATATTTGGAAAAAGTGAGTCGAATGCTACTAGGGTAAAAGCAAAACTCACCGTGGGATACTGATGGCACAGTCTGCAGACAGCGCAGGGAGCTCGGATCCACCCGAATTATATTCAGTATTACCAGATGTTGTGACGTGTGGGAAACACTGAATGTATTTTTCATAAAACAGATCATGCTTAGTCTGTGGGGATCCGATATGGACTGCATTTATCAAGCACCAATGGTTTCTTTCACCCAAATTCTGCCCACTCATCAACTTCTGTATGGGTAATTGCTGAAGCATTAAAAAATCCTGAGCTGATGCAGGCAATACTTAAGCAATCTATAAGAGAAGTTTACACCATCCCAGAACGTGTTACTTTCATTCAAAACTATACAAGCTGACTACTGTAAACTCTCCTGCAAATCTCACGATACCTTTTTTTTTTTTTCCTTTCTTAAATAGTTCTTTATAATTACTGGCATCAAATAATTACATGAGAATCTTAATTTATTTCATTACAGCAATTTCCTTATTTTGTTTTTAGAACTGCACTGCATTTATGTGTGCGTGCATTAAATATAAGTATGACATAAAAATTAGCACGCTGATATTCCCACTCTCCTAGTTATTAGGGATAACAAAGCTTGATTCTAAAAATGTCAAAAAGCCAAGCCAAGGAAGATTCCTAAAGCTCTCCCTTTTTAAAATCTTACAGTTCAGCCCCGCTGTTTCCCCCTTTCTCCCCTTTGAGAAGGAGAGATGAAACAGGGGGCCTGGAAGGGCACACGTCCTCGCTCAGGGCATGCATTGTGCGATTGCACCTCACTGCTGTGAGCCACAGCTGTGTACCATTAGGAAAAGGAGCTACTGGGCTTCCAGTGGAGAAGATAAAGAGATCAGGCTGATGTGATATAAACCTATTTCTGACCATCTTCTGATCACGGTAGGTGGGAACTTTGTATCTCATTTCTTCTTTTCACACCCCAAAACCAGATGTACGGACCAAGGGGCAGTAACCAAGCCTAGGAAGGGCAGGCACCATTGGCATGGCCTCATTTCAGAGAAGCAAGGTTAAGACTATAGCTTTCCTTTTCCCTGGAAGACCCAAGGACATCCTCATCTGAAGGAGAAGCCTTGGACCAAGCCTTCTCGCATTCCTCTTTCCTTACCCACCGCTCTTGCACCCGGATGCACTGGAGCAGCAGATCCCTTAACGCACGCCTCTCACTGACATCTCCTCCTCAGGAGGGCTCAGCAGAGGCTCCTGGCCCCCATTTAGACTAACAGTATGAAAACGAAAAATCAAATTGGTCTAGTAATGCAGAGAGAACTTAAAGTTTCTTTTTTTCTTCTTTCTTAATTGCTTCAAAAATAGCATGTAACCTTGGTACACTGGCAAAAGAACTCACACGCATGCTTCAGACATGCCTTCCTTTTCTAAATGTTTCACACACCAAAAGTTCATCTGTATTTTCTCCCTACGGTTCACACAGACTGCTTGTAAATCCAGCAGGATAGAAAAAAATATATATATATATTTTAAATCTTAAAGTATATTTATTATTAAATTTGTTTTAATGCATGATATCTTGACAGCTCTTCTTGAGCAGCTTAGCTGCTCTCTTCATAAAACTCAATACAGTGTACAGGAGATTAGCCCAAAAAGAAATACTTCAAAAAAATACTTCACTGTGTAAAAATGCATTAGCAGGAATCAATTCCAGTCCTTTTTGTGGGTTAAGAAAATAATTTATATTTGGCTATCATTATTCAGCTAAAATTATGATGGATGCTCTTGGGAACTTGGCCTCTGAAAGGGTAAAATCTGAAAGACTGGGTTCAATGTGCTTAGACTCTGCTGAAAATACCTTCCCCTACAAGTGCTACCAGATACCCATCAAATACTCGTGTCCCTCATTAAACTAATGCTTTCCTGCATAATGAACAAGACGGTACAAAATATAGGTGTACTCCAGTGTCTTGCTGCTAAGGTAGGAGATACGAAAATAAATTTGCAACCATATCATTATATCAATCTCCAGCATTACTGCATCAGTACTATAACCCATAATTAACTAGCTGCAGGTCAAATTTCTAATAAATCTTTAGAAATTAAATGTATAATTTGTCAAAACCATATGCCTTCATAAATTGATTATTCAGAATTTAGAAGCTTTTTAATTAGGAAGAAATTTATGCAATACCATGTGTAATAATTACGAATCAGCTCTTCTGTGATATTTTTGTACATCAGCAAAAATTAAAACATTGGAAAACATTACCAGGTCATTGCAGTATTTCAATGTCAAAAGAAACAGAGAGTTTAAATCTAGAGGTTAAAGATATTTTCCCATATCTTTTACATCTTACACCGCTTTATGATCTCAGGGCTGGAATCATTAACCCAATCCGAAATCAATGAGAAAAAGATCTAATCTGACCATTTTCAAGTGCAGAGTCACTAAAAATGATTTATGCCACTGTAAAACTTTTTACCACGCTCCTGTAGTTTTACTAAACAGCACCTATGCTCTCAGTCCAACTTGCATTTCATGTTGCACTGAACAGGATTTTGCTCCCCTCGTCTCTTCCAGCTAAGGCTCCGACAGCAATTTACACTTTAAAACCATAGCCTTCACAACAAGCACCAGGACGAGGGCTGTGACCCCTGATTTCCAAATGGAAAACTGAAGAAAGGGAGTGTTAAGCGATATTCATTAACAGCACGCAAAAAGCTAAAATCGTAGCCGGGCTCTCCTGCCTTCCCCTCCTGTGCGTTAACCATGGGGCTATTCAGATCCCGCCCCCCCCACCCCCCCAAGGGCTCTGGGTACTTCTATCAACATTTCATAGGAGAAGATTTTTTTTGACAGAGAACACAAAAGCTGCTTTGTTGGAAGCCTGGACACTTTTTTTCTACCTAATAAAAACATGAATAGAAGTGGGACCTCAGCAAGCATATGGCAGAAAGTCTGGACTAACTGAAAAAAAAAAAAAGAAAAAAAAAAAAGGGGGCCTCGAAGAGTTTGCTCTCTGTCAGTGCCCAACGTGTTTACTGCGGGATGTATATGGTGTAAATAAGGAGCATGCAGAAGGGGCCATAATGGAACATTGTTTATGTGCACATCCTGGCAAATGCATATACAGCGCGGAGACGATTTCCAAGCAGAACATAAACACAAAGGGGGAGTGATGACAAACAAGTATTCCGAGGCAAGAAAAATGTTATTCCATATACAAACCAAATAAACTAAAGTGGTTTCTCCCCTGCTAAGATCCAACTGGCAGCTCTCAGCTGCACACACTCTGTAGCTGTTAAAGAAATGAGAGACATCCCAGGCTTACTGGTTGGCTTTCTTTTTCCTCAGCAACCTCATTATGCTCCCAATATTAAAAAGCAAAACACAGTTAAGATTTTATTTTACTCGTTGCAAAAACAAAACAAAACAACCTTTTGTGTGGGTCCTGAATAGGAGCTGGGGAGATAGAGCTGATGCCAAGGAAGGACCGTAAGGATTTAAGGCACGGCTTTCCTCCTCGGAGCTCCCACTGGAAGATACACAGGCGGTTCTCTCTTCTGAAGGTCTCTCTCACAAACCTATTACACGGCTTTAGTAAGTGACACCAGTGTGACAATAACTTAGAGGTTTTGTGCTCCTGGCAGATCTTTTTTTTTTTTTCCTTTTAATCACCATTCAGAAAAAGGAGTGGGGTTTACAAAACCCAAGTCCCTGCAATTTGAAGATAGCAAACCAGAAACCAGGGGATGAACTTTTTTTTTTTTTTTTTTTTGCTTACATTTGGAGAACAGAATATCATGCTTTGACAGCTGCTATGTAAATAAATGGGCGTAATTTTATTCCTTTAAAACTAACTTCAAACACATACCCAACTAGAAGAGGAAGAAAAGATGACAAGTAGGAAAACAGCCACTGGAGTGTCAATGAGAACCATAGACAGTCAGCCGATAAAGGAGAGCTTTTTACATAATTAACAGACCTCTTTAGGATGTTATAGAGGCTGAAAGCTAGCGGCGATAATAACGAGATCATATGGGTTACAGAACCAAAATATTCTGTGATGTCTTTCACAGAAAGGCTGAGTCTGACTGTGATTTTAAATTATTTTAAGATACTCAGAGCATGCCTCAATTTCTCCAGAGCTCTAGGTCCAGACCCAACAAAGCATGAAACAAGTTCAGCACTGGTGCCCAAACCCGCATGTAAGCCCTCTGCTAGTCTGTCAAAACCTGGGTCCACTGCCCAGTGCTTCAGACTTTGTGAAGCCTTGTGGCTTGGGTGCTTTACCCAAGAAGAGAGGAAGAAGAGAAGAGATAAAACCTGTATTTGGGAACACCTGCAGCAACTTTACAACACATCCACAATCCTGTCATGGACCCAAATAACTTTGCTCTTGGATTTTTCTTTTCTCAAGAGGAAAAGAAGGTTGCTATACAAGACTGAAACAACCCTTCCAAAGCCTCTCATCGGCCATTGACTTAACATTAATACTTCTGAATCGCTGCCTCACTTTAAAAACCAAAGGAAGCTTCTTTCACTTTATTCAAATTGCCTTTGAACGCACAAACACTCACCTCATCCCAACATGGCCTTACAGGTGCCTGCCACTCAGGTTTATCTTCAGCCATTTGCAGAGCTGTAGCATCAGCACTGTTCTTTAGGAAACCAGACAATCCTAATAATCACTCCTGGCTAAGCAATAGCTAAACGACTGCAAGAGCTGTGTGCTCATGCTATCAAATGCTGTTGGATGTACAGTATCCAAGCCCACCAATTGTTAATGGTGCTGGTCCTTAGGCAGCACAAACCTGTTCTCAGGAGGAGAAAGAACACGGACAACTTACAGCACGGTGATAACAAGGGTGCAGAGAAATGCCAGTGCAAGTTGATGCAAGCTTTCTTTATTACAGGAGCTATTTTTCCTAGCCCTTTGTCCACTAGCAGTGCCGACCATATCAAGAGAAGTTTTCTAAAGTGTGCTAAACCGGGCAGGACTGTATCTCTGTCATGACAAAGTCTTCACCTTCACAGGAGCTCCTGCCATGGGACACTGAATGGCAAAGAAGAGGATCTGTGACTGCGAAGCCAAATCACAGCGGATGTTGTGATGATTTTAAATAAAAAGGTGCCTTTTTTTGTTGTTTAAAACTCTATCTCCTATTTCCCCATACTACCTTACAGAAACGCGTTAAAGTATTAGAAGAATATCAAATAGTTTCAACAAATCTCTGAACTTCATGTTAAGATTTAAAACCCCTTTTTCCTGTCTTTACTTAGGCTTCAGCAGTCAAGTTAGGACCTCAGTTTTCATTTAAGAAGTTGTTTTCACATTTCAGGATTCAGAAGAATGGCCTATAAACATGCCCAGACTGGCATGTCAAAAGGCTAGGAAACTAAAAGATAAAGAAGAAATACTCTAAATTGGTACCATTAAGCATGTCAAGTTTTCTGCCAGTATTATGATTTATTTTGCATTTGGGGAAGGTAACACTAAGTAAGTCAGAAAGATTGAATTCAGGACTTGCAAAACAGGCATCGCAGAGGTACTGAATATGCTCTGAGACAAGGAGCTCGGCGTGCCTCACTAATTACCGTCCATGCTGTGCTATCCTGCACACTGTGGTTTACGAGGTAACTATAGGAAAATAGTGTTCTTCATACACTCACCCCATCTCCCTTTAAATTAAAATTGAATTGTTATTTTAACCCCACTCAAGTATGTAATATAGTGATGATTGTAAATCTTGATGATCACAAAATCCCTTTGATTTATCCCTCAGTTTACTATCCTTAACAAACATAATCCTAAAAACAGCACAGGGGAAGATCTTATAGACCTGCAAATGAAGGAAGGAAAACAGGGAAGGGCTATATATGTAAAGCTACAGCTTCAGGGCTCATGACTTTCCTGTTGGGAGGCTTTCTGAATGCTGCTAATAAGGTCCCGTCAATGGAACCAAAAGCATTTCTTCATAAAAAAAAGGCCTTCAGTGTGGGAAGAAAAATTTTCCAGAAAAAAATTTAATAAAAAGCTTATGGATGTGGGATCTGAATCTAACAATAGATGTAAGTATCTCCAAATACATAGAAAAAACATGAACATTATTAAAAGTGGCATATCCATCTCCCCCTTAAGATCTGAAGTCATGATCATGACAGCATGCTCAAAGCTTATGTGAACACACTAGACCTAACTCTAAATGGAGTGATCGTATGGCAACAGCCACTTCAGGAAAGGCAAAAAAAGTGTTTTTTTTGTTTTGTTTTGTTTTTGTTTTGTTTTTTCCCTGCTCAGTATTCCACACTGCCATACCTACACTTCGCAAGAAAATGCATGGATATCTACGTTGGCATTTTACCGAAGTTCACCTGCCTTGTCTGTCGGCCTTGGCATTGGCTAAGATGGAGCCACAACCCCACGGCTGACCCTTGGATCCTTTGGATCCTTGACCCTTGACCCTTGGATCCTTGGATCCAAGCTGACCCTTGGATCATTTTGAGAACCTGGGATGCATTGGCTCTTTTGATGATGTTCTTACAACATCAAAATTTTAAGAGTCAAAATTTGGAATAAAAATCCTTTTAGCACATCAAGAAGACGATTTATCACATTGGGAATTCTGGTAACCTATTTGGAGTTTAATTGCAACCACAATATTGCCGTTGGCAGCCACTGGTGGCTTCCTCGTCACACTTTACCAAGTTCATTAAAAAGGGTACAATAATATATTGAGTATGGTGAAACTTTTGGTGTTTTCTCATCAAGGAGAAGAATGCCATCCTGGTTAGTAAGAAAGCCTAGATTTCCCCTTAAAGTTTGATGACACAATCCAGATGCTAATGCTCTTCACACCGATAACGAATTATTTTCTGGGAGGGTCCTACCCCATCTTCTCTCATCAGCTGGGTCTCAATTCCGCCTAATCATTAGTTATTACAGACAGCATTAACCTGGATCCTATCTAGCAAATGGAAGAACTTTAGCCACAAAGCTATTTTTTTCTTCCATGTGCCTAGTACACACCCCTTACTCTGCCTTGGATGTCCTCTGTCAAGATGGACAGGAGCTCTTCAAGGACAAGGATGTTGATCACCTAGCCAAGACACACACATCTGCTCTTAGGTACTTCTGGAACAACACCTCTAGACAAGTCGCCTCATCCTGAAGGCCCTCTTCATCCTGAAAATGCCAGGAGGGAAGGGGTATGCTACCAAGTGGGTGGCATGAAGGCCCACCTCCCAGCACAGGCAAAGAGGGCCAAAGCCAGCTGGTCCTCGGACTTACCAGTTATCCCTCAGGGGCAACATGGGATATAACATAGCATGAAGGACTGGTGTAGAGATGAGAGCTACAGAGAAGAGAAAGAAATCATTTTAATGGCTTCACCTTAAAATAGCAACCTTTGAAAAGTCAACTTCACCATGTAGCTGATACTCAAAGAGGGAAAAGCTACACAACTGTGCAGCTTTGGTGTAACAGTAAAATCTCTACACCTAAGCCTGTCAGAGGCGCTACCTTATTACAGCTTCCTTCTCCCTCACAGGATTTGCTCTCATTCAGCACTTTAAAATAAAACCAATTAGTGAACAGGACTGATGGCTAATCCTTGGTCACTAAATACAAGCATTCAAACTAAGGCAGCTCTGGAGGTTGACTAGCGGGACTTGAACACCTTCCTGAACTAACCATGCTGCTCCTAAGCAAGAACTATGAAAGAAATATGAAACTTAAATTAAAAAAAAAAAAGTCATAACTTGCAGAGAAATACAATGGAGGCTTTTAACAGATCTCTTTCTCAAGTAAGTTTGTTTAAACCTTTTTGTGAACTTGATTCTGAACTCCAAATATATAATCTGTCAGGTCTACATGACCTTTCCACTGTTGATAATATTATGTTCAAATACGTGTGAGAGAGGATGGCCTGCTTGTTTAAAGTCCTAATTGTCCATTTCAGTGGGTGGTTAGTACAAAAATTTCCCTTGCATTACTGAAAAAAAAAGCACAGGCCAAATTGCATGTGCAGAATTTCTTCATCTTTTTAAAAGCATTTTTCATTGCTATTTATGTTTTAAATTCTTATGCTTTTCAAGCTATGTTTATTCTACAGGAGCAAAAGATTTAAGAGCTGTGTTTTTGTTGTTGTTTTACAAGTTAGGAATACTGGAAGTGCTCAGTCTATAGGGAAGTCAGCACAGTTTGAAATCGGGATGGATAAACATCTTTATTGCCACAGCAAATGAAACTTGATACCGATTTTTCTTATCCATATTGCAGATGTCATATCAAGTTACATAGATGTAAAACCACTGGAAATAATAGTGACTCTGAATTACTGCTAGTTAAATATAGTGGAATTTGGCCTGACACAAAAGCAGGAAAACTACTGTGCAACTGCATATATGAATTAAAATAGTAACATTATATATATTTTACTTAAGAAGCCTACAAAAAAAAATTGCTGCTTAACAGCTTGGGTCACAAGCATTCTGCAGGTAGGTTTTTAGATTGCATGATGTAGTATTAGTATGAATTTAGGCCAACAGTTTCAAACCAGGCATTTTAAAGTGAAATAAGTTCCTTTATAGGTGGCATGTATCCCTAATTCATATATACATTGATAACCACTAAGGTGGAGAGATGAAACTCTAGTAGTGAATTTTAGGGATGCAAATCGTGTCTGTGTCAAATTAGATGACTATGCTTGCTGGTTCCCAATCACAATAAACAACCAGGAAACTGTGGGGCTCTGGAGATACTCAACTTCATAAGTATGGAAAGAGAGTAACAAATCTTGATTAATTTGGGCCAGAGTGATCTACAACATATCATGGGTACCACTTTCTAATGAGACCAAAATAGAAAAAAACAACAAAAAAAGTCATCTCAACTCACAAAATAAATGGCCTAAAAATTAAGAGAAAGAAGCAGAGCAATTACACTTGTGCCAATGGAGAGTAAGTACCATAAGAAGTAATGGGTTTTTGTTGTAGTTTTTCTTTTCAGACAGCTTTATTTATAAACAGGATAGAAAAACACTGCAGCAGGCTTGAGCACAATGTTGTTTTTTAAGGTGATCTCTATCTACTACAAAAGTAATTTACCTTTCCATTATCAGCCTTTAATCTTTCAGGAAAGTTTTTAGGACCAAGTAAGTTTCTAATCTTGGATGCCGTCTGCGTGACGCATTGAAAAAGAAACCCTGAGAGCTCAGGCTCCTTAAATCAATTGCATTCAGTGCGGCGCTGGATTTCCTGTTTGTTTGCTTTTGGCCTCGCTGCATATTGGTTCAAGATTCGGGGTCGAACTCAGCTGCAGAGATAATGCAAAACCAGAGCGCTTCTTTTCCTCTGGCTGCCGAGGAAATCCCTGCTTTAGATTAGAAAATAACTGATGATTGTGTGTCCCTGTATGCTTTGGAGTAGGGCCCCTTATTTTATCTACATGGCAGCTACCTGTCAACGTGTGGTGCTTGGAGTAGCGCACTGGGAGTTCATACACACCAAGACTATCTAAACAGACCATTAAGTGCTAGTAAAGTAACACATGTGAACGACAGGTCAATAAATTTTAAACAACTTATGTTCGCTGCAAAGACCTGGCTGTTTCAGAACGAGCTGTGTTTACATAAAATCAATTTTTACAAGCATCTAAATAATTAGGGAATATACTGCAATAATAATTGTATTCGGAGGTCAATATAATAGTTCCGAAGGATTTCAGTGAACCCCCTGCTTCTTTACTCTCTGTCTCTTTTCAACTTCTTAAATAATGCTGAATCTTTACAGAAAATGCCCAAATTCCAACTTGTGTCCAAATAAGAAGGAATTGTTACTTTTTATGCTGATGTGCCCTAAAGCTCATGCCTCTGCATACACGTCCACAGAATGACCGAGAGGTCAGCAAGTCGTACTTCTGACAGAGGTTGTTATTTTTAGCTCTTCTAACAGTACTTGTGAAAGTCACCCTTTTGAAATCAATCAATTTCCCCAGCTCAGCCTGTGCATACACAGCAAGTTGGAATTACATGCATTCAATTTTGGATCAAAAAATCAAAAGGTTTGGGTCAAACGCTGGTTGAGACCTCAACTTTCTGATCTTTACACCATGTCAGCCTATTAATTTAAATGCTGCATATGTGTACTCAAATAAAGGCACACATGCTGCATGCACTCTCACCCAATTGCAAGTAGACGGCAAATAAAAGTACACAAATTTCACAATAAAGACTAAACTAAATGTTATCCATAGCTACAATGGCAAAGGCACTGGCACACTGATTTACAGGGCTGAGTTTCCACTTCATTTTTGTTGCTTTTCAGCTACAGGCAAAAGACTTTAGCATGTTGTGAGTACTATAAATTCACATTTGCCACAAGAACCCATGATGCCATCTGTTCCCTAGAGCGTTTACATAAAGTATGCCAATGCAAACCATCTGCAAACTGTTCTTGCATGCGAATTCTTGTGATAATGCAATGTGGTACATTTGCAATTTCAAACGGAGACCACTTGAGCTTCTTTGTAATTGCCATGCCTAAATCAGATGTTCTATAGAAACCTCTTTAGAGCACGATCCTGGGGTATTTTGTTGGTGGTTTTGCTGATGTCCTTGATGTTAACTATTTACCATTGTCTTCTGGTTTCAGTACTGCCAGATAATGGTGTGCCTTAAGATAAGGGTGAGAAGAGGGAACACAGAAGCAGGTCATCTTCCATCCCCTTGAGCTAAGAGCTTTGAAAAGGAGCCTGAGCATTTTGGAAACAAAAAGGAAGCGAGACCTTGGCTACTTCAGAACTGGATTGTATGAACTGCAGCAGACAACCGTAGGGTTGCAAAGCACTGTGACTCTTTCTCTCCGTTGCAGACTTACACCTCAGCTTTACCTTTCATCTTCATAATTAAAAATGCTTTGCTCTCATTGTTTTCAAAAGTCGATGTGACTTTTTAAATGAGTAGGAACTACATGCTGATATGTACTTATATTCTGATTGGCAGTGGAAAGACCCCAAAATAATAATGGTGCAGAAGACCTGCGTGTACGTGTCTGTAAAAACAGACAAAACCCCTGCTGAGTCCCCATTTAACTCTTTGCTAATCAGATAAATTTTTGAGCTAATCAGGTAAATTATTGTAGACCATTTTCTAGGCTTCTTTAGTTGGTGTCTACGTTCAGCAACAAACTCCCTCCCCACGCAGTGGCTGAAATGCAGAACTTCCTAACTTGGGTCGAGGCAGCCAGCGTGCGCACTGTGTGCGGGCTCCTTCGCTGACTCACCACACAACAGAGCGGCCAAAATATCAACCTCCAGTCACATTTCTTTACGTAGCATAATTCCGTGATTCAGCCACTACCTCACTCTTCCCCACTACTCAACCATGCTGTTACCTTTTGGGGAAACCAGTGGGGAAGACACAGGTCTTGGGGCAGGCTTGCAGAGGCAGCGCTCAGTGCCGCACGCTCTCTCCAGCGCCGAGCCCAGCTGACGCCCCTGCATTAACTGGTGCTTGAAGAGCGTATTATAGACTGACTGCAGAAACGATTAGCAATTCTTAAAAGATTCAATCAGCTTGTAATTTGGTTCAGTCTGCCCTCGTGCTTTGCGAAAATGACTGTCGGGCTGGATCTCCCCCACTCCGCCAGCGCTGCTGCTGGGAAATACTCTCATCAGCAATCCCCGCGCACCAGCCTCCTAACTAAATCCTAATAAAACTAGCTCTGAGATTTTAATTTCCATCACTCACCTACTCCAGACAATGTTAAACATTGTGAAGGGTGACACGCTTGATATAATTAACTATGACTGATAGTTTTCATTTGTTTAAGTGCAGAGGCCTTATTTTCCATCATCTCCTTTTTAGCAGAAAAGAAGGCAAGCACACACATACCCGGCGCACTTCACACACCTCCTGCTATTTCTACAGCTAGCAAATCCTAATTTCCAGTGCTAACTCTGCCTCTTTCTTTAGCAAACCTTCTTCCTAGCTCCCTTCCGAGCCTCAGGGACTGGTGCTTACCCCTAGGCTGTTTTCCGGAGCGGGTTACGCCGTGCTCTGTCGGGGGTTTCAGCATGCTCACAATTTACGCAAAAGAAAAAAAAAAAAAAAGATGATCAAAGTTGCTGGAGTACCTGAGTCCTATCACTGCTGATAGCTCACTTTCACTGAGCAAGCCCCAACAGCATCTGTCATTAGCACAATGTATTGCTCTGCTCAGACATCTGTGGGTCACATTATTTCATGACAAGGCTGCAGCAAGAGGGGAAAGTAAAACTGAGGCAGGTTATTAATCACTTACTCACCGTTTCCTGTACAACATAGAGGAAATAATCAAGCAGTATGGCGGGTTATAAAGGGAGAGTCCTGAGAAACAAAATATGCCGTTCATTTAATGCATTGCAGGAGGCCGTGCGACAGAGGCAGATTCAGTTTGTGGAAATTTGGCTTTCTTTTATTTATAAGATTAGGTAACTGACAACAGCTGCCACGTCGAAACGAGGGTAGATGGCATTCTCCCAGCCCCGAGAAGAGCAGCCCTTCTGATGCACAAGTCATCTTCATCCACATCCAAAAAGCACACGGTTTGATCCAGAGCGGGTGGAACATGCCCAAAACTACACTCAGTGACATTACGCTACCAGGAACCCAGATCTGGAGGGAATTTGCCACATATAAATTAATGCCAGCCTTAACCGGAATAACTTTGATTCATCGATACGTGCAGCTGTGGCCTCACTGGGGAGTTTCCTGGCTACATATGATTTTGCACATCTGTCAGCTTTAAATCAGAGAACCAAATATAGGCTGAAGCACGCCAGAACGCTGTGGCAATTTGCCCCTTTCCCCTGGGCCCATAAAGCACTAAAGGGGCAGAGGCTCATCAGTGATGGGTCAAGTCCTGGTCTCACCTGCACCCCGTGGTCCTGCCTACCTCAACATACACAATGAGAGTCAACAAAGACAAAACTGCATCCCATTTTTTAAACCTTTTTTTTTTAATTATTTTTCTTTCCCCCTCTCCCAGCCTGCAGCAGACTCAGCTTTTCTCCATTATTTTCTGCCATGCAAATTGAAAACCGTACGCAATTTCCTGCCAGCTAGCAATGTGGGGAGTCAAAGGGTACGCGGCGTCAGTGACAGGGAGCGCTGAGCTGAACGAGGCAGTGCTCTGAATCCCTATTTCAGAGATAAAGAAGGGAGAAAAAATCCCCTTCAAAGAATTTTCTACCGCGGCATTTAAGCCCTCACCCAAAGCACAACAGAGGCTGCTTACACTGAAAGAAGGATATGGGAGCAGCATTTTGAGGTTTTGTGTGATCTCTTTATTTTTTTGCCACACTAGGAGAACAAGGCTAAGGACTGCTATAAATTACCAGTAAGTTTGTTGATTTATAGAGGGCATTCCTAACACTGGCCATCTCCTCTGTTAGGTTTGCAGGACAGCAACATATATGTACATATTTAATTCCTGAGCTTTATGTTTCAATCCTCAGAAACAGCCCAGTCATCAGGCCGTGTGACCCCTGGGAGGGCACTAATTGAGGGATGGATAGAGTTTCTGAGAGCCGAAGAGCCCAGGGTACGAGGCTGCGCTGCCCTGCCACGGCGCCGCTGCAAGGAATACATATATGACAAGACCTTTGGTCCCTAACTGTGATGGATACCAAGTTGCTACAGCAAATATTGCCCTGGATGGCTGCCAAGGATTAATCTTTCGACAATTAGGAACTTGCTTCATTTTCCAGTATAAGCGAGAGTACGCCTGGGCTAACCTAATCTCAGCATGCAAGACGTCAAGCGCATTCTTCGGGACAAAATTAAAAGATAGGCTGGTTTGTCTTCAAAAGAAGTGACCGCAACAGAAAATCACACTTAAATCTATCCTTGGGTGCAGGATTAAGCAGACACTGCCCGTGTCTTACTGATGTGTACAACTTTCAATACTCTCCTAAAATCACAGTTCAATAAATACATACATTTAAAGAAATCAAATGACAGGATCTGGTAGAAATTGCATTACTTTGTAGCGATCAAATTCTGTCCTGGGCTGCATACGCATGGTGCTGGCTCTGTGTGGCTGTAAGTCTGCACACCCTGAACATCTTCGTGGAGCACAGAGTGTGACCCACAGATGCAGCCAAACACACGTGTTTGATGTAGCAGATTTCTCTGCCTTCAGAGGAGCAGCATCTGGCCCTGGAAGTGTTTTAACACACTGAGACTGATGCCTTTGACATATTGTAGTCTTGCTGGGTTCCTTCCTTTATTTGGAGATGATGAACTTGATAGCAGTCAGCATTACCAAGTGATTAATCAGGCACTTTTGCAAAGGTTATCTGTTAAAAATACATCTGATTAATTTGGTCCAATGACAGGAGAGGAGCTATAGATCCCTTACGGCTGACCCAGAGGCCACTACTGTGTAACAATAGACAGGTTTCATTTATAACGGGGGGAACACACCTGGAAATCTGCTTGTAATTAGAAAGTGATAATGAATCCATCTATCAAAAGGAGGCCCGTTTGTCAGCACTTCTGGATGCTAAACCAGATATTTACTGTAAATCCCCCGGCTTTCTCTGGAAGCTGTAATTGTAAATACCAGGCTTGGGACCTTCAAACGCGGGCCTTTCCCGGCTCTGCTTTTAAGGAAGAGATTTTTCTTTTTGGTGAATTAATGGTCTTGCTCTAACAAGGAGTGAAAGTGGAAAGTGATGAGTTACATACATGAATCTCTTTCTTCAAACATCGTTCTGCCTGTTTCAGCAGAGGAGAAGGATGCTGCAAAGACCCTGATGATCTGAAAGATAAATGAGACCTACGCAAACCGAAAATGCTCAAATGAAGCAGAAATAAGGGAGCCTGCAGGTAATGAATGATTCCAGAGAGCTGTATACCTAGCATAAGTTCCTGCTAAAAGGTATAGGCCATTCAATGCCTGTGAAGATTATCGGGGTGATACCAAGGCTGTTTCACAAATAATCTGATTAAGATGAGCTGCCGAAGAAGGCTCAGACTCAAGGAGGACTTTGAGATTACGAGCTTTGGGAAGTGGAAAAACAGAATTACCATCAAAGGGAACTGTCAGGAAGGATGAAAGGGAATTGAAGGAGTCCGAAACAGCCCTGACAACAAAACATTTATTATTATTATTATTATTATTATTATTATTATTATTATTATTATTATTATTATTATTATTATAGTAAGAATTACCATTTGGGTGGAGATTTCTGCAGCTGCCGACACCCCAGCTCAGAAAAGCAGCCTTATCAGCCTTATCAGGACCAAAGCCATTACTCAGGGCACCTGAACGCTTCCATCCCCTTGTGCAGCTGACACTGACGATCAAATATAAATAATGTCCCTGAAGGAAAGCTGCAGCAAGAGGGTTCAATACATTTCCGAATATTGATTTCTACAGAAACCAGAGCAATCCAGATAGGACCAAAAGAAAACTGGACATCAGTCTTTAGTGTTAAATCAGTTACAATCCAATTAAGCGCCGACCAGAAAGCCAACACAAGCTCACGTGTGACAACAGAAGAGAAAACAAAACCACGTAAGATCTGCTCTCCGAAATCTAATGGCAAGGATGAAGAGACCTGGCCTGTTTCACAGCCACAGACAGATGATGAAAGAATAAAACACAGATGTCAGAATAAAACTGTTAAATAAATCATTTTACAAGTAGGAATTTTAAAGTTTATTTCCACCGCCTTCTTGGCAACTAGCTAATTACCTGCTTATATCTTCTTAAGATGAGGAGGAAGCTGAAAGGAGCCCGCTAATAAATCAGATGTTCCCCAGCAGGCCCGAGCCTTTAAACACAGTGGACAGCAGCTTTTACTATGGGAGAGGATAGCCAAGCTCATAACAACATTACTCAAAAAGTCCAAACAGTCCTTCAACTGCCCGTCTTCTCAAGTGTTTGTGGGGAAACGGTCCATTAAGGAAACTCTAGAATATATACACAGGGAAGAGAGTGAAAAAATGAAGCACGGCGCAGCACAGGCGTTCAGCTGGGGCAACCAGAGCGAGGGTGCGGGGCCACCTCGGAGACCTGCCCGGCAGCGAGCTGGGACAGCTTACGATGGTACGGAGGATAAAGTCAGGTGAACAAACACAAGCAACCCCTTACCACAGTTTCTGAGGAACAGCAGTACATAAGGGACGAACAGCAGGCTATAGTAACACCAAATCCAGCAAGAATGAAGACCATCTATTACTTCATCAGCCACAGGCAAATGCACTCATTCGGAAAATATGCTGAGTTTTTCTGCAGTTGATAAATGCTCAGGGGAGCCTTTGTAGGAAAGGACGATCAGGGAAGAGGAGCTGGCAGAAGATGCAGAGAAGCACAACCAGCTCCAGCTAACGGAGAGGAAAATCACCACCGTGCCCCCTTCAGCTTCCTGGAGAAACCACACAGAGGCTGGAAGGGCTGCAAGGCGTCCGCAGAGATCAGCAGCCATCTCGTGATGAGACCGACGTGCCCACAGCCCCTGGGATAACTCCTGGCAAGCTTTCAGAAGGGGGGGTTATTTGAGAGAAGCAGAAGCTCTCACGCGGGTGTCCGAGCAGCCCCTAACAGCACGGTGAAGAAGAACTGAAGCATCACAAGGGAGCGCTTGTCCTCTGTAACCCCAGCTACAGAAATAGAGGTGCTTTTTCGGGCATGTGCAGCCAGGAGCTGCTGCAACAGCAACCATGCTGAGGACATGAGGTGGACAGACCAAACCACCAGTGCCGGCAGAGGTCCTGGAAAAAGAGAATAAAGTAACCAAAGGCAGTGCCAGGGGAAAGACAGAGCAAAGAAAGCCTTGAACAGGGAGCAGGGAAGCACAGGGAAACAGGGGGAAGCAGCAGAAGGCACATAGATGAGGAAGATGGCAGGGAAAGAGGTGGCAGGTCACAAAAATAGGTCGAGAACCCAAGGCCTGCCACGGCTCTCGCAGCAAATGCTGCGTGCTTGCCAGTGCCGACCCCTCCTCGCATCCCCTCTGCGCTCTGCCCAGCAGCCTGCAGAAGGCAGCCGCTGCCTCCGCGCCTCGGTGCCAGAGGGATGAGTGCGGAGCAGTTGTTTGGCAAGCGCCGAGGCTTCAAATTCCACATGGTTGGATGTGTTCCCCTAATAAGATATATTTATTAACACGGTGCTATTTTTAACCGTGATTTTCAGAAACTGTGTCATCCAGGAGGTGCGTTGTGGGGTGGAAGGGTGGAGAGGCAGAGGAGGGGAACGGAGGTCCTCTGAGCATTGCTTGCAGAGAAGAACCCGGTGAGAAATCAGCGCTGTGAGAGCCATACACACAGAGCAGGCACCGAAATCGTGGGTGCTGATGTTGATGAGGGTGCTGGTTATGAAGGCTTGTGCAGCAGGGCCACAGCTCTATCAGACACCAACCGGTCCCAAAACACATCTGGACCAAGCCCGAGCTCTGTGCCAAGTGAAGGCAAAAGCCAACGCTAAAATTACCACAAAGCTCGTCACAGTCAGCGAGTTAATGTTTGTGAAGTGCCACAGAAGCTTGACATTTTTCAGTCACCTAGTGATATTGTGGCACAAAAAAGAAAGTTAAACAAAGAGCTGCATTCACTTCGGCTCCATTAAAAACACAGGGAACAAAATCAGTTCCAGACATGTGGGGAGGAATCAAACATCACTAACAAGAACAGTAATGCCAGTTTTACTTTTCCAAGAGAAAGAAAAAAAAAACAACCATGAAGCAAAAACCAAAAAAATCACATGAACTATAAAAGATGTTTTCAACAATCTGAGTGCTATTTTAAAACCCAGAACAGATTTATTTAAAAAACACAAAGCAATCTGGTTTACTGAATTTAAAGTTTACATCTTAAAGGTTGAAACTGTTTCAAAGATATTCTTGTCCTGTAAATGGTCAGTAATAACAGCCTACATAATGTGTACGGTATAATTAAGAAATATAGATAGCAGTAGCTTAACGAGCACATCCCATTTTCCCCTAAGGAAAAGCATTAAGGCTAGCAGATCCATCTGTGCTCTTCACACCTAGAATATCATCCTGGTGGCGCACCCTTCACGTGCCTCCCCCCTTACTATGGCACAGGAATAAATACTTTAAACCACAGAACAGATTAGATATTTGAAAAAAAAAAAAATCTTTACTATGAGGGTGGTGAGACCCTGGCACAGGCTGCCCAGAGAAGCTGTGGGTGCCCCATCCCTGGAGGTGCTCAAGGCCAGGCTGGATGGGGCTTTGGGAAACCTGGGCTGGTGGGAGGTGTCCCTGCCCATGGCAGGGGGTTGGAACTGGGTGATCTTTAAGGTCCCTTCCAACCCCAACCATTCTGTGATGCTGTGATGATGATTCTATGAAGAATCATTGGCCAATGCAAGAAAAGATCTTCACGCTTTTATGTCATTTTACAAATACAAAAATAGGAGTTCATTAACATCTGATCTAGTAAAAAGGGATTCATACCTAGCTATCATATCCGATTATTTTGTCTTTCTCTGGCAGAGCTAGCTGAGACTCTGTTATCTGCTATAGGGTGGTCCTAGTGTCCTGTTGAACTGCTCAATCCCCTATTCTCTCCCACGCTCTGGAAAAGAGTCTTTTGCTCATACTTACAAAAAGTAGCAATGATCGATCATACACCCAGAGCAGCTCTGTAATTCCTCCTTTTCTTTTACCTTCCAAGTAATTACTCACTTTCCTTCTCAGTGAAACCCATCTCTCATTCCTCTATGAGAAATGGCATCCTAAACTTCAAACAATTGCCAATGTTTTTCTGGTACTCCCTAAAGCCGCCAGGACTTTTGAGGGCAGAGAACTTCCCAAGACATCCTCTTGCCCAGATTTCATGGATCAAGTATTCCCAATACTTGTTCCTATCAAACACATCATACAAGTGCTGTTCTGGCAGTATTTTTATGAGTAGTGCAGGAACAGACCTGGAAACAAACAAATCTTATCCTCAAGACCAGGGACAAGGATGTTATGGAAACAACATTCTGGTGGATATTCTCACCTGCATTGATCCCTCAGCAATGGTATTTGCAAAAAATGTACAGTGATGCCTTTATCAAAATAAGGTAATGTAAATGTAGCCTGATTTATAAGGAGGAAATGAATGAACAGTGTACAGACACATGCTGTAGGGTCATCTGCAAAACAAGAGGATATGTGCTAGAGACACTTTTGTTGGTAGGTGAAAAATTGTTAGTCACAAGAGGGGGAAAAAAAGCATCGCTGGATTTCCTCCCCTCCTAGCCATTGTTCTCCTTCCCTTTTTTATTTAGCATTTCTCTGATAAACTTTCCTATTTTATTTCTTCTAAAATCCAATTCCGGATGCTTTTTCTATGGATGGCTTGGGTTTGCGTAAGCTCCCCTATAGCAGCTGCAACCTTAATCTGGCTGCTCCCAGCTCGTCCTCCGAATTGCTTCAAACCAGCTCCACCCAGACTGCCTACAAAGGCTCTCGAATAAGCACATTTGAAGCTAGGATTTTCACGATAAAAGCACATTCTTTTCTCTAGATATCTCTCTGCCACGGTGAGGCTTTGCCCGTGATTCTCCCCGGCTCAAAGCCAGGGTAAGGACAGTCTGACCTGCCCATTCTCTCTGGCAGAAATACATCTTGTCAGCCTGCTGTTTCCTATGAAAAGGCAAAAAAACAAGCTATACGCTTTTTTTAAAGTGGATTTTGAAGTTTGCTGTTTCTGCCTTTACAAGCTCCCAGGCCAACCAGCCCCTGGCCTTTATTCTTCATTACTGGAGACTAAGCCAGAAATGCTGTCCTCTCCAACCGCAAAACCAGGGGACCAGAGCACGGCGAGGAATTTCTAGATGAGGATACTGCTCCGTACGGCATGTCTCCCCAGTAAGCAAAGACAGACACTGTATTACAGACTATTTCCAGGGAACAGTACGAAAAGCTCTATTTTAAAGGGTGGGAGGATGCTGCTGGGAAGTATTTCGTATTTCCTTCTCATGTAAGAGATGTCCCATGCACTACTTTATCAGTCCATTTGGATCGTGAGGCTGCATTTCTCCTCTTTGTCCCAAGCCTCCAAAGGGTGCTCCCTTTACCCCTAGCTACTTTTCCACTTCTTTTCCATGAAGCTGGCACTCCTTATTAAACTTAGACAGCAGGGGAACATTCGGATCTCTAAGATTGATCCCTCCAATATTTCTGCCTTCTTCCTGCTTCTTTTATTTTTGGGTGGGGGGGAATGGGCTAAGGATGTGCCAGGGGAGGTTTAGGTTGGATATTAGGGAGAAGTTCTTTACCGAAAGGGTTGTTTGACTTTGGAACAGGCTGCCCAGGGAAGTGGTGGAGTCACCATCCCTGGAGGTCTTTAAAAGACGTTTAGATGTAGAGCTCAGAGATATGGTTTAGTGGAGGACTTGTTAGTAAGGTCAGAGGTTGGACTCGGTGATCTTGGAGGTCCTCTTCCAACCTAGGTGGTTCTGTGAGCTGCCAAAATCTCCACTGAAAGAAATCTGACGGGCTGAGGAAAAGGGCTGGATATCACGTAAATGGATGGGTTGTCCGTGATGATCATTCACAGCACTCGTTTCTGTGATGTTGAGGTAAACCCCATCACACAGGAGAAAGTAAGGAACTCTGCAGTAGCTATTCCCTGCAGAATCAAAGTCTCACCGTGTTTGCACAGCACAGAAGGAGATGGTACAACTGTTTCAAGTCATTCACTGGCAGTTCTCATACAAAAAATACTTCTCAGCTCGAAGACAATCAAAAGAAATCTTTAGGATCATTTCCTTTGTACAAAGGGTTTCTACACTTTTTGATTTTCTGCTTTCAGTTGGCTACGTGAAGAACTGGCTGGATAGAGGACTTTGTTCTGATAGACACTGCTTTCCTGCAGCACATGAACGTGAATCTCCATCCCTGCAAGGAAAACCACAGGGGCATCTACTAAGGGTGAGCAGCTCCTAAATTGCCCGGTCGAACTTACCCATCTTGACACTGGAGACGGCACCATGAGGGAGCTCAGGGGTGTCTTGGTAGCATCAGTCACACATCTCAGAGGGAACGGCTGCCACGAGGCAGTGACGTTTGGAGAAGACAAAGGAGAGCAGATGTCTCCCAGCAATGGGTTCAAAGCAGTGAGGCTGGACTACTGTTGGGAAGCACCTGGTTCTGCCCGAATTCAAGGATTGTACAGTTCTTGAAGATTTCAGAAGAGTTTAGCCCAAGCTTAAAGCAAGCAAGCTGAAAACCAGTTGGGTATCTGACTGCCACAGTCAGTAAGAAGAAACCAAAGTTTCAGCCTACCTCCTGCCTTAAGTAAACAAGGTGCATGTGTAGCCCTGTCAGAGACAAGTCAAGAAAAAGTCTCAACCAAAAGACACTAACTTGAAAGAGAAGTGGTTTTTGGGGGGTGACCTTGCAAAACAATCCATTTATTTCACAAAAAGGGAAAAGGAAAACCAATTCTGACATGAGCTTGCAGGTCTTCTTTAGTACTTGAACTTTCTAAATGTAGAAAAGGGTTTGCATAAGTAAGAAAAACATGCTGAGGATTTGATCTATATTCCAAGAGGTCTTTGCAGTCATATAAAATGACCCAGACTTATTACAGCTTCAAAAGACACACATAGTTAATACAGATTTTATCACATACCATAATAATGCACAGGCTAGCATTGCTTTTGCAAGTATTGGCCTAATGAAGAACATGTCAAGCCGTGTAAACCTTTACGTTCTTGGTTTCTCATCTAGACAGCTTTTAAACAAGGTCAAAAGCAAAGCTTTATGCTCGTTTTATCTTATTTTTTTTACTTTTAAACCTTTAGCAGAAGTAAGATTTGTTATTTTTTTGAGCGTTCATGGATCCTCCTTCATCTTAAGAAAGGAGAAACCGTCCCGTCATATTACATGTGACATAATGGATTTCTGGAAGAATCTTTTGCTGATTAACCATGCAGTGAAATGAAACGCTTAATAGAAAACACTTGGCACGAGCTCCCTGATCAAAATGTCACCTTGAAAATGGCTCCAAGTCATTTGTCACTGTAAAGTTTACCCACGTTGCATAATGCTGGCATCCCGTACTAACCAGCTGCAACTGCGACTAGGCAGCTGGGGGTGATAGGGAAATTACAGGTATTATCTTTCTGGCTATCCACAGATCGTTAGCAGCCCCCATAGTTTGGCATGATCTACAAAATGCCATGTCAAAGGCAATCCTTGGGCGAGTGCTGCCTCTGACAGTGCCTTGCTATCTTTTGCCAAGGTTAAACGTGGGTCACTGTGCATGTAAACGTATGGAATCGTGCACGCGACACCAAACATGCACCGCTCAGAGTTTGACCTTCACAGGGTACGTTTTGGTTGTAGGATCTGGAAATTACTTGTAAAAAATGACATCCAAAGTGTGATTATGATTGAGGGGTTATAAACAGAACTAGGTATTTTTACTTGCTTTGCTGCTATAAAGATGCCTGGGCCCTGATATTTTAGAGAGATCAAGTTTCAAGCAAGAAATGACATCAACGTTAGTCGGCACAGTGCCCCCTCTGATTCCAGGCGAAATGAAGATCCTCAGACAGGCGACACAATGCCCTCATAAAGGGTAAAAGTCAAATCCTGCCCTTTTGAAGAAAAATGTTGGTAGCTCTCTGCCTGCTTTGAAAATTATCATACGCTCTCCATTGATATGGCTGAGAACAAACACAGTGTTTTACCCCTGCATGTCTTCGCTTATTATTTTTGTGTTATTCAGATTACTTCTGTGGTACGACGTGTTTAAAAATCTATTTGTTACCTCTGCCTTTTAGGAAATGATACAAATACCTGGAGCGCAGGAAACAGATTTTGCTAGAAATGCCACGGCCTGAATTTTTTATCCAGTATTTATGGCATATGTAACAGAAATCAATGCACCATAACCTCCCCTAACTCCTGTATGCTCATCATGCAAGCAGAAATCCCAGCCCCTCCAGTAAAACAGTGAATGCAGTGGTACCTGGCAGGCTGCATCCCTTCTGCATTCGTTCTGCAGGACTTCACACCTCCTTGCTTTCCGCCTTTGTTCTCTGTAGCCCATCTCTAGATGCCCACAATACCTCTCTGAAAGAAGTCACTCCAGGCTGTGTTTCTATTCGCATGAGTGGCCTGGTTCCATAACCAGTATTACTTAGAATACTTCTTATTTTTAAGAGGGAGATTTTTATATATGAAAACTGAGGACCTCTGGTGCTACGACATCTATCAAAATCCTTCCATTCTTCATATGTCACTGGATCTGCGGCTCAAGTTGGACCATTCAGACAGCACTTTATGGCACTTTATCCTACTTACGACACCAGGAAGGCCACAATGAACAGGGGGGGCTCTTGGTGACATGTGCTGACACGCAGTCCATGAGTGATTTAATCAGGCCCGAGTGGTCTTTCTCTCTCTCCCTGAACAGCTTGTGGTATATAGGGGAAAAAAACAACAAATACTTCCATCATTACAGTAGTCGCATTAACCTTTAGGTAATTGGCACCATAATTCAGGCCGTTCAGCTCAGAACAGCCACATGGAAACAAGAGGAGGAGGATGCTAACGCATATGCCTGGATTTACCCACACATCACCGTGAAACACAGGCGTGTGCCACGGACCAGTCATGCCTCTGGTGCCCACGCTGCGCCACACGGATGGGTAGGAGCATCCTCCACTCTGAGCAGCTCTGCTTGTGCTTCTGCACCACGTGCATGCCACTAGAGAATGAAGCAGCCCAAAGCTGTGGAGGGGCACAATCTCTCAGCAAAAATGTCCTTCATCTGCATGCAAAGGCACACACAGCTTACACACACCTTCGCCTATGCCACTTGGTTATTGGCAACGAACAGAGGGCATCTTCCCCTTCCATCTGCAAAATAAAAAGTCCTCAAAAATAAAAAACCAGCACACACCAAGGGCTTGCTCCTTTCCCTGAACCTCAAAGTCTTAAGAGAAGATAACGTGCACTTTTGTGTGTGCCATCACCCAATGCATGTGCAAAGCACTCATGGATTTGCAGGACCACCGAGGAGATGCCAGATAATAGGCTTCAATCAGTATCTTTGCAAAAAAATCACTTTACAAACGCCTGTCCACACAACACAAGAAGCTCCACCTTATGCCCCCGCAGCTGACTCTGGGAGGCTGCACTGGAACCTCATTCCTCTGCTAGCCAGGAAATCCCTGCTTTCATTTACAGGCTCTGTGTATTTTCTGACCTGCGCGTACCCAGTTGCTCTTGTGCAAGCGCTGTCCTCTGGGTTTAACTAATTCCTTTCGCCTCCAGCAGCCTTCCCCTCTGGTGTGCTTAGTGCGCGCTGTATCACCGCTCAGCCTTCATTTTGCTAGACTAAACAAGCCAGGGCTCTTTCAGCCTCCCTTTCTTGATGTCTGCTCCTCGCTGACACTCCTTCTCCTGTTGCACAATACACTTGCAAGCCTGTACCGCGTAAAATTCAGATTGCTCTGTTTTTAACATGTGGGAAGTGCTGAGCACTCATCAGCTCCCATTTTTGATTTAAAAAACAAATAAATGAAATCACTACCTCTAGATCATGAATTTGTAAAAGCCTGCTACCAAGTTACACACTTAAAATAACCTAACCCAGGGAAGATACACTATATCGAAAAATAAAATAAAATTGCTTCTATGGACCATTTGCTTTTACAGTAGAATGTAAAGCATTTGCTAGGCCGGAATAGGAGCTAATATTCAACACAAGCGTTTTGATTAAGGTTTCTGATTAAGACAATATGTTTTGCTGCACAATACAGCAAAATCAAATGTTCATACTGCACTGCCTCTGTACAGCAAAACCCACCTAACAAATCCTGTGCAATTCATTGGTTTTATTTTGCGTATCTAGGTTGTCCATGGCACTGCCTGGATGTACGGAACTTAAAAAAAAAATAGAAAGAAAAAAAGAAGAGATACAGAGTGTAGCTCACAACTTCATGTTTTCTGCTGTTGCCTCCAAATGCATATTAAGTTTAATGTGGAAAAGATGATCATACAGAACATAACTCACTTTCTGTCAGTTTTAGCAGCACTCTGGTCTACTTAAAGAGACAGCACACAGAGCCCTTAGGTGCAGCACAGGAATGAAATATGTACGATACCAACACATGCTCCACAAGTCAGAGTCCCTAAAGAAAAACCTCCTGCCTTCCCTTGTAAGTCTATTTGAGCTGGTTTCCTTCCAAGAGACCACTCCTGGGAGAAGGGTAAGGCAACTCTCCTAGACTTCTCCCGAGCAGAAAAGGCAATGAAGTTGCCTGCAGGAGCTAGGAACTGCTTCTGTGGCCGGGAGCTGCCGTCATTTTGCCATCCATGGCATGTACCACAGTGTGCCACCTCTCACATGGATTCAGAGCGGTCCCTGGCTCTCAGGTACTGCTACCATTTCTTACTCCTGTCTGTCTGGGAAGGCAGTCTGAAAGGAGAGGGGCTCCTCAGTGTGATTTGAGCCATCTGACCTGCAGCAGGCACAAACACGCTTCCAGCCTCTCCCACCTGAGGTCTCCATCAGTGACCAGCCACTTCTCTGCAATCGGATGCACACATGGGGCTAACACCATCTCTGAGCGTGTTTGGACCCCAGCAATGCCTCCATGTGACTGGCTTCATATGTGAGCTACTCACAAGGGAGAACTGGTTTCCCACTATCATCTGCTTTTTGGCAAACACCTGAGAGTTCCCAGCAGTACAGACGAGGTTGGTGACCCCTCTGGATGTAGTTATTTCAATAGGTGCTGCAAGACACAGTCCATACAAACCTGCTTGTGTACACAAGCCCAGGGGCTCCAGGCGAACGCTGCCCATGGACACACACACACAAACCTCCCTCCAGGACCGATGAACCCATCTGACAGCAAGAGCCAATCCTTCCAGTGCAGCTCAAATGCAAAGAAAATAAAAATCCCCTCTAGGTGCAATTCACTCCATGTGCAGCTGATGTTGCACAATGTAACAGGACAACTTCATGGAAGGACAGGATGGTTGGGGTTGGAAGGGACCTTAAAGACCACCCAGTTCCAACCCCCTGCCACTGACAGGGACACCTCCCACCAGACCAGGCTGGCCAAAGCCCCATCCAGCCTGGCCTTGAGCACCTCCAGGGATGGGGCAGCCACAGCTTCTCTGGGCAGCCTGTGCCAGGGCCTCACCACCCTGAGTGAAGGATTTCTTCCTCATATCCAATCTAGATCTACCCTCTTTCAGTTTACAATGGTTGCCCTTTGTCCTGTCACTGCAGACCCTGGTAAAAAGTCTGCCTTTCTCATAAGCCCCCTTTTTATATTCAAAGGCTGCCGTAAGGTATCCCCAGAGCCTTCTCTGCTCCGTGCTGCACACCCCCAGCTCCCTCAGCCTGTTGGTGCTCCAGCCCTCTCGTTTCCATGGCTCTCCTCCGGGCCTGCTCCATCAGCTCCGTGTCTTCCTCGCACTAGAGACCCCCAAACTGCTCCGTTTCCTTGGCCTCACTGCCAGAAAAGCAACAAAACTCACATTTAGCTTTACATAGTGCTTTCTGTCCTATTTTTAACTCCCAAATGAATCCTGTTTGGAGAAGGCGTTTCGGGGACCTCAGTGACACGCAGCCTCTTCCCTGGCAAGCCCCAGCGACAGCAGCGTGTGGCTGCAGACATACCCCCAGCGGACAGACTCAACAGGCTCTGTCCCTAATACACACACACTTTCTGATCCCAAAAGCAACACCAGCACAGGGAAAAATGATTCACCAATGTAGGAGTTCCTCTACCTCCCTTGCTAGCTGAAGAGCACAAAGCAAAACCAAAAATACTGCAAGATGTTTGTTACCATTCCTCCTCAATCGCCGAAGGACTTTTTAACCTAAATTTTCCCAGTCAAGCTTTAACACCACCGCAGTTGGTTACTCCAGTAGATATTTTCACGGCGTATCATTTCCTCTTTAAAAAACAAGCAAACAAAAAAACTGCCCAAGGAGTTCATCCTGAAAAAATAAACTTGGGTAATTCACACAGAGCCGACCGCGCTGTGAAAACATTCTTGTTCTGCTCAGGAATGCGGGGCTGCTTAACTCCATGCGTGCACGGCCTCCTGGAAAGGGCCCAGCCAGGTCCTGCACTCCTGCACAGAGGTGAGCGGCCAGGCAGCCTCCAACAAGGCCACACAGAAGCAGGACAGGAGGAGCGAGCTCCCACCTGCACCGCCACACTGACATTTTAGCTACACGCACTGCATGGCACTGCTTTTACTTCCCTCAGCTGAACGTGATGGGAAGGACTCAGATGTGATCTGAAACACCCCCGAACGCAAAGGCAGAAGGTGTGGTGATGGTGGAGGGTGACAGTTTGGGAGATTTCTGCATTTAACTTACAAAATCTTGCTGGTCCTGCGTCAGGGAGCATGGAGGTGTGGAAGAGCCACTGCCTGACTTCGGCAAGCTCTGCCCAGGTCAGCAAGGCAGCTCCTCCTTGGCAGCTTGCCCCTCCTGGAGCAGGACAAGGGACCAGGATGGATGCCACCCTTTCCACAGGTGACCCTCAGAGGCACAAGACTGGTGTTGGGGCAGGCAGCAGGACCGGGGCAGGCTCTGGCAGCAGAAGGTGTAGGGCAGCGAAATGCAGGAGGGAACTGACTTCACTGCAGCACCAGCTACGGGTAGAAAAGACAGCCCGTGAGGTGTCTGAGGGGTGCTGCAATCCAGGTGTTTTACAAATAACCTTTAATAATCTCTTCAGCGAGATTCTGGAAGATGTTGGCATAAAGCAGGCAACACTGTGCCCCCAAACACCTCCACGCCCTCTCAATGGTGCTACTCCGTTTTGTAAAGAAAGATGGTTTCTGTGTGTTGAGAGGAACAAAAATACCCTGAGATTAAGAAAATAACCTTCATATTTATATGTTACACACATACAGGTAGGTGTACACATGTATGCATACATGGTTTAAACAGAGGTTTAACACAGTCGCACGTGCACACATAAAACATGGAAGTTAAACACTTGGCTGGAATATTCCCTATCAGTGCAGACAGGCAAAAGCTTGTTTTGTAACTAAGTTTCTGTAAAGCACTGTGGAAATCTGTGGAAAAATCTTGCTCAATTTCAGAAAGTCTGACACACAAGTGTTGCATAAGAATCCACCATTTCTTAAACAGTCTTAAATTTAATGCAAGTGAAATGACGCTGCACTCATTTGTGTTGTTTTATGCTGATTCTGGAGACATGGAAGTCTCTGCCTTGGCCTAGGTACTGTATCCAAGTTCAGACACACGAGGATGTTCCTCATCCTTTGAGGCGTCTTGGGTCCCCCAAATTTCTCTTGAATCAGAAAGGGCTATTTTATTTTCTTATATTGATAGCATTTTTTCTCTATACTCAACCAGAAGAAGAAACCTAGAACACATTCAACTGAAATTATTAAAGTATCTGTAGAGGCTTACGGATGCTTTAATTTATTCTGCACGCACCTACCAGGATTTCTAAGACACACACCAAGAAGCACAAAGACAGCAGACAGAAGAGAAGCTGAAGGTAGTAGCCTGAGCACCTAGAAGCTGTGTGCCCAGCCCCGAGCTAGCCAACCAAAGCTCGCACACATCAAGCAAGGTCTTGGTCTCTTGGTCTCATCCTGCCCAGACACGCATTAAAACTAGATCAACCCAGGCCCCCTGGAAGTGCTCATTTATCTGCCTACAAACGAGGCTTACATTAACAAGCTGGTGTTTGCCTTTTTGAGCTCTACAACTAGGGGAGATAAATCCAAGGTGCAGGAAAGGCCCTTTTTCCCCCACCAAGACACGCCTGAGGGTCACCCTGTCCTCCTGCAGCGCAATGCCCACAGCTCCCGGGGAATCTCTTGGCCCATCTCCTGCTCCCGAAATGCCAGAGCCAAGGCCTGGATATGCATCAGATGTGCACCATTAGCACTGACGTTTCCTGCATTTACAGCGCATAAACCCCTTCCTCAAACAGCTCTCGCTATTCGCAGCCATTTGGCTCGCGCCCAGTGGTGTGGCCCCGTGTGAAAGAAACCCCTTCTTCTCCGGCCCCAACAATGTGCCCGTTTGTGAGCGAAGGACTGCTTTCCCCCACGGAGCCGGTCAGCAGTGATATTTTATTTAAAATTCTTGTGGATGCTTACGGGCTGAAGTAACTCGCGATGTGAAAACCAGATGTCCGAGGCAGAGGAAAGATTCAAAGGGCTTTCAGGGATGGAGTGAGCCATAATTCGTCTTCAGAGCCCCAGCTATTCCTACCTGTCCTACCAACCTCCCCGTGGCAGGTCCCGCCGATGGGCAAGGCTCTAAGAGTTTGCATGGGACAAAACTAGAGAATTAATAGTAACAGGTAAGAGCAGCTACTTGAGGTTTATCTCTTAAACCATCTATCTTACCATCATTATGAAGACAAGGAAATTTTGATGGCACGGTTAAGAAAAAAGTAGCATCCTCCAAACCCTACTGCACCCAGGCAGCAAAACACCCCCGCAGCCACTGCCACAATTTGTGCCTCCATCAGAACTGCAGCCACAGCTGGTTTGGGATTTTCTGTGTGTGCTGCTATGACTGATCTGCTTATAAAACTGACTGAGGTGTAAGAAATGAGAAAGTTGAAACGCCTCAGCTATAAAACAGCATCCAATTACATGTCAAAGCCAGCCTGAATGTTTTGGGGTGCGTAAAAATTTTGAGTATGTGCTTCTGCAGCTAAAGGTGTTTTGGCTTTGCCAAAGTAATTCTGAAGTATTTTGAAAGCCTCCCTGCACGGCTGCCAATGGATGGGCTTACTCACAGAAAAAGCTAGTAATAAATGGCAAAATAGCATCAAACTCCTTCCCACTCGAAAATGACAGTGAAATCTTGTTTAAATGGAGAATTTGTCTGCAACTACTGCAACAGAATTCTTGTGTTTTGATCACATTTATTTTAATACTTGGGGCCATAAATACATCAACAGGAGTTCCTCACTCACCTTTACCATGGGTACAATGAATGGCATGTATGCCTTTAGTTCCTTTCTTTCAGATTTATCCAAGCGCTATTAAGAAAACGAATGCAGAGTTATTTCAGGATAACATCCCCAAAATGTACCTTTTTTTTTTCCTCTCTCCAATGCATAACAAAATGTGATTTTTACTACAAATTATTATAAGCAAACTGCTGGAAGCTAGTCTCTTATAATCTGCCGTCTTGTTTTGACTGTAGGAAAATGTGTTGTCATCTCTGTGAAAATACTTGGATATACAACCACCTATGTTCCTTTAACAGTTTCCTTTGAATATGTTTGTAAAAACAGAGTATGTCTTCATTTTTTTTTGGCTATTTTTAGGTTTGTTTCCTCATTTTTAGAGACGTGCTTTAATCAGATAAAATTTCAAGTATTCTGTCCATGTTACAACTCCCATTAATTTCCTCTCTTGACTAATAAAGCCGTCTTCCTTTTCAAGGTCAAAGAGTTGAAGAGTTGAGGGTAGACCCCGGGAAGTCAAGAGTTTAAGTCAGGACACTGCAGGCTGTGAGCGTCCAGAAGCGAGTGGGCAAGCACAACACCCACTCCCAGCAGTGCTCCCAGTGGGATCGCTCCTTATGACGTCCATCCATCTTCCTGACATTTAGTAGGAGATGACACTACTAAACCTGGACGTCAACAGTAGCAAGGTGCATGCAAAGGTATAATTTATACTGGCCTTCAAATGGGATAAAAATGAAGAGCTGAAAAATTTATCTTTCAGGTACAGGCAGCTTGTGGTAATAAGGACCAGCAAGGATGCACTTCGGTGTGAGCCTGCGCAAATCACAGCCCCGTGATGTTCCTTCCCACCTTTAGCAGTGCTCTGTAAGCCCCCCCAAATTTATCTTCAGACACATGCATACTGTTAAATTCAACCCCACTAAATAAGGGCTGCACAAAAACCAGACCCGCTCCCCTCGGCAGCCTCCCAGAGACGTGGCAGCGCTCTGTATTTCCCTGTGAGGAGGGCCCGTCTTTAATAAGAGCTTCATCCGATCACTGTCATTGTTCTAGATAATGGATTACCTACACATACATTTTCAAGTGTAATGACACTCTTGCTTATTAAAGACCTCTCAGCTGAAGGGGCAGAATATTATGAACTGGCCAATCCATTCATTTCCTTGAATATGTTATTCAGTATTTTATGCTAAAGCAGCAATACACCATCCATTTTAGTACAATGATCCTTATGTTCAATAAAACTGAAGTGCTGGATCATAAATCATTATAGTCATTTATTTTACATTAGACACATTAGCCACTATATTCCATAATCTATTACAATAAGGTGGATTTAAATGTACCCCAAGGAACTGCAATAATAACTTGAGAACCAAATATAGCAATTATGGATAAAATATGCTTAACCTAAAACTGCACTAGCTGCATAGACTGCTGTGAACTTTAAATAAAATTTAGGGAGGATGATAACTGTCCTGGAATAAACAAGCAACAGAAGAAAACGAGAGGCTCCTCTCTGTACTTCAGATTGCTTAATGTGCCCTACTTACGGGGGTGGGGGTGCTATGCTTATAAGCCAGTGGCTATTAAAATATTATTATTCCATTATTACTGGTTATATTATCTTCCTATCATGTGAAAATTTCCTATACTTTCCTGGTGCTTACACCCTACTTACATTTTTAAATAGTGCTCTGCATGGCTGGCTGCCTGGCTAGCCTGTTTGGATCCCTAAGTGTTCTCCAGAATCCCTCCGTGTTTTTTTTTTTTTTTTTTTTTTATTATTTTTTTTTTTTTTTTTCTTTTTTCCCTGTGAACTTTCCACAACACATCCAGACCTTTCTGGTGCCACTTCTGCTACCAGCAGACTGAAGACCACAGGAAAAGCCTCCGTCTCCTCCTTTTTCCAGACCCAGTGTACCAGCAGAGCCCATTGCCACCTTCTTGGCCCCCAGCCGAGAGTCAAATCTCAAACGTCAGCAAGCAGTTTCGCATTTTTCAGAGTCACTGCTCTCCAAGCATTAAAAATAACAATGTGCTGAAGCATGTGGCTGTTTTTACCAGGAGAACCCAACACCACAGACCACCGGCACCCTGGGGAATGGGGCCAGTCCCTGGCCCAGCACAGGAGAAGCAGTGAGGAAGGGGCCATCGGGCATCATCTGCATGAAACGCTGCGGTATGCTATGCCCAAACTTCACAAGTGCTGCTTTGTATTTATAAACTCATGTTGCTTACTTCATAAATTCCATTATCCCTGATGTATTTTCCTGGTTTTGCTGCCTGCTTTTTTTCCCCCCCCCAGAACAGAAATTATACACTGAACTCGATGCTGCGGGGGTAGCTGCTCTTACCTATTACAACTAGTTCTCTATAACTCTCAAAGTCTCTGTGATGTTTCCAAAATAATTAGTATTAACTTACATTTCTTAATTAATTTCCTAGGGGGCATATTAGCTGGCTCTGCTGAGATGTACACTGATCTTCCATTTTCCAATTACTCTGTTACATGAGCTTTATCTACAGCTCTGTCTACATCATTTACCTTTACTTCCTTAGTGTCCTATTTCCTTTTTCCATGGAGGCCAAATACCAGGATCGGGCACTGAGTTTAGCTCTTTGCACAGTTTCTGAAAGCCATCTCGATGCTCCAGCTGGTGGCTGAAGGGCAGAGCCGTGCTGCCCACAGCACGCTGTGGCTGCCCGCCCTGTGGCTACGCAGGCTGTGGTCCCCAGCAGCCGTGCCAGCACCTTGTGTGAGACTTCACAGAAGCAGCAGAAAACATTCTGACAAATTCTACGGGAAATTTTGCTTCACTTCAAAAGCACGGAATACATTCAGGCAAGTAAGGTGCATTTAAAATAAGCTAAGGCAGAAGCTTGCTTTCCAGAAACATCTCCATATTTTATAGCACAGAAACCTCAACTCTGGTTTAAATGTTCATCCTAGTTCCTAACAGACCGGAGTTGCTCCACCTGGCCTATTTGTTTTTATTTAGGAGCCTGACGAGAGCTGCGACGGTGCCACCAAGAACAGAACAATGCACCAAGCTCAGTGTGCTTTGGGAGAGAAAGTAAATATTTTGTGCAACATTCATTGTCGAACAAATCATTCTCTTTTTGATAAACACACACTGAAAATCTGTGTATGTTAAAAGAACTCAAATCCCTGTGATGACCTTGCACCACAGGGGTCGGGCAGAGCTCAGTAACAAGAAGCTGAGAACATGGAGAAAGATGTGCTCCCTGCCTGCTTTTGCCTTGGTCCCTACGCCTCGTGTTCACCCACGTGTGATACAGGAGCAGAAAGGAGAAACGAGAGGTGTGCATCTAACCAAGTCACTGCCAATTTTTGTCTAAAGCAGGACAGGAGCCTCAGAGGCAAACTGTGGATGAACCTGAATTTCTTCCCCATCTCCGCCGTGCTCTGCCCCCTGTCAGGGCTGCAGCTAGCGAGTCACGTCCGCGAACTGCCAGCGTGCAGAAAGCAGTCCGAGGGTGATGTGCTCCCCTCAAGTGTCAGGCTCACACTTACACCACTGGTAGGTTCAGGAGTGGCAAGGGCTGGATCTTTTTTATAATGCAATTTGAGACAGAAGTTGCCCTTTCTGCTGGAACAGAACACTTTTTTCCTAGCACTGGACCAGTCTGCAGGCAGTGAACCCCACATCCATATTTTACTTTGCAGAAAAGCTGTTCCGTGTAACTTCCAAACTGTCTGAACATTGCTAATTACAACATTTTTCTGTCTTTGCAGTCTAAGAAATTGCAAAAATGCAGTTACTTCAGCAGGAGAATACAATATCTAATTAAGTGTAGCCTGTATCTGACAGCCTCAAAGTGGATTTTTTTGTTCTTTTTCCAGAGTATGGTGTCAAAACAGACAACGGTGCACAGTGAGGACCTCTGCTCGCTCCTGAGCCATGGCAGCCACCGCAAAGCCCTGCCAAGAAAAACTGCGTTCCCTTCTGGGTACGTTCACAGAGTGCAAGCTGATCAAGAGGTGCTCTCCCTCTTTTTTATCCCTCCCCGGGAGAACAAATGGAGGAGGGAGATGAAAGCAACAGCAACAAAGAACCGGTTGCACAACACGCTTTGATCAAAGCAGACAAAGTGCGTGTTGTCCTCGGCAGCCAGGGCCTGCTCAGCAGCCTGGTCGCCACCGCGGCGCACGAGAGGAGAGCACGTCGGCCCAGCTGGCCCTCAGGCCTCCCTCCATCCCTGCCAAGCCTCGCAGCTGGCCCCCCACACCTTGTGCCACGCAAATCCCTTCCCAGCCACTGCTGCTGACCTCAAGCATGTTGTTCCTCTGGGGCCCAGAGAGCAGGAGGCCCACAGCTGGCTGGAGAGGGCAGCCCTCCGGCGGTGTGATAGAGGTGGCACTACGAAGTAGCTCTGCAATATTAACTGTGTACAAAAATACCAAATTATTTAGTGAGAGAGAGAGAGCTTACTGGTGGGAAGCCCCAATCTTAAGTACAAGGTACTGGGTACATTAAAGCAGAGGTGGAAGCTCTTCAGGTAGGAAGTTCTCCCAAAAGTCACGACTGGAAGCTGAGAAGCCTGAGCAGCCTTACCTACCTACCCGGTAAAGCTGCCAGGACACCCAAAATGCTCCCAGTTCCCGACATCTGGGAGAAGGTTTCTGCTTTAAGCTCTCCACAGTGAACAGGAACATTTGGGATCAACACAAGCTCCGCACCAAAGCCTAAGCAACCTCAGGACCCCCAAAAGAAAATAAACACTGGGAGATCTTCCGTAAAGCATGTGGTGAAAAAAAATATGTGCTGGCTTTTTAGAGATAGATATGTCCTCCAGCAGCTGTGTTCCCCTCTGCCAGCACCTCGGACGAGCCTTTTAGCCCCCAGCGGTACCCACGGGGACTTTTATCAGCAGGCGAAGAAGGGTGAGGAGGCAGAGAGGTGCCGACAACCAGCACCTCTCGCAGCACCCACAGGCCCTCTCCTGCCTTCCCAGCAAGGCTCTTTATCGATTGAACTTTATAAATACAGAGCAGCTTCCTGTGAGCCTGGTTGGCAAACAGACCTGTGGAAAAGTAAATCGGTTTATCACCCACCCTTCCTCCGCCCCTTTTGGGCTAAGGAAGCGCTCGGTTGCTTGACGGAGGGAGATCCATGCTGCGCTGAAGTAACGATGACAAATATCCCGATCCCGGGCTCATCTGAGCGACTACCACCACTCGGGGTGGTGGGGGCAATGCTGAGGGGCGAGCTGCTCTGGGAAGGAGCACCCCAGCTCAGCAGTGAGGATGGGGGACCCCAAGGACCCCCATATGGACCGACCCGAGGGGCAGCGCAGGCCTCACGGCCCCTTCAGCGTGGACGAAGGCCTCAGCAGCTTGCCACCCCCCCATCCCTTCCGAGCACCCCCTCCCCACGCAAAATTCCTCTTTAAAAAAAGCTGGAGAGCAATTTAGCCACCTGAGAAGCAGGAAATAACCAAGGGCTTGAAACCACCTGAGCCAGGAATCCGGCCTTAAATTTCCCAACCCGACGCTAGCACAACATCAGTACCTTTAAAGTCTCTATTAGGAAGGGGTAAAAACAGCCGGAGAAAGTCAGGGTTATCTCTGGGAATTTATACGAGAAATGTTTGCTGTATTGCAGATCAAAATAGCATTTTGACTCATTGATCCCCTGAATGCCATAAAAACCGAAGCGAGATCCTTGTGCTTAGCAGTGGGAAAAATGAGTTTTTTTGATCGCCCATCGTCGCACAAAGACTGAATAAAATACAGAAAAACAAAGAAAAAGAAAGGAAACATAAAGCTGGAGATGAGGATGAAGACAAGCAAGCAATTAAAAAAGATAAATGGACTTCAATTTACCAAAAAGAAGAAAAAAAAAAAGTAAACCTCTGCCCTGGTAGCACGCTTAGCTCTTAATCAAGTATTATTACAAGCGCATGCAAATGACGGGATGGCAGAGCATTCCTTCAAACCGGGTTTTCATTAAAGATTCTGCTTTTTCCAGAATAATAGTAAATGACACGTGAACTTCATATGAACTATAGGTCATGAAAGGATTTAGTATTGGCATTTTTAATCTAAAAAGTCTGTGCCAGAAAATCAATATGTTTCAGTTGCAGCATTCGAATGCAATTTTCTTCACGTAACAGGGCTCTTTCTTTCACTCTTCCCCTCCCTCCCCTCCCTTTCTCTCCCCCTCTTTTCTAAAATAATGAATAATCCCCGGTTTCTCCATGAAACACGCCGGCGTATCAGCAGGTAACGGCATCAATAACGCGGCGCGTGTAAACAGAGAACGAACAAAAAAAAAAAAAAAAAAGAAAAAAGAAAAAAAAAATCCTTCACGGCCCTTTTCAAACCGGCGTGCTTTTCATCAGCGCTATTACAGGTCCCATTCGCATTATCGGATCGCGCCGCGCTGCATAACCAAGGTGCTGACAAGCCCTGATTACCCAATAACTCCCGCGCTCCTCTCGGGCAGGTTCACCCAGAGGACAGGAGTGAACGCGCGGCCTTCCTGCGGGGCAGGCCGCCCCACAGCCCCTGCCTCCCGCTCCTGCACAACCCCGCTGGCGCTTCCTGAGGGGGGAACCAAGGGGTTTTCTTCTCCATCGTTTCGGGGCACCACGCATTGTGCGTCGGAGGAGGAGGGGGAGCAAACGGGGCGACGGGACGGTGATGGGAACGGTTTGAGCTCTTTCCGCAGGGCTGGCTAAGTCACCTCAGGAAATCTGCAGCCGGCTCCTTCCCGTGCTGCAGGAGCTGCACGGAGGGAGCAGGACGCCCGCAGCGCCTCGCACGCCGTGCCCCCACTCACAACAGCTTTCTCTGGGTGCTGTCAGCCATCCACCTTTTGCTTTCCCCTTTGCACGCCTCACCTCTTTCAAGATGGACAGCTTAAAAATATATATATATATTAAAAGCGGTTTCGGCAGTCCTGAGTGTTTCTCGTGCTTGGACCCGACCCCGTGGCAATCGCAGGCTGGGTGCTCGCTCCTTCTAGCGACCGGGGCTGGAGCACTAATGGGAAGCAGCCGCCCGAGCTGGAGGCCAGATGTGCAGCCAGAGCCGCACCGAAAGGGAGCTGGTGCCACTGGGACGGGGATCTAACGCGGGCTAACTCCCCCTCCATGCCACTCTCCTAATGCCTTGCAGACAGCTCCTTCTCCCTTCCCCAACCAGTACGCACATATCAAAGGCAATCAAGCAAAATAAACATTTGCAACAAATTTATTTTTGGTAGCAATTTATACTAAACTTACTGTGGTTTCTCCTTAACTAATCAGTTTTTAGCCTTCCTCTATGCGTCCCCCGAGTAAAACATCTGCTCTAGTACCACTCGGCATCCCGAGCTGGGGGTGCAATATTACCCACGCTTCTCTAATTAACTTCTAATGGCACAATTTATCTGCACATTTCTCTTATTATTTTTTTATTGTTTTCAAGCCAGAGCAGAATTTGACTTTTACCTGTGCCTGCCACGGTGATAGCCAGGCTCCTAGGGCCGCACACGAAGCTTCAGAGCAGCCCCAGCCACAGGCCCGAGCATGGGGGCACCCCAGCACCCCGCCATGGGCTCAGTTTTCTGACCAAGCCCTGTGGGATCAGGGGAGGGATGCTGTGACTTCCTCCCAACATACCAAGTCTGTATCTTCTCCCAGCACACACTTTAGAGGGATGAGAAGGAAGAGGTGGCTTCTGCAAGTGCTAGAGATAACAGAGTGATGGGAGAGGGGAGCAAGAGGTGTGGGATGGGGCCGGGTGGGCAAATTCCTGCCAAAGCTGCATGAGCCAAGTGCCTAGCTTACATTCTCCTGTAAAGCCTTAATATTCTGCTGCCCTGGTCAAACTCATGGGTGCATGGAGGCTACAGAGCCATAGCTCAGACTTAATGTCCACACACCAGGTCTCTGAAGAGCTAAGTGCAGCCGCTACCTTGCTGCACAGACTGCAGACAGAAACACAAACAAGCACAAGCCGGGCAATGCGCACACTGATATGCTGGGAACCTTCCTGCCCTACATGCACATTACCTCCTTCTCAGCTTCGTTATTTTATTTATATTTCCTCCTCTCCCACACACGGCTGTTGCACATTTACTCATCACTACAGCCTATTTATTGTCACTCATCGCTGCGGACTATTTATTGTCACAAGCCTTTTCAATGGCAAAATATTTTGAGCTATCTGCGGTTGTGCCAGTTCACTTTTCAATACAACAAACAAAGGACTTTGTATTTGGTATCTCCTCAAACTGGAACAGAAAGTGCTTTTCTACTCAAACTCAAAAACAAACGAGCAAAAGCTCGACCATTCTCCTTCCAAGCAGAGGAGTTACTCTTGTCTGAAGACACAAGCGTGATAAATTTCAGCCAAGAACATGCTACTTTTGGGACTTTCTCCCACACCTGTGACAGTAAGATTGACTTCAAACTTTCCCGTATCCACCACCATAACAGCCATGAGAAGGCAAATGGGGGCACACACTTATGGATAATGAAAACTGTGCAAACCTGACCTCACATTCTCCCTAGATGACCATGGCTCTGACAATGTCACCTCTAAAAATATTAGAAAAACAGTACTGCTGTAACTTAGATCATATAGAAGTAATTCTTGATATTATAAAAACATTGAAAAAGTAGGAAGAACAAGATGCACACACTACCTTCAAAAAAATCTTCAAGAATTTATATTCTAAGATAGGTCATTTACAGAAAAAAGGGTTTTATTTGAGCTGTAATTACAGTAATTTGTTTCATAAAAAAAAAAAAAAAAAAGGTGATTGAGCTACTAGAAAACATAACAACAATGGCAATGGACAACTCTCACTTGTTCAGTGTAGAATAGACTTGAAATGTGCGTTATGGATTTGTGGATATTTGGCTGAGTGAATAACCTATGGGAATCTTAGGGCTCCTCAGCAAAATGCACTAAGTACATAAGTCTTTGCTTCATTGTTAATGGATTTTTGTTTTAGTTACTTCTGGGTTATCTAAAAAAATACATCAACATGGTACCTGGTTGCATCTATCAGATACCGCACTCCTCATTTAACAGTAATTGTTAAGGAAAATTTACTAAACTTGGCTCCAGCTTGCAAGGCATCTCCAAACAGAATCACGGTAGCATATTGCAACTTTGCAGAATCTCAGCACGTGACAAGAACAGACCAACAGTGACCTGCTGGATTTTTGCAGTGCAGCCTCACTCTCTCCAACCAGGACACAACACTCATGTCTTCAGCGCACACGTGCTTTAAAACCTTCCCTTCAAAATTACCTTCAGTTCTCCAGCAGCTCCCGTTCCAAGGCCTACCATAATGGAGACTTTATACAACAATTTTCTTCAATCAATCTGAATGAAAAGACCTGTCGTCATCCCCCTCCATCCATCACTTTGTTTGTTGCGCATTACAGTGACGGCGGTGGCCTTACGATTACCGAACAGTACGGTTTTTTAATTTTCTGAGAAAGCTTCTTCCTTAATTGTGCTGAACAAATCGTAATGACATTTTTTAATAGACACTTGGGGACAGTTCATAAAAACTCTATGCACCATTCAAAGAAAGGTTTTAGAGAACTTAACCAGATAAAGGTGAAATTAATCTTTTTTCAAAAAGCTATTATCCTATACACTGAGAAATCCTTCCTGCAGTCTGACTAAACATTACTAATCTGTTATATCACCTCCCGGGCAGATAAGTGAAGGGAAAGGGGGAAAAAAAAGGCAGGCTGATGTGTGGAGCCAGACCTGTATCAGGCATAAACTCCCATCAGCCCATATTCAAACTTCCAATTAAAGCCCATGAATGCCGCAGTCACAGAGGATGTGAGCAGGACTGGCTGCTGCACTGAATTTGTTTTCTGATTTATGTTTGGTTGTTTTTTTTTTTATTGCCACCATTTGATACTAAGTTTATACACCATGACAAGTCTTTACAATCAGAGGAATTGATTAAGAAGTGTTGTTGTGTTGTTGCACCTTGACTGGTCTTCCAGGCAACGCACTGCTGTTGTCACCAGTATACAGCCGGGAGATGTAATGTCACCCAGACAACCTCCTGTCCTCTAAATAAATATTGGTATCAGACATCAGCGATACCAATCGCGGTGCTCTCAGAGCCAAGATTACTTCCCTCTCTCAGCAACAGAAGGTGGCTAAGCTGTACCACAGCACGGCCCGACCACCTGGCAGCCGCGGGTGGCACAGCTCTGAACAGCCCTGGCACAATCCCTGCCTGCACACACATCCCTGCAACCCCCTGCAACCCCGGAACCCTTCTGCAGCTACCTTTCAGTGGTCACTTCAAAATCAACTTCTAAATGACTACAGGGGGGTTGTTTCTCCTCCCCCAGATACACATTGGAATGCAAGATGCAAAAGGATTTTCCTCTCCTTTCCAGAAAAAAAAAAAAAAAAGACATTTGGAAGACCACAGTACAAAACATGTTTCACAGGAAGAAGTTCAAAATAAACTCTGGGCATAAAGGGGAACTTGGCTCTGAGATGCTGAGGAGGCTCCATGTTAGCTTGGTGCAGAAGCACTGTGGACACCAGGTCCGGTGACAACCCAGATGGGTTCAGGTAGATTTTGTTGGGCTGAAATTTCGAAATCTGCATCTCTTTCTCACATCTCACTGCAGGCCCATGCACAACGTGCACTGTTTGCCTCCTGCATCCCAGTGATGTGGAGCCCCATCTCTAGCTAGGCAGACAGCCTTTCCTAAACCCTCACCCAAACACCAAGGGCGGCCATCAGGGAGCTGGGAATTACCTCCTGAGGCAACAGCAATGCATAGGACACGCAGCTGTCTGCAGGACCAAGCAGTGCTGCAGAAGGCTTTTTTTTTTCATGAATTAGTCCCTTAGGAAAGTGTTTACCCCAAAGCAAACTGCTGGCAGCACGAGATGGATGAAAACTGTAATATTCAATGCGCAGCAACACGAGGAGGGCAGCAGCATGAGTCCAGCGCGCTGAAATCCCTTGTAATTGCACGGCAAAAACTTTTCTTTTTAAACAGAAGAATAAAAGATTTTGTAGACTGTGCGACAAACAAAATCAGGCAAGTGTTTACATAGGAAAACCAGTGCTCTTGTAGCTGCACAAATAAATAATATTCTTTTTTTCTTTGAAGAAAGAGCATATGCTCAACACTCCTTTGTCCTGTATCACAATAGAAAAACCCTTTGCACTGGAATATCTGAATCACTTCTTGGCAGGCTCTCAAGGTAAACAGAGTAAATTAAAAATGAATGTTTATCGTAGGCACACACATACACACACTAGCAAAGTGGAGTGCTGTATTTGCCTATCAAACATAAGAAGCGATTGAGTCCATCAGTCATTCAAACAAGCAACTGAAAAGTGGAAATAATGGGATGACAACATCAGAAAACAACCTCCCAGAAAGAGATGAGTTTCCTTGTAGCCATTTGTCTTGTCTAATTAATCCCACATGTGGGACTAGACTGGAACATTAAAAAAAAATTAGGTACAAAATATTACTTTCACTGGGAAGCTTCAGAAGTACAAAAGAACCAGAGATGCTTTATGGCTGTGCTTTGCTTTCAAACCCCGTTTTTCACGTCATCTTCTTAATTTGGGACTCTGCCCCTGCGTCTAGATGAGACTGCGATAATGTTAGCGGCGTAGACGAAGAAAACAGTTGGAAAAGCTGGGGAAAATTATGTCATTACCACTAATAAAACAAGATGTCAGTTCCTACGAGATTAAAAATCAGTGTATTAGGTTGCAGACGACTCCTGGGTACCCACAGAGCGGTCATGCCCACAAGCGTTTCCTTCTGCTCAAGACTGGTGAAAAGGGCACGACCTATTCCCTTCCATGCAAACCTTGTCACAGTTTATCCACGTTTTTGTCAACTCAGAATTAGACTGCTGTAACACGCTCTCCACAGGGCAAAACAAAATGCAGGAACAAATGCAGAATGTGTCAACTGCTGATTTAATGGGGTTTCATAGCAGGAGCTTGTTGCCCTAAGGTGCGTGGCTCTGCGTTATCCGTCCTCCCAGGAGGCCACGTAGGTACAGCAAGGTGCTGAGGCTTAGTATGTAAAATACAAAGCCCAACAATTTCCGAAAGGCATTTCTGGTCCCTTAAAAGCAGTCACACTTGACCAGGTTCTCAAAATTGTGGCCACTTCTGAAAAAGAGGATTTTCTTTGGGAAAGCACAGCAGAACAGACCACCCCCTCGGCCATGGTGTGCACCAGGTAGGCTACCAGAGCTGACATGAAAGCTCCCCCAATATGCCAGGAAATATCCTCCACATGCCTGTTACTCCGAAGCAGACCACAGATGTTACCATTTTACTTGTGCCATGACACAAGTGGAGTTCCTCTCTTTTTACAGCTTTTTCAGAGAACGGGCTGCAGGTCGCAGCATTGCACACAACAGCTGCTAGGATATTACTACAGAAATTAATAACGTGAGGACATCCAGGGCACGTATCGCATAGCGTTCTTTTGGATTTGATGAAGTGAACGTGTATCATCTTGTAGCACAGAAACATTGACAAGAGGGACGAGAACTATTGCGGCACTTCTTGGCGCTGTGGCGGGTACGTGCCTGCCTGCTGCAGTGCCACGTGAGCCCCCAAAAAACAGCACGCACTAACTCCCGAAGGGCTGATCGCACCAAAATAGTGCCAGCAAGCTGAGAGCTTCACACACGCCGCTCCACACTGCAGCCAACTTCCCAGAAGAGAAGCAAACCAAGGAGTCCGGTCCTGCGCTGGGCCTCCACCCCAAGTAGGCCGCAGTAACTTGGCCGCACTGTATGAATACACATCTGTGGTGAAGAGTTTTTAATTTTGGGGGGGGTTATTTTTGTTCTCCTTGGGAGAATCTGAAAAGGCACTGACAGGATGTAGCAGCCGAAAGCTTCCAGTGTGCTCTCACCAGGCACTTTTTGCCCCCTCTCCCCAGCTTGCTTTCAGAAGGCGGCACTGCCCAACCCCTCACACCTCGGCCAGAACCCCGGTGCCCAAAGAGCTGCGTCTCCCTCTCCACCTCCACCCTCAGAGGATTCCCCCACACCCCAGGGAACATAACAGAGCTTCTCATCCCCAGACACTGCCTGACCGAGGTGCAACTTTGCAGGAAGGTCCCACGGCACTATTTCAGCTGCAGCCATGCACACCAAAGCAGCACGCCTTCAATCTCTCCTCACTGCCTTCTCTCATGCCTTCTGTTTTAGTTGAAAGGAAAAGGGTTAATTCCTGTTGAGATGTATCCAAACCAGATGTGTGTGGTTTTTTTTTCCTTTTTTTTTTTTTTTTCTCCTTTTCACAGCCAGAATAGAAGGGGGAATTGCAATGCTTTCCTTCTCCTGCGAAGGCAAATCTACCTTTGGGTTGTTGAGTCAACTCCAGCCCTACATAAAAACACCTCAGCATTTTATTTCTTCTCTGTTGTACATACAGTCTTTGCGTATTTATAAGGGCCTGAAAGCGATCTCTCTCTTACAAATGCTCCTAGCACACAACTGCCCTAAATTAAGGAGGAAGAAGCTGATGGGAATGCCCTGGTTAACTGACCAAAACGTTGTGTCAGACATGCTAGCAGTCACAGCGCCTGTCTTCAGCACCAGAAGCCCTTCCAGGAAGGGAGCTGGCTCGCAGAAGTGGCAGAAGAGCCCGAGGAATGTATCAATACACATTGAGATTTAGGAAAAACAACAGCGCAGAGATCTGTTCTCCCACCACCACTAATAAATAAGGTATTAAATCGTTAAGATTTCAATTACAAGGGAAGAATGCGGCTAACCAAATAAAAGCGGGGGGAGTTGAAATAAGTAGTAGGTTAAAGATTAATATTCTGGGTCCAGAACAAAAGGATGCTCTTTTGTGGCACTGTGCTTATGCCTCTGAATGTAAACATTGTTCCGAGAACCATTTTTTCTTTGCCCAATCTTTAAAGGGTAATAAATTAGACCTTGGACAGCCATACAAGCTGCTACTAGATGTGAATGTGAATGTGTCTGTAGAAAAGGCTGACTTTCAATCAAAGTCTATTGAAAGAATAGTTGGATTTTCTAAAGAAGCATGTTGTGCCTATTAACCAACTTACAAAAGGGGCCATTTTCTTGATTTATGTTTGGTTGCTATAGAGATCCTGCAGTACAGACTGGCAGGTGAAGCTCCCATTTAACAATCTCACAGGTTTTTCTTAGCTGTGCTCAGAGGACACAGAGCTACAGTAGGTAAAATCTGCCGCGCAAACATACCGCATCCGTCAAACTCCCAGGTCAGATTTAAGGCTCTCCAAGAATTTATTGCGAATACGGTAGAAATTATTACACAATCTTTGTCCACGAACATTTCACACCCTGAAAAAACCTTATCAGAGAAAGCTGCTTCGGCTCTGTTACGCTTTGTCACTGATACACTTCCTATTCTGCAGGTAATTACCGGGTAGCAGGATTCCTGTACATCACAGCGCTGCACGGGCATCTTTTTTTTCCTCCCCAAAGCATACAACATATTCACAAGGAAGAACCTTTGTTCCTCAACAGCAACACTGCGATGATAAAATGTGCTGGGAATTAATTAAAATATATATATCCTTTTGCCACGAGCAACAAAATAACCTGGAAAGTGTACAAGTGAGGAAAAAAAACAAACACACATACACTGGATCAGAAGGAAAACTTTTTGTGTGTCAGTAGTCACCAGCAATTCAACACCCAGACTGAGAAATGCTACTCTGTAAGACCAGGTCATCTACTTAAACTCTGTGAAGAGGTAACTGTATGGAAACTGGACTCCTGGAAGAGGAAAAGGCAACACAATCAGCAACCTGTGCAATGCTCCACAAACAGCATCCTGGGGGAGATCATCAGATCTGCAAGGCAGCATATCCCTCAAGTCAAAAAAAAACAGAAAAATATCTAGTGTGCTGGCCTTTCTTTGGTTCCTTGCATTTACATGTATATCAAATATTCAGAAGAGAAAAAGATAAAAAGACAATCAGAAACAAAAGCATGACTCTTACTGCATTAAACATGGGAAAAAAATAATCAATTATTCCCATGCAACTTCTTGATTTCAACAGGAAACTTCCATTGCTGTACCTTATCAGAAAGAAATCTGGATTTCATAAACCAGTGATTTGATTAAAGTAACAAATTTTGACAGAAGGCGGTGCCTTAGAGCTGACACAGTGCTATCACCGCCTCTGCACTACTAGCCCCATACTATTAAAAGTTTTACATTGACAAGCTGGGGTGGACTAGAGAAAAAAAGAAATTAAAGCATTAGGTCCCCCATGTCCACAGAATAAGCAAGAGGGTGTGGGGCCAGGGTGGCTTGGGAAGGGACAGTCCCACACAGAGCCCTCCTGGAGCAGCACACCCTACACATCTGACTTGTCAGGACCTCCCCAGGCACAGCCTGAGCTGCTCTGCAACTGGCCTCTGGCGCACAAACCCATCGCTTTCTTGTACACACCCAGCCAAAATTAAACAACATTTGATTCCAATGAAAACCCAAATTTTGAGCTACTATGCAAAGTTGTCACCAAGCAGGTCTGATGTCAGCTCCTGAGATGTGTTTATTTCCTGCAGAACGAGGAGGGTGTTGGGGAGGGATAAACACCTGGAGCTGCCACGGGAAAGGCACCAACGCGGCACACGATCGCTGTGTATGGAGCAACTTCCAAGTGCCAAGGGTGCCTAATCCAGAGCTTATCAACATGCAGAGGTCCCAGCAGTGAGAAGTACAAGGGAACCAAAGGTTATCTTCTCCTGAGGCCCACCGAGATGTCTCTCAGGAGGCAGATGGCTTGAGGGAAGAGGTTGGTCTGATCCTGCACAGCTGAGATTAATGAAAAGGAGCTTTGCCACTGAGTTCAAGGGGGCAGGACGGAGACGTGGGCAGGAGGAGGTCTGAAGTCAGGCATCCAGAGCCCTGCCTCTCCTGAAACGGCCTCCCCTTTTTCTCCCCTCTCTCAAAGGAGAAAGCTGCAAGAAACTTGCTTATGCTTGAAAGGGGGAGGAGGAGAATAATTGCAGTAATCTTCAAAGGATTTGTTTTAATTTCTGCTGAAAGGACAGCAAGGCTTCCATTGTTTGAACATATGGCTTTTGGGGAGAGGGCTCCAAGTTCTTTCAGTACGGGTCTTTCAGAATTTTGCTGATTATTAGGAACAAATACAGCCTTAACACCAGAGCTGCGATGAAGAGGGATGACTTCCTTGTAAAGCTCGCGGTTGTTTGCATCCTAGTAATTATACAGCAAATGGATTCCACCTGTTGTACATCACCCAGCACATACAGATGGGACTGAAATATATCCTGGATTTATATTTTATTTGGACTAACAAAGCCAGGATTTGAATTCAAGGGGCAGCAAAGGAACTAAGAATGTTCTGCATCAGAGACTTGGAAAAAGAAATACAGGACTTTGGCTGTAGCCCTTCTCCTCAGATTATCTCCAAATACTTTATATGCAGCGACTCCTCCTAAGGAAAGCAGAAGCGATCAAATCCATTATGCTCTGCTGTTGAACTCTGGCTCAGCCTGCTCTTGACACATTTCTCTTACTTCCTGTTATTTATTTTTTACACTAAAATCACTGGCAATATTTTGACCATCTCCTTCCTTACCTCCAAATCATGATGACGGCAGATTTGACCATTAAAACAGTATTACACAATATGTCATCCAGATTGGACAGTAACTTATTAAACCCTGTTTTATTGGAAGCCTGTATGTCGGCGTTTTGTTTTTATGCCTTGCATGTGTTTTTCGTGGTGAACTTGGCTTTTCCATGAATCTTATAAACATAAAAAGCACAAAGACTGAGATCCTCTCCCCGCTGCAGTAATAGCTTTTTTGTCACCGGTGTCCACAGGGTAGGATTTCAACCCAGATTACTAACAGATTTTAAAATATAATTTCAATTTCTGTATCTCAAATGTATACCTATTGCCTGGTGATGTCAGCGTGGAGGAAAAAAAAAATCAGGCAAAAAGACTACTATTAAAAACAGGTTCTAGACAACATCCCTGAGCACATGCATGCACACCCACATTTTCTGCATGAGCAGGTAAGAGTACAAGGCACCGCACAAGGTCTGGCACCCCACTAAGTGAACACCATTATTAGATCTGCAGTCTCTAAGTGCCCAAGGATATGTCCAAAAGCTGAAAGAGAGTAAACAAATCAGATAAATAACACTTATGCAGACCCCTTCACCAAATAACAACATATGCTGTCTACCTTCTGCCATTCCGCAGGATGGAGCATCTTAGGTTTTGGTCTCTCATATGCATGGCATTTACACAAACACAACAGGGTGGTAATATCCATCCGCAAAGCTGCTACATCATGGAGGAAATGAGCTTATCGTACTCATCCCCTCACATTTGCCTGCTAACTTTGAGCCCTTTACATTTTCAGTGCAGTTCAGACCCTTCCCTACACTTTTTTCTGTAAAAAGCAATGAGGGTGGGCAGAGTCCATCTTCTCCCTGCTCTATGAAGAACAGGCCAGATTTGGAAATCTGCATTCTTTATAACAATTGACTTCAATTCCATGAGCAAGTACCAAGATTTCAGTGTGCTCACCAGTGCAAACTTGCAAGTTTCAACATCAACCCTTGAATAAAAAGTTCTTAGGTCACTCCTAAAGGTGTTTTGCTGTTTAATAAGCATACCTCCTCACTTTGCAGGAGGAAGATCATGAAAGAAAAGCTACAATAAAACTTAAAACCCTCCAAAATATTCTTAAATAGCTTTCCTATAACCCATATGGCATATAAATGAATATAGGATAGCGTTGTATAACAAGTTTATTGGCATACAGTTGGTATGGCCAGATTACTTGTCCTTTTAGTGAGTAACCTTAGACTGCAGCCCATCTTAAAATCGTGCTGATAAATCCCAACCATACCATTTCTCAGTGCATTATTTGTTCTTAATACGCACACTTCTTTTAAAGTATGTAAGCAGATATTTGCATATAAAACTCTGATGGTACACAAAGGATTTGATTTATGCGTTCCTTTGTAAATCTACCAAAAGCTTTATATTTTTCATCACTGATAAAACCTCTAGGCTTTTAAACCTACAAATGAATTTTTACAATTGTTAAGCTGCTGTTACGGCCTGAGAAGTTTGCTGGTCTGGTAACAATGGAAACTAGAGTCTTATGTTTATCTTCAGGCCAGGACGGATGGAGGGAGCAATAGTATATGCTTTCCTAAACTGACCTGCTAATGACCTGAATGCTGCCCTGAGGGGTTAGTATCCCTTGGAGTAAGAGGATATTCAGCTCTGATGCCAGTTCAGCCTACTACTCATTTAGGAGAAATTGCTTCATCCAAGTTAAGGGGTTTAGATCCTGTTCTCCAAAATTAATCGTTCATGCCATGTGTGTTTGTTTAGATGTATTTGTCTAGAAACATAGATGTTAGTTAGGAAAAATATCAATATTAAAACCCGAGTGGTCTCATACTTTAACAATTAGTACTGCTGGTGCCAAATGTCTAAGAAAACTTTAGGACCACAAAGATTTAAGAACCCATTTGATCGCTTCTTACTTTCAGGAGCCTAAGTTACTTCAGTACATATATTTTGTGCATGAAGTCGGACGTACCTTGTGCTTCTGTGGAACCAAGGCCTTCCTGCAATACCAAGTTCTTTGCCGACTGGCTTTCTTCCTTAAAAGGCTCATGGAAGAGCAAGCAGTTCAGATTTAAAAACGAGAGAGAGTGACTTCACCCATCCTTTGGACAAAACTGATCTGTCCTGAGTTTATAATAACTTCAGTTACACTAAAAAATAATTTTGCTTTATCATAAGCATGTGCGTTTTACATGTTGCTGATCAAGATCGGCGATGGAAAATGGCACAGAAAGGCTGTTTTCCTGGTATCCTCCCGCACCGCTGGAGACTGATGACAGAGCAATCCAAACGGGTCGTATGGTTTGGAAAGCCCCCAGCCTCCTCAGTGCTTACTCACGCACCCGAGTGTGCAGGCTCGCCAAGCACTACCAAAATGACACTCTGATTCTCTTCATGATGACTCCATCACCACGGGGTAATGATATGGCCAGAATTCGTACTTCCTGCAGACCACGCACTCCTCTTTATCTCTGCATACATCTGCCACTCCGTGTTGTCCAAATTCTCAGCAGCAGCACTGGCTATTATTCTATTAGAGCTTTTTCTCACATGCTAATCCCTGGGGAATCTGGCATCCCCGTTCACATCAAACATTATTCATGCACACATGCAAAACAAGAACACAATTTGCCATTTCACAGAAACATAAACAACATGAATTAAAGCTATGAAAAAAAAAACCACTTGTATTTACTTTTCTCGGCACAATTCCTATCCAGATAAAACTATAATTTATACCCAAAAAAGCCAAAAAAAAAAAAAAGAAAAAAAGTCTGCAATAAACATTTGTTGAAATTTTGCTCCTAAGTTGCTTCAATGCTTTGGAAAACGTTCTGTTTCCATCTTCCAAAAAATTTGAACAAATTATGTTTGGCATAAATCTGATACGTTTTAAACACTTACTTTTAGCCAAATTCTACTCTGAAACGTATGAACATCACCTTCTCAGGAGATTCCACACCTCCAAAGGTAAAACCTGACTTCTACAGTATGTGGCAAAAGTAAGTTTTGAAAAGAGTAAAAATAAGTACCACACACACCAATGTGTAAAGCTGTCTGTCCCCATACTTATCGCATGTGTTTCTAAATTGTACTCATTTCACAATAATTTCCTTGTCCCTCAAAAACTTAAAAAAAATTACAGCCTTAAGTGCCTTCCAAACAAAGCTCAATGACTCCCTACAAAGTTAATTTCACAAATGATTTATGGTTATACATGAAAAGCATGTTATGTACCAGCTGTCTTATTCCAGTACACAAGACAATCACTAATATATTGTAACATTCAATATATCTAGGCTAATTCTTTGACAGATTGTTCCCTTTCACACCCTATATGCAAGTAGGTTATTGTAGCAAGGCTGAAGAAAGACCACAGCATCCCAGTCTTGCCACGTCAGTGTAGAACTAAGTGGTGCTCCTGCATTAGCTGAGGAAACATCTCATCTCACAACAGACAGACGTTGAATCAGAGAATCACGGAGGTTGCAGAAGCCCTCCAAGATCATCTGGTCCATCCATCCCCCTACCACCAATGTCACCACTAACCCATGTCCCCAAGCACCACGTCCAGCCTTTCCTTGAACACCCCCATGGACGGTGAGACTCCACCTAGGCAACCTGTCCCAGTGCCTGACCGTTCTCTCTGAGCAGAAATGTCTCCTCATTTCCAACCTGAACCTCCCCTGGCGCAACTTGAGGCCATTCCCTCTAGTCCCATCACCAGTTACCTGCGAGAAGAGGCCGAGCTCCCCACAGCTTCCTTTCAGGTCATTGTAGAGAGCAATGGTGTCTCACCTGAGCCTCTTCTTCTCCTCACTGTTGGCTCCTACCAGCCACTACTTCTCCTTCTGGTGAAGCAGGCACAGACACAGACCTCTGTGGCTCCTCCACCTCTCGCTCCTGCCTACCTACCACAGGCCACCAAGGACTTGAGAGCCAAGGGGCACGGCGACCTACAGGGGCCCTGCAAGCAATGGGAATACACAACCCTGTCATTACTCAAAGTGCCTTGGGCAGCAGGTCCTCAGCTGGATGCCTGCAGGCAGCACTTCCAAAAAATAGGCGGTAGGTGGCCCATGGCCCTTGGTTCATGCCTCCTGGAGAGCCCCGAGATGACAGTGACCTTCCTGCCAGGGGCCCAGCCTGCCGAGGCTGCAGGGCACAACCCGCAGGAGCTCCTTTCCCTGGCTCCAGGTGTGCCGTCAGAGCCACCCTTCCCACCAAGCCTGCAGACTAACACGATTTATATTCTAATGAAGTAATTATTAAAATAGGTAATTATTGAAATAACCACATCAACTCCCAGTCATTAAAATCCTCCTAAACAGAACGGCATGATGGCTTAGGCTATTAGAAAGCTTGGCAGCCACCCAACGCCTACAATAGCTTCTAATTAATTGATCTCACCTCTAATCTGCTATTGTTAGCCTAGTGCTGATCATTTGTTTGGCCTACAGATCCTATTGCCCCTTTCATTTGATTGTATTTGTTACTGTACCCTCTCTATCTCTTTCAATTAAGCACAGGTTAAGTGGTTCAACCGCAAGAGAATAGGAGATAATGGCACCAATCAAAGTAATCTCTTTAATTTGCTAAATGGATTACAGGGAAACCCCAGCCAAAGTGAAGTCATAGCTGGTGGCCTTCACTTGAACTATACACAAAGAGTATCTAATTATTAACCCACCACATGCCAAACTTTACGGGTATCTAACAAAACAACACAGCACGAGGATGCTAGCAGAGTTGCTCTCATTACAGAGTCCTCTACTGTAAAATTATTTTTACTGTAAAATCTTTACACTGGTGTCTTTCAAGTCTTCTTCCACAGACCGTACTTTCAAGTGCAACATATTCAGATATAACAATCAAAACACTGCGCTGCCTTCAAGTCAAGAGAGTGGATTTATAATCTCTTTAAGGACATGTTCATGGTAGAGTTCATTTTTCATATTTGTACTATAAATGCAAATGCAGTTTTGCAGTCAGTATTGCTTCTGCTTTTGCTGACTGTAGAAGTTTTAATAATAAACAAGCTTTGTCCTTAAACTGGCAAGTGTTTTTTTTTTTCCCCCTCTCCTCTTTCTTCTGAAGTGTTTTTGAGCAAGCTGTCTGGCAAAAGAGCTACATGACCAGGACTTTGGCGGAGAGTGTCCTTGGCTAATCAGTCAGGCAGTGAATTCAAGAATGTGAGCTGCATGAGACAGAGGGTCATTTCCTTACAATGACAAGGAGAGCGGGGCATTAGAAAGAAAAGAGGTAGGAGGAGACAACAGAATTTCACACAGAAGGCAACTCAGCTTGGTCAAGAGGCAGAACCTCTCAGAAGTAATTGGATCTCTTTGCCTTTTCAGAATAAAATGTTTTTATTAGTGGCAAAAAAAAAAAAAAGATTACCAAGTATAAATCTATTGTTCCTGGCAGGATTCAACTTGCATCAGATTACAGAACAGGAATATGGCATCATTTTGCACTCCTATTTTGCCTTTGGATAGTTGATTTCAAACACAACGATTTCAGCTCAAGCAGATCATCTAAGAAGTGACATCTCCATTTTAAATTATAGTGAAATATACGGAAGAAAAATAATTTATATTTCAAGGCCGGACGACTTCAGATCCTACAGGAAGTCCCTTAAAATGGAATAGGAGTCCTACTGTCAGATCTGAGGCTGAGCCCATGAGAGAGCACTTACTTCCAGCATCAGCTTAAGTTATCTTTTAAGGTCAAGAGCTACAGCTCTGATTTCTGACTTAGCTTCTTCCATCCTCACTTGCTCGGGCACTAAGCCTTGTGCAGCAGGAGGCTGGTGCCTGTCAACTTTTCACAGTCACTCTCGCAGTGCTTGTGGTTCCAGGTAGTTTCCATGCAATACAGGCATGAACGCAGCCACCACAAACACATCTCCAAGCTTCCAGTAACGCCGCTTCTGTTCCAGCAAGATGTCAGCTTTGCAGTTCATAACATGTTTTTGTTTGCTTAGTAACTCTCCAGTAACTTGGCACCCTTCTGCCGGTCTGCGTTTCGGCGCTAGGTCAGCACTAACCGCTCAGAGCCCAGCTCATGGAATCAGCAACTACACACGCACACGCTGTAACCATCGGCAAAGCATCCAACAACTGCTTGTGGAGCTGGTACAGTTCCACGGGAGAATCACGACCGAACCCACGGCTGTCACCCCCTGTCACACACCGGGTGACTGCACACACAGCTGGTTTTCCCACCGAACTCGTTGCACAAGGAAGTTGCAGTGAACTGCAGCGGTCAGGCTGACAGTGCTCGTCATGCGTTGTGTAAAAATGTATTTTATGGGTGTAGTTCGGGACACAGGGCGAGACGCTCTTCTCATTTTCCACCCCTCAGCCCTTCACCTCACTGTAGGACCATACAATTTCCTGCTTACCATGTCCTGGCCTGGGTGTCTCTCCCTGTGGGCTGATTCCCCTCATCCAGCCCATGAAGCCAGGGGCTGTTCTCCACTGGATGAGCAGCCCCCTTACGGAGGGGAATTTTCTGTCCGCAGCAGTCCCCTGTGCCTGCACGTGTACACGTGACCTAAAAATACATGACTGACTGACACCTTCAAGTATGGAGGAAATCAAATGTCTACATTCCCAAATACCTTTGGCATTTGAGAGCACGCACAAGGCTGGATTCTGCTTTCCAGCTGGGGTAGCTCTAACAACCCTAATGGATTTAACAGCGCAAATACAAATGGCATACTTAAATTCCACACTTTATCCTGAAAAAAATAAAAAATAAAAAAAATCAAATCAGCATTTTAAATTACTCTATTTCTCAGGTAATCCATAAAGACTGAAGTGGGCAAAAGGGAAGGTGGGAGCTAACCCGGTAGTATGGTTGGGCTGGAAGCTGTTCAGAAAGCGCAGGCTTTGGGGACCTGCGGTGCTGATTCAGCCCCTTCGTAGAGCCAAGGGTCAGCCCGCAGTTCTACTTCACTGCAAGGCAGAAATATTTATTCACATCTGGAAACGTCTCATCTGCACTGGAAACTTGTTTCAGATTTTCTCTTATGATACAAAAGCTACTAAGCCATCTTTTCTCCTTGTTGTTCTATTTATCCAGCGCTCTTCCCCTCCATTTATCTACCTGCTGTAAATGAGCAAGCCATTCCTGTTGCAAAGTAAATCAAAACACTTTCAAATCTGCCAGGGCCGGCACCAATAATACAAATTGGCCCATAAATATTGAGGCCCTAGAAGTCCTCCCTCAACAAGTGAGCCAAATAAGCAAGCAGGCGAAGCCCTTCCATTTTAATTCCGCTGCAGCGGTGCGATTAGCATGGAGGCACACCAGAGAGCACAAGGCCCTGGCTCGAGCGACAGTTTTCAACACCACCTTAATTAAACCTGCTCCAAGCAAATTTAATCAGTGTGGGGAACAACATGGCTTCAGAGAGCAGGGGGCGCTTTGCATTAGCGTCTCCGGCACCGCTGTCAACAGCGCAGCAAAAATATTTTGCTAAGCGTCACTGGGAATTTCTGGGTAAAAAAAAATAAATAAATAAAATAAAAATTAAAATCGTATTGTAACCATTTGAGAGAATTACTTCAGGAAAATGCTGAATAAAGTGAAAGCAGGGAAGGTACCTGCCCTGCACCCCATCCCTTCCAGGGACCGAGAGGTTCTGAAATCCTCCTGTATGTTCAACAACAATGGCAATCCTCCAGGGCTTAAATTCAGATTGCAGACCAACCAACTCCTCTTTTCCCTGTTCTTTCTTAGGTGTCTGCTTGTGGTCACTGCAGAAGACAAATGGCTGGGCCAGGCAGACTGAACCAGCACGGCCATCCTGACTCCGCGATATTGCAATATGTTTCCCGCACCGCCCTGTCACGGGCAATGCAGAAAGTATTTGCTCTTTCTTTCTTCTGGCTGTATGAAGTCTATTATTGAGGTAATTATGCTAGGAACTGTACCAAGTAAATGTTTTCCTCCTCTCCCTATTGACGGGAGACAAGGCTTAAGACTGACGATCATTCTATAGCCCTGGTGTAAAAGTAACGTAAATCTCCCTGATGGATATTTTGCATGATCTCGGATTCAAAACAGCCCTGAAAAAGATGACTCTCCCTAAGCCCTTTCTTCCCTAAACCTCAGCTGCTGAAGTCAATGAAAAGCAACCCTTTTGTTGAGCAAACCAGGACCAGGATTATGCTGTTAAGCAAGGCTAGACAGAGCCTATCAGGCTCCACACCCAGCAGCACACACGGGTTTGCTCCAGGGGACCTGCCAACAGCGAGAAGAGCTGGTGCTGGTAGCAAGGACAGAGGATGAAGAGCAGGACACGTTAGGCGGTGGTACCAGCTCTGATCTTGGACTCCTAGGGACTCTTTTGATGTGCTGTATTGTCAGAGCTGGCCTGCATTTCCATCGCACTGCTATAGGACCTCAACTCTACGCACCCTGTTAAAAGGGATGTTCTTCGGGACGACTGCCCTGCTGCCTCTTCTCAGTAGGGACGTGCCTGCTGAGGCAGCACAGGCTTTTGGATGGGAGCTGTTAGAGAGCACCAAAGGCACAGTTAGGTCTGGATATGGAAGTCATTAACTCAGTGTACCTCACCTACAAAGATGAACACAGATGAAGGTTATGGTAGGAAAGGCCCTCTGCAAGGACTACTTTCAGTAGCCAGGTATAGAACAGAAAATTTGTGACACACAGTCTTTTAATTTCTGTGGATAAGCCAAAATATCCCATCTTTATGTCAGGAAGCACACACTTCTTAGGCCCTATGCTAATTCCTACATTATTTTGGCCAATGAGTGCTTAAAACTTTAATACAACTTCAGTAGGAGTTAGAGATAAATGAAAATGCCTTATGCCTAGAGCAGTCTGCCAGAAAACATCTGCTAAAATCTCCTATTATAGTTGGGTCTATGACATGCCAGGTTACTACTGCCACCACAAAGTAATGGGGAATGCAGGAGAAAATAGCAAGCTTTGGCACATTTCCTATGAACCCTCCAAACCTGTGAAAAACACCTCCTCCTCAAGAGGCGAAGCCTTCCCTCCTAATATTCAGTATTAATCTTCAGAGGAAAATAATTCTGCTAGCTCAGAAAACACAAGCTCTTTTTCTTTCCCTGAGTGAAAGAATTTTCTAAATAAAACAGAGATTACCAAGTAACTTCTCTTTTTTTTTTTTTCTGATTTAACTGAAACCGTATTTTTCAGTAAATCAACCCTATGCAATTTGCATACATCTTAATGCCACTATGCTATCTGAGGGATAGTTTTTCACATATAAAAACATATGGCTGGACAAGACAGTAGCAGATACAGTAAAACCTGGTCAGAGTTTCTGGAGTCAGGCTTTCCAGTTGCATGGTCGCCCCATGCTTTCTGGACTGCGCTGGAAGCGCAGCAGCTCCTGGTGCAGGCAGAGAACGAACCATCTATCACTCAGGGACGCAGAAACAGCCCTGGAAAAGAGATAGCAACACAGCCATCCTACAACTGTACCGCAGAGAATTGCCTCCCTTCAAAGTTGTAAAAGAAAAATCAGAACTGTTCAATAACGTTTTTTACTACTAACGAGAGACAAAAACAAATAAACACTAAATCCTTTACAACTGCAGGAGAGTGAGTAATAGAACTAAAGAAAAACCAAGCCCTGAACAATTTCAATCCTCAGGCTTTAAACACACTATTCACATGATTTCCCCCACAAAATTTAAATCCAGCTGCATTTCAACAGTTCTCTAAATTAATAAGATATACTGGTCTTGCAAAGTCTGCTCAAACAATAGAATAACAGAAAGCAAGTGGAGTCAATTAGACACTAACCAAAAGTACGGATGAGTATTAAAACCTAAAAAGTATCTACAAGCTAAGACTTAAGAAAAATATTCATATAAAATACCTATGAGTACAATCTTTGAGGAAAAATAATGTGTTAAGCCAAGTACATATGGAAGCATCTAAAATTACAAGCTCTTATTCCAACTCCTGGTTATTCAGTAGCTAATCTGCACTGGAAGAAGGTAACCAAATACAAATGAATTGTTAAGAAAAACACCCAGTATTTGCTTGAATATTTAACAGCTGGAACAGCTGGACTGGATTACCGAACAATGAAATTCAGTGTGCAGTCAGGTAGCAAGGAGAGAAAGCTCCCCGAACAAAGCCATAACATAAGGAAATATAATAAAAAGTATTTATAACAATATTTTTCTTCTTCTTCGTCTTAACTGGCTATTAAATCTCACACTGAATGTGCCATTACACAAACACAAATTAATCAAATCCATGCTCCTAGAAGCCAGTTTCTTTGAGCCTGCTTTTTAAAGGTAAATGGCTTTATTTCGTTTTATGGTAACAAGATAAAATAGGGTTTCTTTGATTTTTTTTTTAATTGTAATTGAATATGTTGAATTCTCTGTGCTGGAATGAACATAAAGTTTCTATATGCCTACGCTTATTTATTTAAAAGTATGTAGCATCTCAGCAACTTTTTCAATCACCCTTTATCTATATTGCCTGCTGTCACTGTAAGCGAGAGGCTTATCTTGGATATTGACCCGCTGAGTTCTGCAGCACGCTTTTATTGAAACGGCACGAAGCTGCTCTGATGCCCTCTGAAATATATAAAAGCGCTCTGCAAGAGCAGAGGCCCAGGCCAACTCCCCAGGGATGCCCGAGTGCAATATGCAAAGGTGTCTCTAGATGAGGAGCTGTTGGCTCGCTGGTGGGAAACAAGACCTACCATTTTTCATCTATTTCTGGTCCCCACAAGCTCACGGATCACCTCCCCATCAGGTAACAGCAAGTGAGATCCAATCCACCTGAATTCAGACGGACTCTTTTGCACGGGAATATTACACACCAGTATTATCCTTTAGCTTAAACGCTGGCTCCCCAATGGCAATGCCATTTGCAAACTCTCAAAGGCACCTCTTCCTTTCCACCACACAGAACCTGAGTGCTTCTTTTACAAGGGCTGCACCTCTGGTGTCTAAAACACAAGTAAAAGTTTGGTGGGCTGGGTCCCAGCCGTTCCCTCCTGCTCTGCAGGGATAATCTTCCTTTCACCTCCTGCTCCCGACAGCCAACCTGGTGGCCGGTCTACTTCCAACTTCTACCTCTGGATGTTAAATTTCTCTGCTCCGTTTGCTGTGTCAAGTGGTTCTGCTGGCACTGCTGCCACTGTGATAGCCAGGTGCTCAAACACCAGGGTGGCGAGTATGGGATAAACACCCAGATAACCTGACTGCCAATCAATGCATCTGAACGACCAAGTATAGCCCCTCCAAAAATTTCTTAAAAAGAGCCAGTGTTTCATCGGGATGACTGAAACCATGGAAAACAGAGTAATATGGAAGGCACTGTCAAGTTCAGACAGCCGAAGCAGTGCCAAAACACCCATCAGAGCTGCTCCAGCCTCTCAAGGTGGAATTCCTTTATGTTCAGGCACTGACTTGCCTTGCCAAATATTTCTAATGCGATTTACATACCTCTGAAATGATCCCAAACTTTGCAAGTTAAGCCAAACCACAATCCCGGCCAAAGCCTCCACCTGTGCAAAATGTTTATTTTTAGCAGCTGCAGACTTCAGGGAGCCCAGCAACAAATTTGACCTGCAGCTGCTCATCATGCCAGCGCTGTGTCAACAAACGGCAGGCTGGCAGCGAAAACACCAAGCAGAACATTATCTGGTCTACTCAACGTGCTTCTCATCGGAAGGGAAACAAGCGCTGGCACACGCAGGAGACCCAGGTTTGGAGAAGACTCCCTCCATTCACCCTTTGGAGAAAGAGCTGGCTCGCACGGCCTCAGCTGCTGCGCTGACTTTGTTGGCAGGCTCTATCAGACGTGCCCGTTCTGCAATTAAGTTGCTTGTTGACTGGTTTTTGAAGGAAGCAGGTGTTTAATAACAGCTCTCTCATGAGAAGTTTTTCCTCTGGAGTTCACGGGAGGCAAGGGAAGGTGCAGCAGAACAGCAGGCCTGGGTGCACCCATCCCCTGCCAGCCCTGAGCCGCATCCGCCGACCATCCCCGCACACACAGGGCTTGGGTCAAGCTCATCTTGCACGCAGATCCTACACTAACCCAACCCACACCCAGCTACTACGGACCTCATCTAGATCCCAGTACGGTCTGGAAGGTCATCCATGACCTCCAGGGCTCTGACTGGGCCTCTGCAGCCCCCTCAGTAGCTCTTGAGGTGCTTGGGGACCTCCCACTCCTGGAGCAAGAGCATGATGGAGAGGTGAAATAATTGATCTCAGGTAAAGGAGAGGTTGCCAGCTGCCTTTTTTCTTCTTCCTCCCCAGTACCCTCACCTGATTAATCACAGCTACATTTAAGCAGCCAAGGGTTTCACTGGTGAAGCAAGCACGAGGCCACGCTGCATCGTGAAGGCCTCGTTACCTTCACTGTGTCAGCAGGATGATTTTGGTTTTTTAATTCCACCGTGCTGACAGCCACTTGCAACCCCGGCAGTGCATGCACCTGATGGGGAGGAACGTGGCTGGCAGGGCTCGCAGTGGACACACGCTTGCCCCCGTGCCAGGAGGCCGTGAGGTCTGAGGGTTAAATGCCAAAATGCCAGCTTTTCCTCGCGGTGAGCTTCCAGCCGGCTGAGGGAAGCCTTGCCGCACCGAGAGGAAGGATGACAGGCAACCTCTGCATAACCCGGCCCCTCTGGGCACATACCTCAACAGACAGCTAAAAAAAAAATAAAAAATAAAAAATAAAAAATAAAAAATTTAAAAGCTCAAGCTCTTTATCTGATAGACAAGTTATTATATACCGAATGAAGGGAAACATCAGAGGCAAAATCCTGAATAGTGCTGACTAGCCACAAATCCCATTAAAAAAAGAAAAGCCAAGCGAACAATGAAACTCTTCACCCTTAATCCTGGATTTATACATGTGTTGTAATTAAAGATAAATTGAATTTCAAACCCATTTGGAATAAAAGGGCAGCTCAAGAAGCAGAGCTATATAGAGATCTATGTATGAAAAACAGAGCTATATATAAACATCAGCTATTTTAGTATCTCGTCTGCTTAATGCCAGAGTAACATAACCACCAACAGATGAATAGCACGCTATAGAAAACTGACATTTAAAACAAATTGGTAAAGAAGTGGTACCACAGAGGAAACATCAGAAAACAATGGCCTGGCAGGAAAAACATGGCATCCATCCTCCAACTGGTAACTCCAAGAGGGAGTTTGGAAGATCTTCCCTGGCAAACAAAGAGAGTTCTCCCAGATCCAGGGTTATGTTTTGCTTTCCAAATACCTGGTGAAGGGCAAGTCTGGTTCTGGCCAGCACTGTTAGCCAGGGAAATATCATCCATGCTTCATCAGACTTTCCTTGCAGGGCTAGAGGCTCTGGCTGAGTGCAGGGCAGGACTTTTCCACATGAGGCCAGTTGGGCAGGGAGGCCGGGCAAGCCTCCATCCTCCCGCCCCAGAGCACAGCTTGGGACGTCTGGGCTTGGTTTCCAGCTCCGCCATCACCTCCCCGCGTTACTCTGGGCACAGAAACTCGATCTCCACGCTTCCCTTCTCCATTACCTCCGCTCTTCCTGTTTGCCCGTCTCCTCTGATTAAAGTTTGGGCTCTAAAAACTCAGGCTATGCGTTCACAAGGTATTTAAAGCAGCGAGGCTTGATAGGAGTTGGCACATCCATGTGCAGTGAAATAAATCGATCGATAGTCAGAAGAGTGACGTTATAGCACAGCGTGGACAGATAAGTCTATTACGGAGTCTGCCCTTAGCTTCTTGCTTTATTTCAAAGAACCTTAAGGATAATTTTGCTGAAGTATATAATGAAAGATTAGGGCTAAATCTGTAATAAACACGAAAATGAAGTTATGCGTATAAACCTACTCTGCACAATGAATAGCAGTTATTGTGCCCCTCGCAGTAACAGCATTACACACAAAAGTCTTCTTGAGGCATGGGCAGCGATTAAAATCCCTCAGCACCTAATTCTGATTTCACTGCTGTACGAAGCAGAGGGCTTGGGAATCCCTCTGCAAGACCACAAAAATAAACGTCAGTTGTTTACTGAAGAAAAGAAATGGGAAACAGATGAATTTACTTCTGCTCCCATTTCTTTCGGTGGAACTGGAGTGCAGCAAGGACGAGTCGTGCCCGCTGCCCTGCCACGCTGTCAGCAGCTCAGCGATGCTGTGGTGTGCCTCGCTTGACTGCTGCTGAGCCCTGCCCCTGGGTTCTCTTAAATAACCATGGGCAGCATTTCGGCAGAACCCCTGAGGTGCCCAGTCACCAGGGGACACCAGGGTGGCAAGAAACTTGCAGGAAACTACAGTGAAAAATGCTCCGGCACCTCACAGCAAAGTCATAGACTCTCTTAAACTAGCTGTTAAAGTGTCTATATTTTAATTTTAATGGCAAATCTTATGGGACAGACATGTTGGAAGAGCAATAAATAATAAGTTATTGTACCTGATCTTTCATTTCTGAATGGTTAAGGAGATTAATGTACTCATCTGCATTACTACTCAGAGCTATTCTGAAATGAAACCTCATGCAGAGTCGCTTTTCCTCTGTTGTTGACGTATCAAAGCATGGGCATGTTTTGCCACATGCCTCCACAATACGTGCCACAGCTCCGTGTTTGGATTTTCTTCTCTAAATAAAAGGCAGATCAATAAATTAATTTAATTAGCACATTAGAATAGCCATTATTGGGTCTTACACATAATGGAAGAAATCTAACAACTTCAAAAGAGGTTTGGTTAATTAACACACGCCTTTATAACAGAACTAGAATGCGAACATATCGCAGATCTAAATAGCCTGGGCTGCTATTTTTCTCCAGACCATATTGGCACGCTCCTGACAGCAATCCTATCGTTAGAGGGATCTGTCTGTGTGTCCATGATACGCCTAATCCCCTGTTCTGAACAGTTTGCAACAACTGCGACTGGCAAGCCATCCGCCACTCTGCCTTACTTCAAAGATAATTTGGGTAACGAGGATGGAGTGGCTTTATCGCGGCAGTGCTCCGGAGTTCCTGTTCTTGCTCAGACTTCTCAGCATCTTCGCTGGGGAAATGTCAGGAGGCCGGGCTTTGTCATGGAGTTATTCATAGCTGCAGGCCCTGAAACGCGATTCAGGAGCACAGAGAAAACGGAGCACCCGGGTAGGTGCTTCCTCACCGTGCCTACTGCTGAGCCAGCTGCACCACAGGGCTGTATGGTACCTGTACGTCCAGCATGCACAACAGCTCCCAAAACAAGGAAATTTGGTACAAAACAAGATTAATCCCTTCACTTTCTTTTCTTTTTTGAAACACTTCAACAGAATATTTCACAAGACAAAACTCAACACAGTTGTTCTTCAGAGTATTTACCTCTGTTGGTTCTTGAACCAAATCCCGGGAAAAAAAAATATAAATCAACAAAACCACAAACCAGAGTCTTACTTCAGGCAAAAAACACTGAGATTTTCCTTAAAAGTCAAGCAAAATTATCTACATGTGACCAAGATGCAGCAAGCCTTTCTCATTAGTGTACTAGTTGAAAAACAGACAATAAAAACTTCTCCCATCTTTGATTTGTCTTGTCGTTGTTGAGAAATAAAGCCTTCCTGGCAAAAAGAGGGGATGGAGGCAGAGGATTTTCCCAGACTTGGTGAAGCAGGATTTTGAAATTGTCAGAATAAAAAAATTTAAAAAAAGGTTTGCTGGGGTTTTCAACACCCATGATCTCATTCATAAGCAAAGGCAGAAGTCTGCAAAGACAGCAACTCTGCGCAGCACGCTGGGTCTTCTTTTAATACACAAATCAAACGCCTCGTGCCAGCACTCACTAGGGGTTGCGTTCAGCAAAAACCAGACAGCTCGACTAGCTGTTACTTTTCAACATACAATGGTATCTATGAAAAAAACTGTCACTGCAACAGGAAAAACAACGCGTGCCTTTCATCTCAACTTACTGTTAATTAAGCCGCTTGTATCATTTGTGTCTTGGTAATTTTACAAAGAAGCTGAACAACTGTGAACTCAGCTCAAACGTGGGGGAAAGAAAGCCTTTCTTTGAAGGTTTCAGTGAGATTCTACAGCACATGCCCAGCAAAAATAACCTTGTCAGTACGAAATGCCTTCAAGGAATCTCCCATCAAAACGACAGAGAGGATGCAGACTGTTGACTGAAAAGGAGAGATCAGTGCAGTCTCCAGAGACACTATCAAAGACGGAGACTCTAAGCAACAGCAGATTTAGCAGATCCCTCACTTCCATCTCTTCACTCCGCGATGCCGGCCACCCCAAGAGACCAGCTCAGATCAAACAGAGGGAGCCATCAGCGACAGACTCGAAATTAAGCTTACACCATTTCACAAAAGACCGGGGTGTTTCTGAGAGATAAATACACAGCCGAGTTTTGAACAAGGAGCGTGCCGAAGGCTGCTGGCATCCTGATAGTCTCCATCAGCGGCTTTGATGAAAAGGACAGACGAGCTCCACACGCACAACGCCAGGGATGCTCACCAACACCTTCACCTCCTTCATTGGGTAAACAGGGCAAGCCAACAGGGTCTTGGTATAACTTACAGAGAACGAAGAAAATACAGTTTCAAATTATCAGACACTGCTGAGCAAGACCTGGATGTCTGGACAGAAAATGCTACGGACTTTGGGACAGCAAAGGAAGAGATGTCAAGGGATGACAAGGTCCCTAAAACAGGGAGCTGTGCATTCCTCGAAATGTGGACCATGCCACAGTAGCAATGCTGGCCTCAGGCAGGAAGCAGGTGCTTGATAATGTTGAAGAATAGCTCCCACCTCTAAGAGACAGACTGCATGCCATCATTTGGCAGACATTAAATTTCAAACTTCAAAGTTACACATTAGTGGCTTTAAACACCTAACAGTACTCAAAATACAGCTGGTTTCAAAGCAAAACCTGCTCTCACACATTGTAGAGGCGCTGTGCTCCAGCAATCAAAAAATTAGTATTTTTTTTTTCCCCTGTAGTGCTAGGAGCATTGTCCTAGCTGTAGGTCACAACCAGTAATACATATTTTCTAAGATAAAAATGCTAGCTTTCCTCTTCCATGATTGCACGATGCACACTGATTAAACATTTGTTCTCTAAAACTGGAAATGTTATTTTGCATCAGGAAATCATAGAGGTTGTGATTTGTTTTGGCTTTCGTTTGCAGCTTGCCTCTATGAAAAATGATACAGGAAGAACCGAAACGTACCGTACTTATGCTGTACATGGAGATAAGGTCTATCAAAAATCTCTCCACTTGTGATGGATAACCTTACACAGCAGGAACAAATACATAAATAGCAATACTTTGAAACTGCCTCCTATTCACACATTCAAATCCCTGAAACTTCGACAAGCTCACGCTGTCTGGAACAGAATATGATGAAAATATTTCAGGCAACAGATCACAACACATCCCTACTGGGAAATTCTGGGCCAGCTGCTGGAGAACCACCTCCTGTCGCTGGGAAGTGCTTGGCAATGGCTCTCACTATGGAGGGAGTGCTTCCTTACTGACTGCAGCAGGAGGGGCAGGAGAGGAAAAGGAAAAGAAGGAGAAAAAAAAAAAAAGAAGAAGAAGAAAACAGCAAGTTCACTCTTTCGCAAGACTGGAAATCTGAGCACTGTTGGTAGAGCCCTCGCGAAGCTCCCAACTTCTCTCCTAATGTGAAACTCTGCATGAGTCTGAATTCCACCCAAGCACAGCACCCAAGCACAGTACTAATGACATTTTTTTTTTAAATGTCTCTCTGTGTCAGTCCCCAAACTGTAACAATGGGAGAGCTGCACTCCTCGTCACACTGAAGTGCTCTGAAAACACAGACATACATATTTGAGGCTCTCAGACAAGATGTGCTAGCTATTGACTGTCCCACAAAAGCCTTAGGAAATTAGTATCTCAGAGAAAGTACTCAATGCTGCGCAATAAATACATCAACGGCACTGTAAATTAACACCTAATTATTCACTGTGCTCAAAAATGTATTTTTATTGCTCCTTTGCTTCCTGTTTTTTCAGATACGCCTCTTTTCCCAATCGTTTCCTCCAGGCAAAAATACTCCCCAGGTAAAGTAAAAACGTGACATCAAATAGAAACCCCAGTCACAGGGAACACTGGTTCGTTAAGTAGTTACTGTGTTAGTAGTCATAGCCTGATAAAAGAGCTGCATGGGAGTCCTGTGATAATATAAATATAAAACCTAACACAGCCAAAGACACACACCAAGCCACGATACAAACGAGTGCCTACTACTGAGCTACATCAAGGCTGAATTTTTCCCCTGGAGTCCACGATTGATTAATTCCTGTAACTTTGGTACCTGAAAGACAGGAGATTTTTCTTGGTAGTAAAGAGCCTTATAAGATATACTTAAATGGATTATGTTGATACCTTTCATGATGTAACCCTAATGATAATTTAATTGAAAAAGTGCTTTAAGCCATAATAGTAGAGACGATAGCATTTTCCTTTTTTCACTTTGACAATTATGGGCCAGTTCAGAATAGCTTGCAAAATAAGGCAGAGGACAGATTTCCAATCAACTTAAAAGAATGTGTCAAATTCTGCAGAAGTTTTCCTCCAGCCAAATACAGAAATGTATTGGCATCAAAGCCCACGCACTTTCTAGTCTCTGCTCCTAGATTTTTCCTCTTCCATCACAGAAATCACTCTCTACTTTCATCCACACAGAAGTGTTCTCGTTACTATATCAACTTACACGAGCCAGTTGGGGCAAGGCTGTGCGACTTCCAGGCTGTTGCTCTTTATCCTTTCTCCAATCTTGTATGTTTTTAGTGCTTTGCATACCTTTTTTGAGAAGTTATTATGTTGATAAGACTGAAAGCATCAGGACGCTGATAAATATATGGGTCATTATCACAGTCTGTATTTCTTTACCACTGCTTTACAGACAAACTGCTACTAAGGACCGGGTGAAAGGGTTTTCTACATACAATCATTTTCCTTCCCATAGCTGTACAGCTGATTTCTGTATTTCTCACAGCCACTCTGGAAGGTGTGCAAGAACCATGACGTGCTTACGAGGTGGCTTTGACAGCTGCAGGTCACTGCATTAACTCCACGTGCACTCCACACAACAGGGGGCAGACACCCCACGCTCCTCACCCGCTGAAAGCATCTCCGTGGGGAAGGTCTCACCGAGGGGGCAGCAGGACACGATGCCAGTTTGTCTCTGATCCCATCCTCTTTCGCAGGCTTGTGGGGGAAGTTCCAGGGAGCTGAAAAAAGCTGATTTTCTGCCAATATTTTGAGGGCAAGCAGGATGAGCTAGGTATTTATAGAGCAGCTAGCTTGGTATTGATTTCAGGCAAAAATAATAGAAAAGCTGTTACAAATGCAATCAGTAAAGAATTAAGGGCAGGTAGCATAACTAATGGAAATCAACACAGTATTATGGAAAAGAAGTCTTATCACATAAACTTGGTATCATTACAAGTATGTCTGGCCAAACTATTGGGGAAATAATACACTTGAACTACTGTACATTAGTTTTATATGACATTCCAATTTAAAATTATCAGCGGACATAATCAATGGGGAAAAAAAGATTAAAAGTTGGCTGACCTGTCTCAAAAAGCAATTGTAAATGGGGAGCTATCAGTAATTACAGACATTTCCAAGGCATTGTCTTAATCCAATGCTGCCCAAACTCTATCAGTAACTGGGGGAGAAAGTTAGTAACGCTAATAGCGTCACTGATAAAGGTTTCTGAAAGAACAGCACTAGGTAAGCAAACACGAGGCCAGACCAGACGCAGGGAGTTAACCCTGATAACAGATAAAGTAAGCTCTACTTGAAATAAGCAGCATCCCAGAATCACCTCATTTCCAGCTCACACATCTAAAGATAAAAAACGTAGGTCACTCAAAAAGAACATGGGATGGCCTTGGAAAGCTGTGACTCAAAGGAGTTTATGGTCGTTGTGGCTGACCAGCTCAACATACACCCACCATGCAGTCCAGTCACAGAGAATGCCATCTTTCATGTACAGAAACTGGAATAGAAAGTAGATCCTAGTGACTGTGAACAGCTTCAGTGAAGAATTTATTGAATACTGAAGTTTCTGATACCCACTTTTTAAAAAGAAACTTGACCAGTTGGAAATGTCACAGAAGGCAGCAAGAACAATGACCTTTGCTCTGGGCATCCTGTCGTATTTTGAAAGAGCAGCGAATGCCTGTCTAACGTTGTTGAAGAGGAGGAGAGATCAGAAACACCTTCCATCACCTGGAGGAAGAATCTCAGCCAGGCACAGGGATGAAAGCTTGAGTGGAAGCGTAAGAACACACCAACGGATGAAAATGAAACAGAAATTACACTTCTCACCCCATCTCCTCTAATACCAGCCTTTTTATCTAACCTCTTTTTTTCATGGCCCGGATTCTGAAGAGCAGAAGGAATGAGCAGGAGGGGAAGGCACTGGGAAGGACAATGCAACGTGTACTAGATGATGCAGCTAATCAGACCTAAGTGCTGATACTACAAACAGCAGGGCATTGATGGTGCCCCTCAGATAAGCAGGAAAGCTTTCTTACCCAGCTATTTGACAATCCTTTGCCTAAGGCATCAACATACTCTTCAGCCACAGAATTCAATCCCTATCCATAATGAAGACAAAAAAACTATGCATGTGCATGCACTGACTGGTGAGGAAGCTCAGAGCAGTTTGTACCCTCAACTTTCTTTTTCCAGAAAATTTATTTGCACTGTTGAGCAATTCTTTTGATGAAAACCCTGTAATTTATTTTGCCTTCCAAGGCAGAAACGTCAGCACCCCCTAGGCAGACAGGGTCCAGAGTTTCAGAGGAGTTGCTATCTAGCCACAGCCACGCGGTCTGGTTTTGGTCACTCAGTAAAATGGGCTCTTTACAACCAATTTGGCCATGAGGACCTTGATTTTTGCCATCTGTTACTATGTTCTCCTTGTGGATGACTGATCGTCTACTACCCTCAACCACCACAGCCGTAGCTCCTCTCCCTTTGCTTCAAACACGTTCTGTGAATCAAAACACACAGCAACACAAAGTACGATGCAGTTTGTTAGTAACCATATAGATCCAATTTTGACATAAGAAGTCTCACATATACTTTGCAGCCTATTACCTAAACATTTCATGGACGCCACTGCTCAGATAATTACTCCGTCTTTCCTTGCAGGTGGCTCCACATCTGGTTTCATCAGACAGACAAGGAAAGGATGAGTTAAGCCCAAGAGAATCACACCTGCCACTACAAAGTCAAAACCAGAACTGGGCCAGCCCCTATTTCATCTTTTCAAACAGCCCTGCATGCCTAAAAACACGCTAAAGACACGAATACTACATACCTTCTCTGTTCCACTGCAGGCACACAGAATGGCTTCCTGTGGCATGAATTTCATCAGCAAATACTTAAATTCTCAGGCCTTTCCAGTCACTGGCCTTTCATGCACTTCTGCATTTTCTCATTTGCTTTGCTGCACGCCCCCTTTGTGGATATGAAGCGCTCTTCCAAAGATAGGGGGAAAACAAGTCACCTCTTCTCTAAAATACTGATCTATTTATCACTCATGCTTTTGACAGCAAAGACGTGGAGGCACAGCAAGTCAACGTGAAGAGCACCACCATATTAGGGGATGAAAGTAAAATGATTAGAAAAACTTCTACAAGTAAAGGGGACAGAAAAATACGAGGTTATACCCAGACATGTGAACAGAACAAATATACCCACGGGGCATCCAATGATGCAAGCAGGAGCTGGACGTTGCAGCTGGAGAATGCAGCAAGTGAATCTATTTAAAATAAGTCTATTAAAAAAAGTCTACAAATAACCACAACACTTAACGTTGCTGCTAGCATGTCCCACCGCTCCAGCCCGGAATTACTCTTGCAGACCCGTTGGCCGTGTGTGACTGAACAAAACATCCCCTTTTCCTCTTCCCTGACCTCGTGGCTGCTAAATCCCATCTCTCCACGCCAGGTTTGGTGTTCATCTGACCACATGGCAAGGCAGTCTGGGGATCTAAACCGGCAGAAAGCTTTTCACTTTTAATTTTCCTTATTTTCGGTAACTTAGCTTTCCACCAGTTTGCTTCCCTGCACTGCCTTCTCCCCAGGGGACGAGATGGGCACCGAAGGAAGGGAAGCAGCAGCAGCACCAGCTCTCACCGCAGCTGCTGGCCCAACCACTAGCACAGCCACAAGGCGAAAGCTCGCCCTTGCTTCGCCCGAGAGGCTGTGGCAGCCCCCGTTTCCCAACAGTGTCACATTCATTGCCTCACAGAGCATCCTCTGAATGAGGATACGCTACGTTTTTGAGTGATCGGTCAAACCTAAACAATCAATTACATCTTTTGTCAAAACTGTTTACTCTTTCACACTGTGCCGAAGTCATTAAGGACGAGCACCAAGCAGGACTGGTTATTTATCCTCCTCCTCTTGCCCCGAAAGGGAATTAATCTTAAACTTTCCATTTAATGATCTCAATAAAGGCTCACTGTAAATGACAGCAGGCTGCACTGACAAATATTTAAAAACAGAGGGGCCTTTGAGTGACAGATTTTAGCAACACAAAACTGTTCCTCAACACGTGCATCAAACGACACCAAATGTCGGCGGAAGGCGAGGTTAAAAAATGTGCTGCCTGCCACTCAAGCGCTACAGCGAGCACGTTGCAATTAGCGAGCTCTGCAGCCTCATTCAGCCGAGGAAGAGTGATGAAGTGAAAGGAACGGATTCAAAAGCAACTCTTAACAACGCCGGCCGACGAACCTCAGGTTCTCGGAGTGCCTACAAAGAAAACTCAAAACCCTTCCGCCCGAGGTAATTAATAAGCTCGCCGTGAGGCCGCCCCTCGGGAAGCGTGCCAGCATCCCCACGCTGAGGTCTGCGGCTGCTTCTGGCACCGAGGGCACATCGGATGAGCCCAGGACAATCACTTAAAAACACTCTCAGGGCACTGAATGAAGCTTCAGCGGAGGGGACAGCAATTTGTCAAAGCGCAGCACCCCGGGCAGACAGCACAGCCCCTGCCCTGTCCCAGCCCTGGCTCTCAGCAAGCTCCTGCGCCTCACTGCCCCGTGCCATGCTGCCCTCTCCCCGCACCCCAAATCTAGCTGGGCTTTCACACACGCTTTGCCAGGATGTTTTAAGCTCTGTTCAGGTGGCTTCTACTGAAACCCAAGAGGGAAGATGTGGTTTCGGTGTTCAAACCCTCTGCTGTGGGCATGGAGACCCTCTTCCAGTTTAGCAGACCTCAGCCAGTGCCATTTCTGTATGTGGGATGTTTCTCCCTTCCCTTCCCCTCCAGAGGCAAAAAGGAGAGTCTGTTTTCGTGTACTTTCAGAACTCTTAAAAATGTTCAATTTGAAAAACAGAGGAATTTTTATCTTCATTCTCCCTTCATTTCCACCGCTCCCTTCCCTGGATCTCTGTACACCAGAGCAAAGCTGACAGCTCCCCCCAGCAAGGAGCCCCGCTGACGGCCATCATCTCATTCATATGCACACTCAGAGCACTATAAATCTGCTCAAATATCATCCCTCCCCCGGGGCAATGTTTTTCTCCCCAGAATATCTCCATCGCGAGCTGCAGAAATTTCTCCTTCTAATTAACTGGCGGGTTCCAAATACCACCAGCTGGAACCACAGAGCACAGCTCAAGAGCTGAAGGCGCTGAAAGTGGTTTGGAGGAGGAGGCTGGTACCTATTGTTTCTTTGCCTTTTTGCATTAAAAAAAAATATATATATATATTTTTTTAATTTTTTTTACCCTTCACTTAACTACCGGGCCCTTTATCAACACCTGACTGGACAGTGGATAATCCATGAACTGAGTGAGCTGAAACTCCCTGAGTTTGAGCGAGCACAACTCTTTTTTTCTGCGTGAGCACAACTCTTAGCTGGTACTGCTGCTGGACGTGTCACATCGCATTGCTTCTGGCGTGTTGGGCTGGTGCCTGAGTCACTGCGCGACCTGCTGAAGGAACAGAGCACAACCCAAGCAACAGGGCACACCGGGAAGGTGAAAAACCACCCGCGCCGCTGGTGATGGACTGCCCACCAGTGATGGGGATGCAGCTAATTCCTTGCCAAAGACGACAACAAAGTTCACAGAAGGTCAAGGTGCATGTGCAGAGTTTAATAATCTATTAACATAATAACCTGTCATACATGACTGTGCAATAAGCTGACGGGATCTGCCAGAAACACTTCGCTTTGCAAACAGTATTTAGAGCAGGGCTTGATTCATTGCGCTGTCTGTGTACACGGGGAAGGGCGGCGTGTCTCTAACAGGAATCCAAAGCATGAGCTGAGCACCTCTAAGGTAAAAAAAAAAACAACAAAGCAGCAGCCACACCAGAAAATTAAGGTAACCAGCTTTGTAAGTTTTGTTGCTGAAAAATATTTGTCAGGGCTGAATTCAGGCACACTGGGAAAGAGATCCTGGTTTCAGAGCAGCTTCACACAACAGTGTGGAAATGAAGTGATGATTTTAATCTTGAAACTAAACATCGCAAAGATCAACTCATTAGAGCGATCTCTGTCTTCAAACTCCCGCCTTCTTGATGAACAGCCTTTGTTTTTATTGCATTTTGTTTATTTACTGCAGGTGACAAGGCTGATCTTCGTTTTAATTTACAACCAAAGGCAATTATCACATGGCCATCTTGCTGGCACCCAGGAGAGAGTGACCAACTCTGCTCTGCTGCTGATGTTCAGGCAAATCTTCCTCCTCCAGCTGGATGTGCCTTACCACAGAGGAGCTGTGCTGTGACAGCGGCCGCGCCGGCCTCCTGGAGAGCAAGCTGGGACCTCCGGGAGCCTCCCCAAGCCTCAAGGAGGAACTTCAGAAAGAGCAGGTCTGTGTTACTCACAGCACTACCAGGGACTCCAGCATTAAAGACGGGGTGATTTGTGATGATGATCTTAACCTAGCACCACTTAAAGAAATAAATTAGTTACTGTCTTTTAGGGCCATTCATACTTTGCCCAAATAAGGCTTCAAGAAAGTTACAACTGGAATTCTTTTGGCTTGGGGTACTGCTTTTGCTGCCTAAATAAGCCGATAGAGCACTTAACCAGTAAAAGAATAATGACGCCAGCAAAGTGCTCCCAGTGTTATACCAACACAAGCATGCTTTGGATCCGTACAGTGAAAACATCATGAATGAATGAATCAAGCTATAGCAGTAAAAATCTCCATTTTGCCACAATAACAGAGGCTCACGAGGTGCTCCTGTGAATACAGTTCTGTTGTCATACTTCTTTACCTCATTGACATAGGTATGCAGGCAGCAGCATTTGGTAAAGACCTCAGAGGAGATTTACAGGGAAAAAAAAAAAGAGTAGTGATGGACAAGTCCCGAGAGGGCTGCAATCATGCTGCTCAGTCCAGTCATACAGTAATACAAGAGAACAAGAAGCAAAGCAAAGGGAGGCCAAATTTTGCTTGACCTACACAAGAGATGTCCCTTCCTTTTGCTAAGGTTTTTCTGTGACTGGGAAGTTTGTTTGCTGGTTTGTTTGTTTTTTAGTCAATGTGTTCAACTTTTCAGCATCAGAAACGCGGTTCCTAAAGGAATATGCTTATCCAGCAATGTGATTGTGAAAGCACAATAAAGTTCAGACTCCCTTTAAGTTTCCTTGCCTTGCACCTGTAAATTGGAAGCATCTAAAATCCCTCTAGAAAATACTGCCCCTGTACAAGCCACATTGCAAAAATCTCTATTCTATAGCTTATATTTTGTCCAGTCCTACTGCGGTCTCACTGTGTGTCCTGAGGAGCAGTGTGGTCCTCGTGTTGTTCCTTGGACCTTGCAGCTGCGTGTCTCCACGTGGCAGCCCCTGGAACTGACGAAACCCGTGTTGAGGATCTCTCAGCATCACCACCGTGGTTCAGAAACATGAGTGAAGTCATCTGATTCCCTTGCACACCGAAGTAAATCTTGCACTTGAGACAACTCCTGTGGGAAGGGTTGTTTGCTATAGGATCTTGCAGACCAAAAAAAATCAATGGGTTGATACAGGAAATGAGGGTGTGTGGGGTGTGTGTGTGTTTTTTGAGAGAGTGCTTTTTAAACATATTTATCTTAGTGCACGTGACCGAAACCTGAAGGTACATCATGATGACAGTGGAAAAATCCTTAAAACTGCAAATTTTGGCACCAAGTTTTCATAACTCCCCCCACCAAGAATTATGTTACAGGCACTCGTGCAGAGAGATTTACGACTTTCTCTTCAAGCCCCCCAGCTATCCATCTAAAGAATCAATTCCTGCTACTTCCAAGCAGAAACGCAACCCAAGACAGACCGAATACACCTCTTTGAAAATACAATCACAAAGCCAGGGTGTACAGAAGGTACCCTCCATTAACATAGTTATGAAACAGGGAAGCCACATCCATCTTTACCAACATGTTTTGCCTTCGCTGATGCTGTTTTGAAACAACACAAGGACTGAGAGACCATTTTCTTACCGAGTAGCACCATACTTGGAGCAATACATTACTGGTGGGACTCCCCTGATGATGTATTACACTAATGCATCATTAGGATGATGTTTTGCACCGATGATATATTGCAGTGCACCATAATGAGAGCAATAGCTCACTGGGTGCATAATCCTGCCAGGAGCTGTGCGCCGGCAGCTCTCCGACTTCATTTGCAGCTCAGGGTGTCCAAGGCTGAGATGGATTAGATCCTCAGCTCCTCACGGCGTAAGGGATGGCACAGCCAGGGAGGTGCCAACGTCCAGGTAGATGCTGCTAATTGCAGGACATACCGTACGGTATGCTAATAGCGAGGTGCACGTTGGCATCATGGCTTTACACCTGCGCAAAACACCTTCTGACCACAAGAATTTGCTACAGGCAGGGCTGCCGAGGTTGCTTTTCTATATGTTTGCCTGCAGCAGCCATGCTAGGAGACCCTTTGGTAGCACACAGCTTTGAGAAAAAATATTTGGCCTGAGTTTTCCATGCCAAATAGATGTTCCAAGGAGGGGGAAAGTGGGGGGAAGAGGGAGGCTGTTTGTTTTAAATCAGTAACTTCAGTGAAATTGGTTCTGTTCAGCTGTTTCTATGAACCAGACTCAGAAAAAAGCAGGCAGTTTTGCCAACAATGAACGATTCTGGTGACCTTTCTTCTGACCTGTTTTTAAAAGCAGAGCTATTTGATCTGCATGAAATTTTAAAAGACCTTTGCACTATGATCAGTGTCACTGACAAGAAGGCAACATTTTAAGATTCGTGAACTATTCGCAGTGAGGCCATACACAATGTTCAAAGGGAGGGCAAACCAATACATAAACAAGGAATGAACAAGCCAGTTTGGATAATACACCAACTTCTCCTCCAGTCTCTCACAAAAGCATTAACATTTACAACTAAACCACAGCTTCATTACTTATTTAGTTTTCATTTCAATACCTTTGGGGTTCTTGACCAAGTCTCCAGGCACACACATGCACGCAGAAATATACCAAATATCCTGCCTGCGATTTCCAAACTCATGGATTTATTCAGTTCTGAAAAGCAACAGTATTTTACACAACTACCTAATGTGCTCTGCAGGGCTGGCTCCCAAGTCCTCCTAAATAACAATCATCCAGGCTGGACAGACCAGACTCTACAGGGAACATTAGCTTCTCTGATCACAAATTCAGAAAAAAATAAATAAATAAAACTGGCTTTCATAACTTTCTCCTGACAACTGTAATTGAGAAACCACAGGGTATTTAATGGATCAGAGCAAGCACAGCCACCTCAACTAGACAAATGATGAGTTAATATCTGATTTTTTTCTTCACACGTAGCCTTTCAGACGGCACGAGCTAGAGGGCTCTACCTTGCACATGCCGTCTCCAGCCAGCCTAACAAACAGTTTGGGAACATGGGGAAGACTTGAATCTTCACTTCTTCATTTTCTCCAATGAAAATAAATTAATTTCCACACGATTATGCCGGATGAGCATCATATGACCGGGAGAGTAGCATGACTCGGGGCAGAAGGGCCGCTCTCTCCCCATCGAGAAGGCAGCACGCTCTGTAAGACCAATGCCGAAAGAAGGGACCCCACCTTCCAGCTGGAGGCACAGACAAAGCAAACAGCTCTGCTGTCCCGAAGCCTGGGGATGGCAATGAAGACTCAGCCCTTAAGCAAGTTGGAAGAATAAAAAAAAAAAAAAAAAAGAGCAGAATGGATTCATGCATTTCCTCCACAATGCGCCCATGTAGGGGCCAACCACATTCTGGCCATAAATTCTCTGGCACGGGAGCATTATACCAAGCGAAAGGAATGTCTTTCCATCTGTGTATTTCCCCTAAGGCGCTCACTTGATAATGAAACCAGTTAAGGTCTTTGGGTTCACAATGTTATTATAGGCGGATAATATTTTGTTTGCAGCAGAGCCTGAAGAACTCCTAAGTAGCATATTACAGGCACTATACACCTGTTAAGTCATGGTGTTTCTTCTGTAAGTGGACAAATCTGTTTTAGCCATCTCCAGAGGTTTTCCGCTCACAGTTAATTATGAAGCGCTGACTGTACTCATTTCCTGATCTTAAAGGGAATCTATAACAAATTTATGCCACAGGTGAAGCCTGGTCCCTCTGTCCCTCAGAAATCCCAGCAATACTTCTAATGGCCCTGGCTGCCCTCCTTCCCCCCGCTCTCCCGGCGGCTGTGCTCCAGCACAAACCCTGCACAGACAGTAACAGGCTATCAGGAAGAAAGCACACGCTTCTCACGGGCTGACCGAGCCTAACATTTTAGAAAATTAGTTATCACAAACACACCTGAACACACACACACACATGAAGTGGCACGGGTGGCCAGCCAAAGGGCCTTTTGACGAGGCCTGTGGTGAGCACCAAGATGGCGGGGCCTGGTTCACCACAGCCAGTGATGCCCAGGTGCAGAACCAGCGGGCACTGCAGGGGGATTTTGTTCACCCTCTGTGCAGGCACTCACTGCTCCACAGGGGACTACGAGCCTCCAAGCAACGCCAGGAATCGTTTTGTGTACAGAGAGAGCTGTAGGGTCAGGAAGAAGTTTGCCCCTCGTTTAATTCTCAACTCGCGGGAGCCACTTTCACCCTTTGATATGTATCCCAGCACACGATTTTGATCAAAACCAAAACCGTGTCTTGTACAGTACAAGATAATCTGAAATCAGGTCAGATAAGATAAGCATTCTGGGGAGAAAGATAAGGAAAAGAAGTCCATCCTAAAAAAAAAAAAAAAAAGGCTACTTTGTTCTGAGAAACTGTTCTTCACGCTTCTTTTAACAGGCTCATGTCTGATCCCAGGCACAAGTCCTTGGAAGTAGGTCTCCCTGACCTTAGAGGCATACGTTAAGTCAATGGTTCCCAACTTTCCGGACCAATAGACAACGATCAACATTTCTCTCAAATCGTCAGACACGCTTAGCGTCAACCTTACGATCAGAAACCCGGTGAAGGTGACATGACTCAGCAGCGTGGCTCTAACTCTTTCTCTGTTACTCCTGGAGATGACCTGTGCTCTGCAGACCACAGACGAAGACCTCCAACCTCAGCTGGTTCATCTCAGAGAAACTTTGAAAACAACTTCTTTCACCAGCTCCCTCATTTACAAGTGCTTTTACACCAAATACCCAAACAACACCTACCTCCTGTGTCACCATCCAGGTTCAACCTCCCTTCCCAGACCAATCTTTTCCCCTTTTCCTGGATACCAAGAATGAGCCCAGCCTTCCTAGAAACACTTCTGCATCCCTCTCACTGCAAAGATAGCACCTTCCTGAAGGTGCGACCCTTCTACATTGAGGATAAACACAAAGTAATGTCTCTAGTAAGAAAAGTGGGAACAGAAATGTTTTCTGTAATTATATACATACATTTGTTTGCTGTTATGTTGGAGGAAAGCACAGAAAAGCACCACAAAAATCACTTTAAAGAGAGACGCAACCAGACAACTTGTGATAAGATTTAAAGAAAAAGACGAATTGAAGAGCTCTTGGGTAAAGGCAGGTGGAGTGGGACAGGTGCACTTGCACCTGAAACTACAAATAAAATTCAGATTTTGTTGCACATTATTGTATAGCTCTTTGACCACCCCAAACAAGAGACCTGACCCCAGCAGAACATTTTTCTTCCAGAAAGAAAAAAAAGCTAGACCCCAAAACATGTTCAGTGAATCCAGCCAGAAAGGAGAGACATTAACAGCAGGGAATCTCTGCAGAACTTCAGTAGAGTGGTTTTAACAACTTTGTTCAGCCCTTCAGAAACATTATTTTCCAAAAGAAGTCTACCTAACAGGGACACGCATTCCTTATCATTTCATTGCTTTCGTGTCGGGACTGTAACTGCGGAGAGTTCTGGGCAGTGTAAGACATTTCACGGACCAGACGTGACTAAAAAATGGATTATCAAGCAGCATCTAGGGAGAAAAAAAATGCACATATCTCACTCTGCATTTTAGTGATAACGCTCTTCCTGTGTACAGTTCATGATGTTTGCAAATTCTGGGTTATCCAGTGTATATTTTCAGCACTGTCAGAAAGGCAACAACACATACATTAAGAATGCTTCACGGTTTTGACAGAAGTTTGGCAGAAACCCGTTTTAAGCTGCCCTTAGTAGTGACTTTTCCTATACATGCACAGTGTTGATGGACTGCCTTGTTTAGGCTTTTACCTTTGTTATGGAACACTTTAGCTATATCTTGGCTGACAAATAAAAATTCTTTGGTTATTGGGGAAAATTGAAGTGAAATGGGGAGTATTTCCCATATAATACTTTGGTACTTATGGATTTGAACAAAATTGAGCATTTTCTGTGACTTGTGCTATTGCTATATGTTTTAATTTACTTTCCCAAATACCTTATAACAACAGTTCACAATTTTTACTGCAAGTAAATACAATTACCTATTCTTAAAATCAAAGATATTGCAATATGTTTTCACCAAGTTCGTCCAAGTAACTACATATTAAAATGGCAAACATCCCTTCAAATAACATCCTGGCAGAGCTTGCTTCTTCTGCAAGTAATAAAAGCGGATGAGAGCAAATCGTGCTCCAAGATGTTTGGCTGCAGCGGTATGAGACAGTTGATGTGTTCCAAATGTCTGTCAGATTACTTAGCAAAACCAACCACTGTTAATCAATAGTGAAATCTTTTTCTTTGTGGTTTAGCTACATTTCTGTTTTTGTTAAACAGAAGAAAATTGCCAATTAGGCGGACTCTGCTGGACCATGCAGCTCAGGGAAACAGACTGTCAAACTGACTGGCTTAGTTAAGAGTTAAGAGGACGCAGTTCAATTGAAGTTCAATTACGATACTTAATCGATCACTGACTGCACATGCAGGTTTGGTGAACTAAGCTGCAGCATCTTACCCTTGTTTTTTACAATAATCACATCAGCCTCCACAGTCTGCCCCATTTTTAAGCATTCAGACTTTTTTATATATTTTTTTTTTTAAAGCACCACCACAAGATTTGCATTCGAGGATGTGAGCATTTATTCACCTCAAACGTTTGGCTCAGAAGTCACGTCCCTTTTCTCTTACTCTTCATACGCCTGTCTTTTTTTGATTCTGAACTACTTGGAACAGAGATTGCATCTCCCTCTTTGTTTGGAAATTCTCTAGCAGTTTGTGCATTGCAGCAGTGTAATAAATAAAAAGTAATAAAAATGCTAGGAAAGTCCTTAGAAAAGTCCATGTTATTTTTACAATTACTCATGCTGTCGCTATTTTGGAAACAATGCCAGGAAGATCTAGAAGGGGACTTATAACAGTTTCTGTAAGAATATGCAATCGAAATGATGATGTTACCAAAAGCAAAATGTTTTGCAAGGTGTACAGCTTCTCATGCTGCTTTTTCAAGTGCTTCTAACAGATGTTCAATTTCAAGTGGTCTGCAGATACCAATAGGCTTATAGTTCTGCATGAATCGGAGCAGCAGATGTGCCCTGCATTATGTTTTGCTATTCCCTTTATGAATTGATATGTCACCCCGTGGGTTTATAGCTAGTTAATTTCGCAATGACATCACTATTTCTATATTTTTAATGATTCTCGCAGGATTTAATTTCTCAAATAACAGAACTCTTGATCCTGGAATTGCAATGTGAAAGCAATATATAATAAACAGATTTGTTTACATGATACAGTCCTATTTCCCTCCAAATGCCTTCGCTGATAGCTTTTAGGTAATGCTGGTATGCAGGTGAATTCTTCCAAAGACTGCAGATTTACAACATGGCCTCGTTTCAGGACTCCAGACTTAACGACCATGCATCTCTCCACAGGATCGTTACACGCAAACAAGCACCGCTCGCTGCTTGGAAGGAAGGAGGATAAGAAGGGAGTAAGAATAGAAACAATGGGGATTTCCACTGGCTCTGCTGTAGCCCCTGGGCAGTGCCCTTGCCAGAAATCTTGCTCCATGGTGGGGCGAGTTTACTAAGTGCATGGTACCCAAATAAAATCACAGTGGAAACTGCACTGTAATTTCCACTGACTGTGACAGGGCAGCACTTTGTCTTTTGGCTTGGACACTCTCAAGCTTTGAAGGAAGCCAAGTCTTTTCTCCCTCAAATTCAGGTGCAGAGGTTCACAAAGCAGGGCCAGCCCTTGTGGGGAGCCTCTGGTAATTCCTGCGTGCTGTGCAGAGCAGGCGGCAGGACATCACCTTCCTCCCCTGGAGTATTCAGCAGCGTTGAAGGACATCCTTCTTTCTGTTTCTAAATACAGGGTGGAAAATGTGATGCTACTACAGCTATTTTTAAAGGTTCTCTAGCATTTCCTTCATGAAATATAATTTTTAGGGATTTGAAAACTGACTGGAAAAAAACATTATGAGTTGGAAAAGGTTCTAGTGAGGTATGTTATGTCAGAAAGCCTCGGAATATACCTGGACTCTTAACTCTGAGAGGTGAAAACTGCATAGGCATATTCTTTTTCTCCCCATGATACCTCAAATTATATTCCCAGATTACTGCAAATATAAAAATACATCTTCACTAAAAGCCAGCTTTCTCAAAGCATTACAGACTTAAATTTATGGAACAGACATTAAATGCTCTTACATGCCCTTACTGATCTAGCTGAAAGACCAAGCCTTTCATTTCGGAGGAGCAACGTGGTAATTTTGGCACGGGTGAGGAACAGGGTGATCTCCAGCTGTGACCTCAGGCGGTCCCCACAGCCCTCACAGGAGCCACGCACCCACGCTGGGCTCTGAATCCATCCTTGGGAAGGGAAGAACTGAGGGAAGTATTTCTGTGAGTTTTGCACAGCATTTCTCCTCTTTTCGAAATAAAGAACTGCATCTTTATTGCTTGCAGTTCAGATTTCTTTGAAAGAGTAAAGTATGAATGTTAGTGCAAGCCTCAGGCCAAATCTAAACATACAAAGCTCAGGAAAGCTCATGCTGAGGTCAAATCTAAATTTGACTGGCCTTCAGCACTGAGAAATGTCAAAGAACAAGCTCCGCTTGGAGGTCCACACCTATCGTTTGCATACATTAATAGCTCTCCATCTAAATCTGAGCTGTAAGCAAACATGGTGTGTAGCAGGCCATAAACATCTCAAACTACTTCCAAGCTCTACAGCATATTTCTCAAAGCCATGGCATCACTCAAGTGTTCAAGAGCCACCTTCCTGCCCCTTTATTACGCCAAACCAAACCCTTCCTCCCTTCAAGTCCTAATTCCATCACCTGAACTCAGCTTTCCTCCTCAAAAGCTCCCAGCATGGACTTCCAGACCCCTCTCCCAACTCTACAGGATGAAGATCACGCTCAGCATCTTCATTCCTCCAGCATACCTGCACTGCTTAGGCTGGTGGAGCTCACTCGTGCAGGCAGCTGGACTTCCTGGGGGGCTGCTTTCTAAAAATGCGTTATCTAGACAAAACAGTTGAGTATCTTAGGGATGCAGGTTTGGGTTCTCTGGCTATTTCTGATATTTACTCTGACATTTCCTCTGAACGTGCGTGGTGTTTTGAAAGGAAAGGAGATTTCTGATACTTAAGGCCTGTCCTTCCTGTTTGTTGGTTTGCCCCAACCGTAGGTTTGCACGTGAATAAAACTGTTGCTTTACATCTGATTTCAAACATGTGGCAAGGGAGAATCTAGCAGTTTTATGAGAAATAGTTACTTTTGTAGAGGGTGAGTTTGCCTTCGGGAGTTTGCTCTGACTAGATTTATCACAAGTTTTTTGAACCAGATAATTTTGTTTGATAGCACATCTGGCAGCATCATAAAATCCTGACGTCCCAAGCTATTACACAGGAATTACTTTTGTAAATCATTTATGAATATTACTGATGTAGGCCTATTCTGGGCAGTAAGAAAGGAAACGGAGTGCTGAAGGACAAAGGAAGGCAAGAAGGATTCCCTACCCTTTCAGGATTCAGCAGCTAGGGTGGGCATTTATCTTCTTAAATGGGAAACATGCTGTCATTGACACAGCTGAAGAGCCCACATAATACAAGTTGTTCCCAATACTCCTTGGACAAGCAAAAGGGAAAGAAACTCTAGACGAAGAAAACAGTAAGTCTGTCTCTCAGGATGGAAAATTGCCCTATCCGAATCTTAAATAAATCTTCCCAATTAAATGCCACATACTGCTGAAAGCATAATAAACACAAAATAGCAACCCAAAAATGAGTAAAAGGAGGAACATCTGTATCACGGCCAGCACTGGGGGGCCAGGAGAAGGGGGAGATTTACAAAACCTCCCCAACGACTCGTCTTTTGGGCACCACAATGTGACTGAATGGAAACTCTCCGTGTAATTAAAATAACATGATTAGGTTTTCTTGAACTGTCGTTGCTGAACGTATACCTCCAAGTGGAAACCTGGCAAGCCGTGAGCTGATGTGCACTGTTAGCATCATGAACTGTCGCCCGATTAACGATTTCGGAGGCCTGCACCTACTGATGTGGACTGGAAACACAACACTCGCTCTGCAGACTCGCAGCACTGTTACCCTGCCAAACTTCAGGTCTGGCATTGTATTCCTTCCGAGAGGTCGGCCCCGTATTTCATATGTGATGGATGAATCCACACCGGACACACGGTCATGGGGTGGAGGGTGTAAATCTCATGAAAAAAAGGGAAGGGGGCTGTAAAGCCTGCAGGGCAACAGCGTGGTCCCCCAGTACAAGCCAGTGTGGGGACTGGAACCAGCCCTCCAGTGCTCCTCGCCAGCTCCCCAGCGCTGGGAGTGCCGGCACATTATTTGTGTTGGGCCACAGAAGAGGAAAAAGGTCGTTAGCAATACTAGACTGAAACATATTTCCAGCCTTAGGTAAGACGGCATTTTGTTGGGGAATTTCCTTGCTCCGGGGCCCATAATGAGGGAAGGAGCGATTCTCTGACAGGCCTTATTCAGCTTCCAAGCGCGAGGCTCTTCCAGACCATAGCAAATCTAGGAGCGAGGCGCAGAGCAATTACAGCGCAGATGCCAGAATGACACGATCCGCTCCCCGTGCGAGCGCAGGGAGGTAGGCAGTCTCCACATTCGGCGTCCTCCCAGGAAGCAAATTCCTGCCTTTACACACCCAGAACTGATTTCTTTCAGATGAGCAAGCTGCCTGCTCCAGCCCAAAGAGCGGTGCGTCCGCACGATGCTGAGGACTCACCTCCAGGACGAGCTCCCTGCTGCATTCAGCACAGGGGTGCTCCCGTGTACTTCAGAAAGTGGCAGGGCTGAAATGAGTTCTGACACACCTGAACGATGCGCTTCAATTGCTGACAGCTTCTGGTTAATTGCAATCAGAAAGTGATAATGTGATACAACTTCATTAACCAAAGAAGTATGGACGCTTGCTTCCAAGCTACAGAAACAAGCCAACCAGGAGAAAATGAGCATAAAATAATAACGATTAAAATAATAAAGAGCAAACAGAAGAACTGAAAAGCAACAGTGGTTTCTAAGGTCATGAATGATAACTGCAGGGGATCATCTGGACATTTCTCCTCAGTCTTGCCAGCATGAGGCAACGCTGGCTGTAGCTGAGAAAGCTGATATTCATATTGTATTTATCCCCCTCTCTGAATGCAAACACATGTTCGCTCTTTGCAATAAAGATGTGCAACACGTGCGCTGGGCAGGTAAAGAAACCTTAAAAGCTAACCTGTTGGTTGTAGACGTGTAAGTGACTATGCAGCAAGCCTTCCTAAGGCAACAGGACTGGAAGGGAGGGAGGACATGGGGCAAATAAACAAAATAAAAAAAACTTAGAAGGCAAGAAAAAGCTCAGTGCAATCCAGCAAGAGAAGTTCTTTACAAGGGTAATTTATGTGTTTTTTTTCCTAATTCAACTATTATTATTTTGGACTATTCCAGAGATTCAAAGAGTGATGAGGGTTGTTTTTTTTTGTTAAGTAATTAATTAATTTTTTTAAACTCCAATACAGACAGCATTTGCCTCTGTAATTGTGCCAACTGAAGAAAGTCCATCATGTATTAACCATACTCCAACCTCCAACAGAAATATTCCCCATCTTGTGAAGTAAAGTGAGATGTGGGAGTCCTTGACCTTCTAAGTAATTAAGGGAAACAGAGACATACTTGTTTTTATTAGAGAGACACTAAACTATTTGAAAATAATTTGAATAGCTGGAGAATTAGTGTATTTGCCTGTTCATGAGTAGTGCAGATAGTTTAGAGTTCTCTTGGGGGCAACACATCGTAATGAATATCTGCTATTCATATTTAATGCAATCTGCCAAAGAGTGCTTTTGGGAGGACTTTCTGTGTCAATATAATGATTAACAACAGAACTGGAAAAGCAAATGAATTCCTGCAACGGGTGGGGCTGGCAAAAATATCTTGCAGTACTACACCAGGAACACTGGATTTGACTGTACTTTTAATGATACCAGTGGAAAATCCATTTCCCAAGTTAAAAAAAAAAAAAAAGCAAGCAATGTTTAAGTTGTAGTTCAAGTGGTAAATAACCAGCAGTAATGGAAGGCAAAACAAAACAATTCCAGCAGAAAACAATGCTGAAAACCACAATCTGCCTAGCCTATGTCTGAAAAGCCTCAGATGCAAAACCAGCTATTAAATAAAAAAATAGTATTTACATAGCACCACAGCACTATCCAAAAAGTAATGTCATAGCAAGCTCTTTGTCTACCTTTTCCAGATTCTCAGGTGATCTTACTTTCCATATGTTTTCTCTAACCTAAAAGACTTACATAAAAAAAAAAAAAGAACAGAAAGTCCTTTATTCTTTCTTTACAATGCACTTTTAAAACACCCCAGACTAGAAAGCATGGAAAAGTTTGGCCAAAATACAAGTGACTTTAGTACTGACTTTTCTCCTTGATATCCCAATAGCCCTCTAAATAACACATTCCAATTTTTTTACTATGTTTATTTTTTAATGCTATCTGGATGAAGCAATCTTAATAGGTTTATATCAGTTCTAGGACATCCCTGTACCATGCTCACCGCCGTCCCCTGTCCCCTTACCAAGCTACTCCTGCTCCTTGCCCCTCGCAAGCAATGAAGGCAGCACACGAGGACCCAAAGGCTCACGGGGGCAGCCTACAGACCAGAAGGTGTTGGGGACCAGAGGCAGAAGACAGGCTTGTTCCCACTGAATGCCACGGGCTACGTGCATCACCCAACACCAGCAAGATGCTCAATTCAAGCAGAAGGAGAACAACGGCCAAAGTGTTTTATTATTTAGTGGCTCCCACAGTGTCTGCTGCCCAGGACTTGCTTTAATTTCGTCCTGGGCACACTTGGGGGTTATGTAAATTACAGCATTAGCTCAGATTAATTTTTTTCCTCTCCATGCCAAGGTCTCCCAGCTCACACCAACTGTCTTTTAAATAGGTTGAGTGCAGGCTGGTGGCATTCACTGAGACAGACAGGCGTCTGAGTGACAGCAGCTCATTTCCTCCCAAATCCAGTCCTCCCTGTAGCTCCAGCACTGCTCCAATCTGTGGTTGTCTTCAACTGTGTTAAACTAGTACAATCTGACCATTTTGGCAAAGAAATATTACAGAAATGGATTTTACAAGACGCTTTACCAATGGAGCAAGTGGATCCATCTGTGCTGAGGTTCGCCTGTAAAGCTGCAGTGCTGCTGCTTGCTTTGTGGCTCCATCAGCTGCGCTATAAAGACAGCATCTTCCTCACTGGCAGATACACCACAATGATCTGCATGGCTTTCACATACCTTTCTCAAATTTCAGGTGTGAGAACAACATACTCCAAACACTGAAGCAGAAAATACTATTTCTAGATAAGCTAAGCCATAATCTCCAGAGACGATCTTTGCTAATTTTTTTAATATAGAAGTGATTCCTCATTATCAATACAACTGCAGAAGCCTGCATGCCATCTGATGTCACGAGTGAAAATGCCAGCTTTGTGCTGTACGGGACAAGTACAGCGCCAGGTAAATCAATCAGAGTTAGAGAAGTAATGATCTTCTTGACCGTGGTCTCTTCTACTTATTCAGTGCTAATGCATAGGTCATGTATGCATAAAAGTAATATTTTTTTCATCTTCTGACCTCTTTAGCACTGTGACCAACCCTCTAATTATTAAGTATTTTGCACTATGTATCTCAGTATAAAAACAGAAGTCAAGTCACAGGGCACGGAGGTAACACCACTATTAACATCAATGAAACTAAATCACTCTGCCTCAAACTCCTGCTCTAAGTTCTCCGTGCTCACATAATTAATACATCTCATATGCCGTTGTCTGTTGAACTGGAGATACCTACTTCAGCTGTAGATTAAGATAACCTTGTATCATGTTGCATTACACTATCTGGCATAATGGAAAGTCGAAAATAAAGACAGTAAAATACGACAGAACAATAATATGAAAGCTTAAATGATTGTAACTTTGGGAAAAAAGCTGTTGAAAAAAGCTGCATTGTTTAAAAAATATTAGAAAGACTTTTATAGCACTCCTATAGCATGAGATTATTTCAATTGGATTTTGCACAAATGGAAAGAATGCGAAAGATAAAAAATGCAACAACCTAAAGCATATATGGTGCATATTTTTGGCCAAATTTTGATTTTTTTTCAGGCATTTGCAAGTGAGATCTATATTTTTCAACTATCCATATGAGTTCTGATGTTAGCAGAGGCCAGTCATACTGACCTCTGCCCATTGGGTGGATTTATTGTAAAAGGCCAAAAAAAAAAAATCCTCATAATGCCCACAATGAAAAAGAAAGACATAATCCAAAGCTCAACCTGCTTGCTTCCACTAATTGGTCTCTATAATTCTAGTGACATTAACCCTAAACTTATGAATCAGAAGTCTACAGAACTGGAAACAAAAGAGGTTGTTGCTACCAAAGGTAAGCAAACAGAATAACAAAGACCAGAAGAGTCATCCTGCAGGGGACTGTGTCTGAGAAAGAGTTCTCATGCCAGTCACCTTCCTGGGTATCTCGTAATTTTAGCTCGTATTTCCAAACACTACTGCCTTGAGTTATGCACAACCGCTGCCAGACTGCTGTGCTCAGTCAGCAGAGGAAGACCCAAAAATTCAGTATTAGCTACTTATTTTGTGTATCAACAGAAATTCATACTTGGTACTATTTACCCTATCTTCCCCCCCAAGTCTGAGCATTAACTGATTTATTTATTAGTAACTCATCTGACACTCAGTCTTAATTCCACGTGAACAACTCATACATGTAGATAAGAAAAAACACATACTAACCATTTATCAGTGTACATTTAAAAAAAAAAAAAGTTCCCATTAACTGATAATACTATTTCTGCAAAAAGTGAGTCTTCTTTCAGTATCAGGGGATAAATTCAGGATGGTATTCTGAAAAGTATCTAAGAATTTCTGAAAGGATTGGAAAGCCAATGTTATTTGTAGACCTAGCTTAAGACATTTTGTTTTTCCGTCTCCAATAAAAACACTTGGCACAATAAAGCAGGGCAAACACAGGCCTGACCTGATATACCTATTCTCGCATGTGAATGCATGAAAATTGCTTGCATTAGCTGGAGAAAACAAAAACAAACACCCACAAGCACAAACACACCTTCAAGACTGCCCAGGCTTCAACTATACACATGTGCCAACACAGCCAGAATTTGTATTTAGGCAGCACAAAACCCACAACTTCACTCTTAAGAAGCTTTTTTCTTCCCCATTCACATTTGGGGATCTAACTTCACGCACTTTCTATTGACTACTTCTGTAACAAGTCACCTTCACCTTCCGTAGGAAGCACAGTTCTGCAAGATCACTGTTCAGCCAAGATCTTTCATTCTGAACAATCACAGTAATGCATTTAGACAAACAACTTCACAACTGACCTGCAAAGCTGTATACACTCTGGTTTTCCTCACGCGAGTCATACATTCCTGGAGATCTTCGCGGTGGATGTCTATGAGTCTATGACTACTTACAGAGTTTATATACTTGGCACGACTTTGGAGCCAATTAAGCACATATAAAACTGAGTCCAAGCAAAAAATGAGTGTTCAAAGTGATGAAAACAAACATGCCCAGCTGATACACTCAGGAGTGCTGAAAATGTGAGCTGGCTGCATGTGAAACACAGCCACAAACTCAAGTTCTGCAGCCATGGGCAGCTGCTAGCTGTCCACTGGGCTGCCACACAACTGAGCTCTTCAGAAGCTACCCAGGAAGAAAGCAGTTACTAACTAAACAAAACAAAAGCAGTAGTAATTATAGTGCAACTTAAGGGAATTCTGTACTGAGGAATCATTACCGTTAATAAAACACACAATGGCTAATTTTGTGAAGTTTCTTTAAACACAGCGTGAGCTTCTGCAGATAACGCAGCAATGCAGGATATGGCAAAATCCACAGCAGGTTTTATCACCCTTGGTTTCCACAGCTTCGGTATGTCATACAGTTGCATGTTTATTTTCTCAAAAACAGGATTAAGTGAAAATGGTATTTTCAAAACAAATGCATGCTCATTGCCCAAGTCAAATAAACCACAAATGGGCAACTGCAATTACTCTTAGGCCGATTTCAGAACAAACAAGATCAGGCTTTGTTAAAGGAAAAAAAACAAAGGCTAATAAAAGCTATTAACGGCAAGCACTTACTTGCAGGTGATGGGGTGCTGCATCCGCTCGTTGGTGGGTGGCTCTGGAGTCCATGAAGGGAAGGTAGCGACAGTCCGCCGATGACCGGAGGGAACAGTAACGGGTATGGCGCTGCTGGGTAGTGAGTCATATGTCCATTCACTGCCGGTACTGGACATGTGCGGCTGCTGGTTGTCATGTTAGTGCCTCACAGTGTGTAAATATTACGTTGCATCACTCCAGGCCAGCAAACAGGTACTTGAACTTGGGAACGGAGGGGGCTGTCCGGCCTGCAGGTATGGCTTGAGCTGGACGGCACGACGATGAAGAGGTAGCTCACTAGATCAGGCCCGTCCTGCGCTTCATTGCTGCTTCCTGCTGCTCTTACTTCCAGGACATCCTTGCTCTGAAGACTGTGCACAAAACGTCTTCTTACTCTGAGCCCACAGTTTGGTTGTTAATGCAAATTTTTTGCTGGGCGGACAGTTGCTCTCTACAGATGCATACTGATACAGCCTGTGAGAAAAGAAAACAACATATTGATTATAATATGTACTCTATACATATACATGCACAGAAAAGTCTTTTACCCCCCTCTGCTTCTTTTGTTAAGTGATTACCTATTTACTAATGTCCTACAAAATCATCTTGATGGTTACTGGGGGGTAAAATTCTCATTATACTGAAGCTAATAGCAGAACACCCATCCTTGCCCAGCGTCTTACATTAGAAGCAATTTCTGGTCAGATGCAATCTTGTTTTGGGAACTGTCAGTTTTAAAGCTTATGCATCAATAAATACCTGAAATATCGATACTGGAGGAGAAAACAACTTCTAAAAAAAAATTCCCAGGTACATGAAAGCTTTCAGCTTCTCCATAAAAGTTACAAAACTAATTACACCGAGGAAGCTCTGTGCTCTGCTTCAATGTCATGTCTCAGCTGTGACATTAGGAACTGCTTCTGAAGGTGATTTGGTATTAGGTTATTAAAATACTAATTGGTTTACCAATGATTGATCTCGCAAAGGTTAGTTAGTTTATCTTATTATCACTTCAGAGATCTCACTGGTCGTTCACTCTGTTTAGCGGTGGATAGACTGCCTCTATCACCAAATAAATAAATAAAATTGATTCTCCAGCAATGTCCCCTTTTCTCCTCTTAATGATTTTCATGGCCCCTTTGTTGCCTCACTTCCCCATACCTCCTGTCAAACGTTCTGTGCTTTACTTCTGTCAAAGCCTGAATCAAGTACTCAAAACCTACATCACCTCATCAGTGGTGGTGGGCCATGAAGCTATGTGTACCATCCTCCCATTCACTTCAGTGCTTTTCTTCTGTAACTTATGTTTACAAGGCAAAATTGATAATCCTGTGTGTCACACTCCTCTTTTCTCACAACTTAGGGTACTGGGGAAAACCCACAATTTCAGAAAGTTGGTTGACTGCCTCTCACTCGAGGTAAACATGCAAAAAACCTGCCAAAACCTTCTGGCTGATGGCTTTTTTTTTTTTCTTTTTCATTTTTCCAGACTCTGCTCTGGAAGAAAACCCCAGAACACGTGTTATCTCATAAGCAGAGTGAGTGAGTGACCTGCCAGCAACACACCGTTCCCGTGCATTGCTCCTCTTGCACTCATGAACACTATCTTCAAAGTCATCCTGAACTGCAATACCTTCTTGGGGCTTCATCTGAAGGGCTGGACCCTACTGAGGGGTCCTCATTTTCTCAGTCACTTGAATGAGAACCTCAAGCTGAGAACGGGGCACTTCTTGAGCTATTTCAAACAGTGAAATTTGCTCCACCATAGCTATTTATTTTTTCATACAGCAAATGGCTGGTCTTTTCAGAAACAATCAGTCCTGATGGTGGCCTGAGAGCTACTGGAAACACTGCAACACCACCGTATTGTGACCACTGCTCCTTGACTTCTTTTTGCAATGCTCCAGTCAAAAGTCAGCAAGCGTTGCTTTTGGCTTGTGATCATTCCCCTGCGTCATGGCAGGGGTCCCCAGGTTCTCCCAACTCGCACTGTTGGGGGAAGACAGCAGGAGCCACATGAGCTTTACTACCCAAAACTGAGGCAGTCTAGGGCTGCCGAAAGGCTGCTTTCTGAGAGAAGGTGTTACATCCTTACAGCTGCTATGGTGAGCGAACAGGAGCAAAATCCAACTCATAAATGGTATTTCATTCATGGTTCTTAGAAATTATAGCCTAAAACACAAGGCAAGATGACTTTGGAGTGTGAAAGTAAAGGTACAGAAGTGAAATGACTCGTCAAGGTCACGAAGCAAACGCAATTCCAGTGGAGGGGAGCTGCGGCAGCAGTGCTTACTATCCCTGCTGCTGCTCAGCCCACCAGTTGTCAGTACGAATTCAAATGAGCAAGTTTTTTTTTTTAAAAAAAAAAAAAAGAAGAAGAAGAAACACGGATGCATATGTTTGCCTGTCACAGAAGAGTGGAGTGTTTCTGCTCTGTGAGGAATACCAGCAAAGGTTACCAGCTGTGCATGTTTGCAGACAGCAATTTGCGCTGAGTACAGCCTGCTTGGGGATAACAGGAATGTAGTTGTAAGTATTTGATAACTGTGTAAATTATGCACAAAATACCTTTAATGCTAACGGAGGGAGACGTGCGCAGAGATGAGATGTGGTGGTGCACACCGAGTCAGCAGGGAGGAGCTGTGTGCCACCGTGGTCTCAAGGAGCAACGCGCCTGGAGGTGGCTGGAATCAGACCTGCAGGGGAAGCCTCAACAGCCAAAACGCGGCCACTTGCTAACACAAAGCGGGGTGGGCCACCACAGGTAGCTTTCTGCGTCACCCAGCTAAAGCTTTATGAAACTTCAGAGACAGGGAAAGAGAAGTATCAAAGGCACATGCCAGGAGCGGATGTTTTCTAACAGCTGGCAAAAATATGACACTTCCACGCATTCGCAAGAACACGAAGGGGGGAAGGATGCAGATCAAAGCCAGCCCCAAAGTCTAGGCGCTAAATTAATCACAGATCAACGTCACCTATTTTTAAATTGCGTAGGCCTTTAGAACTAAAATTTGTTTTACAAAACTATCTACTACTCCCACTTACGTCTCCATTAGCCACAAGAACGCAGAGCTCAGCATAAATTACCCAAACGCATCCGACGCTGCGGTTCGGGGAATTGTGGTGTTTAAGCAGTGAGTGCACAACAGAAGCAGCTCCTCCAGGACAGGGAGGAACAAGGGCACTCAGGAAACTGTCCTGACGCTTCCTCACAGCTGGAGGAACATATTTTGGGATGTACCTGGTGATCAAAAAACGCAGCAAGTCCTATACGCAAGTCCATATGACTACGTAATGGTATCAAACGAGACATTAATCGTGTCGTTCTGCAGAAAGGTGTGCAGGACACAAAGCCTCAGACCTCGTTCCTTTGCTTTTCTCTCACAATAAAGACAGAAAGTGAATACCATGTAAAAGGTGCAGTACTCTACACAGCGTATCCTTCAACTCCGAGAAGTGTTCCTCAGCGGCAGCAGGATGTTATAAATGCTCCTGTGGCCAAACACCTACGAGGTGGCCAAAGTGGAAACCACAGACAGACAGGAGCCTATGCTCCAGTAACGCACCTCATCCAAACAGGCAGCTATTCTCTGCCTCCCAAGGGATTTCAGGTTACTGTCTCTGCTAACAGAGGTGACAGACCGATCACCACAGCAGAGGACACCATGAAGTAGAAACTGCTAAAACACAGGAAACCCACAGAGCAGCTGCACCCATCTGTGCCAGTTCCGTGACACTGAAGAAAACCCTGAAGAACCCAAGGCAAGACTTGTTCATATCCCTGGATTCATGTGCTCACTCCTCACGGCTTGCTGCTGAAGGTCCTAGCATTTGACACCAGCCATCCTCACGGTCTGCAGAGGGTTTCAGGGTGAGAACATCTCTTTTCCTCAGCTAAACCAGTGCCAGAGCACAGGACACTGTAAGACACTGGATCTGGAGAATCCACCCAGTACATGAAACAATCCTCTTCCACCAAGCCTCATCCTAAGCGACTGATCGTGAGTACAAGGGTCACACGGTCAGCCCCTCGTATGAACAGTACGTGGAGAAGGATCACACGGAAAAGTTTCTTTGAAGGCAAACCAAAAGATGATTGCGTTGTACACCATGCCGCATTGAACAGCCGCCAGTGACTCTTCTTTGGCAGCACATATGCCTCCTTTTGGGTTTTTACAGGCCTTTTATTGACTTGACTTCAGCGATAAAGCAGATGGCCACAGGGGAAGGAGGCTACAGTAGCTCCAGTGCAGAGCAGACAGCAGATTTATCAGCTGCAGTTAATGCAGCAGGTGTACCTGTCTCTTCCACATTTCTTCTCGGTGTTTGTGCAGCTGAGCAGTTTAAAACCACAAATTTCCACTTATAAGCTCCAAATTTTACAGGAGATACTGCGGCCCAACTTTTATTTTCCTTGTGATTTCCCATGCATTTTGCACAAGCTTTGCTAGAGCAAAGAGTTTTGCTTTCTACACATCTGTCAGTTCTCCTAAAATACATTAGATGAATCAATCCCCATTCAATATATTGTCACTGAGCTTCCATTTAGTAACAGTATTTGGTGTTGCTATTCTAACATACTTCATTGTGCCAAATTTTGCACTTACAAGAGGTTTTACTTTATGAATTAAGGTCCTTTTCCTGTTACAGGTGACGCTGATGCTATCAGCAGCTGGACAGACAAGAGGCCAAGCCAGGGGGCTTGGTGACAGCCATGTGCCCCTGGCAAGGTCATGCTCTGTCCTTCACCTGCCAACACCAGCCCACCTCCACGTCCATCTTCCACCAGCCTCGTTGCCCACAGCAGGGAGTTAAGCTGTAATGCAGCTGAAGCAGGATTTTTGCGTTTTCCCCCCTTCCTTCTGAATGGGGTCGGTTGAGCCCTACCTGCAGTGATTTTGAGCACCCAGCGATCCTTAAGCTAAATCCACCACCCAGACACCCTTCCAACAGAGGGAACCAGTGCTGCTCCTCCCTTACAGCTGCAGGACGAGGGCACAAATACACCAGGGGCACGTCCCGGACACTTGGATGTGCTATACAGGGAGCCTGCATGCTGCAGACAGCCCGGCCAGCCGCAGCATGGAGCTCAGCACCGGGCAATTTGCTGCTCTACGCCCAGCCGTCAGTGGCGTAGACGTCCCTGAAGTTTCCAGGGTCACGGAGGAAGTCTCTTAAGTTCACTTCCCATTTTCTTGCCAGCGCCAAAATCCACCCCCCTCTTAAATCTTCGGCGAAGTCCTAAAACAGGAACCCGCGAGGGCAGGCTGGCCAGTACGCAGGGAGAGGCGAGCTGCTCCTCTCCCAGCAGCAGAAACAGCTCCAGAGGAGCTTTGCCTGAAAAAACCCTCAGCGGTATTTTGCATCTTTTCCCAAGAGACAGAGTTGACCGAGTCCTTACTTATTCTGCAGTTTTGGGACATATCCTAGTGGTGTTTTCACAACAAGGCGAGGACTAACAGCTCCGAGAGCCCTTACTGTATCTAAGGCAGGGTTTGGAGTTTGTACTGAAATCCCCGATTATGCACACGCTTCCTATTGTGCTAGCTGATGGCGTTGCAGCGGGTAGTGAATAATTCAGCAGATTTAGCCAGAGCCGAGTGTAAATCAGTCAGATACAGCGAGACGGCCGCCGTGCTGCCTTGCAGCTACCAAAAAAACGTGTGGAAACTTTCCTGGGCAGAGCAGCGCCTTGCTTGCCACAGGTCGCCGCCAGCCGCGCGTTTTGCCTTCTTGGCTCTCCGAAGAGATTTAATTAAACAATAAACCAGCTCCAGTGGCAGAAGTAAAAAAGCCTTTGGAGTGTTATGTTTCCTTTATTAGCATAGTGATGTGAAACTAAACAGAAAAAGCAATCTAATAACAAACATTCCTTTGAGAACTGCTCCGGGAGCAAAAGGACATCCACTTATTGTTCAGCCCGTCCCATTGGTCCATATAGGGCCATAAAGGTACAATAGGAGGAAACAGGAAACAGACTGGCACATCTGCATTATCTTATTAGGGGCTAATGGATATCTGAGAGGAACATGCATCTGATTCTGAATAGTCTGTACCAATCTCCGAAGCAATTACTCTTAATTAGTGGATTCTGTTTATAGATGGAACTTAGTGTACCCTTCTGTATCAAAGAGATGCAGGCATCTGGAGGGAGATATGGGTTTCTTAAAGGGAAAGCACTGCGGCACGGCGCGAGGGGGTGGTTGTTTTGTTTGGGTTTTGGCAAATAAAAGCGCTCTGAAGCATAACATATTCTACTGTATTATTAATCAAAAGAGCATGCCAGCTTGGAAGAAAAAAAAAAAAAAAAAGACCATACTGTTAATCTCAAACTCGGAAAGTAAACACAGAAAGCTAATACTTGCATATGAATTATATGACAAAAACCACTTTGATGATAAGCAAATAAACAACCGAGCCCTAAAATTTTCGACCGATGGCCAAAAAGTTTAAAATAGCAGCTTAAGTCAGAAGAACAACATCTGCATTTTGTATCTGCCAAGTCTGCAGCCAAAAAAAGTAAACCACTCTATATGACCAGATGCATGAATAAAAAAGAAAAAGGCATGAAACACAACTTCAAAGTCAGCGTACCGAGCAGCAGAGCCGCGGCTCCTACAGCCCCACTTGTCAGATATTTCCAGCTATAGGTGCAAGACCTATGGGGGAGGGAAGATAAGTTTTAGCAAAAGGAGAACGCTATTATTAGGACACTTTTCCTGCATCTTGGTATGTACGAGGGCTGTCTGTCTGCTGGGCAACTGCGAATGCCTTTTTGTCATAAAACTGACACTTGCAAAATGGGTTTCTGCTTTATTTGTTTTTTCCTGACTGCGATTGTAAGGAGATAAATAACATAATTAATGCAATTGTTGTTTATTTGAAAATCCTATGGGGGGAGTATAAGAAGGGGAGAAAAAAAGAAAGCTGCTTTTTCCCTAAGCAGCCCTGCTTCGTATCGCCTGCACTGCAGACACACACTGATGTAAACCCTGAAAAAAGGGAATCTAAATCTGAAAGGGGGGAAAAAAGTAAGAGACACAATGACACCCATTTATTTACCCACCACACAACAGTACCCTGCTGTGCCAGCTATTGATTTTAGTGGAGCTGGGAGTCCGTGTTGGGGAGCAGCAGCTGTGAGTGCATAGCCTGAATCCTCATATGGGAACAATACTCCATAAGCAGGATAACCTATTTCAGCCAACCTTCGTGTATAACACACAGCAGTAAAAACACACACAGCTTACATCTTGAGATCTGGAAGGCGCTATGGTTATTTTTTCACACAGGTCCGGGGCAGTTATTAATTTATTTGTGCTAGCACAATGCTAGCATAATGAAGAGATGTGAAGGATTGAAAATCCAGGCTTCTCGTGTCTGTTATTCTACAGAGATGTTAATTCTCTTCCACACTAACCATATTTAAGACCCACCCACTGCATCATGCAATTTCTCTCTCATTTTCTCCTGTTGTTTGCTGTTTTAAAGGGCTGTTTGCAACCGAGGGTGGTGTTTTTTTTCCAGAGCTATCTGCATTCCATGTTTCTTTCATTACTCAGCAGTTGCCAAAACTATACTGCGAAGTAAAGATAAATGGTTGGGTCAGGTGGTGGGGTTAACAATTTACTGTGTGTACTGCCCTGAGAGCCAGATATAGTAGAATTGGCTCATGTTTATGTACAGGATGAGAAGTTGATTTCCTGTGCAGTGACTTTCAATCACCTCTATACGGGACTCTCTTGCAGCGTCCCTCTGAGAATTCAAGGAGCTTTGAATACATTTTGTGCTGGCATATAGGATACTCTGCTTTGTAACTAAATGCTTTCCTTACTTATTCTGCCACGTTCAAAAATCCCAATGGACTGTCAAGAGCAGTTCTCTTTTTTTTATTTATGGAAACCAAAAGGAGGGTAACTGAGCTTCCTGCTCCCTTAGTTAAAGTGAGCTTCTATACTGATTTCTCTCCTCAACACAAAGTTATTTCTCAGCACTTAGAAATGCTCATTCAGTGCAATCAAAACTTGGTTTTTGCATTGTCATCTCTGTTAGTCCTTATTATGGTTTTTAAGGACGTGAAATGGTAATTTCATATTGAGAGTATGCTAAGTAGGAGTCTACCCATGGGCTACAGTGGTTTAGGAGGCTGAAGACTTTCCAGACCAAACCTGTTTGTTTGTTTTTTTCTCCAGGCTGAACCACACTGACCTGTTTCTGTTCATCCCCCAGCCTGAAGGGAAAACAAACAAACAAAAAAATGCAAACACATCACTTCTTTCAAACACGTATGCAGATGTTCCACAATTTAAGCAGCACAGACTACGCTGGTCATTCACGTCCCACGTAACTGGGAAGTCTGATGTGAAACATTTACCCACCGAGGTGCTATGTCTACTGCTTTAGCCTTGTCCTTTGGACACACTTCTCCAGCAGGTTTCCTTGGTTTCTGCAGTTTCTCCCTACAGTTCTGAAAACCTAGACTGGACTTTCTGACCAAAATCATCCTTCGCTATCCCATCCAGCCAACCAGGTTGTTTGGTCGTTTTGATCCTACCTGGTTCTTTGCAAGGTGATAATCCATGAAGAAGAAAATTGTCATCAGTGGGACCTATACCCTTGGACTTTCCTTTATCAGTCAGTCAAGGCAAAGAAAAAGAACCGCTGGTGGGAAAGGTGAGCTGCAACCAGTGCCAGACTGATAAGATATGGGGGGATCTATATGCCAGCTTAAACCAACAGCACATTTGACTATCTATAAAAGAAAAGTGTCTAAGCTCCAAATAGGACACATTTCCTCTCCAAAAAGAAGGTCTTCCATTGAAGGTCTTCTCCTTAACAGGCAACTCTGGCTACAAGGCACCTCAGGATGGCAACGTGTTGATTCCTGGTCAAAGCAAGGTTGTGTAAGAAAGGCTCTTGGGAAGAGAAGGGAGACCAGGGGAAGATAGACCGAGTAAGCAACTAATGAGGAATACTGAATAAACAAGGAAAAAACATCCTGATGAATATGTTCAGCAATGTCATCCGGTATTATGGGACACAGATGTTTACAAGTATGTCAGTCTCCTCCCAAATGGTGTCAGAGCCAGAAGGACGTGGGGAATGTCTCTAAAGACTCCCAATCACGCTTTATGAATGCCCATCCTGAACTTACAAGCTGATGGGAAACATGTCATGACGACCACTGGCAGAAACAGCACTTACCATCACTGCAACTGCTAAAAAGGCCTTATACTGACTGTTTACAACCTTTAAGAGGCCTCTGAGATCAGTAAGAGGGGTCAAGTGATGTTATTGTTTTGGTGACAGAATGAAGATCCCTCGTAAATGATGGTGGCCTGGGAATCATTAAAAGAATGGAGTGCTTCATCTGCTTAGAAGCTAAAGAGGAAAGCAACTTTGGAGGGCAGCTCCTTGACAGAGAAGTACATCTCTTTGGAAGGCCAGTGCTCTGTGGTTGTGATGACCAGTGCAGGTGAACCGCTGGAAGGACACAGGACAGCGAGATACTTCATTACAGAAGGGCGCAAAGGCAGGCAAGGCTGCGGGTGACAAACTGGTGACAGTAAGTGGCAGATGCTAAAAACAGCGGTGTGGATGGCATTATGCTGTGCTTCGTCCATACATCATGTAGGTGACGTAAAGTCACTGTAGATTAATATTGGTAAGGATCAGGGCAATTGAGATCTCTGACATCTGCTGTTAGTTGTTGTTGGGTGAGTCTTTGCTAGGGAAGTCTGGCCCAGCACAGAAACAAAGTCTATTCCTTCTCTTCGTCCTGAGAAATATCTTCCCAACTCCTGGGAAGTCTTGGTCTTAGCACCATCAGAATAAAGCAAAACTGCACTCCCTCCCTCTTCCTGAGATCAGCCGAGCAGTTGTCTTCTGCATGGGCCCAGGCAGGGTGCCTTTAGTGGCACAGAGAACGGAACCCAGTGGCCGAATGCAGCCAGTCCGGATGCCACGCCACAACTGAAACGTGTCATCGGACTAGCCAATAGCCAATTTCAGGAAGCAGCTCTGGAGCTTTTGCTCAGCTTTGTTTAGTAGCTGGACAACCAGTCAATGCAACGCTCTGAGCACGTGGCCCTTGCTGTGGCACAGACACACTGCCTGGGGATGCACTGACGAAGGGTTTGTGCAGTCGGGGATCTTCCCACACTGAGCAAATCCCACACTGAGCAAAGACACAAAGACTTCAGCATTGTCACTGAGATAAAGAAGGGCACAAAACACTTTAATTTGGAAAATGTGCTGCGGCAGAGGGCTCTGTTTCCATTCAGCACACTTCACTTCACGTGCCACATACGGAAGGATCCTGCAAGGGTCCCCTATATGTACAGCACAAAATTTTGCTACCTCGAGCAATTTAATCTACTGTTACAAGAAGTATGTGGATTCACTCTGAGAAACCTGAAGGAAGATTATGTTAGGAATTTGCCTAAACTTTAAGCTAGGCTTCCCAATCCCCCCAGCAGAGTTAGGAGGAAGAGTTAGGTTAATCTGTTGGCAGATTATTATTTTTTTTTTTGCACTAGAAAGCTAGAATTTCTGCTTCCTCAGAGCCAGACGAGTTCAGATCCTTGCTACACCCCTTTGTCAAGCGGGGATGGTAATCCACATGGAACAAGGGAAAAACAGGGGATTACTGGTTCAAGCACTGGTTGCAAACTTCATCTGTGGGACTAGAAGTGCATCCATCACCTCAGCATCACAGAGGTGCAGACACTGTGCTAACACAAAACAACCTCGCACACATAATTTATCGGCTTTTGTTATATATGGCAAGCCTAACAATACACGCCTGCTGAAAGGTCCTGTAATTCCCCTGAGTTATTAGAGTCTTCGGTCCTGCTTTACCCAGAAAACAACATTTCTGCTGTCTGCTTTGAGCTCCTGAACCCTCGCTCAGTACATATGGCAAATTCCAATACATTCCCAGTAAGGCTCCCCCAGGGTCAGCAGAATATGCCAGAGGGCTGGTGGAGATTATGAACATTTATTTTAAAGCCTCCGTTCTCTGTAGCTCCCTGTCACAGGAGCAATAGGGTAGCAAAATTAGGAACAAGCACAGCCATTAACTAGGAGGGGACCAAGCCATAGGCTGGGTTGCAGGGCAAAAATAGCATTTTTATTGTCAGTATTTTGCATAACAGGGAGCCAATAAGGCAATTGAAAATGCTAATAATACATTGAGATAACACAACACGTGTAAGCACCTTTCGAGTTGTAGTCTGAATCATTTGAAAATGCTGCAAAACCTTATCAGTCAGGTCACAAAGACAGGGGTGCAGTAATCAATCACAGCAGCCACAAAACCACCACGTCTTTCCCACACCCTAACACGTTCAGAAGACCCGCGTGTCCCACAGCTACTCTGAGAGGTGCCGGACAGGTGGATAACGTTACCAGGAAGACCACAGTGAACTATGACCGTACATTTCACTTTCAAAAGGAACCTGACGTGACCAACAAAACTCAAGCAGGCTCGTGTCATGCACGCCTCTGCCAGCCTGCAAAGCAGGACTTCAGACACAATACCAAGGTTTTCTCACAGAATAAGCAAGTGTGTGAATTAATACACAGTAATTGCTCCCATTGAGCCCCCTTCCAAAAGCATCTTCCCACTGATAAATACAAGACAGCTTCCCCCATTTCCACAAGTAAACTAGCCCGAGTTTTGTCACATTTACTGCAGAGGAAAAAGTCACACGCACACTCTCAGGAAAGGAGAGGGGCAATGTGCCACCACGTGAAATTCGGATGTGCCCAAACCTACTGTCATTTTAAAGCCAGTTAGCCATAACCAGCGTAACCTCAACCCAGATCAAACTCTGAATAGGGCAGCCTTTACCCGCTGAACACACTTTGATCATTATTTAGCCAGCAAAGCTGAAAGATTAATGCATTAAAATGATTAATTTTGAAAGCATTCAAGAAAGTAAGCGAGCAACTGCATAATTATGCCATGAGATATCACAGCTGAAGCACGGCACGGGCCCAAATTTCACTACACTTCTTAACCACCAAAAGATAACTTGGTTTTTAGGTCTAAAGGACAGAAGCAGACCTGAAGCTGCCAGTCCCTGCTCCCAGCTTGCTTCCCAAGGGGCCAGCAGGCAGCCAGGTTTCTCACCTCACATTTAAGGGATCTAAATTGTGGCCCTTACTCTCTCCCTGAACAGAGTTGCTGGTCCTCACCAGTAGGTCTAGGCAGGAGGAAATGCATCTCCCAGAACACCCAAAGCTGAAACAGGGGCTGTTCCTCCTGTGAGCCTGGTGAGTGGTGCTTCAGTGCCTGAACCCCAAGGACAGCAGTGTCGCCGTGGGACCCAGCCACAGCCCAAAAGGCCCCACCACAGCAGGCACCATACAAAACACAACTACTGCTGTCAAGGAATGGCAATGGAAATGTCAATGGAAACTGTCCCCACAGAGATCAAGCTTCTGCTGAAAGCACCAAGCGAGCCGGACAAGTTTTAATCATTGAGTCCTTTGCACTCTACGTTAAGGGATTTGCTCCATAAATTCACTGGGAATAAAGTGGTGTGGAGTTGCACACCTTGAATTGCTGTCAGAGGTAAACTCAATCACTGATAGCATCACCTCAGCTGCAGCAGCCCATCCCTCCTATATGCTTACCCCACCGTGAGCCTGCCTCTAATGTACAATGCTAATTTTTACCCTCCTGCAGACCTTGGGCTGCCCTCCCCACCCAGAGCCAGCCACCAGACAGGCACACTTCCCACACCATCTTTGCAGGCTTCCTGGTCATCACTCTCCTCCACTGCAGCAGCTTTCTGCCAGAATGACCTTACCAAGACTCTCCACAAAGATTTTGAGGACAGCAGCACTTCACAAGTCCGGATCTAGCAGCCCAACGTGCTGCAAAGGACACAAAAGAGTCTGAGGAGCTGGACGCCAGGAAGCCTAGCTGGATGCCCAAGGCTGATAAGGCAATCAGATAACCACGCAAATACCAGTGGCCAAGCAGAGCCTATCTTTGAGCTGGGAATGCCAAAGCAGACACGTCCCAATGGGAAGCACTCTCCTAAGAGCACCTGAGGTTTCTACAACAGCTGCATACACTGGGTGAGCAAATAAATTACTCCCTAACCACAGAAAAAGAGTCTTTGTGAGTAAGACAAAGCCTGTCAAAATCCTCTTGTGGCTTTTGTGATTATAACAAATCACTAAGCACTGTACTCCAGTCAGAAATGATGGCTGAAGGTAGATGTTGGTTCAAGCACACCCCTCAGCATGTCCACTGCATCTCAGTTGTCCATTGTATCTGGTCTCGCAGAATACCATATGCCAAAGTAAATCAGAAGCAAGTAGAAAAAAAAAAAACAACAATTTAAGTGTCCTCAAAATGATGAGTAAGCAATGGAACACAATGAAGAGGCCATCTAGTAGAAATAATCTCTCAAGGTAAGTGAGGTTTGTGGTTCTTGAAGATATTTTGCCCATACGGATCCAACGATAAAGTTTTCTGTTTTCCAACTTGGAGTCTGTGACTGGGCAAAAACAGGGGTTGCCCTGCAACACATACCCAAATTTGCAAGGGAGAAGAGAAGGGAGCAGAAGTGCAAGGAAGAACGAAACTACTAGATACAGTCCTTGTCATTTAATGTGATGACCGATATGAAGACTCTCCCTTCATAAATGCAAAGCTCATGCATACCATCAAAGATTCACAGTGACAACGCTCTAGTTAAAATAATTACTTAAAATGAAAAGCAACTGAATTGTCTAGAACACTAAAAAATTCAAGGAGATATTACAAGCAACGTACCTGACTGAATGACTCATGAAAGGCACGTTCCAAGAAAAATGATGTAGAGCTCTAATATACCAAGAGATAGAAGAGAGACTGAGGAAGCTTGAGAAACAGCACCCTCTAAATCATCCCTTTGTAGGAATCGCCACATTTATGAAGTGGGCTAGGTCTCACATTCACGTAACCACTCTGACCCTTTTTTTTTGCCAAAAGACACGTGCTTTAACTTTTAACATTTATTAACCAAAAGAAGAGAGATGCTCCTAAAATAATAATTGGAGGCTACATGCTAAAGAAAACCATAGGATCTCCTCCTTTTAACACATTTTATGGCTACAGTAATATGGCTACGATACCATGAGTCAGCTAAGACGATTTCTTTTTGTGCATGTGTTTGCACAGTAATGATGGGCCTTAAAAGTATTGTCTTCATCACCAGAGCATAAGGGTTTTGCAATGAAGAAATACTTATTTTCCGTACAAAGAGGAAGTAAAAAATACAGCCTCTTAATGTTAGATCTAAGCATCAAAGACCAAATGGCCTAAAAGTAGAATAACAAGAAAATTTGAGAAACGCTACAGTGAGAGCTTAAATTCCAGTCTAGCATTTGATTTAGTGATAATCCTCCAAAAACAGCTCTGCATCTGATAAACACAGGTTCAGGATTCAGTTGTTGACACATGGTAAGGAAATGAAACACATTCTCCCTATATGAAGTTCACATTTTTCTGGGTGAAACAAAGAGCACTTGTAATCCCGTGTCTCTAATGTACCTCTTAAAGTAGTAAAGAGAACTGAAAGTTATCTACATGAAGCAAGATTGTCTGACGTGCTAAAAAGATCTGAATTAAAGAGCTTGACTGCCTCATCCACTGCTAAGCCTTAGAAAAATAAGGAAATCCAATTTAAGATTTATGCAGCAACTCCGTGAACGCAATCCCTTGACATTACAACTCCACTGGACATACCTCACTGCAGAGGTAGGCTACTCACCGAACCTCTTTGGGGCAAGCAAAAGAGAAAACCCTCTACTAGAAATGCACCAAGGTAGAAAGGTGGGTTCACTGGACCATAGCCAACACCAAACAACATTAACGTACCTCTCTTTAAGAGATTCTCCCCGCTTTTAAACAACAGAACTGCTGGAAGGTCTGGCAAGCGGTGATGAAGACGCCCAATCTGAAGAGAACTCCTCGTCATTCAGCCTTACACCACCCCACCAAGGTTATTAGAATGACATGCTTGGAACAATCGAGGGAGCAAGTAATTACGTTACTCAATGGTCCTGAATATTACTGAGTAGCAAAACCCTTAAACAGGAAACTAAATTTTATAATTTAAAACATGCATACACATAAAAGGGGAAAAAATAATCAAGGATAGCCTTTTTCAAAACAACATGCAAAATTACATAGCAACAGCATAAAAGCTTCTGGACAATTTCCTTTCCTTAGCCTCCAATGGATGGTTTATTCCAGAGAGACAACCCTCAGCAGACAAAGCCCACTTGTAAACATAGGAGCACAGGAATTGCTGTACTAGGTCAGATTAATAGTCCATTTAGTTCAGTAACCTCTCATTTGACAGCAGCCAGCATCAGATACTTCGGGGAAAGGATGAAGAAATCTCTAGGAGAGCAATTACAGAAAAACTTTCCCATAAAACTTCTTTCCAACTCCCATCATCTACTGGATGGCTTATGCCCTGTAACAAGAGATTTTTTCCCTGGGCTTTTTGTTTGTTTTTTCTAGACCAAATAATATAAATAATACTCAAGCATTGTGGATATCTTCTGTATCTGCATTCCATATGTTTTTAATCTTTAAAATTGTTAGCCCTAGCAGAATTCAGAGGCGCTGAGTTTCAACATCACCAACGCAGCGCTTAAGATAATATTCCTACTGTGTTTTTAAATAATTCCCATTTCCCCTGGATGATTCTTCGTATCTACAGTATCTAGGGTAGCACAGTAAAAGAGAAGTTTAGGGTATTCATTTTCTTCAGAAGTCTCTGGTTCTTGGTTTTTCCTCAATGCAGTATTCTGCAGTCACTCTTCAGAAGCAGGAGAGAGGCTTTGAGAAGGCAGAAGTGCCTCCAAATTCCCTCTTCCTCCCTCTCCCCCAAATTGTGTTTGGTTTCCTTCAGGACAAGCATTAGTTTCTCTGTCAAATTTACTTGTCTATTCTAATTGCTAGTATACACTTCTTCAAACGTTACCCATCTATTTAACCACTTCCTTAGATTTCAGGGCAAATACTTTTCAGGACAGGAAAAAGAAAAATCAATTCTTGAATAACAAGTCAAGAGTAGCAAGTCATTTCTCTAATTAAGGCATTGACTTTCTTCTGCGATTGCAGTAGAGTTATCTGTGTGGTCACTTCCACGCTAAAACCATAGGTAAATATTAGCAAAGCAACAATTGCATCAATTAATAACAGCAACTGACAGATAAACACTACAAAGAGAATCCCATTAGCTCCCCAGACAAACACCGTGCCAGTTTACAAATGAAGGCACGAGAGGAATAGCACTGCCCTAATCTGCCCCAAAACTATCCACATCTGCATGCAAACACTTGTGCTCTGTAAACACCAAGCCATTACCAGTCTGCTTGCCATCCTCTCCTGGTCTGCAGGAAGCCACTAATGGGGCAGCTCCAGGCGGGCAGGCAGCCCGCCCCGTTGTCCGACCCCTGCTTGGCTTTGTTACCTCATGATTCACCCACGTTGGCTGAAGCCTGTGGGCTGCCTCCGTGATTTTGGAGAAAGCTGAACGTTTGCGATTTTTGTTAATTTATTCACGCATTTTATGTCCATATGTCTTGATTTGCAAGTCAGCTCAAGCATGGAAATGAGAAGAGCATGGGCAAGGATTAGGCTAAATTATCTCAGCAATCACATTGCTTTTGGTAAACTGCCTTTTTTTCAAAGCAAAGCATTTGAAAGTCAAAATAGAAACTCCAAATTTCAAAACTTTTCTGAGAAGTGTGTCAATTCATAGATTTGGATGATGGCAATCCTCCAAACATTATTCCTGCAAATAAGACTAGCATGAGCAAATCATCCTTCTGAAAACACTTGTGACAGAACATTCCAGGAATTTGAAGAGTTCAGTGTGAATATCAGACCTCAAGTTTCCCCAATCTCATTTAATGTTACTTTCTTCCATTTGGATTCATTTATAGAGAGTCAAAAGGCACAGCAGAAACTGCAAGAATCTGGTCATTGCTTGAGATTTGAGCTGAAGGAGGAACTACATGAACAGAAATAATTGATAAAGAACCTGGAAGCCTTAGAAGTATTCCCCTCTTCCCCTACTGCAATTCCTTACAAATAACTTCAGTGTAAAGATGACATTGCAGAGGCAGACAAGAATTGGAATCAGGTCTATACCCAAGGACCAGCTCACATCCGCATGTGATTTGCCCTGCACAAATATTAAAGAGGTAACCACAGAGCTGACAGCACCTGACAAAACACTGTGCAAGGAACCCTCAGCCCAGGTCTCCTGGTGCTCTCCAGGACTGATGGCTCAGATAAGCATTGATGACTATCACCTCTCAGACAGAATGGCGAGGAAAGATCTCAAAACCCTTGTTAGGCAGGCAGTGTGATCTTGTCTTACGTACTAGGCAAGAGGAGCAAAATGGACGTGTTCAGGTTTTTACAAATGTCACCATAATCTTTTTATTATTCACAGGATTTACGTGTTTATGCCACCATCAATAGAGTCAAGGCCTCAAAACAGCAGTATTACATTCTATTGGCAAAGGAAACACGTGAAAAGAAAGTATAAATCAATGCACTACACTGACTCAAAAAGGGACAACCTGTAAGAAGCAAGTTCAGAAATGCCAGAAACACCTTCCACTTCAGAGTAACAGCTAGCCAACTGAAACCTTAAGAGTATGAAAAAAATGAAAAGTGTTGTGACAAGTAATCTAAACAAATGTTAAAAGTGAAGCTTGACAAAGATAAAATATCTGCCAAACATCCAAAACTTAAATGAAACTGCCATTTGGCAATGGCCAAGTAAAACAAGATGTAGTCAGGCAGTTTCTGACAGAACAGTAAGCACATTGTTGAGTTTTCTTATAGACCTCCTTTCTTCACGAGGAAAAAAAAAAAAAAAAGGCACATCAGTATGTAGAAAAGTGCCTCTCAATTTCAGTACACACCTCAGACTTTCAGTATTGACCTGTGAGAGAAGGGAAACAGGGTTTTTGTCCTCCTTGGTTCGTGCTGAGCACTGCGGCGCTGCACAGGCCGGATGGCTCTGAGGGCCAGAGCACCAGGAGATGGGAGGAGGTGACAGGGAAAGTAAAATGGGAAGTCGTCAAATGGGCTTTGGGGAAGTTGTAAACTCATCCGAAACTTTGGGAAGATTTCTGTTTTGATTAAAGCCTGCTCCATTTCAAAGGCTAATTAGCATTTTAAACAAAGGGCCTCTTCGTTACACATTAACCACCTCATCCTTCCAGCAACTGTGCTGAAAGCAGAGCTTACAGCGTGAGCACACATCAGGTCTTCCAATGAACAATAAGGTAACTTTTCCCCATAAATTTTGTTATAATAAAGCAAAATACAGCAGAGGAGTACAAAGCCAAAAACAAAATTAAAAGAAAAAAAAAAAAACAGCAACCAACAAACCCTGCAGGTTTTCTGAACAGCAACTTTCCAGCAGCTAACAGTAAAAGCAGCATATTCCCCACTACAAGCTTCGTTTTAGGATCAAAAGGATAGAGAAATACACACGTTAAATTAGCAGAAGGAATACAAAAGCTCATTAATGGAAACCAATACCCAAAATTACACTTCCAATGTTACAGAGAGACAGCGATGTGCGCTCCTCTATTCATGGCAACAGTTCAGGAAGAGTAACTTCTGAAAGTTGTGTATTTACTTTCAACACAGCTTTTAAAGACGCTCACCCTTCCGTGACTGTTTAATGCAATCTCCTCTATTAATAGCAACTCTTTTACAGCAATTAGCATAAGGATATTAAAACAAACAGGCAGCCACAGGATCACGGCAGCGGCTGACAACCAAACGTAGCTGTGACTGGGTAACAACTTCGGCACATCCTTCTGCTCGTAACGTGGGCAGCTCCCACCTTTCCCTTGGCAGAATGAGGTTAATACAGAGTAGGGAAGCCCGGTAGAAATGCTGCAATCGATGGCTGTGGCTGAGCAGGGGTGTGAGCCCCTGCATGATCCGTGCTCAGAGCAGCAGCCCATGGTCACAGAAAGCGGCCCCATCGGGCCTAGCCCAGCAGGGCCTGCAGGGGAGACCCCATCCCAGCCTTCAGCGCCTGCCCGCAGGGCTCAGCGGCCCCAAAGAGCTGGGGGCTGCTCTCCCCCAGCCTCTACCCACAGCAGAGGCTTGGGCAGACCTCTGAAAACCCACCTGCAGCCATACCACAGGTCCCACGGTAGGCACAGCCGAAAACCTGTCCTGGAGAAGGCTCAGCAGATGTGTAACAAGCTCATCAGGCTTCATGTTACTTCACCGGTGCCTGCCTCAAGCCCCGTTGGATACATGGAAATACCGCCTGTGAAACCCACCTTTTTGGGAACATCTCCTGTGGTGGGCTGGCCACTTGCCTTCAGAGTGCCCCAGGTCCCACAGCTCTGGCAGGGGAGTCAAGCACCTCGTCAGTCCCACCTCACCTGCGTGAGAGCACAGAGCTAACCCGCAGCACCTGGCTGCAATAAGCTCAGCTGTCCGCAGCTGAGAAATAGCACCCAGTCCTCCAAGATGGATTTGAACGAACTTATATACATCCTCAAAAGACACGCTGTTTTGCAAGAGAGAGTTCGCTTCCCCGGATATGAAGAATCCATCACTTCAGCCTCAGCTTAAATCACAGCCATTTGCTCACAAGTGTCCCAAGTGTTCCTCTGCAGACTAGTCACAGTTGCACTGCATTTTAATTAATTGTACACATGAGAACTGAGTTTTATACAAATCCACTTAGGCAGTTTTCAGCCAGGAACAGCCTTTAGTCAGGCTTTAGAAGAAGCCTGGCGATTTTCTATTATAAATACAGGTCACAACAACTTGAAGAAAGTCTGAATGTTTTATGCTTTGTTTACAGGATGGAAATACTTTACATTTTGCTGTGGCAAACATGGTTGTGGGTTTAAAAAAACGTATTTATTTTAAAATGTAATTGTTGATTTAATATTTATTTTAAACCTACCAACCAACAAAACTTTATTTGAATCCATTAATTACGCAATTAACATTTAGAGCCCTAATACAGCAACTATCGATGGTTTTATTGCTTTTAAAAAGTGAGTGTGTCTGGAGTGCTGTGCTGTGGGGCTGGGGGCAGGAGGGGACACTAGGAAGGGAGGGCCAGTGCTGACCCACCCGCTCCTACTGTAACCTCCCTTCTGGTACCAAGCAGCTGGTATGAGCCAGGGCTGTAAACACCAAGTGAAGTAATCCCTACAACTGCAGCCTCCATTATGAGAGTTCATGAAAGGAATCCTAAGAAAAACTGAAATAAAAATTATATACACAGTTCGCAACCATAAATTTTCCACACTTAGAGACTAGTTCTTACTGGATGGTTATGCTCTGCTTGCACCTAATAGCTTCCAGGATTCGGGGGAGAAAAACCCCAGCTATTGACTACACAATCCTTCAGGCAGCTCCTTTCTTACCCTCGTAAAATGTCATCTACTAGAGGCTCACATACTGCCGGCAACTGGAAGTTGGAAGTCAGCCTCACCAAGCAGCACGGCACAGGAAAGAATTGGTGACACCAAGCACAATGAGAACACAACTCATAGGGTTATACAGCAGGAAAAACTGTTTGACCTAGAGAAACTGAGGTAGAATCATAGAATATCCTGAGTTGGAAGGGACCCTTAAGGATCATCAAGTCCAACTCTTGACACCGCACAGGTCTACCCAAAAGTTCAGACCATGTGACTAAGTGCACAGTCCAATCTCTTCTTAATAGGTAGGAAGGTTACAATCTATGGGTTCTCTATATAAGAACAGCAACTCATTTCAGAGTGACCAGAGAAAAGCTCCAAGTTTCTTAGGTGTTAGTGAGGAAGATAGTGACTACGCCTACCACACAAGGGGAAACTAATCCTGCATCTCACCTCAATGGGACTTGAAAAGAAATGCTGGCAAGCTAATAAACTTAAAGGCTTATTATTCCCACTGAAATGTATGGACAACCAGAGGGAGATGTTTCCAGCTGGGGTTAGGCAGACACACGGATGATTTCCTTCCATCTCAGAGAAAAGGAAGAAGCTCAAAGGTCAAGAAAAGAAGGTGCAAATATACTTTTCTGTTCTGCGATTTCAGCTTATTGCTTATAAATGACTACATGGGAAAATAAATCCAGAGACCGTATTGCCTGTTTTGTATTTTAATTAAGTAAGTGCCTAGAAATAAGTAATAGGTTTTTTCCACTGACTTCTCTTGCTAGCTGCCCAAACAATGGCTTTTCTATACCCATGTCATGAATAAGATATTCATTAAAAACAAACAAAAACCTCACTGGAACATAAACTAATTAAAAATGTCTACCAATTTCACCTTGCTCGTCTTCTTAGAAATGAGTACTTCCTCATTCAACACAAAACCCAGCACTCTGTACCTAATCTCTGCCCAACCACCCACAGTTTTTTCCATTACAGTACGTGGCATTTCAGAGAGACCCTAACGTTGCCATTTTCTTATTCAACTCCCAGAGACTCCTAGAGTGTCTGGCAATTTTTTAATGTCTAATTTATCCAGTGCTCTCTGCATCATTTCAGTATTATGAATGGCTCTCGTTAGCCTGCTGCTCTTAGCTCCTTACAACATTTTTTTTTAAATACTCTAACAAAGTAAAATACTTTTACAACTCCCCTAGAGCTGTAGACCCCCTTTCAGTTGCTGTACCAAAAGCAACACGGTGGACACTTGTGGTGTCCACAGCATGGACAGCTTTCCCTGTTAAACTATTATTATTTCAATCCATGAGACTTCTCGCCTTTCTTCCCGTTTTTCCCTGTCTCACAGGAGAGGGGAGTGAGCGAGCAGCAGGGTGGGCATTGGGCTGTTTGGCCAGGCTAACCCACCACAGCTGCACTTCAGTTTTCCTTCTTGGTGCATCGTTGTTCACAAAATCTTCCCTCTCCAGCTAGTAAGACTGCAAAAATGTTGTTGCTGTTGTCACGACTGCCAAAATTTTCTTCTTGACCTTTCCTCAACTTTAATTATCTTCTGTTTAATTAATCTAATTAATCTGTATTTATTTATCAGATCAAAGAGCCTACCTCATAATACTCACTCTGTTAGCGTCACTGCATGCCCAGAATCACAACAGATTTATGTCAAGTCACTGGCTGAAGCTGGATGTCCTGCCTAGGCTAGCCTCGCTCTCTCCAACCCACAGCATAAACGTCATGTTGTAGCTTGCAAGAATTCTTTAAGGGAATCCTTAGGATGACGGAAGACAAGATGGTACAGATGTGACCCTACCTGATATGCTTAATATGTACCCAACCTGGTTCTTGGCCACTTCTGCCCATGATGATGGAAATGAGATCAGAACCACAAGACCCCTGAGTGATCAGGGTGGCAGTACCACCAACAAGGTTTTTGATGACGCAGAAAGTTGTATAGCTGTTTGCCTCTATGTGAAATCAGAATAACAGCATTAAAAAACGAAAACGACTCAGTTACACAGTGCAGAGGGGTACACAGCCACACAGGGCATGGGGAGAGGGCTGCTGGACTCTATCTTCACATCTGACAGTGATTTGCTGATGACTTCGGGAAAGTCATTTGAACTCCGTATGACTCAATTTTTCCATTTGTGAAATGGAGATCAACGTGCACTTCCATTTGAAGATAAGTGAAAAACTGAAGGCTGGCAACATCGTTAACTAATATCTATTAGTATTTGGTCCATGCGATTGCCCCTTTAAGCAGTTCTCCTGGGGGTATTGGGAAACATGACTTACAGTTTAGTACAGATAACAACTTCATTTCAATAGCCATTCAGAAAAGGGCAATGTACATGCTCCTAAATGAATTCCACACCCCAAATCAATTCAGTGCCTAAGAAAAAAAAAAATCCACTGAAAAATAAGGCAACATATTCCGAGAGGGCTGTTTTATCTATCTGATATGTTTCCTGCATCTCATGGTGATTTACAGTAATAGGTAATAACTAGTGTACATTATATCTAGTTTTTAATAACCACACTTCCATTATATTTCATTTCCCAAAGGGACTATTTGTGTTTTTTCCTATCTTTAACTGTAAAACTGTAAAGTGCTATAATCAAGCATTGCTTTCTCTTGTATTCTGGACATCCTCAGTTGATTATAATCGCTGCCCGCTGAACTTATCTTCAAAATGTTAATCATGAAATGAAATAAAAGTTGATATTATTACATTACCTACTGCTCCATTCATTCACTCTTCTCTCTTTAACCCAGGAGATCCAGAATACAAAAAATTGTAAAAGAAAAAAAAAAAAAGGAAATAGAAAAGACGACAAATGCTGGAGTAGGCAAAATTGTCTTTGCAGGTGACAGAAGTGGAGAAGACAGCTGAAAAAAGTCAAAGCACGGGTTGTTCTCCCTGTGGTCTGGGAAAGAGATGATGGCTCTGAAAGTATGCTTTGAGGTAATTGCACAACATTCACTGTAATGCTGGATAAAATAAATCATATTCAAATTTAGCATAACTGGTAAGTGCGTACACGTTACCTTGCTTTCTTGGGAACTAGGGACCTGCTCCCACAGTCACTTACCAGCAGAAGGACTACGTGCGGGGAATACATTTTAGTACGTGCCAATAAAAATGTGCACAGGAATGTGAAAATCAAGCTGCACAGTCAGCTGACTTCTCAAACTGAGAGCACATTTAGGGGAACTAGTAGGTTAAAGAGGATGCCACTACTGAAGAGTAACTCAGAGGTTCACTGGAGGAGGTGATCTACCTGATGAAATCTAAAATAACATTTTCAGTAGCCTCTTATAGAGTGTTTCAGAAATTCCAAATTTCCAGGAACAAAACAATACCATCTAGGGAAAGCCTAAAATCTTTGGTGTAGTTCACACCCATCACACCAGACACTCACATGCATGCGCATGAGGTGTTAGTTTTCTCTGGTTTAATATGGAAAGCTAATACTATGAGCTAGAAAAACAAAACAAAGAAACATAAAAATCCTGTATCTGAAAGAGCAAGACAGAACCACAGACTACTTAAGAATGAAGATCTCCTTAGGAAATAGAAAGGGTTTTAATGGAATGGATAGAACTTAATTCTCAAAAATCTCTTCATCCTCTAATGGGACGCTGTCATGAGAGGTAATTAAAATTTCTTAGCTGCCTCTCACAAAAAGAAAGGAACAAATGAGTATCCGCAAGTAAGGCTTAGGAAAACTGCACAAAGTTGGCCAGCTCAAATTCAGCCAGATGGAAAATAAAATCAATGAACTAAAAGCATTATTAATTGAGACAACTGAATATGGACAGAGGCAAAACTACTGGCAGAGCAAAGGAGATAAAGCAGACAAAACATTATCGCTAGTAGTAAATAACACCGAATCAAACAGATATGATCAAACACAAAGTAGCACGTACGTAAGTACCAGTGATATTACTTTTGAATTTGATTTATTTTATCTTAAGTTACAGTGTATATCATTTAAGCAAGCCAATTCCTTCCAGGTATCTTGCTAATATCCCTTTAACAAGAACAGGACTGGGAGCCCAGACAGTAACAGATTAATGAAAAGGCAAGGAGACCTTGCTAGATAGAAGGGCACTAAACATGGGACAGCCAACATTTCCTATACACAGTAGAGCAAAAGGCCACTACGATCATGGAGTTTGGAGATCAACCATAAAAATGGGCACATATCTTTCCCCAGAACTGGATTAATTCAGTTCTCTACATACATAAATTTAAAGACTCATATGACGGCAAGCTCCTCACTTCTCCCATTAAACTCTGTTCCCTTTTCCTCTCCCGCTTTTGGTTACCCTCTGCCTACCTAAAGAGCAGCTCTAAGACCTTATGCCCCTGAGCAGAGCCTGCAGTGCTGCTATGCTCCTGGTCTGATGTATCTGATATAGTTGGTTTAAAAAACCAACATCCTTCAAAAAGACAGGTCTATGAGGAGATTTTACCAATGGAAACGGTGGTATCAATGATACAGTACGTCACACTCCACGTAAATATTGATCTGAAGAGGTATCAGGCAGGACAGCGGTCCTGACTTTGGGATACCATGAGCTCCTAACAACTTGTGAGGACTAATACTCAATATATTTATTATCTGAAAACAAGCATCATCCCCAGGGCTTTAACCAAATTTCTCTTCTGGCAGTCACAGCCTCAGAATTCCCCTTGTAGCTGCAGCTGCACGTCCTACTTACATCAGCTTTCACATCCCAGCCTGCTCTCTCCTTAGATAACTGTCTGCTGCCCTAAAGGACAGGCTGTGGGTGAAGAAATCCCGAACTCCAGCTGAAGCAATTACCATCAGGCTTACTGCTCTGTGCCTTGAGATCCTCAGACAGTAACTATGTAAAGTATATACAATCCTGATGAGGAGAAAATACATTATAAGAAAAAAAAAATACACATAGCAAATGTTCTTCTGAGCATGAAACAGAAAGCGTACAAAAACAAACCGACTGGCCACTTAATTGCAACTGATCTAATCACAGCTGAGTCTACCTCAGCCTTCATGGGCTGCACCCTCGTTATTCAGTGCTCAGTAGTTGTCATGGAAAAAAATAACACATCTCAAGAAAGCGCAATATATTTTGAGCTGGTCTGCATCAGTCAGTATCTAATACTCCCAGAGAGCGCGCTTGCCTAATACCCCTAGGTTATCACCGAATTACGAAGTCAGCTCTGGCACTTCTGCTGAACTGAACTAAAAACACTCATTGTTTCACGAATGTAACACATTTAAGTAAGAGCACTGAAAGGAGCTCATTCACTGCCATCTTAATTGTTTCGTGTAATCTATGTGACAAGTGGCACTGTGCTTCCCACCTGGGAGGCGTACGCAGTCTACTGTAATGTAAGAGTTTGCCTTTCATTTCCCTGATTATGGTTGTGAAAAACCCTAAATGCAGAAGAGGAGGGAAAATTCCCAGTGGAATATCCTATTAGAAGCAAAAGCACTTATAATAAAGTCATTCGCTGTATTTATCTCTTTTTAATTTTACTGCTCAGTAATGTTTTCACGGAAATTATAATGGATACTCATTCCTGTCATACATACCTGGAATAATTCATAAAGTATACGGTAGACCACTAACATTTCTGCAAGCCTGAGACTACAACTGGCAAAATCGGTCCTGGTTTTGTGGCTTTCCTAACCAAAAGAAGACCATTAAAAAATGAGTGCTGTGAACTTCATAACTATGCTGTGTTTCTTGTCATGCTGGGATTAGTAATAGCACTGCTATCAAATATTACTGTGCAATAAAACCTGTGGTTTGCATTTAGATTACATTTGATTTCTTCATGTGGAAAATGCATGCTCTAATTTTCTTCTTACAGTAAAATTGATAACACACAGAATACAACATCACAGCAGATGACACAGTCTACAAGGTAGGCATGACTTGTTTTATAGTCATAAAGCTTGTACTTCTGGCTGTGATTTTATGAGCCAGGCATACAAAAAGAGTACAAAAAAGGATATTTATAAATAAAGGCATACAACAGTAAATAGGAAAGGAGACCGAGTTACAGAGCAGATTGAACTGGATATAATCAGAACCAAACACCTCTCACAAAAAGTGCACACTTAGCACTTGGGTACCTCCCCAGTCAATAACGCAGGTACATCGGCCTTCTTCAACAAAAGAAAGCAATTTTAGGCAGGAAGAAGAATGTAAACAGGACAGATGGCATCCTCACCAGGCAAAAAACATCTATATCTTTGAATATATGCTGCTAAACCTCACGGTACCATAAATATCCCTCATCCCTTCCCCTTCTTCCATGAACTAAAAATCACCCATCACTATTTTTTATGCTAGTTAATCTAGCAAAGTATTCATTCCAGTGGAATCTTTTCCAATACGTCTCAGAGAAGCTTCTATAAACACCTAGGATCTTATTAGCCACAAAAAAAAAAAAAAAGGGAGGGGAGGTGCACAGAGCACACGGTCTCCATGGGGACCTTCCACATGGTAGAAGCTGTGAACTGAACACTTCCATCAAAGCAAGGCAATAGGGAAGAATTATACAATAAGGAACTGAGTGGAGAGCTCATTACCATGTAAAAACCATAGCCTATACATACTGTTATATTTCTGTACGTCGTCACATTAACAAATTGCTGTTTATTAACGTGATTTACTGGATCAAGCGCAGCAGAACTGGGCACGAGCTGAAGCAAAGCAGCTGGATGTGAAGCTAATGCGAGCTGCTAAGAGGAAAGTGATGTCTTAACTGCGCCTCTGCATGGCCCGAGCCACCAGCCAACAGATGAACTGATTACACACAATGACAAAAATTTCACCTTTTGTCACACCGCAATAATTCCTGAATAAATACAAAACATGGTCAAGCTTGACAAACTGATTTACAAAGAGTTGCAAGCTGATCCCCCGCTTCCACTGCGGCCGGGGCTGCCAGCGATAAAAGGAAGGCCCGCCGCACGCTGCAGCAGCGCTCTGCATTCGGGCCAACCATGAAAAATCACAAAGTGCAAATGTATTCATTTTTAACCGTATACATCTGCTTCCAAGTACTCGTTTTTCGTACTACTACCACAGTGCTGTCACCACACTATCTTACTCATCTGAGCTCACATTTCTTTCCGCTGCAGTCGCACAGTGGACGCACGCCTACATCCAAGGAAACAAAATCTGGGCTCCACAAAGCCAATGATAACACTCTGCTCAAAGTCCAGAATTGCAGCAGAAGTGTAAATTCCCAGCAGAGGCCATTACAATTTAGCATCCCCATAATGCTGAAGCTCAAACTTGTGCCCATTTGCTTGCATGGGCTTTGTGTCTGGCTTAAGAAGAGCACTGATACCGGGAGAAAGGCTCTTCAACTATGTATCATCAACAGCCTGCATTACTGGCTTCAACACTGCTTGGCTTTTTCCTTTTTATAATAACAATGTATTGCTCGGGAAGGAAAAAAAAAAGATTCAAAGCCTTGGGCTTCATTTTTTTCTTGGAAAAGCAAAAAAGAACCAAGCAAAAATTGTGCAAAATGCAGCAGTTCCCATACCCAGTGGCAGATACAGAGCCGTTGTTTTAGTATAGCCCCGATGCACTAAATTGGAAGTTCACATTAACCAAAATTAAAATGCTCTTTCCATCACCAAGTTTCTTGTGTTTTCTCATAGGCCTTATGCAAAATTTACTTTGGCACAATACAGAAGTGCATTATTAATCAGCATAGGTTTGTTTGAAAAGCAGGCTCTATTTATTCAGAGCTAGAAACTACTCCAGCTCCGAGCGTTCTTTTCCACATGGAACACAAACGTATTGGATTTGGTATTTGATTTTGCAGCTCAGCTGTGAAGGATGAAATGAACTTTGGAAAAAACAGAGGCAGATTCTACATGGCAACTGAAAAGAAACCACTATTATTTCTTTTTCCTGGTTTCAGGTATCAAAGTGGAAATGTCCCATCTCTCTAACCACACCCCTCACAGCAAAATCTCCGACCAGCTAAAGACAATGAAGCTTTGCTGTTGGCATTAAGCAAATCCACTCTCACCCATCAATGACCAAAAATCCAGCTTAATTTCAAAATCACTGTCACTTTTCTCCAGACTTTGTAAGTATTTTCAATTCATATTTAAGGATCTGCTAATGCAGTCTATTGCTGTTACTCCTCACATCTGAAAAGATATTGCCCTGAAGTCTCTCACAATAATGCAAAGAGAGATTCTTGGGAGACAGTAAAAAGCCAAATGCAAGTCTCAGTTTTAAGGATTTCATCACAAATAAAACCACCAAAGTCTCCAAAGCTACACTAATAAGCATGTAAAGTCAGAACCTAATTTTCCAGTGCTGCTGGAAAACGATGATGGCAACACATGAAGATTTTTACAGTGTCTTTTCTATAAATGTGTGCACGTAACACAAAGATGTACACACTTTTCTGAAATTCCATATAAGAAATCACAATGATTTCGTGTGAGACAAGTGGTAACCTTTCAGTGGTCGCAACAGGTACGGTGGTTGCAGAAAGCAGAAGGAAAGAAAAGGCATTCACGCTTGAGTGATTCTGTAGAGAAACTTGCCTGCACCTAACACAATGGAAAAACTACTCAAGAAGAGCTAATCTGTGTGAAACTATGACCCCACTAATGCTGCTAGAAGCAGTGAAAACTGTGAAAATCTACTGAATTAAGTGTTGACTGAGTAAGTTAAAGCTTCAGGTAGGCATCTCTCAACCCATCCATCTACCCACATACCTTGGGGTGGTATCCATGTGATAAATTGCATTTAACACACACCTGCACTCTGCCTACTAATCCGTCCTCACCTTGGCTACTTCTAACGTTACAAATCTCCGAGGCACTTCAAACAACTACCTTCTGTGAGGAAGAATTTCTCCTCGAGAGTGCACTGGCAAGACGCCAGGCAAGATTTAAGATGAAGTATATTACAGCGCAACCTGGTTAGAAATAGGATCTTCCCATTCTTAGAAAACTAGGTTTCGAAGGATTTCCAGGTTTGTTATTGCTTCCAGGAGACAGAAATGCAGGTTTTCTAACAGTAAAAGCCACTTTAAGTCACTGAGTGGTGGGCAGCTCGTAGACTCGTACACGTGCCTAGAGCTGAGGATGGGGTGCGACAGTGAAGCCCTACAGAGAGTGATGAAGACACGACACGCACAGCTACTCCTGGGTCACCTACAGGCAGGACTGTTATTTCCCCCAGCAGAACTGCCCCCCTGACAGTCGAGGGTACGTGGAAGGCAGCTTGCCAGCAGCCAGCTGGATGGAAAATTGAGGCCTCGGCACGGGGAGCAGCCCCCTCGGTTGTTGAGTGTCGAGCAAACCCAGAGGAAGCAGTGCTGCCATCACTGCAGCACAGAGCACCACGCCGCCTGATCGTTTTTCTCTGTGCCTTGGTGTGCATGCACAGTTCACACCTCTCCACTGTAACAAAAAATAAATAATAATTTGTAATAGTAAAACTCAGTTTTATTACAAATTTGAAGAAAGCAAGCCATACAACCGATGTGAATTCCTACTGAAATTAAAGGCGCAAGAAATTTACAGAGGAAATGCTGACATTTTCCTCAAAATACTCTGCTTTGTAACACAAGTCAGAGAGAAGCCGATGCTTGGTCCTCGCCTCCCAGCTACCCGCCGGGTGGCAGCGTGCAAAGCGCCGTGAGCAGCACCCCGGGTGTGCTGTGACCTCCCTCCGTGCCCAGCGCCAAACTCCTCTGGCAGGCAGGAACATATTTTTGCTTCCAGGTGAGAGAGAGACAGAGGGATTTTGTGCAAAGGCCAGTTTATTATTCTTTGAACTCCAACAGGGCACCCGGACTGGACCCTGAATAAATTATGCCAGGATATATGCTCAAAGTTAGCTTCCCTAGCAGCTCTGCACAAACAGAAACCAGCAGGAGTCCAGCATGTAGAGCAGCTTCCGAATCGGGTCATTAATCTGTACAAGCAGAAAAACCTACCCAACAAACACATTAGCAGTCATCACACTCCAGGTTACAAGGCAGAACTATCATGTAAATTGATACACATCTCATGCCTCCTCCAGCCTCGGAGGAAGGCACAAGCAACCTACAGGGGAGAGCAGAGAAAGAGCCGAGGGATGTGCATGCTTGGGAAGGAACAATGAACAGGGCAGATTTATTTAGCCATTGTGACGACAACCTGGTGTTATTTCTTCTGTGACCGCAAGCAACGTCTTGAGAGATGGTCAAAGCCTAAAATGACTTGGCTCTAAAAACACGGTTGTTGCCACTAAAATCTTTTCCAGCTTGAAACAATGGCCACAGAGCTGTAAGGGCAAAAGGTCTGACACCTGAAATACCCAAACACACAGAGGTTAGCCACAAGCCTCTGCTTTCCATCCAGTTATTTGATGATTTATCAACAAATGAAGCAACCTCTGCCTGCTGTCTATTTGCTAGCTGAGTAGCTGGCTGATTCCCTCCAGGTCCCTGGGAGGACAGAGCCTTGACACTTGATTTCGAGGACAGAGCGACAGCTTTGGCCGGAGTTGTACTGGGTGTGTTTGTTCGCACTTTGGGCTCAGAGCAGAAGCAATCGGATGGGTGCTTTTTAACTACTGCACCAGCGGCTGTCCGCCTTTCGTAATTACATGATGGCAAAACTGTGGAAATGAACGGATTTCATTTTTATAGTCCGTACGTAAAACCTAATGCCCTCTTTGGAGGGATCACAATCAGGACAGACCCAAGTGGGATGGAAATGCATTTCCCAGACGATGCTTGTATCACGAAAATGCCCGCTATTTACAGCAAAACATAGCGCAAAGAGAACCACATGCGAAGTACGTTATGAAAGCCAGAACAGCGCTACATTACTCATCTCAATGCATCACTATACAGCCAACAAGCATGATCTGAGTTACTGCTGCCTGTCAGTTCCTTGGGATGATGCAGGAAATAATGGGGAGCAAGAAGAGCCGAGGTGAGGGGAAAAGAGCTGGCTGAGTGATGCCCCTCCTCACCTGCTTCCCTTTGCCACGCTGCCTGGAGAAATTTATACAGGAACAACTCTAAGCACGCACTTCAGCTTATGCTCTTCTACACTGACATGACTCTAGAGAGCTTCTGGTGGATGTAAAATAAAACACAACTGGTTAGAAGCATTTTTGTGCTGCCGGCTGGTGTAAAAGGGCCCTTGTACAGGAACCTGACTTTCTAACTCTAGCTTTTGGAGTTAGTCAGCTGTGGGTTTTGTTTTCCCTACGTACGGCAAAAACAAAATCAAAAGGTTTGGTGCAGTGTGGAAGTAAAAACAAAAACAAGCAAGCAAGCAAACTGCTGCTATATATATGCATATCAAAATATACAAATTATATAAATATAAGAACACAAATACATTATATATATACATTCGTGCACATATATATATATATATATATATATATATATATGTATGTATGTATATACACATACACATATATATACATACATAACTTCTTTAGAACACAAATTGTCAACTGTGTGTACTTGGGCGAGTCTTATTCTCTCCAGAATCCTGGAAACAATTCTCTAAATAATGGCAGCGTTTACGTTTTGCTTCTCACAGGAGAACAGCGAGTGAACAAAAGTTTGAATCGTTTCAAGCGAGCCCGAGAGATGCTTATTCACCAGAGTTTGCATCTGTTGCAAACGGCTCATTTAATTCAACCTCAGAGGCATTTGCTCTCCACTTTTCAACCTTAGAAAGCAATAACCTAGCTATGGAGGTTAGAGACAGCATCATCGGTTCCGATCAAAAAGATGCCAACGAGCAGCTGAGATTTAAATTTACACCTAGCATGCTTACACAGACACGAAAATGAATACCAGGTGTAATCAATTTCAGTTACTCTATACATTTTTGCTTCTTTTCAAGAATTTCTGGAAGACAAAAATTAAACAAAAGCCTGAAATTAAAATCAAGCCGGGAAAAATTAATCTAACTGCCAAGAAGAATAGATTCAGGTTCCATGACAAACACAGATACACATTCAGTATTAATTTTAAAAATGCTTCTAAATTCAAGCAACATGCTACAAAATGACAAATGTATGTATTATACGCACCAATTATAAAACATTGCAGCAAGGATTAACTACATGCGCAGATCTTACGAGCACCCTGGGAGCAGGATTGTGAACTAAATAAAGTAAAGCAATTTTGAAATCCACAGACATTACATTTTCCCTGCATTGAAAGTGGTTGGGGGGTGATATTCAGGGCTTTTTGGATTTTTTTTTTCTGAATGAGGGAGGAAACAAAAAAAAAAAAAACAAAAACCAAGACAGCTTCTTGCATTATCAGTGGGTTTAGTCTAGATGCAGTATATTTACTGGCAAATTAAACCTACCTAAGTCCTGCAACATCTGTTTTTATCAGAGACTCACCTATCTCCAGAAAGACGATAACCGCTCATAAATCCATTTTCAAAAGAAAATTGTAAAAATCCTTTGGATGTGCAATGCTCAGCATTCAATATTTGCCACCAGCAGACACTGTTCTTAAATAAAACGGGAAGCAGCCTTAGAAAACATCCAGATAGAAAAGAGAATCTCAGCCTCCCTGTAAATCCTGCAAAAATACATCTCGTTCACTTGTGTGGATCTCTTTATTGCAGTTGACATGGGCTTGCCCAGGGGACTAACTTGTTGTTCCATAAAGATCCTTAAATAGGCACTACTGATGAAACATTTAATCCAAGCCCTTGTATCAAATGGCTGCTATTGCCAGTGACAGTGATAGAAAAATCTATTTGCCAATTAAATAACTGCATGCAAAGCTATGACTGTTTATTATGCCTTTTAACATAGTTCAGCTGCTCTGGATCATATCCAGTAAGCTTCATATTTTACAAAAACTGCATTCCCTATAATTTATAAGTAACACGCTTTAAGCCTTCGTTTTTTAAATACACCTTTTCACTCATGTTGTTATGAAGTGTTTGCTTGGGCAAGGGAATACGTTTTACACACAAATGCCATTCTCATCATTCAACTATACATATATACTGCTTTGGACCTCTCTGTGTTGATAATGAAATTATGATTTATATGTCGAATATGAGACTGTGTTTTAGTTGTTGAAAAAACACTTTAAAAACTCACTATGTTTACTTTAAAAGTGAAGGACGTACAAAGGCTATTCATTTTTGTAAAACTAAGGGAATACATTTTGATCCCATGAGTCTAATAAAGCTGCATAAACATAACAATAATGAAAGCTAAGATGAATAGTTGAGATGAGCACTTAAGCATGCCTGGACTTCATTTACACTTGGACTTCCACCATGCCAGGAAACAAGAAAACAAGTGAAGGGGCAGTAATTAAAAGGAATTTAAGATTAGAGGCAGCGTTATATCCACGTATGGAGCACCATTAAAACAGCAAACAGTATTTGCTTTGACAAGGCTGTAACTTACCAAAGTACACAGGGGTCTACGTTGAAGCTCAGAGAAGCCATCACTGCTGAGAGCAACTTAAGCATATGCTTAACTCGAAGAAATCGGATCTTAACATGTGCTTTATGTCAAGCATGAGTATGTGTCTTTGGGACATACACCATATTTTGATTTCATTTTAGTATGTGAAGAAAATGAAGTTGTACTAATACGTTTAGCAGTACTGAATAAACACAGGATAAAAATACTGGAAATTGTAGAACATACAGCTGAAATTAATCCCTTTCCATGAAAATAGGGGGAAAAAAAAAAAAAAGGCTTTTTTCTTCCTTTTAATCACAGGGAAGTTTATTTTTTCTCTTAGCCTTAAAAACCAAAATAAACACACAAACAAATGTAAGTTAGCCTCTTATCTCTTACCCTTCGTTTCCACAAATTTAGTCTAAGTTGGTACAAACTCGTACTTGATGTTTCAGAATTAACCCTGATTCTTCTGTCTCTGGCCCTGTATTAGTATTTTGTGATATGCTTTGAGTTACTGCTTGCAATGCTATTCTCAACTTTTTACCTACCTGGTCAGTACAAGTTGTAGTTTTTACTGTGCTGGTTTCTGGAGAAAATATTTCCTTCTTCATCTATCAGATTCTCAAAACAGCAGATGCTAATTTACAGAAAGTATTATTGCCATTTGCATATCTAAGCATGGAGACTATTTACAAATGTTATTAGCCCTTTTAAAGTGCATAGGCTGGAGTTGTTAGGTCAGAAGTGTCACTTAATTTTGGTGAGGTAAAATAACTGAATTAAGTATGCTTATGTACCCCGGGTTCATGAGAAAACAAGCTGTAGCATTACTTTTGCCTGCATAAAATTTAGCCTCTGAAGTTTAAAAAGAAAACAAAACAAAAAACTGTTTGTCTAGTAAATAAAGTTAATGTTGCTATGTCGTAGTACACTATCTCTTTTCCTATACTTTATGGTTATTTATATGGGAAAAGGTCCAGAATGTCAGTGCTTAAAAACTGCATTTGAGTGCCTCTTTACTTCCTTTATTTCTCCCTGCTGGTCTGAAATTTCTAATCACAAAAATACCTCTTGTAAGTCCATCTTGAATCCAACTTAGCTATACTCGAACCCTAGCCCAATCACTTTATTGTAAAAATATCTTCTGAGCAGTCACAACTGGAACCCATTAAGATTTGCCGGTGAGAAGTAGAGCTTTGCAAGAGTGCGAGAACAGAACCTGCAGAAACACTGGGACCCCGACCCCGGAGGCACGTTTGTGGGGTTCACACCACGTACCCACATGCCCCCTGGAGCGCTTGTATGGGTCCAAGGTAAGCACGTGCTTCCTGCCCCACACCGGGTCCCAGCCAGAACGCGAGGTGCCACAGAGCTGCAGGGAAATTCTATCTGCTAACTTTCCTAAGGATTTGTTGTTGTTTTTTTGAGCTGTGAATGAGACATTTTTGTCATAAATATTCATCAAAATCTCATTGCACAACTCAGAACTTTTAGAACATTTCTTTCACTGGCTTGGCTCTGACACGTGTTCAAGAAATGCTTTTGGCATTTCTTATCTGTTGCTTTTAAAAGTCTGTCTTTCAAATCAACAGCAGTGATCAAATCTTTCATTTCTTCCTCCAAGGATTCTGAATTCCAACATCAACAATTCTACTGGTTTATTAGTGTATAAAATATCTTTAAAGGTGTCAAATCTATCAGAATAAATATGCTTCAAGTAATTAGCAATGCATATTCTTTTTTTTTTTTTTTTTTTTTGATGTATCACAATGAATACATTGGCTTTAACATCTATTCTCTTGATAAGTCATTTTGAGGTGGTCCACTTTTGTTTTCCTTACTTTCACAAACATGCTTGCAGCCAGTAAGAGACTCTTCACTATGATTAATGGCCTCCCATTGGGTATACAGAAAATTTCCCAGCCTGGTTCCCTTGAGAATGCTCCACTACATGGATTTCTACGCAAAGCTAGATTAAAAGAGGAGGAGCAATAGCTATAGTCCACCTACCCCACAGCCATCAATTATATACAGTTATAAATCAAAGTTTTCAGCCAGAACAAAGACCAGTGTGGCAAACAAACAAGGGCGTTCACAGCAAATTGTTTTGAGGCAGAATAAAACTCTTGATAGAAACAATGGGGCTAGCAAAGCCACTGTCAATATCACTATAAAGTTCTGTTGATTTATTAGGAATTAGACACAGTGTATCCAATTACTGCTGAATTAACTTAAACAGAAAGCAGCAAGTGGAAAAATAAGCAAGGAGATGGATTTCTCGTTTTAAAGAAAAAAATCAGGCAATTCTATATCAAAGTTAATTGAATACAGTAATGTGAATCATAAAGTATCTGTACTTTAACTCTCTATATTTGTGTTTCTTGGCTTTTGGTTTTAAGCTCTCTCTTTCATGAAACGCTGGTATGTCTACCTCATCCATATTTCATCTCCGGTCTGTTTGTTTTCCTGGCTATTTCTGCCTCTATGCCATAGATGATTTTGATCATTTTAGATATTTTTAAATACCCTTCACACACAATCTGCTTTCAAACAGAAAAGCAGAAGAAACACTAGGGGACACAGAAGCAAAAGAATGTTAGCACCTCTCTTCATGCCTCCCTTTCTGGACAACGTGAATCACCAGAAAGGGGTTGTGTCCCCTTTTTTCAGTGGTTTATATCTCCACTTTTGATATGCAGCAATTATTGGAAAGCCAAATAATATGGTATCAGTCAAAAAATTCAACTGACATTTGCTACTGCACCCAGTCCGGACTGAAGAATATATTTCACATAAACCCTGTTTTTCGCAGAAGAAACATGCTTCAACAAAGTGGACGGTAATTTTCAGTAACACTTTAGACTGCTTTAATGTTTGTTAAACATTAAGATCTGACTACTCTGACTAATGCTGCACAGCCATAGGCGAGCATCTTCAGGACTTCTCAACCCTCCTGTGAGACAAACCTTGTCCTAGACTGTATTTTCATGGCTCCTTACTTGTGCCACTGTTCCCCAGCTTGCAACATGTGTTAGCACCCAGAATTTGGAGGAAGATGAAATTTCTACGGCAGATACTGCACCTCTGACCACAGATGGTCTCACATGAAAATACAGAGATGAACCTTCTTGTGGGCCAGGCCTGTGTAATGCCACGTGGTTAATAAACAACTCTCTTAAAGGGACTAAGAGCATGATGGCCAAACAGATACCACCACATCACTACTACACACGACTTTATTATCAATCCAACAGTATGAGTACTGAGAGGATCATCTACAGACGTTGCCTTCCTACCTGAACAGAAGTCCCTGGGGTCTTCTGGGATTGAGCTGGAGAAAGACAAAATTGCAGCACACTGGAAGCTATGGGAGCGTGTTGGGGAAGCACTGCTATATACTTGCTCTATTTTTGTACTCTTTCCCAGGAATTCATTTCTGGACACTGTTGGAGACAGGATATTGGGCTAGACAGACCTCTGGCCTGATACAACATGGCTGTTCTTTCCACAGATAGCTCGAGGAAGAGACCTCATCTAAGAAATATGTCCAGACCTACATTAATACATACACAAGCTCCTGTTTTCTCTGCAAATCTCCCTTGAAACGGGCCTGCTGTGTTCAGGGTGGTGTAAAGGCACCATCCACTATGGTTTTAAGGACTCCTAGGGGCCGCGCAGAGACAAAGACTCCCAGGCCACTTGGCCCCACCTCTGACAGACAGCAAGCCATGCCAGAGCCTGTCAGCCAAGCCACTCCTTCTTCAGAGGGAAAAAAGCTTTCCAAGAAATTATTCCTGAAAATCCGGAGAAGCGCAGTAGTAGAATCCTTACTCTACACGTCCTCTTAGGAGAGGGCCAAGCCCGATGACTCATGTGAGGCAGTTGTTGTACAGTGTTAATGTAACACACAACGTGCCGGGGAACGCAGCACACAACATGGCGCCAGGGGTGAGACTGGGCTGCAAGAGGCTGTCTTCTCCCAGTCCTGATAAAAGTTTGCTTAACGTGTTCTTAAATACTCCTAGTGATGGGAAGTTCATAACGTCCTACAGCAGTCTTCTCCGGTGCTTTATTTCCTTAAAGAAGGGTTTCCTTAGAAGGGTTTTCTAACCTTTCTGCAATTACTCTTTCTTCTGCCTTCCACAGATAGCTTCGAATTATTCCCATCTTTGCAGTACTACCATATAGAATATGTAACACAGGTATCTCTCTCAGAAGAAACCCAAAGGTTTCTGATGCGCAGATGAGTCATTATGATACAGCATGCAGATACCCTGCCTCTAAGGAAAGCTGTGGTGAGAAACATGGACAACCACCTCGAGAGGAGCTGAGTGATTCCCAATAAAAAGTGCTGAAGTAGTTATGCATGCTTAGTGCCTGGCAGGTCTGTAACATATGAATTAATGGTACCGGATACAGAACAGCCTTTTTTTTTTTTTCTTCTCCTTTTTCTTCTGTATTGGGGTAACTGGCAAATAAAGAAGTGACAATGATCTCTTCAGTTCTAACCCCAACTCTGCTGCTGGCTCTACACCACCCAATTCAAAACACCTAATACTGAAAGTCTACATCCTTCTGCAACCAAGTAAAACTGCAGATAAACTGTTTCTCCAAAAATGGCACCAATCAGTATATAATTCTATTTCCTTTTGCATTTCCTGCATGTGTTTATTCTGGATAAAACTCACGTTTTCTTAACTGAAGATGTTTTTTCTATCAACTTCACAGGGGTCTTGCAGGTATGCATTGCTTAGTATTTGTTAATACTTCCCCTTTTAGCATTTTTTTTTTTTGGCCAGATTTTAAAGATGTTCATACAGGAGTTTTTTTTAAAAGGTACTCTCCTAGTTTTCCAAATTCTGGGAACTTACATGATTTTTCTTGAAAAGTTTATCTTCAAATAACAACAGAATTTGGCATCCACCGGTTCAGGATACATACATCCATATTAATGGTACTCTATTAATATGTATTTCCACATTAATGAAAAGGACTTGCCAAAATATATAAAAACATACAGGAAATGTGTATTATTCTTTCTTAGTTTCTGGTGTTAAAATTAAATAATGTCTTCTCAAACAATAACTTAGGGTTGGTACTTCTAATACATAATACTCTCACGCTAAATTGCACTGCAATTTCAACTTCCTTGTGGCCTTGTACAATAAACAACACATCCAGTGTGTCACCGATTCCATTTTCAACTTGGTGCAGTTCTTTGGGAATGATGTATGTCTTATACAGTCCTCAAAATAATGGCATTCACTATTGCATAGCACCCACACATGCAGACCCCTAAGCCCCAGCATGCAACCTCACATGGAGATGGGACTCTACAGCTACTGTCCTCTTTGTGAAATTTGGTTAGAAAAATATGTTCACTTCACAACATATGAAAATTCTGCAGTTTTGACTGGATTACTCTGATAATGTTGAGCTTGAAGTTTCACCTACAATACATTGCTGGCTTCTTCTGTAGCACATTCATAAGTGTCCCCTAAATATCAAATAATAACTCCTGTATAACCCTCAAATGCTCTTCCCCTGAATCTACTAAAGCATCCCATGCCACTAGGGCAGCACCTGAAGTTGCTCTTGCATTGGACTCACCTTGACAAGTGCCACACCTGCACCACAGGGCTAAGGTTCTCCCAGGTGGGACAGCCTTGGCAGGGGCCCTGACATTTTGTTCCTTCCTCTGAGTCCAAAATTTGGGTTTCCCACTGCGTCTGTGCCTCTAAGCTCCTTGGGTTGTGCAGATGGGCCTTTGTTGGTTGATGACTCCTATGACAGGCCAGGGTAGGGCATTATTTGGGCTCCCCCTCCTGTCCTTGTTTCCCTGCACTCTCTTGTGGATGTACAGGTCAGCTTCTTATCACATCACCTAACATTTGGTATCCAGATGCATTCTCACCCTCTCCAAGAACATACTCCCAGGAACACTGCCCAGTGTAATTCATGTTATTTTGTTGCCCCTCTGAGGTCATCCTACAGCTCCTCAGACAGGAAAACATATTTTAACCTCTTAGTGGATCTAGTTAAAAGTTTAGCACAGAAGCTCCAGGAAGAACCCTGAGATCTAAAGTAGACTGTGGACATAACTTAGCCTGGAAGATAGAGTTAGAAGATCTGGGAAGGGAAACGCCAGTAACAATACTTTCCATGGTGTACCAGGCAGAGTCCCTATTTCACACGAGCTTTATTTTCTTACCTCAGACTTTCTAGCACTGAGTTAACATCAACCTGGCCATTGGTTCAAACCCTGTGTTTTTCTTGTTTCCCAACTTCTTGTGTGAATGCCATACCACACACAGTGCAACCTCAGAAACCCTGCTGCCACGTTTTAACGCTGGGACAGCTCTGTCCCTGGAAGAACAAGGAACTCAAGGTCACCTCCTGCATGGCTACGTCTGCTCTCCCGCAGATACAGGCGATACAGATAGCTCCTGCCAGCAAGCCATACATCCCTTTCATTAGGTAGATACAACAGGATTCCACTTATAAGGACAGAACACAGACAGACGTGTTTAACTTCCCACCGGAAATTATATTGATATTTTGCTTATTTTATTTATACATGAGTTTGGAAAAGAAACAAAAGCACATACCTACTTTCAACAACAAGCCAAAGTCATGCAGAAGATTATAATCATCTTCATAAAGAATGAGGCAATATTAAATACATACTTCTTTGTATGAACTTAGTGAACGGACAAATACATCTAAAAAGAGCAGATGGAAAGAAACCTTCTTTTCACTCACTATATGAAGTTATGCCCGAGTCACATAATTTTAAGATAAACATTTTCTGTAGTTGCAAAACGACTTTCTGAAGGGGCCACAAATTCAAACACAACACCTCATCAAAACAGCAACTGAAACAGCCTAGCCTAAAAGCTTTCCAGGTTTTTTTGTTACTCATTTTTAATGTTTATTTCATACACATTTAGCACAGTTCATTTCAGCCGAACAGAACCCCCGTGTTTGTGATTTTTGCCTACAAGAATATTAAATTTCTGTGCATCTGTCTTCTCTCTAGGGGTTTCCCTAGGGAATATAATAGTCTATTTGTTTTTCTATTGATCTTGTATCTAAATACTGTTTTCTCCCTTTCATAAAAAGAGAGCTGCCAAAAAATCAGCAGTGTCACTGTAAAAATGTTTTTCTTAGCTGGATGAAATGATGGCAGAGTAAGATTGGGAAAAATATTTTTCAAATCTGTTTTAATAAGCGTACTTCCAGATAGGGATATGCTAGATATTGGTCTAGGCATGCCCCAGGCCTATGATCCATCTTTCATCCTTTTTTACCAATTTCAGACTGACAGCTAAATTAGCTCATGGAAAAGGCTCCCGTAGGCAGTAACCAATAACCTGCCAACCAAGGTAAGTTGCAACAGCAAGAGGCACAGGAAAAAAAATTGAGATAGAAATCTGCATTTACATCAGCTGGTAAGGAAAAATTTGGGGATATGAAAAAGAATTAAATTATTAAAAAAAAAAATAATTATAAAAAGAAATACAAATTGTGATTTAGTGTTATGTTAAGCAATAGGCATAAATTGAAATCTTAAAACATGACTAGCCAGTCTTGGGGGTTCTGTATTCAGTAAATCCAGTAAATTTACAAATATATAACTGCAAATGGAATACCTTCCTTTACCTTATTTAGACTCAGTACCACCTAGGTACAGAGATGTTCATCTCAGGAAGACAACAGTTGGTCACAAAAGGCAGAGCTACCAACAACCTTTTGAATCACAATGCTCATTTTCTTTTCAGGAAAAATAAAATCCTCAGCATGGGAGTGTTCACATTAGATTGCTAATAGTGCACATGTACTGAATTATTTGAAAAATAATAAAAATATTAATGATATCTTCATTAGCTCAATGACAAAACAGTTTTCTTCACCATTTCTGTCTGACCAAGTAACTTGAGGTTATTGAAGCCAGTACTTAACATATATTCTCCATGAAACTAACTGCTTCAAATATTTACAATAAACTATTTCTGGAACGGGTTTAGCTATAACTGAACTCGCATTTTACTTGCATTTTCTTTCATTTTTCCATCACACACTATAATAGGTAAATTGCACTTTAAAACCAATGACTTTGATAGGGCGTTAGTGACTTTTTTAATGGTAGCCATTTGCTCTAATGTTATTTGTTGTACCATGTAACACTAGCAAAGGTGTTTATGTTCAAAATATCAGAGTATTCTGTTAAGTACCATTATCAAATTTTCTTCTGTTTTATAGGTTCATATAATATTAGAATTTCAACAGATAACACAACAAACCCAAAATATTGACATGGAAATTCATTAAAAAAAAAAAAAACAACACAACAACAACCACCCACTCCTTTTTTTGCTTAGCAGGATGCCATAAAACATAACAAACCCACCTACCCATGTGCTGGTGAGATTGGTATTTTGTTGCTTACTGCAGCTGGGTATCTGCATTTGAAAAACATGCTTAAATTAAAGATGCAAAGAAATGCCTGGGGTTTCATTGCATTGCAAATGTAAAGAAAGACTGATTTTCTTCAAAGGAGGTTGATAATAACCTACAAACAGCAGGTATTTTCTGCTACCAGCATGGAGCTGGCATGTCATGGCTAGCACATCTTTAATCATAATAATGAGTTCTGTGGTAATCATGATAAAATATGTTTTAACTGACAATGTTTTTACCTGCCATTGCTACCCTCTACTGAGAATTAGCTGACTCTCTTTCTTTCTGAGCTCCTCTAGCTTTAGCAGCACACCTCATTGAGGCAGCTGTATCGCTAGCCGGTTTGCTACTTTAAAAGCTTTGGTTGTAGTCAGTCTTTAAGTCTTAAATATTGATTTAGTACTTTGAAATTCAGCTGACTTTGTCACAAAGAACACATTTACAAATAACTGAATAGCTTAGAAAAGCAAAGGAAATATCTTCCCCAACTGCTATCTCTTTTCCTGTAACAGGCAAACAGTTCTCTGACTTCTTTCCCCAACAAATTCTTTTTCTGCCACAGTTATTTCTTTCCTAAGTTCCTGTTTTCTTTTTTTTCTGCATTTTCTCTAACTTTCCCATGTAAAACTAACACGTTTCTCCTCTGATGGAAAAAATCAGTCCTCCAGCAGGGCTCTCTCGTCCTTGAGCATTAACACTGCAAAAGGGCCAGTTACCTCGCCCTCCGCAGCTCCCAGGGAGCACACCTTTCCTCTCCATCCAAACTGCCAGAACTCAACTTTCTCCATTCATAACCATGAGGTTGCCATGAGATGACACCAGTTTCTAACTTCCTCTAGCAAAACTAATTCTCCTTGCAGTGCTTGACAGGTCATCTTCTTCATCTTTTCTCTTAATAAGAAAAATCAACACACTGAAGAAACATTCTAATTTCTATTTTTTTTTAATAGCCTTATCAGAGAATCACCTTTGAAATTGCACAAAAAAAAAAAAAAAAAAAAAAAAGATAAAAAAGGTAGAGGGAGCTGAAGAGTAGTAATTAAAGGATTTTTAAAACCCAAGAAAAACTGCCCAGCAAAGAGTTCTGAACTGTGGTACACGCAGTATCAAAAGCTATAAGCAAAACCAATCCTGACATTTAACGAATTTCCCTCAGCTCCATGGCAAACAAACAGGCAGTTAGTGATAAATGCAATACAACTTCCACAATACTCTCAGAAAATTACTTTGAAGGGAAATTGGTACAGCTCTCCTGTGCGAATGAAAAATAAATTTGAGAGCTGGGGAAGTCCATAGTATGGACACTGAACCTTGAGCTTCACAAAAAAAGCTTATCTAATAGAGCTGCACCTTGGCCACTTCCATCCCAGAGCTTTCCATGGCTGGGAACCTCACCGAGCAGCAAAGCTGAACGATGAGGTTGGGGGGATAGTCTGAGGCTATGGCTTAGGCTCGATGCCCACTCAATCCCCAGCACTCCTCTCACACCTCTGTGCACTGCCAAACATTACCAACGCTTTCACCCCACCGTGCTGTTATGAGCAGAACCAGAGATAACACCACTCAGTAGTTCAGATTCAGCAGCAGCACAGTTTTATTAAATACTTCAGATTATTTTGAAAAATGTGAGCAATATAAATGAATGCTATCAGGTAAAGAGCTCTACAGGAAGGAGTGTTTAAAGAATAAAATACGAAGAAATAGCGATTCTGAACTTCTTTCTGAGAGCCTATTTCAAAAGCATTTTTCTTTTCCTACTTATTGAGGTTTGCAGAAACATGCTGAAAGGATGTTTCTCTGTTACAACCTTTAACTCCAAGTTCTTAACCATCCCATAGATCATAATATTGTCATTCTTCACTGTCACCACTGCGTCAGCAGCTGTTTTTGGTCTCACAAAAAAGGATTTGACCTTTGGGATGGACAGGAAGCTGAAGGAGCAACTTTCTGAAAAAAATAGCCTCCTGTTTACATTTGCCTTGTTTAGCGAACAATTATCTTGGGAGACATAAGTAATAAGCAAGTAAGTTTACATAAGCAGAAGTGTCATTTTGATAGCACTAAATATGAGTGCATGTCAAGCTGTTGCTGAGTAACTTATACAATAAAATGCTGATCTGTATTTTACCAGTAAAAAAAAAAAAAACAAAATGCTACTGACCAGATCAGCACCATAATCCACTGGAATCAGATTGCTATCCATCACAATGAAGCTCATCCCTAATAGCAGAGAAAACAGGAGCTACCAGTACTTTTCTGCGGCCTGCTTTTTATTGGCATTTGTTTACAATGGTGTCTACAGTGTTGGTAAATCTAGGACATTACTTTTGCTTTCTATTCTGTATTCTCTGATCACCAGCAAGAGCAACAGCAGGCCTGAAACCATTCCCTGTACATGTCCTAACCTTCACAAATACTTTCATTCTTAGTCAGCACTAAGTTCTCCCTCTATGTTTGTATGCTGACAATAGATTATTTCACATTATTTCACATTGATCAGAGAAAAAGAAGGGTTAATTATATGCAAATGCAGCATCTTACAAAGGCTAAATGTATTTTCAGATGACTGATAATGTCAGAGACAAAGCAACACAGTCTTCTTTTAAAATATTGTGTCCTACTAAGCTAAAAAGCTATTTAAACATATTGCAAGCACTTACTCCAAACGTCTAGATAATCTCACTTTATTTTAATGAAGCATCACCTCATTTTCTGAGGATGGAAAATACGCAAAAATCAAATATGAAGGACAATCATTTTTCAAGCTTCATATTATAAACTACCTTCATGGTAAAATTTAATCTAAATATTTTTAAATGAACAATGCTGTTAAGGTCCAGTATACAGTATCTTATCAGAAAGTCAACTTCAAGAACACCCCTGAGAATTTACTTTAATAGTACAACAGAATTTGATTTTATTTGCTTGAGGAAACAAACAAACAAAACCAATACTGTTTGAGTCAATATATTCCCAGCTTCATACAAGATCTTGAGGCAAAACTACACAAATTATGGAACACGTACTCCTATATACACACATACTTCTACTAATTGTATATTTGTATGTACTTAGTATTCAGCAGATTTAGTAGATCACTACTACATTGATATTTGGTTCACTACAGGACAGTAATGATACTGACAACAGACTCTTCCCTTGAGTGTACAGGGGCAAATTCTTCTCTTAGTCACAGTAACAGTCCATTGAAAAAATCTCATCCTGACTCAAAGGAAAATGCAGATCTTCATTTACTTAAATTTCTGAAAAACAACTAGCCTATTTTGCAGGAAAATGTGACTGTACTATTGACAGATTCTGAAGAAAAATGAAAGCAGAAGCCGCCTCACGCTGTAGTTCCACATGGCCACGACACCAAATACTGCCGCCTTTTCCTGGGCAGCATGTTCTCTTCTACTGCTTCACTAACATTACCAAACGTAAATGGAAGAAAACATCCAAAAATGTCATTGCACAATTTTGTGACACCGAAATGCAGGAAGAATAATTTTTGGCTTGCCATCTAAGCTAGTGAGAAAACCTTTACATTTTTTTTCCCCAATGCACTCAAAGTACCCAGGGAACATTATCATATTTACCATTTGGGATACGTGATATGACAAGAAAAGAAGGTGCATCTATACACTTTTTAACAGCTGCTGGAAGTCTGGTGATTTGAATTACAAAAAAAAGCTATGTCTGAAGAAAGTCATGCAAGCCATCTACCCACAGCTCAACAATCATGGTTACATGCTCTGTGGTCAGCATTTTTTTTGGATCCATTTACATGAGATGGATTACGAAATATTGTTCCTACATTTAAAAGCCCACTGGGATAACTGTGATAATGCTACCTCTTTTCCTGCTTAATGCAGACCATTGCTCTCCTCTGCTTGGGCTTCTTCTTGCAGTACAGATGCCAGGAATATTTCTATTGAACATTTGGCAACCTTTTTTCACTTAAGAAAATTAAAAGCCTCCATAGAGTTAACCAATGTAAGCTTCTTTACATATAGGACTCAACTTCAACTTTCCCATCTACCTGAAGTTCATCACCAACCTGTGTGCTGAGGCAGCAAAAGACTATGGATTAACCATCAGTCTGAAGAAAGCCAAGATAATGTGCCATCCCACACTTGGGAGAGGATAAAGATCTAGCATGACAATCAATGCAGATGTACTCTAATAATGGATTTCACTTACAGGGATTAGTTTTGTTTAAGCATTAGCCTTAGTGATCAGTAAATCATTATTTAAATCTAAAAAGTTGTACCTTGCATTCAGCAAAGTATCCCCCTGAATCTGAAACCAGCGAAGTATGAAATAAAACAGTGAATCCCCACTCTACTTCGATTCATGGTAACTTCACCTCTGCTTTCTCTTTTCCTTCCTTCCCCCCACCCACTGCTGTTTCCTCCACAATACTGTCCCTAGGCCCTCCCAGTTGGACCACCTTGGAGCTCCAGCTCACCCTAAGCGCATGTCCCCTTCCCTCTCTTCACCCCAGTGGTCACCACTATCACTCAGGCCATGCCCTCTGCTTTCCTCACCACCTTACTCTCTCTCCCTCTGCTCCTATCCTCTGTCCTCTCCAAACTTCTCAGCACGCTGCCCCTGGATTTCCGCCTTGTGTCAAGAACCCACGTCTTCACAGTTGCTTCTCTGAGTTGCATTTACTCTTCTTTTTCCTCTTTCCTGAGCAAACTTGAGTCCTCCTGTCACATAATTGACTCCTTCCATCACAAAAGAGACAAAAAAAAAAAAAAAAAAAAGGCAAAAAATAGTCCTGGCCCTAGCAAGGCACTTGTTGCCATCAGATGTTTATTCGATCTGAGCTCCTTCTCCCAAGGCATGCCTTGCCTATTGACGCCGGAAACTCTGAGCACAAAGACTGCCTGCTCTGGTGTGTTTGTACGCTGCCTCGCACAAAAAGGCCCTCCTGTAATAGAATAATTTCTGAACTAAAAAGAGTCAGTGTCAGGACATTACTATTTTTAATGCAGCTCATCCCAGGGAAACCGACATCCTCTCTTTTTTTAGGCTTTCTAAACAATATAACAAGTTGCTGTAACCATTTGCAGGCACAAAAGTAACAACCAAGTGGGCTGCTGGATGTGAGGAGTATTTATTAGCGTATAATAATGGTCAAATAGACAGTTTCTGCACCAACCCGCTCTGCCTGCCCAGGAAGGCATAAAGACTGCCCTTAATGAGTTTTTGCCATGACTTCACTTTTGTGCCCCTCCTCTCACACTAAAAACTGCAACCCAATTTTCACTCATGCAACCTGTTGTGTTTTGTAGCTTCTGGTAAATTAAAACTCCTGCATTGTTTTCAAGCAAGCTCACAATCATTGATAATCATTTTCTTCAGCCAGATGAAGTCACATAGCAAAGTAACCTTGTGTTTGACAAGAAGTGAGGTCATTTAGGATAGGAATTTGTCCCCTTATATAAGGAAATGCCTGTACTATTCACGAAGTATATAATAAGAAAACAAAAATGATAATACAGATCCATAAAGCAGTGTGAAAGCAGAATTTTGTAAGAGTGGTGATCATTTGTCTGCCCGATAGAAAAATGTATAAAGTGAAAGCTTGCAAAATAAAAAAAAATAAAGCTTGAATGGCAAAGGGAGACAGATGGAAAAAAGAAAAACATCCTCACCCCTATGACATTGAACTCAACATCTGCAGTTGGTAAGGAACAGAATTTGTTAAGGTAAAGTGACTCTTCAGGGTGAAAACAAGTTCGAAACATACTTCAACCTAAAGCAAACAGGATGCTTCTCAAACAAGGAAAGCAGCTTACACTTCAGTTATGAAAAACAAGTGTATTCATTTGTCTTAGGTGCCATAAATTGAAACCCTCAAACTTTAATCATCAGTTAATAATATCTGTGGGAAAAATATTTATATCTCTACTTAATTGTGACCTATAGCCCTTTCTGTCCCCCTCCTTATGAACATGAAACAAGCAGTAATCTGTTTCTATTTGTTTAACAGACAGAAGGAGAAACGCATACTCAGAAGGTAAATCTCTTCCTATCCTCCCAGCCTTATCATTCAGACCCACCAGAAAAGAATTCTCCTCTGTGGCTGAACCTTTGGCTTAAAAGCCATTACATGTTGAATTGCACCTTTCTAGAATATATTTACAGCTAGCTAGCTAGGAAAAAAAAAAAAAAGAATACATTCTTCATACATACATACACACTTGAACTGGATGACTACGGTGCCAGATTTGGACCAAACAAAACAGAGCCAAGTTTTGGGCTGGGAGAAGAACACTTGCAGCACCACTAGGTACTCAAAGGGTTATAGTAAATGGTCTTGCATCAGACTGGTGGACAGTCACTAGTGGGGTTCCCCAGCTCTCTTCAATGTTTTCATAAACAATTTGGATGTAGGACTTGATGGTGTAATAACTAAGCAAGCTAGTTTGCAGATGACTCTAAATTGGGAGGAGCTGTTAATTCTGTCAAAGGTAGAGAGGCCTCACAGAGAGATCTTGACAAATTAGAGAGCTGTACAAACACTAGCAGTATGAAGTTTAACAGGATCAAGTGCCAGATTCTGCACCTGGGAAGGGTCAGCCCTGGATACATGTACAGACAGGGGGACGAGAGGCTGGAGAGCAACCCTGTGGAAAGGGATCTGGGTTTTTTGGTCAAAAGCAAGTTGAATATGAGCCAGCAGTATGCCCTGGCAGCCAAAAGGGGCAACCATACATACCCTGGGGTGCGTCAGGCACAGCCCTGCCAACTGGTCGAGGGAAGGGATTGTCCCACTCTGCTCTGCTCTGGTGCAGCCTCACCTCAAGTACTTTGTGCAGTTGTGAGCACCGCAGTATGAGAACATAAAACTGTTAGAGAGCCTCCAAAGGAGGGCTATGAAGATGGTGAAGGGTTTAGAGGGCAAAACGTATGAGGAGCAGCTGAGGTCCCTTGGTTTGCTCAGCCCTGAGCAGAGCAGGCTGAGGGGAGGCCTCATGGCGGCCTGCAGCTCCCTCACGAGGGGAGCGGAGGGGCAGGCGCTGAGCTCTGCTCTCTGGGGACAGCAACAGGACCCGAAGGGACGGCATGGAGCTGGGACAGGGTAGGGTCAGGCTGGGGGTTAGGGAAAGGGTCTGCATCCAGAGGGTGGTCGGGCACTGGGACAGGCTCCCCAGGGCAGTGGTCACAGCATTAAGCCAGCCGGAGATCAAGAAGCCTTTGGACAACGCCTTCAGATATAGGGTCTGATTTTTGGTTGGTCCTGTAGAGCCAGGGGTTGGACTTCATCCTTGTAGCTCAGGATTTTCCTTTCAGCTCAGGATATTCCACGATTTTATCGCCACTGTGAAGTCATTTCATACACAAAACTGTGGTGGGATGACACTGCTCCAGATACCCCAAGAAGTACCAACAACACTTATTTTTCCACATGCACAACTCTGTAATGCTCTTTTTCCCATACTAATTTCACTGTAGCTATTTTTCACCACGGTGCCAAATTGCTGCAACACACCTGTATGGAAGCAGTGATCTGAAGAGCAGATGGATGCTGCTTAGAGAATAGGTGTCTCATGTGAAAAAGCAGATGCATTGATGCTGATGCCGCACTGGCCACCAGGAAACTTCCAAACAAAATGTCATGCTCTTGGCACACTGCTGAACAATTGCACTTGTTTTTCTCTTTTCCCTTCCCTTTCCTTCTCCTCTACCTGCTTATCACCCCCAGTGCCCTCCCATGCAATCAGTCAAGAGTCCCAAGCCAGAAACCTCTTGCTGTGAATCAGATGGAGCTGCTGGCGGGGGTTCTCCCTTTGAGTCTCAACTTTGTGATTCATTGGATGCTTTGGCTACCGACCTCTTGATTTGTGAGTGCTTGGAGCGTGCTGCAAGGCCAATCTCACTTTCTACACTGAAGAGTAGTAACATTTCACGCTAATCACATTGCCACGGAACATTTGTTATGGTGAGATGAGCAGTTCTTTATATTCTGGTGCTATCTGTACTATGTATTAATTACAGGAAGGGCATCCAGAACATAGCTTAAGTCTCTTTAATGGCTTTTAGAAATCTAAACACATGAAAACAAACATCAGGTTTTGTTCTGTGCATAATCCTTACCAGCTGTGATGGAGCTTTTATATAAACTGGGTTATTTGATCAACTTCCTTAACGAGAATTGCCTTGTGGTGTAAATCATCTGAGGAGGTAGGACAAAAAGCAAATTTTACTTTGCTTTATTCTGTAGTGTCATCACTCAGAAAAGGAATCAACAGAGTAATCAATTATTTTTACACACAAACACACACACTCCCATCTGAGGTACTCAACATGATCCAGTACTGGACAGGTAACTGTTAAAGACTCTGGTAATTCACAGATGTGCAGCATACTTATGAAATTAACCCAAAGACATTTAGCTTGCTAGGGGCAGGAGGGGGAAGAACGCCAAAATACTTTTGTCTTCTCTCTGAAGATTTGCTGTTTGCCAACCAGACCACATGCTAATGCAGGATTTCTTTAATAAAAACAGAACCTGAATTCTGGAAAATTACAAGAATCTATACAGAAAGCATCAGGTACAAAAGTTGCAGCTATGCACCTTAACAGCAAACCATAAATCAAGGAGCAAAACACAGTGACACCAGGAAACCAGCCATCAGTGGGAGAGGTCCAAAGAGTGAAATGTAAATGGTCTCCCAGTGATATCAAAGCACCATTTACTACATCCTCATGAAATGTCAAAAACAAACCTGGGATGCCATACTCTAGGCATGCACAGGGGCTCCATTCTGCAGTCATTAAGAACAGATTGTAACATTCACATCCCTTCCCTGCAACAGTTAGGATCACAGACTCTTCACTTAGTGGGTGGGAAGAGGTGGGTGCTTTTAGAAATCTGTCTTGAACACTCCAGGTAAAAAGCCTATCCATCTCCTACCTAAGTTTCAGGTGTTCTGAGCTTCCTCTTAAAAGCTCTGCTGTTTAAGGAAGGGGACTGAAACCCCATCAATTCAGGAGCCAATGTCAACAACTGTACATTAGGTGGTTTATCTGTCTCCCAGAGCATCCCAGCATCATGCCACAGCCCTGTGCTTTACATTTTATGTTAGCTTTTCCTGTGAGAACAGTGTCTTTTCCCATCAGGAATAAATGAATAGTTCTTTCTGGAACAGAGGAACTGAGCTGGCTAGTCACAGAGCTTCCCCATTATTCCCTGTGCTGTTTCTTCACCTGCTTTCCTATGGAGCTAGGCTGGCAGGCTGTGATCTCAAAAAAGAAATGATCATGCTTACTCCAATGGGAGTTCAAGCCCAGTGTTTGATCTGTTTTTCTGGGAGAAATCTTAGAGTTCTGTCTCAAATTAGCATCAAAACCAAATTAAAGTGCCCATGCACAATTTACATTTACTGTAATGCTACCTATTATTTGAACAAGGAGTGTGGCTCCACCTTCAGCCTTGTCAGGTCTGATACTGTCAGGGTTTGAGAGACTGAGCAAGCCCTCAGATGGGGCAGACCTGCCACCAATGGCAGCATGATGGGAGCATACTGAGGAAAATAAGTGTTTACTGGCTGCTCTTGGCTTGGACTGGCGCACGCTTCGTTGGGTTAGAAACTGGCTGGATAGCCGGGCCCAAAGAGTTGTGGTAAATGGAGCCAAGTCCAGTTGGAGGCCAGTCACTAGTGGCGTCCCCCAGGGCTCGGTGCTGGGGCCGGTCCTCTTTAACATCTTCATCAATGATCTGGATGACGGCATTGAGTGCACCCTCAGTAAGTTTGCAGATGACACCAAGCTAGGTGCGTGTGTCGATCTGCTCGAGGGTAGGAAGGCTCTGCAGGAGGATCTGGATAGGCTGCACCGATGGGCTGAGGTCAACTGTATGAAGTTCAACAAGGCCAAGTGCCGGGTCCTGCACCTGGGGCGCAATAACCCCAAGCAGAACTACAGGCTGGGAGAGGAATGGTTGGAGAGCTGCCAGGCAGAGAAGGACCTGGGAGTGATGGTGGACAGTCGGCTGAATATGAGCCAGCAGTGTGCTCAGGTGGCCAAGAAGGCCAACGGCATCCTGGCTTGTATCAGAAACAGCGTGACCAGCAGGGCTAGGGAGGTGATCGTCCCCCTGTACTTGGCTCTGGTGAGGCCGCACCTCAAGTACTGTGTTCAGTTTTGGGCCCCTCGCTACAAGAAGGACATCGAGGTGCTTGAGCGGGTCCAAAGAAGGGCGACGAAGCTGGTGAGGGGCCTGGAGAGCAAGTCCTATGAGGAGCGGCTGAAGGAGCTGGGCTTGTTCAGCCTAGAGAAGAGGAGGCTCAGGGGTGACCTTATCGCTCTGTATAAGTACATTAAAGGAGGCTGTAGAGAGGTGGGGGTTGGTCTGTTCTCCCATGTGCCTGGTGACAGGACGAGGGGGAATGGGCTAAAGTTACGCCAGGGGAGTTTTAGGTTGGATGTTAGGAAGAATTTCTTTACTGAAAGGGTTGTTAGGCACTGGAACGGGCTGCCCAGGGAGGTGGTGGAGTCACCATCCCTGGAAGTCTTCAAAAGACGTTTAGATGTAGAGCTTAGGGATATGGTTTAGTGGGGACTGTTAGTGTTAGCTTAGAGGTTGGACTCGATGATCTTGAGGTCTCTTCCAACCTAGAAATTCTGTGATTTCTGTGATTTCTGTGAAAAGGAATAATGCCTGAATAAGGGACAACATCACCAGTAAGTGGGGTGAGCTGGCCATTCGGGAGGTGTGAGGCAGCTACCTTTTCATAATTCTGTCTAGCTGGGGAAAAAGACAACAAAACTTTTGTATACCCTCTGGTCATAAAAAGTCAGGTGAAAAAGAGCTGGTGAAAAGGAAGTAAGATCAGTTTCTAGAAAATTTCAGTGTGTTCAGGTGAAAAAAAAAGCCTCTGATAATCCTGATTAGTGAAAGTGAGTAGCAGATACCTTGGAGGGCTATTTGTCTCTCTCATACTTAGTAAAGAAACAGGTGTTTTTAGTGTTATGTTTTACATGAAGATATTTATAATACACATCCAAAATCCCAAAGCTAAAAGAAACTGTTTTACATAGCAGTGGCACCACGCAACTCCTTCCTCCATTACAAATGCCAACTACAACATGGAGGGCAAAAATGGCCAAGCAGTGAAGAATAACTTCTTTTTACAACCTCCCGACAGCTTTTTTGCATTTTCCCGTGGCACAAAGACTTGAATACACAAGACTCATTCTCAAAGTCCTTCTCAGACATGCTATGGAGGAAAAGAGGTTTTCCAGTAGGTTATTTAATCCACAGTCCACCTATAATTACTTGTGCACAGGAAAAGAAACTTCTCATTTCAGGCTTCTGAAAGCAGATTAATGAAAGTGCTTTTGTTTATGGGGAAAGAGGGAACAGGGTAACTTGCTTAAAACGATACATTTTTGCCATATGTAGGTAGAAAATAAACCCATCCATCAAGGATATATTAATAATGGATGAAAACTGGCTCCAGACACAAGATTACTTGGTGAAAATACCAGAATAATGGATACAGAATTTTTATTCGATCAACTGCAAAGAACGGAGGAGATTAGTTTATGCAAACTCTCCAGAACAAGGCTTTATTTCAGAAAGTAATCCTTCCATTTAGCCAAGGTTTTGTTTGCTTGGAGATACCACAAAACAAAATAAAAAATGTATCTGGCACACAACGAGACAAGCCTATGTACTGCACTTAGAAACAATTAAATAAGCAGTTTGCATCAGAGTAAAGCTTTTAACTATTGGAATAGGCAGAGCCAAATCTCTTATTTTGTGCATACAGTTAAAACTGCCAAAGAGGGTTTATGTACCGATTAGTGGAGATTATGTAGAGTGGTACTGCCATTTTTTAAAAATACAATATTATTACAAAGAACCCCTAGAGGTTCATATGAAGATGGTCTCTATTTCATAGACAGTAAAATCACTGAGGCACATCATCACAGCAATGACTTACTACTCGTGCAGGAGCCAGGGGAGTTGAGCTAAGGACTGCTAATGCAGGGAACAGCCCTCCCCTGCAACCGAGTATGTGGAAGCCAGTTTACAACTTGTATCAGATTTTTCCTGGACTCTGAATGAAGCATTAACACATCTGCATCATTTGTCAGCTTCTCCAGCTTTTCTAAGAAATTAGGACAAATTAAAAACACCTAAAATATCTAGTATTTGAGAAGTTTCTACTTCCTGTCAACTCTAATAACTCCAGTGGTGGCTTTAAATCTTTGTCAGGCTTTTGGGAAAAGTCACTTTCACAATCCCACCATGTGCATGGGAGAATATTAAATACTGAATCATGCCATTCAGATGCTTGAGTTGGGATATCTCAGGCCTTGCTAAAATGTAAGTTTGGTGTTTTAATCAGCATAGGGCTATTTATCTTAATTACAAACACAAATTCTAACATTACTTAGCAGATCTAGAAATGTTTTTTGAGATAATTTTCTTTTGGGGGAAACACGTTCAGCATGACTAATGGTCAACAGCAGCACAAGAGCAGGATAATATAATCACCACTTCACTGGATTTTTGCAGTTTTTAATTGTATCCTAAAAGCAGGTAACACAACTTGCTTGGGAGAACACTGATTTATTTTTCAGTAACAACCTTCGTCTACGGTATCACTGAAATTAAGGTATTTACAGTGGACACCAGCAGAAATACAAGGATTATCCATTATTTAGCCAAACACTCATATACTTGGAATGAATCAGGCCCACAGTGCACAAAGCCCTTAGTGCAGAAGATGAAAGTAAGGCTTTCGGTCAGCACAACAGTTTGTCCACACCAACCAGGGTTAAGCCATATTTCCATAGGTCCAAACCTACCTGTGCCTCTATGATCTACCTCAACGCTGAGGAAAAAGAAAGGGAAGTTTACTACCAAGGAATGTCCACATGATTTACGCAGCTGATGGTACACTGCACACCAGGGTCTTCACACAGCTTATTGAGGCAAGCGTCCATTTTCCGAATCTGACCACGAATTTGTGTGGCTTGCAAATTAAAAAACACAACTGGAGTTCTATCACTTCCCCTTGCTATCACCAAAATGAAAGAAAGAAAAGACGTGGTTGGGAGGGGTACAACATGCCCACAATAGGAGTCTAGACCTTGGTGTCAGGAGACCAGCGATGGATTTGAGAGACTTCTGTAGCTGACCATGGAGTGATGAGAAAGTCTCCTGGAGCAGAACAGCCCTGGGAAAAAATGCATCCCCAAGCAATGAGGTGACAGGCAGGAACGAGGCATGCAACAAACCAACAAAAAAGTAGAAAAAAGCATGTTTAAAAGCATGTTTGCCACTTACTGCCTTTTCTAACTTTTTTTTTTTTTTAGGGCTGGCTGAGAAGGGAAATGTCTCAAGCCAACCACGCTGTCCTGAAGAGACCTACTTCCCTGCCTATGTAATGAAAGTTATAATAAAATTTTCCAATAACTCCCGGATTCTTTGGTACATCCAAGGCAGGGATAATGACAAAATGTTCTTTTTATTTTGTCCTTTCTTCTTCACTGAAGCAGCGAAAGCCATGTGTACATCTTAGCAGTTCTGCGTCCTGAAGACGAGGGCTGCTCCTGCCCTGAGAAACACTGGAGGAGAAAGGAAGAGAGGAAGAGCTGGGATAGAGCCCTTGTGCTTTGGGCTTATTGCTCTGGTGCCCTCTGGCAGCATGGGAAGTGCCCAGTGCCACGTACGGAGCTACCTCTGGCAGCACCCACTGCCTCACAGACAGGGGAGCAACCGAACCACTGGGGTGGGTTTCTGCTCCCAGCAGCCTGCCTTCGCCAGGCAGGTGCCTGCTTTCTAGATAAATCTCAGCAAGAGAGCTTGGCATTTCTGCTCATGCCCTTTTGCAGATCCAAGTTCGCTTTTCCAAAGGCGCCAAGTCCTTGACATATGGAGAAGAGGTGCCTCATGACAGATATTCCTTGCTACACAGCTACCTTTACGAGACCGACTCTTAGGAATTTAAGTACCATAAGCATAACTCTAAGTAAAAATATCTTAAGTCACTATCAAAGAGAAAAATTCAATTATCTCCATCATTCTAGTGCTAGGAAAATATTGTGCTGAAAAAACAAACCACTGTAAAACTGCACTGCAGATAAGCCCACGTTTAAGCTTTGAGCAGACAAGCAGGAGCCCTGGAGAGCTGCTGTTGCCCTCCCTCTCCCAGCCAGCAGCAGCACCCGGGGCCACCCCAGAAAGCCGGTCCCTCCTCTAGGCACAAAAGCTCAAGATGTGGAGAGACTTTCAATCAAGATTCTAACTCACAATTTTAGAAAAAGAATATACAAATGTGAAACAACTCTCCCTTTTAAGCACACCTTTAGTTCTGTACTGTTCCTATAATAACAAGTTCAGCGAAAATTGAAGCACAAGCAACATAACAGAAGGGACACTGGAGTACTTCAGACAGGGGAAAATGAAGAAAAATAGACATCACACAACAGAAACTACTGGGCTCTCTGTTGTTCTATAGCATAAGGCAATGAAAAGAAATGCTGTCAAGCTACAAGGGAAAAGCACATCGGGCAGGTAATTCTTCTATTTATAGAAAAATTCCATTTATAGTGATGCTAGCATGAAGGGGAGAAAGAGCCTAAAACAAACACTCCATTATTGGTCTGATGAAAAGCACGCTCAAGTCAATGTCAGTCTTTAAATTGACTCTAAAAGACTCTGTGTCAGGCCCTATTTAAGTCTCCGCTGTACGAGGGACAAGGAGAGAGGGATGTATCCCGATCCACCTGAAATCTGCCAGAATTTTCTCTCTGGTTACAGCAGCACCAAGCTTTATCCAGTCCTTGCATATGGTACATGGGTAGAATGATCCCAAAGTAAAGTTAAATGAAAAACTAAAATATGCAATACGCAGCCGAGGAAACTTCCAGGAAAGATACTTGGATAATGCAACAGATGAGTAACAAATTTCCATACAAATGGCTAGAATAAAGAGTAACAGGAGATGGCTCAGTTTCAAATTTCCAGGAGCTATTCATGTTTGTTTAAAAAAAGGTCTAGAAAATAAAATGAAAACATTATTGTATGTATTATTAGAGAATTCTTAGAAGATTTAATTTAAATCCCTCATAAGCAAAAGTGAAGCAATTTATTGTCATTAAAAGGAAAGTACAATAGAAAGGGCAGTTATGACAGGCATTACAACTCTTTACCCTCTTATCCTGTGAAATATCTGAAATATTACTTACCATCATGTCACCGACCTACGGAAATACCAGAAGGAAGAAAAAAACTGCAATGTGTTATACTGTAATTCTGAACGTGGATGATGACATTCCAAACAAGTGAGACACCTTTTAAAAGTTAATTATATAGATTTATAACTATTTCACTAGCATCTTTGTAAGAACTTTAAAACAGTTCACCTCCTACTGATTTTCTTCTTAGATGCTTAAACAAACTTCTCCTTTACAGTCTGATTTCCAGTTATGACATCTGCTTCTAACATCAAGGTCAGTATTTCAGTGAAGAATTTCCCTTACAAACTTGCTATGCTTAAAACAGCGGTGGGACAATTCCAGATTTCCTTCTGAGCAAAATCGTTTAACAGGAATGTTACCCTGAAACCATGACAAATTACAGTGAAAAGTCTATAGAAACGTGTGTATTAACACTCACATGAATAAGAAATGAGATCAGCATTGTGAAAGAGACCACAGTAAATACCAGGGGAATCAATGAATTCAAAGCAATTACTGCAGAGCCCTTCAACACCAGACTGCTTCAAAGCCCACTGAAGTTGCTAGAAAGACACCAGTGTAGCAGGTCCTGGGTTCATAGCTGCCAACAAGCAGTGTCAGTACTCAGAATCGTAGAATGGTTTGGGTTGGAAGGGACCTTGAAGATGGCCTTGTTCCAACCCCCTGCCATGGGCAGGGACACCTCCCATCACACCAGGTTGCCCAAAGCCCCGTCCAGCCTGGCCTTGAACACCTCCAGGGATGGGGTAGCCACAGCTTCTCTGGGCAACCTGTGCCAGTGCCTCACCACTCTCAAATCTACCCTTTTTTAGTTTAAAACCATGACCCCTTGTCCTGTCAGAACACTCCCTGACAGAGTCCCTCCCCAGCTTTCCTGTAGGCCCCTTTAGGCACTGGAAGGCCACTATAAGGTCTCCATGGAGCCTTCTCCATGCTGAACAACCCCAACTCCTTTAGCCTGTCTTCATGGGAGAGGAGCTCCAGCCTTCTGATCATCTTTATAGCCTTCCTATGGATTCATTCTTACTGGAGTGAAGAATGCTTCCTAGTAACTTCAACATGGTAAGGCAAATAAACAGTCACAAAAACACTTAGGGTAACGAAGGCACTGCCACCACTGTGGCACTGTAGACAGAGCCATCCAGACAGCAGAAGGGGTGTGAAGCTGAACTCCTCAGAGAAACAAACCTGAGGACAATTTACTACCAAGCTTATATACTCAATATATGGCCTTCTACATACAGCCCAAGGACAGGCAGACACTTGTCTGGACAACACACAGGTCGCTAAAAATATAAGCCATCATCACCACCACCTCTCTGGATGTCAGTAATTTAACAGCAGATCTACCTCCTGCCAACCTTATTTATTTATTTATTTATTTATTGGGGGTGGTGGGGATAATCCCCCTAAAACTCCACCACAGAGATACTTCGTGCCATGTCACAGCATGAGCAGCACACACTAATAAGTTCATTCTGCTGACACTACTGCTGAAATAGGACAACTGGGCAATACGAGACATGGAGAGCTACAAAATACGTAATACTCTGCTGCAACTAGTGGGAAAAAAAAAAAAAAAAAGAGGAGGTTGGGGAAAAACAGATGAAAATCAACACTGTGAGCTGTTGGCTTGAAAAATAACATTTCCATCAGCCCCCAGCAGTGTACTCACAAGTCACCTAGATCTCACTAAGGCTGAAGGTTTGTTCCTGGCAGTGCTATGACCCATCATCCCATAGTTCACTGAGGAACCAAGTAGCTGGGTCATGCAATAGCAGATGCACACGGGATAGAAAACCTCTTGCTGAGACTGCTGCTCCGGCTCCCGGACTCCCCTCTGTGACCAATGAAGCAACCAACTCCTCTGCCCCCAGCTTTTGCAGATGGGGACACAGGGACAGGGTTAAACCTGGATTCATAACCTCGTTCTGATGGATACCTGACACATGGAGAAAGTTGGGGTGGAAAAACTTCTTTCTTCAAATAAAAAAATTTTAAATATTAAACATACATGTGCATGACACAAAGTCGAGAAAAAGAATCACATTCCTTTTCATTTCAAAATAAGAGAGCCTTCTAGCTTGTTTTCTTAAAACCGTACTCTAATTTGATAGATGTGGAAACTGACTTCCACTGTCCCGTAAAAAATGGGAAAGACAAAGAAGAAAAAGAAATTAATACTAATAATCCAGAGGATTAGGGATCAGAGGTTAGTGCACAACCTTTTAATGAGCAAAGTATTTAAAGACTGATGACACAGTGTATTTTTATTCTTCAGTAATTTAGTACAGAAGTTCACATTGATTGCTTAAAAGGCCATTCAATTTTATTTCCCATATTTAATCGTTCTTAGTGCCCAATAAATGGTTGAAGGGAGAAAGTAAAAGATTATTTTATTCTTTTCATGTCGTTAAAAATACTATCGGCCCAATTCACTCATTCACACGCCCTCTACATGCCCTTCATGTTTTCACAAAACTGGGCAGATTATCTGTTTTTCATTACCACAAAACCTGAAACCCCCGCAGTGCTCAGGCTGTCTAACCTGAACTAAACCTCTCACAGGTGCACGAACAAAAAGGAGGTATTTTACCATGCCCAAGGAGAACTTTATAAATACGACAAAGAAAAACTATAGACTTGCACAGCAAAATTTTGTTTTACCTTACAACTTGCTTCTTCTATGAAAAAGGGTTGCCTGCTAAGTCCTTATGCCTTCTTATGGCTTGGATCTCTTTAGAACCTGCTTGCTGAACAAGGACTGCAGGCCCACCGATCAGGTAAACATGCAATTAAACACATGGCTTAGTCATATGCTTAAAGATCAGCATGCGCTTAAACTAGCTCATCATCTGTTCCTCTTACTTCTCAGCATACTGAACAAATGTGAAAAACACACAAAAGGTGCTGTCACCTAGCAAGTATTTACTGTATCACACTAAATATTTGAATTAAGTCCTTCAGTGAACATCGTGACAGTTTCCCAGGTAGAAAGTTATGTCTTTATTTTCCAAGAATTATCTAGTTATCTGAATGACACACGATTTCTAGGTTATTTGTACAACATCCAGATAACAAGACAGCAGCTATTTGTTGAATCCACCTACATGCTTGCATGATTTTGAACTCACTAGAATCTGGGGGGAAAAAAAAGCCAGCTTTTAATTTGTATCTCTTCTCAGACTTTCTGTGATGTAAGAAATTAACATTACCCTTTTATATCCAAGAAGCTGAAGAAATATGGTTTGGATTTGCAAAAGGTTCTAAGGAAGTTTAATGCCTTGATTGCCTTAATTCCTAACATGTTACCCTTACTTTCAACAAAACTCCTAAGGTGAAATTGCTAATGCCATTGAACTCACCAGGATATTTTACAATGATTTCAACAGTATCAGGATTTCATCTTCTAACGTCAGTAGGATTTTTATCTAAATAAAATCTGGGACTTCTCCTTCATAGCAATTCACAGTATTTTATCACATACCACTGAATTACTGAAAAAATAACTTGTTCCACTACTACATTTAAAGTGAATCTCATTCAGAAGAAAATGTAGATTCCTAACAAAAAATAAATAGATACTAGACAAGAAGTTTAATACATGTGTATGAAAGGCAATTTTTAAAATTATTTTTCCTGTAGCATTTGATATCACGGCAGAAAGGAATAGAGATACGTTAACAAAAAGAGGAAATAGCATAAAATTTCTTGTGAAAGATAACAACACGGAGTTTTTGAAATGCAATCACACAGTTTAACCAGTACAATAATCTTAGATCTGTAATCTGCTTAAGTATTTATTGATTGACACCCATGACAAAATAACTGTTGCCCTAATAGGATTCACATCTAGCATTTAAGTTTCACAAATAGTTCACATGGTACACTTACATATAAATCAATTAATATTGACTGATTGATCAATATATGCACAATATGAAAAACAGTTTTGGCGGCTTTATGTTCTCCGCAGAGCAGCTTTACCTACTGATGATTAATTTTAATTTACTTTAAAGGATTCCATTGCACTGAAACTTTAATTAAAAACGAAATGAGAAAGTCTATAAAGTCTGCATAGCATCAATTACCTAGACTTGATATCCTGCACTTCGCCTACCCTCGGTACATATGGTTTCTGTTAAAATAATTGGAAAGCACTTCTGAACAATGTCACCCACACATCCATTCTAAGAGCGAGAGGATATATTACCATTAAATGTCACTAATATTAATAAAGAAACAATTAATTCTTCATTACCTATTTCTAAAATACACCATCAAGCTCCTTCAGTTCAAACACAAATAAAACATTACACATGCCTGTCAGTGAAATGGGTAATCATCATCATTGTTGTAATTTATACCGCTTTCTGTTATAAGTCTAATGCCTCATCTATTTATAAAGCTTTTTGGCTGACATTATAAACAGCCTCTTTGAAATATTAAAAAAAAAAATCTAGCTGTTATAAAGCAAATTCCCATACCCCTTGTCAACTATTTCCTTATAAAATGTTGCTTCTAATTTGCATTAAAGTTTCTTTTGGTTCACAGACAAAATTTACATTTATAAATGTTACTGTTTCAGTTAAACACACTAAACAATACTTTCTGTTGACTTACGCATGCATAAAAACATGCATTCAGCAGACTAATTTGAATCCCAAAGAAAATTACTGTGAAGAACATGCAGACAGAAAATCGTTCAGACGCTGCTGGTGAGTTTACACGAGGAATAAGTTGGCTCAGCAGCCGTAAAGTGTCTGATTTAAAGATCAGAGTCGGTGACAAAACTCCTACTCACTACCAACACTGGTTTGGATGAGGTACAAGAGCAGTTCAACGTTTTAATTATTGAAAAAGCCTGGAATTGTCACAGTCCCCGTCCACTCCAAGCAGTCTCAGGTTACAAGCCTCTGAGGTGTCTCTGGCACGCTGCCTGGGCTATTTATCGCTATTTGTAAATTAGACACTTGTGTAAGAATGTCAATTTTAAATATCTTTGTTTAAACGAGACTGATAAGAGATGACCAGATATACATTTTATGAGACTGCTAAATAATTACATTACACAAAGACAGCTTGTGAATGTTACCGGACAGTTGATAATGTCACAGCATGCTCGCAAGGTAGCTTGTGAATTCACCATTAAAAAATAAAACTATCAGGAACAATAAAAAGTATATGCTCCAAACCTTTAAAAACAAGAACACCAAGAAAGTCAGCTACAATCCATACTGAGAACAATCTCTGAGCTCTCTACATGTGAGAGTAATGGAGTCTAAGGTGCCTCTATCAATCCTGCTAATACAGCTCCAGCAATTATTTTCTGTATTCTACATCAGTAAGTTAAAATATGTTTCCAAGACCTAACGCAGCAGTCATTAAAGTTTCCCCTGCCTCAATCAGCATAACTAATGATGCCATATAATAACAGAATGCAATCTCTAATGAAAAGACTAACAAAGTCTCACCGCAACAATGCTGCTCGTGATTTAGTATTCTGAACTTGTCCATCCTCCATATTTTATTCTGTGGATATTATCACCACTCAGAAAATTACATTTCAATGAACTTGTCAGGAAATAAGTAATAAATTAATCAGGCAGCATAAACCAATTACAGTCATTTTCTGTGTGTTTTCTTTTAGGGCCGGGGCATGAATCTAGTACTAGCTGCATGGTTTATTCCTGCAGGCGGTTTGAAAGCGCTGCGGGTGGAAGCGGTAACACTGCTTGGAGGAGGGGGAAAAAACATCTCTGCTTCACTGAATCCTTCACAAGTGCTATCTTTCATGCTTCCAGGATCCCACCACAACAATTAGGAGGCCAGGGCCCTTAATTTCTGTATGTAGTTTCCAGATGACACAATGATGAAGGTACATACACTTTGTGCCAATCACACGCTCCTCAGCAAACAAGCCCACCCGTGGTGAGCTGGGGGTCGGCCTCTTCTCGCAGGTTACCAGTGACAGGACTAGAGGGAATGGCCTCAAGTTGCGCCAGGGGAGCTTCAGGTTGGAAATGAGGAGACATTTCTGCTCAGAAAGAGCAGTCAGGCACTGGGACGGGTTGCCCAGGGAGGTGGTGGAGTCACCGTCCCTGGGGGTGTTCAAGGAAAGGTTGGACGTGGTGCTTGGGGACATGGCTTAGTGGTGACATTGGTGGTAGGGGGGTGGTTGGAGAAGATATCTTGGTTGATTCTCATGAATTAACACACATTTTTCCTATAAGCACTTTCTGCCTTTGACCAAAATGTCTGGATCTCTCCCAGAGGGGAGGAAGAAAAAAAGTATTTCTTTACTGCTACAACCATAGCACCAACACAACGCGTTACTGTGAGATGACGTGACTCTCCTTCTCTCTGTCCAACAAGTGCTGGTGCATGCCAGCCTACCTTCCCTCTACAGCGCAACTGCAAAGCACAAACCTGAAAAGTCATCGCTCACATGTATCTGAAGAAAACCTCTAGTACTGATGATGTTTCTACTAAATACATGCAACGAGCAGCAGCACCATCTGAATTACCACTCGAGAGCTTCCACATGAACAGGGACAGAGCAGTTCAAATTGGATGCCTCCAGCTCCAGGCTGTGTGAAAAGCCAGGAAGAGCAGCTCACTGGTTTAGCACCTCTGGCTTCAAGCATTGTGCTTGTCTTCACAAGTAAGTGAGCCAGAAAGACTTTTTTTTTTAACAAATAAAGTTCAGATTCTGAAGCGCAAGGCACACTGTCACAGCACAGACCTTCACAGCGAATTATTCAGATGCAAAATCTCAAACCATATAGGCTTCTGCTCCTATACACAAAATACACTCCTATACACAAAAGCCAGCCAGGGTAATGCACAAAACGGTGCAGAAACTCCTTCCTTAGCACCAAAAGCAGAAAGGAAATAAAGTCCACCTGCTTAGTTGTCTTCAAAAGCAGATGATACTTGCATTTCAAAATAACTTTTCTACGCACTGCTTTTCTTGATACATAACAAAAATGCAAACACGTGCTCTTTATATACATGCGATACATCAATGAACTCTCAAGCTCAGCCCTGCAACGTTAATTATGCCCGGATCGCGCACCTGCCAGACTACAGACCCTCCTGCAGCACCGGAATCCTTTTCATTAATTTTGTCTGTGTCCTGTCTTGGCTGGGAAGTAATCCAAGTGGGTTAAGCTCCAGGAGCTCATTTTCATTGCCACATTTTGAAGGCTGAATATTGTTTAACCTTTACCCCGTAGTGTGCATAAAATTCCTAGAGGGCAGGTTCAAGCCTCATATGGTCTAATTAAAAGTGGGATTTATTAAGACTAGAATAAAATAAAGTAAAATAAAATAAAATTTGTCATAATACATATAGCCCTGTATTTGGCATGAGGTAGGCCAGAAGTGCAGTAAAAAATTAAGTTACGGCATTTAAAAAAAAATTATCTACCAAGAACTTTTGTCACCGAGTGGGCTGCCAAAGCAATATCCCACCTTCGTGACTTTTACCACAGTTCTCTTCTCTTGATTTATCCTCATGCCAGACAGCTCCTACCAAGAAGTCATGTGGTCTCATACTCTTCCCCTATATCCATTTAAAACTGTATTTAATCTACTCGGTGGCTTCAGATGCTATTTTCTCGCTTCCCCTTTTAATCATCCTACATACTTCTTTGAAGGTAGAATCAAAGCAGCTGCTCATCCTTGATCAGTGGTACAAAAATATATCAGGGATTGATTGAGTCAGACAGGGTACTGTCTCCTTCACATCCAAGAGCAAGGAAATAAGGTCTAAAGAGCTGTAAGCTATGCAATATCTGTAAAGCAACCAAAAGGAAGACATGCCTCCAGGACAAGTTTAGTTGAGCCCGCTCAGGTACTCATAGCAATGTAAGTGGAGCACAATGGGCCTCAGTTTGCCTGCAGGTAGGTGATCCTATGCTGAAGTCTATGCCACTACACTTTGACAGCATCTCAGGTTAAAATACACAAGCTAAAGTTCATACTTCGTACACTTGTGTGGAAACCACACCTCTGTCTGCAGTACAGGTATATTTTTAGACAACACATCTGACATTAGTATTGCACTGCTTCCCCAAAAACAAAGAAACAAACAAAAAAACACAACACACACACAACAAAAACACCAAGTAAAAAAAAAAAAAAAAGGAACAATTGGTCTTATTATGTTAATAAAAATGAAAATGGATCAACAGCATCCACACATTCATCACAGCAAAAGGGAGAACTCCTCTAAGGAACAAAGGCATAGGGAGCTAATTTCACCAGCTGAACCCAATACTCCACGGAGGCAGTGATCAACATCACAGTTTTCAGCTTTTGCCAGTAAAACATCCTAACAGCAGCATTTTGAGACCCCATGCAACTTTAACCCACTTCACCACGATCACAATGAGGAAAGCTTTGGTGAGCAATCAGGTCTATTGCAGAGACAGAGTTAGAAATTTAGCTAACAAATCAGTACATCTTGTAGCACAAGTTCACTTAGTATCCCAAGTTTCTATACAGTTTTATATACTTCATAAACAACTAGCTGGTTATTGTGCCCCATCATTTTAGTCACCATGAGCAGATTTTTAAGTTCTTTCAAATTTGTTCTCTTAAGTCAGTACTACCAGCACCCCAAGTTTGCTCAGCTCGCTGGCTTTTAGTGTGCAAGCTTTCTGGTGTCAAATGCCTAATCTTACCTTCCAAAGGAGAATACAGTTCCAGTAACACTCACTTCACTGTTTTTTTCTGGGAAACAAAACAAAACAAACAAAAACAAACAAATGCGCCATTTTCCCCAGTTGCCCTTAATTTGACTTCACTATGGTCTACATTAAGAGAAACAGCAGCTAAACTGTCTTTGAAACTTTATTCACCATAGCCAGGAAAAAAAAAAAAAAAGGAAAAAAAGAAGAAAAAAAGACTGGTGAAATGCCTTTAAAACATGCTTTAATCTAGCTGGAATGTCATAAATTGCTTCCAGATGTGCTCCATACAAAAGTCAATCATAGCTATTTATACTGACACTCTGCAGTCCAAACAATCTGAATCCAAATGCCATGTCTCTGCTACAATAAAGCTATAAATGTCAGTTTTGTTGAATTTGGAGAGGTGTTGAAGAGTTCATGCTAGTTTGCTTTCTGGGCTATTTGTTAGCCAGCAATTATTTAAGAAAGAAGAAAGAAGAAACTTTTAAAATAGGTCCTTTCCTTGCCGAGCTATTCTTAAAGCACACCTGACACCTTCCAATCATGACCTTGAAAGTGCCACAGGTTACAAGTTGAAATTCATTTCATAAGTTAGAAAAATGTAGTGCTTAGGCTATGAGCCAAGAATAACTGAAGGGCTTGGCAAGGCTCCCATGCCCTCCCTTAGACTGAACACACACGTAGTACACCTGGGACTAAATGAACTGAAGTACAGTAAAATGACACACTGACTGCAATAATACCTCTATTCAATAATCTTCCAGGGCACTGGGAAAAAAAATATTCTCGCTGTAGGAAGAAAAATAAAAAGAAATTTGGAAACTGTTCTTAATCAATTGTTTGGCGTGCGACACTTGGCCATCAGAATCAAAGCGCTCTTCACTTGGGAACGCTGAATAACCAGCATTTAGATGAAGAGATGGCCTACGTAGCTATCTTACACTATTTCAGGAAAATGTATCATTTTTGTGTAGTCTCCACAGAATTTTCTGGTTGATTTTTATAGGCTTCATTAAGATTTTTTTTTTTAATATTTTTTTTTACCCTGCAAAAGTGCACCTGCAGTTCAATTTACGTATAAATGTTCATAGTTATAATTCTGGCTTTTTGTCAGTAGAAGACAAGGGAATTCTCTTATCGCTGCTTGCAGTTTTGGGAATTAAAATGTTTCAGAAAATCATAATATGTAATGAATGTTTTCTCCAACTTTCCTGGCTTTTTATTTCCCTTGATGTTTCCTTCCTACTCCAAAGGCTTCCCCTGCCTTCCCTCAGTTCTTTGCCTTCTCCAAAGTTCAGAAAAGCATCCTACAAACATTCCTTCCTCTCAGGCTAAGCCATAACACTGAATGTCATCTGTCACCACACAGTTGAGAAAAATAGGCCATAAAATGTACATTTTCAAGTTTTTTTCTATATTTTCAGGGAAAGGATACAAACTGCACAAAACATGGTAGTTTAAAATTCAAACTGTATACACAAGCAGAAGAAAGGAGAGACTTTACAAACAAGATTTGTACTCTCACTTCAACTTACTGAAAACTTCTTTTTTCATAAATCTCTGCAGTCAGAGATTACACGAAGCAGCAAACATAATGCCTGTATTTAAGAACGGGGGAGGAACCCATCCAGTGAACTACTGAGCCACCAGTCTGGCCCAAATATTATGCAAGGTTTTATAACCTATTTTGAAGGAATGTAATTTCTGTGTAATTGCAGGGGGTTGGAGGAGAGATAAGCAACACAGAAGCAGAGAAGCTATTTAAGTTAAAAGACAATTTTGGCACAAGAACAAATGATTAAGAATTGGCTACGAATACATTTGGACTGGAATTCACAGGCACATTTCTAACCCTCAGAAGGGTGAGGGCTACAGCAGCTGTCCTGTGGGACTAGGAGGGAGGAAAACCATTTCACAGTGGGGGCTGAGAAATTTATATGATTTCAGTGTCCTGAAACAGTAGGGATGCAAGTTGGTGATGCACAAACTGCTTTCCAATCTATGTTCGTGCGTCTCTATTTCAAGCTCCTGTCAAGCAGCAAGATTTTTTTCACTACCAGTGTATTTCTTCGACCCAGGTGATGACAGTAAACTTCATAAACACCTTCTTCCCCCATGAATCCGACTACACCTCGATCCACGTTATCTCACATCCTCAGACTACTACAACACACATGGAAGATCCCTGCCACATCCAACCTAGTGGAAAGACCTGCTATGCTGCCTGCATTTAATGTTTTAGGATGTGTGTGTACAAGTTAATTACTTTAGGTAAATAACTGCTCTATGCTCTGTACATAATCCTTGCTATCTTCTCTCTACCAAAGTTCTTTCTCTGGCATCATGTTCTCCCCTCACCTGTGAATCGAGCTTAGCCCACAAACTTAGCTCACAAACTTCCCAAGTCCAGGACTTAACAGTCTTCTGAAGAGGCATCAGCCATGCTCTGGGACACAGCAAAGCCCAAATAATTTTGGCAACAACAATAACACTAACCACTATCACTGGCCCCAAATGCTATGAATCTGTTCTGCGTTTGCAGCTGGGCTGCGATTCTTCTGAAGCACCAAAGGCGCTGCCAGCAGCCTACATATTACATTATTAATTCAACCCGTCCTCCTCATCCAACAAAAAGCACCGTATCTCCAGATCTGCATAGCTTCTGCATTTGTGATGGCTGACCCCCAAAAAGAGATAGAAGGAGAACAAAAGTCAGTAAAGTTACCAAAATATACAAGTCCATTTCAGCTACTGTTTCAAGCAAACAGGTTTGGAGCCAATATAATAATTTTACCAATACCACACCATGTTTTATTTGCTTTAGATTTGTCATCATTTATTGGAAACAATAATCCTTAAAGAAAAAAAAAAAAGAGAGAAAAAACAATCCCATATGTTTAAAATTATTTACTACAGCTTTAAAAGTAACAAATGAAGCACTTGAGTCTCAGATGTGTAACCAGTAGGGAGTTGGCTCGATGCATCAGTTTTTACACCTCTTGCAGTTAAATCAGAGATCCAAATGCAAAATCTAGCACTCAGTGGTGAACTTATAACACTCCCTGGAGGAGTGTGTCCATAAACCATTCAGTGGATTACACTCATCCATACAATACTTTATTTTATATATCCCGTCCCCAGGAAAAAGAAAAAAAAAAAAAAAAAAAAGCTTAACTAAGGTGAAATTAAGGTTGCGTAAACTATACATCATTTTTGTCATCATATTTCTAAGTTTTTGCTTTCCTTTTTGAGACTTCATTAGAACAATTTTCCATTCTCTTTATCTCAAATGGATTTGTTTTTCCAAATTTGATTCCCAGCCAGAAAAGGACTCCGAAAACACCCAGTGACATATGTGGCATAGCCGTGCATGGCTCAGGAGCATTCTCAGGCCTTCGTGAGCACGCTCAGCATAGCTGAGCACAGCTTCCAGAAACTGCTGCATTGGCTTTTCTGCACAGTATCCTTAATGGCGGTATTTGGGGAGTCTCATGTTACTCCTTATGTACTTCAGAGTCTTGCAGACACCGAATCTTTCTCAATATATTTCTATTTACATATATACATACATATATATGAGTGTGTGCATGTGCTCACACCCACGTACACATGCATGCACACATGGATAAATGTGTATACACAGTTTATGGCCAAATCTGCAATGGGTAAATTTCACTGAATTCAGTGGAAGCTACATCAGATAACAAAACATAAGGACAGAGAACCTGCTTTATGGTGTAGTGACTCTCAAAGTTCACAGAACATAATAAATGTGAATATTTCTAAGGTCCTTCATTTTTTTTTTTTTTTCTTAAGGAAAAAGCACATGACCTCATAACAAGAACAGTGCTTTTTTTGTCCCAGTGAATACTGCTCTCCAATCCAGGCAAAAAGCACTCTTGTGATGCAAACCTCCTGGAAAAATCACGACACTGTAGTGCCAATGCCAAGTTCCTCCTAGGCCAACTGGTCTCTGACTTCATTTGGATGTGGTCTGTCCTCCTGACTTTGGGAGCCAAACTCCAGCGTTTTCCAACCAAGGACATTCCACATCATTCACAGCTAGGTGGAGGCACTCACCCAAGAGAACCTGCATCAGCAAAGCCTCCCTGCTAATCATAACCAAATAGTCATGGGATGAGAAGCTGTAAGCCTCATTTTTGAGCTGTATGAAGCTCAGGAACCACAAGCCACCTGCCTCACCTTGAGTGCACTGCAATTCGTGCTAAAAGGTGCCAAATAAAAGATAAAGCTTACATCCAAGACGAGAGCTGGGCAAGATCCCTAACATGAAAGAACTAGTGGAAATATACTGTGTAGTAAGAAAAGCAGGATCTCAGAAACTAAACAAGAGATCCAAAATTTCTGTATCTGACATTGTCCATCAGTCATTACATCCCCCTCTTTTGCTACCAGACTGTATCAGTGCCCAAGCAAAATGGCAGGGTTTAATCAAAGAGGAAATTTATTTTAAAATTTCTTTTTAAAAGGCTGTTTGCTCAAAAGGAAAGGTATTGTCAGAGGAGGAAAAAATGTAAAATTCACAACTGATTTAAACTTCATAGTCATTTGCGGTATGTTTTCCAAGTATACAGGACATTTATCTATCCAACCTAGCATTTTTTGTACTTCTCTATGTTTTTTGTTTTCCAACGAGAAACTTTCAATGACTGTATAGAAGGCTTTGCCTTCAGAAAAGTGGCATTAAATGCCAAAAGCATGAGAAAATGTGGAAAATTGAAGTCTGAATAAATTTTCTATTTATCATATAACAATAATTACCAGCTTTCCTATGGGGCCAAACTCCTTCCCTTCCCACCCTAACCCTGAAGCCCCCACCAGGCAAGCCATAAAGGCTCTTTGCTCATGGAGAGGATGATGATGATGCAGTTGTAACAGACAGCTGAACTGACCATGCTCACTATAAGCTTACCTCTATACCTCCTGGTGATTAAAATTTTGGAGTAAGTGGCTTCTAAACAATAGTGTTTGATTAGACAGGCGCCACTGACTGTAATTTATAAATCTTTTGGAATATACCGATTATCCAGATTTCTACATTTATAATCATCTCTTAATTTTGCCTGCATCAATTTATTAAGTCCCAGAAAAACTTCCACCAATTCTCTATCGGTTTCCTATGACAGCACGCTTTAGGAAACCACTGTTCTTATACTGTGCTTTAATTCCTAAAGATTTTTTTTGGTAGTTGACTTCTGAAGTGATATTACTGAAAACCTATTTCTTGCCATAATACCACTCCACTCCCCCCAAACAAAAACAAAACCAAAACAAGTCTTACTCATTGTAAAGTGGATGTTCTGTTTGTGGGGATTAAGTTCATGGCAACATAGTAATAAAATAAATAAAGAAGCAAGCAAACAAATCACATTCCACTGTGTGTTCATGAAACCTGGATCAACACCGAGATTGCTTCTCATACTATTATCTGAGCACACAGTTTTACCTTGCTTGCAGCCGTAAGGATACATACTTAAAACATGTATGCTGGGTTTACCATTGAGAATTTCTAGCTACAGGAAATCTCCAGCCATCATAAATCAGTTTCATGCTCCATAGGCGCTACTGGAATGGAAACAGCAGCAATGGCAGCTCATCTGCAGTTTCTCCTTCCCCTCAAACTACGACAAACTGTGAGCAGAACGGGTCAGGCTAACAGTAATACCAGTGACACATCGATCCGTTGTACGACCCCATGCTAAGGAAAAATGTGCACTGAGAATATGCAAAAGTGGCTATCAACTCAATTAGTCAGTTGAAGTAATTATGCCCTCAAGTGTTAGGAAACTGAAAGGCCATTTTGGCTATAAAATATACAAGGAACCTTAATGTTATGGTCAGTAAGACAACAGCGCACGCATTACTCATGCCACAATTTATCTAGTCCTTGAATGCAGCTCTCAGAGCTCCTGATGTAAGATTTTCATTAGGCATTATGTGGCCAAATGTGAAAGCCAAGCCAGAGAACCAAACACGCTCAAACACACAGCCAAATTAAGAACTTGACAGCACGGGCTATAAAATACAACAGTGGGCCTCTCGTGTGAGTCACAAAATAGTAAGCTTTGAAGCACACTAGCTAGTAAAGAATAACCACCCCCTCCTCAAAAAATTAAAAGGAATTTGGTGAGCAATAATAGGTAATGGTTTGTTCATCTATTTATCAGCCCAACTCCAGAGACTAATCTCCTCCAATTACATAGTTCTCTTTCATCATGCCATACTTCAGTGACCACATCTCTATGTCAATGTTTTTTAATTCTTCTATCTCCCCTGATCTTCTGCTTTAAAATGCTGTCCTAACTCTTTGTTTATATCATTCTGCTGAATTTCCATTATCTTGAAAATATATCCAATGCTATTATTTTTTTCTGTGTATTTTGTGTTGTGTTTTTTTTTTTTTTTTTAATCAACTAATAAAATCGCATCAGAATGCTTCTTAGTACAGCCTAAGCAAATACTGCAGTCTAAGTACAGGGAGATAGAGTACAATATGCAAGAGAACTCAGAGACTGAAATGAGAATACAATTTCCCATGAGAGAGTTCTATGTTCAAGCCATTTAACTTTAAAACTAGTTCAATATTTGAACAAGACACTATTTTATTCCCATTCAAAGTTTAAACACAGATCACTTCGAAATCAATCATAAATTCAAACCTCTTTACTTTAGAAACTGTTTCAATATTTAAATGCTTTTTTTCTTTAACGTAACAGCAGCTGAAGGCTGCAGAAGCAGAACTGACTTTAAGATCTTTAAGAGCAATGCTATTTTCCTGCCAATACATACAAAAGGCAGTTCTAGGAAAAAGAAAAAAACCACAAAGGCAAGGCTGTGCTTTGCTTCTGAGCTTAAGAACAAAGTTTGGACAAAGAACACACAGCCCAGTCTTCAGCCCAAACTAAAGTAAACGAATCTGGTACGGGTGCTTTTCAGAGCTCAAGACCATAACTCCACATTATTCTATCACTTTTGTCCTCACCTGGGTGCAAGGGAAAAACCAGATGGCAAGCGGGATGTACACAGTCAAAGAACAACCCTCCTTTAGGGACAGGATTCCTAGCAGAGTAACAGATCTGTAATTCAGAGCCCATTTGCCAACCACCCCAGTTCAGTCCTCTTCCTCACCCACTGTTGCTGTAGCCCCTCACAAGCTGCATATGACTAGCATTGCAGAAACTCATGACACTAGTTCTGTCACACAGAAAAAATAATTTCTCTTGGTGAAGGAGCAACATTTCGCTCCTGCATTTCATTTTCATATAAAGATCTCATAGATGAGTGCGTGATGTTTTGGCTTGTTTTCACTCCAAAGTTGTCCTTAAAAGTCATTTTCGAGATGGGCAACTTACCACAGTGAGGAGTCACTGATGATTCCTCAACTGCACCAGCATCCTGCTCTTTGGCCCACACCACTCTAATCCAACTCATTTCAAGCACAATTGGTTTCTAAAAATTACCTTTTGTGCTTTTGGACTCTGTAAAATATTCAAAAGCACAGACGGCATTGACAAAAGGCCCGGCATACAACTAATTGCAAGTGTTACACTGCAAAACTGCGTGTACTGAGTAGAAAAGACAAACCAACTCAAGATTATTAACCTCAGGACTGCCCTATTCTGGTTGCTGGTCAACTTCTGTCTGTTAAAAGATGCCTCAACATGGATTAAGTGTCTGTATAGTCAGGAGGTGATAGCCAAACCGCAAGAATTAGGCTTTGTCTTTGTAATAACAATGCATTTACCTACCTACAGCTTTGCATGAACTGGGAAATACTTGTCTGTACACGGCAGGCTTCACACACAACACAATAAACCCATCTCCATGGGTAAAAGTTGTGCTGTACACCCAGGAGATACACTAAGCAGCTTACATCTGAGACTGCCCCCTCCTCAGGAAAGGGCAGCTGCCATTCATAACCCTCTTCCCTTAATCAAACAAGGAGGAGACCGTATTTCCAGAATGCAATAGGCCACTAGCATCATGCAATAACAGCACTCTATTTCCTCCCCTCCCCTTTTTACATGCCCCCAAACAAAATATTCAGCTGTAATTGACACAGTATTAACATGTCTTCTAATATTTCACATATAACATGTCATTGAAAGCTCAGTATTGAGCAGGAAGGTATTTGATGAATCAAGTAGATGAAGCCAAGATGTAGTTATTAGATGCATTACATCTTTAGCACATCATCTGTAAAAACGTCCAGAGTAAACTAATGCTCCAGGGGAAACCTGACCTTTAAGAGGCTCCCTAATACTACATCTAAATTAATGTCAGTGACAGGCACTTCAATCTGAAATAGCAGGGTTCTTTCGTTCCATCTACACTACCTATTCATCCGTTTATTTGTGTGTAAATGTGCGTGTGCATAAATGAATTTGTGTCACTCTGGCACTAGGGGAGCTAGTGGGAAACAAAAGGAGCTCCTAGGTTTTTAGATTACTATTCCGTACCACTGTTATGCACACTATTTTGGACTATTCATTCACAATCTTTCAAGAGTAAGGAAAAAAATCAGGAAAATTACTTTCTATAGTAACTAAACACACTTCTCCAAAGTATCAACTTTACACTGCAAAATAAACATGCTTGAACGAGAGCAGGATGAAACTCTTACAGCAATCAATATAGCAAGCTACGCGGAATTTGTTTTAAAGAGATGGGCTGGGCCCTGACATGACTGGTGGCCAAGATAAAAATCGTAAGTGAGAGCAGTTCTGCCATTTCAAAACAAAATGTTGCAAATAAATTTGCAATGCAGTAGAAGACATTTCTGCCTTGGGGAAAAAGAAACAAATAAACAATTCACTGCAAAAGTCTGATACTGGAATAAACTCATGGTAGTTAGTCAAATTGGCACTAACTATGGTGGCCAAACCTTCACTTATTTCTCTTATTTTCCGTTTTATTTCAGAGGTTGCACGATCAAGTGGGGGAGCAACTTCAGAGCATCTGCTCTGCTGTCCTTCTTCCAGGATCCTTAGGGTGCTCCTCCTCCCTTGCCCATACCCCAGGCATGGCTAAGCCTAGGAAAACCTGCACTCCTTCTGCAGGGGGAGTGCTATGCCCCCCAATGCCAAACAACCACGCACTTCTATTTCTAAGGGATGTGTCTTCATGCAATAGAAACTGAAGCTTGTACCTCGATATAAAGGATTTATGCTTTGCTCTGAAATGAGGCCAGCCAAACTAGACATATCCTAGCAAACTAAAATTGCTAAGTCCTTTCACATTTTGTTGATCAAGAACCTTCTTATTAGAAACATTTTTTTCTTTTTTCAAACCCCAGGTGGGCCATAAACTATGATGTAACTGGTGTCTATGCAATGAAGAGCTGCCTTGCATTTTAGTTTTTTTATGCATAGTTTTTTGTTTGTTTGTTTGTTTTTTTACAAAGACACAACTGATCAGGAATTATCATAATCCCACATTGAGAAGCAGTCCTAGAAACAGTGCACATAAAACATTAGTGTCACTAATACAGACATGACAAGTTTCAACTCTCAGTTAAACAATCCACCTCCTTCATACTAACGTCATCCTTTGGCCCATGGGCTATATAAACATCGTCAAACCTGGTTTCAATATAGAGAGCGCATTAACGTTCCCACTAATGCACATTTCCCAGTAACCACCCTATTAGATTGCTTAGTTCAAGTTCTATGACATATCCCACAACCTAGCAGATAGTTCAGATTCATAAGCTCAGAAGATACAGACATTGTCAGCCTCCTATATAGGTATTAAAACAAACAAACACAAAACCAAAAACCCTTTTGTGTACACTCAATAGCCCTGCTAGTACAAATACTCCCATGAGGCTCCTAAGAAAATATGCTCGTGCAAAAAAACAGCCCTTTTCTTTATGTTTTAAGTGATGGTCTTTAACTTAGTTCTTCACACAGCCTAAGTCAATGGGAAGAAAAAATAAGAGATGCTATTCAGAGGGGATAATCCTTTCCCTGACCTCAGAGAGCGTACCTAAGACCAATGGATCCAGGGATGACTCTTAACGTTTCCCAAAGCACATCAGTGAGTGGCTACTAAGTTTAATGTACAAGATGTAGAAATTCCCTGACTTTGTCCACTACAGACCCTCTGTAATAAAGTGAGATCCTACTCCAGACATATGAACTTTGCCTTTTGCCTGGTACTTGGCAACAGTTCAGCTGTATCAGTATCTAGGATAAATGGATGCAGCTGCACGTGCTAAAACACGGCCCCGCAAGTTAATCTCACGTGAGCCTCTTTAGCGAGTCTATGGTCCCACAAAGTACAGCACACATACTGTACAAGCAATGTGCTACAGGCATTACTGTGCTCTCCCTTGTCTGCCTGGATTATAGGGTGGTTTACTGTGGGTTGGGGACCTATATACTAGGAGCTCACACTTTCAATTTTCAAGTTCAGCAGCTGGAAAGGCAAATATCCTCAGACAAAGTTCATTAGCCTGGAGATTCATGGCCAAGCTTCTGCAATATTGCAGGAAGATGCAATTTTACATTTGGGTTATGATATTTTGAAGTACTTGATGTAGCTGGAAGCCAACAAATCTCAACTAACCTTACCACTGTGCCTGATGGTGTGTTGTGCAAAATATAGATGTTTTGAAATAAAATGGTTTTGAAACAATTTATGTTTAACGCAGTGAAATTAAACACACACGGCCAGACACGCTAACTTCCACATTATTGAGTAACACTTAATACCTTAAAGAAGTGAGAAACAGGAAAGAGATTTAGGGATTTAGAGGTCAGCAGGGAATTACTATCAAGCCATCTGATTTCTCAGAAGAAAAAAAAATAAGAGTTGAAAGCAAAATTGAATTAATCCCAGAAATATGTAATGAATGCCCCCTACTAATCAGACTATGGGGAGCACTCAACATAGATAAAGGTCCAATCAACCTTTAAAAGAAACAATGTCCTCTCTGAAGTCTTTTGACTCTTCCAAGTTCACTAAATTTGACCGAGAATACATACGTCTGGAGAGTCACTGATCTCATAGGGTAGATCCTCAGAAGGTGTAACCAGAGCAACTCTACTGACTTCAGGAAGTCTGCTCACAGTCACCTCTTGCCAGCTGAGCCTCTGGCTCCAGATTTCTGTGTGCAGTCATGAAATCCCGATTAAAGTATATTTTAAGACAGCTAGAAGAGTAGCCCAGGCTAAAGAAACTGTTGCAGTTGTTAAGTTAAAAAAAAAATAGTTAAGATCTTAATTATAACTAATAGCTGAAAATATCCTATATATTCTGATTAGCACTTGAGACTTATCCCATACATTTAGGTTCAAAGTAATTTTGCTTTGGGCTACTAAGCTTACTTTTAACTTCAGCCAGCTTCTACTATCAACTTTCCAGGATAAAGTTTAATAAGGTTTACTCATAAGAGTTAAGTTGTTAATGTAGACTGCACACTTTCATGTACAGCATGCCTACTGAAATGCAAGTCTTCAAAGGCAACGATATGAATATCGTGTTATATCAGTCAGAAGGAGGTCTGCCCAAACATCCCAGTCAGAGCTATTTCAGCCATTCAGCAGTCCAATTACTTATACTGCATTAGACCTTCCAACTCTATGAACGTAAACTGTTTACACTTGGGCAGCCAGGATTGTACTGATAGGGCTGTACATCGTGAACAATTTTGTCAAAATACAGCGTTTCAAATATAATTGCCATAAGAGATGTAACATGTAGGCTTGCAGCCTCAAGTGCAATTGTCTGGCACGTATAATGCATGCAGCTTACACTAGTGTGTGTAATTCCATTTAAAAGCAATGTAAGAAAATAATTTGGACCGAGTGTTATCCCCGTCATACACAGGGCTCTCTAAAATTGGAAGTAATCTGGAATAAATTAACACAGACAAAATTCACTTGTTCCATTTAGCATACAAATGATTTCTGAAGATGCTACTATTAGCTAGTCTTTATAACTTAATTTGGAAGATGACAACAGCTACTTTTGCTTTCATTCCCAGATCAGATAAACGAGTTAAATCCTGCAAGGAGAGGTGGTTCTAAAAGGCCTTCCAAATATGCCTGGAAAATATTTATTCTATCAGATCCTCGGAAATAATATTTCAAGATCCTTACTGTGGCTCTGCTATTTCTGGAGAGCTTGGGGAAGAGAACATCAGCCTGAAAAACAGGGATAAGCAAGTGTCCTGCCTCCAAATTCTTCCATCTCAACACAAGCAACAGTTCGGTTGCTTTCTGCCTTCTAGCTCTATCAGTGAAGAATGAGTTCAGCCTTGCCATCAACAACTTTCTGAAATTTTGGTTCAATTCAACTTGCATCATCCCCTCCCGTTCCTCTGAGAATTTCAGCAGCATCCTGTGATAAAAAATTGAGAATAATTACAGGCACAAAGCCTAACAACTGAACAACACAGCTTGACTCTGATGAATCACACCGAGTTCTCACATAATCACCTCTGAAGTTCTGGTTCTACCACAAACTGCCTGCACAGCAAACTGGAGAGGCCTCACATCAGTACGAATTTCGATGAAAGCAGCAGCAAAGTGCTGGACGCACTATTTTTGTTTGACAAAGTCAGAAAATCAGCCTTACACTATCATCTTTTTCTCCTGTGTATCTTGACACCTTTCTGGGTGGGACACAGAGATGAAAAGTTGAGGAGAAAGGGAGGTCTTGCTCAAAACTTGTTGTGCCACCCAGCAGTGATCTGATTCTTTCTGGATTCTCCAGAAACTGCAAGATTTAACTATATGTCAAATATGAGGTACCATAAGCCCTGCTACCAAGTTGGGACCCACTGATAACTATTGCCTTATTTCTTATTACTGTACTGGAGACCATTCCCTTGAAAAACAGCATAACAGCCACTTCTAAAAGACACTTACTGTGATTATCTTCTTTCCCTGTATTCGGCCATTTAAGTCCATCAGTGGGGTTTCCCTCCCACTTAGTACACACACACTGCCCTAAGAAGCACCACACAATCCCCTTCTGCTACACTGCTTGGAGACTCAGAGGATCCACAGGCAGGAGCAATCTCGGTTACCCAATTTATGGTGCAATTGATTCCATTTGGGTGGCTGGCAGAAGGCTCGCTTTCAATTTACATCACGATTTTGCTTCACGCATTTTCTTTCCTGCCAAAACGCCACTCCTGAGGTGCCACCAGCGATGCCTGCTGAGTCACAGAGACCACCGTGCTCGGGGCAGGTGGCAAACAGAGCGCTCCCCGTGCTGTGCAGACGTGCCTGTTGGCATAGATCATGGACTCGGAGAGGCAAAACTAACTGTAAGCTGCTGAGCCACTTCCCTGCGAATCATTTTTATTTCTGCGGCTTGACTCCTAAATTTCCTTTCCCTCTCCTCTCAAATTGATGCTGTAATATGGTCACACTGCAGAAATCTGTATCACGGTAGGTACAATATCCCATAGAGCCGTATCGCCCTCTGATATTTAGGAGATTGCTCCTGATTCATCAAGGCTTCCTTGATGACTTACAATGGCTTGGTCAGGTCACAGGGTGCAGGCTGCAATTTCCTTTGCCTTTTTATTTGTATTAATCAGGAGTTGGGGACTGTATATCTTCCTGTTTCCTCACAGGCTTCAGGCATCACTGCATTATAGCGGCACCTGGTGGGATGGGTCAGGGCTGAAAAACACCAAGGAGCAAACGAGACCGCCCGAGCCGCATGGGTTGTCCTTTCAGGGAACACCAACACGTTCTGAATGAAACTAAGCAAGCATCATTTTGTTCCTGCATGCCTTTACAACATCTGTTGATGTGAAAAGTTCAAAATTAGAATCATTGAACCCCACCCTAGTATTCACTGAAGACCTACAAAATGCTGTAAGGAGAACGTCAAGCCACATCTTGGAAACAGACTGCAACCTGAGGGACCTAGGAGATGCACCACAAAATACCACAAAGAAAAAAGCTGATAAATAACATCTCAAAGGCCTCTCAACTTTTGATTCATTAGCTATCATTAAAAATTTATAAAAGTGTATTAGAAACAAAGCTTGGTTCAACCAGCCATGTGTATTGTAGCAAGAGACTTACACACCGAGCCCTTTTCTTTTGATTACTGACTTCAATCTCATCATTTTTATTTTATGGGACGCAAAGCATCAAATTCAGCTTCAGAAATACAATGTTCAAAATATAGTGGCCAATAAATGTTTCATCTTTTTCACAAACTAGACCTTAAAGAGCTTCAGTTATTTATTTTTATAGCAGCAGCATACATATGTGTATGACACAGTAAAGGATACTGATCTCTGAAGACCTCAGATTATCTTAAACTCCAGAAAATCAATATCAAATCCTGTGTTTATGGTTGTTTTCATTATTTATTTTAGAGTCTAAGACAGTGGACAGAGGAGGCTGCCAGTTTTGTAGGAAAAGAACCCAGCAAAGTTGCAGTCAGATTTATAGATCTAATTTTACATTACAAAATAAACCATCTACTCCCAACAGATGAATTCACTGTGGTTCATCAAAAACTAAACATTTTTGTTAAAATTCTGCATACAGCTGCTTACTCATCCAACTGCTTTAGGTCTTACACTGCAGCTGATGCTGAATGTGTGCAATGAATTTAAGGGCTCCACACAGGCGGGACTGCATTCAAGGGGCACTACTATCAACTGCCACACCGAAGCCATATGAAAAGGCGTTGCTGCCATCTCCAATGAGGAATGGCATTTCAGCACACATGCAAATGAATACCAAGGAATACCAGCTCTTGATTAATTTTTAAAAACACAAGTTCATAACAAATTAAAAGAGGCATAAAAGAAAAGTTTAGAGTGTATCATACACTAAAAAACTTTGCATGGAGGTAACATCAAAAGACCAAAGTACAGATTCGTGTCTCTTACTAAAGCATACCTTTTGAATTAACAGTGCCAAGCTAACTGACGAAGCAAACTACTGAGTTAGGTTTACTTTAAGCATAGTTTTCAATTCCATATGAACTTAACTGAGTTGACTAAAACACGAAAGAAATAATGCCTGAAGTTAGGAAGTGTACCAATTAAACTACAGAAACACTAGCTTAAAAGGAAAAAAGGCTATTAAAATGAAAGGAACTCTTGCTAACGCTGTGCAGGCTTTGACATACATTTAGGAACCAATCCCTCACTGCAGTAATGATTCCAGCACCATTTTCGGGCATCTGCAATCAAACATTAAAAAAAAATAATTCTGACTGTAAACATCTCTCTTCCCCTGAATTCCTTATATCAATATTGAAGTGTTATAGAAAACGTACTGCTACTATGTAAAATGACTGCATACCCTTTATATGAAATATTGTGATCTGTTCTTGTAACATAAGCAAGGTGTAGACAGGAGGAATTGCTAGAAACATTACAGGCACAGGAAGAATCCTGCAGGGTAGAAACTGGAAACACCGATGGGAATCCTTTTAGTTTAAAGATGAGACATCTACTAGAAGGCATCTTTGAGGTTTGCAAAACAAGACAAGATACATTAGATATTCCTATTTATAACATATAATTAATTTGTGGAATTCACTGCTACCATACCACACTGACATCAAAAGCACAGCAGGATTCAGATAAGGTTTAGACAGATAACATGAAAATCAAGTGTTACATCAGAGGGGATTTAAAAAACACATGGGATTTAAGGTCCTTTTGCTACACAGCACAAACAAAAGTCTAACAGACAGAATTAAGAAGATACCATCATGGAAAAGACATTAAGTTTACTGTAGAGTTTTGTACACTTTTGTCTGACGTATTCACCTGCAGCCTCTTACGAGAGAGGACAGTGACTTAGATGGACCACTGGTTTGATCTGGCATGCCAACTCCTATATTCTTACGTTCCTATCAGATAATCCATGGCAACCAGAGTGACAATGGATGGGTACCCACTCTAGGAAACAAAAAATTGTATCATTCTAATTCTCAGTGCACTGAACTGAATTATGTTAGGTTAAGTGTTGTCACACTGAATAATCTCAGGCTATATCACATCTCTAAAGACACAACTCAATATAACGTGTAGGACACTGCACTAAAGTTTGCTACAGATCCGAATTGAGGGTGAGAAAAAAAAAAAAAGATAAACTTGAAGCCCAGTGAAACCTATGGCACCTACAATAATAGTAAAAACTACGTTAGAATATTTTAATTTAAAATGCTGTCGTATTCCAGAAATAGAAATTGCTCAAAGATATAAAACACCTGCCTCTTCTCTTGCTGTCTGTCCTCACCCTATCTAACCTCATATAATCACAAACCGTATTAAATGTCAAAGAAATTCAAGAGCATCTCTCATTAAAGCAGCTGTGAGGGTATCAAAAAGGCAAAGACCCCTTACGTTCTTAGAAAAAATAATCATGAATGGTAACTGTTAAAAATTTCTGACACTGAATTAAAGCACATCAAGATTTTTGTCCACAAGATGTAAGAAGAAGGCTCTCTTACTAGTCTCTCTTCATTAGAGAAAAGGCTTGATCTGCATCTGCATTTGAAAAAAAAAAAAAAAAAAAAAAAAAAAAAAAAAAAAAAACTGTAAAGGCTGTTTTGCCAAACAAGCACAGTCACCTTTGCAGGGCTTATAGGTTAATTTGAAGTATGACAATAACCACGGCAAAAATAAAAAAGGGAGGAAGAAGAGACAGGGGTAACAGCATTGAGTAAAAGACAAAAGTTACAGCAACAAGATAATACAAGATCTTGAAATAGAGGTAAGCATATGCATATTTCTGCAACTAACTAAAGTATTTTTTAAACATTTTTAATTCATATCATTTACTAAACAAAAGGAGGGGTACGTAAATGAAGACAGTGAGCCAGAAGAGAGCTGTTATAATTATCGCGGCTATAGTGACCTTGCACAACAATGCTCTTCACCCATCCCAAAAAGTCATGACTTCCAGGTACTAGTTCCTTACTATCAACTCATTTTCATAGGTACCTGCACCTTCCACTCACATACAACTAAACAGAACCTAAGCAGATCAAGCAAATCCTAGCATTTAGCTATTTCTGCACCATGTGGCAGTATTGCAACATCCCCAATTCACCTACATTGCTGTGCACCATAACTCCTGTGTCCAAAGAACAAGGTTATCAATGAAAAAGAAATTCTGCAATCTTAAAAAAAAAAAAATAAAATGGGAAAAAAGAATCTCCCACTTTAATAATGTAATAGGAACATGCAAAAAAAAGTGTGGAAAATTTTGGGGTTACTAATACTTACTAAGTTCCCTGGGTCCAATGATATGTACATAGCTACTTGCATGTCTGAGAGTTTGCAAAATTTAAACTTATGTCTGTATTTTAGTTGCTTCATTTTGTTTTGAATTACAAAAATTAAAACAGAAATTGGGGGACTTTTATTTATTTATTTATATTTTTTTTGCCAGCCCCCACAGCTCCATAGCTGTAAAGACGCAGAAGTCAGGAACTTCTAACTTGGCCTTTCATCCATTTATATAGAGATTCTTTGAAAGTATCTGGAGATTTGGTGATTGACAGCTCCACATGCTTCAAGAATTCCTACATCATGCACAGTAGGGTTTGATTTTAAAATAATAGTTCCGTATTATTGTACAATTCTGAACAATTTATTATAGAACTAACAATGTTTATACAACTCTTTCATTACCTTCTAAGACAAGCAAGCAGGTTAATACTAATTTATTCCTGGCACTTGCTGGATTATTTTTTAAGATGTAACGTGGCAGCCTCTGTTCTGAAGAAGCCACAACTCTTTCCTTTTTCTTCCAGGGCGATGCTGCCATTTTGAACAGCCACATGCTGCCTTCACTCTGCAGCACTGCAAGTGGTTCACAGCAAACAACAAAATGTTGCTGGCAGCATCTGCCACCTGGAAACCTGCCAGTCAGCCTCAAAACCACAGAGAAGCTTGTGTTGGGACTTACTCCACTTCCATCCTTTTGGAGGTTCAGCTTTTACTGCTGTCCTCAGTAGCCCTCCTAGCAGCTGTATGATAGAGCTTTGATCCTTTTACAGATGGAAAAAAAAACCCACACCCCTCCAATTACTAACAATTACCATCATGTTTATAGAGATTGTCTCACCTGCACATCTGCAACAAACCTAAGTCATAGAAGAGCATTTTGCCCTCAGCAGATATAGTTAAAATGAACCTTGGTGAAAGCAAGTACCACATAAAAAAGAAAAAAAAGTATTTTGCCAGTCACTGAAATACAATGAGCTTGAGAAGAGCGCAGCAGATCTGAAACACTCAGCAACTTTCATCAGCATTTCAGAGAAGAGGAAGAGGCTATGCAAGTTTCTTAATGGACATGCAGGAAACCTGCGAGGATGATGTCTCCAAATTTGGTCCAGACATTAGAGTAATAAAATTCCTTATGGAAACGTTAAAGGATCTCTTTGACCACGCACCAGACATCTCAACATTGGGTTAAAAAAAAAAAAAAAGAGGGGGGAGGAAGGCAGGCATTATAAAGCTACAAGGAAAGAAAGTCTTCCATAAATCCTACGCTGAGATTGCTAACATCTGTCTGCAGTGCTGTTTATTGATTTATCATAATCAGTAATAACTGTTTTATGGTATCATGAATGCACATTTCACATCTTTTATACTTGCAATTAATGCACTCCAAGTATCATCTTCTGTCTTATATATATATTTTTTTTTATACCATAGCTTATTTTTTGTGTTTGTTTGTTTTCCTACACTTGGTATTACATTGCTAAAGCTGCTGTGAGGCTGTTTGCTGTAGCTCTTGGCTGCCTATGCACAGTGGCAGCAGGCACTGGCTTCAGTGCTGTGACATATCTACTTAATTAACACAGCTGTTGTATCTACAGTGTGAAGTACCTAGCAATGGCGCCATTCTGGAAAGCAGGAGTTGAAAGAAAAATAAATTACAGTATGACTTTGAACTGCTTTAAAAATATATAGAGAGAAACACATCCCTGTATGTTAACAGGTCTCCTCTATTTAATTATGTACCATAGAATATTGTAGAACACTTCAGAAAGTACAGTTTCACATTTTAAATTCACCTCATTTGTCTTAAATGAAATTGGCACTTGAACATATGAACAAAACCAGAGCATGTATCTGAAACAAAAACCAAAAAACCCAACTGCAATTGCTCCCTTGTGGCAGTGTGCTTTTACCTCTATTTCTACAGTGTCCATTCTTAAAAGTGATTCTGCTCATCTTGACATAAGAAATAACACAGCAACATCTCCCAACACAAGCAGATATTGCCTTTTTCCTGAAAGCTCATAATACACCTCCCCCCACCTCCCCAAAAAACACTGATGTTTTCAAGGTTTTTTTCGTAGCATTCAGGAAGTTAAAAAAAATAAAAATTCACTCAAGATGAAGATTACACACTCATTACACATCAACACTACATTAAACACGATTTTTAAAATGTCTTCTGCAAATCATATAAGTTTGGCTACAAAATGAGTCAGTTGTACCATTGGAAAAAAAAATACAAAAAAAGCAAAGCAATACACCCAATTTCCTTCAAATCTGCAGTCCATGCAGATACTTGGTGGGCAAATATGAGTGAAAATTAGTTAATTACTTTGAAAGACCATCATCGACTGGGACTGTATCCATATTCAAGGAGCCTTCATGATCCCCACAGATGGGACAAATAGGACATAGCAGCCTCAACAGCCTCCACTTCTTCACCAACACACTGAACCCCCAGGTACAAATTAACTCAGTTACATAAAGTAAGCAATCACTCTTTCTAATTGTCTGTTAGATTTCATTTACACTATGCACAGAGAACTCAGAGGGTTTTCAGCAGTTCCTGGACTGAGGACATTTGAGCTACTGGTGTCAAGGTACTTAGTGCACGCCACCCAGAGTTTTCTCCACACCATCAGTGAAGAATGGTGAGTCCTGCTGTAATGATGTGCCTACATTATGAAGCTACCACCAAGACCATTCCTATTCTTGAGGCTCTCATGGTCATAGGGTATCTGAGCACTAGAAGAGAACGCTTCTCCTCTGACTGTGAAACCGACCCAGCTTTGCTCATCGTATAGTTATTCCAAGACTACTGGTATGTAGCTGAATCACTGAAGCCTGTGATTACCACAGTAAGGAACTATAAAAATAAGGGAGATTCCTCCAGTTGTTTGCATAGAACTGGCAAACACCAGCCGTAACACTTCTGAAGAAGGCAGCTGTGGTATACCTTGCAGCTCAGAGCACACACTGAAAAGCATTTCCACACCAACTGCTCATGAATGCTTTATTTTCCTAGGCATAAATGCACTAAGTGTGCACCACTCTGCTACTGAATGAAACCTGGAAATTTCATTTCAAAACCTCATCTAGCCACTGTGCCAGGGTGAGCCTAGTATAAAAATAAAAAAACACCTCCCCAAATACACTAGAATATGGTCAGTACAAAAATCTACATGTACAGTAATAAAATCTGGATATGGTTTATAAAAGTGTTACTAAATACTATGTAATATAAATATATATTCCCTCTAGCTTCATATACACTCTCACATACATTTATAGCTAGACAGACAGACAGATGTAAGGTAACTTGCCTACAAAGTGGGGCCATAGCAGAAAATTGCTACCTACCACACAATCTTGTTTCATCTGTTACAGTCGAGATCCAGGTGAAGAAATCCTATGCTAGTATTTTATTCTCAGAAATCTGAAGTTTCTCGCAGTACTTCACCTAGGGTACGCATCCAGAACTCTGTAAATCAAAAAGAGATGATCCTGTATCTATTTCTGGTGTCAGATGGAACACTAACCTGGAAGCCAATTAAGTGCAAAGAAAAACATTTTGATTGAAGCCGATTTTCAAGGCACTCAAGAGACTGCATCCCCTGCAAGTAAGAGCAGAGGGAATGACACAAACAGAAAAAAAAATCTCTATTTCAAGACCATTCCTACAAATGCAGACCTAGAAATGCAGTGACCTTTCCTGTGACCCTTTTAGAAGAGTGAAGTTTGTGAAGTCTTTGGTTTTGTAAGCACGAGATTGTAGTGCCTTTCCCAAAACCATAATATGCTTTGTAGCTCTTCCCCAAAACAAAACAACCTAGACAAATATTTGAAGACTTCTTCATTCACTTTTGATATTTTTTTTTTTTTGAATTCACTACAGTACACCTTTATCAGAAAACACTGAAAGGAAAGGAAAGTTCTGACATCTCAATCAGCTTCTTCAGGCTCCCTGCTACATAACACAGAAGCCCATCAAAATCTCCAGCTGAGGACATTTATAGCCCTTTTTTTAACCAAACGGATTGACTAGGGTTCTATAAAGAAAGGGTAAACTCTCACTCAGCTATTCAAATTAGCACATTTACCAACAACAGATCTCCCAACTGTTAAATCCCCAAGCTACGCTTTCAATTTGATCCAATGGGGAAAATATTTCCCACTAGAATCATATTCAACAATAGCACTAACTGGTCTCATTATTCTTACTAGTTTGTAGGAAGATACAATAATGACTGCAAAAAGAGAAGCACGGAAAGTACCAGCTCCTCCAAGACTTTTCCTTTGTCTCCATGGACTCATTGACTATTGTTCTCCATTCTTTGCCACTTGAGGACTTCCTCTTCTCTCTGGCTAAAATATCTAGAACTAAGATGGTTATACATGTAGATTTTATCGAGGACAGAGTTATACATACTTCAGCATGAATCATGAAGAGCGAAGACGAACACAAAAATGGAAGCCAAGTTAATGAAATATTCATAATTTTGATCACAGTTACTAAAACGCTTTAACCACTACTTGCTTCTTCTAATTCAGTTCACCCACTTTAGATGGATAAAGAAGGTATTTAAAAGGAAATATGTAAGAAAAGGAATAATGAAGATTCTTGCATACATTTAGAAATGTTTAAGGAGGAAAAAAAAAAAAAAAAGCATGTTAAACTGCCCCGTCCTGAATTAAGTATCCTTATCAGGATGGCAACTGGTGGTTAGTTCAAGACAAGAAACAACACAAATGCTGCGTTAATTCCACCTTAATTTAAGACTTTCATCTTACTGTTTTATTGCTTCGATATTGCCAACATTTCCTTTCTGCAGAACTGCAAAGAGGTGTCCTTTCCCATTCTCATTATTGGCGTATTTGTCCTAATTAGCTGCAAACTAAGCATTTGAGGCTCAACCCTAGAACAAACTCATGTTACTGTCAAATGCCTGGCACGACACAAGCTGCTTCTACAGAAGTATCCTTAATTTTCCTGCTGATGTAAGGTTCTGCCAGGGAAGAGTCAGGCACTGTAATGTCTCATCCTCTCCTCGTACCCTCCATATTTCACTACATTGGCAGAATCAATACCGAAATGGGGAAATTACCAGAGGAATATCCTCCTGTATACTCTTTTCCAGTATTTCTTAAAATAGCACACGGATAATCTAGCCTATCACTCACGGTAATTCCTAAGTAGGTCACTGCATTTTAGAAGCGAGCACGGCTCTGCAAAACAAAACGTCTTTGCATTCATTACTGGTAGGGAAATGGCACCTTCCTAAATCTGAGGACAGTCTGACTGGTTCATCCTGTTATTGCTGTATTGTCATTCAATAACCTGTCCCCGTTTTACTAGGGCCTTATAAATCAGGCCCCACATTCACGGAGGCTGTAAAACTGTCAATTGCGGATAGCCTGCGTCAAGCTAAGATCTAGTGAGAAGGATCTGAAAACGAACAGCAGGAAACTTTACCACTATCATCTGCTGCAGATGAGGAGCACGCAACATTTCGAATATAAAAGGCTGACATCTACTGCACACATCCGAGGAAGCACAGGTGTAACCTTTCCACTTCAAAGGCCTCTCGATGTTCACTTTTATCAGCCCCGGTGCAATATTTTCAAAACCTCCCTCTGGGTGATGTCCTTCAAGCCTTTTCTAGGTACCCAGTCCCAAATTTGATTTTCCTCCTTTTATTCTCTTGATTCCTCAAAGATCATTCCAGAAACTTGATTTGATTAGAAGTCTCTTTTAACGTAAGCAATTCATCCTCACACACGCGGAGCTGTTGATTCACCTTTTCTTTAATTTCATTTAGCCTGGCTTTCATTTGAGCTATCTCAATTTTAACCTCTGTAAAAGCTCCATCTACCTTGTTTACTGTTTCTTTGATTTGAAAGATCTCCTCCATTAAGTCCTTAAGCGACAACTCTGTGGCCATTTTTGGCTCCAGCTGTTTGTCAGGAGAGGTCAGCCACTGCCTCAGTCTTTTATTTGTCTGGAGCAACATTCAAATTGTTTTCAGAGCAATTGTTTTGTTCCTATTTCCTGCCATCGCTGCTCGAAAATAATAACAAATCGCCTCATTTCTAGGGAGGGTTTTATCTCTTTACTTCATTATCAAGGCCAGGGAGCATGACAGTTTCAGAGGTAGGTGCCCTGCACAGATTTCCTCGAGTCTTGCTTGAGGATTAATAGTGCAGTAACAGTTGAAAGTTATTTTCTACACGCATACAGCATCCTACCTGAGAGCATCTGAAGCTGGCAGGAAAATTAATTCACTTAAGATCCTGCTAGACAGGTAAGTATCGATCTTATGAACAAGAAAACTAGTAACAAAAATACTGCATTACAAACTTACACATGAAAACAACTTTTTTTTCCTTTTTAATTTACTTTTTTACAAAAAGACAGATCAGGTCAGCAGGATCAGTTCCTTGGTCGTACAGGAAGCCTGTGGCAGAGCTGGAAATAGAAGGAAGGTTTCCTGCCTTGATATGCAAGTCTATCTTTTCTCCTCCAAATGCATATGGCATGCTCAAAGGAAACCAGCTAACTCACAGAACTGATGAAAGAGTGATTTTAAGATCAGGAAAGGGCGATTCTCAAATAAACCTTTACACTTTGGTCTATTATTTTATGTATCAGTCACTTGATAAGGAAGATAGACTTAAGACAAAACCCAAGTGAAGACTGGCATATTGTAGAATATTTCATTTTTAAAATTTAGATTTTAAAAAATTATAAACACACTGTTCCTCCCATATCAAGATCAGCTGAGATTTATGCAGTGCTATTGAGGCTCTTACCACTTAGGATGGGAATAATGCAAATAGCATCAATTAACTACAAATTAGTCAAGAAATTTAGGCTCCCATCCCAGCCAGTACAGCCAGCCTACCTTCCAACAGGAAATGTATCCCACCTTCCACAGTCACTTTTCTTGAGATGCGATGATTTCTCTGAGGGCCCCATTCTCTTCAATGGCTGAGCACCAGAAGACTGGGCAACCAGCTTGACTGTGACATCTAATGTTTAGACAGCTAATTTGAAGTGAAACAAATCCTACTCTTACATGCTTTTTCCAAGTGGATTCATTTGTAGCTTTAACATTTAATGTCTGTTACCTCGAGAGGTAAAGTTGTGGGGGTTTTTTGAAGCCATTTTTCTAACACTATAAAACTTTACCACATAGAAAAATTGTTTCAGTATTACCTACACATTACTTTAAGTAAAAATATACTAACGAAGTTACATTTCCAACCTGTGTGACTCTAGAACAGAAATCCAAAGTTAGATTGCTAACCAACTAAAGGACATCCAACTATATAATTATAAAAATACTGTAAAAAAAAAAAAAAAAAAGAGGGGAAAAAGAGGGAAAATGAAAAAAAAGCTCCATTTAAAAAGACTTAAAAAGCTCCACAGAAGCACCTTGACAGTCATTTTAGATTTTTCACCTTTGACTTACTTAGGCAAATATCTGCAGAGAGAAGTCAGGTTATCAAGTTGTTTTGTATATAAATTCATGTCAGCTTCTTTGTAGGAATGCTAAAGAAAACCTATCTTTTCTTTTTTTTTTTTTTTTCCCCCATCGTAAATCAGTATTTTAACAATGAAAGTTCTTACCAGAAAGAAGATCTTGATGTAAAGTCCTAACATATACCCTTAATCTCCCAACCATAAATACTTCCAATAGTATCTCTAAATCTCTAAACTGGGGAGTGAAAAAAAAGGAACAAATATATGTAAAAAGACTCACTTTTTAAAAAGAGATTTAACCTATAAATAGAGAAATAATCAATCCTGTTTTAATACATTCTTCTTACATTAAAAAAAAAAATCCATCCTGGTGCAATCTATTTGGTAAGTCATAAAAAATAAGACAAGACAGCTGGGTCTTGAGTCTCATTCTCACTGAGGCCCCATTTCGTTGCCAGAACAGTGTAAAGCAGCCTCTGTGTAAAAGAAACGAAGCCCAGATGAATGTGCAGCAGAGCACAGCGATCCTATACTCGTAGCTATTAGGAGAAATCCAGAACAGGATGTAGGAAAATCATACAAGCTGTATCTAAAGAGACAGAGGCCACATCTGGATATAAGATTAAATGTAAGTGTGCTATGCATGTACTGGACAGAAAAATAAAATTACTTGGACCTAAACTGAGACATATCGCAGTGATGACACAAAGAATAAACAGTGGTACTGTGAGCTATGTTTGCTTACCAAGCAAGAAATGAAGCCTTATGAAAAATTATTTTAAAACGCTCATAATGCTAGAATGCAAAAACAGTACTTTTAGTGACTGATATTTCTAATCTGTACTTACTCTCTGCAGTAGTGACTGTATAAAATAAAACAGTAAAAATTCCTAGCCAAGCAAAATGCCTGATAATATAACTTCCTGGCTTGGCTTCCAAAGACTCATGCAAAGTTTAGTAGCTGCATGGCCAAATAAATCTTTTTACTACAGCTTTTTCTTTTGTGTGTGAAAATGGTAAATACAGTATTTTCTGTATTATATACCAGGACTGCAGTCACTACCCAAGAATGCAGATCTTTCACCCGTTCATTACTGAAAATATTGCTTGAGGGAAACTGCTTTAAACTGATTTATGTGGTAGACACAGAAAGACAACCCAGTCAAATTGGACAATGTGGCAGATGGTAATGGATTTATGCATATTTATGTAGCATGTATTTACTTGTCGACTTTGTTATCCATCTTTTGCCCCTTCCAAAAGTAGATGGCAATTTATAACAACTATGATGCTGTGGCTGGCTGACACTCCCTTCACAGCCCTTTCCTTTGGACAGGCTAAAAAGCAGCATGCTTTGTGCAGCTATTTTAATTGTTTTACAGTTTTATTACAAAACATCCTGTCTGTTACACTTGCTTCCTGAGGCTATCATAACAATGTTAGTTGCTCCTGCTTAAATCTGCCTCGGGGTATCTGCTTTTACAGTTACAATTAAAGCCAGTAAGTAGTTCACCAACATGTTAACATTAATTTGTCTTTTAATTTATTTGACCTTTTAAACTAAGCAAGTAACTCACTGAGGTAAGGGACGCACAGAGAACAAAGTTCAACCATTATCAAACATTTTTACAGTACCGTGCTTTCTGGTTATTTTCCACCGTAACACTGAACTGTTCAGCCGCGAGTGCTTTTATTTATTCTGAATTATTTCCAAAGAGGCATAAGGCATTCAGATTGTATTTACCATGTGCAGGCTTTACGTATCACTAATGCAGATACCACCAGGACAATCTGGAACTTCTGACACCCTTGGTGCCCATTTAAAACCTCAGTCCTGTACCTGCTGCATGCCTTACGATAACCAATAGGACCTCCTGCAAAACTACCCAGACATGCTTAGTTCAACATTTAGGATAACGAACAGATACGGGTTTGTACACATGTCAATGTAAAGCGTATTTAAATAATCATGTAAATAAGCCTCCCAAACCGCAGTAAGACTCCCCAGACAGGGTTTTAGCACTACTTCAACCAAGTTGCTGCTAGGCTGACTCCAAGCTCAGCTGGCTCTGTTTATTCCAGCTCCCCTGTTTTTTCCATACGCCTACCTTTTGTCTACAACTGTGCAAAAGCCACCACAAGAGCGAGCTGCCAAGTCCACCTAAAACCCCACTGAGATGAGAGGGCTGCCACCCACCTCCAGAGCGCTCCCTGCTAAATTAGACAAGGGGGGATGGAAGGGAAACACTCATCAAATGGTCCTTTACTGCTAGGGCCGTCCAGCCTCACGTGAGAAGCAATGGAGAGAAGGGAGAGAGGGAGGAGGAAAAATGCTAGAAAGTGGAAAAGATGAAATGAAAACAGGGAAACAGCCACTGCCGCCTAATAAAAAATAAATCCTCGTAAAAAGTGTTCATTCACTCCCTCCTGGGTGATTAGAACATTTGACTCCTTCTTGCAAAACTCCCCTACGGTGAACGAAGCTTTAAACTATTACTGCCATCTTCCTTGTAAGTTCCCCAACCTCTCTCAGCAATAAAAGCCCTTACTCAGCCCTGCTCCCAAGACTCTGTCACCTCTAGCCTTAATCCTTCTGCAGCAGTCACCAACAATTAATGCTACACCAAAAAGACAATTCTGCAGGGGGGGGAAAAAAACAAACAAAAACAAAAACAAAAAACAAACTTATTTCTCGATAAAGGGAAAGAAAAAGATAAAATATTTGGGATTTTCAGCAAATTTAGTATCAGTGTTGGAAATAAAAATCAAGTTTACAACTATTCCATTCAACTGTGACATCTGGTAATGCACACTACCCCTTTTGATACACAATGCAATTAAAGAGCAAAAACAAGCACCCGAAACAGTTGCATATCTTTCTGTTTACCCAGCGCTGCCAGCAGCCTGTCCGCGCTGCCAGGGGATTTAGTGCAGCGAGCTGTGGAAATAAGAAATCAGACGGCGCCTCACCTTCGCACTGAGGCCACACAATATGAAGAAAAATGCTGCGGCTGGAAGTGGTCGTCGGTCAATTACTCACCCTTTAAAATCCTATTATCTTCCAATTCTGCCGAGGGAAAAAAAAAAAAGGCACCGCTGAACACAGGGAGGCAGAACAAACGCTATCTTTTTAACCAAATGTGTCCAAAAGAGGTTGTCTCTCCATATGCTGCCAGTCACCCAGCTGAAAGGCTCAGTTCTGACTGGGTGGCTCGCAGCACCGAGCCAAGTTAATGGCATTTTTAGAGGTGTATGTGGCAACATTCGACTTAAGGCTGTTTAGCGCATCATGGCTACGGAATAAGCAACAAAGAGTTCTAGATAAAGCAGATAAAAGGAATGCAAAACCCAGCCAAGAGAAAGACTAATGCCTGCCAGGTAAAATGCAAAACAACGTGTCAAGAAGCATATTCTGTAATGAGGCAGCAAGATGGATTCAAAATACATTTCTAGCAGCGCCTAAAATCAGTCCTCTTGTCATTAAAGAAATCTGCTTGAGCGCACCCATGTTCATAAACACCTTTCACAGGGCTAAGGACACAAATTATAGCAGAGCGAGGATTTATCAGATGCCACAGCAGAAGGAAAAGAAAAAATGCTTTGCTCTGGTGTAAGATCAGACAGACCGCTTGGTAAGTCGGCCCCCAACACTATATTTGTCCTATAAGGCAGACTCCAAAGATCTTGGAAACATCCCTCCCTTCCACCTCGTCCCCACATTTAAATCTCTGCAAATAAACAAAACAAAACAAAAACAACAACAACAACAAAAAAAACCATCTGAACACCATAACAAGTGCTCCTACAGACTGACTGCATTTTTCCCCCACCCTAAAGGGATCACACTGCATCACATATAACCTATATAAGACGAACACGGGTGGCTCTGAGCTCCTGCACGACTGCAGAGAACTGGGCAGTCTGCAGGACCACAAGAGATGGAAAGCCAGTGCAGAAGTGTGCTCGGTTAAAGCTCTCCGCTCTCGCACTAAGGGATTATTTCCCAGGGACAGAAGCCCTCTGCTGGTCAAGACTTTCCAGAAGATGATTTACAGCAACCACATGCATACAGGTTTTAATTTATCAGTGGTCATATATCAAAATAAAGTCACGAATGAGATATGCAAGAACACATTTCATATGAGGAAAGGCAAGCTCAATAGATTAGGGTAAATTCATCTTTTTTATTCTGAGAAGCTGGGTAACCTCTGCTTCGTTATTTCAAAAAGTGCTGTCCACCCCACAGTTAGATACCTAATCGCTTTTAAAAAAATGTCTGACTTAAACAGTCCTGACCTTACATATACACTCAACACCTCTTTCACTGCTCATACAAGAGCGACAAGAACCATTCAAATAAATCATTTTGCTGTGATAAGCAGCCAACGCTGCAAGTCTGTTCCCCAGCACAAGTATTTAATATTCAAATGTATTAATTCTTTCAATTTGCTTCATATTTAACATTGCTATCAGACAGTGTAATTCCATTCAGGATTCCAAAATAAAGTTTAGGCATAAAATAACGCAACACCTCTGCTTCCCCAGAAACTAGAATATTTGGCCTTTAAAGGAAGCCAAACTAAATCTGGTTTAGGCTGAGACCGTAAGCAGGCTTGGAAGCTGTGGTACTGAGATCAGTTAATTAGTTATTGGAGTGCTGAAAAAACAAACAGTTTTTTTGCTACCTGTTCATAAATGGAATTATTTTCCTTCAAGATGTGTAAATAGTCATCTTTTTAAACTCACACCTCAAGTTCAACAGAAAGGGCTGGATTAATTATGGATTTCTGCAAGAAATCAAAGCCTTCTTCTAGCTCCCTTCCCCCCCAAAAAAGAGACTCAGCAGAGAAGTCAATCTTTGGATACACAGATTTTATCATGCACACATACACAAACACACACGTGTTCCCATCTCCAAGCCCCCCTACAGCTGTTATTATTTATTTATTGTTGTTACTGAGATGCTGGGGGACTTCAGTCAAGAATCTGACTTTACAGTCCAGTGCTTCACCATTTTCACTGCAAATTCAGCATCTAGGTTATAAGAAACCCCTGGAAAAAAAATCACCTTCTTCACACACCACTTAGTCCAGAGCTTTGCAGCTCTGTGCATTTATGCTTGGCATCTTTAAATCTACTCAGAATAAAGAAAATCAATGAAAATATATAAATAAAAGATATCCAATCAGGTACAGTTTTACATATGGGAATTCTGCTGTGTGGTAGAAGTAGCATATTTCTAAATCTATACCAACAACTGAACAGTAAATCAATGCAATACAGCATGTCTACGAAAAAAATCCTGCCATTAACATATTCCTAAAAAATATTTTAAACCCAGTAAGGCAGGATCCTTAAAAATTAAATCTGATGTCGTTATAAGTTGATTACAGGCAACAAAAAATGTGGCAGGTATAGCAGAGTACACCACTTCTTAACTCTAAGCAGCTGGTGAATACCACAGAAGCCGCTGCTTGGCCATCTACATGTGCTTTCCTTGCCAAATCTAGAAACCACATTGATCAGGCACCCATCATCACGACAGAATGTCCATCAATCCAGCTCCTAATTTCAGCCTAGAGGTACCAAACTTTGCTAGGATATCCAAGTGCTGCCAGCCTTTCCCATTGATGAAATACTTCAGTGTAAACAAGATAAGGATCTACTTGAGAAGCTGAAGTGAACAAAATACACTGAATATTCTGAGTAAACTACGATGAAAGTCCCAGTCCTTTGGTCATTTAAACAGCTTATTATCCATTACAGCTACAACCAAAAATCCTGCTTGCTTGCACCAAATTCATGTTGCTGATACCTTAGATTTGTTATTTTCTTATTTCTTGGCATTTGGCTTTGTAGTCTCAGGCAACAGGGCCCTTCTGATCTTCTGATGTTGTAGTTTCTGCATGATTTTCAAGTTAATTTCTTTTAATGACAAACAGGATTTCTATTAAATTACGTGACACTTAACTACCTGAGTCAATAGCTGTGCTGACTCCTTAGTTTCAATGCAGAGCTTCCTAGTAAGTGATCGTGGTGGTAGTGACTACCCCACTGTCATCCTCTGGACCATATCCAGGTGAGGAGATGCTTCCCAAGGAGGCTGTGCATACAAACACCTCCCAGGCAGAGGTAACATTTATGGGTTCCCTTCTCAGACAGGAACTGGTTCCAGTGGGCACAAACTCTTCCTGCTCGTTCTGTCCCGGGCTCCCACTCCTCCTCTCCTCTTTCTAGGTGCTGTTGTTCCTCATGTTCTACAGAAGGAAACGGGAATAAATGGCATCACACCCACGCAACAGGACTGGGCTCCATGCGGTTTTACAGGAAAGGGCAGTCTTAACCAATCTGTAAGAAGACTTCATTTTAAAGCTCCCATCTGAAGAGAAAAAGCATGTGACAAATCACATCCCGTGGAAACAACCGTGCCCTGTACTATGTTGTCTCAAGAATACATGGTTAACAAAGGAGCTTAAACTGTAATTGCAATTACTACAACATGTTAATACTCAAAAGTCATACTTTTAGCATGGCTCATCACTTGACATTTCTGGCGAGGCACTTTCTGGATGAATTACAAATGACTTGTACTGGCTTTTAAAAGCAAAGCACCAGCTCAACTAGTCAAGTTCTGTGGAAACCCCCAGTTAAAATTAATGCTTAGTCTTGAAGACCTAAGACAAGACTGATGTTCCAACTCACACGAGACATACATTAAAGACAACCCTAAGGAGAATAAAAATGTAGGTCTTGAAGCTTGCAGAACACTTAACGGCAGTGAGTCGAGAGCTTTGCAGGACAGGTACCAAGGGTGGAAGTTATTTTTAAGTAAACTGCAACAACTCTTAGTCCCAGATGTACTGCGATGCAAACGCCCAGCATTTAGTTCATCCTACACAGAAACCAAGCTTTCTGGGAAACTGACAGCACGTGCACAAAGGCACATGTATTTGGACACACTGTTTTATATCAGACAGCCCCCCAGGGAACTGAGGAGGAGCAGGGCTCACCCTGTGGCAGAAGCAGGAAGCCCAGCAGATGGAGACAAGCAGGTGCCCAGGATGGGGCACAGCTTCAGCCAGGCCCCCGCATCTGACCCAACCCAAGGCAGCGTGTCTCTATCTGAATAAACACCATCCTTGCATCCAGCAAGAGAAGCAGAGAGAAGAAAAGGCACTGGGATGGAGCAGAGCAGGTCAGACCTTGCTCAGGGCTGCCCACAAAACGGCGCCTGACCCAAGTCTGCGCACTGGCTCTGATCCCACCTACCCGAGGGCCTCAGCTGCATGCTTCTACGGTTCAAGTTACAATTGCACCTATTTAAAAGCTCATTTATGCTGCCAAGAAATATAAAGAATCTTTACATTAAACAGGAATCAAAGCCACAAATATTTATAAGGCTAGCAGGACTTCCAGCACTGAAGCAACACAGATTTCATATCATTCCAGCAGTCATTAAGGAGTGGGAATTTTTGATCACTTTAAGGCTCCTTTATATCTGATAGAGCATTACACTGGGTGAGAGTATCTTGAAACATGTAGTAAGGCATCTGAAAGTAACTGGAAGGAAAGTCATGTGGATAAAAAAACAGAAACTGGGATTTTAGAATTAACAGAGGAGACATTAAAAATCTTGCTCATATCTCAAATACAAAACTGGGAAAGTGTGTCTTTATTTGTGCCAAACCTAATGACAAACAAAAATACAAATACTTAAGAATTTTTGCTGTATCTTATGTTGAGCCATTGTTTGGCAGCATTCTGCACAGCATTTGTTCCCCTAGAGTCTGGCTCCAGTGTCTACAATGTTTTGTTTAGCTCAGGTGACAAAGGCTGGTGCTTCCACGTGCTAACGTTTCAAAACCTGACACCCATTCAGCAGGTGAAAAGGTATAAAAACAGTGCAGTAAGAATGGTGTGCGGCAACCCAATTATGGGGCTATCAGGCATTAGGTTTCCCTAGGCATACCCTGTTTTCCCATCCAGGTATTTCGTGCAGGTACAAAAAGGAGTGCTCTGTTGTGGCTCTGATGATGCTTTTACCTAGCGTAAAGTCGAAAGACGGTAATGAAATAACTGAACACATGTGAGTATCTCCTTGGTAACCTAAGTAAATGTACATAAGGCAGTCAACATAAAGATGTTAAGACACCTCTGAGCTGCAGTGCTTAGCCCTTTCACGATCTCATTCTAGTAAACTGTTTTTCTGGTATAGGTGATGGGATAGGAGAGGAGGAAAAAAGACAGGGAAAGAAAAGATAAGCAGACCAGTGTTAACAGAGCGGTACGTCTGGGTTCATGACTTGCCAGTTTGCAACTCATTTTGTTCTGTAATCTGACAGTTCTCCCTTTCTCTTTCCTTCCATCTTTTCAGGATCATGTGAAATGTTTCCTCCCCTTTCTCAACTTCTTAGCCTGAACTTCCACCACCATCTCTTTTACTTCCCGTCTTGGATTACTCCCCCATTCCCTCCTCTGTGAATCTTAGAGAACAAGACACTAATTTATAATTGCCAGTCCAAGTTTATAAAATCCTCATTTCATGACTGCTCTCTCTCCCCCAAAAAGCAGAACTCATTTAATAAATGGCTGTACTAAAACCAGTATTTCCCTCCTGCAAAAACAAGCTTCGGGGGGCACTAGCAGTCTTGCTAGAAAAAGGACGGCAGCATTAGATCACAGCTAATTAAGTACCTTTTCCTTCAAATTCCATATGGACTCAGTTTTCATCATGTTTCTTAAATAAGACTCATCACTGCAGTTATCTTCTGGACGATGAACAATATCAAAGTATAGCACATAATATTTATATAAAAGCACGTTACAAATTGATCCTGAGGGCGGGAGCGGCAATTTTGCTGTCTACACAAACTATCTTTAAGTGCAGTTAAGAAATCATTTCACAGGCTCAAAGTATATAATAAAATAAAGGTAATAAGCATGACTGAGACACAGAGGGAACAGATTATCTTCTGGCAATATACCCTACAATTGTGACTGGAAAAAAAAAAAAAAAACTGTTAGTCTGCAGCTGAGCAGAAAATGTATAATCTGAAGGGATTTCTTCATTTAAAATGAAAACAATCTGCTACCCTTTGATAAAACAGTAAGAACTTACAGTATTACACAAATTACAGAAAACAGCACAAGAGAACATAAGTCTAATGGGGAAAAAAAAAAGTCTTCTGGTATCTCCAGCACTGAAAAGTTGCTTTAGTTGACTAGATAATATAAACTAGCAGAACAGCAGGTATCTCAAAGCTCGATTCCACGTCTGCTCACTCCTATCTTTATGCTGATACACAAATCCAAAGCTTTTTCTCTATTGCTCCCTCTTGTCTTACTGGTACTAACGATCAAAGCTGTTAAATTGAACTCAAGTAAAACCAGAAACAGATTTCCTATGCAAGTTTCTCAAACTCCACTTACAAGCTCTGTGTGCTTTTCCATCTGAAATTAAATGATACTCATCTTTCACAGACAAAGCATCTCAGAATTAACTATGCAGAGTAATTTTTCAGCAAGATTATTACTAATCGCTTCTTGTGATTCCATTTTCAAAACATGTTCTGACAAGAAAGAAATAAACTGGTCTAGGTCAGGTCTTAGAAGTGGAAGCCAAAAGTACAATTATAATTAATTATGAAACAATTCGATACATTAAGGAAATGCCTTCCTATGCTTGTTTAAGTAGATAAGCAATATAAAAAACTACTGTGTTGAAGGCTATGCCTGTATGCAAGAGAAAAATGCAGTATGATCCTGTTTCCAGCATAGCAAAGAAACTGCAGCCACAGCCACTGAAACTATAAATTCACCCATTTACAGTCCCACAAAGAATCCCTGCACAGAAACACCCCTCCAAAGCAGAGTGGATTTTTTGGTTTTCCCCCAGACTAAATTGACCTGCTGCTTGAAGCCTTGGACACCACACTTCAGAGGCAAAGCACAAGCATCAAGCTGGGCTGCTGCAGAATTCAGGCACTGACTTCAGTGGAAGACAGCCACATCTTGCTGTGGGGAAAACAGGCCAGGAAATTAAATATACATCAGCATTAAAACTAGATGTACAGAAATAGCTTACACCAGACATAATTTTTGGCTTACCAGCCCTGCATGCATAGCCTGCATACATATTTCATTTTTAACTACGAAGGCAGAACTTTTGAGCAATCCACTTTCTGTGACACTATGTTTACCATCTTATGCATCATAGTTCGGGAGAAAAAAAAAATATAACAGCATTAACATGTACTATATTTTTTATAAATTCAACAAGATTCTAGTTAAAAAGAAAAATTAACTTGATGGATAATACCCAGCACACTTGCCCATTACTGTTAATGAAAACCACCTTATAAAATCATGTCCTTTGTGTTTAAGCTTTCAGTTTATAGCTCTCACCTTCTAAATGTTTCTTTTTTCCCCCTCACCTTTATCTTTCATAGTTAATTCCTTTGTTAACTGACCAAAAATAAATTGTACATGAGACATCCCGCCTCAGAGCAACATCCACAGTGCACAAGAAGTGCAGAAACACCCAGCTACAGCCCCACGCTTAATGTTTACTTGTAACAGCACCGTGAGGCTACCAGCATTCAATATTTCATACGGTTTGACATAAGATGAATCTCTGGCATATCCATAGGTGCAAAAAGGAAATGATTTTTTTCCTGAGCTATGGCAGCTTAAAGAAGCTTGACAAAGCCTGCAAAGTGTCAGCAACTTCTTACAGACAAAGACAATGGATACCCATAACAAGCTACTAACATCCACTCAAAGCCTGCTGTTCTTTTCTTCTTCCAGCACTTACCCAAGCTAGCATTCATTTGTATAATTCTTTAAAGTACTGAACATTTAAGCATGTCACCATTCTATGATGTCTCATTTATATAATTAGCACTAACATATGGCCCACAATCAGTGTGGGAAATCTAAAATATTCTTTGGAAAGCTGTCAAACCTAAAGGGATATGACTTTCAATAAGTGAAAAGAATTAAGTATGCAAATCTTGCTTACAATAAGGATAGCAAGGAAATGGAGATGTAGCCTAGAAGGTGTGCTTGCTTGCTTACTATCCCCAAAGCAGGGTTATTCTGTTCTGTATCTGTCAGCGCCAGTACAAACCAGAATAGTTCTCATTCAACAACAGGCAAAGTCCCAGGGCTGCCGCTTTGGCTGAATTTTAGCCGTGAAAATCTATACAGTAGGTAAAACCAAAACCCACTGTCAACACGCCAGCTATTGTTAACACACAGGTCTGAACACTGCTTCATGATATATTGCATTAATTCATGTTCTTTTTAAAGCTTTAGCTGTCCCCTGGACAGGAACACCTCTGTAACATCTCCAGCAAGCAATGCACCCTGTGCTACCAGGGAATAATTTTTCAGGGATGAAAACCCATCATTGCTAAGAATCTATAGACTAAGTTTTCAGCCTCCTTCACCAGTTCCTGCCTAGGAAATCTGTACCTGATTCAAGCACGGCACCACCCTCAGGGCTGGCAGCGGGCACCCCACCACCACCCATGGGGAATGGTTAACACCAGCAGGTAGCAGAAGGAAACCAGGAGAGCATCAGAGCCCTTGCCTACACGTCAGCAATAGGTTATCGCAGTCCTGGAAATAAGCCTTCAGGATCAACAGTTGTGCCTGTTACTTATTAATGAATCCATAATTAATCAGTCGGACATATGTAGATGAAACACTATATGATGTAGATGAAACACGTATGGCAGATCCTCCAGTGACAATGATGAGCTGAACACCAGCACAGCTTCCGTGGCATTGGAAGAGCTCACAGCTTCCCCAGGAAGCCTGGCTGGCTTTCACACAGATCAGAGAAACTTGCGCAGGCCACCATGTGTGTAGCAGCAAAAACTGTTTGCAAAGTATATAGCCTCTATTTACAGCCAACAACTTTACTCTTCGCTACAGCATTATTTAGGGAGGAAAAAGAAAAATCTGAAGCCATCAATGAGCATACATTAAGGAAACATACTTCAAAGTGATGTGATCACCATTAGGTTTCAGAATAACCACTGAAAAATGGAACCAGCTATACATTTCTCAAAGCAGTTGTTAGTAGTTGTTGGTTATTCCAGAAAAAACCTTTTTTACATGCAACTTCAAAAACATAAAAGCTCACTTATTTTTTCTAAACAAACTCCCGCTCCCTGTGGTTAAGAATCTAAGCAAGTCAAATAAACAAAACAAACCAAATTGGCATTTGACATATCACTTTTAAGAGTGAGCTGTGACAACTCACTAATGATTTCAGCCAAAGAAAATAACAGGGCGACGTATAAAGGTAGAAAAGCAAGGAATTTGGAGATATGGATGAAACACTGAGCTGGGATAAACAGGTAAAACCATCTTCAGTGAACACCATTGCTCAGATCAGCTCCAAACCCATCCCTTTTGATGCTCTGCACCTTTTATTGTTAGGTGTATCCATCCTTAAAAAACTGTAAGCTGCTCTAAATGTGTGAACAAAATGTATGTTGACATAAAATTTATTTTGAATCTTAGACTGAGCCCCAAATGTGCAACATTTGCCTACAGTGAAAGCTTCACAAAGCTGGAAAACTGACAGTTGTGAAAGGAATCAAATGTGTTAACAGGTATTGAAGAGAAACTTAACCATTGCATTCCACATACGATTAAAAAAAAGGCAGGCCAAGGCCACGAGCATGTGGGAAGGAAGAGTAGAGGGAGGATCTGCTGGACTGAGCTGGCAGCTGCAGAGGGACTACATGTTTGCAATGTCATCATCAATGAGTTTCGTAACAGGTATATAAGAAAGGGCATCAAGGCCACTGGGAAAAACAAACAACAACAACAAACAAACAAACAAAAAAACTGAGAAACAAAACAGCTAGAGATGAGGAAAAAAAAAATCTGCAGTTTTCCTTAAAGCAACAAAGTACATGGGCCTTCCTTACTCTTTTAGCTAATTCAAGTTACTCATTTATTTTATTCAAATCCTCCTTGCAGCTTGCTGGCTGCTGAAACCTCCATGTGATCTGTCTCTCACAAGTTTCAAAGGTGGAAGACGGAATGTGTTAAGATGATGTTTTAACTTGTCCAGACAATTCAAATTTTTCTAAAATGACTAGCACTGTTCTATCCAAGGGCTGTACAACAGCTGAATATGAAAGCTGGTTTGCTGTGACAAGAAATGGAACAGACCCAAGATGTTCAACTCATACTTAATAATTACTCATTGCTGACTAAATGAGAGCAATTGTGTGGTAAGGTGCCAGAACCTTACAGTACTTTCAATCCTGCATCTTGGCGTATGCAAAGGTTTGTTCTTCCTCCTCTCCTCAGCCCTTCCCTATTTTCAGGTCTTGACTTTCACCTCTTAGGCTGCATGGTATTAAAATTATTAAAAGTAATGATAGAATAGGAGACAAACATACAATTTATCATAATTCTGAAACCTCTCCCAGTTCTAATTTTTCCTAGTATCTATACAGCAAAATCTGCCTCTGCTCAAAGATGAGAGTTAATGGACAATTGGGAAGGCATGTTGAACTGCGGTCACAGAATTAAATATTATTTAAAAGCACAATACGCAGTGACACAAATGACATTTTTGCTGAGAAACAGCAACATTAGCCTCAGAGTAAATGAATGATGCGCATCCTTCCTACAGTTAGACCGTTCCTTTAATAGAGACAAATCATGAAAAAGGATGCAAAGACTTTTAAACACAAAGGAGATTACAACCTAAAACCTTAAGACAAATTTTCACTTTTATTAAGGTTATTTTACATCACTGAAGTAGAAGAAAGGAATTGTTAAGACCTTTACACTGTCAAGATATCAAGAGTAGAATGAAACACCTTTAATACAATTGAGAGAACCAGACCTAAGCAAGGTGTCTAATCTGGGGAAAATACTATAAATATAATGTATTATTATATTATCTATTACTATTTAATATCTTATGATGTTATGTATATATTATTCATCCATATATATAAAGACACATTTATTCACCCATATATATTTACGTGTGTGTGTGTATTGTGTTTTATATACGGATGAATAACATGCTCAGGGTGCAGATAGCCAGTAACTGTCTTAGTTCCTCTCCTAAAACATGAAGTAACGTTTTTTCAGATTTCACTCTGAAATCTAAAGAGGACCAGAATGTTGAGTAACCCTGAATGTCGATGCTTTAAGTAATTTGAAATAAACATATGAAATTGTATTCTTGTGTTTTCTAACATAGCACTAAAGATAAAGGAGCTTGTTTAGCTCAGTTTACTTCCTTCTTGCAAACATACAGCCTTTTAATTAATCATTTCCCATTATTAAAGAGCTTTCATATATCTGACATGCAAATCGCTAGACATTTTGGCATGGCCCAGTCCACATGACAATCATTATTTAATTAGCTGTGTTACTGCTTATTTCAGAATATACAAGGTCACTCACTCCTCTGATCATATATATAAATCATTACACAAATTCATTCCATTTAGATAACCACAAACCACCTCACAACATCTTAAATATTTAACTAAAGAACATGGAAATTTTTTTTTTAAAAACAGTACTCAGATTATGATAATTCAAAAGATGCCTGTCAGTGTAATGGGAAAGTAGTTTTAATATTCACAACAGCACCAACACAAGGGATTTTTCAACAAACATTAATTTTGAAATTCTCAGGAAATTCAGGGCACTCTTTGGTGCTGAAAATAATCTTGAATGCTCATTTACAGAAATTAACTTCACCCCTACTGTGCCATAAAGCTCCATAAACCTGATTTTGCACCGATGACTTCAGGTATCAGGCCAAACTGAATACATGCATAGAATCACAGAATATCCCGAGTTGGAAGGGACCCACAAGGATCATCGAGTCCAACTCCTGGCACTGCACAGGTCTACCCAAAATTCAGACCATGTGACTAAGTGCACAGTCCAAACGCTTCTTAAACCCCACCAGGCTTGGTGCAGTGACTGCTTCCCTTGGGGGCCTGTTCCAGTGTGTGACCACCCTCTCAGTGAAGAACCCCTTCCTGATGTCCAGCCTAAACCTCCCTGGCCTCAGCTTGACACCATTCCCGTGGGTCCTATCTATCACTGGTCACTAAAGAGAACTGATCAGCACCTGCCCCTCCACTCCGCCTCATAAGGAAGCTGTAGGCTGCGATGAGGTCTCCCCTCAGCCTCCTCTTCTCCAGGCTGAACAGGCCCTGTACCCTCAGCCACTCCTCAGACGTCTTCCCTTCTATGTCTTTCACCATCTTCGTCACCCTCCTCTGGGCACTCTCCAACAGTTTTACATTCTTTTTGTGCTGTGGTGCCCAGAACTGCACACAGTACTCGAGGTGAGGCATGAAAATAACTGAATGGTTTTCCAGGCCAAAAAAACAAACAGCTTTCTGCTAATGTTTTCCATTTTCAGTAACGGAAGTTTTATTATTAACAAGCAAGAAGAAGCTGTGTGTACTCTACGCAACCCAAAGTTTCAGTGAGCAGAAGCACATCCCAGAAATACCAGCAGCAAAATGACATGCAACAAAAAAATCCAGGGGCTCCTCAATGTCAGTGGCAGCCTGAACATTTCAAATCACCTTGCGCTGTCTTGTTACCTACCCTGACAGCACATGCAAGAAGTAAGGAAAGCACAAACAGTGCTTCACAGATGTAATGCACCCCATCAAATGAAGTGAGGTGGCACAGGGCACACAGGCACCATCTTTCAGAGCATCCTCACGTTACAGTTTGCTTCAAAAAGCAGTTCAGTCCCTTTCCAGAGCTCACAATCACCACCTGAAAGCACACAGACTATATATTATGATCATCTGACATAGAACTGTGTTTTACAATCACAAATGACACCACATTTTCTAGAGGAATTTAGACAGCACTGAGCGGACAGATCTGTAGAGGAAACAAAAGCTCCTTGGGAAACACCGCCACCTTTATTTCCCCTCCTGTCTTACCCTCTTTTGGTGAGCCTGGTGTCTCACCTGCGAACTTCTAAAGCTTTCCCAAGCAAGACTCACATCCTAAGAAGGTTCTGCTACTTCTCAGCCTGTTTAAAAAAAAAATAAATAAATAAAAAATATATATATATATATATATATATATACATATATATATATATATAGCTGGACCCTTTAGGCTTGCGCTACCCTATCATGAAAAGTCACTTTGATGTGGCCACAGCCATGGGAGCACTCAGATACCTACTTTGCTAGGTTTTCCATTAGTTCTGTTAAAACCAATGAAGAACACATGAGCTTAAAATCATTTTCATATGTACATGTTCTTGAACGGGATCGATATTCCTACTGCAACATCACCCCTACAACTTAATTTATTTCCAGTTCTTCATGCAGTTCTTATTTCTGGCATAATACACATTTTTTTTTTTTTCAGCAAATAGCATAAGTATTTGCAACATCTGTCACTGAAATTTCCTCTGAAACCAAAAAACAAACTCAAACTGCCTCCCCGGTATTTTTATTAAGAAAAATTTAAGTTGTTAGAAGGGAAATTCTCAGTGATATCCCCGAGTTCCTTTAACGTGCTGTTGCATGCCATTAAAAAAGTTATGCAAGATGGATTTGTCTATTCATGAAGAACAGAGTTTTCAAAAAGCATTAAGTAACTTTTGGTTTTGTTTTTATTTTTACGGCGTTGCAATGTTGTACTAAAAGGCTTATTACCATTCAAACACAAAACAGGATCCCACAGATACGCTACAGCCTCTTCAGTCAACACGGAGTAAGCAAAAGCAATGTTATGCCTTAAATACACCCTGTAAGATGAGACGGGAATTACTGCACTTACCAGGAAGATCTGTCAGAGATGTATTTCCCAGTGCATTTCCACTCCCTCTGAAGCACAGCCCTCACTACTCTTCCTGCTCCACAGCCGGAGGGGCTGGTCAGCAGTGACGTGCCGTGGAAAACTATCCAACTAAACCATCCGAGGTCTGAGCCAGCAGAAAACCAGCACGGCACGCTGCCTTTTGCAATACTACTGGCCCACCTCATCAAGCAGAGCTGAATTTCGCAAGTCTCAATAAATGCAACAGCATAAACAATATCCCCTGGTAATACAATGACTGCAGAAGTAACATCATTTACCATTGTGCTCATTGTGCTTTGCAAAGGGAACTGCTTTGGAGCAGCAGGAGGCTTTTTTCCTATACATATATATTTTAAAAGTCTTCCTTGATTGGCTCTTTGATCCTAATGAAAGGCTCTATTCTATCCTCAGTGTGAGAACAGCTTCCCTTAACACCAAAAGAAGTTACACACGCACAGGGGAGAACGTTCACCATAATCTCTTGCAGTGGCATCCTTCCATTTTTACAGCTTTCCACCCACAATCACCTTCTGAGGAGAAAATCACCCTACGTGTTTAAAAGTGAAAGGAAGACGGTGTTTCTAAAGGATGTTACTTCAAAAAGCATGCTGCTAAGCTGGTCAACCCCAGGGTCTAGGTCTAGCCACATCATCTCAGCAGCAAGTCACATTCGGTAAGTATTTATGAACACATGGACAGGAAACAGGAGCTTACAACTAGAGTCAGACCTGGCTTTCAAAACCCAGATCTCACACTGAATAAGCAGAAAAATTATGCATCACCTAACTTGCCCTTATTTTCAAGATGGAAATGGTGTGTGTGTTTAAGGCAGTTCCACCTTGTGTGAATGTAAAATCCTCCAACACACAAAGAGCTACAACCCCAGAACACTGATGAAAAGCTATGAAGGAATATTGGGGAACTTTGCGTTAAGGAAGGACACACCTCTACTTCCACCCTCAGCAAATTTCCATACAGCTTTGGTGCAATCACTTGTTTGTGACTCCACTGGTTTTTCCTCATGAAAAGAAAATCAGATTCTTCTGTACGAGCATTGCAGCTTCCAAATAAAGGGAGCTGCGGCTGAAATGCTGATTACCCAGAAGAAACCATAACAAAAGCAAATGCAATAAACTGTAACTACACACTACACAATATATGCAGTTTCACTGCAAACGCAGCCCGAGCCACGAGAACAGGGATGTCTTCTGAGTCCCATTACATATAGGAAGGATAAGGATATTTATGAATGGGCAGCAGCTGCTTGTGCTCGCTGCCCTGGGAGAAGCATATATATGTATATTCATAACAGCTACTGGACTTGAATAACTTCCACACACCTACTTTGTTTCAGAATACACAAGCTACAACACAGGCTGGGATTTAAGACTGATCCAAATCGGTGTCATTTTTTCATGGAAAGAATGAAAATCCAAACTCAGCTAACACGTGCATACATTTGAGTACATGCTCCATTCCACAATGTACTTTTGACAACTGTACAGTGAATCCTTGATTGACTTTGCTACTCAGTATGACTCTAAATCTCCTTTCCTTGAGGACATTTCCATGAATACTCTCTCATTTAGACAAACGCTCATCAGCAGATATTTATCAGAGACCTCCTTTATTCATTTTTTTTTTTGAGTGCTTATTCACAGGAGAGGAATTGCGTTTTTTTTGGGCTGTTTCTTCTCTAAAATTACTAGGACCTTGAGACTTCAGTATTCATAAAAGAATTGCATACTTTCTTGCACTGGAGATGCATAAAAACTTAAGACTCCTGGAAAAACCAACAACAATCAAAACGGACAGTCAGACTAAGGAGATCTGTGGTCTGTCTAATCTAATAGGGACTCATACCACAGGGGAGAAATATTTATTGTAATGCACAAGTACACAACGACCATTGTAAACTTGTGGTTTTTTTTTTGTTTCTCTTTTTCTTTCTATCTGTGCCTTGAATGGGGGATACATAAGGTCCTAACACAACTTATGTTAATATTTAAGTTCTAATCACAAATTTAAATGTCTTTCGTTTTTAATTTATGCATTTAGACTAAGATACCTATTTTGCCACAATTTCCTGAGTTATGGATTGTATATATTTAAAAAAAAAAAGTTTCAGTCAGTTATTTCCATTTATTGCTTTTCAAGGTAGTTCTTTGTTCTTGCTGTAAGTTAAAACACATGATTTACTTACACACAAACCTCCCCGCGACTGCTCATCCTCTCGCCTATGCCAGCTCTCATTCTTTCAGTACCTTGTCATGGAGAATTCCTTCAGATGCCACCAATCATTTCTGTTTATCCTGCAGTCCTTAGTTTTTTACTGAATTTTCCTAAGTGTTGCAGAACAAGTGCAGCATTGCTGTTATATAGCATCATGATGTGAACCTCTGGTAACTACTACTATCCAGGAATCATGGCTCTTTTAATCTTTTATAAAAATAATTTTAAAAAGAAATGAACATTTTCTAAGAGCCTAACTTTTTTTTTTTTTCTGCAGCAAATGTAGTTTATTTAATATTCAGCAACATGCAATTAGATCAAATTATGTACTTGGAAGATTTTACTTGCATTTGTCAGCTGCAATATTTTATCTGTCATCATAGTATCTATTCCCCAAGCTTTGCTGGACACTCCTGGAGTTCCTTAGCCTTCCTTCAACTCATTTTGTATTACGCGTAAGTTGTATCATCTCCTTAGACACTTCTAGCACAAAATAATAGTCTGGTTTAACTATTTTATCAGACCTAGCTGTATACTCATAACCAGAGAAAATCTACTAGAGTCTATCACCTTGTGTACCTTTCTTTGCCTCTTCTTCTGAGGGAAGTGCCTCTTCTTCCCCAGCCAGCCTATGATCCAACACAACCTTTCTATTGCAAGAGATTTTATACAAAACAGAGTGGAATATTACAAGAGCCAGCAATATAACCCAGAAAGTAAAGGATAGATCATGCTTGATGTAAATCATCCAATTCTCAAATACTTCCCTAAGCCTGTCTGGCTGCTGTTACCAACAACAACTGATGCATCTGCTTTCTTCTCAGTCCTTAGTGGGGCAATAATCCAGCTTGAAATACTACATACTAGTGAAACTCACTCCCGTTGAAAAAAATGTTTGCTCCAGAAGGCAGTCATATAAACTCAAAATCCTGCAAACAACGCTTCTAAGAGCTCACAAGTGCCCCCCACAAAACCCATATCCATCTAAATGTCAGCTCACAAATGTACCTAAGATGTATAAAGAAAGCACTTCTATTTCTGTGATTTTAAGAGTTCTTTGCTACACTAGGTTGCAGTCAGCCTTCAGTAAGAAATTGCTCCAATGGGTCAGACACAATTTTATAGCTGATAGCACTAAATTTAGATTCCTTTCTCAATTTTTTTAAAACTTCTTCCACATTTTTAGCAGCTTGTCCTTGCTTACTTCAGCTATTGTGCCTCCATCTAAAATCATCCGAATCGGTGATTCAGAAATACTCCTATGGGAATATTTTCTTTCTAAAAGCACAGAATCAGATGGTCATTTCTAACTTAAGAAATAGCTTTCCAAAGCAAAAATAGCATTGATTTCTTTTGTTATAAACACAGCATCTGAATACATCTAAGGAGGGAATACATTCCACCTCCCTAATGCTTATCATCACACCTTTAATGTATCAGGGCAGTAACAAGTAATAAACCACAAATGTTACTGAAACTAGGTAAGCAAAGCAGTCCAGTAACTTAAAATGTAGACCCCACCATCACAGAAAATTTAAGAGAAGCAATTTTGAATTGAGTATCTTAAAGAAGGAATAAATAGTTACTTGTTTTCTAGAGTAGATCAATATGATAAATTGCTAGATGTAAAAGCGAGATGGAGAGCAAGAATGTAGCTTCCTTTCTTCACTGGATTACCACCTCACAGTCATAACTTATTCCTTCAGGCTTCATGTAACAAATTGCCATTTCCATAGTCCACAGGTTTTGCTGTACTATCAACTACCTACCCATCTCAACTTTCATTTAAAAATTAAAGTTTCTCAGCCACATGACTGAGATGTAAAAAACATGAAAATGCATGAACCTTATCAACTCAAAGAAAAAAACAACAAACACAAAAAGTCTTTTCATTTCAACTTTTTTTTTTTTTTTTTGTAGCCAAGAGAACTTGTGTCTGGACAGTGAAAAGATGAAGAATAGATAACTGAGAATATGGTTGTCTTTGTGCATTTAACCCCTGAACATCATTGCTAAATCCTTCTGTAGAAAAATGATGGCTCCTTTTTCCTGTTATCTACCAAATACAATGTGTGAATTATCTAAGTACACATGAATCTTGTGAAAGACATACCTTAACCAAAAGCTTCCATAAGTCTGCTTAATAACAGCAGGCAATAAATCACTCAGCCAGCTTTGCATGAGGCTTTCTGGCTGCCCTCCCAGCAAGCTGTCCTGATAGGGGTCTGAAGAGGTTCGGGACAAAGGTACTTGCTCTGTACAGCTTCTGTTTTGTGAAGACCTAATATAACATGTTTCCAATCAGATGCAGATGAGCAAAACAATTCACTTTTCTTCATCACTAACACAGGTTAAAAAACCATCCTCAAGTCCTCTGAAGAGTATGCAGTCTGGTATTGAACAGACCGTTTTGTTTTTCATTACTCAAAGGCATTTCAATATGAATTCATTCCTATTCATGGCAGACCTTAAATAAATGTGTATTCAATCCCACTGTCATCAGCCTTGGTCTTTTGGTCATCAAGAACCCCCCAAAGAATATGTACTTTCTGAATGGGCTTCAGTCACTTTGCATGCAGGAGACACAGAGCACTTGCTGAAAACAGAAGAATACGTGGGGCTATACGAACGATGAGATAATGAAGATGCTGAAACTTCACAGAGATACCACAAGCACAGTTCATGTCCCGAAGCAGAAACAATTGGCAGTGTACTACTGTAGGTTCTCCTACATGCAGTCAGGGGGACAGGCTTTTGGGCCACCTCCAGGTAAAAACACTTTCTGTATCACGCTCTGTGTCTGGTAGAAGTCTCACTCCTGTGCAACCACAGGAAAAAAAGAACTGGCAATAAATTGGATGGATTAAATTGATTGAATTTTCAACCATCCTGGCCACAACTCCCCAGATAACAAAACCAGCAATCTAATAGCATGGGTTTTCTTTTTCACATTTAAAAACTAAAGCACTCCCCCTCCCTCCCCAAGAGACACCCCAATTATCTGTTTTCAGATGAACCCTAATAGTACACATGAACTTCCTACCATAAGGAAACATCCTGCCAGCATACTGCAGGTTCTTTTAACAAAATAAAGAAACAAGTGACAACAACAACAACAAAAAAAAAAAAAGGAAAGACTGATTCCACGTGCATAGAATCAACTGCATTAATGCTAAGTAAACAAACCACTACAACACAACAAAATCCACAGTCCTGCAGATCAGGTTAAGAAAGAAAGGCAAAGTGAAAGAGAAATGAGGAATGTGTTTATAACAAATACGATGTGGGGCATACTCTCATCAGAAGTGAAAGACAGACAAAAAGAAAAGGGAGTATTTCTTATATCTGCTTTTTTTTTTTTTTTATTCCAAAGTAATAAGCAACTTTTAAAACATCTAATGTGATTGAAAATTTGAGTTTTGTCTTTAACTTACGTTTTATAAAATGAACCCTACTTTTACTTGTCTCTTATCTCTGGACCTGAGCAACAGCACACGACCAGAACAGGTCTGCTGCTCAAGGCGATTTTCACACTTTAGGACACTTGACTTTGGCCCGATCAAAAGGGAACACTGCTTTCAGACATGATGAATTATCTTTATGACATAACAGACAGGGCTTTTGCTTCGCCCTGAGCTCAATCTTTATTTCATGGTCATTTCTATCAAATCAGTGCTGGTGGTGATACATCAAATGCTTAGAATTTCAATTAAATTGTCGCTACAAAGATTTTCAAACTTGTACAAGTTTTCTCCATTTGACTTATTTGCTTGTGTTTTTTTAGTCTCAATGTCTTTCCATAAAGTTTTGCCAACACCCCTGGGTGGTTTCCAGCACTGCTCAGTCTTCTTGGCAGTTCTGTGACTAGGGCAAGCTTGGGGCAAGAAAGGGCCTGTCCAACATTTCCTGCTCTTAAGATTTCATGGATGTTAACAGAGTGAACTCTATGCTTGTAGGCTGATCCTGGGTGCAATCCAGGTTGTTCTGTATTTGTGAGTATGGCCCAACAAGAGGCTTTGCTTTTTGCAGCGAGTTGAAAAGGTCAACAGGCAGTTGACAGCTATGGGTTAATAATAAAACTAAATACACGTGTACATATGCAGTTTAAATACACTTTATAGATTATAATTATATATAAACTGTATATTTACATAAAAATGCAAAAATACATACATAGAACACATGACACAATAATTAACAGTATTCACTTATTACATTTAATTATATCAACAGCCAAATGACACTAATAAAAGCATCGCATTTTAGGTATTTATTCAATCCTATCAAAACTGCATTTTTAAATTATGGTAGCCCCTCATTCTCTACATACCTTTATACATTTTTCTTCTCAAAAAAAAACCATCCCATATTTCATATATTACAATATTACAATGTATTCAATTTCAGTATCTGGTAACAGAGCACTGGCTTTGTAGGAGTACCTTCCTGATAGCTCATCTCTTGCACATACATACTCTTCTGTAAAGAAATAAAGCCAGATGATGTAAACCAGTTTTCTAAAGCTAGCATTTCAGAAAAAACATGATCAACTAAGAAAAGTATGGCTGCATAATTTTTAACAAAACAATATGGTATCTGATGTGATGCATTAACGGTCCATAATGTTATTGAACAAGACTACAAGAGAGACACTTTACTTGCACTTCCTTGTCAGACAATTACTCTTTGCTACTGTAATACTTCATGTGCATACTTCCAAGGAAGACTCATGAATGCACAGGTTCATTAAGGGAATGAGAGAATCGATTGTAAAATGGAAAAGGCCGAGTGAGGTCATATTTCAAAGAGATGAATATGGTACACTCCATTATGTTGTAATCAGCCTCCCTCTTTCATCCTAAGAACTGTAATAGTCTATCCTAATTTTCAAAAAAAAAAAAAAAAAAATTCACTGCCTGCATCCTACCTTCATCCCAAATACAGTGAGGAATTCAAATGTGCTGCAGGCAGTTTCCATTTACCATGGTCTTTGGAGCAGACGGTATTGATGTTGCTGACCATTTTTCTCCTTAATAAGAAAAACATTCAAATGCTACTAATATTGCTGCCTTGGCAAACCACATTTAATAGATGGGACTTGCCCTGTACATGACACACAGAACATCAATCAAGGCTGAATTTTATTTCAATTTATTATGGTTGCTGTCTAAATGAAAAAATGCTTATATCGTTAAAATGTCTTACAATATAAATGTGCAAATGATGCAATCACCCGTTTTGTGAGAAATTTCTGATTTTGATTAAAAATATCTACAGTTGAACTTCTAAATATTTAACAAATGTAAAAACAAAAAACACAAGCACATTAAGAAACCACAGTAATTGGTATCCGATGCAATATCATGGTTTTGTGCTTGATAGCTTTTATCTTTAGGAGATGAGTTTATTAGGCATTCTTCTTTTAAAATAATAAAAGCTGCCTTTTTGTTAAAGTCATCTAGAAAAAATTACTTTAATCTTGACTTCATTCAGTACTCACATTTTGTTGTTGTTTTTGGCTTTCTTTTGGTTTTGTTTTAAAGCTATCATTTATTACAGGTCTTTGCTTGCTGCATCCAGCTTCCTCAACTCTACACCAACTGGCCTACAAAAGCTCTCTAAGCTTAAGGAACTCCAGACACCACACCATTACCAAAGTGTGGAAAACAACACCTTATAAGAAAATAGACAATATTCAGTTTTGTAATTGAGTAGGGTGGCCAAACCTGCCCCAGCACTGGGGGCAGAATTTAAGACTTTTAGCCGTGGCACAGTTCTGCTGGTGCACACAGCAAGTGATTTAACCAGCTCTTCAGTGCCATGACTGCTCTCCTTACTGCTCCAACCAGAATTGCACAAAACTACACATGGAAGGTAACAAACGGTCTTGCTGTAGGAGAGCACTACAGACTGCCATAAAAGCCAGCTAAACCCAAAGGTATTTAAACCTCATTAAACTGTCATATACTGTCTGTATGTATTTCCTTCCACGTTACTGCTTATTATCATGCAACTATTATATAAATACAAACGTCCTCCATGATAAACAGATGGCTCTTTCTGCTGTATTCATTTGGAAATGCTCAAGTGTCTAGAGCCTAGATGGAGTTATACAGAGGCCAAACGTTATGAAATGTCATAAGCATATAGCAGGCCAGAAAAAATAATAATTAGTTTTACTAGCAAATTAGAGTTTAGCATGGGTATGCAGGCAACTTTCTAATATTTTCTTACTTAGGCAAAAGTATCCGGAATGGAGTTTGGACACTACAAACAAAAGACTGAACTGTAAAAATGGTCTCTCAAACCATACAAGAAACCATGACAAGATGTAATGTACTTGAATAGAAGGACACTGTGGTCATACTGGGCATCATGTAGTTCTGCAGTTTGTAAGGTAACCACCACTCATGCTGAAGCCCAAAAATCTTTGATAAGAGTGAACAAGGCACACCAAATTTTTGCCTTGCATTGCATTTTATCACAGCCAAGAACTGAAGAGCACTTTGAGCCTGGCCTTTTAAAAAACAACAGATAAATAACTGGAAATGAAGGAAGTGTGGGAAAGCTACATGACAGATAAATGGGACTTTTATAACATTGCATATCGTAGAGGTTGCCAGAATGTGTTGAAAGAAGAAGAGCCAGTTAAATCACATCCTGCTGCAGCTGCCCAACTTTATAGCTAAAATGTTCGTATTAATTTTGTTAAACAATTAAAGAAGGAAATCCAAAATATTATTACAAGTACGTTGGCTTGACACTGTCTCTTTCGCAGATTTAATAACAGATACAGTGCTCTCTACTCCAAAGTGTGACAAATGTATACAAATTGTGGGAATTTACAACCTCAGGGCCATAAAGTCATTGTCATATGGAAACTCTACAAATTCAACGCTACGCTATACGTTTCTGACAGATATTTTAGAAAATAAAGGATGGATATTCCAGTAGTTATGGAGCTGGCTTGACATTTAGGGGATCTCGATTTAATTTTCTTGTCTGAAAAATAGTCCTTTCTAATCCCAGACAAAGTAAATTATTTTCCTTACCTTAGTCTCCCCATCTTTAAAATAGAGACCATTTAAGTATCTGAATTGAGTAAGTATTAGGCACATATATATATATATATATATATATATATATATATATATATTTCTGGTTTTCTTCTATATTTTTCTCAGATGGGAAGATAGCTAAAAGCTCCATCTTCCAAAGGCTTTTATGCTCTTAGAAATCAACCAAATACACTATTTGTAAGTAACATGCTGTGCATGTTGCAGGTCTTAATGTCACTGGATAGACTTCCATTTCAAAACTAGTGCTCTGTGATAGAAGAGATATAGAAGAATGAGCACTGGTGAAGTTAATAAACAAAATGCATTCATGGCCCATTACTTCAAATAACTTTACTATATAAGTAGTCCACTCATAAAATAATGGCCTCAATTAACATTAAATTCTCACACAATGCATTCATAATGTATTGCAAAGATTAAAAGTTCTGCATGAATATCACCAGTCTAGAAGTGCCACAACTTACAGAAGAAGTACTGACATAATTTCCACTTGATTAAAAGTAGTTCCCAGTCTTTATTTTTCCCCTGTTAGGCCTCCTTGTCCTGTAATAATTACAGGAAAAGATACTCCCCTACGTATTAGAGCTCCCAGGTGATTCTCAGCTTTACTCTGGAAATTGATAATAAATAAATAATAAATTAGAATTGAAGGGGTTGGAAGGGACCTCAAGAGATCATCGGGTTCAACCCCCCTGCCAAAGCAGGTTCCCTAGACCAGGTTGCACAGGTAGGCATCCATACAGCATCCATAAGCACTCTAGCACAGCACTACTGGAGAGGAGAAGGTTAAGAAGTCCTACCACTCTGTGGTCCTGCAATTTTGTTCATGAAGAAAATGATAAGAATTTCCTGGGTAAGTGCATACTTCAATCCTTTTTACAAGGTAGAATGCAGCAAATTTTCTGAGACCCACATCAGCTAAAAAGAAAAAGTGCCAGGACTGCCACTGCTGGGAACATACAATTGAGGGCAAGACCGAGGCAAGACTGGAAGAGTCTTTCTGACATTATCTGGACATTTTAATAGCAGCACGCGATACCAGGGCAGCTGCAATGCTTGTAACTTGATAGATCTAAATGCCATGTGAAAGACCTCCCCTCACTCAGCAGTCTTTGGGTTTTCCAAGCTAAACCGACCGCCTAATGAATTCTCTTTTAGCACAGAAAATTAAGAAGTTAACTGGGAAAGAGAGTATCTTTGTAATACGCGGTTGCTTTTATCCTGCAACACAATGCCTGAGCATTGATGAGATGATAACTCAGTCAATTAATCAAACACCAACAAAACACATTCTAACAATGACTGCTGCTTTCATGGTGTCATTTTAAGAACTGACTCCAGTACACACAGATATTTTTTTGTCCCATGGGTTTGACCTGAATCCTAATGAAACTAACTACTACAAGAAACCAAGGCAGTACAAGCTACCAGCATTCAGGACATGCTGCAAAACACACTCAAAAAGCCATCAGATGCTTCTCTGTAAACCTGAAAGGAGGATGGAGAGCTCCTGGAAATTTAAAACAAACCTCACTCTGTCAACCTACCTTATCTGAGAAGTGCTTTGATGGTCAAGTGATAGATTGAAAAAAATATTAAGAGTCAGACAGAGCTAAATTCAAAATCCAGCCAATGCCCGTTATCTTAAAACATGTTTAGGGCTATGCTAGGACTTCTGACCACCAGTTAGTCTAAGGTATGAAAAAAAAAAAAACACAACACAAAAAATTGATTAAAGGAAAATGAAATATATAAAAAAGGCAGCTGCTTTCCTTCTGTTATTTCCCTTTCAAGTATTGTCTTATTTTAAATTTATTGTTAATATAGCACGTTAGTAGTTGTCCCTAACAAGCTCTGTATACATCCAAGAAAACTGCACACACTGACAAAGATGCTTCTAGTTTTGCACGACACATGGCTTTTTTATATGATATGTTCTCTCTTGAAAACTACTCCCTCACAAAATGAAAATTCAGCAGAATCTCTAATAGCTTTCATATTTCAGCCTAATAGGTAGCACGGCATTGCACTGCCACCCACCTTTGCTACAATATTGCACAGCACATTTAACAGACATTTGCTTCCTTCACACAGTCCTTATGCGCGGCTTCTGCAGGACCTCAGTATTAACATTTAACAGAGTCTATGAGCATAAAGCACATTTATGAACACCTGCTAGAACATTTTATTTGCCTTAAGAGTTTTATTATAACTGCTAAATTTTCTTGCTATGCTTTATGGGCCAAATCCTGGTCCAGTTTTAGCCTCAACTCCCATTGACTTCAACAGGAAGTTGATTGGGTTGTATGTAGTTTTCCATACAAATTCAGTACAGCTTTAACAAAACTGGATCAGTGCTAAGCACAAAAATAAGCCAATACCCAGCAGCACCAAACAAAACCACTGAACTCAGTCTTCTGGTAGAGCTGAAAAATAAACCCCATACCCACAAATATGTAACATTCACATTGCCTTGCAAAAACTCACTGATACTGAGGCTGCAAGTCACACGGGCACCCCATGCACAAACACCTACAGCCTCCTGTGCCTTGGTGGGACGTTCTATCATCAAGTTACTCTCTCACAGATCTTGCAGAGGAAGTCATGCCAGGCGTCTGACTTATGAAGATGTTCTCTACAACAGTTTCTCTTTGACAAGAGTTTTACCATAATTACTGGAGATGTCAGAAATACCCCTGTGAACCCCCCCACATGGCTACAGACAAGCAAGCAACACAACAACTCACTGCTTAGAAAGAGATGATAACAGAATTCCACAAAGTCTGCTTGGAACCCTTCTAAAGAAAAAAAAAGAAAAAAAAAAAGAAAAAAAAGAAAAAAAAAAAGAAAAAAAAAGAAAAAAGAAAAAAAAAGAAAAAAAAGAAAAGATAGAACCTCATTTGATAATACATAAACATTGCTTTGACCATCACAGATAGACCTAAAGCAATAATGACAGCCAGGAAGTAAACAGCAGACAATACAGCAAAGCCACTTCTGTTTCACATGAGCTTGACAGTAAGTGCTTGATTCAATGCATACTATTAAGCCAAAAAAAAAATCAAAACAATTATAAAATGAAATTATAGGCACAATGATGAATGGCGACAGATGAAATGTTAACAGATCTAGCAGCATACACAAAAATCATTGATTTTCTCTGATTACTACTTAGGTGATCAGAGTGTATTAGGTACTAGTTGCCTGCTTGCTCTAGATTTTATTAATGCTCCAATATCAGGCACCCAATTTGGAAATCAATGCTTACTTCATCATTTTTCTCTGAAGGATTCTATTATTCACAATTGATTTAACAGAAATGAAAGGCTTACCATTAACAAGAGCCAGCTGCTGACACTTCTTAGATGAATTATTGAACTTCCAAAAGTGAATTAACTTAACCATCACCAAGACTTATTGTCTGATGTTTCTCATACCAAAGTCACTGTATTTATAATTACAGAACCAAGTAGTAGAAAGTAGCTTCTCCTGCCACCTCCATAAACACCCACCATCTACACCAAGTAAAAATTAAGGAGATTTGCAATGATACAAATAGGATTTATGCTCCAAATACAGACAGTGGGAGCTTAGTGTCTAGATGTCTTTTTATGCCCTTAATCTACATCATCCTTCTAAAACTATAAAGGTAGGGTCATTTTAGGCTTCAGAACGAGGAAATACAGTTCATGGAAAATTATATCTTTTGCTTACTGTCACACTTCCTAGAGCAGACCACGCCCTCCCAAAAACCTACAGAAGGAGGTTATTAACTCCTTTTAAGTACAACATGATGATCCATCTTATGAATTGAGACAAAAGGAGCAAACAGGCAATTGCAAGTAGAGGTAGTACTACAACTCCATCCCCAAAAACAGTGTAAATGTAAAAAGCAGGAGGCCTATCCATAAAACTTACCATCCAAGCTAACAGGCTTTCTGCCCAGCACATAAATTCACTATTCTCTTTTTCCAGTTGAGAAGAACTAAGCGTTGCCCAAGGTGAATTCAGTTCCTCATGTAAAAGCTTTTGTTCTGCAGATTACAATGCTTGCTACAGCAGAGCGTAAGAGCACCCAGTTGTACTTATCTACAAACAACTTACTGTCAAACGCATGAGGAACTGTGCTAAGCAAAATGGTACCCTTAAGCCATGGGTTAGCAAGGCCACAGCTGCCTGGTGGCATATCAAGCTATCAAAACTAGGAAGTATTTCAGGGCTCACTAGACTTTTTGCTACTCTACGGCTGAATATGCTTCTAAAATGCTATAATGGCAGCTGCTGTCTCCTGCTCATGTACAATGAATGAATCCTAAAAACTTGGCTTGATTATAGTTATCCCTGCCACAGCTCTGAGGAGTTCAGCTTGAGGCCCAGTTGAGGCTCTAGGTGAGATCCACTCAGGAAGTCTTCTGGATTAATAATGCAAATCCCTGCCTTCCACTTACAGTGCAATGATGAGACAGCATACCTGTTCTATCCTTGTCACAAACTGCAAGTCAGCTACTGCCTGAAGTCACTAGGGCCTCTTCTCAAAGTCCTCACTGGATCTGACTGCTTGTACGCTGCTGGTGGCAAAACATCAGGACCTTTTTTTAAGAGAGTTAGTATCTGAAGAAGATATTCTTAAAGAAAACTTATCTTTTCTTGAGTACTGTATTCCCCATTCCCACACCCCTCATCTATTTTATCTCCTAGGTTACCGTAACTAACTTCTTAAAATTCTCCTTGCTTACATTGGACAAAAAGTTTGATAATCAGTGAAAATGGGAAGGGAAGAACCCTGACAGACAGATCCTCCATGCTCATAAGTCTTTCTCTCTTAGAAGAACAGGCCAAAGCTTTTAAATAAAATTATGATTATGTTAAGAATATTTCGACGCCCAAATTTTTCTGTCTATTTATTCTCCATAGAATAAAACTTTTTAAATGCAGGCTGCCTGGCTCTAACCGATGTCTCATTAAATCTGATACCCGCATAAAACACATCTCAGCAAGTAGCTTATAATAACTCATTTTAAAGGACATGGACATTGGCAGATTTTATTATTTTTTTCCTTTCTTACACTCATTTTTTCCAGCATTTCCCACATTTCGAACCTCATAATGCTATAAGGAGGGAACAGATTGCACAAGTGGTCCTACTGGTTCCTTCCAATGGGAATAACATGGTCAGAATCTGGCATTCGGCAAACTTTCCATTTCTACATAGGTTTCATTTATTTTTCAGTTTAAAAATAAAACCATATTACTTTGGCACGTAACTAGAGCTGCTCCTACAATGCAGAAGAAATAATACTGCTGGCAAGCCCCAAAGCTGTTCCAAGGCAAAACTGTATTGGCAGAACTCTTAGAAAACTTCTACTTGACTAGAGGCAGAATTCTGCACTAACACAAATGGGAAAAACTTCACTGCAATCAATCACGTTACACACGCTCACTTATTGCACATCTGAATCTCCATTAAGTTTACATAATGCAAATATATTTAGCCGAAGTGGAACCTGAGTTCTGTTGAACCAATTCTATTTATCTCCTACATAAATATTACTTTAACATTGATTATGATCAGTCTTCTATGAACAAACACTGTTTTTCCTCAGAAATGAATACCAACACGCTATTTGCTACACACCACAACCATATCACTTGCTGTTTCTTTTTAATAGTTATCCCATTCAGGTGCCCAATAGTTAGGATATGGTGAAATTACAATCGAAAAAAAAAAAAAAAAAAAAGAAAAAAGATATTTTGCAGCTTCTGAAGGTTTGACTTTGCAACCTACTTTTTAAAATACTTTTTTTTTTTTTTTTGCATGTCATACCCCAAGTTTTCTTAAAGCATGAATCACCTAACAGTGTGCAATAGTGTTCTTTCAACACAGGAATCAAACCTTGCTGCGATCCTACTTCACTACCACACAGACAACCATGAAAGTATTCAGCCACCTGACCACTGGTGCTTGTGCCCTTGAATATCCAAGACATAGCACGCTGATGTGTGCGACACAGATCTTACAAAGAGACCTGTACCCTTCTGGAACATCTGTTGAAAGCAGCTAAACTGAGTCCTTTTTGCCAGAGAGAGAGAAAGCTATGTAACAGCTTAGGCTATACGGTATATGGCTGCTGAGCTAAGCTCATGGATTTAAGGAAGGGGTCACAAGTAAGGCCCTCTTTCTTATCTCATTCCCCTACTCCTGCCTGGAAAATGTAATTGTTCTTACTTACTGTGACAGCAGAGTGGGCAACAGGAACATTAAATTAGCCCCTGAAGGCAGGCTTCAACAGAGATGAAGAAGCATGGTACCCACAAAACTAGCATTTTCCAAAAGGCGCTGTTCCTCCCCTTTTTTAACGGCTGTGTGATCCCAACTTTGGGAAAGCTAGTGATTTTGGCAAGGTGATAATTTCTTTTTCTATGGAATTTCAATTAGAGTAGAGAAACTGATTTTCAAAATTCTGCAGATCTTATCAGATCTCAACAAAATTTCATTGGTTTAGTGAAGAGAAAGGCAATTAAATTGCCTGAGAAGTACCATCTTGCCAAATATTGAGATTTGCTGCAAACAAAGCAGGTGTAAGATTGTCTCAAAAAAAAAAAAAAAGCAATATGGAACTTAAATACATAGGTATTTATAAAGTATTAATATTTCTAAATCCAAGCTCTAAGCATAAGTTACTTACCCTAGGGTTGACTTGACCTTAAACGCAGCTGTTGGGGTAATAAACTGAAAAGCTTCAGTGTTGGTCAGTTTTTGTTGTTGTTGGGTAGACTTTGTTTTGTTTTTTTTTTTAACACCCATTATACTGTTGCTAAAGATAAACATGCAAAGGAATGTAGACTGCATTTATTCACCTTTGGATTCTTAAGAACTTGTATCCAACGTACCACAACTCACAAACTGCTTCCAATAATTCAGCTAAACACATTTGCAACACCTGATTGTAAAGTCAGGCTGCCCACATATAATCAGGTATCTCTCAAATAAAATGTAACATTTATTTCAGATGTTTATTGACATAAAGCAATCCAACAAATACAAGACATATACGAGGTGATGATTATGTTCAGAACCCTACTTTTTACTTAATACTTTGACCATGTATGTAGAGTAAGAGCTTCAAATAAAATGAATATGCAGCTGCTGCAGGAGTGGAAGTCCACCCACTGCTCCCACTGAAAATATATTGCACTCCCCCCCAGTTCAGTATGCCTAAGAATTGGTGTCACAAAAATCACAGCAATAAGTGTACAGCAAGACACGATAATCATCTTTTTATTGCCACTGTGGAAATAACATGCTAGAGGTGTTTCAGAAGGACTTTGATTTTTGAAAACAAGCAGTCTCTTTCCATATGTTACCAGCTCTAACAGAGGAACATTTTTATTTAGGCTAAATCATGCCTTATGGGACACACTGATGGGGAAGAAAGGAGGACATGCAACTGGCATGCGAGACGTACTGCCAATGCAAAGCTGCCAAAAGCACACAGCAGGGAGCATGTTTTGGCTATCACGAGCAGAATAAGCATGCACTCCTTAACCACTGCCAGCTGGCGTTTGTTTCCAAATAGAGAATACTCACTAGGCAGCTCAGAGACTGGACATACTCCTACCCTTAAACTATGCTCCCATAAAAATGCACTGCTGAGATACCTCATTAACCAGGACCGTCTCCTAGCTTACCGCCAAAGAAAGACTGAATGACGCAGAAAAAAAAAAAAATCATGCATTTCCCCCATGCAAAAAAGGGTACTTAAAGTATATCATAATGTACTCTAGTGCTTATGGCAAGAGGAAAATTTTAAAAGGGTTGGAAGAAGCTTCTGCCCACATCTCGAGAAGCAAAAACATTGTCACTACTCCAGTACACATGGATAAAAGTGAAATCCGGAGACACAGAGTACCAAGAAAACACAGCAACGAACAGCAAGAGTGGCTGGCACTGTGATTATAAAATATACTATCACGTTTAACACAACTGCTAGCAATCCTCATAACAGAGATGCTCCCTGCTTTATGTGTTGGGGCAGGTTGTGGGTAGGAGATTAATGTTTCCCTCCATCTGCTAATGACTATATAGGTCCCCCGGGCTTTGCACCAAGGGTACTTTGCCCTTAGGATGAAACAGGAAATGGGAATTTGTGTTCATTTCTACATGGTCCTACTATTTCCAGCAATGCTCCCAATTGCTAAGTGTGTATTATTTCAACTTTATCTACCAAAACCATATTTTATCACTGTAGTTCAACTGTGATTCCAATTAGATTTTTCAAAGAGAACAGTTAAAAGGAGAACAAACCAACAGGGGGGCACTTTTCACTTTTCAAGTGCTTACCTGATACAGTCTGCATGGGTATTTTCCCTGTAAGTGCTCCATTCATTAACTTTTTACTACATTTTCAAAGTGACCCCCCTGCTTTAGATTTCCCGTTCTCTGTCACTGATAGCCTGCTGTCATGGACCACGCAACTCTGAAGGAAGAAATGTACCAGCGAGTGCCACGCAAAGGAAAGCGAACTAACTAAAATCTTCATTTCTTTCAGTGCATGGATTTTTAACTTACCCGCTTAACTCTACCTTTGCTCCTCAGGACTGGAAGCAAGTCAGAGAGAGCTTGACACCAGGGTAGTTTTCAAGGACCTAAGCCAGCTTGACATCCTGAAATAAAATGGGAAAGAGCAATCAAAAAGTATAGTTTTGGAAAAAAAAAAAAAAAAAAAAAAAAGGCAGACGCTCATCAGTAACAATGACTGATACTCAAGGCAAAATTAAGGAAGATCTAATGCTATTGCCAATGTGGACAAAACAGAAATCAAAAAACAATGTTGCTTCATTGAAGTCTTTGGAAACAAAACCCAGGTTTTCCTGATGAATACCCCTACCAGTTCCAACACAGACCTTGTCCTCAATTCCCACTCAAGGAAGAAGGCGGCATTCATGACAAAATTCCCTGTAAGCCTCCAAGGGAACTTCAAAAGCACACTAACACTGAGCACATACAATATGCAATTAACTTCCCCCCAGTATAACTCAACTAAACTTCAGAGAAATAATGAAAAAAATAGCTGAAATAGCTTGCAGCTGAACCATCAGCACAACAAAACCCTTTCCCTTTTTTAACAATGGAAATGTAATTTCAATAATGTGGCCTCTACCCATACTTCAGATCCAGGAAGGCACCACTCCTGTTGACCTGCTCCTGCCCAACCAGAAAAGCAGGACAAGAGAAAGTCAAGAGGGGGAAGGAAAAAAAAATCTTCAGCAAAGAATGGTAAAGCCTAGGCAAAAATGCAGAAAGTATAGCCACAAAAGACAATTCAATACTTCTCTTACATAGCAGCAGCACTGCAAAAACAATGAGGGTTGAACTAACAAAGTGCTCTCCCTGTCTAGCCCCTAAGTCTCATAACATTACTTTGAAAATACTTCTCTCCTGGCTTCCTCAATCAGGAAATACTCTAAATCAAAGGTATATATTCTACAATATTGACCAGTTACCTGGCTCATAAAATCCAAACCTAAAGAACAGACCAATTTTTTACTAAAAATAACAGCTCTATCAGCAAGGCAATTTCCATACCACAACCTTATTAGAAACAACAGTGATGCTCCCATATTTCTAATCTAGGTTCAGTGATTTTCAGCCTTTTTCTTAGGCTTCCATCCACAACTCTTGTATTTTAGCCTTTATTTAAAAAAGAGAGGAAAATGCTTTTCCCTTTTAAACATGTACAATGCTGGAAAACACATCCCGAGTACAATCCAAATACACAGAGCAACTAAAGGGGAATTAAAACTGCTTATTATTTCCCAATTATTAAGTCACTCTCTTGCAGCTGAAAAGCTTGAACTTCGATGCTAGAAAGTATGTATCGTTAAGGATTTTGAAGAGAAAAGCAGGTCTCTAGATAATGGCCAGAACAGAAAGCTGCTGCTCCCTTCCTTCTTGGGAGTACAAGATTGCATTTCTCCTCCCCAAATTCCACACTCTGGCCTCCTGAGCAAGAGCCTGCCCTCCTCTCCATGCCATTCCCACCCACAGGTAGGCAAGCCCATGGAGGGAGAAGCTTCTGAAGCCTGTGTGTCCTGCAGAGTGCTGATGGTGACATGACAGCTCTTACACAAGCCCCCCGTACCTCTGCAGAAAGGCCACGCTCAATCTGGCCCCCAGCAGCCAGACGGATGGCATCTACTTATGCTGCTGCAGATTACTCACTCCGTCTCCAGCAGCCTTTCTGAAAAGCCAAACCAGAGCCTTAATTTCTAAGCAAGCCTGAGTTAAATATGCTAGCTGTGATTCAGATACCAAAAAAAGCATTTAATGTCTTTAATGGAAAACAAACAAACAAAAGAAGTTGGTTTGGGAAGACTGTAGTTGTGTTGGACTGGACGTGCTCCTTCTTCCTCCTGCCACCTGTAAGCATGTCTGCGCAGGTTCTCAGGGTAACAAATTAACTTGCTCTCCACTCATTAAATTATTCTTTTGAACACATAAGTACCAATATACACAGTTCATGTTATTTTACGTCAATTGACTGAGATACTGCTTGAAAAACTAATATAGATTATTTGGTCATCAGTAATTCAAGGGAAGAAGGCAGTCTTAAGGCCAAACCTTTGTGCATTTCCAGTGAGGTCAGTGTGACCTCTGGGGAAACGACACTTCCAGGAAAACAGCGAATCTTACATTCGAGCAGATATATTACCTAATACAAGCGGTCAATTGCAATGCCACAATTAACATGGGTGAGCCACTCCACCAGAAGAGTGAGAGTACTCCCGTCACATCAGGCCTCAATCAGATCTTCATCAGTCGCTCAAAAAAGCGCTTCCTTATTACGCCAGACCACAACACTCCAAATTTAGCACGTGTGTTTCACACCTCCCTGGACTTGTGAAGAGCTCACCTAGACAAGCCACAGCCAAGGCCAGCAGAGACCGGTGCCCAAAGCGCTTTACATTTATTTGCCCCGAGCCACCCTGACGGCAGCACGGCTGCGACTACTCGCCGTGCAGAGGCGCTCACCTGCCCCACAGGAACACAGCTGAACCTGTTCCCTCTGCACATGGTCTTCACAAAACTGTTGTTCACAGCCTTGTCTAGCCAAGTTCTTGCAGCTCCAAGGAAAGATCCTGCAGCCTCTCCACAGCCCTGGTCCAGAGCTTAACCCAGACAGAGCTTCTGCCTTTTCAATCTGTCTGGCTGCATCTCTGCACACCTCAGAGAAGGGCTTCTCTCTCTTCTCCATAATAGCCATTAGGACATGGAAGGCTGTGATCCGCCTTCCCCTTCTGTTCCCCAGGCTGCATGACCTGGGTCCTTAGCTTCTCGTGTGCCACTTGCTGCAGCCCCAACCACCTGGGCAGCCCTCTGGGCTCTCCCCAGTTTGTCCCCACCTCTCTCATACTTGCTCATGCAGCAATATTCCAGGAAAAGCCACAAGGAATAGTCGCTCCCTTCAGCTGGGTGACCACACTCCTGCTGGTGTGGCTCGCCACGCTACTGGGCTCCGTCGCAAGAGCACACTGATGACTCCCGCTCAACACCACGTTTTATTGCAATACTCTTATTCCTGTGCTTCCTTTCCCCTAAAATAAGGGGTTGCAAAATAAAGAAGTGATGTGGAAACCACCAAACAGCCCTCAGGCACCACTGTAACATAAAAACATAAACAAGACGCTAATGTTGTAGCTGATATTCTTTGTGAAAAATTACAAAGAAAACAAGTGGGGCATGATCTTATAGCCACTGACGTCAACCAAGACTTTGCACGAGAAAGAATGGCAAGACCCCATGTTAAGAGGTAATAAACCTGCAAATTATTACAGTAAACATGAAAAGTAATCCATTTCTTTCTCCAACAAGTTTTTAAAAGGGAAATATTCTAGCTAAAATATTAACATCACTGACAGCGGCTGCTCCAAGACTCTTTATTTATGAAAATGCAACAAATTTTTTTTTTGCATTCTTCACCTTGATCAGGCAGCATTGCTCTACAGGTCGCACAGAGCAGCACCAGCTACCTTACTGCCTCATCTCAAAGCACCTTCCTCTGAGATCCATCTCTGAGGAGCAACACAAGGCATTCAACAGGAGCAAGCACTGCTTCAGGAGCGGCATTGCAAATCACCTAAGCACAAATCGCTCTGGAATAGCTTTTTTTTTTTTTTTTTTACAGCGACCGAACAAAGAAATATCTGCACTTAAAGAAAATTGAATGTGGTTTAGAATGTATACAACTTCCTGCAGTTGACCCCAGAAAAAATAAAAGACATATGATCTGTAACTTCCTTTGACTTTTCTTTGAACTCTAGATGGAAAGCTTTAAAAAGCAGCATTTTCCTATTAGTTACTTCCAAGATTTTCATTAAATTAAATTTCTCGATAGTATGTAATGCTAAAATACTTATGTGTACCAATACCGTGGGCTAAGCCACCCCCCCCAACACAAAGAATTTTTTTAATCATTGCGGTGAGGTGGGATGTACTGGATTACTTTGATGAAACGAGCAGTGCACACCACCTACTCGACAGCAGTGATTCCTAAGCATGTGCAGAAAGGCTAGACATAGGTCAAAGCGGATTCAAGAGCGAGGAGATGTGAGAAAAGGAAGATGATGTTACCTGTCCTGGGCTACCGAGAGCTATTTTTCATGCCTGGCATCGCAAAGCACGCCCTCACAGGGGGTGAATCAGGTTTCATTCAGAGACCCAAGGAAGGCAGCTTTCTGTACAGCTCCAGAGGATGCTCCCCATATGCAAGAATGGGTTTAATAAAGATTCAATTTATCATTTATTTAAAGCTTGTCTTCTATTACTTTGGTACATATTGCTGCCGCAGGGAGCAGCTTTTTCATATCTACCCAGATAAGAGCTAAAACCTCCAGAATCACGACCGCCAAGCATTCAAGCCCCAGACCTCCAGATTACATTGTGCAAGTTCAAAACCTGCCTCCTCAGCAGCTGCACAAGTTCCATCCAATAGCACGAAAAATATTTTAACACAGCGAAATATACATACGAAAATATTTATACACACACAGATAAGCACCTATATTCACTTGTGTATATTGCACAGGAATTCTGCACGCTGCAGGCACAGCCAAAGTAAATATAAGCTTTCAGCAACTTAAAACAGTAACAGGCATCGGTACCTGTAATGTTTGGCATCCCAAAGGGCCACGGCAAACCCACCGGAGCTGGCAGACGGCGGTAGCATGGCACCTCTCCTACCAGCCTGCTGGAAGCGCACGTGCTCCCAGCCCCGTGCTGCAGCTTATCAGCTCACCACGCCAGGCTCCTAACCCAGAGACAAGTTGCAGCTCTGCGCTGGAAGCCAGAGAGAAGCCAGAGCCTTCGGCGAGAGGGGCACCAGAAACCCTGCCCCGAAGTGCACCTCGGCAAACATTTCACATGCCACCTGGGAAGGTGTTGTCATCACTTGTGCAGTGAGAAGGACAAAACCCACTCTGTGTGCAAAGCTTTTGAACACCTCCAGGACTGGCACTTTTACTTCTCTGGGTTCTTTTTTTTTTTCTCCCCCTCCCCTTCCATCCAACCCTCTCCATTCAGCTTACAGAGACCACCTTCAGAGTGCCATGCTAATTAGCAACAGCTTGCACTCTATATTAAAAACAAAAAGTGAAAAGGGAGACCAAGCGAGCTCATATGCTCGCATGCATTTCATCAGTAACTTCATTAATACTGGCATATTTTTAATTGTATCTGATTTATTTTAATTCTGATCTGAGAAGGTCAGTAGACTTGCCATAACAGCTAAAAAATAAAGTCATAAATTAGAGATGTGATACGGTAGGACCTAGTGCCCTATGCATTTGCTATGAAACTCTACAAAAATCTGTACAGCTAATCAACGGTGACAACAGAGAGCCCACTATTTCAGGATACAAGAAAGATGTGAACATTAGAGAAAATTTAGGCTGGTGTAGAACATAAATCCAAATTCTCTAAAGTATTATTTTAACATACTAAATAAATATTTCATAAAAATGAAGTTCTTTTTGCCTTTACTACAAAAGCAACTCCTCAAAAAACTACTCCTTATAGGTGAACGTCTGTTCTACAAATTCTTTACACTTTCCTGTGTTTCATGTTCCTTTCACTTTTTCCCCCATGGGCCTCATTCTGGTTTTCTATGTCTGTAATGCCTTCATGTGCAGCCCTTTCCCACATATCTACCTTGAATAAGAAGGCAACTGAAGATTACAGAGAATAAAAAGTTACGAGTTAAACTCCTCAAGATTTCCCATAATGTAGCAAATGGCATACTGCATGCTGCTTTGAAGGAGGGAAATGTGATTTAACTGACATTTCACCAGTACCTTGGGACACCAAGACTAGCTCCTATAGTAATGAATATTTAATTAGAACACAACCTACAAAGGAGGAAAACTTGACACAGTTTTTTTTTCCCCAAGTTTTGCCCAGGCTTCAACACTAGTTTGTACTTGAGATATGCATTGTAATAAATTCTGTGATTATAATTAATACCCCTATATATTGGGGTATTTCAATAACTACTGTCTCCTAAGATGCAAGCAAGGAGAGTACCATTAATATTGAAAGACAACAGAATTAATGAGGGTAATTTACAGAATTCAACACTACAAGATACTAGTGCATCAACAGGTTAGTAAGCAGGCACAAACACACTAACGTTTCGTGCAAATAACTGTGAGCTGAGGAGGGTTAGAAGAAACCTCCACCACGACAAAAGTACCTTGTAACTGCTCACAGGAGTTGGGTGAACCAGCACTGGCCTGACTTCGTAGCACATCCCACTGGGAAGCAGAAGCTTTTTAAACACTGTTGATAATGTGCTTTAGGGGAATCACGTCCTGGGGTGCAAAGTAGTGGAAAATTGTCTCTTTGTCTCTAAAATACTGGTATTGCACACAAGAACTACAAGTTTTAGCACAAATCTGATTGAATCGACTTGCAACTCTGGTTTTACACGTGTAAATCCATCAAAGCCAGCGGGGAACTCTCCCACCATATCCATATAGATTGAAGCGTGAAAATGGATGATCCCCTTCAGGCACACCTCGCTCAAACTCCTACTGTACACACCTACCTGGGAACTTGCTAGAGTTTTCCATTTCATTCCACAAAAGTGTTGAGATGCAAGAAGACGTCGAGTCCTCCACACCTCAGCCACGCTACAGACCCATTACTCTCAACCAGGCTAGCGTTCTCGCAGCCGTAAAACCCTTTTAGTACCGACACAGACAAAGCCACTTCAGCAGAAAAGGCACGGTGGTAACGCAGCCCTCGGTGTCACTCCTTCTACCGCTAGAGAAGCGGATCCTCAGATGCAAGCTCAGATGCAAGGGAGATGCTTTCACGTGCTGCCAGTGGGATGAATTAGCCCAAAAGCAGAGCGCAGGACCCCTCGGCTCTGCCAGAAGGCACAGAAAGGAATCAGACGAGACACAAGGTGCCCCAAAACGCAGCCAGGCTGCTTTGGAGCTGCCTTCTGTGCTCTTCACGAGCACGCTCAGGTACTGAATAATGACAGCCGGGGCTGAGGCAGATCCTACACCGGATGATTGCTCTTATTTGCTAACATTACAACACTATTATACACGCACCTACCCTGCGAGCTTTCATCTGGCAAAATCTGTTTCTCCGGTAGCTCACCTACACAACCAGCAGACTATCAGCCCTCTCTGATCGTTAAACCAGATGCAGACCGACGCTGACACACCAAGCTCTTCCCCAGGGCTTTATTCATAAAGGCAAGATTTAAATAACGCCTTAAATCAAAACCAGCTTCCCCGCCACGGCATAAAAAGCCCAGGGAAAGCAACTTCTCGCCTTCCCTTCCAACTTTTCCCCAACCACAACCCCGGGCGAGCGCTGCCCACGCAGAAACTTCCCCCGCCGGCGTTGGGGGGCAGTGCCTCGGGGGAGGCTGGGGGCTCTGCTGGGAGTCCCGGGGCTGGGGGACGGCTCCTGGGATGGCTGCTGGGGTCCCTCCTGCCCTCACAGGGGTCCCGTGTGCCCTCGGAGCGCCGAGAGAAAGCAGCGCCGCCGCCCGCCCGAGCCTCACCCCCGGGCGCTGCCGGACCCCGGGCAGCGGCACCGAGCCGGGATCCCGGCTCTGCTCAGGGCAGCACAACTCCGCCGGGAGCCTGCGGAGCGCGGACAGCCCGCAGCAGCCCCGGCAGCAGGGTCCCGGTCGGTGGCGGCGCCCGGCCGCCCTTTTGTCTGCGGGGAGCAGCCCCGCCGCGCTCGGGGACGCAGCCCAGGAGCTCCCGCAGCCAACTTGTGCCGGGGCACGGCGGGCACAGCCCCAAGCCCACCGCCCCCCCCAGCCCAACCCAGCCCAGCCCAGCGCTGCCGCCCCCGCTTTACCTCCGCGGCCGCCCGCTCCCGCTGCCGCCGCCCCGCCAGTGCAGCCGGCAGCAGCAGCAGCAGCAGCGGCGGCGGCAGCCCCGGCCCCCCCCCCCGGCCCGCCCCGCCCCTGCCCGCCCCCTGGCGGGGCCGCCGGGGGCCGCGGCGCCGCCTCGGAGCTCGGCGAGGGGACGGGAGCGGGGTGCTGAGGGGCGCTGAGGGGCCCCGCCGCCATTTTGCGCCCTCCTCAGGCGGGCAGGTGCGGGGCGCTCCCCTCGGCAAACCCCCGGCCCGGGCAGGGGGTGCCCTGCTCGGGGAGAAGCCCCGAAACCGGCAGGAGAGCTGCGGGAGTGCTGGGGTGGCGGTGGGCTGGCTGCCTGCTGCCCGCCCGGCACCTCCTGCCCCGCTGGTCTTCACTGCCCACAGAGCGGTGTTCAGATTTTTGGCAGCCCTAATGAGCTCGAGGAAGAGTTATGTAAACACTATTAGGCGCAATAAACACATGTCAGCGTTAGGCAGTCTGGTGTAGAAATGTTGGTAAAAGCCGCGGTGAACGTTTTCCTTGTAATGCCTTCTTAACTTTATGTAGCAGCCGTAATAGGCCTGGCGCTTTGCTGTTGCCTCGGTGGAAAATCATTAAAATCATTGCCCGGTCATGGATGGGCCGGTTCGGAAGGGGAAGGGGAGCCACTGGGATCCTGCCCGCCTGCCCTCATCAATGCTGCCGATCGGAGGAAGTAGCAGGAGGCCTGCCAACTTTCCCGATTTAATTACTGAGTTGTCAGTTCCTGACTTCTTGTTTCAACTTCCTGAGGCAACATCTGGCTGTAATAACAATAAATAAATAAATAAAATAAGAATCTGATCATTCACTCGGCAGCGTTCCGTTTGCGATGTCCTTTTCACTGCAACTATTTTGAAAAACTTGGTACAGGGGACCTGGACCCCGCATCTCTTCCCAACTACCCAAAAGGAAAGACGAGAATAGTTTCAGCTGTGATCCTCGAGGCAAAGCTGTGCAAAAGTGTATATCGAGCCTTTTTCAACATGTCCAGTGGTGTGCATTTTAATCTTTCTAATCCTTCTTTTATTCAGAAGAACATTATTTTTTTTTTCACTGCATGAAGCTGAATGATATGACTTTGGGAGATAAAAAAACATAAATCCTTTTCTAGCCAAGAATTTCTGCATTTTCATCAAACACTGCTTCAAAAGGGTAATGGCGGTTTTAGAAGGAAAAAAAAAAAAAACAGCCATAAAGGATACCATATTTAAATGTTACCAAATGTGAGCGAAACACTGAAGAGAAGTTTTAAAATATCTACAACTGTGTCTTCATGTGTTCTCTGGGTCTGTTTCATGTGATGTGACAGCTTCAGCTCACAAGTCGTTATTGCAGTGGCTTTTGGAACAGTGTGCTTTTTTTTTTTTTTTGCATATCCTCACTCAATACACGCACATGCTCACAAAAATATACATCTATATATGTGCATATGCACAGGCAGAGACAAATACAGAGTGACTCAGCTCTGTGTTCTACTTGCTTAATCAGTTTTCAAAGCTCCAGTACTGTTCTCTTTTCTTATTTAAAATGCCTAAAGCCATCTTTCCCACGTTTCTTTTTTCGCTGCAAGGGTGCCAAGCCTTTGACAAAGCTAGGCAAGCTAAACTGCCTGGGATGGGCTCCTCCTCCTTGGATCACGCTCTCCTGAATGTCTTTCTGAAGGTCAGGAGGTCAGCTCATCCATTAATCACAGGGCAGCTTGGACTTCAACGCTGACCCTGCACACAAGTCTTAGGGAATCCTAGAAGACCTTCCTGATGGTCACATAGAGCTAAGGAAGGAAACTGAGCTCGGGAGGCTGAGGTGCTGGGAGCCCAAACCACCATCCCACCATCAGGTGGTGTCAGGAATGCTGTGGGGTGACAGCCGTCACCCATGAGCAGCACTCAGCACAGCCTGGCTGCTTTCACTTTGGTCTCTCCTGGGCTACAGACTGATACTACCTGTTGCAGCTGTGGTGGTAGATTCGAGTTGGGCACGTATGCCGATAACGCCTAGCTCAGCACCTCCGAGTTTGACTCTCTTCCTTAGCGTGCCCAAGTAAAACACTTGTTTTGGTTTCCCCATTCCATTCTCTCTCCCTCCCATTAAGAAGTTAGGTGTAGAGATCAAAGGAGACTAAGTAAGTGCTGTCTTTCGGGCTCATGGCAGAGGTTTGCTCTCTGGTTCTTTTTTTTTTTTTTGCAGAAGTTTCCTTTCCCTCAAAGCTTAGAGAAACTTCTGGAACATTTTATTGATTTCTTCACAGCTCACCACTGGAACTTGTAATTCCTGGTCTCCTAAGGCTCACCAGGTACTTTTTCTTTCTTCTTTCTCTCCGTTCTCCAGTTCAAGTGGCAGAAAGGCTAACTACCCTGTTAAGTAGGGCAGACTTTTGTAAATCACTGAAAGAACTCTGGATAATCCTTTCGTACCTGCCTCCCATCTTCAAGTGAAATGACTATGCCTGTTAAGTCCTCACAAGAGAGGACTGAATACTTCATATAAATTCCATTCAAGATTCTCCTGTTTTCCCTACAGTTCGTGAAAGATCAGTCAGACTCTAAAGAAGAAAGAAAACACGGTGAGGTGAGTGTCAAAAGAAGATTTTCTAGTCAAATCCTATTTAGCAGTCTTCCTACCATTAGCCAATTTCCAAGCATACAGGTCAGATTTATATTTAGAAAAGCCACCTGGGACTAAACAAAAATAGTCAAAACAAAGCACTTAAATGATCTGGACCAAATAAATGTTTCTGACACAGCAGCAAGGACTGTGCTGAGTCCTGTGATCAGATGCAGCTTTGAAAACATTTGCGTAGTCTTTTGCTATAGGAAGGAGTACAATGTTGAACACATTCTTGTGTACATTGAGGAGGCTATCTTCAACTTCCCTATTCTTTCGCTCAGGACGTTCTCTGACAACTTGTGCAACAAATATGAATCTGGCAATAAAGAGGTAGCTATGCAAACAATGAGCAAATCCTTTATGAAAAAGCCACTTGATGAGCAATTTAATACAGAGAATTTTGCAATCTGCTGGCGAAGGTCAATAACATGACAGATTAAGTCTACAATGGATTTATTTATATATTTACAATTGTGAAAGCAGAAATTGGGGTCTTTTAAAAGTGGCAGCTGTTAATTGCCAGCCTCACATATAGACATACGCTTGGAGAGACTGCTAATGAACTGAATAAAACCTAAATGAGTTTCAGGTCCAAGTTATTTGCCATAGCCCTAAGAGTTCAGGTGAGAGACACTGATTTCCATGAGGATTCCAAGCTGGGTAACATTTATTAGCTATATGGAGGCAACAGTTTCTATCTGAAACAGAATTGCCTATGCAGAAGGAAGCTTTACCAGGGAAAATAGGATCCGCTCGGGCCAGCACCAACAGCTATTTAAAAAAAAATGACATAAAGAGCCTCCTGGTTATCTATTATTGTATGGTTTGGAGACATCAGCTCATATAAAACTGCAAAATGCTTGAGACTCAGAATCAGAAATGACTTCCCATAATGAAAAGCACCATGTACAAAAATAAATAAATAAACAAACGATGTTTCAAATCCTGCAGGACATCAGACAGCAAACAAGAGAAATCCAGAATCCTACTGTGCTTGGGGGAATTTCTGCATACTTAAATGAACATTTGTTGCAACAGCCAGCCCTCACCTAGGGACATGATACAAATCCCAAGCTATTAATAATACAAACTCAATCCCTAGGAATATTCGTATTCTTCTTATTTTTATTTTTTCTACAAGATACTGGTAAGAGAGAATGTGGAATCTGTGGACAGACGTTAGAGCAAGAATTTTGTGTCTGCCATGCTTACTAGGTAACAGATGATATTTCACTTTGGAGATGAGAAATAAAGCTGTGGTGCAATCAGACCATCATGCAATAATAAGTGATGGTGGCAGCTGAGATTATAGGAGTGTCTGCAGCTACAAATACTCAGCTGGGACACCTTCAGGTTTCTGCATGTCAGCTGGTCTTCTACTATCTCTCTGGGAATTGAACTAAGCAACATATGGGTGCCATGACTTCTGAATGCATGCTAAAGGAAGTAAAAAATAAAGCTAATGAAAAATCCAACCAGTATAATTGGTATTTTAAAACCTCCTCTACTGCACTGGGTAATGGCTTAACAAGGGCATGCATAAAAGACAAAGAAGGAGTTAGAACAACTAGCCCAGTTGTTACCTGAGAGTTTCCTTCAATGATAATGAGAAGATTGGGAGAGATAATTAGGCGCATTGTGTGTAAAGAACCGCTCCACCAGGTAGTCCCCATGATGGATTGGCAGGGAGTATCAGGTAGCAAGTGTAATGATAAGACAGTGTGAAGAACACGGGAAGGGAGGACCCTTTGATGGGAGTAAAAAAGGCTGTGAAAGTCTTTAAGGTGCTAGGATGTAAAACTGTAGAAAGCAATGCCAATTTGTAAGGAATCACATCACCTTGACATATAATCAGTGATAATGAACTGGAAACTTAATGTAAAGGGCAGAGAAGTTCTTACAAGGGTGGAAGTAAATAAATAAAGAGATCTGGCTGAAGTACTACAGACTTAGCTAATACAAGATGTTTGATTTGGATGGAGAACAAACAAAAATGTAAGGTGGGCCTAAATCAAGCTGTATTTACATTCCTGGATTTGTCCCACACATCTCTTGAAGGAATTGATGCACCTTCATGGCACAGATCAGTGTTATTTGGGGGTCACAAACTAAACAATGGGAAACCCAAGTACTGGACTATAAAAGTGGAATATTTCACTTTTGTAGAAGTCCTTAATGCTGATCATGGTCTGAAATTCACAGAGTACATGGATTACAGCACCTACTGCTTCAGAAAGGTCCACCAAAAAACGTTGCCAGAAATTAGCAGTAGTAAGTTTTCCTCGTGGTATGCAACAGCATTGTTGCACGTACGTAGATGAAACATTGCCGTTTGGCCCCACAAGCTGCGTGTTCTGGCAGAGGAATCTGGATGGCTTGTTATAAGTCAAAGCTTTAGACATCTGCAGACAAGTATGAACTAGTGTCTATCCGGCAAGTAGTGGAAGGGATGTACTGCGTAAATCACACCAGTGATCCATGCTTAGAGTTCTGACCAGAAAAGAACAACAAATCTATGTTATAAAGGTGTGTGTGTCATTTTTATATAAGGACTGGGGACCAGGACTAGGGATCAGATATTCCCCCCCTCTCCCTGCCACACATAACTCTCCTACCTCTCAACACGTCTGTGCGTGACACGCTTCAGGATTTCTTTAACCTTTGACAAAACCTCAAGTGCATTCTAGAGACATACCGAGAAAAACGTGCTCGTCTGAACATCCCAAGGATAGTCGAAGCTTTGGAAGGCTACCATAACTCGCCTGGAGGAGAAGAAAGGGAGAATGAACAAGTGGGAAAACACATCTTCCCATGACCCTAACTCAGAAACTATTAACAATGGCGCCTTTCACACTTTTTCTTCAGGGAGCCTGTCCATGGGGGGACCAGAACTGGGGACTTTTCTGAGGATGACAGATAGGAGGGGTCTTTCCACCCCTGCTATTGCTCAGCAGCCCTCTCCTATGTCCCGACAAGGTGTAGAAGCTGCCCCTGTTGAACACATGCAGAACAGAGGGCCAGACTGTCTGCAAGAGACAAGGGGCTGTCTCGGCTTGGAGCAGAAAGAGACATCAGCCCCTGATACCCACACTGCCACCTACCCCACGGTGTCCCTGGGAAATAGATCTGAGGCTCTCAGGGAGTTTGCAGAAGAGAATGAAAGTCTGGACAGTAGTACGAACCCGGGAAGCAACCCGGAGAAGAGAGTCAAGATTGGGGGAAGTGCAAAACATAAGGATCAGGGCTGGATGGAGCACCGCATTGAAACCTGTGCCACAAAAAAAAGAGCAGAGTCCTGGTGATTGGGGATTCCTTGCTGAGGGGCACTGAGGCTCCTATCTGCCTCCCAAATAGCCTAGCAAGAGAAGTGTGCTGTCTTGCTGGGGCACGTGTCATAGATGTTAGGAAGGCTCTGCCACGACTCATTAAACTGGAGGACTACTATCCTCTCATAGTCATTCAGGTTGGATTCCAGGAAGCTGCTATTAGAAAAATGAAGAATATTAAAAAGGACTTTGCATCCCTGGGGAGGTTGTTGAGGGGATTGGGGGTGCAGGTCCTCTGCCCTTCCGCTGGGTGACTGGGATGCAGATAGAAGGAGCAGAACAGGACAGGTAAACGACTGGCTGAGGGGGTGGTATCTGGACCAGGAATTTGGGTATTTTGATCTGGTGCTGTCCTTTGAGAGGCCGGGTGTGTGGGCTATGGACAGACACCAACTGAGCAAGTGGGGCACAAGTGTGTTGGGGAGCAAGCTCTCTGGGCTGATTACCAGGGCTTTAAACTAGGTTTGATGGGGGAAAGGAGGGGAGCTAAAGGTGACAGAGAAGGGCTGGGGGAAATCGTCACTACCATCACTATTGAAGGCAAGGAAAAACTTCTGAGCTCTCCCATAGGATTGTCTGAGGGCTCCTCAGAGAAGGTCGCATCCCCAATCCCCCGACCAGTATCTTCTTCTTGCATCCCCATAGGGGTAACTGCACCTGCTGCTTCCCTAAAGTGCCTGTACACCAGTGCACAGAGCATGGGAAATAAACAGGATGAGCTTGAGATCTGTGTTCGGTCGCGGGGCCACGATTTCATTGTGATCACTGGTGGGACAGCTCGCATGACTGGAACGCTGTCATGAAGGGCTACCTCCTCTTTGGGAAAGAGAGGCTGGGGAAGCAAGGGGGTAGGGTTTCACTTTGCGTGAGGGAGCAACTAAAGTGTACCCAGCTCCAGCTGGGGGAGGGTGAATTAAGAGGTGGGCTGGTGTGGGAGACATTGTGGTGGGGGTCTGCTATAGGTCTCCAGATCAGGAGGAGGAAGTCGATGAGGCCTTCTATGAGCAGCTGCTAGTAGCCTCACGATCATGAGCACTGGTCTTCATGGGGGACTTCAGTTACCCAGACATCTGCTGGCTAAGCAACTCGGCCAGGCACGAGCAGTCCAAAAGGTTCCTACAATGTGTTGAGGACAATTTTCTGACACAGGGGGGTGGAGGAACTGACGAGGTGGAGGGTGCTCCTGGACCTCGTTCTTACCAACAGGGATGGCCTTGTTAGGGTTGTGAAGGTTGGGGGCAGCTTGGGATGCAGCGACCATGAGATGGTGGAGTTCCAGATGGATCTAGGCAAAGGAAGTAAGGCTAAAAGCAGGATTGCTACCCTGGACTTACACGAAGAGCCAGCTTTGACCTCTTCTGGGGCCTGCTTGGGAGTATCTCATGGGATAAGTTGCTAGAAGGCAAGGGTCCTTGTGAGAGCTGGGCTACATTTAAGCAGCACTTCTTCCATGCTCAGGGCCAGTGCATCCCAAAGAATAGGAAATTGGGGAAGGGGGGCGGGAAACCCGCGTGGACGAGCGAGGAGCTCATCAATAAGATCAAGAGGAAGAGGAAAGTCTATGAAATGTGGAAAAAGGGCCTGTCCTCTTGGGAGGAATATAGATGTGTTGTCAGGGCCTGCAGGGACACAATGAGGAAGGCTAAAGCCCACCTAGAGATGAGGCTTGCAAAGGAGTTAAAGGATAATAAGAAGGGTTTTTATCAAGTATGTAAAAAGCAGAGGAAGACTAGGAATAAAGTGGGTCCCTTGCTGAATGAGGGGGGTGTCCTGGTCACGGGAGATGCTAAGAAAGCAGAGATACTGAATGCTTTCTTTGCTTCAGTCTTAGCTTCAAGGACGCTCCCCTGGGACTCCTCGCCCCTGGCAATAGGACAAAAGGTTTGGGAAATGGAAGGCTCCCCCATGGTGGGCATGAGAGTGGTTCGGGAGCGTTTGAGTGGGCTCAACGCACACAAACCCATGTGTCCCAATGGGATGCATCTGCGTGTGCTAAGGGAGCTTGATAGACGTGATCGCTGAACCACTCTCTATCATCTTCGAAAGGTCCTGGAGAACGGGTGAGGTGCCTGAAGACTGGAGGAAAGCCAGTGTCATTCTGATCTTCAAGAAGGGCAGGAAACAGGATCCAGGAAACTACAGGCCGGTAAGTCTCACCTCTGTCCCTGGAAAATTATTGGAACAGCTTGTTTGGATAAAAAGGACTGGGGACCACTTTCCTGGTAGACTCCCAAGTTCCTCCTTGCTGCTTCTAGTCTAGTGTTTAAAGCCATGCAATAGTGCATATTTATTATGATTTTTTGCAGAGGTAGAATATGATATAGAAGAGGATTGATGTCCTGGAATATCTCATATAATCAACCAAGAACTGGCTTTGTGTCAATGACTACTTTCTACTCAATATAAAATCACTACTTTTTGTGCGCATATATAATTTCTTTTCGTTTTTAAAAATAAATACATAGATTTTAGTCTCTATTAAGAGATTTGGGGGCAATTTTACATATTCTTAATAAGTAGCAGATTGAAAAAGGGAAGATATGAAAAGTGGCAGATATCTTTAGTATGTAGAAAGACAGCTTCATAACTAGAGAACAACAAACTCAAGGACAAAATAGAAGTGTTCCAGAGTACGTTATTCATTCTGAACGAAAAATTAACATTGATAGACTGCAGAAGATACATTATTTAAATCCAAAGAAATGTGTAGTCTTTTTTTCCCCCTAACAGCTGTATCTTGTAGTTAATGGAGATTAAGTACTTTCCTAAATTAAAGATCACATGTGTCAAAATACTTTTAAGCTGCCTCTCGATTTAATCAAATTGTTTCTTGTTCTTGCATTATTAGAAAGGGCAAATAAAAGTTCCAGATATCCCAACTGTTTCTTACCCCTTATTTAGCATAACCCAATAGTTTCCCTTTTTGTTCAACTCTCACAGACCTGTTCTGAAATCCACAGAGGTGATGAGAGTCTTCGTAAGACTGCAGTAGTCTTTGGCTCAAACCTAGCCTTCCCAGTCATGCTTAACAATGACAAAACATTGATAGAACTATATTTGTGTACCTGCTGAGATGAGTTAGCTGTGTTAGCTCTGTCTTCCAGCTAGGAGATAACCCTGAGAACACACACAGCAACTTGTTCTCTGGGGACCAGAACTGAGAACTGTGTACTGCCTCCACAAATGGGAACAAAATTCTTAGAAAACCCCTTCCTCCCCACCCCCACCCCCTTTTTTTTTCCCCTGGCAACTCATGTCCCCCTGCATCTAGCATCCTTGTAGATTTTCTTTACTTTTTGTCCTGTTCTCTCTCTCCATGGTCACATAGGTAATATCATGGTGTTGCACAGCGTGCGTACCCACTGTCATCTTCCTCGCACAGAAGGACATTAACCCCTGATAGCTGAGACTCTGGTTCATAGAGCTTGGGAGGAAGATCAATTCTCTTCAAGTTGCTGGACCTCTTCAGGAAGCAGAGACCCAGGCCTGAAGGGAAGATGACAGACTTTCTTCATACTGCTTTTGATCTGCATATTGTGAAAGCAGTATTTCTTTCATGAACAACAGCACATTCTCACGATTTCCACTTAGTCAAAGTAGCAATCTTCCCACCAGTATCCATCCCAACCTGTTTCTACTTACCACAAGGCAAAATCTGCATTCACATTAAGGCACCTTTTTCACACAGCCCCTTTTTCAGTCTTCCAAATACTTAAGAACCTTCTTCAACGTCAGGCTGACCTGTGTGCACTTGGGCTTCTGAGGCCTTTTTTTTTTTTCCTCCAGTGCTTGGAAGGGAACTTAGAATCCACCTAAGTAATTTCACAGAAAACAGACAAGGTGAAGGAAGTACTCAAACTCCTCAACAGTAACAACCACAGAACCCAGGAACACTTACCTGCTGTCTTCTGAACTCAAGTCACTTCCAAAGTGCTTTGCAGTGAAATAGTGCCACCAGGGTTTTTCTAAAGAAGGCACCACCAATGTAACTAGCTCATAGAGTCTCTGAAACTATTTCACAGAGAGGGCAGAAAACATGAAGGATAAACAGCCTAGTAGGGAACACTGAGCCCAATTCACCACAAGAGAAAAACACCCTAGGCTACCCAAACCTCAGTCTCTCCTTGGGAGGCAATTCTCCCACAAGTCCTCAGGCTTCCTATATAGCAAAGGTCAAATGACCCACACCTGGCAGGTTTCACTTAACAAGGGTGGAGGCAAGAGACCTTGTGGAATAAGCTCGTCTACCTGGCTTCAAAGTTTTAAGGTCTATTGCTCCTTATCACTAGTAGAAATAACCTGACAAGGGGCTTAGTGGTTACAGTTGACCTGATGAATTAACTACAAAAGGTGCACAAGGGTCATATTTCTGTTAGTCATTCTGTGAGCAAAATTAGTACGGAGCCTGTTAAAAAAATAAATACAAATAAATTAAAGAAATGAATAAAAAAGAAAATGACCTTAAAGGCAAACTTGCCATCATAGATTTTCATCTGTCTAGTCATGACAGATAAAGAATTTAGCAATCAGAATTCCTTTTCTTGATATTAATGTTATTTACATTTTCTTCTCTGAGATCCCTTCTTTATGCAGGACTTTTCTAAATCTAGCCCCATGACCTCTGACTACACTATTTATAGAATCATAGAATATCCCGAGCTGGAAGGGACCCATAAAGATCATCAAGTCCAACTCCTGGCACCGCACAGGTCTACCCGAAAGTTTAGACCACGTGACTAAGTGCACAGTCCAATCGCTTCTTAAATTCAGACAGGCTTGGTGCAGTGACTAGTTCCCTGGGGAGCCTGTTCCAGTGTGCGACCACCCTCCTCTTGGTGAAGAACTTCTTGCTAACGTCCAGCCTAAACCTTCCCTGCCTCAGCTTAACACCGTTCCCGTGGGTCCATTACGGAGAATAGGTCAGCACCTGCCTCTGCACTCCCCCACGCGAGGAAGTTGTACGCTGCAATGAGGTCCCCCCTCAGCCTCCCCTTCCCCAGGCTGAAGAGGCCCAGTGACCTCAGCCACTCCTCATACGGCTTCCCCTCTAGGCCCTTCACCATCTTCGTCGCCCTCCTCTCGACACTTTCCAGCAGTTTAATGTCCTTCTTGTACTGTGGTGCCCAGAACTTCATGCAGTACTCGAAGTGAGGCCGCACCAGCGCAGAGTAGAGTGGGACAATCACTTCCCTCGATTGACCAGCAATGCCGTGCTTGATGCACCCCAGGATATGGTTGGCCCTCCTGGCTGCCAGGGCACACTGCTGGCTCATGTTCAACTTGCTGTCAACCACCGCCCCCGGATCCCTCTCTGCAGGGCTGCTATCCAGCATCTCGTCGCCCAGTCTATATGGGTTGCCCCGTCCCAGGTACAGGACCCGGCACTTGCTCTTGTTAAACTTGAAGCCCAGCTCTCCAATCTGCCCAGATCTCTCTGCAAGGCCTTTCCACCCTCATCTGAGTCTACAATTCCTCCAAGTTTGGTGCCATCAGCAAATTTGCTCAAAACACCTTCTAGTCCTACATCTAAATGGTTTATAAAAACATTGAAGAGGACCGGCCCTAAAATGGAGCCTTGAGGGACCCCACTAGTGACCATGCACCAGCCTGATTCGGCCCCATTCACCACAAGCCCTTGAGCCCTGCCTGTCAGCCAATTGCTCACCCACCGTATGATGTGTTTGTTAAGTTGTATGCTGGACATTTTGTCCAGTAGGATCCCACGGGAAACCATGTCAAAAGCTTTGCTCAAGTCCAAAAAGATCACGTCAGCTGGTTTCCCGTGATCAACTAGGTGGGTGATCTTATCATAAAAGGAATTCAGATTTGTTAGGCAGGACCTACCCCTCATGAACCCATGTTGGCTGGGACCAATGACTGCATTGTCCCCCAGGTGTGCTTCAAGAACTTCAAGGATCATCTTCTCCAGAATTTTACCAGGCACTGATGTGAGACTGACAGGCCTGTAGTTGCCACGGTCTATTTTCTTGCCCTTCTTGAAAATTGGTACAACATTTGCCAGCTTCCAGTCCACTGGGACCTCTCCAGATTCACAAGATCATTGAAAAATAATCGAGAGAGGTCCCATGATGGCGTCAGCCAGCTCCTTAAGCACCCTGGGATGAATCCCACCCGGTCCCACGGACTTGTATAGATCCAGGTAGAGCAGCAAATCCCGCACACGTTCAGGGTCGGTTGGGAGTTGATCATTCCCACCATCGTGGTCCTCCAGCTCAGGGCACGCGGGGTGTATTTACTTCGGCTGTGTAGAAGCTATCACGCATAAATGCCAAGCTCTGGATCCTCACTCACTATTCAGGTCAAGGACTGGGCTGCAAGTTTTGGCTTTAATTTGGTTACGTGCCTGCATTGCTGTTTCCTGGCAGGTCATGGGAAGAAGGTTGGCTGGCTTGCGGCAGCTTATGTGCACGTGGCTTTTAGGCTGCAGCCAAAGCGTTCCTCTAGATCTGGAAGTTTGAAGATGGTTGGAAAAGCCATCTGAGTGGTTAGAAAGCTGCCTGGCAGAGAAGGACCTGGGAGTACTGGTGGCTAGTCAACTGAATATGAGCCAGCAGTGTGCTCAGGTGGCCAAGAAGGCCAACAGCATCCTGGCTCGTACAAGAAACGGCGTGGCCAGCAGGACTAAGGAAGCCATTGTGCCCCTGTACTTGGCTCTGGTGAGGCCGCATCCCAAGCACTATGTTCAGTTCTGGGCCCCTCACTACAAGAAGGGTATTGAGGGGCTCCAGTGAGTCCAGGGAAGGGCAACAAAGCTGGTGAGGGATCTGGAGAACACATCTTATGAGGAGCGGCTGAGGGAGCTGGGATTGTTCGGTCTGGAGAAGAGGAGGCTCAGGGGTGACCTTATCACACTCTACAGATACCTTAAAGGAGGCTGTAGCGAGGTGGGGGTTGGCCTGTTCTCCCACGTGCCTGGTGACAGGAGGAGGGAGAATGGGCTAAAGTTGCGCCAGGGGTGTTTTAGGTTAGATGTTAGGAAGAATTTCTTTACTTAGAGGGTTGTGAGGCATTGGAACAGGCTGCCCATGGAAGTGGTGGAGCCACCATCCCTGGAGGTGTTTAAAAGACGTTTAGATGTTGAACTTAGTGATATTTTTTAGTGGAGGACTTGTTAGTGTTAGGTTAGAGGTTGGACTCGATGATCTTGAGGTCTCTTCCAACCTAGAAAATTCTGTGGTTCTGTGATAACAGTTACTTAGACGACGTTTGCAAAATTAGGTTTTCACTGTTTCCTTCAATCCAAAGAGGTCATTTAGAGTCTTGTAATTAAAGTCAGTGTTTTAGATCAAGCACTCTTGATTGTCATAAATACAGCTGATACTTGTTAGTATTTATGCTGCACTTTTCCGAGTGTGCTAAGGGGTTGTGGAAACACGGAAAGAAAGGTTTGCAGCTATGGGGATAAAATGTGCCTCCCTAGCAAGCATCTGTCTGACTGCAGCGTGCTGCAGAGCATTCTCTTATTGCTTTCTGTCCGGAATAATACGAAAATTGTATTGAATCAGGAGTGAGGGAGGACGGCGTGCGCAGCTCCCCCAACCCCAGCCCCAGCTCAGCTCTCCCTGCGGGCCGGGGCTGCCGCAGTGAGAGCTCCCTCTCCTGTTCCACACGGCCTGCATCAGCCTCCTGCTCGCCTTCAACCCCAGCATCTGCTTCCCTGCGAGATTTTGTCGGTGCCCCGTTTAACACACGTTTCCATTTTAGACGAGCGGTGTTCAGCTGTTTTCATTTACTGCTTGTTATTGTTTTGTGCTGTGGCTTTCCATTGATTAAGGTAAAAATCAATACCTCTTCTGCAGAAAAAAATCTGAATAAACTGAATGCAAATAACCCAATCATCAAGGCACCACTTAAATTAAAGGGAAAAAAAAAAAAAAAGAATGCACAACATCCTAAGACCAACCTTCTCTCTTTATGGCCAGTTGCACTGTCGAATCATTGGCATTTATGATCCGAGTGAATTTTTGTTTAAGTTGTCATCATTTTTTGTAAGCATGGAAAATACTTCTTGGAATGAACACATGAGATTATTTTCAATTAATTAATTAATTTACTTCTTGCATTTTAATATCTTCACAATGTGAGCCTGAAAAGTGTTTCCCTGACAAGGTCCAAGCACAAGCACAAACTTGCAGCACTTGGCTTTCAATACAGTAAAGAATACTTTTGATAAGAAATATTTGTGTTGGGAGTTGTGTTGCTATTTCTCATTAATCTGCCTCCTTCTGTGGCCCTATGTCCTCCTCCTTTTCCCAAAATCTACTGGTTCATCTACATAAATCCTCCTCTTTGGGGAAAGAACAGTCATCTGCTAAATGCTTTTACAGCCCATAGTACAGGAAGACCTGACTGGTCTTTGGCATTAGAATATTTTCTAGGAATTCTTTATTTACTATTCCTGGGCATAATATATCACGGACAATTTCCATTGGTCTCATGTTTTATCGAAGTTTATTTTTTATCCCACTTAAACATGACTTAGTTGCCCTCAGAGTAGCAAGTTTACAGTACAGCAGCTTCTGCAATACAGTCACGACATAGATTATATAGAATAATGGTCGTGTTACAGTATGACATGAAGAAATACTGCAATGTCGTGAAGACTTGCAGTGGCAGCACCAATGACGCACCACAATGACATTTTCCCCTTGTTTGGACACTGCTGGGTAGCAAACATCTGAAACAAAAATCCTGTTTACCCACAGATAGTTTTGGTGCTATCAGCAGTGCACACTTCTCTGAGCCTGCCTTCACTCAACCCTGGCCAAGGCTGAGTGAGCACCAGCCTAAATATGAAGGCACCTCAATTTTCACGCTTATTCAATCCTGGGCCTCTGCTGAGACTACGCTAGTAAAAGTGCCATGTGTAAACATGGCTTTATGAAATGCATTTGTCCCCAAAAGTCCAACTGCAACAGTTACCGATGTGTCTGCATAAAGCATATTTGTGTGTGTGAGAGAGAAACAGAGAGCATCTATTTGCCAGGAGATTCAAACATAATACTGTGTACAGACAAGTTATTCGAATATTTATCCCCTTATGTTTGAAAGTTCTGGACTGTGCAACATACAATTTATCTGCCTTCCCACAGTATTTTAGTTTTAACAGGCACAAAATGCTCCAAACACTCAGCCTCCCAAATCTTAAGGTCTGTGAGGGCTCAAGGCAACCTTACTGTCATACATTTTTACATCTACAAATTAATGGAAAGTGCTATCTTTTTCATTTACTGTTATTGTCTTTTCCATTTGGATTTATTCCATTGTTCTACACCGGAGAAAATGTCTTCAGAATTTCTTATCAATGATGCTCTGCAGAAAAAAAAAAAAAAAAAAAAAAAAAGAAGAAAAAAAGTAAGATTTCATAGATTTCAGAAGTTTATGTACTACATTGCCAGGCAGGAAGGCAGGCAATATAGTGGTCATGAATCTTCTGGGGAACAGATCTTGACCACACTGGATATTTAAGTTTTCACTGCATCTTAAAAATAAATAAGTAAATAAATTCAAATTTCACATCTTAATGCACAACTGTCAAAGTCACTTTTAGCTCACTTTTCTCCATGTATGAACCTAACATGGCTGCTGTCCTTTTGCCAGCCCTCCTTCTACATTCGTTTTTGAATCCACTGTCTGACTTCAAGGACATTTCTCAGAAGTCCTAAAGATGCAGGTTGTTACAAGGTTTGGGAGCTTCATGCCTAGGTTGAGGATGGAGGCCTTCCTGCTGCTGCTGGGGTTAGGGAAGCCAGCCCATGTGAGAGCTGCTGTTTGGTGGCACACACAGCCACTGCCTGGCCAAGAAGCCAGCCCGCCCTTTGCAGAGACTTTTGTTCACCTGGCAGCATAAATAAAACGTAGATGGGGGGCACAAGAGGGAGCCGGTGCTCTGGTCGATACATCAGGGAGGTTTTGCAGGGGATGAGCTAAAGACGGGAAAAGAATGAGGATGCTGTTGTTGAAGGCAATAAGTTCAGGGAGAGGCAACTGCAGGGATGGCAACAGAAGGGTTTGTGTAAGAGGAAACCTAGCCAGAGGGGTGATTTTGGAGAAGATGTAGGGCACAAGTTTATAGGAAGCAAGGCTGCCTGAGTAAAGTTGTTACAATCTGCTTACTGTAAATGTAATTGCTTGTAGACAATAGAAGACAATAATTGTAAATTACGAAACATAATGCGTAAACTGTAGCTCATGTATAACACGAGACAATATCCTCCCTGTTAACAGGCTTGAAGTTTAATGTCTTACTAGATTATCATGCCAATAATGAAGTTTCATTATTTAAAGGAGATACATTATGGGAAAAACAATCATAGCAGCAGTATTCAAGTAGTTATCCACTCTGCAGTTTTCCCATATTTCCAAGCTGTTTGTTGCTTTAAAAGAAACTATAATTACATTCAGCACTTCCCAGTGTTCAAAAATTGGTATTGCTCGGCTTGCCACTAGGTTATTATCCTGCAGTAAACATGGGCAAGGTGTTCAGTGCAATCACAAATAAAAACCAAAATGGTCTGGTCAACACTATCACATTAAAATGATGACCACACAGCAGAAAAGACTGAAAAATATTTCACTTTTTTATTAACTACTGAAGAACATTAATTTACCCATAACTCTACACCAAAGGTGTGAATTTAGGCAGCATACCTAGGCTGTCTTTTCTCTAGCTCATGGTAAACACTTAGTCTCCTACAAAGTGGCTCATTTTACTAATGAGACTAGATCCTTATACCATTAAAATACTGGCAAGTGTAAGGAAGAAGGCACTATACTGAGACCCTGTATAGATACTGCATTTTCACAGAAGAATAGCTGACTCTCCATTTCCTACACTTTATTTTGCTTGTTGGTTTGCTTTTCTAGGATAAATCATATTTACCAATGGAAACCAAAGCAAGAAAATAATCTCAGAGATAGGAGAACTATGATCAAAGCAACTAAATGTTAAAACTATGGGAAATCCAAGATTCAGAGATCCAGGAAAATAAAATAAAATAAAATAAAATAAAATAAAATAAAATAAAATAAAATAAAATAAAGAATTTCCATCTCTAATGTAATTTCCTTGTGAATGTGCTGCAGTCAGAGCCATTTACCAGAATGTCAGGAAGAAAAGTTAGATGCTGTTGTGAGTGAGCACTTGACAAAGAGTCTAGGTATATGACAGAAAGTTTCCATCTTCAACAGGGATCCAAGAAGTTAGAACAAAACAGTCAATCACTTTCTTAGAAGACAGTGCTGAATATTTTCGGATACTCTCTCTGGATGCCAGCCCACAGACTCCTTCTGGAAACCAGCTGCTGTAAGGAAATGAGGGTATTCATAAAAATAGCTAAGGAGGGAGCAAGAAGATCAGAGCAGACAATTTCGACAACAGACAGAAAGAGAAACAAATGTCATGGAGGAACACAAAAGATCATTTTCTTCTTTTTGCAGTGGTGCTAATAAGAGAAAAGGATGTGCACAAATAATGACACTGGTAAAGGCAAATGTGTATGGGAGAAAAAGCCACTACTTTAAACCCTGCGCTCATTTTGTCTTCTTTAGTCTTAATATGAGTGCAATAAAAATTATTTTGCACATACAATGCAGGCTATATTTCCCTAGAATATATTGCAAAAATTGTGTTCGTAGGTGTGTAACTGATCACAAAACTTTGTTTCGGCTGTGTTAAGAAAAGGCTGATATAAATTAGGGAACTTGCTGAAACCTCAAGAAATATACATTATGGTAAGAGAGACAAAACCATCTTGTAGAGGGACATCTACATACCACTTGGGCTCTCAGAATACAGCCCTGCACTGGGCATTCATGCTAAGGAATAAATTTAAACCTTTTTCTCATCAACCAGATAAAGGTATATTAAATTTGGAGGTACAAATTCATGCATTGTGGTGTAAGTCTGCAGAGCCAAAGTGAGGTAGGCTTAGAGCAATATTCAGTAAAAATACTTTTTTATCTGTGACCTTTCCTTTAGAATTTCTGTGATAACACTTGGGGATTTTACATTAAGTTTCTTAGTATAAAATTGAGCACCGAACAGACTTTTAGAAAGATTATGATGCTAGAGGGATATTTAATGGTGAAATCACTTACTGTAGTACTCATTTCCGAGAGCAAAGGTCTGAAGTGAAATGAATTTGGTGATCTTAGATTAGTCCTTGGTGGGCAGAGGTCCATGTCTGAAGTCAGCTACGTGTATAATTAGGTATAATTTCTACATCTGTTCAATAGAGGTTAATTGAACTATCACAATAATTGAATTCCTGGACTTCTGAGTTTTCTGTTCAACGTGTTCCTGTGAGATGCGAGCCAAGCATTCATCATCTAACACATTTATAGGAAATTCCTATTGCATTTGGTATTTGGTTTGTGGGTTAATACAAGGTATTGCCATTTTTCAAATGTCTGAGCACAAATACAAATCCAATCTTCCAAAATAAACAAGCAAAAGAAAGAGCCACATGTAGATAGATTCTATACTAAGAGCTCCTCATATCTTAAAGAAACAGTCAAAAGCAGATAGGTTACCAACTGGCAAAGCAGAAAATCTCTAATAATCTCACCCGTGTATTCTGCAAGAATTTCACTCTTCTTGTGATGGTATTTAAGATTAAGGATGCATTATGAGTATTCAGTAAATAAAATCTTTGCATTAATTTTGAGCCTGGAATAATACTGCATTATTTTCTTTCTACCATCACAGGTGTGCAAACATATGACAAAAGCATATGCATGAATGCGGTGTATACTTACTATTCTGTGTATGAAAGCAGTTACACACATTTTACAAGGCTACTGCTCACTCATTCAGAAAACTAACAGGTTTTCTTTTACCGCTTCCATATGAGAAAAAAGTAGACAGGCACCATGATGAACTGCATCCATTTATGCATTCACCTGGGATCTAGCATTATTGGATTATTCTTGGCTGACTACACTTGTCAGACCCACTTTTTAATTTTTTAAGGAAACAACATTTGCTTTTCATTTATTGAGTTTAGCCTTTAGAAGGAATACAGACTTTCAATATTGAAGTCCTCTGTGCATTGAAACTGACAAGCTAGCAAATAATTTTTTTTTTCAGAATATCTAGGAAAGATATTCTCCATTCCCATATAGCCATAGGCTTCCCAGCTAGGGCTGCCAACAGCTATGTCAGAGATGGTCAGGAGGTGGAATTTCACCAGAACGCCTTTAAAAATGTAGACATCTCAGTAATAATAATAATAATAATAATAATAACAACAACAACAACAATAATAATAATAACCCCCCAAAAAATGGAAAAACTGCCATACTGTCTCAAGGGCTTTATAAGCATTAAGCTTGAGTAACCCCGAGTCAGTGAGGTGGGACTACTTCTCTCGTGGTACATCAGTTGATATTAGTAGTGTCTTGCCTTGATGTAGTATGGGAATTATGGGAGTTACCGTCTCTCTGAGGAGTACAGCTCATAGTACACAGTAGACACAAGGCACAAATATATCAAAATTTCTAAATTATTCATTTTCTATTTCATTAATTCTCTCTAACTATTACACTTTTTGCTTACAGAGGATTTTTTTTTTAAACTAAAAGTGCAAGATTCTGAAAAAAAGTTTGGTTATGTTTGATCATATTTTTAACTACAATTTTCTGAAGAAAGTCTCATTACCAACCTATTAGAAACATAACTGGTGTTACTACCCAATTTAACGCAAGTCCATAACTAGTCATCTCATAAACTTTTCGACTTCATCAGATTGGTGGAAGTGCATCCATTAGTGGTCCTACTTGGAAAAGCCTAGTCAAAAGTATTGCAAAGTTTCAAGTGCAGAGAACACAGGACTGATCCCTATGAACACACTTCACATTTCTCGCAACTCAATCCTATAAACCAATTTTAGTGATGCAGTGAAGTTCACTGTCTGCTAAGTCATTGTGAATCATAAAGTTCCCATTTGTGTGGTATAAATCAACGTAACTATTCAACAATTAAATCTACAATGAATATATTTTTTAAATTACCAAGCATTATGTTTCATTTTACAAGCTTGCACATGCATTCTTTATAGCTTACTGTCATGTAATGCTTTATAAATGATACTTGATAAACAACAGCTGTATAATCTTAGAAATATTCATCAAGAGTCACATGTATCCATGGTAAATCACTTTTGACTTGTACAATGCTGGTGGCTGGCATATAATCTTCTAACTGCTTGCATGTGGAACATAATAGGACATGGCACTATGCTTCTGCGAGACCAAAATACATTCAGAAAACATACTTAGGTATCAATTGCAAGCAAGAATGAAAAACATTTGTCAAGTGCACAGTTCCAAAGTGTAAATCTCATAGTAGATGCTATATTTATGGTACACCACTATGCATATTTTGCATACTGTTTATTTTTAAATTGAACTTCATTGCATTCATTTTCACAGTTTATTGGCACTGAAACCTAAATCTTAGTGAAGATGTGGTATTAGGGATTGTTTTTGCTCTCCCATAAGCTACAACTAGCAGCAACTCCTGTACTTCTCTCAGCTGTTAAATTTCTGCTAATTCCCTAGGTTATGTCATAGTTTATTTCCTATCTGCTAAATGTGTTTCAGCTTTCAGAAAAGTTCCCGTGAGGCAGAATATGGGATAAGAGGGATCAGCTATTCTTTCAGATGTTGGTGTACAACTTCTGCGGAGCCATCTACAATGTTCTTATGTCACAGGGAGTTTAGGGGACGAAGACATAAGGAATTCCACCGTGCACATGCTGAGGGCAACATAGCGGTGTTGCTGTTACATAGCTGTTGGACTAAAGCATTAAAGTGCTCTGTGATTGCTACCTTTGGGCTCTTCACTGAATTGAACTGCTTGTTACAGCAGCCTCATCTCTGTTTTATTGAGACCATGCAGTTGGTGTTCAACATTTACGCTGTACGGTTACAATACTCCTCATGAAGCACCACTATTTATGCTTTACTTAGGATCACCTGAAAAAGCCAAGGTCTAAGGTACACACTGTATCTACTCTACTCACAGTAATTTCCATGACACGGGTTATGCTTTTATTTTATTTTATTTTAAAATTGGAGTTAGGATTCACCTCACCTAATCATCTGAAAGTAAGACACCTAAAGCAACCTCCTTATCTAGGCTTCCTGTAACACCCAGTGGAGAGAAACAGACCAGTTAATTAAAAGTCCAATTAATGCCATCCTAAATAGTATCTAAGAAAAGTGGATGAACCTCCCTGTGGAGGGCTCTGTCCCTCTCTGTAGACTCTAGAGACGGCCTAAAAGGCTTCCTTCAAGTAGAAACACAATTTTTTCAAGGTAATATGAAGTGAGATGAATGATGCCAGCTGTGTCCCTCTTAGTCACTGTGCAATACCTGCCACAGCTGCCCTGAACTACAGAGCACATTGCTTTTTTTACAGAGCATATGGCATAATTTACCCCATCTTTGCAAATCAGACATAGCCCAGGGAGGCAGCCGAGTTTACCTGGTCTGTTGTGTCAGCCTCTAAAGGAATTAAGAAATTAATCCATAACTTGGTAAATAGCTTTCATTTGATGTACATTAAGTGGTAGCAAATTTTTACTTTCAGGATAACCCTATAAGATCTGGAGCTTTTTCAGGAAGACACCGTGTGAGAAGGCTTTCTACTAGTCGTTCACATCCCTGATATTCAGTTAATAGAATTTGCAGTCTCTGCAATTCTGCATTTTTGTCTGAGGTATGCCAAAACATCTCAGGTTTTTGACAGAAGTTAAGGGATTCTCTTTATATCCTCTTATCTCCACCCTGAATAGAGGAAGAGCTGGAGCATGTATTTTATTCTTGTACAGAGGAAGAACTTAAGAAGGGGCTCTGAACAAAGGAGAAGCTGCAGAGAAAAATTCCTGGCAGCCAGTTTAAGAGAGGAGCTTTGGGCTGAGGGGGAAACTACATACCTCTGAGACAAACTGGTGAAAATTAAGAACTTTTTCTCATTTAAAGAATCTGAATTTGGGAATATGAGTCAACTAAGACAACAAATTTGGTAGTTTTGATTCTTGTTAATTAGAATTAATCATGACACAGTATAGAAGATAGTTTCTTAGCCTTTTTTTTTTTTCAGTCCTGAGGAATTTCAGAAAATTCATTGGAACCCCCCCTCTTGTGTTGGCATCTTTGCTTGTATGTTGTGTCCACATCTGTTGTGAACACATACAGCTCCTGCCTGACTTAACCCTGTAACCCGTTTTGGGCATTTGTATATCCATACAATGCACTCGTCTACTATTTCACTTATTTTAACCATTTCTATGGCCTGTGGAAATAAGGACCATATGTGCAAAACACAATCGAAGATTTGCTGAACCCATTGGAGCCCAGAAGATATGCAGAAGGGCTCTTATGACTCAACACCTTTGCAGAAATGAGAGCAAGTAATAAAAATAAATAAATAAAAAAAAGTTTCTTCAGTTAGGAACATACTAAATTTATATATTGAAAGCAGCAGAAAAAAAAGACAAGTGTTCATGACTACAAGTCATGCTCCTGTTCACTATTATTGTCACACTGCTAGTAATACAGGACAAAAAAGCTCTACAGTGTATATTACCACCAGTTAATCCTTACATATACAAGGCCAAGATTATTGTCATCTTTGCTTCTAGTTCTTCTGAAATGTTTTTGAAACAGGGTCACCAGAGCTGCTCGCAGTGTTCAAGCTACTACACATCAGTTTTATTAAGATGTTTTCTGTTTTCTTCTCGGTTCCTTTTCTAAGAAGTTCTAACACTTCAGCTGACATCTGTGACCCTCTGGCTGGTGGTCTTGCAGAATGAACCACTGTAAGCTCATCTCTCCATCCAGAATGGAAATAGTTCATTCGGAGTCCATCCTTTTTATAATCAGGACTGATTTACTCCAAATGAATTACCCTGCACTTACTGGTGCTGAATTTCCCTTGCTATTTTATTCCACGGTCCTTTCCAGTAAGCTCTAGGAGTTCTTGCTATCTTACACACCAAGAAACTCTTCTGCCAAGTAGTACAGGAGAAGGATGCATAGCGTAAATCCCACTATTGGTATTTAGGGGACCTGTTGGTTGAGAAAGTTGACCACTTAGGGCTATTTGTCATCATCTGTTTTTCAGTCATTACTAATCCATGGCAACAGCTTCCCATTAATTCCATGGTAATTTATTTTGTAGAAGCCTTTAATGAGGGACTGTGTCAAAAGCCTTTTAAAAATCCAAATACCTTATAGCATTAGGATTGCTATAATCCACATGCTTGTAGGTGGCTTTAAAAAAAATTGAATACATTTCTAAGGAACATCTTCACCCAGTAGAAGCTGTGTGTTATGCAATATATTGTGTTTGTCCAGGTGTCTATTAATCTCTCCCTTCATTACAGTTTTACCGTTTTGCCTCTACAGAAAGCAGACTTACAGTCTATAGATCCAAGATCTCTCTGGAGTCCTTCATAAAGACTGGTGTCACATTTCCCACCTTCTGTTCCTCTGGCAATAGGTTAGACACCACAGTTAGCAGTTTAGCAATTTTATATTTGTTATAAATCTTCAGTGAATACCATCTGTTCCTGGAGATTTCTTACTGTTCAGTATGTCAATTTGCTCTAAAGCCTTTTCTATTGACACTTGAATTTGAGCCAGTTCCTCAGCCTTATCTCCCATAAGGAATGACTGATATCAGAGCCTCATTCTCTTCTGTAATGAACACTGATGCAATAAATTAATTTAGCTTTCCTGCAATAGCCTCATCTTCCTTGAATGTTCCTTTCATACCTTGATTGTCTATTGGTCCCATCTGACTCTCTGTCAGGCTTTCTGGTAACTGTATGTCTGAAAAAAAAGTTTTATTAATAGGTTACTTGTCCTTACTGTTACTCCTTCAAATCCCTTCTGGCCTGTTGTATGGCATCTTTACGTTTAGGTTGCTACTGTTTACACTCCTTTCTATTCTATTTATTTGGATGTAACTCCCAATTTTCGCTTCCAATGTCTTTCTCTGATCTGCTATTTAACATAAGTCAGGTGCTTTTCTTTCTAATTTGTATTTTTAATGTTAGCATATATTTTTCTGTATCTCTAACATGGAAATTCACTAAACAGTCTCCCCTGTAACCTGCAAATATTTTATACCACCTATTGCCCCTTTTATTTTTTTGTTTCACTAGCTCATTTTATATTGTTCTTCTTTTAAAATATTTTTTTATTGTGGCAAATGTGGGGCCTTTTCCCTTCCTATAAGGATAATGAATATGGTTCTTTTAGAGTATTCTGTACGGGTATACATTGTTCCCTGGGTAGCTGCTCCATAAAAAGTCATTTCTGATGCCTAAAAAGATTGTCACAAAAAAGAATGTGCGCAGAAGTAACAATTTCAGGTAAATTAATATATTTTCAACAAGTCTACATACAGTCATTTGCAACAGAAAACATCTATTAAAAAAAAGCGATACCTAGATTCTAACTGTTTCTACCTAAAATTACAGTAACTTTATATGACATTGACTGTGCTATCTACTATGTAAGTGTTGACATTCAAATTCTAAGCTTGATTTTATTTTCTTAACCCAATGTAACTTTGATAAGTTCAGTGGAACTGCTTTTCTGATTTATACTGAAGTGGAAGGAAGATCAGAATCAGATCCTAAATCTGCTCTAAAATACACTTAGATAGTGTGTGTTGATGTAGCTGCAGACATACCCACTGCATGGTCATTTTCAAACAGCCTTTTATTCTGGCTGCTTCCCTCCTTCGTAGTTGTTTTAAATTTATGGCTGACAAGATTTACTTTTCAATGAAATTAACACTGAGAATTAAGAACTCTACAAATCTTCTTACTAGCTAACTTCCATCTTAGCAGCTAATTTGTGCATTTCTGAAGGAATAAAGCTATAAATCACCAAAAGCACCGCTATCTTAGCAAAACCAAATGTCACCCGTCCATTTGATTTCCGGTCTCAAACATAGTCAAAATGCCAGCGGGTGAACGCGAGATGAGTGTAAGTCCTACACAGAGGTGCATTTAATTTTTCCATTTGTCATATCATGTCAACTCATGCTCTTCAACTTCTTGCCATTTGAGATGTAAGCAGGAATAGCTGTCAATATAATCTTCAAGACATCTACAAACAAATTTAATCAGCTGAACACAAGGGTGACTAACAAACTCCAAAGAGAGTCATGAGTCTCTGCTCTGGAAGCAGAAAAGATCTCAGTGCTTTGCTCAGGAGCTTTCCCATGTCATCGCCCTGCAGCCTTGTACTAAGTGCTTTCTTCTGATGTTTTGTGCCAATGGACATAAATCTTCACTGGCATATTTTACCAGGTTTCCATTCAATCATCATAGCATCACAGTGCCATATATCACTGCACAGAAAAGGCTTTGAATGATGCAGTTATCCGAGAAATTTCCAATTAAAACGTGTTTTAAGGACTGGTTAGAATAAGCAGAGAGAGAGGAGCTGATAATGCTAGTAACAGATCACGGAACTTTTCTCCAAAATAAATTAATATTTAATTCAGGCATGGTCTCTGACATTTGATCACTTGTGTGATGTGAAAAAGATTCTCTTATGGAGCTAAGTACAATTAGTTTATATCTAAAAAGCTAAAAGGGAATTGCTGTGGAACCTGCTTCTTGTACCAGATTTTTTCAGTCTTTTTCAGAGTCAGGAGGGCAACTGCTAAATTTCTGTGCCAAGTCAGCTTCTCTATTTATGCCGATCTTAAACATTCAGGTGTTGGAAGGCAGGAAGGCAGTGTTTTACTGAATATTTTCTTGCAATAGAGAGAAATCCAAACTCTTACTTCTGATCTGTGACAGCTCCTGGCACCAAGTTCTGGCAAGCCAAAGGTGATAAAAGCCCACTCCGATTATGCCTGTTTCTTGCCATCAAGTGTTATGTGCTTCTTGTCATTCTAAGTAAATCCATCCAACTCATGAATCATAATCTGCCCAAGGTTGCTTTTATCTTTCAAATTCCAGTGGTATCTATTCTGTTCCTCTGTTTTCTGGTCTTACACATAGTCTAAGTCTTATGTTGAGTTATTGCTGAACAATTTAACTGCTTGCTTGGTTTTGTTTGTTTGTTTTTTAACATGTAATTAAATTTAAATGTCTATGAAATTAAAATGTCCCTGAAATTTCATTTAATGTGTGTACAGAAGTGTTAATTACTATGTTATCTCTACCAAAAGTTTTGCTCAGTGTTTGGACAAGCTATGACTACTTTAGCTTCTTTGCTTAATGAATGTACTCTTCTTGGACTGGATTGTAGTGCCTTTTTTTTTTTTTTCTTTTTGATAGTGAAGAAGGGTTTGTTGTTCAGCTTAGATCAGTGCTAGTGTAATGTAGCCCTGACTGCTAGCAGAATTAGATGGAAAAAAAAAAGACAAAAATATCAGATCCCTTCTTTTTTTTTATTTTTTTTAAATCACCTATACCCCCTATTACTGCTGTTTCTCTTTTCAAGAGAAAGGACTTGAAGACCTTGGCCTATCCATTTGTTCATGCACCTTTCTGTTGAGAAGAAATGTTTTGTTGTGGGTTTTGTTTTTTTGTTTGTTTGTTTGTTTTTGAGTGCGACACCCCTGCTTTATGGATGTCATCTCTGTATGCTATTGAGAAGAAATTCTTGAATTTTATACTTTCATTACAGCTCTCCTCTCCTTAGCCCACTCTGAGTAACACAGTTTATCTCTAGTGCTGCATTTTTCTTTAGTTCTGAAGTCTTGGTTTTGTGCACAGCAGTTTTAAGAATATGTACAAGCATTACGACTATTGTATTTTATCAGTCAGAGGTAGGGACATTATGTGAGGAAGGGGCTGCTTGTAAAAGAAATTACAGTGCTTTCTGCTTTGGCTCTATATCCTGCAGGTAAACTGACTGATATTTTAATTTCCTAGGACTCTTTTGAAAGCTCTCTAAATGAAGGTTCTGAAGAAAATATATAACTTTGGTTATCATACTTTATGGTTATTACTGTGTACACATTAAATGTGAATTAATGCAATAAAACAGTACATTTCACATAAAAAATACTGTGAATTTCACTGCTGTTGCTGACATGGCACATGCATCAATGTAATTATGGGTTACAAATCCTTGGTAAGAGAGGCGATGTTGGAGTTTTTGAAATTCCCCCATTATGTGAATTCAGAAAGAATGCCGCAGCTTGTATTTAATTTATCTTGTCTGGTAGGCCTTTCAAAAAAGCAATATCAATGCTGGATTTATCTTTAGTTTGATGACAGTCAGAGTAAATAGGCATGTGGAATGCACTGGTGCCAATGAAAATGTTGGGGCTCACTCCTCCCTGGATTAGTCTGATGGTGTGAAACCGTCACAGACAACTGAGCAGAAGAGCTCTGAGGCATTTTGCCTCTCCAGGGCAGAGTACAAGCCGTCAGGGATCTCTCTGTTTAGTACTCATTACATTTGATTCCACTCCACCTATTTTTCCCAGGATGCCTGAAGTAGGTTGCTTTTTTATAAATCACTGATCAAAAATTGTTCCTTTTCAGCACTTACGCAAAGCCCCATGTTCTGAAGATAGCAAACAGCAGAAATAGGTGTGCCTATTAGGACGTGGACAGACAACTGAGATATGATGACAAAGAATTGCTGAGTGTGTGACCATAAGCACATCCTTACCCTGCTGAAAATCCCTAACAGAGGTCTACATGTAAAAAGGGTTGAACCTATTAGCACACTCTACTTCATGCTTCCCATGAGTGAAAAGTATGCACATAGTCAGTTACCACGGTTCAGCTGAGATATAATATCTCAACCAGCTGGGTTAATTCAGCTGTGCATTTGAGCCTGTGAAAAAGCTATCTATTATATTAGCATACAATTTGTTCTAGCGTGTCCTTCATTCATTGCCAGTAGAGAATGAACATGGTCTTATTACCTTTGTACTTCACAGTTATCCTGTCTAAATACAACTTTTGCAGTCTTTTCCAGCATCCATAATTATACTTCATTTCTCCTGCTGAGCCATTTCATGTGGAATTTCCTTCCAGTTCTGATCCTCTGATCATTCAAATCCCTCCTTCAATGTCAAGTCTTCCAGAAACCTTACCTATGTTAACCTTCCAAGATAAGAAATGTTGTTTTAGACTCATAGACTGGCTCAAGTCGGAAGGGACCTTAAAGATCATCTAATTCCAACCCCCCTGCCATGGGCAGGGACACCTTGCATTAAACAAGTTTGACTTGAACACTTCCAGGGATGAGGCATCCACAGCTTCTCTGGGCAACCTGTTCCTGAGCCTCAACACCCTCTGAGCGAGGACTTTCATCCTAACGTCCAGTCTAAATCTACCCTCTTTTAGTTTTAAACCATTCCCTCCTGTCTTATCACTACCTGCCCATGTAAAAAGTTGCTCTCCATCTTTTTTATAAGCCCCCTTTATGTATTGAAAGGCTGCAATGAGGTCTTTCCAGAGCCTTCTCTTCTTCAGGCTGAACATCCCCAGCTCTCTTGGCCTTTCTTCATGGGAGAGGTGCTCCAGCCCTCTGATCATCTTTGTGGCTCTCCTCTGGACCCACTCTAACATTTCCACATCCTTCTTGTGCTGGGGGCCCCAGACCTGGACACAGCACTCCAAGTGGGGCTTCACAAGGGCAGAGTAGAGGGGGAAAATCACCTCCCTCAGCCTGCTGGCCACTCCTCTGTTGATGCAGCCCAGGATGCAGTTGGCCTCCGGGGCTGCAAGCACACACTGCTGGCTCGTGTCAAGCTTTTGATCCACCAGAACCCCCAAGTCCTTCTTGGCAGGGCTGCTCTCAGTGAGCTCTTCTCCCAGCCTGTACTTCTGTCTGGGATTGCCCTGGCCCAGGTGCAGCACCTTGCACTTGGCCTTGTTGAACCTCATTAGGTTCACGTGGGCCCACTTTTGAAGCTTGCCCAGGTCCCTTTGGATGGCATCCCTTCCTTCTGTTGTATCAATCGCACCACCCAGCTTGGTTGCAAATGTGCTGAGGGTGCATTCAATCCCACTATGTCATTGATTAAGATATTAAATAGCATTGTTTCCAAGATGGACCCCTGAAGGACACCTCTTGTCACTAGCCTCCACCAGGGCATAGAGCCATTGACCAAAATTCTCTGGCTGTGGCCATCCAGCCAATTCCTTATCCACCCAAAAGTCCATCCACCAAATCCATCTCTCTGCAATTTAGAGATAAGGATGTTGTGTGGGATCATGTAAAGGCCTTACAGATGTCCAGTTGGATGACATCAGTCAGTCTTCCCTTGTTGACTCATGCAGTCACTCCATCTCAGAAGGCCACCAGATTGCTCAGGCACAATTTGCCCTTGGTGAAGCCATGCTGGCTGTCTCAGATCACCTCCTTATCTTGCATGTGCCTTAACATTGCCTCAAGGAGGATCTGTTCCATGATCTTCCCAGGCACAGAAGTGAGACTCAGCAGTCTGTAGTTCCCCAGGTCTTCCTTTCTACCCTTTTTAAAAATGGGAGCAATGTTTCCCTTTTTCCAGTCACAGGACCTTGCCTGACTGCCATGACTTTTCAGATATGGTGGAGAGTGGCTTGGCAACTCCATCAGCCAGTTCCCTCAGGACCCTAGGATGCATGTCATCAGCTCCCATACACTTGTACCTGCTCAGTTTCCACCTGTTCAGTGGTCTTGAGCTTGCTCTTCTCTTCCAGTGGTACGGATTTCACTCCCCCGGCTCCTGCCTAGAGGTTCAGTAACTTGAGAGGTGTGGGAAGCCTGACTGCCAGTGAAGACCAAGGCATGGCCCTAGTGTTTAGAAAAATCCATGTACCCTCTTAGATGAGGAGTAGGCCAAGAAATGTACTGGTTCCCAATAAATGAAGAGCAGTTCATTAGATGTAACTGTTAGAGATGAGTTACAGCACAGCAGCAACAAGAATCCGGGGACAGCAGGTGGACGGGCTGTTGAAAGGGACTGGGGAAAGGAGTAAGATGGGAAGGTGAGGTGAAGGGGAGGGAACCAAAATAAGTGTATCAACCCTAAAAAAGGTGTTGAACTTATTAGGACTGTGGGGAGTCACATTTAAACCTCAGGTCTCCCATTACTGTTAATAAATCATATTTCAGTCTCTAGTTCATTAATACAGACATTACTCTTTTGCTTAGTATTTGTAAGAATAAATGATTTTGAAGCATTCAAATTTTGTAACAATTAGGTAGTATAAAAATAAAAGTATTTCAAAAGATGAGACATCTTCTATGAGTAGTTTCCTTTTTTCCTATATGAATAGTTTCCTTTTCAGCTTAGAGTCCCTTGTCAACACTTTCAATATCCACCAAAGACATGAGATGCAGATGGTCAGCACCTGCTTTCCATCGCACAGTCCTTCGGGCATTTGGTTTGGCTATATGCAGTCCTAAGTGCACTGTCACTGCTTAACAAAAACATCATAAATAATTACTGTAATTAATAATGAAGCTACTTCCTTGGGCTAGTCATGTTTTCTTTGTCAGTTGTGCTGTATGTAATAGTGAAAATCTTTTAGACTAAATAGCTATTAAATTCTTTGAGTTCTGTGAGTTGTTGCCAGCAACAAAAGAAATAAAATATAATTAGAAATTTGCCTCATGTACTTGTTTATCCTCGGAGAATAGGCATCAATTCTTGCTTGCCTGAACACATTAAGAATCAGTCAACAGGAGATTGCTCATAATCCCTAATCATAATTCCAAATTTTTCTATCCAGTACCCAGCCCTGAAACACTGTCCCTTAGCCATGCTGCCATGATTCTTTGCTATCCTCTGGGCTTTCCTGCTGCCTTTGTAGTGATGTCTGAATCACAAATATTTACAAAGACATCAGAACAACACCCAGTTTCTGCATTTCTGTTCAGACCCCAGGGAAAACTCCCAAGCATATAGTTCCATGGATGTTTTATCCAGCAACAAAGTCACTATTTGCTCCTTTTCACTTGTTTTTACCCCCATCTTCAGCCCCACCTATGCTGTAGTTAGTCCACTCTGAACTGCCAGTGAAAATGTTTGTGGGATCACATTGCAAGCTTGATCAATGATGTGCTCTGAGCTTATCATTCCTTCTCATGCTTTTGGAAGACCTCTTTATTAAAAAAGAAACAATAGCAGCACAACTGGATTGTTTCATTGTTTTGGCTTAGCCCTGCAGCACAACTTAGGATAGTAAACCCAAAAAAGGGCAGTAACAAACAGGAGCAAAGGGGAGCAGGAATCTCCTGCCAGCTGCAAAGCCAACCAACCAACCAAAAAAAAAAAATGCTGAAACACACCCTCAATCCTCATAGCTTGGTGCTTATCCCAGCCTTGTGTGCTGCTTTGTGATTTGTATACAGTCTGATACTGTTCCAAAATAAAGAGGAATGTGACTGTTTCCTGATTTAGCCTGACTTGAAAGTAGCAATTACACCTACAGATTCCATAACGTTTGTGATGGCCAAAAGATCAAAGACATTCTCTGGGAACCAGCCAACCTCCAGCATAACAGTAAATCAGTATCTTCCTACACTCGTTGGATTACGCGTCAGTTTTCCTTTTCACCTAAAACTAGCTGCTATCAATTAGGTGTCCTGTGTTTCCTCTTAGTTTCAATGGGCAGTCTGAAAATATTATAACAGAGGCTCAAGAAATTGAAGGAGACAATTGTCTATGATGATTTGTTATCTATTTTGTTACTTTTAAAAGTCTTTGCTGCCACACAGCCTTAGGGATGTTTTGTTATTATCACTGTTGACAGTTCTGAACACTAAAATTTACTGTATTTGATGTTAAAATCTCAATTCAAGGTTGTAATATCTATAAAGAAAATATTGCTATAGAGATTAAATTCTGAAGGGGCTGCTTACATACATGAGCAGACAGTAGAATAAATACTGAAAATCTTATCTTTTTCTATTTATCCAAGAAGCAGGAAACAATATGAAAAACATTTATTTCTATTTGACAGAAAATGCTTTTAACAATACATAATCATTATCAGTCAATACTCTGAGAGGTTACTGTTGATAGTAGGTGTCTGGAAGATGCTTTTCATGATGACCTTTAAATGCCATAGCCCTATGTGATCATGCAGAAGGAATACTCCTTCATTTCAATATCTATTACAAAAAAATCAAATTGCTTTGGGTATAAACAGCATGTATGACAGTGGGATATATCTATACATTGGTGCACTCTGCAAAGTAAGAAATGAACAGGATAACATACTGAATTCTAAATCATTATCTTTGGGTGTGGTACTTCCTGTTGGAAATAACACTAAATTCATTATTTTTAAAAACTATGTCAATTATTTTTATTTTTTTTACATCCATCTAATTTTTTTCTCACTTGTACATCAGACATACTATAGAAAAATATGCTTCCAAATGCAGTAGTAACATATTAGTGTTTGTTTAATTGTTGGTAGCAGGAATCTGTGTAAATATTACATGCTTTTCCAACTAAGCAACTAATAAGATTATGCAGAGTCATATTAATAATATATTTTCTCAAATTTTGAACTTCAAAACTCCTGTGTTGTGTTAGATGGAGCGGAGAAGATGTACTTGGTAATTGCTTTAGTGTGTGTGTGTGTGTGTGTCTTCCTCTAAACCATTTCAAATGACATTGCCAAAATATCATACTATGAGACACAATGAACAGAAATTTTACATAGGGTCATTAGGTTATTGTGTCACTTTTGTCATCCTTCTGCTAAGACTATCCTGTATACATTGGTTAAATCTCAGACACAAACAGGTTGATTTCTTCCTTCAGAAATACAAATGTAGAAAGTATTGCAGTAACTGATAACTTTGGAAGTTAAGAGCAAGTGTGAACTTACACAAATGCAATCTGCATATTTAGTCTCATTGAAGTGTTTATATTTTTTGAAATATAGTATTTCAGCAGCAGAAATACTGCTTAGGAAGCAGATAATCACTTTTTCAAATCAGATTATTTTCAGAGGAAAATGCTATATTCACAAATTGCAGAGTGTCTCCAAACTCTCTCTGCTTGTCAAATGGCAAAGAAAATATCTATAATATTTTACATTGAAGAATGCAGCATACAAGAAATAGGAAAAACTAACTTTGTGAAAGTGTGTGGAACTGTCACTGTTTTATTTTTATTTCCTTTTTCTAGACTATCTTTGTTTAATTTAACTTCCCTTTTATGTACCTTTGCACCCAGTAATCTCCAAGCACATTAAATCATTAATGAAAGAACCAAACTAAAGAAGGCTGAACCAGGCCTCCCACTGATTTTATAAAGCAGGAACATATAATTAGGCTAATTTACAGAAGAAAGAGCTGATGTACAGGAAGGGTGAGTGACAAATTCAAGATCTCAAAAGCCATCCAATATGGAACCCGTTACAACAATCTATGCCTTTTAACAGCAAAACTATTTATTTTTTTTAACCCAGTCTTCTACTTTTGGAGTAGTTGTACAGGAACAGGTGCTAATGTAAAATAGCATCTAGTCTTAGAAAGGCAGCTGTGCTAAAGCATAAGTTAACTAAGCCTTCACAGTAATTCACTGATCTTTATGCTCTTCATTATGATCTTAATGATCTTCACTATGATCTTTATGATCTTCATTATGCTTTCATCCCACATTGCAAGTTCAGATCTGTGGGATCCAGGCTTTCAGTCCAGTTTAACAGTATCAGTGGTGGGAGATGCCTGAGTACATTTGCAAATCTAGGCCTCTTTCCTAAGAGGACAAAAAAACACCCATTGCTGTAAAACCTCTTGAGGAGACAGTACTTCTTAAAAAGATCTTATTTGATAGGCATTGAGGAAAACGAAACAAACTGACCAAAGCACCACTTACATTTTTCTTTAAGTCCACTGTTAAAACAACACTCAAGAAATAAAGTGGTCTCTGTGACTCAGTAGAGGGGGTTTGTTGTCAGTCTTTTATTTAAAGCTCTGCTGACCTAACCACATAAAGGAAAATAATCTTCAGCCTATTTTTGTGCTATGATTAAGTCTGCACAAGCTCCAAAAGCAGACACGACTGACAGTAGTGAAGAGGGTCCTGGGATATTTAGCTGCAATACGCTTCTTCTGTGAAGGTCATCACTTCTTTCAATCAGAGTGAATGATTGACTCAACAAGAAGTTCATATTGCACGACATACTTTCAGAAATGATTCATGTTAATGGTATACCTCGGGGGATTGATGTTGAGCAGAAGCTACATCTAAAGCTTAAAAAATGATTTAGCAATGTGAAAGCCTACAAACCAGAGCTCACGTACACACATTTGATGGTAAACATCATAGAATAAATACAACTAAAAGTCGTAAAATTGGATAGACAATAAATCTGACAGTTTAAGACCTTTTGGGGCTCAAATCATAAAAAATAAAATTACTTACGCAGCCATTCCTTGATTCAGCTGTGCATCTTTTTCTCAGATGTGAGCAGAAGACATTTTCACACTTTCTGACAGGTTGGAGCTGCTCAAGGAAGTAGCTATGTCAAAAAAAAAAACCAACAAAGTACAATATTGAGGAAACATTCCTTCCCTCCCCGAGCGCTGTCATCTGTCCCCACCTTGTTTTACATGAAACGTATGCTCAGCAGAACACCACTTAAAACCTTTTTTTGGGGATTTGAAAATGCAGTAATGGCAGCCATGGCAGGGAAGGCTCCTGCCTCTCACAGGCCAAAAAAAAATCCACTGTTTTTACTCACATAAAAACATTTATTGGTTAATGTTGAGCACCTCAAGACCTCATTACGTGAGTGCCACAGTCTACACTGGAGAATTTAGAGCTTCTCTGTCAGTGTTTCTCTCTGATCTGGCTATCAGCTTTGAGGATATGCTGTGCTGGGCAGCCCGCTGCCCACTCTCCATCAGGCAGGCCGAGGTCCACCTCCCACACGTGGATATTTCCTTAGCCCCACTACCACAGACAGACCTCATAGACATATGGGAGATGCCCTGTCTCTCCACCTTCCGCTCAGGAGCAGGCCTTGGGTCCCACAGCCCCACTGTCCCTCTCAGCCTCCTGCCAAAATGTTCCCCACCAACATGGGCTGGTGCAGGTGCCAAGATGTCCCCCTCGGCCCTGGAGAAGAGGGGAACCAGCATGGTTGCGGGCTCCTGCACCCAGCCCAAAGCCACCTGCCTCCATGGGAAGCTCATGGGTGAGTATGGGGACAGTGGGTAAAGGCATGGGGTCCCCTTCTGATGGCAGTGGTGCTCCCTGGTCCCAGCCCAGCCTGGCTGCTGCCATGGAGAGGGTGAGGGGAGTGTGGTGCAGGTCCATGTGAGGGCACACACATGTGCGTGTGTCTGTGTGTGAGCAGGTCTGAACATGAGCAAAAAAAAATCTAGAAAGTATAAAGTCAGAAATAAAACACTAGATTGGCTTGACTTTAGACTGAATTTGTAGTTGATGGGGATTTCTGCTGAAAGGAAGTGGCATTGTGTCTATGGTTACTTGTCTGTGTTTAGCTAGGCATAAACAGAAAAGTGGATTTTAAAGATTAGGTTATGTAGCTCAGTATATTTTAGTTGCTATTATTGCTATGTTTTGTCATGACTAAAAATATTTTTCTGTGTCAGGCTCAGAAATGCCAAGTGACTTCTCAACACCTGTTGTCCAAATGATAGGCCTAGCACCCTGAGTTTCAGAGGAAGTTACAGACACCTCATGGCTATCAAGTGTTATGCAATAGCTATTGAACTTTTTTTTTTTTAAATCAATAATTATGATAGGTCTATATATTGTTGTTATCTATATGATCATTCAGACCTTTTATCTTATTGAATTCTTAGTTGCAATAATTTCCTATGACAGTGAATTTTGCAGCTCAAATGGACTAAAAATGTATCGAGCTTTCTACTTCTTGGTTACACCGAATACCTCCTTCACTTTACAAACGAGAAGAAGGTGAGGATCATTAACTACCTGATCTAGAACATACATTAATGCACAGATTTCTGTTTGTAAGGTAACAGCTTCTACCATTGCACACTCTCCAGGAAAATTCTTGTATTTCCCCTCCAGAACCCTTTTGGAGACTGGGTGCCACATACTCTCTCACGCTGCGCCACTGTTTCTATGCTGCCATTACAGTAGTTTCCACATTCTTGCTTATTCCTTCTTTTTGTACAGTCCATGCCTGATCTGCTTTTTTGGCTAGAGTTGCTCGTTGATCTGTATATATTGATGTCCCAAGTCTCCTTTAGATGATAAAATCAGTTTAGAGCTTTCCAAGTTGAACAGATTATTTATCTTTGCAGCCTGATTTTTAATTTCTTTGATATCATGCTGAGTTTTCACCTACCTTATATAAGTTTCCTTAACATTCTCTACAGTCATATTAGGTTCTTGTACACCTATATAGCCTAGTGTCCTAACAAATTTTGTTGCCATACTATCCCTTCCCCTTTTCAAATCATTAAGGAACTCATTAAGCATCATGGCACATCATAAGGAACACCTGGGGCAGTTAATCTACCACCATGATGGGATTTAGTCATTTAATCTTATTTGTGCATGTTTCCATGTTTCTTTTTTTTTTTTTTTTTTAATCTCTAATCAGTTCTAGACTGTAGCAATCTAAAAACCTCATGGTTAAAATGTTCAAACTGTGTCCTGACCTATCTATTAAATGTACATTCATTTCATATTTATAATTAATGCCCGTAGGACTGCAGATTAATTGAAAGCCAAAATTCAAAAATCTTTCAAAAATTCTAAAGCCCACTTAAAAAAAAACCCTGCCAAGCTGCTGTGTCATTACTGTCATTACCTAAGCAAATCTTTCACACTGGCTTGGTAGGGAGTGTGCAAAAAATACTTTCTGATGCTTATCATATTCACTTACCAGACACATGGTATAACATTGCCTTCTCTAGCCACTGTTTTAATATCTGCAGATTTTTTAATCTCTTGATGTTTCATTTATTCTAACTAACCATAGGGAATACTTTAAATCTACAGTAGAACAGAAAGGTTTATAAAGCGAGAACATATTAATAATTTGTGGAGCAGAGGCAGCAACCCAGGATTCCCCTATCTCATGAGATCAACAACACCTATATCTCTTGATTAATGATCACAGGAGCAAGAAATTTATCATAATTCCCCAGTGATCTCTGCCCTGATGTTTATCTGTCATTTTCTAATGACTTTCTTCATGTGAATATGCCCAGTTCTATGAGGAAAATCTCATACGTCTAAAACTCTTATCTATAGTCAGACTGTCTTATAGTGTAATTTTTCTTACATGTTTTCCCTCAATTTATTTTTTTTTGTATGTTATAAGGACATAAATGAAACAGATGATTTTACCCACTTTGTGGACAATGGCACATCTGATATTCTATTTTTTAAAAGGTAGACTGATACAATTTTTTCCAGTATGTGCAGACAAAAAGACAAGACAACATTTTAGTATAAATATGTTATCTCACTAATTATTTGCACAACATGGGAAGGGATTTTGGCATGCTAATAGGATATGAATCAATAATAAAAGAAATAAAATAGGTGAGGAAAAATAATCTTCCTAGCAGTCTTGGAATTATTGTGTTTTATCAACAGTTCTTTGGTAGAATTCATTAAATTTTCCAATTAGTCACCAACATGAAGTTTCAGTTTTTCCTAACTTGACAACCAAAAACCCTGCTTGGCCTCTCTGAAAGCAAAAAGAGAATTTTGCTTCATCTAATAGAATCTGCTTTTTAGCAAATAATAACACAATAATGTCAAAGCTTAGGCTGGAGAAACCCCATTTTAGTTGTATTAATCATGTCTGCTGAGCTTCAGTAGCTGTAGCGAGGTTAGCTGATGTGTAGATGTAATGGGCCTGTAACAACATTCTTGTTTCTTTGAGACTTCGTGATTATTTTTCTTTGTTGAATTAACCAAGTAATGATTAATATTGGATAAGTTTTACTTAAAAGTGAGGCATTGATATTATCTTTGTAATCATAAAGCCGTCTAATGCCATGAATAGCTGCAAGAATACTGAAAAGATTAAATAATTTTGAGAGGACAACCTTTCTGACCTGGAAAAAAAATCAGGGTTATTTAATTATTTCCTCTTCTTCTAGCAGATACGTGAACAGCAGCCAAGATTTATGTAGTTTACATTTATGCTGAGCTGCAGTGGCCCAAAGGTGTCTGCTCTGCTGCCTGAATAGTTAAACCACAGCTTGCATCAATCTTTTTCTTCTGCCGCCATTCCGGGGTACCCCTCCTATAATGCTGTCCAGTTTACAGACTCTGAGCAGGTGGAGCAGGGTAAATGTGTTCCAAGTAACCCACTGCATTGCGAATACTCCTTGAAGACCATTTCTGCCCCAGTGTTTACCTGGGCAGCGTGAAAACAGCAGATGAACACAGCCTCTTAGATAGTCATGTTGTTTTGGGGGAATGGTTTACAAGCACAGTCACATTCCATTACTGCTAATGAGTGTTAATCTAGTAGAGGATTGTTAATCTAGTAGAAGAGTGACCCCCTATTTCAAAATCTCCTAGACAGGCAGCTGATCAAACACACCGTGGGGTTCTTTGAAAGCACAGATGGAGGTATTTCCAATTCTTGTTGACTTTCAGTAGGACTGAGAAACCTTCCTGCTCCTTGTGCCTCAGAACATCCCCCATAACCAATAAAATACCGAGCTGGAAACATTACACGGCAGTGAGGCTGACTTATGCTGAAGATAAGACTGAGTTTATTGAAGCTATTGTTTTGGGTAGTTTTATAGCTTAACCTTCAGTAAGTGTTATGAACACCATATCCTTTAAGATTACAGGGAGAAGAAATTTATCTAAAAGATAAAAAGTCTGATAAGTAATGAAAAGAAAATGCTGTTTTGTATCAAGTTTAAGATTTAGTACACACAAGTGTGAAATGAACTGCCTTCATATGCTTATCGTAGTGCCTGTGTTACACCATGTTTATGGAGGAGAGCATGCAAAGCAGAGCATTGCATGGAGCATTGCCCCAGGAGGTACCTACCCCAGGCACGTGGTGGGGGACCAGATGCGCAGTCCCCCTGCTTCTAAGCACAGTGAAACTGCATCCAGGCGTAGTATCCTCTCATACATCCTTAATCGCAGTATTTCAATTTATTGTACACTAATTAGATAGACCTGTTGGTTGAAGGAGAAGAATCAACACCCAGTAATTACTTCATTGTAAAATGTAATGAGTTTTCGAACCTGACATACTGTAAAAATTGCAGCATAATAAATAGAACGCAGTTTTCCTGCTATAAACTAGCAGTGAATTCTGCTAGTGTATTTCTTCATGAAACATGTTTATGTGATAGTCTTCCAATTTTATGGCTGAAGTTTATCACCATAAGGTGCATTTCATGACAGCCAAATAACTACATTCAGTTAGACTTGTCACCATGTGCCTTCAGTATCAAGACACATGCTGATTGTATCAAATACCGTTGACTGTCTTAGTGCTGCAAATAGAAAAGATGATTACACTGTTCTCTTTAGATGTGATGTAATATTATTCACCCCACTAAGAACTGAAGGTCAAGGTTGTCTAAGAACATGGGAAAGATCATCTATTGAAAGCTTCATAATATGATAATACACTATGAGACACAGCAGTCATTTTACATTAATATTTCTGTGATTTCTTATGCAAGAGGCAGCGCCTATTATACAAACCAAGCAAGTGACCCACTAGTATATTCTTCCATAGAAACCAGTCCCTAGAATTCCAGAGCTACCAACATTTGATTTCATTTATTTGTATCACAAAGGTCAGTAAGTACAGTTTACACTCTTGAGTGAAATTACACCAAAGCATTAATACATTATCAATAATGATAATGATCAGTCATTTAAGCCAGGATACTGCTATCATCTCCTTTGAAAGTGCAAGTAAAAGATGTGATAGTCAGAGAATCTACTGGAGTCATTTTAAGTAAAAGGCTTGCTTCAAATCATGACCAGAACTTGTAAAAACACTGACAGTGTGATTTATGTTGCATGCAGGTAGTAGAAGTGCTTGAGTTTCATTCCAGAAGAAAATACAGAATGCTTGCATATCATGGTACACTGCTTGTGTGATTTGAATGGAGGTGGAAGACCCACAGTAGCTTTAACAATTTTTTTTCCCAAGACTGTTCATTACAGCTTTGAATTCTGCTGTGCTGCGTGGTGCGTGGCCGTGTGGGCTGGAGACAGGTGTGACAACTTGGGCAGTGACCTATGTCGAGGTCTGTGTGGATCCTAATGGGGGATTCTAGATGTCACCAGGGCAGCACAGTTATTCATGACAGAAACTCAGAGGGAATCATTTCTGGCAGCTGCACCTTAGGCAGGCAGTGCCCTGCTGAGCGAGGGGAGAGTGGAAGGTGCGAAGCGCAGGATCACCAGGAGATGCTGGCCCCTTCCCGGGGCCCGGTGTGCAGATCGCTCTGGTTGTCTGATTGCCATGGAAACCACCAGCAGAGATTTCCCTTTTTGCCCTCTGCTTGAGGTGCTTGGTTTCCTGCTGCCTTGTTGCCTGCAGCCTCGTGACAGCGAGAACCCCCACCCCATGTACCTTGAAAGGACTGAGGTTGGTGGGAGAAAGCAATCTGTGATGGTTTGCAGGCTGCTCCCTCTTGCATACAGTAACAGAAAATGCGGGAGATAAACCCAGTTTTCAATACTGACATAATAATCATAAAGAAATTGGATGCAATTTGCTTTTAAAAGTCAATTTAGTCTAATTTAGGACCACATACAGAAGTATTTTGACAGCAGGCTTTGAATAGCCTTGTGCCAGCAGAGGAGGACAGAAATGAGGTTGTTTAAATGCACAGTTTAGGCATTTTCACCCATGAAATACACGGGTTGTAACCCTTAACCTTAATTCCTTTCACTTAGGACCCTGAGCTCAGGGATAACGTGATGGAGCTAAACCATCTTAATCTGAAATGCCGATATGTGTTCTTGCCTTCAACAGCATCTTAGTATTGAAAAATGTGTAGAAAAACATTAGTATTGAAAACATGTAGCGCCTGGAATAATGGCAGATGTTGAAATGATCTTTTATCTCAAAACATGCTAGTCAGAGATTAATTTTAATGAGGTTTTCATATTTATTTTTATTGTTTTAATTTTAATTTTTGCACTTTGGTTAATGAGACTTGTCCCCTAAAGAAAACATTTACGAATAAAAACAAATCAGCCTACTAAATAATTTTGATAGAATGTCACCCACGACACTGCTGAAGTTTTGGTGCACGTTTAAAAATATCGTATAAACCAGCATGATCACACCAGGTTTTTCTTTCAATAAGTAAAGGGAGATGTAAGGAGAAGTTCAAAAGAAAAGAAGAGAGAAAGCAAATGAAAAAAAAGTGAAATTGGAGTCACTGGGAGAAGTGAAGTTAGCGGCAGAGGGACTCCCAAGTGAGCCATGAGCTAAAACCACAAGGATGCAGATGGGCCGCCGGCAGCTAGCAGCGAGCGGTGCTGCTCCGTGCGCCTCTTACCCCATCCCCATGCCAGGGGATCTCCACCGGGCATCGGGTGTGCCCCTCCTTAAATTCCTAGGCAGAAGGTATGCAGACAGACGTCCCTCCGTCAGATCAGCCGCCACCGGGATCTGCACCCGGGCTTCAGTTTTCCTGGCACCATGGTGTTGGAAATGTGAGCTCGTACAAGCGCAGCTCAGCGGTGCTCAGCTGTCCCAGCCCCTATCCCTTCCCTTTTCCACGCACCTGTCCCTGTGAGGTGCTCTCCGAGTTCAGTAAAGGGGAAAGGAAAAGAGATCTGGGGAGCACCAAATGCATCATGGCTCTTGCACCTCCTGCCTGGACGTGTCCCTGCACATGGAGTGGGGTTTGCCAGGCACGTGGTGAGGGGTTTCTGCTGTTCCATATGGATGCTGTGCCGTGGTCAGGGACTTACCACATCCTCAGCATCCCTTCAGAAACATGAAGAAATGAGCTGGGTTGACATAGAGTCACACACCAGCTCTTTAAAGGTTTAGGGGGCAGAGCTGAATTTTATAATATACATCAACCATTGCGTTTGGGAATTATAAGCCACCTTTTTTTCCTAAAGGCAAAAGAGTTCCCACTCAGGCAATGTTTGTTCCCACTCAGTGTGGCAGAGTTCACATTTGTGTAGCAATATCTGTTGATCATAATGTGTTTGTTTTGTCTTTTTTAACTGAAAGGAAAAGATGACTGAAAGAAAATTAAAGTAAAAACTATTATTAACTTCTAATGCTAATAACCCTATGCATAATAATCGGCATTTTGTCCTGATTGTCTTGTCATATCATTCAATTTTCAAAGAGCCTAAGTCAGACTGTGCAGTCCTCATTACTGAACATGCATAACATTGTCTTCTAAATTCCCTGTAACTATTCAAATAGACGCTCAGAAAGACAAATTGCCTATCACTCTAAAGTCTTAAAACAAAACAAAAGACACCATATTGCCACTTTAGGGACACATTTGTTGCCTGCTGTTGCTATTATATATGTCATTTCAGTCCTGCAGTTAGCTATAAACTACATCTTTTCTTTTTCCAGAGAGAAATAAGAGATGCCTGAAGGGAAGCAAGAATGGAAAGCATCCTTAAAATGACTGATTTACAATTGGTAAGGAGATACAATATGAAAATTATAGCTTTCTTAGTGTGTCACATCACAGGCTTGCGCAATGTTCTTGCTTTAAAAGCCACCCCACAGGCTAGTGTGATGGCTTGGAGGACAGCCTGGCATAGGAGCAGACAAGTGGCAGGCTGAGGCTCCAGCTCAGCCTCTCAGGACAGGCAAGAAGCTCCTCTCAGGCTGAGCTCATGGGTCACCTCTGCTGTAAATGCTCCTCCATCGAATCCCCTCCACAACAACCTTTATGCCACAACCTACCCTTCTGCAGTACATCTGAGAATAAAAACAGTAGCAGACACCCCAAAGGCATGAATTGAGAGAAGGAAAAAGGCCCCTGTGATTCAAACCAGACAGAAGCTATTTCAGAAAGTAGGAAGCCTATTAGCATAAAATTCTACCCAAGTGCTATTGAATAGATGAAAGCCAAAGTGTACTTTTTGTGGCTGTAAAAACAGAACGTTGTTTTTAGGCTCCTAGGATTTAGGAGCCTGATGTGAGTTAATCTGCCATAATTTCTGTGGATCCTGCTCTTTAACCTAGAGATGTTACATACAGCCTCTAGATTTCAGTGTTATATTGTGGAGTGTCCACATTCACTTGATCTTCAAGGTATGAGAGGAATATGGGCATTTTATGGTGTAGAAGACACATTATCTTTGCCTTTTCACAGTCTAAGATGGCAATGGCTAGGGGCACTACTGATCTGTTCATGCTTGAAGTAAAAGCGATGTCCATCATGGCATTTTGTGTAGAGTTTTGTCCAATTGCCAGGTAGGTGTGGCTAAAACACTTTCAGTGATGTGGAGGCAGTCACCTTGATTCTGGATCTCAGGCTGATTCAGTCTATTTCACAATCTAGTATTTCTCAGAAATCCTGCTGTTGCCTACCAGCATATGCAGCTGGGCAGCGTGTTGGGCCATCACATCTAATATCCACCAAAGTGCTTATCCTCCATGAATTTAACATATCCTTCTTTGATACCATGCTATCTGTATTTTACTGTAACATGACATTCCATATTTTACTTCAATGCTTCCTGAAAAAGACTATCATTTGTTTTCTGTTTCTTACCTGATAATATCATTCCATACCTGCTAGTATTCATGTTGTCTGTGATTCATGTGCAGTTTTGGTTTTTAGTCACTCAGGACTGCAAAACCTTTCTATAACATTCACATTCAAGTTTAGATTTAGCCATTTAAAATAACATAGTATCACTGCAACTTTATTCATTCCAGATTTACAGTGTTTTCCAAACAATTTATGAAAAGTACAGATCCTTAGGAAATTCCCACATGTACACTTCTTCCTCTATGGATCTGCAATTTATTCTTGGTCTTTGTTAGATAGAAATACACAATTAGACATTAATCCATGAGAGGACTTTCCCTCTTATCAATTAATAAACTGTAATACTCAATATGTAGAAAGAGATTTCTTATATTTAAAATTTGGCATTCCTATAGGGAGCTCCTGAACTATGGAGCTAGTTATCTCCAAGAAGAACGCTCGGCTTATTATTAGTGAGCTACTCTGCAGAGCATTAGTAATAAGTGACACAGTGATTATCACTGTGGTGTTCACATTTCCCCATCACATGCTGGGATTGTTGTTTAAAAGTGTTTCTTGTGGACTTGTTTTGAAAAACAATCCTTGATGCAGTAACCTAAGAGCATAAAACAGGGTGACATTTCAGTTGATGTGTCTCCAGCTTTAATTTGTATTTAATAAGCCAGTTTCGCCTATGTTTATTAAAATTGGTTGACTTTTAAAAGAGCTCCCACTGAGTTTTATGAATATGCAAATTGTATGTCTATTTGGTATAGAATGAAACTCTCAATTACAATGACAATAAAGATGTAGTTATAGTTTTATTAATCAATTAACACATAAGTATTCTGATTAGCACTTGAAATGAAGTGACTAGTTAAATACTTCTTTATGTTGGGGGTACTGGAACTGCTTTCTTTAAGGAGATTGAGTCTTATGCCCACAGAAAGAGTACCTGGATGCACATCTACACATAATGAATAAAAGTAAAGAAATTTGCTCTGGTACTTGTACTTGTCACTATAATAAAAGATTACAGATCTGTGTCTAAGACTCCTCCCTCTATCAATGATCACTTAATCTGCACTAGTTAGTAGACTGGAAATTGGCATTCAATGTTACTTCTTAAACTGTTCACAAGTACCTATATTGCTTGAACCAGATCTCATTTTCTCTAGGGGCGGAGTGAAAATAATAGACAGGTACTACCCATAGATACTGTAAAAAGATGCTTGAAGGTTTGTAAATGAAAGATCCTGAAGCAAAATACCATTAGTCTGAGAAGTAGTAGTGATTTTAACAAGTTGCATGGGACAGGACAGAAAATCAAAATACCTCAACTATTTTTTTGGCCTTGTTGCTAACAGGCTGTGTTATCTTGGGCAGTGTCAGTTAGGAATCACACATGAGACCTTCCAAACAGAGTGTTAAACTCCACTGCTTTGTGTCCTGTGCACTTCTGATGCTGTATCTAAGCCTGTAGTGCTACTGGGGTGCCTATAAATGGCTCAATGTTTTCAGAAGTACGTTCACCATGTAACGTTTTAAGCTAGTTTATTTTCAGTATATTGTCAAAATTAAGCCTCCACTATTTTCCCATGTTTGTGTGCTCCTCAGAGCATGAATGTTTGCCTTGTTGTTTTCCCTCTAGGAAGATTGCCTTGTCTACTAATTTGAATGTTTTAGCCTCTTAATCTACATGGATTTTAATGAAAACTCTTTTGACTGTTAGTTCACAGATTTTCCTTGCATTAAAAAAGAGCCTGAGGTCTTTTTCATTGAAGTAATTGTCCTAATGCAGTGAGAAAATGCCAGCATCTAGAAGTAGTGACTTAAAAGGAATGAATTACTATTTTAATGAAAGTAATACAAGTTACTAATTCTGACTATAAGAAAACTTCTGAAACAGTAGGGAAAAAAAAAAAAAAAAAAAAGAGCAAATCTAAGTCACATCTTAGAGCACAGGCAGAAAGTAAGGATCAAGGGTGTATACGGTGATTCCAGAGTCCCAGAGGCAGTTCAGAGGATGAAACCTCATGGCTGGAGCTGGGAGAGCAGCAGTTTGGAAGTTGGGAGGATGAGTTACTGGTTCTGGACAGCAGCAGCAGCCAGTGAACAAGCATTTCCTGTAACTTCCTCTTATTTTTAAGAACTTGCAGCTGACAAAGAGGATTTGACTTGCCTGTGTTCTGGAGCCTCCTGTGAAACACAGGTCCTTCCAGACCTTGTGCTTGTTGGCACGTCATTGAAAGCATTCTGTTCAAACAGCTCCCTGAAAGTCTTTCTGGCTCCCCACCAGTATGAAACAATGTATGAAATACTCAGATTTAGAAAAGATTGGGCTAGAAAATATTACCAGTGGCTGTCTGTTTCTCCAGAAAATGAATAACAGACTTGGTCATTCAAGCATTGGACCTTTGCAAGAAAAACCTCACAGATCTCAAGGTATCTCCAAAAGTCTTATGGCTCTTCTTTCCCCCTGGTAGCACTTAGCAAGAACCATGTTTTCCAAAGCCTCCTGCCCTGCCCATGGCCCTCTCTTTTACAGAAAGCTCTTTCCAAGCAGACAGGGATGCTGTTAATTCCTGTAGCTTCACTTCAAATTTCGCAGGTGCTGCCATCCTGGAACCTTTCTGCCCCACTGCTAACTCTGAGTTTTCCAGACACAGACAATTCATTCTACTTCACAATAAAATCTTCACTCCTGAAGTTTAAATATTTCCTAAATGTTAAAGAATGGGTGTCACAACAGAAATGGTTTTACACATTTCAGTGATCACCACCAGCCTGCAGCAATAACTGAATGTGATACATGGGTGTAAAGTACCAACAGAAAGATCCATTCTACAGAATCACAGAACCACAGCATCACAGAATCACAGAATGGTTTGGATTTGAAGGGATCTTTAAAGATCACCTTGTCCAATCCTCCTGCCATGGGCTGGGACAGCTCTCACTAGATCAGGCCACCCAAATCCCTCATTTCTTCCTTTTGTGCGACTGAGTGAAATAAAGACAATCACGTCAAGATTTCTGACATTTTAAATCTTTTCATGTTTCCTTCTCCTTTTATCACCCTAACTGTTCTGAAGCCAAAATGGTTCAAAACAGTATAAAGGAGATAAAAAACAAGGGAAAAACTAACACTAAAGATTTCTCTGTCTCATATGGACGGAGAGGAAAGAAAAGAGGAAGAGGCAAAATTCTTATATTTAAGAATTCAAAGTTTCAGTTTTGAATAAAACAGATATTTAAATTGAGAAGGCAAAATATTCTTGTGGAAGATTTTGGTGTTGAAAGCAAACACACCACTGTAATTTGTGGAGAAAAAGCTGGAGACATAAAATTGTAAGTGGAACCATGGAAATTCCAAATAACCATGGCTTAGAGGAAATGGTAGTTCTGTAAGACACTTGTATTGCTCAACAAACATGGATTTTTCTTGTGATTATATTTAAGATTGTGGCTAAATTCTTCCTTTATAAGTCACTGAGTGACATTACATACGGAATATGTCCTCCAGTCTCCAAATCCTGAAACCCAGAGTGGGCAAAATCATGTATGCATCCTCTCTGTGCTATAGCAGCTTGCACATTTTTGTTTCAGGAGCACCAAATACGTATAGCAGGTGCCATCTTCTGGCAATGTCATTTTTGGAAATTAGCACTTATCTTACACAGCGTACATACAATAAAGTGTGATGAACTGGTTAGTATTTTTGAGTGTTTGCTAACAAGGAATAAAAATTTTATGTCCTTGAAGTTTAATAGAAAGTATTAACAATTCAGAAATATTAGCTAAATACTTTGCTTTTTGCTTGACAGTTCCTAATAGTCTTGTAAAGAACGATATGTTAAAGGTTTAAACACACAAATATTACAGTATATACAATATTTTATAATGCTCAAAATGACAGAATTTGCAGGTAGGGGTTAAGTTTGTCTTGTAACCAGTACAGCTGGAAAAAGAGAGCCCGCTTTAGGACTCGAAGGAAGGGTTATGAACTTATCTTCAAAGTCTTGTGTAATTACACACAGAAGAAGCAGGATTCGCAAAATGTAATGGTTTTCAAGAAAGACATGTCTTGACTAGCACCAAATTGAATGCACAAACGTGGAAAAATAGTAAAGAATGAAGGTGGATGAATTATAAACCACTTTTATTTGATTTGGATGTATTTAGATCATTTAATTGGCTTTCATGAACAATTATTGAATTCCTGTAGCATCCCTAAGTGGCAAACAAGTATGTCTAGGCCACATGACAAGTTTGTGGGCATGGGGTCTCCAGCTTCTGGCATGCAGCAGACTTTTTTATCCAGGAGATTGCCCTGTGCTGAGCAGAGCACCTTCACAAGAGCTGTGCCGCTGATTCTGTCACAAAGAGGAATGAAGCACAACTGTGAGGATTGCTCCAGCTAGCTGCAGTCTGCGTTCATTCAGGATATCCCAGTCCTTTTGGTCTCAGTGATGATAAAATACGAAAAAAGAGCAGGCACCCCTCTGCACAGCTGTTTGTGTCTTCCCATACGTATAATGTCTGATTCAGCCAAATTCACACAAGACCCCCAAAGAGTAGGGGTAAGGAGGTCAGACACCAGCTGCAGCGCGATCTGAAGATGGTAGGACATGTGGGGCTTCAGAAACGGAGGGAATTGGTAGTAAAAAAGATGACAGTGTGCATCAGAGGAAGGATCAACATTGTTATAGTGTGGGCAAGGTGTAAACTAACAGCTACGTGCGTTTCAGGACAATGAATTTAATACTGTCTGATGCTTTGCCAATGTGTTTAATGTAGCCCATCAGTGTAGTTTCTTCTGTAAAACAATCCCATGATAAGAGAGTGGGTGATCCAAAATTGGTGAGCCTAAAAGAGGATCATAGGTCATTGGCAGCCCATGAAGTCCATGACCTAGAAAAGGAGCTTCTTAGTGTGGTCAGCTATGACAGTAGTGGTTGAGCATTGAAGCAGGAATGAATAAAGGCTTTTCTTTAGTTGAACTTGAGAGCAGGGCATGTTTCTCGGTAGGAAAGCTGTCAGATCTGATGGGTAGGTGCTCGTGCCACACATGCTCTGTTTCAGGATAGCAAGAAGTCCCGGTGGTCTGTCCTGGGAGCAGGGTGAGTGTCTGCCTTGGAGCGAGATGAGTGAGCCCAGCTGGCCCAAAGCACAGCGTGCAGGGCGTCAGGGAGATGGGAAGGATTTTAGCAACTGTGTTGTGATAACACCTTCATGGCTACAGCCTTGTTAGGTGATGGCTGTAGGCATCATGCAAGTGGCCCTCTGTAAAACAAAACCCTTAGGTTAATTTTGTTCTTGAAAGAGGCACAGCGCAGGAGAGCCTGAGAAGCACTGTCTTTATATAGAGTAAACATATCTGCGAGAGGATCAGCATGATGCACATACTTCTAGATCCACGTAATGCTACGTGCTTTCACGTGTGCTACAAGCAGAAACCTGCATCTCAGCTGCTGCAGCTGGGATTGTTTATATTAAAGTTTTGTCAGAAAGCCAACAAAGTGCTGTTCGCTGAAATTACACCTTTTGCAATGGCTTTAGAAATTCCCAATGTTTAGCGCTGTGGTTTTTTTTGTGGGTTATCCTTTTGCTTGACTTTTTTGCAATTTGCTCAGACGTTTTGAGGCATGTTTTGCTGAGACAGCCGTAGAGAGAACCACAGCCATAGGCAGGGCTGGTTTTGCCATTGTTGCCTGTCTGGGAGTTGTGAGCCCGTCCCTCTCGGGCATCCCAGCTTGGCCGAGCGCTCACCGCCCCTCGCAGAGCTTGTGATCTTCCTCCGGCACAGCCTGCTTCAACGGCCCTAATTGCTGGGTTTGCGAGGCTCCTTGTTACAAGCATTTTTGCGCTTACTGAGGCATGTGAATGAAACTTGTCTGCGTTTGCTCCAGCCCCATAAACAGGGCTTGTTACAATGCGGGCTGTTTGCCTGATTATTCACAAGTCTGAGCATCGGGGGCTTCGCTTGAGCGCTGCTCACACGGGGCTTGTTTTGCAGAGCCCTATCACCACTTCCATTGTGGGGTCTTTGTCTGGGAGTTTGAAGGCTATGAAATTCTTTCACATCATGTTGCTTTTAGAAAAGGAGGATTAAAAAAAAAAAAAAAAAAAGAAAGACAACACCACAGAAACAGCTTCTTTGCACAGTGCAATATTGTTTTCCAGGACATGCCCCGCAAACAGACATAGCCATGTTTTGCTCTGTGGGAACAAGGGCTGTTTCCCATTTGTAATTCTCATCTCTTCAAGCCAAAGCCTCATTATAATCTCTTTTTCCCTCTTTAATTAATTATTGCCTGGTTCCTAATTCCAAAAGTAGAATAAATTAATAAAACCTGGAAATTGCTATCACAGATATAGGAAAGATATAAACCAGACAATTTTTCTCCTGGAGGTTTTAGTTTCAAAAACGGGAGTGTAACTGTTCTGATTGTCTATAAACTTCAGTAGCTGCTGGTAATTTCCATTAATTAAGCATGCAAATATATGACAGAAACAATAAATTGGCCTAAGCAGTAACAGTTTTCCTCCCATGTTCTCCTACAGGCAGAACTGGTACAATGATATGGAAGAGATCTAATTCATCCTAATTTTAGTCTTCCTCTGGGAGCGGAAGAAATCCAGCTGGGTTGCTATTGGTATTAGTAATTTTGACAAATGGAAGATTATTTCTTTTCAGATAAAAAATTACTTGATTTCTTTCTTTAGCAACATTTACAGAAGAAGAAAGTATGATGATGATCAGAGCATTGCTGGACTATCTCATTACCTCCAGCATGCAGTCTTCCTTCTTTGTAGGCGGAAACAGAGCTTATGGTTTATAGGAGGCATCGAACTAGTGCAAACTATACTTTGGTAACGTGCATGAATGCTGGTTACATTCTTTACTGCCCCAAAAGGACCATGTTATTGGAGCTCAGGAAATTAGTCCTTAAGGTTATTGATCTGTTTTCTCTCTGGCCATGGAAGGGAATGTGTGAGTCAGAGAATGTTGCACTAACAGTACACATTTATTTCTGTTTTACAACTGAACAAAATGAAGCATTCATATTTATATCTCTATCTGTAGTCACCACAGTTTCCCAGAGAGCTCTACAAACCCTGCTGTGGCCCTAGATCACACCTACCTTTATATTTAATCCAGTTTTTCCTGCTAGGTCTCACGATCTGCCCCAGACCCACAACTCCTGGGTTACTTCCCCCCATCCGCCCCGTAGCGTCCCCCAGAACACTTGTTCTGATCTTGTGTGTGGCTCATCTTTCAATGTTCAACATTGCTCTTCTCTCCATCCCTGTATTCGTTTGCTGAATATGTCGTGGCTGTGGACCAGAGCCATGTGTTGTTGCTCATCATTTCCTCACCTGCAGATCAAGTTTTACATAGTTGGAGACGATTTGCTTATTTTGATTAGCTGCATCATTCCTGTGGTTTTGTATTGTCTCTTCTAAGCAGAACTTGTAGAACCCAGACACAAGTTCAAATTCTACTTTATACTGAGGTCAAAATGTTCCCCTGGGATTTGCCAGTACATTTGTTTACTAAAGCACTGACAGAAGCCAATGGAAAGCAAACCCAGCTGAAGCATATTCAGTAGCTAAGACAAATTGTCTCAGGTAGTAGCTTGGCTCCACTCACAGCCTTTTAACTTCACAGGTAAGAAGGAAAAGGCTCATATTTTTCAAACAAACACAGCTGTATTGCACAAACTTTATTTTCCTGAATTATTTGTTGTCATAAAATCTCCTAAACCCTTGATTATCTAACTTTGCTATTTTTGAGGCTCATCGTTTTTCTTACATAGTTTTCTGCTTGGAAGAAGATGCAATAAAATCATTTTGGGTATAAGCCCAAAGTAAGAACTTCGCCCATAGTAATTCAGGATTTTTCTTCAAAGTTTCTGTGTTTCAGGATGTGAAGACAAACTCAAATAGTTTGTTTGTTTGTTTGTTTAAACATTGCTGCCTTTTTTTTATAGTTTGTGTCTGATCTCTACAGACATTTCTGACAGAGATTGGAGTATTTAAAGATTTAATTCCTAGGAAATTTCTGTGTCACCATTACACAAAAAATATGTTCTTAGTAACCAGCTGTGTTATAATTTACTGTCAAAGCTGCAGACATTGTGAATGTGGTGTAATTGCACTGCAACAAGAACTACTGGAAGAATCAGGCGGGAAGCTGAAATTCAAGGAATTAAGCTTAAGCAGAAGTCACACTTGCATTTTCTTGCTCTCATCTACAACTGTTTGAAGTGCTGATATCTGGAGAGAAAGGCCTTGACTTCTACTTATAGTGAGGAAAAATCAGTGTCTGCCAAGTGGCAGTGCAGCCATGAGTTTTTTCAGAGAGGAAAGAGATTTCTCCAGCTGGGGATGGGCAGTTTTAAGACTTGCAGGCTGTTCTGCTACTCTTGTCTATTATTGCTTGTCATTTGTAAGGGCAGCTAAACTCTATGAAAGTTTAAAGGAACATGGCCGTGGACTTTCTTCTCTTGTGTTTAGATTAGGAAAACAGCTATGTATAAACCTCGATGGCAATATACGTATTGAGATTTATTTCTGCTTAACCTTGGAATCTCCCCGCTTGGATAATAGCTGATTTTATCAGATCCTGTTTGGAACACCTCTCTCGGCAGCGTCCATAGGGAGCGCTGCTGGAACGTCGTTTATGGCTTGTGCAGAAGGTACTGAAAGGCAAGTTGTGGTTTGAAACCATCTGGCCCCAATTCTTCTTCCAGATTCTTTGCTGTGATGACCCCAAATTCTTTGAGTCATCTGGTGCGCTAAAAGGGAGCCTGACTCTGTGCCCAGTGAACCACAATGACCTCTTTAATAAAATATGTGGTTGAAAACTTCACGTTGAACTACACTGTGCACAGTGGTCTTGCAGGCTTTACACCATGCCAGGCCATTTTTCTAAAACTAATATGCTATTTTTTTTCATTTGTTTGCTTGTTTTAAATGGTATGCATGTGTATTGACAGCCATCCCCACAGGAAACCTTAATAAAAAGGAGGTCACCTTGTCATGTCTTTGGATTTGAAAAAAAAATGAAATATTCTTTAAGGAGATCCTGTGCTTTAATCCATTTTGGCCTGGTGGAATATCTGAGATGGCAATGGAGTATCCAAAGTCTTTAGTGAGATGTAATGAAATCTTTATGCTGAGGTAACTTTCTTGCTTAATAGCTTGGTGGGAGAGAATCCATTATATATTAGATCCATCTTTGTCTCTGTGGAGACATTCATTTTAAAGTAACATTTTAATCATGGCTGCAGCCCGCAGGGGAAAAAGAAGATACCCAGAGCTGAATAATGCATGCCCAACTACCAGAGGGGATGCTCTATTAACTCTGATTTACATACGACTGCTTGTTTAAATTTGTAATATCACCATTCAGATGGCATTTGGGAAAGGTGAAGACCTGGGTTAGGACCTACAATAATTCAAGGAGTAAAATAAGAGAGTTTAAAAAATATTATCCAAAAGCACATATTGTCAAAATAAGGCCAACCCTAGCCATGATCACTGTGCTTTTCTAATAAATCCTCTTCCAGGGTCCTTTGCCTACTTTTCTGGCTTAGAAATTGTTTGCCTGGGTGTTCTTCACTGTGCCTATTTTGGTGGATCCTTGGCAATTCTAGGGTGAATATCAACAGAGAATCTTTTACCTGGTGCTGCTCAGTTAGTGGAATAGTAGCCAGCGAGTAGTCAAATAGTATGACCTGCTGGGCTGGAAACCTGTTTGCACAACCAATTCTGTGGCAGAGAAATGCTCAGAGTCTCTGGCTGTGTCCCCTGGCTGGATTCTGCAGTGTCCATGCACGGTGAAGGTTTCATGCAGCTGGACCATTGGGAACAGCACTCAGCCATGCAGTTTCTCTGGTGTCCAATAAAGAATAACCCTGTGCTCCATCTATCCTTTCAGAAGGGCTCCGATGGGATACTCCTCTGCATCTATTTTCTCGATACCTTCAGGAACATAACATCTTTTATGGACTCTGTGTCTCCATCAAATATGGTTGCAGTCCAAACTAATGAATAAAAGTTGTTGGCAGTGGACAGAGAGAGAGTGTGACTTCAGATGGGAAGGCAAGAAAAATTGGCATTAAGAAATCAGGGAGAAGACACAACCCCCGTGCAACTACTGCATCCATCTCACTTCTCCAAGGGCTTCATCATGGGGTGCTGCCACCACATGAAGCCTGGTGGTGAGAGGGGGCCTGCCTGCCTCTGGAGATGAGCCTTCATCTCTATTAGCAAACGCCTTCTAGCCCCTTGCTGTAGCAGTTGCTCCATGTTCATTTCTATCACTGTGCTGCTGCTTTCCTAAATGGGATGTGGAGCTGAGAGGAGTTTAGGCCATGGAAATAAGACCAGGTGACCACATGATGCAAAAGGAAATCTTCATTTACAGTCTTAGGAAAGCAGGAAATCAACCACTGATTGCTGTTGGGACCAAGAAAATGGAAAAGATGATCTGTTGCCACCTACTGTTACTCGTGGTTGCTCTACTTGCATTTTTCTCAGCTCTGCTGCTGCTGTTCTGCTCTCTGCCCCTGTTCTGTTACTTTCCTTGAAAGAGATTGCAAAATACACAGAAGGTGCATTAAGGCATCACCAGCATTCCCCACCAGGCACACTTTCCTCTGTACTCAAGATGTATCAAAAAAAAAAAAAAAAAGACACATAGAATCCCAAACCAGCAGCAGAGTTTAGTAGTCAGATGTCACCCACTTCCTTTAAGAGAGCCCAGCTATCAAAATTGGAACAGCCAAGAGCAGAATTCAACACACCTCATTTTAGGCACCCCTTCCTCGTACCACATCAAGAAGTTCAGCTCAGCTTGGCCAGTTATTTTGAGCTATCTGGTCTAAGGTGAGCGTTCCTAAATTTAGTTTCCAGTAGTATCCCCTGGCTGCTTAGGGCTGTGTGCATAGGGAGAGACATTTTGTCATTCATGCATCACTGTTGGTGTGCGCTGTGGTTTGGGAATGCCTGGTTTAAGACATCCTTTTGCTGGGCTGGCACTGCCTTCACGGAGAGCTCCTCAGCTCTGAGCTGCCCGCTCCTGCCCTTGTATTTGCCAGATCCAGCGTCACTCGCTGCTGGCAGAGGCAGCTGACAGCACCAGACCCACACACAGTATAATAGCCTATTCTGAATACTTACACCGTAATCTCTCTGAGAATACTTTCAGGATTTGTTTTATGAGCTGGAAGCAGTGAACACTATCATAAATGCTTGCATATAACACTGCGAGAGGAAGGGTTGTAACACATAGTTACTGATGTTAATACTAGCACATTATCTTGTGATAGCTGTGCAATTAACTGAGTCACCACTATGCCAAAATCTCATTTGTCTCCAAGCGCCCCACAAATATGCTGTGTTCGCTGGCTGTGCTTCAGCCTGATAGCTTTTTAGTCGGTGCATCCTCTTTGTGTTTGGAGAACAACAGAGCTGTGCAGCCTTTGAAAAGATGATTAAGGATATTAATTTAATGAATGGTTTTCTCAAAATTTATTTCTAGAAGATGTTTTTTCTGAATGCTACTGATATAGCAAATTCCGAATCTTAATTTTGTTTCAGGAACAAAAATTTTGTTGTGAGACAACTGTCTGCACTCTGTTTGTCCTGGTGACATTTGTTAATTTGCTTTCAGATATTCACAGAAGTGTCATAGGCAGAACACTGAGCAATACTGGAACATCCCAAAAGTGAGAGAATAAAATATCCCACCTGCAGAATGATTGCCTCTTGTTTTTTGGCAGAAAAAAAAAAAAATAGGACCTTCACATACCAAACACAGAGCATACACAGAGCTCATCAAGGGGAAACAGGTTTATGATACAAACCATGATTTGTTCCTTTTGTGTTAAAATGAATCCAGCAGTTCTTTGCTGGAGAAGTTGTATCATGAACGTGTCAGAAAACTGATGGAAAGGAGTCCAGCTCTTCCCTTTCTCTTCCTTACTGGAAGCTGCAGTCTGATTTTTGTTTACTTAAAAATAGCTCTCTGGCCTGGAGACACAGCTGGATCTAAATGTGGGTTGCAATTATGCAACTTTCACTTAAATCATGACAGAAGTAGATGCTAGTCTAAATGTGAGCACTAGGTACAAGCACAACAGCTCCTCTCCTGGCTGCTGTAGCAGCTCAGGAAACAACCAAAGAAAAACAAAGAAAATCAGAGTTTAGCAGGGCTTGAGAAAACGATCCCTGTGGCCTCAGGACAGTGTTCTGTTTCAGTCAGATGCTGTTAAGGTTTAATAAAACAGAGGGATTGGGAGTGGTACATTTATACTGGAGAGTTTAATTGTGACCTTTTGTATTTAGGCAATATTTTTTCCCAGCTCAGGAATTAAATGTAGTGGAGAGACACTCCTCAATGTGACATCAAGTATCCTTCTTCCCCTGAAGATATAAATGTGAATGATGAAAGCAGGAATGTGGAAATAAAAGTGTTATTTCCACACTTATAATGCCAGCTAGCACTTGTTACCAAACTTGTGAAAATAACACGATTTACTGTAATAGTTTACACTTGGCTAGTGAGGTATAAAATATCTTTATCTTATAGCCATATAAACTATAGTTAAATTAGGCAGAAGAGACACACAGAGCAGCTCCCACAAAAAGATTAAGAACTCAAAAGCGCAAGGAATACAAGATAAAGGTAGAACATCCTGATCTGAATATATGTTGGATGAAATGGGAGTGAAAGGGATTGAACCACGGTGAGGCCGAGGCCGTTCACCTCCCAGATAATTCTCACTCAGAATTATCTCAGAAGCTGATCCAGGCTGAGGCTGTAATAACCCCGTGTTACCCTCCAGCATTTTCACTGATAATAAATAAGGGCCCTAAATGTGCGAATGGTGAAATAACATGATTAGTCCAACTGCTTGGATTTGTACTGAAACGACAAAAGTTTTGATTCGAACAGTATCCTTAAAAAAAAATACTCTCAGCTACTTAATTATTTACATTAAAACCTGGAAATTTCAAGGCTTGTTTTGCTTTGTTTTCATGGAGGCCATCTGGATTACTCAGAGACCTGAGGTGAGAGTATTCACTGTTCTCCTCTTTGAGGTAAATGGAGCTATTGAATTTTCCCTTCCACACACAGGAATTAGTGGTTCAAAAATAAAGGAACAAACTAAAGAGCTGAAAACAGCCTGGGCTGAAAAACATCTCAACTGAATTACACTTCTCCCATTTCCCTGATGTGATAAACCTTACACTCTTACAAGATCTGTCTTTTAAATGGAAAATCAAATGGGAAACCTCAGCACTTTGTTATTTTTTTTATACATCATGAAATATTGAACAAAAAAGAGGTCATAAGCCATTTTGTTGACTTTATAGGTCTCCTGAGACTTCTTCAAGCTCTCTTCTTGATTGCTGCCATACATCTGGAGTGAGAGCCAGCCAGAGACAAGATGGCAGGTGTAAGTTGCTCTTGGAGATGTAATACATTTTTCTCCACAGCAGGCAAGACAAACACTGCCTTTCCTGTTTCCACCAGAAGGAGGAGAAAACTTTATGAGCTATGCTCTCACCCCCAAAAGCCAATTGCATTTTTCCCAAAAGTTTCAACATGTCCACAATTTCCTCCTATAAATTGAAATATGTGACTTTTTCCTTTTTATAAGACTTTTTGTTGGATGGAAAAAATATTTTTAGTAGCTAAGTGGGGAAAAAAGATTTTTGCATATTTTCCTATAATAACTTTATTATTTAATGCAGTGATTGTATGTGTATAAAGACTAAATCACAGGAATTAAGGCTTTTGAATATAAACATAGTTATAATAAGATATAATGTTCACTAAAATTAAAAATGCTTATGTCTATAGCAACAGCAGCCAAGCTGTTCAGAAAACTTAATCACGGTAAGCTTGTGAGGGACGGATTTGAAGTGAGAAGCCTTCCCAGCTCGAGTGCTGCTCAAAGCAGCTGCATCAGAACAGCTTTTTCTGTAGTATGCCACCGGGTGGCAGTGTAGGAGAGAAAATGTGTGACATGCCCACGAGAAGTATTTCAGTCATTTGTGGTCTTTAATTAGGCACTTCTGCATGGCTGAAGTAGCCTTTTCCTTCCGTCCCTGTGTTACTTGCATACAGGCAGCACTATTAGATTAAAATTTTATCTTTCTATATCGTCAGTTATTAATTTTACTGGTCTCCAAAGTTATTTGAGAGAGAAAAGAATGTCTTGAAATCAGGATGTGAGTCATGGTCAGCAGAAGTCCATTGTAAGACTGCATGGGCTGTAATTATTTCATTTTGCTTAGCAAATCCATGAGAACTCACTATGCAATTCTGCAAGAAAATCTCTCCAGTCAGTGCTGATCTCACATTCTTTTTATTTATTTGCTTCAGCCAATGCCCCCTTTGAAATGAACCTCCCTGAATTGTACCTGTCTGCTCTAAAAAAATGCTGGGGTCCAGCACTATTGAGTTGTCACCAATTTTAGTTTTCCTCCTGCTCACAAAACGATTGTGTAGGTAACCTTAAACGAGCATTCACATCGAGCAGTGCCCTCCCTTGCTGTAAAACACTGTGAAAAACAGTGGCAAGCACCAGTGGAAGGTCTGTGTGTGCCCCATGTGGCATTCGCAGAGCCCTTCTGCAAGCTCTGAGAGTAAGCCCTGACTCTAGGGGCAGGACCCCATCTGTCCCGGCTCTGCTGACCTACTCGCTATGGTTCAGAGCAGCTGGAGGGCGGTTGACTCAGTGCTGTCTTATCTGAGAGCTGATTGATTCTTCTTTTATTGACAAGTTGTTGAAATCCCCCAAGAAACAAAGCAGGAGTCTGGGGGAAACTAACAGGCAGCTGTTATTAGAAATTGTAATTAAAAAGAAATTCCTTCATTATGAGGCTTTGCCTAGAAATCAAAAGACTGTATCAAAGCATATGTATCTCCTGTATACTATTAGGCTATTAAGTGTATTATTGAAATATGCAAATAGCGGCTATTAAGGCAGAATTAAAAGGAGAAGCCAAAAGAGTAAAAAAGTTTGCAGATGGCATGCTGATTGTTTAAAGATACTATACTAAAGACTGAGAGCAAACATTTACTACTTATCAAAAGAGACTTTAAAAGGACCACACGCACACAGAAAGCTGGCATGATTAAACAGAAATGTGAAAGAGGCTGTTAGAAATAAAAGACAGTCTTCAAAAAGTGGAAATTATGTTGAAATGAGGAAAACAGAGAAGAACATAAACTCTTCCACATTTAATATAAACCCTTTATAAAGTGGGCCAAAAATATTTTGAGGAATAACTTGTGATAAGCATAAGAATGAATAATAAAACTTTCTCTAAACACATCAGAAACGTGAGTTGTGCCAGACACTTTATAGGCATTCTATAATGTTTGGGATATAAAAGGAGCATTTAAAGAAGATAAGCCCAGAGCAGAAATGCTAAATGAATTTTTCACATTAATGCTCACCATGGGCAAGCTTAGGCAGGTCTTTACTGCAGAATCTTTTTTATGGGGCCAAGTCAAAAAATTATCTCAAATTGAAGTGTCAGAGAAGAAATTTCAGATTAGATAGAACGAAATGGTAACAAATCACCTAGATTAGATCAGATTCTCAAAACACTTCTAAGGGAAGTCTGATATATGTGACAAATTATTAACTGTGATGTAACTCCACACTTAGTTTGGCCTCTGTTCCGAAGGAATGGAATGTGACAAATGTGACATTGCTTTTGTTTTTAAATTCATGGGGATCTCGGGAATTACGGACCAATAAGCCTGAGCTCTGCACGAAGTAAACTGATACCAACTGTGATGAAAAATGGGCAGACGTAGCTAACCGTGATATGAAAAGAGACTGTTAATAAAGGGAGGGTAAAAAGCACGAATGATCAGACTTCTTTGAAAGAATCAATATACAAGTGAATGATAATGATTTGAATAATTCTGTGTAGATGGATTTCCAAAAACCTTCAGTGAAATCCTTCAGCAATGTGTGCTAAAGAAAGCAAGCATGAGATACGGTGTGTTTTCTCACACATTACTATGTAGTTGAAAGACAAGCTTCAGAAAGCAGGATAGAGAATGAAAGAGTTATGTTCCATTTTCACAGTGGAGATAGTTTAGTTTGAGGTGTTCTTCAAGGTTTTATGTTCAGTCCTATGCTACTATACTTTTAGAATGTAAAAAGAAGTAAATTAATGAAAAGAAGTAAGTGGTGAGGTCATAAGCTCAGCAAATGATGCACATCAAGAGCAAATTACAATGGGATGCAGTATGTTCTCTTAACACAGAGCAATTTGGCAATAAATGGTAGATGAAATTCAATGTTAAATGCAAAGTAATGCCCATGGGGGGGAAATCCTCATTATAATCATACAAATACAGCTCTAAATAAGTTATAACAACTACTGAAGGAGGTGTCTGAGTTACTAGAGAGATACTGTATGCAAATGCCAGATTAATGCTCTGCAACAGCAAGCAAGCAAAGCATTAGAAGGAAATGGAAGTTACACAGAAAACATGATGCAATTATAGCCCTGATGCAATGTCTAGATCCAGATTTTCAGATTTGACCCACATTTTGAAAACTGGTCATGCTCTTAAAAAAATTGTAAGAAGAAGGAAAGATAGTAATAATGGCAACATGTGTGACCAAAGACAAGGAGTGGCTTCCACAAAAGAAGCGCATCAATAACCTAGGGACACTTTAAATTGGCTAAGAGGTAACTGTTGGGGTTGTGATATGACAGAGGTTATAAAACCATTAGTGTCATGGGAAGAATGAATACAGAGTGATTCTTCCCTGCCTCTCACAGTGTAAGAACTGGGTTGCCTGAAATGCCATTTGCATGTGGTAGGATCAAAACCAAGTGAAGGGAATAGTTTTTCACACAATGGTAACTGAACTGCGGAATTCATTGTCACAGGATAGTCTGGTCTTGCAAAGTTCAAATTGATTGAAATAATCCTAGAAGAAAATTTAATCAAGAGCTATTAACTGCAAAGACAATCACTCCTGGGTTTGGAAGGTTGTGTTGATACCAGAGAAGATTTTACTGGGGAATATCACAGCTTTCTTGCCATTTTCATACCCTAAACAGTCTCTCTTGGACATTGCCAAAGACAAGATATTGTGCTAAGGGAGTCTTGAATATGACCCAGAAGTGGTGGTGGTCATACAGTCACTCTTGTGATCTATTTTATGAGACGCTAAGTACAAAGAAAGATACTTTCTCTTCCATGGAGTGAAAACTAATCCCTGTGTTTACGACATAAGAATATATTTATTCTGATAGGGGTTGCCATGGCACAGCAGCCGCTGTCTCAGCAGTGATTCCCACTCTACAGAGATCTGAAAAGCCCACAGAGGCAAAAGGACATTAGATACATGGCTAAACTGTACCTCAGTCAACTATAAACAAATGCAAAAGTCTACTGTTTGTGACAGAGAGACACTGGTTTCAGGGAGCTCTGTTGTGACAGAGGGATGAAATCCATAGACCTGGGGTTGTGTTGTGTGCACTTATCTGTTTCACTCTTCTCTTTTACCTCTCCTTTTTACAATACCCAAATCTAAGTTAAAAGTTGCCGGTCTCTCAGGAAGATACAAAGGAATTTTTCGCTAAAATGTTAACCATTGCTACAGGATTTCTCCCATCCTAAACTACAAGCCAGATCTACAGCTTGCCACTTTCTAATGGTACCTGTCTCTTTGCATGCATCTCCCACTAGAGGCAGGGAGCATTCAAGTCTTTTCAGCACCACAGTCCTGTTGTATTTCCTATAGAGCTAACTTGAGTCCAAGTGCTATCGCTGTGCACTTTTTATGCAGATGGTTTTGTTCAAGACAGCGTGAGAGTCATTAATGCAATGTACATTACAATTTAACTTTGCAGTGAAAACAACTTCAATAGTATAAGCATCAATCTTTTCCCAAGTATATCACTGCACAGCATTTACTCTTTAAGATACTAAACATCTTTTTGTGAAAGACAAAGTACTAGACACTGTGTAATGCAGTCTGCAAGATTTTTTAATCAAGATGTTTGTGTGCACAATCTGTGCAGGAGGTTGTGAAGTTCTGCACAGTCCAGAAACCATTTTAGACACATTGGTTCAGAGCTGTGTCACAGCTAAGTCTTGGAGGTTACATATATTTTTATAGATTTTTAGCAATTGTAGGTAAAGGATTAGAAAGTAATTGCTGAGAGCCCTAGGTAGTTAAGAGCTTAGTTATGATAACAGATGTAAGGGTAGGATGGTATATGAAATGGCTTACCTCTGACACAGAGAGGTCGTCTGGTTTTGGTAATAGTATCATTAAACAATAAACCTTGTCACATATGAATCTGTTAAATTGGAAACTTTGTAGAATGGGAAACAGAAGTTCATTATCATTACATTTCCTTTGAAGGAAAGGAGGTCTTGATATACAGACACCAAGCATTTTAACATAGGTTTAAGGTCTTTTAATAATACATGTGATAACTGTTATAGGATTTTCAATGTAAAAATATTTAACTATAATTTTTAACTCAAAAAAAATTACAAACACCAAATGTATTGTAGAATGTGTTGCCACTATAATGTACGCATTAGATGGCTGTAAGGGAGAAAGTGACATTTTTGACTAACAAGGTTTTAGGAGTTCTCTTTGCTTTTTCTTGGTCCCGCTAAATGAAAGACATTGTCAATATGAAAGAGAAATAAGCCATTAAGAGGTTTAGCACCTTAACTTCAGGTTAACTTCTGCTGTGCTGTGCAAGCAAAATATATCCCATCCTTGTAGACAACTTCCCTGGGATCGTCAGAAGGGTGAACAAGAAAAAGAAAAAGAAAGTCTGGCTTTCTGAAGAGACTTTGTCTAGCAATCAACATTCATATTAAAAGCTGAACTGTGTTATTTCAAGCTGCAGCATATATACCTCACCAAATAAGGGACCAGCCAACTTATGTAAAAGAATAACCTGCCTCTGAGCAGAACATATTAGCTTGGGCACAGTTCCACATTAGCATGTCCAAACAGCCTTGGGATTGGATGTGTCTTCCATTTTGCAGCTTAGAAAATGAGCTAAGCTATTCCACAACCGTCTCCACCTGACTACATAGACATGCCTTCATAGTATAGCTTGGACCAAGGCCCTTCCCCAGCCTGCTGACACAAGCTGGCTGTCAGCTACACTTGCTTCCCAAATGCCATGAAGCAGCCACAGCAAGTTGAATTCAGTATTTACATCAAAGTCCTTAGGTGAGCATTGGTAGAGCTCAAGAGATAACTCAGTTTCTGAATTTTTTAGGTTCCTTAAAAAGTGTCAAGTGAAAGTAAACAGCTTACTCTGTGTGCTTACTTTCCTAGAATAGGGATTGTCTGCAAAATGATTGTTGTTAAAACTGTAGAGAGAAAAATGTAGAAATTCCTGTTGTTAGCCCTATGGAACAATCCATCTCCAATGACATGCAAAGTCCACTTGGATATAGTTTAGGAACTCTTATCTGAAAAATGTGTCGAGGGGTGCCTGTAGTTCAGAAAAGAAGGAACATCCTGTATAAAAGAGAGCCTGCAGGCCTGCAAGGACCCTACTATGGGGAGAGGCTGTGTTGTACTGAGTAGTCGTTGTGGTTCTGGAAGGCTTTATCGGGAATGTGCACCTTCCAAAATCTTGAGTGCATCTGCTTCAGTCTGTTCTACTCCTCCCTTGTCTTTCTTCTTAAAGCCCAAAGTGTTTGGGATTTGACATCTGGAATCTATGTGACAATTTCAGCATTATGGAGACATTTGTGTAACTATATGATTGCATGCTACGGGGGAACTTGATGTAAGCCCAAAGCTAAGAAGGCTACATAAATAAACAAGGGAAAGAAAAGTAAAGATAGGGTTCAGCAGCCAAAAAGCAATACCCCGCAAGTAAATAGGGAAAGAGAAGGGGGCAAGCAGGGGGGAAGAAACAAAAAACAGTTTAAAGACATTGATTACAGAGTTACTTCATTGTTCATGTTTGGCGCTGTAAGTGGGAGGGGAAGATAGCTTTCCCTAATGCCGCATGAACATTAATATTGATGGCCTCATAAAAGTAAATCGGGGTTTCTCAAGGGAGAGCAGCACAAACACTTCTTTGCCACTTAAAGCTGAAGTTCACGTGGAGGAGGGTCACGAAAGTCTCCAGCCCGTATACCAGGGGTGTTCAGCAGACCACAGACTGCTGGCAGCGTGCCTGCTCAGAGGAGTGTGTCAGTGCCGCTTGCTGCGTTATGTAACTGCGCAGACTGCAGCAGAGGCAATGAAGCAGGAAGCCCGAAATGTTCCAAAAGACCAACTGGGATTTCCCCCGCTGCTATTGTCACAGCATAACTGCTATTTTTAATGTAACCAGTATAAATGAGTTTACTTGTCCTTTTCTAAACTTAGGCTGCTACTAAAAAAGAAGTCAGGCGAAGCTAGCAGGGTTTTAAACATGCAAGGTTTTAAACGTGCTAATTGTGTGCCCAGTGGGGAGTCAGCTGGGAGAGCACGGCCCCGTGTGTGTTGTGCATTATTGTGGTGCTTGGTGTTGGGGGGAGATAGTTGGCAGTGGTGTGAAGGTAGTGGAAAGCCAGCTGAAGCTGGGAACACTGCTTGCATAAGCCAAAAATTAGTTTAGCCAACTGTCTTAAGGGAATGCATTGTAAAATGATAGAGAGGGCAGTGTGATGTAAGTAGTTGTTACAGCAGAGGAATGGGAACCAGGATGCCTTGATTTCCAGTGTTGTCCGAGTTACACGCTGAGAACCTAGGCTTGCCAGGTACTAAACATCGTCTTTCTTAACTTCTTGTCTATTCAGGATCTTGCTGTGTAGTTTTTACACTTCACCTGCTTCAGCTGGACATTTGGACTACAAGTATTGTTCAAAATGTTGCTGCTTGCAGACTAGAGCTTTCATTGGTCATCTTTTCTAAGTTAAAAGCATTATGTACACACACAAACAAAGTCTTAAAAATTAATTTTTTGAGAACCTGGAACCAAGAAGATATATTTTTTTGAGTGGTAATTATATGCTGAAGTAATATAAATCTGCTGACATCTCTGCAGGGTGCTTTTGTACGTGATAAAAATACAAAACAATGTTAGCTCTAATGTGGCTGGGTTGCTCAGACAAAAAAAAAAAAAAAAACAAAAAAAACCCTCAGCAACAATGATGGTGAAGTGTAAGAAGTCATACATTAGTCACATATGAAGCTAGAACTTAGAGTTCCTGGACCCTGGCCCAGTGTACTTTTCCTTGGGCCAAAGGGTAAATTCAAGGGTAAAACAGAGGGAAAAAGTTTAACCATGTCCATGGTTACTTGAATTCTAGTGTTGAATACGTTACCTAACATATGCGTCACTCAAGAAATGCAGAGGAATTTGGGAGAATATAATGAGCACTAGGACTATCTGAAAAGTTAGGAAGTGACTAAGAAGCACTGCTGTGCACTTGCAAATAAAGGTTTTCCAGAGATTTATAATTCGTTCCATGATTATTATGGCACATCCCACCCAGAATTCCGGCTCCAGTCCTGATGTCTCCACTAAATCCCTTGTTTAATCATTTGTTCTTCCCTCTTTCCTCTCTGACCCTCACTTCTTCTGTTCCTCCATCATAAATTCTTGACCCAGTTTTAATTTTTTTCCACAAGCTTGCCGTTCCCTTTTTTTTTTTTTTTTTTTTTTTTAACCAGGTGTTCTCAGCAGTCTCTTCATATATCAGCTTCAGACTCGTTTCGACCCTGCATTTCTATCAGGCAGCTTCATACTCTGCCTGTAACAGAAAGGGGGGGAGAAAAAGGAGGAATATAAATCCAGGAAAAACAAGCTCTTGGTCCTAATCTGTATCATCCCAAAACTGCAGCTAGAGGTAGGAAAAGCTCTGTCTCTCCTGGCAGAGAGTGTCATTGCACCCTTTGGAGTTTCAGCCAGGAAGTGCTAGAAAGTCCCTTCTGAGCACTGATGAAGAGATCTTTTGAAGACTTGGACCCTGGAAAGCTTGCTAAGCTTTTCACTGAAGACAGGAAAGGACATAGTCATGACAAAAAAACTGTTCCCATACAAACCTCAGATCACTTCTCCGAGGTGTGAAGTAATGCAGCTGTACAGAGAAAAGGTGGCGAACGGACACAAAACGATGTAATTTTGCCATGCCTTTGGAGAACACTGGGAGTAGGGAGTGAATGAGAGAGAAAGGGGAGGAGAGGGTGAAAAGGTGGTCTCTAGCAGGTATGTGTGACTGTACAAAATTCAAATATGTAAAATTTCAACCATAAAATAGCAAACAGTTGAAGTACTCCTAAATTACAGCAACAGAATTGTATTGTCACAGGCAGTGTCAGGCAACCTGACACTGATGCTGATGCTATCAGCACCACCTCCTTTTGCAATTTACACATAACAAATATACTTTTTCTGTCAGAGTAAGGTTTTATATTCTTGAAACACATCATAGGGTGATATTTTTCTTGAATGCTTATGGCCAAAAAATCATTCTGTTGATCCTTGTGTTTTAAACATCAATTTACCATTTTAAAATCAGCACTGTATAAACAACAGAGGAAGTATTATAACTGTGGAAAATTCTAACCCCTTCATGTAACAAGGTTTTGTTGGACTGCTAAATGCATGAGTTTCAGCTATGGTCTTCAAAACATGGATTTTTTTTTTTATTTTTTTTTCTGTGGGCCTGATCCTGTAAAGTATCAATTGCCTTCTATTTCGTATCTGCAAATCTGTCAGATCTGTGAATCAGTCACTCAGCCCCCAGAGCACAGAGCCTCAATACATCAATTTTATTTGGATTCCGTGTTTGTTATCTTAAAATTCCAGTCTTTTGTCACTATAATTTAATTTATGTTCTCGTATATTCAGATTGCAGACACTGTTTCTGTTGATCACTTAAAACCTTGGCATGACTCTGAGTAAAACATTCAGCATTATACACTGCATACCAGATGTGGATTAACTAAATGGTGCTCGTGTTCCTAGAAAGCAAGATCCAAAAATGTACTTAAGCATAATCATTCAATATAACAAACCATATTTTAAAATGTGATCTAGTATTCAACCATTTGCCAGAAACACAGTTTTACATGGTAAATTATTCTGCAGGAGATAATCTATATTTTTCAGATTTTTTCCAGGTGCTTATTCTAAATGACGTAAATAATTTCAACGTTTTCTTTCACCTGGAGGATCACAAAGTGTTAGGCAACCTGCTGTATTGAGCATTAGAAGACTTCTGTAGTGAAATGTGGAAAATGATCAGTGACAAACAGGAGAACTGTATGCCATTTAAAGACAGGATTTTACTTTTTTAGAAAACAAAACAGCAAAAGAACAGCCCAGGATCAGGTTGCAATTTTGGAGATTATTAACTTACTGGATTTAAACCTTCAGCTCAGTTTATGCAGTCCTGATATTTTAACTGAAATATAATTTGCTTACAAAAAGGAGGGGGCAGCACTCTGGAAACCAGGTGAAGGCCTGCAAAGGCGCAGACTGCAATATCCCTGCAGAGCTCTGCCACTGCCTCTCAGTCTCGGCACTATTTTTGGCAGATGCTGCAAGACAAACTCAGTTCCTGGTAGTTTTGCAATGTGAACAATCACCCCACAGAAGCCTGCATTATTATTCTTTATAATTAATAATTATTATAATTCTAATGGTGCTTTACAAATACACACTGAGATACATTCATTGCCACATGGACTCTCAAAACCAAATGGTTCTAGCAGTGAAGGAAGCAGAGATTTCCCCCTGTCTGGGGCGGTCTGTCATGGCCCATGCACTTTGAAAAAGGCTTTCAAGGAGGAAAGAATGATGCTGTGGACAAGACTCTGGAACTGCTCCAAGCAGAGGGCAGTACAGCAGGGCTGCCATATTTCTCATAGCAGCTGGCAGTTTTGTAGAAGACGTCCTTGTGCATGTCTCTGCTTCTGAACTGAGCCTGGGTAGGTGAGCTCAGGGTGGCAATTCCCTTTCTAACCTCTTTGCTTCCTGACCAAGATTCCCAAGCTTCCCATCCCTCCAGTCGCCAAAAGCAGCAAATACCACAAAGCCTTTTGCCTTCATCCTTCTGCCTTTCATCCAAACCCTTTTAACCCCACATCTCTTTCCCACTGCTGAGTCTCTCATTCCTTCCAGCTTCCCAGTCCTCATCCTACAACAGCTGCAACACCCCCAGCTTGGATCTTCCTGCTCTGTGCAGCTTTCACCCTGTACCCTCATACTTTTCCTCCATACTGCCACCCCAGCCTGCAGCTTCTCCTCCTGTGCCTATCCAGCCCAATTGCTCTGCTATCCACTGCACTCCCTTACTTTCTTCTTGACTGCTGCGGCCAGCCGTGCATGTCCCCTTCTCATTCACCCACTAAGCAAGGCTTGCCTCTTTTTCTGGTAAGGTTTCACAAGCACTTTCTCTGAGGTCAGAACTACAAGACGTATTCTGGGGGGAAAGAAAAAGAAAAGAAAAAAAGTGTACAATATGAAAGGAGGCAGGAGGAATAATGAAAAATGGACATGAGAAGAAAAAAAAAAAAAAAAAAACACAAAACAGCACAAAGAACATGTATGGAATGAGCAGAAAGGGGGAGTCTGAGGACCTGAGAGAAGCCATTAATGTTGGTATAGGGTACTGAGAGTTCAGGTGATTTTGATGAGGTCAGGGACAAAGGTGATGAACAGATAGAAGGAAACAGATGTGCTGAGGCACCTTGGGAAGGCTGTTTCACTCTTGTTATTGCGGGGGCTGAGGGAAAAGTAGAACTCAGGTTTTATTTACTTTCACCTAAACTAGACTGAGCAGCATTACCCTGTGCTAGAAGGGGGGTGTTTGGACAGCATGAAGATTGTAATCTGTGGCCTCTAGGGGAGCTCATGTTAGTCACCATTGGCAGGAGTCTGCTGGATATGATGCCACTGGCTTTCATATCCAAAAGCATTTGCTTTTCAAAAATGTCTTTGTGAGCCACTGATAAGTTAAGGAGAGATCCGACAGGCGTTTGTGCTTGGCAAAAGCACATGTGTGTTGTGACACAGCTGCCCAAGGCTTGCTGCTTGGTCCCCAAGGCCTTGGTAAGGACAGATGATTTTAGCATTCTAATCCACACCAGCTGCTGACTCTTGATTCTTCGTTACGTATATTGCAACCACAGGGCAGCACTCAATATGGCTATTGTCTGTATCCTGGTTATTTATGTAGCCATAATACTAGGTCTTTGAGTAGCTTTTAGGTACTCTATACACTGTAAACTACCTTTTTTCTTCTGGCTCCCATTGTCATGTCACTAGAGGGTGACAAAGATCCAAATGAGAACAACAATGGAGCCATTTTGAACTGGAAACTTGAAATTAACTGGAACTTCTTGTCACCTACACAAGTCTTTCAGTAGAACAGGCGTGAAGATTCAGTGCATCGATTGACAACTTAATAGAAGTGACACTTAATGGAAGTTTGCTTGATTTAGTGCCAAACCTGAACCAGGTTGTTCAGAATGAAGAAGGCTGCAACTAGATTTCCAGGGACTTTCCAGGACAGAGTTGAAAAGAATGGAGTAGTATTGCAAATTCAGAGTAGGGAAGGGAAATCTGCATTTTTAGAAGGTATGGTATTGAGAGAAGAAAAAAGCACGTAATCAAACTGAGACACTAAAAGTACCATTTCTAATATGAAGTTTTCAGTTGTAGAATTTGCTAGTTGAAGAAAAATAAAACTTTTCTGGATGCAATAGTGTTCACAAATGTGAGTATGTTAGCTAGGAAGTGCAAAAATTCCAGTTCTTGCATTTACAACAGACAATAGTTGGTTTACTAAGGAAACCAACCTCCTTTTCTAAAATGGTCTTATGCTCTGCCAATATATTTTATGGGAATATATTTTATTTTGCACATGAAAACAAGGATTTGGATATCTACTGGTCTTTTGTAAACACATAAATGGTGAGAAATTCAGGATTAAATCATCCCTGGTTTTGCTTCCCAGTGCTCTGGCAATCTGTAGAAATACAAATTTCCATGTCAAGTCTTGCATCACTTAAAATGTACATATGGGTGTTAAATATTTCAATTAGTTTAAAACACTAAGAAATGTTGCTGTTGAATTAATTTCCTTTACTTTGTAGGTTCAAAGTAACTATTTAAAGTGGAATTCATATGACATTGCCAGCTCCCAAGGCTTATCATGACATTTGATAGAAACCGTAATGTACCAGCACTCAGAAGTGTGTAAATCTCAGCTTTCATTTTCCCAAATATTTCCAGGCTGCAAGACAGTGGAGAAGGAGTGGGAAAAAAAAAAAAAAAAAAAAAAAAAGAGCCTACATTTCCAGCATCTGAAGTGTGATGAAAAGAACATCATTTTGCTATTCTAAAATGTTATTTTTAATTTTATTATTATTATACATTTTGGGGGCAATCTTGTGATGTTCAGGCCCTCATTCATGACTCTCAGTACTTGCTGTTGGCAATATAGTCTGCGAATGGCACCAGTCTCTGACTACATTGAGGGATTTACCCCACCCTTCAAAATCAGCAAAAGATGTGTGAACCAGTCCAATGGAAACTTTGTGAAGAAATATGAGATTTGGTTAAAGATTCTGGCTCCTCTAAGCACTTGGCCTAAAGCAATGGTGTTTAGTGGTTAGAGTAAGACATGGAACTTGCTGTTGCCAGAAGTGAGCCGGCACTTCGCCTAACGGAGCCAAACCTCTCCTCGCCCTCTGTGCAGGCACCAGCCAGCTCGTCTCCTTCTGGAACAGAGGGCGGCTTCAGGCAGATAGGCCGGGATGCCATCTGTGGGGCACCTGTGTGTGAGAGAAAGCAAAGGTCGGAGACAACGTGCATGTCCCCTGAGGGAGGAGGACAGCCCCACACGGCTGCAGCGTGGACGTTCCCCACGCTGGGTAACCCCAGTGGAAGAGAGGCCGATCGCCTCCTCCAGGGCCTCATCTCTTGGGTGAAGCAATGAGACAGCACCTTGCTGGAGGACATGGCAGTACAAGAGAGCCCTCTTGTATGCTTTCACAGTCCCCCTTTCCCTTCAGTTTTCTGTGTTAAATAGTATTCCTGCCGTAAAATACTTCTTTAACAGGTTTTGAGATACCTATAGCCCAGCAGAAACACTGGTAAAAACATGAGAGGAAAAGTTCCTGTGGTAGGCACTTGCAGGCCAAGCAGCAAGGCCTGAAGCCATCCCATCTGCCTGCAGGCTCTCAACCAGCATGCGTGCACCGCGGCTGTTGCTGCCTTTGGTCTCTGGATAGCAGTGAATGGGGAGTGACAGGATCCTTCATGCCTGAGCTGGCCTTTGTGACCAAGTCTGTCACTTGCCGTAAAGCCGTGCCTCGTGTTTTCTGCAGAAAGCTGCACCAGAAATCATTCTTGAGAGAATATAGACGTAACAGTTGTTTTGTGCAGTCTTCCAAGTGTGCTAGTGACTGACTCTGAGTAGTAACAAACAAGGGGGAGTCACCCAGCAGTTGGCCTGAGAAGTGAGGGAGGTGCCTTCACACAGCCAAAGGACTTAGCCCTAGGAAAAGCAGGCAATAGCAATTAGGGAATCACATAGATGTTTTGCATATCCACAGTGGTTTTGGTGAACTAAAGAGGAATAACACTAACGTGCTCAAGATGCTGTCCTGAGAGAACAATCTGCGTTTGTATCTCAAAGAGTTGCATCCAAGGGTATATGGATGGAAGTCAATGAAAAGTGAAGTAACACCACACTCAGGGCAGGCAAGAACATGTGATTTTGCTATGAAATCTGGACCTTTGACTTCCGTACGTGAGATACTTGAAAGGAACTGAAGGTGAGAGACACCAAAAATCACGGTTAAAATAATGCAGTTGAGAACAGAAAGGCTTTTGTTTTGCTTGCAACGTTTTGCTCCAGTATTTCTTTTCTTTATGAAGCCTCTTTATTACTAAGCCTCTCAGGCTAGAGGACGGCATATGGATGATGGTGAGGCATCTGAGGTACCTGTTATGCATCTAGCAGCCTGTGGGGCCAGGAAGCACTCACTGCCTGTGAGGCTGCATGCTCACTGCCACGGGACTCCTGGGGTGGACTGCAGAGCTGTTTCCCCCCACACTGGGAGCAGATGGCAGAGAAACCCCCCAGGAGCCAGCTGTAGCCCAGATCGCCACCCTCATGTAGCAGCTACTGGGCCAACTCTGCCGCTGTTGTCGATGCTATAAAGCCGGAGACCACCAGATTTTTCAATGTGTGCTGTGGAAGTCTGGTTTTGCTCACACAAATGGTCCCTGGGAAGGATCTTTGTTGTGTTTGACACAAACCTCCAGTGGAAGGCATGATTGCAACATCTTTCCAGTTTATTTTATTCAACAGGCTTATTTTCTTTTGCCATTTAAAGGAAAATGCCTACTTCCTCTCAGACAGTTCCTGTCTGTGGCTATTCTATTTTTCAATATGAAGATGGACGTCTTTTTTTACCCCAGTCTCTGAACATTTGCTTTTTGCTTTCTTTCTCCTAATTTTTCAGTACTTACTTAGAAGAAAAAAAAAAAATGGCAGCACATTGCTCATCTCTGACCATTGTTTGGGAGAGAAACAATTAATTATCTGTATCTTGGCATGCAGAAATCTAGAATATTCCTCACCCTTCTCTAAGTGACATTTTGCCTTGGCATAGGCTGCAAATTGTTCATAGCACTATTAATGTCAGTATTTAAAAAGTTTATCTAATCCTGGGGTTTGTGTAGAAACTATGCAGACACAACATATTACCTCAGAAACATATTAAATATTGTTCTAAAGATATTTAATGCAGATATAAAGAATATGTGATAAATAAAATCAATAAAGACTTGTAAACTGAGTACATCTGCTTTATAGAATCTGGCAGTAGGAAGATGATACACTTACTGGCTTTGACTTCTACAATTATTATAAGACTTCATCTATTCTTGAAATGATCTGAGTAAGCATTGTGATAAACTGCATTTAATCTCATGATGATAAATTTCTTAAATACATTGCTGTCATCCAGTCCTGTACCATGAACCAAAAACTTTGATCTTGAGCTTATAAGTAAAAAATAAAGTCAGCAAGAAGTTATTTCATAAATGTCAAGTGATTAAACAGTTAGAGGCATGATTCTTTGCTGATATTTACCATTTGTTGTCATTGCCATCTTTGTGAACTCTATCTTCTGTAATCCACACCCTTCATATTGCTTCAGAAGCATAATTCCTATAGGACTGGCAATGGGGACTTGGCATGCTTTCAGTGAGATCATAGAGGTAGCAGAACAGCCTAAGAGGTTGGCTGCATCTTTTCTACCCCCTTGCTTAGGAGCACAGGGCAAATGGATCAGGCTGGAGCGCTACTGTGCTCTGCATAGACTTGACTGATGAGAGGTTTGCTGGGGATGGCTGCAGTTGAACCATGTTGGATGTCTAAAGCAATTTTGACTTTGGTAAGGGAGCCTTCAGTGGAGCCTTCAGATTAAAAAGTGAGGCACAAATGTGCTATGTATCCATTTTCTCCCTTCCCTCTGCACGGGCATTATGTTTAGGTTGGTAAGAGTGGAGAATCCTCTCCTGTAGACAAAGATGTCTTGTGATGCTTTTCAGGATTCTTCAGAGTTGATCTAAGGCTGCTCTCTTTAGCACATTACAGATCCTTCTCTTAAGCAAAGCCATGGGAACAAACAAATTCAAGTATGATAGAAGAAGCAATTCAGGAGATCTTGTGGATCAACAGAAACATTTGGAGAAGTTTCAAAAAATGGATGACAAGTTAATGTACAAAAGTGCATGAGCCAAATCCTCATCTGGTTAATATCACTTTATGCCTATGAAACTGAAACCTCTATATTCATTAACACCAGATGAAGATCTGGTCCTTGTCTGAGTTTTTCCAGGCAGGCAGCTATTACTTTTGCCCTCAAATTCTAGCCCTATTTCTTAAATAAAACAAGGCAGCCAAATTTCAGAAATAAGGGAGAGGGATATGGACAGATTTCAAATTCAAACCAATCGTGGAAAGTTGCTTCAATCTAATCTGGAGGGACACCTATTTCTTCTCCATAATGGTCAGGTTAAGATGGTAAATTCTCCTGTAAGTATAACTGATGGGAAAGTAAGACTGTTGTCAAGGTTATACATAGACTTTGTTCAGTGTCTCATGTTTTCGTAAGAATGTAAAGTCTTTGTTATTACAGATATAGATAGTAGTCAATTTTAATAAGAAAATATAATTTGTTGTTTGCCCTTGTCTGAAAGCAATGCAGAAAATCCTGCAGAGTTCAGGAAAAAAAAAATAATAATAAAAAAAAAAAGATAAAAGGAAAGATAGAAGGAAGGAGGGAAGGGAGGAAGGGAGGAAGGGAGGAAGAGAGAAAAGGAGGAAGGGAGAAAGGAAGGGAGGAAGGAAGGGAGGAAGGAAAGGAGGAAGGAAGGAAGGAAGGAAGGAAGGAAGGAAGGAAGGAAGGAAGGAAGGAAGGAAGGAAGGAAGGAAGGAAGGAAGAAAAAGAAAACACCAAATTTCGATAAATCTGGCTAGGATCTGAAAAATCACTTATTCATGAAAAAAAATCAATATGTGGAAAAGTTAATTTTTTTTTTTCCCATAGTGATACTCTGCTGAGACTCTAAGCAAAACTAAGAAATTACTGTGGTGACTGTACAAGCTGCAGGATGCAGTCTGTAGGAAAGAGCCCTTCCTAGCATTCAAGAGGTATTTCTGAAGTCCGTACACCAATGGCTTGCTTTCTCTAAGGCATACAACATAGTTTTTAAATGGATCCTTTGTGAATGCTCTTAACGCAAATCTAAATCCCAGTATTTCCTTTAGTTCATGTAAATTTGATGCAGTTACACAGACTTTTTTCTCTGTCTGGTGGTCTGTGTGAGAAATATTAGCTATACTGCATCTTATCACTGAATGACACCCACTGTACTTCCTGTGTTATGTCCTGACACGTATTAATCAGAATGTACATTTGCTTAGATTTATCTATATGTTTATTAGTGGATAACAAACATCTTTAAAATAATGTGTTCCATCAGAAAGCCCCAATGCTCTTAGGGATCTGGACTGAATAGATAAAACCCAATAAGGCAGATTCAGAATAGAAATCTTGAGCCCTGTATCATCCAAATACATTGAAATACATGAGAAACTCCAAGCATTGCATGGGTCTTTGTTGTAACATGTAGAGCCAAGTAAGGTCAGTGGAAGTTTTGACTTCAGCGTTACCAAGTAAAAGAGATGACAGACAGAAAGCAATCTGTGTATTTTATAGCTTTGGAATTATGCAAGGAATTCACTTCTCACTACCAATTTTCCTGCTGAGCGCCATAAGAGACATCTAGTGGCATTCTCATCTCAAACCCATGTTATATCCACCTTTGTCAGAAATGGGGTTTTCACAGTTATTTTTCAATAATTTAATAAAAGGAATTTGCCTGGGATTTCGAATCTGCTACCAGAAGGCCTCAGAAGAGAACAGCTGCTTGGAGGGGTTTCCTGAAAGGGTTTGTTCAAAGTGAATCACAGCCAAACAAAACATTGCTAAAGCTGAATTAGTACTAACTACAAAAAAAAAAAAAATAGGATGTTTAAGAAACCACACGTACATATCAGTCACTTAGTTGCTGATCATGGACAAGATAAAAGAAATGCAAAAGCAGCCAACTTGTGTGAAACACTCCTACCCTTCCTGCCTGCCTGGTTTCCCAGGCTAATATCACACGGCCTGCCAGCGTCGCAGAGCAATCTGAGTCACAGTAATTAGTAATGGTAACCCTTCCAGGCAGAACCACTGCTTTGGTCACCTCTCATCCAAGCGTCCATTTCCTCCATTAAAATAGCAGCACTAGTGGAAACTCTGGGTGGCTTTATGGACTCTCTGACCCTTATTTCTTCTTCTTTATTTGGTTTGTATGGAAAAAGAAATTAAGCCTCTATAAAAGTATGTTTTTATTTTTATGTTTTAATTGTTTTCTCTGATTTCTATGCCGTAGAGGCTTTCAGTGCTGTCCTCCCAAAATAACTGTAGTTATTAGGGCAATACAGAAGGAGAAATCTTCCATGGGAGAAATCAATGTGGTATCAGTCCTTATTCAAATAAACTTCCAATAAATTGTAGTGAAGCTGCATAAAGAACTTTGGGATTATCTTATAACTAAGAAGATGAAAAAGTCTTTTGAATATGCTTACTTGGTAATTTGTTGCTAGTAAATGGGAAGACAGCAGCAGTATCTGGTAAGGTATCTATAGTTGCTCAAGGACAATTTTGGCCAGACTGCAGCCTGGCAAAGTCAGGTATCTTAGTGTGAAGCATAGAGACTTTCCAAAGCCTTAAAGTATTAACAACTCAGAATTAAAAGGTGAAAATAATAAAAAATCTTGAGCTGAGTCTTCCAATTTACAAGAATCATTGAAGTAGTGTGAGAATTTTTAAAATAAACTGTCACATCCTTTTTGTGTTCTCCTTCTGCATTTATTGCCATCGCTTTGCTCAAGAAAGTTATTTTTCCTAAAACCAGCCCTGTTTCTAAACCAGTAAGTACCAGTTAAGATACTATGGTAGCATAATGACAAGCAGGATGTAGCCATTGGCAAACAAACAGTGCGTTTTGCTTTGTTTCATGCAGGGAACTATTGGTATTGGCAGAGGTTTTTCCATAAAAATGGAGGCTGAAAGTTGATGTCAAGTCCTTTTGGAGTATTACATATATTAAAAAAAATTGGAATTACTAACAGGTTCCTTACAAAAAGTATATGATTAATATAGTTCTTCACTGTTGTCACAGATCTCTACGATTCATGTAAAAATGCCTCCAGCTAAAGTACATAATTAATGGCACCATAAAATCTTATTCTGTAATATCAAAAAGTGATTTATTACAGCAGATAAATGCATTCATCTAGAAAACAATAAATTCTTGTATTGGAGGCACACTGTTAAAGTAGATAAAGTAATGTGGTAAAATTATCCTTGATAATCTTTAGGTGTTTATCTGAGAATTTTAATGAAAGCTAAATGAAATCATTTCTCAGTACATTTTTTAAAATGTATTTATCTCTGTACACTAAATAAAAAGAAAAATAATAAGTTTGAAACTTCAACAAATTCTCGTCCATTTAGAAAAAAAAAAAGACTTATTCTTTAAAAGACACACATTGCTAATCAAACACATAAGGCAGTTACATTTCTGAATTTGTTGCTTTGTAACAAAAAAATACTGTAATATGTCTATTATATTTTCATTTTTTCATAAAATAATTAATAATTATTATTATGCAGATGTATTTCTGCAAAACCAGACATATTTCTGAGTGTGATTATGGTATATTTCAATCCCTGTGAAGGAAAGTCACTACTGTAAGATAAACAGTTCTACACAGCAGTGGCAAAAACCAACAACAATTCTGTTTATTTGCTTTTTTTTTTTTCAGCCAGTGTATCTGAAAAAAAAAAAAAGTTGATTTCTGAGTCTACCTCATGAATGGTTTCTACCCAAAGAGGAAGTTTAAGTCTCTGAATACCATGTGCAATAATCTGAGCTGGAGTTCAGAATAGTTCAGACACAGTTACAAAGATGTCATGTACTTACTATCCAAAAATAATGGCATAGCAGCCGACTACTTTTAATATTTCCTTCTCCAAATTTCACTGAAGTAAATAGAAATGTTTCCACTGATTACACGAGTTCTGGAACAGACTGTACATGTCTTCAACTCAGTGAAGGTTCTGCCTAAGGAAAGATTACAGAAAAAATGATTCTATTTTAAGAAATTAAGAAAATGCCTATTTTAAGAAATTTCCATTTAACATTTTTGTTCAGCATCCCAGTACTTAAAAGGAACAACAACAAAAAAAGCTAAGATAGAGTCATTTGCTTACCAAACTTCATACATTTCTGCTATATCTTCTTAATATTTTAATCCTCTATATGACACTTTTCTTTGTAAGTATTTAACCTCTTATATATTCAAATAAAAAATGAGGGAATTATTTGACTAATGTTTCAATATTAACAATATTTTGAAAATAAATAATTTAATTAAAATTATCCAGTAAGGTTTAATTAAGTATAAGTAAATTCTGGCATTTGCATTGCAAGATTTAATTGACTTCTTTGACTTACTAATAAATACTTCCTTTTTCCCACATACAGTAGATTAGAAAACTGCTGGAGGTAAACTTCTGAAGTACAGTGAATTGTCTACTCTTCATGACATCAATTACAGGCTAATTATTCTGGTCTGTTTAATTTCTTTTGGTTCCAACCAGTATCGTAATGTGTATGTTTTGCAATGCCATCAATAAATACACTAGCACTAAGGCAACAAATATAATGCACTACCTTTATGGCAGGTCATTCCTACTGGAATAGATGTAAACAAAATAACATTTTCTCATGTCTCTGTGATTAACAAGATATTATATAAAATGAAACTTGTCATTAGAAAATGATGCACTTTTCATGTGTCATGTAAATAGCAAGATTACCATACAGAATTTCCACATATGGAGTACAATCTGTCATGATGATCTTTTTCACTAATGAGTACATATGGTTTTTCCTCATGTTTTCTCTGAACACTTGTACCTAACCCACAGCATTCCAGAGTAATCAGATATTATGGCAACAAGCCCGCATTAAAAAAAAAAAAAAAAAGTAGAACTTTGCTTAGACAGGGAAATCAGAACTTTGCTCTCATATATGTATGTGAAACTTTATTTATTTTTTTATTTTATGAGTGGGGAGAGCAAAAAAACTCATATTCTTGACAACTAAAAATTGATTGTCTGTAAGAGGGATTACAAAATGTACTTGCCTGTGATAACAGAGGACTAGTCTGGATGACTCAGTCCTATATTCCTGTTTAGGACAAGTCTGACTTAATGTGTAGAAAATAGCTTAGGAACCCTCCAAGAGTCATCTGGAAAGGAATTAAATAAAGCTAACTCCAGTTTCATTAATTATCTATACGTAGGGAGGAACTAATATATTTGGAGTATGTTAAGACTTGTATTTCATTTATTCTGATGAATTACAATAAAGTATGGCTTCATAATTACTTATGCATGAGTTAGCAAGCCATGAACCTCCTAACAGGGAAGTTATTTTCTTCTCTTTTACCTGGTATAGGAATGTTAAATGCACGGTGGGAATGGAGCCCAGGCTTTGGTGTTACTACACTGGCTATTGCTACATTTGTGGTGTTACTTGGTGATGCTGCAAGCACATAGGATACCACTGTCCACCCCTGAAGTTTCTCTCTTCCTATAAAAGACCTAGGAATAAAGGGAAGGGGGAAAGAAGTTTTGCTGAAATGCTAACTTGAACTGAGAAATGTGGGGCACAGGTGGGAATTTCTGCTTGCCTGGACATCTGCACATCACCTAGAAAATACATCACTTAGCTCTGAAGCTCAGTTCAGACAAGCAAAAGAAAAAAAAGGTATGTCTTCCATGCCCATGCCTTTCCATCATGCAGGAAGATGATCTTGAGGAGATGTGATGTCATGACAAATAGGAAATGATAATGCATAATGTTGCAGCATCTGTATCAGCTTATTTCCTGTTGCTTTTGTGTAATTACAAGATTTTGATCATGTAAACTTTGCATCCAATTTTCTCTTGTTTTCTTTCATTCTCATCTGTTTACACAGCAATTCATAACAGTCAAATTAATTCTTTCTCTGGGCTGTCTTCTCTTTCTCCCTATGCCCTGCTCCTCTCTCCCACCTCCCTGTGCAGCTTGCATGTGCCCAGTCCCAACCAGTGGGTCACATCAGTCTTTTCCTGTCACAGCTGAGGCTTCTCTCCTTCTGAACATTATGTAGATGCCTACCTACCCCAACAAGAGGTTTTGTCCACTAATCGAAGAGCAAATGGGGAAATAGAGAAGGCTGCTGGTGTCAGGACATGGCAGGGACTGGCTGTGCTGAGAGGGACAACAGGGCAGGCAGGGCAGGGACCTCGCTGACAAGGGTCCAGTCCCACTGCAACAAGAAATTAGCCTCTGCTGACTAGCTCTGCATTATCAGATGATATCTGATATCTGATGTGGTTTGTGTAATGTTGGTTTGTGTTTTGTGCTTCATTGGTTTTGCCACACCATTGGTATGGAGAAGGAGTCCAGTTTCCCCATCCATGTCACAAGTACATGGGCTGGAGTTAAACTGCAAGAAAACTGGCTGTTTTTCAAGGATAATTATAGCAATTTTTTCTAAGCTGGGCCAGCACTATTCTGAAAGTGCAGCAGGGCATTATGGCAAAGTACTTTACTGTAAATTTAGACAGGCAAAGTTGACTGTAGCAACAGTCCATGCATTTTAACAGAATACATAAATACTGTGAATAGTAGATACAGTTATGTCTAATGTGAAGTCATGTTTACAATCAAACTGAATGTGTCACTAGATCAAGAAAGCATCAGACTACTGATTTATTTATTTTTTTCCTCACCAACTTCTCTCTGAAAATTTGTTATCAGTGATCCAGGCTTTAGTGCTTGTGTGATAGATGCTTTTATCAGCACTGGGGAAAAAGTGTAAGTGGAAAAAATTACAAGGCTTGTGTCTGTAGCATTTTGTGGATTGACATAAGGTTTATTATTGTTCAGTCATATTAACAGATTGACATTGAGAGAAAGATTTATTGGAACCATTCTAATATCAAGATGCTTCTGCAAACACAAAAATAGATTTAAGACCTGAAGGGTATCCAGGATCATTTCAATGTCACATACAAGTTTGGCAGTCCTCTTTACTTTGATTTATCTGCTCTCTTGCTGAGTCCATAGCCTCCAGGACTGGCTCCTTGCTGACTATCATAACATCATGGATTTCACTTGCTCTAAATAGGAGAACTATTTATGTAGCACTTTCATAAAACATGATTATATTATTAAATCATTATTTTTATAATAAAATGATAATAGTTATGAATGGCTATTTTTTTTAATTACATAAAATCTTTTATGTCTTTATTTAAATTACCTCTTCTAAGGATTTTGTAACTGTACCAAGTAAACTGCAAAAATACTAAACATAGTAATGGAAATATAAATACATTTCACCTGACAAAACAATATATAACTCAGGCAATTATTTTCTCTTCCTTTAAACACAATACAGATTTCACATACCTTTCCTGTGTTTATCTATATTTTTTTCATAAAACTTATGATTACAAGGGCTCAAAGACCTTATGCAAGAATTATTTTTGATTAAAAAAATCACAAACATCCAGTGATTATTTTGTTAGCTGTGTTGGAGACCTGTGCAATCAATAGACATTTCTGAAAACTGTTGTCTACTGGAGACAGTGTTTATCTACTGTAGTTCTGTTATTTTCTGCCTTTAACCATTTTTATTTCCATTTAAAACATTTTTGAAAAATACTCTTCTACTCATTATGCATTGTCTCATATATAACTGTACCTAAAAAGAAAATTATTTTTTTGGCTTTCTGCCCTGAGCATTTGGCATCACCTCAATACCAGTTTTTCCATCTCATTATATAGCCCAGTTTTTCTTCCCCTGCACACAGCAAGAAGGGGATGTAAAAGTTTTAAAGGCCAAAATATATGTTTGGAATGGCAAGAATGAACAGGGAAGGAGATAGTTTGTGAACTTACACTTAATATTTTTCAGTTCTGATCTATTCAACAATAATACAACATTCACAAACGATGACTTGTTTCTTGTTTAACTGAATTTATTGTCTACAAGTCCTTCCTTAAAACACAGCTTCATGCTTTTATATACCTTGACTTTCGTAAGGCAGCTGGGTTGGGTTCTTTCTCCCAATTTAGCCTTCTGAAAGGTATTGAAGTGGTAAATGTAGATGAGTTATCTAGGTGCCTTCTCCAGTCAATGGATACAAACACATTCAGATAGTCATTCGTCACAACCTAAAATATGTCAGATAAATGGACCATTTCATAAAACTGTCTCTGTGAACTATGGCAACAGTCTAAATGATGGAGACCAAATGCCTGTCTCTTATACAGCTAAAGTTAGATGAGATAAGTCCCACTATTGGTGTTTGTGTTGGATTTACTGTCTTGATTAAGATAGTTTTATTGTTTCTTTGTCTATTCTCTTTTGTCTGTGGTAACTATATAGTATAGTCTATTCACTCTTGTCTGCGGTAACTATATAATCCTGTTTGCTCTAGGCATATATATATATTTTTTTTTCCAATCCTAAGTATAAATTTTAAGCTCATCAGGGTAAGAAAATGAAGAAGTCCATAGGCTTTACCACAAAGATCAATAAGGAATAATTCCAGTGCAATGAAAAATCTTTTAACACATATCCTTTAAACAATCCATAACTGCTATTTTATACAGTGAAATGTATGATATCTGTCCATGAAAACAAAACAAAGAATTTAAAGACTGTTGCTGGAAACTTTTACTCTCACAGGAAGCATTACAGAGGTCAATAAAAATATTCACCTCTGTCAATAGAAAGAGAGGTTTAAAATCCGTGAGAAGACATGCAAAAATTGGAATTACTTCTATCAGTAAAATTCAATGAATTGAGCCTTTAATTTGCCATCTGCAAATGTGGCCCAATAAAGATGTATGAAGATTTGCCACCCAGTACTTACAACTCCGGATTGTGTTATGTGATAGTCCATAATTGAATAAATATACGGTATTTCTGAAGCACTGTGAAGGGGTATAAAAGCATCGCTTTCTTTGGGGCTCTTCTAGTGAAATTTCATATATTTGAACAGTGTACAACTACAAGCTACATTTATTCCTTTTCCCAATTTTTAATTAAAATTTATGGAGGCAGGAGCCAGAAACAATATCTCCGGGTGTATTATATAGGAAATTCTTGGCACCTGATAGGATTAAACTTTCAACAGTGAAAAATAACTGTCCTCTTCAGAATGACTAAGGCTATAACAGCTTCTGAAGTTGCTGATTTAAACAATCTATAACAGCACTGTCCTCCTACACTAAACCTACTGGATTCTAACAGTCCTCATCCAGCCTGTAAAATATATCCACTTTGTGCTGATTCTTGAAAAGATCATTCTCAAGACCCTCACATCTAGCTTAGTCTTTTCTGTAAGTTCATTCATCATATCAAAATTTTATAATTCTGGTTGGTTGAAATGAATCCTTTGGCCAGTTGGAATATAAAAAATGTTTTCTTTCATAAACTTCAGGGAGTTATGCTGGAATGAGTTTGAGTTAGACTTAGAAAGGGCACTTTCTTGCATCTCATGTGAAGTAAGACAGAGAGAACTTACTACCTTGATGAGCAGGAGAGTTCAGGCTTTACAGAGCATTGATCCAGCTCAGAATTTTTCATCAGCTACCGTTCATCACTGGTATTAAACACGTAGCTGCATATTCTGTTGAACACATTGTTTAAGGTAGTTTCATAGAGAACTTCTACCAACTCAGAACAGGATACTACCCATAATTAAATAAAAATATAACTCCCTTGATTACTTATGTAATAAATATTTTAAGTATCATATTACTCAGCTTTGAAAGAAGAGTTTGTAAATATTGAAATGATAAGTCACTATCTATGTGATTGACACATCTAGTAATAAATGTGTCTACCTATTTCAAATCTCTGGATCTAACTGGTGTGTTTCAAGAGTTCAGCAATCTTGTGCTTGCCTCTTTAGGAACATTTTGAATCAAACATCTCACAAAACTTACACCAGTAAGTAACAGTGCTAGCTTTTATGAAGGCCAGACTCACAGTATACTGTTGATGAAATCACTTGCTAGAGTGGCATTTTAGTTTTTACATTGTGTGGTTAGCTGAGTCAGTCACTGACATCCATGGAGGACTCTTCACAGTGAGGTCAGTAAAGATACTTTTTGCCCCCCAGAAGTCTCCTCCTCTTTGGCTGTGCCCTTACTGTTTGAAAGCTCTCAGGCTCCTAAGTCTGGGTATAGGTCATGGATATCCCATGACCAATTTTCAGAAAAAAAAAAAGGTGGCTGATGTACAGCCACATGGTCCTTGGCCCCAGTGCCAAGGTTTCTGTGAAGACGAACAGGGGTTCATCAAACGGAAATGTGCTGCTGTGATTCTGAGTCCCACCTCTGATTTACATGTAGGTGACTGGAGAACCCAAATTCTGGGGCTTAGGCACGCTGCCACCTAAGAGATGCATCTCTCCCCTTTCTACAGTTTCTTCAAATTCTTATGCTGTTGCCAAGTCAAGTTGTTTGAAATATGTTCTGTGGTGCTTAAGTATTCCCTGATAGATTTTCTTATGTAATATATATATATATATATATATCTTATGTAATATATATTTTTCTTATGTAATATATACTATTATATAATAATAATTATAATTGCCTCATATTTACTTTTGCACTTGTAAATGATCCATCTATTTTTAATTTAGTTAATGCAGTTCCTTCTACACTGAGACATTTCCCTGTATACACTGGTACAAATATCAGCAGAAATCTTAAAATGTTCATAGCATTTTCTAGTTGTTGGGGGGGGGGGGGGGGTTGTTGTTGTTTCTTTGTTTGTTTTCGCTAAGCTATGAATCACTCCCTGATACAAAGGACCTGATCCTGTTTCTATTTATCTCAACAGAATAACTTTTAATTCCCCTGGGACAGAGATGAGCTCATCGTGATACTGAGAAAAGCTTGTTTTACTTTTTTTCCCTTGCAAAAGCATGTGTTTTGCTATTCTTTTGTAAGACTGAAGTATTTGCCAGTATTTAAACCTTATTTAGGCAAAACTCCCATGAGAGCTGGTAGTATAGTCCTATACAGTATAGGATCTACTGGCTCTTCGTAAGGGGAGGAGGAAAAAAAAAAGGAACAAAACACTGACATGTTTTGCTTTCCTGTTAAAGAAAATCAATAATCTATGTTCCTCGGCTCCTCTTGTGAATACTTTAATGCATAAGGGCATACCTCCCTTAGGGCAGTAGGATGAGCGTGAAGAGTCCCACGTTGCTGCCTATGAGAATCTGGCTGAGGCTGGGGCAATGCAGAGGTTAGGGAGGCTGTGAAGGCTGGTCTCTCTGGGAACAACCCAAGACCGATTACTGTGTGGGCAGTATGAAGAAGGCTGAAACCCCCTTGCTCTCTCTGACAAACTGAGCATGGTCTTGCTTGGTCAACATCTTCATCTGCACTTTTTCCTTACAACTTTTTATTTTCCTTCTGTCATAATTAACTATTAAGGTGGAATCATTGAATCATAGAATATCTGAGTTGGAAGGGACCAACAAAGATCATCAAGTCCAAGTCCCGAGTCCCTAAAAAGGATCATATGTCTGAGGGCTTTGTCCAAACGCTTCTTGAACTCTGGCAGGCCCAGTGCCATGACCACTGCACTGGGCAGCCTGTTCCAGTGCCCAGCCAGTGGATGGGTGGGTCCTCAGCTCTGGGTGCAGACTCTTTCCCTAACCCCCAGCCTGACCCTCCCCTGTCCCAGCTCCATGCCGTCCCCTCAGGTCCTGTCGCTGTCCCCAGAGAGCAGAGCTCAGCGCCTGCCCCTCTGCTCCCCTCGTGAGGGAGCTGCAGGCAGCCATGAGGCCTCCCCTCAGCCTGCTCTGCTCAGGGCTGAACAAGCCAAGGGACCTCAGCTACCCCTCATATGTCTTTCCCTCTAGACCCTTTACCATCTTTGTTGCCCTCCTTTGATCACTCTCTAACAGTTTTATTATCCTTCTTATCCTGTGGTGCCCAAAACTGCACACAGTACTCAAAGTGAGGCCGCACCAGCACAGAGCAGAGCAGGACATCCCCTTCCCCTGACCAGCTAACAATGCCAGAATACCTGATACATTCTAAATCCAGTGTATGCAAATTCCCTACCAAGTCCCACAGATAAAATTACAAGTTATGGTGAAATCTTACATTTACCAGATATTAGATCTGTCAAATGAATCATTCTTCTGGGTAATCAGATGTTAAGGTTTGTACATACACAGTTGTAAGTGAAGAAAAATAATATATTAGAATAAGTTTACCATTTAATTAATTTGGGCACATGATTTCTTTAACCCATCCTGTACACAGAATGTAGGAATCACACAAATGTAGCACAACACAGATAATAACTACTACAGCTCTCGCTAAGTCATTACATGACAGTTGCAATTTATAATTATTACCAACCCAGGTCTTAAGGAAGGAGGTGCTTTTCTGGATGATCTCCAAGTCATTCTTTTTATCCTTAGATACAGACTCATTGCAGAGTGTCACAAAGTTTTCTTGCTTCAGAAGCAGGAAGGATAAAACAATGTAAAAAAAATTAAAGCATTTGATGCAGTGAAGCTGAAGACAGATTTATTTTATTTGCAAAGTTTACAAAGGAAAAAATCATGTATTGAAATATTTTTCCTGTAGTTCCTTTGATTGTTGAAATCATTCATGGATTTTCCTTTTATGTGCTCTGATGGGTAAAATATATTTAAATATATTATTGGACAAATATAAGCAATGTAATCAAATTTTTTAAAAATGACCATAATTACCATTGGATTTCTCTTCAATTGCAAATTCAGTGCTAGCTCTGAAGTAAACAGAGCCAAATCCTATTTGTTCTGTTTTCTAAAGACATAAAGCACACCACAAGAATCCCTTTACAGCAGAGCTTCAGATGGAAATGAGGAACACAGCCTAACTCTAATCCAATTCAGAGGCCTGCTCCTGAAAATAATTGTGACGTACTGTAACTGCTCAGCCCTTTAGTGATATCTAGTGCCTAATTCAACAGCCAAATTGTAATTTAAGCATGTGACAAATCTCATTTCTTATAGTATCTGCTGTATAAAATAGGCAGGCCAAACTTGGTCTGGATATTGATGAAAGCAGCAAATGTCTATACTCTTGATATTCTTACTTCTTTAAGTGTCACCTCATTTTAGAAATATCTCACTGGAGCCAATGAAAGTCTTAGGCACACCTCTGCTAGATGCTATACATCCATGTGGATAGTCCTGTTCTATGTGTATAAGCTGTAACTACCCACATTTCTTGATGCAAATGGCACCATGTCAGTTAATCTGCTGTAGTGATGACATCAAGTGACTGGGGAATCTTCCACCTCTTCCTACATTGTCTGTTACAAACATGGAGAAAATTTAGCAGCCCTGGCTACCCACATCCCACAGGTGGCAATTTGCAGTGTAGATCTGAGCTGGGAGGTGCACCCAGCTTTGGCTGCCCACTGCTGAAATCACTGCAGGTATGGCTATCAAGTACAGATGTTAGTCTGTTTCTGTAGAAAAAAATCCCAACCCAACCCAAACTTGCCAAATCTTTTAAAGTAATAGAAAGACACTCCAAACAAACAAAACAATAAAAATCATCCCTAATACATTTAACATGCAACTAAAGTATTCTTTCTGTGACACGTGGTATTGGAAGCACACCAGCTTCAAAGGAAGATACGTAACACAGCTATGGGATTTCATCTCTTTAATTATATTCCCATTACACAACAGAAAGTGACTTAGATATCAGCTTTATGGATTTTCTATCGACCTTTACTCTGACAGGTAAATTTCCTTCTGATACAAAATGTTCTCTGACACTAGCTACTTTAATAACTATCTTTACATCATCTGCTTCTGAGAGGGTTATGTCTTAAAGTCCATTAGCAAGGATGACCCTCATTCTTCATCGTTAAATTCATTAAACCCAAGAGACATAATCAGTAAACAAAATGTTCTTTTCAAAGAAATTTAAAGTTTTGAAGTTTAATCTTGCATTTTGTTTGTCTTCCATCTGATATAATTCTGGTATCTTCTTGTTGGAAAAATAGTGTCAGGAGGCCTTGATGGTTTGGCTTGTATTTCCATTAATACATTCTTGCCAGATAAATTATTGCCAGATCTTCTCAGCCACTTTCTTTATTAACTCAGTTAAATTTCTCCTTTGGGTCATTGTCCAGTAGTTTGTCCAACTCATTGAGCTGCTGGCAGAGTGAAGAATCCAGTGTCCGGAAGAGTACTTTAGTGGCAAAGATGATGAAATCATAACATTTATGGGCTCACACATTTTTTTAATTGAGAAACAGGTTTATAAAAAAAAAAAAAAAAAAAAAAAAAAAAAAAAACAGTCACAGCAGATGTATTTCTTTCAGAATACAAGGGGACAAAACAACTCAGTTTACTAAAATAATTTGTTTGGGTCTGACTAGCTGCTTTTCAAAGCCAGCTTTGCTTCGTGTACAAAGCTTCTATTCACTAGAGCAACCACAGACTGCTGTGTTCGTGAGGAGTGGTGCAGTGTCCCTCCCACTCAGGGAGCAGGCTTACAGTTATCTTCTTATTTGTATTCACTACACGGCTAAACTCTTCCTCTCCATTGAACTCTTTCTCCCACCACGTTCCCACAAATCTGTCTAATGAGATTAATAAATAAAGCTTTAAATGATAACCAGATCAATAAGACTTTATACTCCTGGAGCTTTTGTAGTTGGCAGTGAAGTAGGTCTTCAACATCCTGAACTACTTTCCATAAAAATCAGGAGAAGCTCCTGCTGATTTAGATGGAGCTTGTCCCAGGCACTGCATACATCTTTATATCACAAATCTATTTTCCAAAAAAATGATGCTAGAAATACAACGCAACCAAATTATATTTTTATATTGCTCTGATTTGCTCTAGCCAAAATGTATCAAATTTACAAGTGGCAAGGAAAGCTATCTCCCTTCTCAGTCCTAGTGCATTAACTTGACAAAACTTGGCTCTATCAACTTGCTTAAGAAGCTGCATATCAGCTAGGAGCCTTTCTCTTGTTCCTTCTGTGTGTTGTCATCAGCAGGCCAGTTATGCCATCAGCAACACTTGGTGGTCTGATTGTCTTCAGTAGCTGTGCACACATACAACGTGTATATGTCCGATGTTGTGCAAGATAAATGAAAGAATCCGTTTCACTTTCTTTGGTTGGCTTAGCTATGTAGAGCTAACAGAAGTAAAAAATAACTCCCTCAAGCTACCAAGCAAATAAGTCAATATGAAGACACATAGGCTGCAACAATAGTGTTCAGACTTCAGCAGGATCTGATGGGAGGCTCCCCTGCCTCAGAAAGCAGTGGGAGGCTATGCCCGAGGCACAGGCACTCTCTCTCTTCCCCCTTACTGTTCCTCAAACTGTGCTGTCGAATGCCAGGTCCGCTCAGCAAGGTTAGATCTTAGTTTTCCTGGAGTTTTGGCCCATGTTATACATCCATTTTGGCATCCATTCAGCCTGCAGTCTTCTCTGATTGCCAAAAAGCATGCTAGTAATTCAGATGCTGGTAGGCCTGGGATATGACTAGCTGGCCACTGGGAACAGTATGAGAACTTTATTGTTTTCCATGGCCCGTCATAAACCAAGAATGATTAGCCACATGTAACTGAGCTGGCTTTGGATTTTAAATCCTAAGACATCAAGCATTCCAATCTACTTCAGCTAGTTCTTTTTCTTTCCATTGCTCTGTTGAAATATTAAAAAAAAAAAAAAAAAAAAAAAAAAAGCTTCATTCTAGCACAATAAAAAAATCAGAGGTTATCAAGAGGCAGTTCAAGGACTGTTCATGTGAACTTATGCAGTCCTTAAGTACACTTATATACGTAAGTCCTTAATTCAGCACACCACTGAAAATGGGTCATTTCTGTATGTCTGCTGGGACATGGAATTTAACAGGTTAGTCAGATGCAGAGTTATGCAAACGTGGGTCAAAAAGCAATCCTTTTGCAGACAGTTTCAACAATCTGATCCAAAATTTGCAATTCATTCAAAAGCTGACCAGAGAGAGATAGGGGAGGAACACAGCTAAAAAATAAAACCTTGGAAGACAGATGGGATTTTCTCCAGGAGTGTACTGAGGAACTGACAGTGAGAGTTGACTCTGAGTAGATTCTGCTGTATTATGCTCTCATATCCATTAAAAGAACTGTTGAAAAATTAACCACCATGCAGGAGTTCAAGAAATCTCTCAACCATGTGTTTATTTTTCAGTCGTGACACAGCTTTATGTATGTAAGAGAAAAAAGCAACCTGCCATTTGTTTTAAAATTACAGACTCCCAGAAGCCCTCTCTCTTAGATATAAAATATATATCTCTTATATGATAAAATATATCTCTTATATGCTAAAAATAGCAGTACTGAAATACTATCCATCCAGTCCTCCAACTGGACTTCTTCCAGCATGTTTCACGTGCAAGACAAACCTGCTGAGGAAAAAGAGGAGGCTCTTCCTCTCCACCTCTTCTTATGGTCTTCCAAAGCCTTCAGTACCTGCCTCGGTACCCTTGGGCTGCTCAGCTCCTTCATCACTTGCCATGTCCTGATCTAGTTACTGCCAGCTCTGTTAGGTAGGAACAATGGTTTTGGTGGGAGAAGGAGCAGCTCTTCTACGCTGCAATGAAATTAGAGCAGAAAACTGTATGGGCAAGGTTGGGCACAGCACACCCGCCCTGGTTTCAGCCAGAGACAGCATTGCCTTGTTTTCCTCTGTTCCTAATTCAGCCATATGTTTGTGTTTTGTACATGTAAGTGAAGTGAGCTGTAGGTTTGCTTCTAACTCCAGTGGGATTGAAATTTAACCCACTCTCTACATTTATTCTTGTAATACGAAGTGGAAGAAATGGAATTTCAGCAGAGCTTTTACAAACAGAGATAACACACACAGTTAACAACATTTGGGTGAAATTCAACCCTGCTGAAGTCAATGTGAAGTCAATCTATTTTTTTCACTACGCCTCTGTTTAGCCCACACTTGAGAAGAAAACACACACAGACACCAAAGTGTTATTGAGTTAAATAAACATTAGTTACAGGAATTGAATGGTGGAAACTACCTAATTGTTTGTGTCTTCGGTCACAACTGTGAAAGCTGCCTCCACAGCGGTATAGCTGGAGTAATATTATAGCACAAAAGTGATATTATTCCTTCAGTCTTGTTCTTTCCTCTCTAGCAGCCTTCTTGGTGATACCCTCAGCTAATTTGGAAATGCGGCAGCAGTGTGTTGCGATACTATTTTGAGTATTGAGGAAAAGCATCTGCTGTCTGTACGAATATTTGTTTATTGCTGTGAAAAACTAACAGTAATCATGCAGATCTAATCTGAGAATTGTATGTTAAAATTGTTATGCAATTTCTTTTGTTTGCACCCTGACAGATGTTCTGTTAGTACTCGTGTATTTCGTTTCAAGGTGTTTATAAGGCTGTTTGTAATGATTTGTTTAATTACTGTGCAGTGAGATACCAGATACCAGAACTGACTTTACCTCTGCTCCTCACCACCCTGAGCTTGTTTGCAGTAGGTCTGAACTTCAGAAAATTCAAGTTGTTTCAGCGGTCTTTGCTGTGCAGATGATGCAGTGCATTAAGTTGCTTTCTAAATCCCCTGGTTTGTCTATTAGATTTTATCTGTACAGTGAAGTTGCATCTAAATTTATTTAATTTGTTATGTTTACTGCCTTTTGTCTGTTGCTTTTACATGGTTTTGCTGATGTGGGTAAGCAACCTCACCTCCATTTATTCTAAGGGAAAACAAGAAGCAAAGAAAATTAGAAGCCTGTTTAAGAATACAGCGGAAGATGGTGGCAGTCCTGGTAATTCTGCTTAAGTCCCTTCGTGTTGAGTCTCATGCCACTGCCCTCGACTGAGCTACCAGAAGAGAACCTCATGAATAAGCTGGGCTAGTGGGGATGCACTTCTGCAGACCCAACTTTCAAGGGAAATTTTCCAATACACACATGAGAGGATGTTGAACGGTAGATAAGCAGTTTTATTTTAATATACTCTTGGAGGTCTAATATTCTGTCATATAATAGTTTTTGTACAATATCAATTAATTTCAATTTCCAGAAGATTATTAAGATCTTTTCAATATAGCGGTCCAACTGTAAACTGCGCAAAACTGCTTTCAGAAGAAGATATAACATATTTGCTCTCTATAAAAAATACAAATATATATGTGTATATATACTTAGCTTTTTTTAGTGTTTTTTTTTTTTTTTTAGAATATTTATAAAAAATATATATATATATAAATATGTATACCTGTGTATAAAGGCTTAGTTCTAAAGCTCAGCTCTGAGCAAGGAAACCAACTGGTCTGAGAAGCCACACAGCCTGTGCAAACAAGTCTAAGACACCAGATTTTTGTTGTAAGGCTTTTGGTGGGAGCTCACAGTTACTCAAAAGTCTACACACTGCAGAACTTCCTACAAGAAGTGGTTTCACCAGTTTTGCAACCTTAACGAAAAATCATTCCTTTACAGAGAAAAAAGATCCTATTTCTTAAAAATGTGACATGCTTCATCTGTGTTTTAGCTACTTTTAAGAATCAAGGAAATGAGAAGATTTTTTTCTTAGGAACACCAGTCTCTGTCCCCTAGCTGCTTGTGCGATATCTTATGCTGCTGTGCTTCAGTTTCCCTAAGCAGCAACCCTGCTGCCCTATGGAGCCAGCATATCCTGTTGTGAAAGTATAACACACCCATGACCTGGGAGACAGAATAATTCTCCTGGATGTTTGCAGAGCCTGCTGAACTGTAAAAAATGTCGTAGTTCTGGAAAACACACCGTATTATGAGCACAGAAAGAATTTATATTTCTTTTCAGATTACATGCTGCATATTGGCAGGATGGTAAAAGAGAACTATTTATAACACACAGTAGTTGCAAAAAGTTATATCTCATTTATAAGGAATGAAAAAAAGAAAGGCAAGGTAATATGATAGTTAGAAGGTAATATGGTAAACTAGCTTTATATATGTTGATACTGAAATAATTTATGAATAGAACTGGAGCTCTGGATTAAATTTTGAATTTGGGGTGCAATACTATGCCTGTCCTCCCTGTTATTTGCTTCCCTTCATTCCAGTTGCTCACAGGGGAAATTTCTAATGGGCTACAGCCATAGGTTAGGCAGCCAGAGTTTCACTTTGCAATAAGGATCAGCAGTTCTCCCTTTTCTCCTTTCACCAAAGGACGTTCTCATAAAGTGCCTTTCCAGTGGAAGAGGAACGAGCAGGCTTTTTCCTTCTGACCTTTGTTAAGTAACTTGGCATGCTTTTCCTTTGTTTGTTTGTTTGTTTTTGCAGTTCTCATTTCCAAAACATTTCCCGTGGACTGTCCAAGTGCACTTCAAAAGTGAAAGCTGAGTATGTCTGCACAGCGTCTCCCTGTACGGCTGCCTGAGATGAAGTACACAAAGTGATTGATCCATGACTCTTAAACTAGTTGGGTCCATCCACAGCTGTGCCCAGGTGCACACTGTTAATCCTCTTTGAAGCTCCAAAACGTAACTAGTTTGAAGGTTTGGGTTTTTTTGGTTTTGATCCCAGACCTCTTTCTTGGTAGAGTTCTGATCTTGGCACATACAAGGTGGGTCTGAAGCCAAGTGAAGAAGTCAGGTCAGCAGGTCAGGGGCAGGATCAGGGTGAAGAAATCAGGTGCAGGCACAGCTGCAGCATAGCCCAGGCAGGTACCAAGGGCTGGGGCATAAATGCAGCTCTGGAGCAGCCTGATCCCAGATCAGGCAGCTGCACCATACCACAGTCAGCCTTCAGCACAGGCTGCCAAACCTCCAGGAAGGATGAAGAGGTTGACATCGAGGTTGATCACAGACATCAGGGTCTGTACATCCTTCCTTAGCTTTATTCTGATTGCAGCTCCAGCTGAGGAAAGAAGAACAGAAGGTATTTCTCTGTCTGCAGCAGAAAAAAATGGTAATTAACACACACTCTGATCTCATCTGAATGTGTTTTTAACATGGATGTTCAAGATTACTTTTTTTTTCTTTTTTTTTTTTTTTTTAATAGCCTACTTTTAACTTGGACCTCCCTGAATATCCTCACAGGGGTATTGTTACTGTAATAGAACATACTCCTACATGATCCTACTTGGTTAGCCTTAAAAATACTTTAAAAACAGAAAGGAAGAACAGAGTCTTTGTATAGGAATGCTGAAATCTATCTTCATTTATGGGAAACTGTCGATGAATTGCCATGGAAACATTTACTAATTGTCCATGTAGCCCATAAAAATAGTAACAGAAAAGGTAGATCTGTCAAGAAATGACACTTCATGAGAGGTGAGCTGACCCAGAAGAAGAATTCTGAACAGAGACAATGTGGTATACAAAGAACTTTCCTTTTCCAGAGTATCTCTTTGCAAACTGAAATTACCTTAGTATCTGCCCAGATGAGACCTTGTTTCTCTTGAGGAGGTGTGGTATCACTATGATCCTTGATGCCTCTTTACAGTCTGTTCTTCAAAACACAGCAGTTAGAAGTGGTTGGACTGTGACTTTGATCGAGTCAGGACATCCATCCATTCCCTATCCTAGGTTCAAAGATGTGATTAGTCAAATTTCTCAGTTTTTTTTTTTTTTTTTTTAAATTCTTTTTCACTATATGTAGAAATGCTGCTTTTCAGTTCTAGGTATATCTGTTCTAGGCTAGGTGTGATGCAAACCAAGTCGTAGCTCTTTCCCTGTGGAATTTGAAAAGTACTTTAAAACCTCACAGCAAATCAGCATAGTAAGCAGGAGATGCAGGACAAGAAATTGCACTCAGGTAAAACTAGGTTAGTCAGAAGTACATCCTGAGAGAAACACTGGTTGTGTTTCTTTGATGTTGTTGTTTGTTTGTATATTTTGTTTCATTCTTAAGCTATTTTTAAGAATTACTGCCATTAATACTCTGTTGGCCAACCTAGGAGGAATTTGGGCTCTTAAAAAAAAAAAAAAAACTTCAGGCCTTTCTTTAGGTTCTTGATGTTAATTGCCATGTAGCAAAGGACTCTGTCTGTTCTAGGAAGTATTTCTGTAGCTGTTTAAGTCTAAAAATACATTGTGAAATGACAGCGCCAATTCTGCTCATGGCTAGTTCATACTGTCAGCTAGCAGTTAAGCAGTTATTGACCATATGTGGTTGTGTACTACTGGATCTAAACAATTCTTCACTCATCTCTTTCATCATTTAATATGGGCAGAGAATAGAACCAAATAAAAGGAAGGAAGTTGGCTTTTTTCTTTTTTCTTTTTTTAATTCCTATTACTAAGGAATCTGTTTCCTACCTGGTCCCTGTGTGAATGACCAAGTAATGTCTTCCCTGAAATGAATTCCTCAACCATTGCTGAAACGGTGGAGCTTAGAAGGAGTTTTTACTCCTTCTACTTTCCACCTCACTGTTTCTGCAGAGAATTATAAGGAGAAATATGGATATATTTTGGTTAAAAAGAGGCAGTGCCTGGAAGTGTGCCATATGGGCACTCTGAACATGTATGCCAGCCTGTTTCAACGGAAGAAATCTTGAGTAAAATTGCCATTTCATCCACTGTATGTCTAATACTGATATTAAACCAGTAATTCCCCCTGACAGAATGATAACAATGGCATTTTTCAGTTCATTTTGGACTGGAAACAAGCAATGAAGCTGCTCATGCTTTAAATGTTCCTTTTAGAAACATCAAATGTCTTTATTCTCTGAAATCCATGTCTGAAAACCTGAGCAGCCATGAAATCATGTAGATGCACAAACAGAAGAATACTTAGGGCTTAGTCATGTAATACCTCTTTTTGCAGATCTCATCCAGGGATCACATGAAGAATTAACTAGGAGGGTGAGAGGAAGAGCTACAAGACTGGAGACAGAAGGAATGGCCACAGCAGAGCTATGCAGCTGGAAGAAAGTGAGGGCCCTGTGCCAGAAGAAACCAGAGGAGCTGTATGAAGACAGGAGCTGTCCAAGCAGACTGCTTTTTCTTCACTAGGTGGGAATGACTGCAACATTGAGGGATTTTCTCTCTCTGAAAAACTTCAACTCTTAAAACAATTTTCTTAGAGCAACAATACCAGGGTAATCTGTGAAGTGACCTTCACTAAATTTGACTGTCCCTCTATTTCTTCTGTGGATGCACATTTTTTATGGTAAGCTGGCTGAAGCAAAGCTCATGGAAGAAACTTTGGTCCAGATGAAACTTTACTAGATACTCATCTTGATGGATTGTTACACAATAGTCACTGCTGGTTTGGTTTAAAACAAGTTAAGACCTAGCTCCAGTACACATTGTGCAGCAGCCACAGCAGTGGCTGGTCAGCAAATGACCTAGCAAACTAAAATGCATCCTTCTCCATGTAAGCTTTGCCTTATTTTTTATTTTTTTTGCTAGTATGTGGAGAGGGTATTACTCTTGTTCAGTTTCTGTCATGCATCATTTTTCTACTAGTCTGTTATTACTGTAACTTGTAGTGTCTATCAGCATAGTCTAAAAGCAGTCGTTGGAGGAAGATTGAATGACAAAAACACGCTAATATGAACAACAGAGAAGCAAAAATAAAAATAAAAAAAAATCGCTGAAGCATTTGTCAGCCTCTATCTTTATTTGTTTTGTTGTATCTTGAAGCAATGTGTTATATCAAGGCAAGTAATTACTATCAACACAGCTTTATATCCAGGTGCATGTACAGATAAAGTATGGGTGAAATGAGACAAAATACTCTGATGATTAACATTGAATACGGTTGCAATGAACAAGGCAATGCCAAAGCTGTATGAAAGCCCATCAAAAAAAAAAAACAACTCAGTGGAAAACCATTAAATGTTTTGGGCTTGCTATTAATTCATTATCAGAAAGGTTTAAACACCTAGACTGTTAGGCTCAATAGCAGCATGCTGAAATCTTATTTTGGTAGTGACATAGGTCTTAAATGGTCACTCGGATGAGATGTTGAGTGACTGAAAAGGTGAACTAAAAGGCTGCTCTGCATGACCGTAATGACCATATGCAAAAATAATTCCAACAAGAAACCTAAAATTCAAGCATTGCTTTAAAAGGCAAAGGAGTGTAAGAATGAGTCAAGCTGAATACCTTGGCAGTAATATGCAAGCCAGTGGGGATATCTGGAAAGAAATAATGTCGCAAATTGGCAAAGCAGCAACTGCATTTATCTGCTTAAATAAGATTCAGTCCCTGAAAATCTATAACATAAAGAACAAACTGAATATTCAGTTCATGCTATTTTCAACTTAACAGATGGATGTGAGAGCTGGAAATCTACCACAAGTATAGACAGTCATTTAAGAAGTCTGATAAAACACTCTGAAAAAAACTTAAGACTCAGAAAAATAATAGTTTTTTATAATAAATGAATATATAATCTTTTTTTTCCCAGAATTTAACAATATCTTTATGCCATATATCAACCAGAAAAGAAGATGGCTGTATCTGGGATATGTGTGAGTAACTGGAAGGAAGAAACTCCAGTGTTAAAAGTATATTCAGAAGCAGAAGTGCACAGAAAAAGGGTGAAAAAAAAAGGGCATCCTCTGCTGAACACTGGTAATGCTTATGGGACTTGGTATCATGGAGAGGATGATGACAGCTGCTCCAAGAGATCAGAGGGTGAGGGGCTGCGCCGTGCCTGCCTGAGCCGCAGGTCCGTGACCAAGGACAGCTCCCGCTCAGCCATGGGACACTTCTCTCTGGGACTCCAGAGCACAGATGCTCTCTTCCTGCTCGGAAGTCTGCTTTGGAACCAGCAGCTGTGACTTTGGAAAGTAAGTACCCCTATTTTACATAGACTTTTGTGAAATTAAAGTCATCATTACTGAGGGCATTTGTGAGTTCTTTGGAGTCTGTGCAACACGGCAAAGTAAGCACTACAGCACACTTCATGTGATTGCACTGAGTAGCTCAAAGTTTGAGTTGATTTACCCCACTCATTTCTAAGGACAAAATCTGAGAATGTCTTTTTTTTTTTTTTTTTTTTTTCCGAGAAAATACAGAAAGGTACTTCTGCTCTTTTTTATTTCTATACTTCCAAATAAATCATTTGTGACATAACAGAAAATACTGCAACAGTCTATGAGGAAGCATGAGCAGCAAAGCCTCAGACCCTCCTCCAGACATTGTTTCTCATTACACTGGGCCCTTTCTATGCTAAAATACTTGCCGGTTCCAGCCAGTTGTGTCTTCCTCTATAGTTCATTGGAGTAGAAGGTATAAAACCAAACGTAGACTAGAGGTATTTACTTGCTGCTGAATGGAACTAAGGGGATTCTACAAAACCCCAAAACTTTAAGATGTATCTCAAGAAAGGTCTTGAAGACACCATGTTCTCTTGTCTCCTGATGGTCACCATCCTTGCTCTTGCTCCCAGTTATATCGCCCTCTTTGAGCAGTCAGCTGGCTTCCCTTGCCATCCTACACTAAGCTGAAGTTTATGTCCTTACTCCCCTTCACCTTGCTCTTTTGTCATTGATTGTTTTTAGTTAAGCACCATCCTTCCCCTCATTTTTTGTCCTGTAACAGTGCAGCCTCATCAGCTCTTTTGCTGGCTTATTGCAATCCTGATTTATGGACCTTCTTCTGTACAGAGCAACTAGCCACGTTGGATGTAAATGATGGTATAAGAGATAATGATGGTTTGATCACACCTTATATATTTCTACTAGGTGAAAAACTGTACACTTATGTAAAAATGAGTGTATTTAATTCAGCTCATTACCCCTTGCTATTTTAAAGCATGTAATTTTTGCTTTCTCTGGAGCAAGAACAGCCCTTCCCATTGGTTGTGGAAGACAGTGAAACCTTTCTAGACCATTGTTTACTGCAGTGAGTCCCAAATCTGGTACATCCATTAGCATGACTGGGGGAGACCCTCTGCAGCATACTGCCAGGAGTCAGGACCAAAGTATTAGATAACCTTGTTAGAGAAGCTTGTCTGCCTGCCTGCACTATTTCCTGCTTGGGTCAATCCATGTTTGTTGAGTATTGTTGCCATTTGTTCAGTTACATGATTACATTAATTGCAGTTTAAAATGCATGTTATGTTTTAGCTGGATTACCAAGATGCTGTGTGCTTTTTGTGTAACGGTAATTAAACTGTGTATGCGAGAAGTTAGACTTTCAATATATTTCAGTGCACTGTAGCCAGATGATTATTCTGATAGCTGAAAGGCACAGATGTTTTTCCAGGACTGGAATTCAGTGGCAGCAGCTTTTACCACGTAAACATGATGCTGAAAACGCTGAGGCGCAGCGAGTCCATGCAGCCCCCTCGTGCTGTATTTTCAGAGCAGAAGTGCTGTAAGGGAACAGCGTTCACGAAGTTTAATCGCTAATGGGATGGTATTTTAATCGTTTTACCACCTTTGAACCGCACTTCAGTCTCAGCTGCGGTATTATTAGCCTGTCTAGTCAAATTAATTGCATCCCCTCGTAGGAGTCATGTAGGCACTTAGCTTATTTATATATTTCCAGTGATTTCCAGTGCAGGCAGCGCTGTGATAGCTAAACTATGCTTTGTCCTTCTCTTTTTTTTTTTTTTTTTTGCTTTCGTTTTATTTTATTTATTTATTTATTTATTTATTTATTTATATTGGATGTCAAAAATACCGGTGAGGGAGTTGCAAAGAGAAAATAAATAAATAAATAAATAAAAGTGTAATTTCCAGAGCTAATTAGCTAATTAAAGGCTGAAAAAAAAAAAAAAAAAAAAAAAAAAGGAGCGTGGATTTTGGGTGCTCAGTAGCTGAGCCTCTCCACCCGGCTCCCGCTGTCCCTCGGAGCGCCGCCTGGGCGCTGCTTCCCCAGCCTCAGCCCTGCGGCGTGCGCCGAGCCGTCCCTAGCGCAATTAATTAATTAACTGCGGGTCCCTCCGTGTCCCTCCCGCCTGCGGGGACACGGGGCTCGGCGGCGCCAGGCCGCGCTGCCATAGCAGCAGCCAGCGGGCGCCCGGCCCGGCCCGGCTCGGCTCGGCCCGTCCCGGCCGCCTCCCTGCCTCCCTCCCTCTGTCCGTCCCTCCCCGTCTCCCTCCCTCCCTCCCCGCGTCCTCCCGCGCCGCCTCCCCGCGGGGTCAGCCGGGGACGGCGCCCGCCTCCCGCCGCAGGAAGCGCCGCAGCCGCCCCGGCGCCTCCCGCTCGGCGCTCGCCGGTGGCAGGCAGGTGAGCCGGGCCCCGCCGGGCCCCGCGGCGAGGCGGAGGAGCTCGGGGGATGCACCCCGGGGCGGCGGGGGGTGGGCTCCGACGGGGGGCGGCGGGGGGCGGGGAGCCCCGCGGGGACGGGGTCGGGCTCGGGCTCGGGGGGTTCCCTCGGCGGGGCTCCGACGGCGCCGGGCACCCCCCGGCACTGCCGGCGGCTCCGTGCTGCGGGCGCGGTGGGATGGGGGATGCCGCCGGTGCCCTCCCGGCGCCCCGATGGGTGCCCCCCGGACTCATCTTGCTCCCCCCGGCCCCATCGTGCGCCCCCCGGGTGGCAGGTGGCAGGCAGGAGCTGTGAGGGTCCCGCTGTTCGCTCCCGGTGCTTGCGGCTGTACAGAGGGTGATTGCCCCGTGGTTTAAAGGCAGCCTCCCGAAAGCAAGCCGCTGCCCCGCAGGAGCGATGTGCCGGCCCTCGGGGAGCGATGCTGGGCGCGATGCGGGAGGCAGGGATGCGGAGTAACTCAGCCCGAGTGCCAGGGCAACAGGTGGCGGAGCGGAGGAGAGGCAGCTCGGCTGGCATCCTCCTCCAGCGGGGCACAGCCTCCCCGCTCGCTCCGACAGCGGCCAAGTGCCACCGCCTGCGTGAGGCAGGATCCGCTCTTGCTATGTCTTCGATAAGGAACCGAGAGGCTCGTTTATTTTTAGGAGACTGGGAAGGCAGCTCTATGCAAAAAAAAGAAGTGTGTCGCGCTTGTGCCTCAACCCTGTGACCAGAGGAGCGGTGCTTGATGAGAGAATGGGGTCTTTTGGGGGTCTGATGCTGCTGTGCGTTCAGGGGCGACTTGTCAGGAAGGAAGCTCTGCTGCTTGGCTGGTGCGCGGGGTTGTCGGGAGGTGCGGGAGAGACAAAAGCAGAGAGAGCCTCAATTAAAGCAAAGCACTGCAGACATAACCTGTAGGATAGCTACATCAGCGCTGTTTCACACGTTAGAGACAAATTTTCCCCCAGAAACTAAGTATGCTGTAAAGAAAATACTGCGTGGGGTCTGAGAGACTGAACAAGTAGCGAAAGAAAGCAGAAAGATAACGTCATTAAAAGCCAGAAGGTCTATGTTGAGAAGCAGGATTTCCAAAAGGAGTAAGGCTTGGTTAACAATTCCAAGCAGAACAGCTTGTTGGTCTGGAAAAGTTTAAGGTCTTGGTCTTTTTCATTGCATCAATAAACATAAAATGAAAATATACAGCTCCTAGTATAAACTCATACTGAGCACTTGACATAAAACTTGAGCAGGACAAATGAAAAGGCATTGTTAGTAATAAAGTCTTGGGAAATGGTATCAGGATATATGAGGGAAATGAAGAAAGACATATTGTCTCGGATTTAAAAAGGAAATCTTTTAAAAATGAGGCCTAGTGGAAGGAAAGAATGGGAACCTGCTCATGCAACAATGCTTTGTTTTTATGGAAAAAGCTGAAATGGAAAACTTTTAAGGAAAAAAAGGTTGGGGAAAAAAGTGAAATCCAATGAAATGTCTTTGATTACAGTGGAAACCTTTCAGTAAAAATAAGTGCTCCAGATAAGGTGAAAATTTTCAGGTTATATTTGAGTTAGTTGAGTGGAGTTAGAAGAGTCAAACACACAAAAAAAACGCAGGTTAGGAGGAGAAGAGAGAAATTTATTTTCATCACATGAATCATCCAGATCTGGAGATCAACCAGAGCACCACCCCAGAAGAGAGGCAGCTCGTAGGAAAGTCATGGAAAAGAATGGCCAAAAAGGAGTGGGAAGCAGAGCATCTGTAGGTAGCTGAACTGTGTCCGATCTTCCTGGAGACTTCTGTCTGGGAGGGAGGGTTGCAGAATTTCTGTCCTAGGCACCTGTGGGATAGTTTTGCTGTGTGGACGCTAGATAAGCCCCTGAGATCTTACTGCTTTATTTTTTGGGGGCAAAGATGCACTGGAGAAACTTGAGAAATTGTTGAATGCTCTTAGGGATGATTTTCCAGGAAAGTGAAAAAGATGAAGCAGGAAAAAATAGCTGATACAGAATGGTGTATGTGGCTGCCCCAGTTGAAGGATGTCAGAGGGAAAGCCAAAAAGTTAACGAGGAAAAATTGAAACTCCCTCACGAGGCACTGAAAACCAGGAGTACTCGTAGGAAATAAAGATTTTGTGTACAGCTGAAAGAAAGAGAAAAGGATTAAGAGGCAATTTACTGGAAGGTATCAGCAACTGTGGAAGAGAAAGAGCAACTGGGATAGGGGCTGGTGTTCAGAAGCTCACGTACAACGACATGGACTATTCTGTATGTTACAGAGCATTGCCCAAAGCCCAGGGCACCCTAGAGCCCTTATCAATCCCTTATCAACCTGGGCCTTCCACGCCACAGAAAAATGAGATTTTCATTTAAAAGAAGGGGGGAGGCAATTACTGCCTCTGATTTCTTCATGCACACAAAGCAGATGTGGAACTTTATTATGTGTTCTTGCCATTAAAAAAAAAAAAAAACAAAAAAAGAAAGGAAAATTTGAGGAAAGCTTTAACAGAAAGATAAAAGCAGTGAAGCATTGCAGTTATGCATAGACAGTTAAAGAAAAGACATAAGTAAATAAAATGAGAAAAACAAGATGTCTGTAGTAAACTTCCCAAGCCCTCCAGGTCAACAAAGCAATTCAGCAATATTTGCAATCAGTTGTAAATAATGGCAGTCATTCATAACAAGAGGTATTCTTACATAAGGATACATCCTTACCTAGACCTTACATTTAGGCCTGACCTTGGTTTTCTGAATATATAGCAGTCTGGTTTTGGTGCTACAAAGTTCATAATACTTCCATTACAATTCCTCAATTTGCATTTCAAAAAAAGCGCTCTGCAACTGAAAACACTAATTACATCATTTCTAATCAGTTAATCTTCTGTACTTAGCAGTTTAGTAAAATGTCAGGGAGAATACATGAAACCTATGAAACCTGAGGAAGCTACGAAACTCAAGCTAGAAGAGGGCTGGAAATGCACCAGCTCTTCCAAACATTTTGTGATTTTTACATTAATGGATTAGTGAGCAAATAATGGGAGGAAGAAAGAGAATCCACACAAAGCTTTCAGCATATTAGCTAAAATATTGCAATTGTGTAGTGGCTATAATTTAAATGAGATATTGAGGAATGTAAAACTTAGTGCCTTATATAAAGGGAATTATGGATTTTGTTATCTTTCTTTAGTGAATTAACATTTTAGCTATACTTAATAAATGTTAAGAGGTTCAGTCTAGCCATTTTTGGAAAATGACAGAATACAGAAGCCATGTGGCTATTTCAGACAGATGTTTTCCTTTAGGTTTCTAGAGATGGGCACAAGAGAAACCCTTGCCTTTCTTCTGTATGGCTAGGTCCTGGTGGTTACCTTTGATCCAACTCATGGTAAAGTAAAACTTCAGGAAGTTTACCTGTCCTCCTGATAAAAGGTAAGGAGATCTTTGTTGAGAAGTTTGACTTCTGAATGACTGTTTCCAGCATGAATTCAGGGAATATAATACTTTGTGTGGAGATGAAATGATGAGATCCAATTTGTAATCTAGCCGGCTGAAGACCAAATGGCAGAGAAAACTGAGTAACTAAAATTGATAGGAAGAAACTTAGGTCTGTGCCAACATTGTAATTAAACAGGGTTTGGAGTGGAAAAGGTTGAAGTAACCTTCTTAATTTTGTTAGTACAATGGCAGGTTAATAACCTTTTAATTACAAAAGTTAATAAAAAATAAAAAGGAACTGTAAATAAGTAAACAAATAATGATGTAAATAAGTAAATAGATAATGAACTAACTAACTAAGCTTAGTAAAGTGGGGCCTTTGTGATATGAAACTACAGAACAAGTGCACATCTAGAATGGAAAACGTAAAAGTTTTTACTATACGCGTGCATGTTTTGTTCTCCTTTGATCTGGCCAGGGTGTATGCATTTTGGTTCCTCTACCATGCTAGTGTTTTAATTTTTAATTATTGGTTTTCACAATAAGGATGCATGAATTGTTTGCTGTTTTGAGATACAATAGGAGATATATTTAGGATCTGAAATCTGTCACATCCTCTGGGATTTAGCTGTATGATTTCATTAGATTTAGAGTTAGTGCAGTAAGTCTAGAAATGTGCAGATGCTAAACATAATGCAGAATTTTAATTATTGTTTACAGTTAATTAAAATGCTATTTTTGTTTGGTTTGCCTCCCTCTGGCATCTTCAAGTCCTAATTAATTCTTACCTGTGGGTGGTGGGATTAGGATTGGCAACAACACGCACCTCAAACAGCCCACCAGCACCTATGGCTGTACATGCAGTAGTCCTGCAGAAGCAGAGATCAAATTCTTGAGAAGTTAGGTAAAGCTGGCTATTGTTGTTGTTGCCAAGATTATTTATTGTATTGTCAACATATGTGTTAATGTACAAACATGCAGGTAAGGTATAGAACTCATGAAATTTATAAAAGGTAAAGACTTTGTATACATGAGAAATTAGAGTGCTGAAGACGAGATGTATAGAAAATGTTAAAGGGGAGCCAGTGTTCGCTTGACATATAAAGAAACAGCTTGGCACTGTTCCTTCTGGTGAACTACTCAGTGACATTTATGACACTGATAAAGAAAATCTGTGAGCAAATATGATTATCTGATGTGGTTCAAGGAGCGGCTCTTTGGTACTTTTCTATGGAGGTGGTATTTTCAGGTGCATACCCGGATCATGATTGAGCCTTTCCTTTCCTTTCCTTTCCTTTCCTTTCCTTTCCTTTCCTTTCCTTTCCTTTCCTTTCCTTTCCTTTCCTTTCCTTTCCTTTCCTTTCCTTTCCTTTCCTTTCCTTTCCTTTCCTTTCCTTTCTTCCTTTCCTTTCCTTTCCTTTCCTTTCCTTTCCTTTCCTTTCCTTTCCTTTCCTTTCCTTTCCTTTCCTTTCCTTTCCTTTCCTTTCCTTTCCTTTCCTTTCCTTTCCTTTCCTTTCCTTTCCTTTCCTTTCCTTTCCTTTCCTTTCCTTTCCTTTCCT